>NC_134542.1:114517320-115717320 GCF_050624435.1 Tenrec ecaudatus | reverse complement strand
GTAGAAAGTAAACGTTTTTGAAATTATGATGGCAGCATATGTACAAATGTGCTTGATGCAATTGATGTATGGATTGTTATAAGAGCTGTAAGAGCCCCCAACAAAATGATTTATGAAAATTTAAAAAGAACTATTTAAAAATACATGTATTTTTTATGCAAATTTAAAACAGGAGTTTTAAAACTTTGGCAAGATAGGTTAGTGAATATAAGACCCTAACTTTGGACTCAAGCTTTGACATTTATTTCCAGAGACCAAGGTTTTGGAAAATGATTGTTCAGCTGAGTTCCTAGCCTTTTTCTCATTTAACTTTAAGGAAAATAGTTTGATTAAATGTATGGATGTGCTTTATACAATTGATGTATGTATATGTATGGATTGTGATAAGAGTTGTATGAGTCCCTAATAAAATGTAAAAAAAAAAGAGGAGAAAAAAAATGATTAGGACAAAGAATGTACAGATGTGCTTTATACAATTGATGTACGTATATGTATGAACTGTGATAAGAGTTGTATGAGCCCCTAATAAATTGTTTTAAAAAAAACAATAAAATAAAAAATAAGAACAAATATTTTAAAAAGTTTGATTATGAGATGATGTGAGCTACTTAAATTGATGTCAGCTCAGAAACAGATCCTTGTAAGTACTAAGAACATCGTCTTTGAATCTTGTACTACCTTTTGTCAAAGAAGTTAATTTAAAGTTTTAACAATCAGTAACTTCTTGATATAAATTGTTTTCGATACTGATTCAAATGTATGAAAGTTTTTTTTATTCTTAAAGCCAAGTAGCTTGAAGTAGATGCCTTTTAGTGATGCATACGAATCCATGGTTCTTTTAGTCAAAATGTATTATTATTTTTTAAAACATTTTATTAGGGGCTCATACAACTCTTATCACAATCTATACATATACATAAATCAATTGCATACAGCACATCTGTACATTCTTTGCCCTAAACATTTTCTCTTTTTTTCTCTTCTTTTTTTACATTTTATTAGGGGCTCAAAATGTATTATTTTTTTACGTATATTCTTACTATATTTTAAAGTGGGTAGCATTATCTGGGTAAGATAATTTAGTACCATTTTTGTACTATATAATACCATTCGTTTCCCCAATCTTATCATTTGAAAAGTTTCAAACATCGTAAAAGTTGAAAGAATAATCTTTTTTTTTTAAACATTTTATTAGGGGCTCATACAACTCTTATCACAATCCATACATACACATACATCAATTGTATAAAGCACATCTGTACATTCTTTGCCCTAATCATTTAAGAATAATCCTATCGGTGGAATTTTTTCTGGCTGAATCATTTGAAACTTGAAGACATGCTTTCACTTCTTCCCTAAACACTTCAGCATGTTTCCCCTGAGAATAAAGGCATTTCAGATTCTAGGAGCCCTGGTGCCACAGGGGCCAAATATGGGCTGCTAACCAAAAGGTCAATAGTTCAAAAGTCTTTAACTGACCTTTAGAGTAAAGACGTGGAGATTTGCTTCCTTAAATGTTTCAACCTAGAAAGCATTATGGAGCCTTTCTATGCTGTTCTATAGTCACGGTAAGCCACAGCCAAGTCAGCAGCAAGCACCAACCAGCCAAACCAAACTCACGCCACCTGGTTGATTCTCACTCATAAGAGAATAGAACGATTCCTGTGGGTTTCCGAGGCTATAAATCTTTTACAGAAGTAAAAACGTTATCTTTCTACTTTTGAGTGTGTGGTGATTTTGAACTGCTTCTCTTGTGGTTAGTAGCCCAATACATAACTATCATTCTACCAGGACTCCCAGTTAACATCAGTACAATCTAATTTTCTCACTCAGTGAATTAAAACAATAAGATTATCTAATGTGCTGTCCATATCTGTCGTTCCCCAGTTGTCTCCATTATCCCTTTGTGACCACCACCACGACATTGTAGAGAAGAGCATTGTCTGCCTCTTGCCTTTAAGATTAAGAAATAGAAAACTACCAGTGTCCTAGAGAACTTTCCTAGAAGTCTTCCTAATGCCCCTTCTTTATCTCTGCATTCTTTAAGAGCATAGGCTCCCAAACTTACCACTCTCTTCAGGAGGGGGGAAAAAAATTAGCGCCTCCCTTACAATGATAAGTTTTTTGTAATATAGCCCATAATCCAGGATAAAGTGTAGGTGCCTGCTTTTGCAGAACCCCTGGGTGACACTGTCACTCCCCAGAGAGGGCAGTATTGTCCACCCACTTTGGGAACATAGGAGAGCTACACTCCTGAATATAGCACCCCTGATTATTTGGCCTGTTGTTGATTTTTTTTATATAAATATTTTTATTGGGGACTTATACAACTCTTATCACAAACCATACATACATCCATTGTGTTAAGCATACTTGTACATTTGTTGCCATCATCATTCTCAAAACATTTTCTTTCTACTTGAGCCCTGGTATCAGCTAGTTTTTCCCCTCCCTCCCTTCTCCCCCAATGAACCCTTGATAATTTATAAATTATTATTATTTTGTCATGTCTTACACTGTCCAATGTCTCCCTTCACCCACTTTTCTGTTGTCCATTCCCCAGTGGGGGTTATATGTAGATCCTTGTGATCAGTTCCCCTTTCTATCCCACCTTCCCCTTCCTGGTATCACTACTCTCATTATTGGTCCTGAGGGGTTTATCTGTCCTGGATTCCCTGTGTTTCCAGTTCCTATCTGTACTAGTGTACATCCTCTGGTCTAGCCAGATTTGTATTCTAGTATTGGGATCATGATAGTGGGAGGGGGGAGATGGAAGCATTAAAGAACTAGAGGAAAGTTATATGTTTCATAGTTGCTATACTTCAACTTGACTGGCTCGTCTCCTCCCGCAACCATTCTGTAAGAGGATGTCCAGTAGCCTACAGAGGGTCTTTGGGTCCCCAGTCTGCACTCCCTCACATTCACAGTTATGTGATATTTTTGTTCTTTGATACCTGATACCTGATCCCATCGACAACTCGTGATCACACAGGCTGGTGTGCTTCCTCCATGTGGGCTTTGTTGCTTCGCAGCTAGATGGCTGTTTGTTTATCTTCAAGCCTTTAAGACCCCAGATGCTATATCTTTTGATAGCCAGGCACCATCAGCTTTCTTCACCACATTTACTTATGCACCCGTTTTGTCTTCAGCAATCGTGTCAGGAAGGTGAGTATCATGGAATGCCAGTTTAATAGAACAAAGTGTTCTTGCATTGAGAGAGTACTTGAGTAGAGGTCCAATGTCCATCTGTTGCCTTAATACTAAATCTATAAATATATGCACATAAATCTATATCCCCAATCATCATATATAAATATATTTACATATATACATGCCTTTATTTAGACCTCTATAAATGGCCTTGGCCTCCTAGTTCTTTCCTGTATTTCCTTTTACTTTCCTCTTGTCCCACTATCATGCTCAGCCTTCATTTGGGTTTCAGTAATTCCTCTGGGTTACATTGCCCTTGATCAGTCCTACCAGGCCTCCTATATCCTTCTGGCCATCAATTTTGGATCACTTGTTCTTCCATTTTCCCTGGGTTTGTTAACACCCACTTCCTTTGCCTCTTCTCTCCCTCTCCCATGTCCTTCCCCCCCAACCCCTACCACTGGAATAGTTGGTCCTGTTCTCTCCTCCAGATTGTTTATCCCACCTATCTTATCTAGATAGACCTGCAGAGATAATAATATGCACAAAAAACAAACAGAGCAAAACAAATCAACAAAAGACACAACAAAAACAACAAAAACCAAGGCAAAAAGATAAGAAAGCCTATAAATATTTCAAGGTCTGTTTGTTGACCTTTAGGAGCGTTTTCCGGTTGAGTCTGATGGGGTGCCATGCCCTGGCCCCAAAGTCTATTTTTGGTATTTCCTGGGGACTTAGTGGCCCTGGTTGTTGCAAACTCTTATTGTTTTGCCTCAGTGTGGTGGGGTCAAACTGGGCGTAATTCCCGCACTTTGTCTCCAGCCCACCTTGTTTTTTCTTCACTTATGTTGGCAAATTGCTGCCCTTTCATGTCCATCTTCGTTTGTGGAAACAAAAAGAAGCCACTCAGAATGAGGTCAGTTTAGTTGGATATGTGAGGCAAGAGAGGCATGCTGGGTTTTTTAATAGTCTGAACTGGTGGAATGACTGTGAGTCAACATTTTTGTCCTTTTGGGAAGTTGATTGAGGTCCAGAATGAGGTTTGCCATCCGTGGACATTTCACCTTTTTTAAAACAAGAAAACCACTTGTACACTTGAGTTTTTCCATAGCACTATCATTGTAAGCTGTGTTCAACATCACAACAATTTCTGGCTCATTTTTCCCAAACAGAATATAAAATCTCATAGCCACATGTTGTCCTCAAACTGCTTTTATGAAAAAATGCACTGTGACCAGAGAGAACCTTCCCAGGTGACGCCACTGAGTGCACTAACTCAGAGTGAGTTGCTTGATGCTCGCCTAGCTGGAAAAATGCGTACATTACAAAAGCTGTGCTCTGCCCACCACAGTTCCAGTTTTGTTTGGATACCTTCTCCTACACATACTGAGCATATTGTATACATTTCTTTTGGGCATATATCTGGGAATGGGAATTTCTGGGATATAGATAATTGGCCTTTTTTCTATAGTAGTTGTACCAGTTGATAACTGTTCTCAGCAGTGGATCCTTTTTTCCTTTTTTATTTGTTATGTAACTCTTATTACCCTTCTTATACACTTTGCCCCAAGTTTGGTTAGTGGAATCACATTCATGCTAGCTTTTCTGACCTTGTACATACAGTACTTTCTTGATCTCTGACATAAGTTATTCAGTTAAATTTTAAACATGCACATAAACTGTATAACTCAAATACATGTCAGAGAAAGTACCATTTAAAAATTTTGAGATGTAATTCATGTAACAAAATCACTGTTTAAAAACGTACAGTTCTGTGGGTTTTACTTATTCACAGGGTTATTCAACCCGTTACCACCATCTAATTAGTATTAGGTTTTTTTATTTGTCTTTGTCTTAGGTAAAAATGTTATACAAATTTTCCATGCTACTCACTTTAGAACTATTAGTTTTTAATTGATCAATTTAATACTGTTGGAAATCAGAAATGTATCTTGATACAATTAGTAGCGTCTTCCAATGCCCTTAAGTTTTTGTTATTAACAATTTTGTGCTATGTTGGTACTTTAGGTTAAAGCATTTCTAAGTTACTCGTGTGTATATTTTTTGGAAACATATGTGCTTCTTTTCAAATCACTGTCAGATCTGTCAGACTCTCCCTAAAGAGCACCTAAAGGTAAATAAGTCGGAGAGAAATTACTTAGGATAAGTTCCCACTGCGTCATTGGTTTCTCTCGGCACCAGGGTTCTGCAGGTCAGAAACGTTGCTGTGTTTCCAGGAACCTTTTCCTATTAGCGTCTGCATTTCCCCAGTTGTTTTTAGTTAGATAAATCTAAGTGTGTTTGCTATTTAATAGGATGTGTCTCAGTTCTTCTTTTTTAAATACAGACTGACTAAGAAGCTTGAAGAAAGGAGAGAAGAGAAGAGGAAAGAGGAAGAGCAGGTAAGCTTCATGTACTATTTCACCCATCTCTCAATGAAGAGGGGACAGAGGTTGGTTCTGTGGTGATACTTCAGTGGTGCAGTGTTGTGAAGGTTGGTTTTTTTTTTAACTTTTTATTATCTTCCCGTTACATTTTTTTGTTCTTTTTAAAAATTGCTAGGAATCAATTGGGTCATCTTTCTCTTTGCAAGGGTCTTTCCTACCAATTAAAAAGAGACTTGAGCTAAACTTAATAGTTTGTGGCAGAAGATAAAATTTCCTGTACCTGAAGTAAAAGGAAATAGAGGAAAGAACTAGCAAATGATGGCAACAAATGTGCTTAACATGATGGATGGATGGATGGCTTGTGATGAGTTGTACGAGCCCCCAATAAAATGATTTTTAAAAAGAAAAGAAATTTCATGTTCCTGCTTGCAAAAAAGAAATGTATAAAGGTTTTGCTTAATTTTACTCTCTCCTGTTGCCGTATTCAAGTGGCCCGTTCATTCCTCTCACCCTGCACATCTAAGTAGCATCGTGACTAAGATTCTAGTATAGGAAGGTAATCTTTTCTTCAAGTCAAGTAATTGGCTGCCGTGTTGCCCATGGAGGATAATAATAATAATACAAGTCTTAAACATATATCGTCTTCCCCCATAAATATCAACCACACCATACTCTTCTTACCACATCCTTGACCAAGGTGTCACAAGTGGTTTAGTAGGTTCTCTTGCGTTTTAAGTTTTAGTCCTTTACCTGCACCATAAATATCCCACTTGCCCTACATTTAAAATCCTACCAAGGCAGACTATCAAATTATATGAATAACTCTTACAACTTTTTATCTTTAATTCAGAGAGAGATTAAGAAGGAGATCGAGAGGCGAAAGACCGGGAAAGAGATGTTGGACTATAAGAGAAAGCAAGAAGAAGCGCTAACAAAAAGGGCGTTAGAGGGGAGAAACCGGGAAAAAGCAGAAGACCGGGCAGCGAGGGAGCGTGTCAGACAGCAGATCGCACTGGTGAGTGTTTCCATTTTAATGCTTGACTTCAGGGCATTTGTGGATTTATGTGTTTTATACACATTGACTGTGACAGCATGCAAAAATAACTCGGTTTCATGACATGAACAGTACCGATTTACAGCTTCCTTTCATTAGAAAGTGCTTATCCAATTAAGATTTAGTTTTTGATGATTATGCAAAGTCATTTTTGTCCACATTTTCTTATATCGTGAGCGTTATCAAGTCAGCAAAAGGTATTCATTCTCTGGAGAGCAAGCTATGAATTAGTCACCTAGTAATCTTTAGTCCAAGCGGTCTTTTGTGAGGGGACAAAAGATTTAGGCACATCATAGAAGTTTAAAATTATTTTATAATAGTTGCTTTTAGAATTAAATAATATGCTACATATGAAAAACATGCCTGCCTTAGTAGTGTCTGTTCATTTAATAAATACTTAAAGAGCATCTATTACGTGCCTGACATCTGATCTGGAGATACACTGAGCAAAATAAAGACCTTGTTTATTTATAATAACTTCAGATCCCTGGCATTAGATAAAAATGAGCAGATCTAGAATTCTGTAATTCATATATGAGTCTTAAGGAATACCTTGCATATTTGTGTTCCTCTCAAGCTTGGGTTGGGAAATACGTGAATGCATCATTCTGGCAGTGAAAGATAATAAGCACCTCACCGTTGTTTTAAAGGACCGTGCAGAAAGAGCTGCTCGTTTTGCAAAGTCAAAAGAAGAAGTGGAAGCTGCCAAAGCAGCTGCTTTGCTGGCCAGACAGGCAGAAATGGAAGCTAAGAGGGAATCTTACGCAAGAGAAAGAAGGTACAATTTGCCAAAACATCTTTGTTCTCATCTGGGCTGAGGAGGTTTTTAACATCCATGTATGTATGTTATAAAGTTTTCAATTCCAGAAGGACATATTAAACGGTTTGGGAGCTATTAGTGTTGTTTACAATGAATGTGAATTTATAACAGTAGTAAAATATAATATAAAGGGCTCAAATCTTTTATTTTTAAGAGATAGAACCTATATGCAGAAAATGTACTATAATGATTATCTCATGTGTACTAAGATTCTTGAGTTGCAAGTGTCAGAATCTCAAGTCAAATAGTATTAAGCAAAAGAAAGAATACATAAATGCAATATGCAATTGAAATTTCCCAATCTGCAATTGGAAAATCCAGTGGTGCATTGGGTTAGACATTTCTGGGTTCATAGGCCTAAAGGATGTCATTAGGACCTTTTCTCCTGCCTCTCTCCTTCTTTTTATCTCTTTAGTTTTGTTTTTTTAATCACTTTATTGGGGGCTTGTACAACGCTTATCATAGTCCATACGTACATCCATTGTGTCCAGCACATTTGTACATTTGTTGCCATCATCGTTCTCCAAACATTTGCTTTCTACTTTGTTTTATCTCTTTAGTTGCTTCTTCTTTGTCAGGAAAGTTATACAAAAATCCAGGGGAGCCCAGTGGTTCCTTGTATCTTTAGGATCTTGAGATTATGATCCAAGAGAAAAAAATGAATCCTGTACTCCTCAAGGTTCAAAGCAGAGTCATTAAATAGACATATGATTGACCCATCTGCCCATTTGTATGGACTTTGAGTTTGGGTAGGTGTCAGAGCACCCCTGTAATGAAGGTGGTGAGGGAAAGATAACTGCTGAACTCTCTGACATGGGAAAGCATAGGAAAGACTATTCCCAAAACAAAATTAAGTTCAACAGAGAAAATTCAGATTTCCAGTATATCCTGCTAGGTAAGCTAGGTTACTATTTTCTTTGTTTGTATCTGGTATTTTTTTAAAGCAGTTTTGTTGGGATGTAATTCATCTACCCTGAATTCAATAGTTCAAGCACATTGAGAAGTGTTGGGCAGTCATCACCACAGTCCACTTTAGGACAGGCTCTTCCTTCTGGTGCTCATTATTATTAGCTCCCCATTTCCCCACAACTTCTGCCATATCCCCAGAAACCATTAATCCGGTTATTGTCTCTTTAGATTTGCCTAGCCTGGGTTTCAAGTACAGAAAAACAATAAAAATCAAAATAACAACTAACAAAAACACATGCATTATGCCTATAAATAAGAAAATAACTTAAAAAATGCTTTTCCAAAAAGAATAAGATACTTAGGAATAAATTTAACCACAGAGTGTAAAAACTGTAAGACATTGGAAGAACACCTAAAAATAATGGATTGTATGATATGTGAATTATCAGCCAATAAAACTGTTGGAGGGAAAAAAAAGAACACCTAAATAACAGAAGAAATCCCGTGTTCATAGATCAGAAGACATAAAATTGTTGATGGAAATAAATGCTCTCTCAACTCTGATATGGATTGAATTCAATCTATCAAAGTCTCAGTTGGCAGCTATTTTGTGGAAATGGACAGTCGGATTTTAAGACTCACATGGAAATTTTGGATTAGCAAAAACAATTTTGAAAATGACAAACAAACTTGGAGGAATCACATTTTCCAATTTCAAAATTACAGTAGCCAAGATGCTGTGAATACACTTGTAATACAGATCAATCGGAGTAACATTGATTGCCAGGAAATAATTTTTTTAACCCAAAACTGGAGAAAAATTAGTCTTTTCGACAAATTGTGCTCAGACAAGCAAAAGAATAAATTTGGACTTCTTATATGACATGTAATTATTTACATGTAATTATTTACATGTCATAAATGCATAGAACTTACAGAAATATTAGACTGATAATATAAAAAAATCTGAGGCCTAAAATGATCATGAGCATTAACTGCTTTCCAACCCCTAGCAAGATTGACTGGTGGAGCGGGTCATTCAATAAGTGGTGATAATGCAAAATGACTACCTACTAGCAAGGTTAAATTCCAAAATTGAGGTCATATGCAAACATCCATATTATGCACAAATGAGGGATAACTACATCAGATCACAAAACATAGGACTACATAGTTATACAACTGCCTAATTTTATCATTAAATAATTATCAAATTGCATCATTATATAATTGCCCAAACACTGACAGTCATAGCCCGGTCAAGTTGCCATGTAACCGTAACCATCCTAGCTAGCACGACTCTCTTCTTGCACCTCAGCATTTCTTCCTGTCAGATGAAAAATAAGCAGATAGCTTTTTTTTTGATTGAGGTTTTTATCTGTTTTACATTGTTATTCTTGTTAGTTTTTTTCTTTCTGTTGTTTGTTTTTTAATCTTTTTCTGTATATGAAATCCAGGAGAGGTAAATTTAGAGACAAAGTATCTGGTTTAATGGTTCCTTGAATGTGTGGTGGAGAAAATTGGGGGAAAATGAGTTGCTAATAGCAAGGAGTATAAGATTGAAGGAAATGTTCTAAAACTGATTGTGGTGATGATTGTACAACTCTTCTTGATGTGATTGAAATATTGGATTGTATGATATGTGAATTATATGCCCTAAAAGTGCTGGGAAAACAAAAAAACTAACTCAAAATAGGTTAAGTGTTTAACTATAAGTAAGAAGCTCTTAGAAGAAAACAAAGGAGAAAATTTTTACAATCTGTAGTAAGCAGTGTTATTTTAGATAGAACATCACAAGCATAAGTAGCAAAAGAAAAATTAAATTAGACTTCTTCAAAATCAAAAACGCTTGTGCTTCAAAGGACACCATTAGGAAAGTTAAAATGCAAACCACAGAATTGGGAAGAATACAGATATGTCTCTGATAAGGGACTTGTTCCTAGAATATATAAAGAACTCTTAGACCTCAAACCCATCTGTAGATAATGGAACATCCCCTAGCAGAAGGTTCACAAGGAAGGGATGAGTCAACTAGGGCGCAGTATAGCATTGTTGAAACATAGAATATTCCTGTTTCCTTGACGCTTCCTCAACCTCATGGCCCCAAACTTACCTTTTAGTTCTGGCTAGACCTGGAGTATGTATACTGGTACAGATAAGAGCTTATCACAGACACACACACACACAACACTCCCACCCTATGGAACAGAAGGAGGAGGGTAGGGGGAAGGTGGGGAGAGGAGAGGAGGAAGGGAGAACTGACTGCAATGATCGATGCAAAACCACACCGCCTTCCCACCAGAGGCAAGAACAACAGAAATCCTGAGGGAAGGGAGAACAATGGTCAGTGTAAGATATGAAAATAATAATAATTTATAATTTATCAAAGGGTCATGGATGGGGGAGGGGGGGAAAGAGGAGCTGATACCAAGAGCTCAGATAGAGGGTAGATGTTTATAAAATAATGATGGCAACATACTTGTATGTACCAATATGCTTGATACAATTGATGTATGAATTGTTATAAGAGCTGTAAGAGTCTCCAAGAAAATTATCTTTAAAAAAAACAACTCATAACTCAATAATAAACCAAACACCAGTTTAAAATTGGCAAGGCTAAGAATAAGCATTTCTTCATAGAAGAGATGCAAGTGACCTACGAGTACATGATAAAATGCCAAATATCATTAGTCATTAGAGAAATGCATATTACTTTAAAATCACTTTACACCAGTATGATAAGTAAACTGAAAAACTTAACAGACGTTTCTGAGATTGTGGAGAAATTAGAACCTTATACATTGTGGGTGGAATTCTTGAATGACCCACTTTAAGAATGCAACAGCTCCTCAAAATGTCAAACTGTATTTCCCAGCAATTCTACTCTTTGGTTCATAGTCAAGAGAATTGAAAATATATACACACAAAAAAATGGTTTGTGAATGTTCATAGCAACATTTTTTGTAATTCCTAGAAACTGGTAAGAATACCAATGTCGACTCACTCTCGCACTCACTCACTCACTGTCTTTCTCACTCACTCTCTCATTCACTCACTCACTCTCTCACTCACTCACTCACTCTCTCACTCACTCATTGTCTTACGCTCTCACTCACTCACTGTCTTACTCACTCACTATCTCACTCTCTGTCTCACTCTCTCACTCTCTCACTCACTCTCACTCTCTCACTCTCTCACTCACTCACTCTCTCACTCTCTCACTCACTCACTCTCTCACTCACTCACTCACTCTCTCACTCACTCAGTCTCACCCACCCACTCACTCACTCTCTCACTCACTCACTGTCATACTCTCACTCAGTCTCACTCACTCTCTCACTCTCTCACTCACTCACTCACTCACTCTCTCACTCACTCACTCACTCTCTCACTCACTCAGTCTCACCCACTCACTCACTCTCTCACTCACTCACTGTCATACTCTCACTCAGTCTCACTCACTCTCTCACTCTCTCACTCACTCACTCTCACTCACTCTCTCACAAAGAAGAAGAAAAGAATACCAATGTCCATTTGCTCATGAAAGGATAAACAAAAATTGGTATAGTTCATACAGTCGAATATGATTTGGCAGTAAAAGAAGTACATGTTATAGTATAGATGAACCTTGAAAACATACTGAATTATAAAAGGGTACATATATTTCATATGACCCCTTTTGTAGGCAAAGTCCAGAATAGAGCATTGCTTTGATGCTGACGGTAGACTAGTGGTTGCCAGTGGCTGGGATGCCGTGGGGGAATGGATGAGAGCTAATGAGTATTTTTGGAATGATGACAATATTCTTGAGTTCATAGTGATGATGGTAGTTCAACTCTGAATATACTGAAAACCGCTCCCTTGTATAAAAAGGGTAGGGTAAGTTTTATGTTATGTTACTTAGGTCTCAATAAAGATGTTACTAAAAAATAACAAAAGACCTGAGAGAGAGAAAAAAACCTTGATTTTTGCACAATTCTACTTCCTGTTTTTGCTAATCTTTAATCATAGTTTTTGAGAATAAATACATACCGGTGCAGATTCTGAATGGAACTTTGCGTTTTCACAGGGCTATTGCTAGAATTCAGTTCCGTCTTCCGGATGGCTCTTCCTTTACAAATCAGTTCCCTTCTGATGCTCCACTAGAGGAAGCAAGACAGTTTGCTGCACAGGTAAACATAGGTCTCGAGTTACATATTAAAGATAGATGTGTAGATTATTAAGCTATGGGAGGGGAAGTTTCAAGACAGAATATGAAGAGTGTGAAGAAATCAGGATTTATCCCCAGGAGGGAAGGAGAAGACATCTTTGAGGTGTTGTGGTGCATCTATGCACAAAAAGCTCGTAGTAAATGGAACTGAAAGATGAGCTTCTTGAAGCCCTCTCATGTATGAATAGAAGTAAAAATCACGAGAAACAAATGTAGTTAAGCCTTTCTATGTAGTCTTTTAGGGAAAGTGTAAAATAGCTTGCTAAGGTTCTGTAAGTTTCAGTAAGTCAGGATTGTGCAAGTGATGGTAATGCCTGCCCAGTGTAGGTAGGTTCCTGGAATTGGGATTATGTATATGGTACAGTTGACAGTGGACCAATTTATGCCTTAAGATGAGCTTAAAACAATTGAAATAAGTTACATATATGAAGAGAAGAAAGGTGTAATGTAAATTTTTAAATAAAAGGTAATTATAATGCAAATATTGACTGATAGACTCACCAAATGAGAGTAAAAGCCCTAATAACTGAATTGCAGCCATATATTTAAAGAGATTCATATAGATGTATAAATGTTTATGGGTTGTTGTTGTTTGTTTGTTTTCAATTTATTTAAATTTTTTATTCAATTTTAAGAATTCTCATTATTTACATTGTGGTCACTTTTGAGTTATAGAAGCTTTGAGAAATATAATTGGACTTTGATAGCTTTTCAACTTACATTTTCAAGTATAAAATGCTTTTGAACTTTGTACATTTGTGAACTTTAAAATTAAGATAATTTTAATTAAAACAGTCATTTGGAGTCATATGAATAATGTAACATTTTAAAAAGCCATCACTGTCAGAGTGTAACTTTTTTTGTTACATTACATTACAGACTGTTGGCAACACTTACGGGAATTTTTCGTTAGCCACCATGTTCCCCAGGAGAGAATTTACCAAAGAAGATTATAAAAAGAAGTTGCTGGATTTGGAACTTGCCCCAAGTGCTTCAGTGGTGCTGTTGCCAGTATGTATATACATGTATAGTTTTGGAATCCTGTTCTATTCTTGAGTATTTCTTGTAATTGTGGAAGGGAAATACAAAGGGGTTGTTCACATAAACAGTTTAATATTTTTCTAATATCACGTGCTTTATACAAGGGGGTACCAAAAAAACAGGAAAAAAACTGCTGGTCAGAGCTTTGGTAGTGTGCATTTTTCCCTGTAGGCAAGTATCTAGCAACTTGCTTTGCGTTAGTTACCTACTAGCGTCACCTGGGAAGGTTCTCTCTGGTCACAGTGATTTTTTTCATAGAAGCAGTATTGCTCGAACCTAGTTTTAATGTGATGACAAATTTAAGAGAATAGTGTGCAGCTGTGAAATTTTGTTGCCTGCTATGGAAAAATGCCACAGAAACTGTTGTGATATTGAACACAGCTTATAAGGACAGCGCTATGGGAGAAAACGCAAGTATACGAGTGTTTTTCTCATTTCAAAAAAGGTAAAATGCCCATGAGTGACAAACCTCATTTTGGATGTTCATCAACTTCCTGAACGGACGAAATTGTTGAAGTTCGTTCCACTAGGTCAGACTGTTAATGAAACTTTCTAATTAGAGGTTCTGAAAAGATAGCATAACAGTGTGCGACAAAAAAGACCTGATTTCTGGCTGAAGGGGAACAGGTTTTGCCACCACAACAATGCACCTGCTCACTCAGCCATCTCATTGTACCAGTTTTTGGCAAAAACAGCATGCCTCTTTTGCCCACGCATCTGAGTCACCTGACCTCACTCCATGCAACTTCTTTTTCTTTCTGCAAATAAAGGATGGACATTAAAAGACAGCAATTTAACGATGTAGAATAGGTGAAGAAAAAAAAAGATGTAAGGTGCTGTTAGTCATCAACCAGATGAGTTTGAAAAATGTTTCCAAGAATGGAAACACAGATTTGACAAATGTATTAAGTGTGGTAGAGAACACTTTGAAGGTGATAGATTGTTTTGTGAAAAAAATTAAATACATAGGTTTTGGGGATAAAATTCCACTTGGCAGGGGGTACCTCCTCATGTATTTGTGTCGCTAGTGTTATTTGTAAGACATTGGATAAATGGTTTAACTTTCATCTTGTTCTCCTTACCTATATATTTTATATATACCCATATCTCACTTAACCAAAATCCAGGTCAATATGTAAAATCCATGTTATGTGAATGAGGGGCCACACTGGCTTTGGTGCCTAGGTGTGTGTGTGTGTCTGAAGTTGCTCGCTGATCATCTATCTGTTTGGTGCACGTCTCAGAACAGATATGATGCAGCTGGTCGCGTTCCCCCCTACGTCCTTCCTACCACCTTCAAGCCTATAGGGGTTGGGACTTGCCTGCTTCCCCCTGCCCCACCCTGGGTGATGACCCCACTTACCTTCCATCTGCCCTAACCTCGTGCTACTTCCTTTCTCCACCTGCTCCCCCACTGCCGAGTCTCCTACTTACAACTCACAACCCACTGTTGCCCCATGCCCTCCTACCCCCAATCAAGACAGTGAGAACAAATGAGAAAAGGCAGGCACCTCATGACCAATCAGTTGCCATTCCTCATGTGAGCTGGTGCCACCAGGACCTATAGTACTTATTTGGGGTGGCCCATGGGGAATACCCCAGGCCCAACCACAGCTCTACGTGGGGCAGGGACCATTGGAGACATCACTGGAGAATTTTAAGTTTTGCATGCGGATTATAAGGCAATGAGAATGTTGATAATTGAGGAGTGTTTGTACGGAAAATGAACAGCAGGAAAGAATATCAGTATTTGTGTAATAATCCATGACAGTTATTTTTTATTGATGTAGGGATGTATTATTTACCAGAAGCTCTATTGGTGTAGTGGTTATGCATTTGGGCTGCTTACTGCAGGGTTAGTAGTTTGAAACCACCAGCTGCTCCTTGGGAGAAATACAAGGCTTTCTGCTTCTTTAGAGTTCCAGTGTCAGAAACACACAGAGGCAGTCATATAGAGTCACTATGAGTCGAATCTGTGGCAGTGAGTTTGAGTGTCCCATGTTTTTTTGTTTTGTTTTTAGATGCTTTTTTCTCCTTCAGATTTTAAAATTGTGGTTACTAACAAAAATTTCCATTCGAACCATTTAAATATGTTATCGTAAGATACATATAACAAAGCATATACCTTATAACCTATTTTTGTATATAACTCAGTGACATTGATTTTATCGAGAATGTTCTATGACTGTCATCACTCTTTGTGTCCAGAACTTTTCATTACCTGAAACAGAAGCTTTTCATCTTTAAGCCCATTTCCCTCTCTTCTAATCCACAACTCTGCTCTTAACTTACTAGACAGTTCATAGAAGGAGGGTTATGTGACTTTTTATGTCTAGCATGTTTCACAGAGCAAATGTTCAGCTGTGTTATATTTGTTATGGCTGAATAATATTCAGTTGTGTGTGTTTTCCACATTTTGTTTATCTTTTCATCTATTGATAGAATTAATTTAGGATGGTTCCACTTCCTGGTTAATGTGAATAATGCGACTATGAACATTAACCAGTTTAAAAACTGCTAACACAACAATGATGATACTGTCTAAAACACATTATTCCTATTTAATTCTCACAATGATGTTTTAATCTCTGATAAAGGGCAGGTGGCTCAGAAAGCTTAAATGATTTTTCCAAGGTCCCAACTTAAAGTGCCAGCACAGACTTGATAGCCCCATCCTGCACTGTTAGTCTCAGTAGACTAAGGAAACAAATTCATAAACATGCATATGTATAAGAGAGAGTTTTACATACAAGAGCAATTGAACCTTGAGAAAACAGCCCAGCCCAGTTCAGATCAAGTCCATATTAGCCCAGATGTCTGAGATCAATTTATAAAGTCCTCTTCAGACTCATGAATGTAGACAATCACAGGCCTGGGGTAGAAAGGCTTTGGATTCAGTGTCATTGGAAGCATCTCAGCACTGGTAGCAGGCTCTGCATCAGGGTGGGTCCATGTGTCTTGTCCGCTATGTCTCCCAGGGTGTGAGCAGAGAGTCTCCCACCTCCAAGGAGGAAATACCAGATTTCCCAGAATTCTCAGGAAAAGGCCATGCCCACACAGAAGCCTCTTTGGCTCTGATTTGAGTGACAGACTAGACTCCACCTCTTCACTCATAATCCTCTCAAATTGACAATCATATAACTACCACATGCACATTCTGGTTAGTGTAGTTTTCTGTACTCTAAACTGGAACCTCACACTTAAAACAGAATTTAATGTCACTAAGGTTTGAACCCTTTCCCTTTTTAATTAGACTCTTATGAGAGTTAATTATATTACAAATGTGTAATTTTCTTCAAAATAGCTGGTATATTTCTTGAGTGAGAACTAAAGATAGATTTATTTGGAACCTTGACTATGCTGTGATTGGGCTGGGATGGTTGGTCTTTATCGCGTCTGTTTCTTAACCTTGTAGGCAGGACGACCAACAGCATCCATGGCACACTCTTCTGGTGGAGACATTTGGACATGGCTGGGGACTGTACTGTACCCATTCCTGGCCATCTGGAGATTGATTAGCAACTTCCTGTTTAGTCACCCTCCTCCTGCACGGACATCTGTGAGAGCAGCAGCGTCCGAACCCTTAAACTCGGCATCATCCAGCAATTCAGAAAAAAGGTATTTGGTGTATTTCACCCATGTGCAAATAATAATTAGTGCCCAATATCACAAAGGCTCTGCCTTAATCAAAACAAAACTTTTGTTATGGCTATTTTGCTTTCTTTCTGCATATATCTTCCCTAATTCCTACTTTGAAAAGAGAAAATAACATGTTCTGAAACTTTTTCGTAGTCTCTCCTGGGAATCTCACAACCTAAAGTGTCTTAGTGCTCTTAACACCTCCATGGAAAGTCCTTTCTCTGCTATCAGTTTTGTTATTTCGGTGATTAAACTCCCTTTATCTCGTGACTATAGAGGCAGATTCCTCCTCGCCCCCCCCCCCCCCCAAAGTAGCTCTTTCTCTCGTGCTTGCCTTGCCTTGCTTTGCAGAGTAAATACTGCGTTCCATGAATATTCACAGTAATTCTTGCATAATTTCTGCAGAGGAACCATGGCATTCTGGATCATTTTAACTCTGGTGGTTCTTTGATGCGCTGCTGGCTGGCGGTCTTCTCTGGGCCATTTAGAGAGGGACTAAACTGAGGATCCTGGATAGTAATTGAAAATGGCACTACCTTCTGAGAGTGGTTTGGAAGCAGTCCCATTGTTGAGAAGGTCCTTTTGTTATTGCAGGTGACAAAGATCAGGGTGGTACTATAGATGATGCTTACCCCACCCCCCATTTTTTTAAGATTGTGCATATTTGAAAAAGATTAGCCCAAATTTTGAAGTGTTTTCCAGGAATGGGGAGATTATTTCCCCGTGTAATAATTAAATAATAGCAACGTTTATTTTAATATAGACCTATCACTATAAAATACTCTTTTTGGCTTTAAATAAGCATCGTACTCAATCTTCATCCCCATCTGATATGGTAAGTAATGAAATTGCCTACTTCTGCCTTGTCACCAGTGGGTCCGTAACCTTGTCTTATTGACCCTATAAGAGGGTTTATATATTGCAGTTGGTGGACTGACTTAGCCTCTTGGTTTTTTCTGTATGTGTTGCATAGGAAGACTGAGTACATCTACCCATATTAGATTCCTCAAGTGGGATTCATGGAACTGCTTTCTAGTCTTAGTGTGAAGCATTGACTGCTAAATAAATGTCAGCAGTTGGAACCCACTCAGAGTTTCCAAGGGGGAAAATCACTGGTGATTGGCTTCCATAGAGAGTCTAGCTAGGAGACCCTGGGATAGCCCTCTGTACCTAACAACCATCTTCAAACAGCATTCAAACGAGGCTATTGCTGGCCTATAGGGGGAAGCATTTTCAATTTCAATTATACAGGATAACCTCTATGGTTTGAAAACCTTTTTTAAATAAAGGAAAAAATGGGGTGGGGCAAATGATAACTGTATGCTGAAGAATGCGGTGGGGCTTTTGAATTACACTGTTATTTTTCCATTTGTTTCTATCTCCCCCTCTGGTATTAAAGGATTCTATTACTGGCTTAAGTTTCACTGTTGTCTGTTCCCATTTTCAGATGAGGAAGTCCTCTTTGTTCTTCATTATTTACAATTAAGCCATTCTTAAATATTATGAAAGAAAAAAACTGGCTAATTAGGGTTTAAGTGGAGCTCTAGGGTGCTGGGTAAGTTATGTTTTCGTGGGCATGTCAGTGGCATGATAATAAAGGAGAGATGAGTGAGCAAATGGTGTCAGTCTTTTAAAGCTTGGTAAGGCATTACACAACACAGGGAAATGGACAATGTGATTGGACTGCCTTGACTTAGAACACTGATGAAGTTAGTACTGCCAAAGACTAGTACAGTCTAGAACTGTTAGTAGATAAAATTATTTCCATGGACTTTGCCTACCTTAACCCAATACAAACATGTTGATTCTGACTCATACCATTCTGTAGGTCAGAGTAGAACTGCCCCCTATAGTTGCTAAGGTTGCAAACACCCCATCTTTCACTCTCCATGGCTGATGTGTTCAAACCAACACTCGTTGAGTTACAGCGGCTGAGTGCTTCTAACCACTGCACTCCCAGGACTCCTTGCCAGTCCTCAAGGGAGTGTGACGGAGAAGGCTTGGTATTCCTGCTGCTCGTGTCTACTGTACTCTGTCTTTCTGTTATTGCAGGGAACCAGTGAGAAAAAGAGTGCTGGAGAAACGTGGGGAAGACTTTAAAAAAGAGGGGAAGATATACAGACTGAGGGCGCAAGATGACGGCGAGGATGAAAACAACACTTGGAATGGAAATTCTACTCAACAGATGTAGTGCACCACGCACAGTATGTGCAATAATCGTTGTTTCTCGTAGGATTTAATTCAACTAAAATTGTACTGGAGAATTGGGACGGTTTTATGCGTTCCAACTGCTCTACAGTGTCTCTCGATTTCTACATAAGGGGTGGGTTAAAGTTGTTTGACTCAAAAAGTCAACAGTTAATATAACTACTAGCCCTTGCATATGGTAATCAACTGCTAGAAGCCCAGCAAAATCAAACAGTCTAATCATCTCCATCCGCTTTCTAATTCAGTATTTCTTACCCACGAGCCCTATGCTTTCAGATGACAGATTTGATTGTGAGCCGTTTGTCCCAGAACTCTTCAGGCTACACAACAAAGTAACTGGCCTATCTCAAAAATTCGACTCTGGAGTCAGAGCAGTTTCATGAGAAAATCAGATAATACTTTGCTTAACTTTTCTCTTCTGCTAATCAGCTGCAAGCAAAATCTTGTAGTTTTAATCTTAAACACTGAATAAAAGAATATTTTCTAAACACCAGAATGATCTAATATTTACTTAACTTTTTATCGTAGCATTTCTATGTTCAAAGCTTTGCTGAGGTAATAAGCTATTTTTCTTTTCCTCCACCTTGGACAGTAACCCTGGAAGTATCCCAAAACTGTAGCTGGCTGCCTTATCATAAAGATCACTGGAGGAGGATGTTTCAGGATGTTTCTGCCCCTCCTACATCCAGAGGCACCGTTTTGTTGGCAGAATGTCAGGTCTTTGTTCTCATCAGATGCGGAGCCACTGCTAGCCCACCACCTCCTTCTCTTGCCTCCGCACTAACGTAGGCACACTGCAAGCACTTGAAAGTACCTTTGGTTAACAGCAAAAAGTATAAAGATAGGCCTCTTATTTGTTAGATTAGGCTTACAGATTTTAAAGATATTCTTAATATGATTTATATGCTACTTAACAGTTTTTGATACTGGAGACTAGAAAATTAATAATCTTTTTAAAAGGGAGCAAACTTGACTTCTGTTTTTAGATTGGAAGACAGCACTCCTGAGTGAACATACTTTCTGAACACAGTGACTTGATTTTGTGTGACAAGATGACATTTTCCTGGACTGAATGGGCTAAGATTTTGGTTTTTCCCAGCTGTGAAATCACAGGGACATTTTAGAGCGGGACCAGTCACTGTTGTCGAGGAAAGAGTGAGATAGGTTTTGCTGTTGGCAAAAGTGGAAACTGGTACAGTCTTTCTAAAAACAGTATTTCCAAGAAAGCCTAAATTTTATCCTTTTTCACCCACCTTTTTCTAAGAAATGATCATAAATATAGACAAAGTTGAGGTTTAAACTTACTCATTAAGTATTACTTAAGAACTAGACACCGTTTACATGCCATCTGCAGAAATACTGCAGTAGTCGTTGGTGAGGAGAGATGGCACAGTGCAGGTAGTTCCTGACTTAACGGTGGGGCTGTATTCTGATGACTCCATCCTAAGTTGGTTCTGATGTAAGTTGGATACCTTTTTAATTTTTTAAGTTTTCATTTTTACGTTTTATTAACAGTATCTTCATAAATCTAACCTGCGAGTTAGCGTCTGAGAATTGCCCAGCAGCAAGTTCTGCACTGCAGCATTGTTATGTAGTACATATTTAGAATTACTATGTACAAAAAGTCTAGACCATTGTAAGTGCAGATCATCACAATTGCATTACGCCGTAAGTTGGGTGGGGACTACCGGTACTAAATCAGTTCAATTTAGCATCTGTTTATGGAGTCCTATTATGTGTTGGGAGGAAAAGCAGGACACGGAGCTGTGGGTACAGTACGACCTCAGCTTTGTAAACACATTTTATAAAGAGATAGGACTATATAATAACATATGTAAACTAAAAAGAGAACACACCAAAACTTAAACATTTGTTTGTGTGATTTTGGTTTTCTTTTTTGTGGTGTACATGTTTTCCTAACAATTTTCTGCTGAATCC
Organism: Tenrec ecaudatus; assembly: GCF_050624435.1. NCBI lineage: Eukaryota > Metazoa > Chordata > Mammalia > Afrosoricida > Tenrecidae > Tenrec > Tenrec ecaudatus. The sequence continues at coordinate 115,695,964 of NC_134542.1, read as the reverse complement.
ATCACTTCGTTAATCAAAAAAGTGAGTTTGAAAAAGTAAATTATCCAGCAATCTCATTTAAATAAAGATTTGTCATTTTTAAAGTAAATATAGTAATATATGATTTTTTAAAAAGTAGGTATGACCCTACTAACCTTTATTAGAAATACATTTGCAAAAATATCAAGTACCTCAAAGTAAATTTGCTTTGATAAAACTAAAATATATCACAAATCTTAAGGAATTGTACATAAGAGGTTCACAATCTTTGAATGGGGAGGACCCCTTCTCAATTTTATATTTAAATAAAAGCATCCAGAGTAAAAACTTTAGAATAGCACAGAAGGCATAAAATGAAGACGATGCCTCCCTGCTTGCATCTTACAGCCTCCATGTTCTTCCCCAGAGACACCCCTAACAGATTCTTGTGTAATACTCAGACATTTTTTATGCATAGATAAGCAAATATGTATTCTTTATTTTTGAAATAAATGGGATCATATTATGTGTGCCCTGCATCTTGCTTATTTACAATCTTGCTTATTCACAATCTTGAGGATCTTTCTCATCAACACATAGCTACCTCACATTAATGGCTACACAGCATTCTGCTTTAGGAATGCACCCCAAATATGCAGTTCTCTGGTGGCAGACATTAAGGTTATTAGCAGTTTTTTGTTTGGTTTTGCTTTTCTATTACAAACATTGCTACATGAACATCCCCGGGGAGTTACCTTCTTGTTGTGAAAATATACCCATAGGATACATTTGTCTAATTAGTTTGCAGTTTGGATTTTTAAAGATGTGGCTCAATTGTCGCCTCCAAAGTATGTATGAATTTACACTCCCACCAACAGTGTAAAAGAACATCAGTCCCCCCTCACCCTTTGCCAATACTGTTTTTCTTTTTCATTGTCAACGTGATGGGTGAAAAAATTGTATGCATTTTATACTCATTGTGCTTATCATGAATGAACGTTATCTTTTAATACTGGTCATTTCTATTTTCTGAGAACTACTTGTTTGTATTTTTTGCCAACTTTTTTTTTGGTGTGCTGTTCATCATTTTCTTATTGATTTATAAGAATTCCATGTATATGAAGAAGATTACCCCTTTGTCTAGAAAATGCTGTAAATTGTTCCCGTGTATCTTCTGATGATGAATATGTTCATGGTACTTTCCCCACAGTATCTATGGAGTCAAATTTGTTAGTGCTTTTTTCTTAATGGCTTCTGGGTCTTGAGTCTTGCTTTTATCGTTCCCATTTCAAAATTTAACAAACAAGCAAACAAAAATCACCCATCTATCATAGTATTCTCATGTTTCATTTTTTACATTGAATTTAGTATCTGACTCAAGAAAGGATCTGACTCCCGTCCCACACCCATGACTGATAGCCTCCAGTTAACCTGTTGCCATAACCTTCATTCCCATATGTAGGTGGATCTGTACCTTGGTCTTCTTTCCCTTTGTTGATAACTGTACTACCATAACTGCTGAAATAATGAACTTCATAATATGTTTTAATAATCTACCACTACCCTATTCCCCGAGCTATCTTGGCTACTTGCAAACATTAATATGTGAAACTTTACATTACTTTGTTTTCCAAAAAAAGTCTGTTGCCTGCAAGGCAGCTCTGTCTCATGGTGATGTAATAGAATGAAGTGTTGCCCAATTTTACACCATCTGAGAGACATTTGATACGTTTGAGCCCAGTTTCTTCAACTACAATTGTTACTGAGTTACATGGGATTTTGAGATTAATATAGGTTTAATTGACAGCTGATGATAGTGAGTCTTTATGTCCAAGAAAATGCCTTTAATGCAAGTTGTTAACCCTATCCCTACCTTGTCATTATATATTGATGGAGAGAACTGTTAGGATCCAACGCAGTGGAATATTTTAATAGGAATATGGTGTAGACGTAACAGTTCAAGGAAGGGTTTCTTAAGAAACAGAAAATGTCAAGCAGACCACGTTTTGAAAAATAGCCACACAAAAAATCTTTATTAAAAAGATATTCTCCCAGATAGAAACAATACATGGATCAAATTAGTTTGTTAAAGTGTCATACCAAAACTCTCAATTGCACATGCAAGGACAGTGTGTTTTCAGGTCCTGTTGCTACTATGGATGTCCTCGTGAAGAGATACACACACACACACACACACAATTAGCAAGTGTGCTTCCTTACATTCTGTCTGCAAAATATGCTTACCAAACAGTGATCCTTGGCCTCCAGATACTGATAGCAGGCTAACCCGCAAACAATTCTGGAATAAAGTGGTCAAGCTGTAAGGAGGGATATCTACTAACCAAGTACAAGTAGGATCTACCTGGGGAGGAATACAGAGAAGTTCATAAGAAACTGAGGTGTGGGGAGTTGCATACAAAAATGGTACATTGTTCAAGCTCAGAGTTGCATGGATCTTCAGAAGAAATGGCACTGTAGGCAGAAGAAATAACATTTGCAAAGACAATATGATACGGGACCTTCATGCAATTCAGAATAACTAGCGATTGGGAGAAGGGAAGAGAAGGAATGTCAAATGATGTGGGCTTTGTGAACCAAGCGTGGGTCCTGAGAAATTGTCCAATAGTGGAGAGCCAAGCAGGGTATCAAAGTGATGAGGTAGGAAGAGGAAAATCCCCAGGTTATTTTAGGTGCTGTAGCCTCTCTAAGGAGTCCTGATGGCCAAGTGGGCTAAGAACTGGGCTGCTGCCTAACCGTCATAACATACGTGCTCTAAAACGCCAGCCGCTCTGCAGGAGGAGCCGGATCGCCCCAGAAGCCCTATGCAACAGCAGTTCTACTCTGGATTAGAATCGACTCACTCACTCACTGCCCTCCAGTCGACTCCAGCTCACAGCATAGAACTGCCCTGGTGCGTTTCTGAGACTTTTGACTCACTCTGTAGGGAAGTAGACAACCAGGTCTTTCTCCGTGGTGCTGCTGGTGGATTTGAACTTCTGACCTTGCAGTTAGCAACCTTCACCCCAAGAAATATAAAGCAGAATGCTTTGGTCTAATGGGAGAGCTAAGTACACGCTCTAAAGGGCTGTGTGACTTCATAACTTCCCTTGTGTCTAATTTCTCAAGGAGACAATCTTTGGAGACACACTGTGGTTCACATGACCGTCTTTATTTTCAGAGAAACAGGATGTGTAAAGTTCTGTCAGGGGGTAACATTGATCTTGGAGGGGATTTCTTACTTAAAAACTGCTTTGGCCTTTACCTTTAAAGGCTCTGTAAACCCCAGCAACTCAACCCAGTTAAATGACTCACAGAACCACTGGACTAGTATCTACGTTTTCACTCACAGAACCCCCAGAAGGCTATTCATCAGAACAGGGATGAGATGCATGCATACCTTGTAATCAGGGACACAGAATCCTTTAAGATCCAAGTAGTCTCTAACAACATAGAAGACTTTTACAAAATCAAGTGTGGGCAGCTAAGATCTTCAGGATTTTGTGGGCAGCCTGCTTCATAGAACTTGTGGAGACGGGTCAGAAAGAGAAATGACTCAATTCTTGTTGGCTTGGCTGTGTGTTCTCTTGCTTGGAGCGCTTGCAGTATTTGTATGAAAGAAATATTATGGTACAGACTCCAAGAAGCAGAAGAGCAAAGAGTACATACAAAGCGGTCTGTGCTTCTGCTGTAGCTAGTGCTAGCCCCAGGAACCAAACATTCACCTCTCCCACAGGGCTGACGGTGGGAACTGCACCTAGGGGAAGACAACAAACAAAAGGTGGCATGCGTACCAGTACTGATTTAGCCCTGAGTCTAAAGTAACCTGCATGGAACGAAAAAGAGCAAACCCATTCCATCAAGGCCATTCTGACTCTTACTGACTACCGGACAGTCTAAAACTTCTCCCTAGAGTTTCCAGAGCAGCTAGTGGCTTTGAACTGCTGATCTTGTGGTTAGCACCCAAACATGTAACCCACTGCTAAGCTCAAGATAAAATCCCATTGTTGCGTCAGTCCTGACTCCTATGGATTTGATAGGGCAAAGTTGAACTCAGGAGTAGTTGTTTGGCTCAAAGAGCTGGCCCTTCAGTTATCAGCCAAGTGCTTACCCATTGTGCCACCAGGGCTTAGCCCAAGGTAGAGGCTTGGAATTCACAGATTACATAGGTCTCCTACATCTGCCTGGCAAGAATAGGCTCACTGCTGAGGGTGGAAGTACATGCGGAAAACAACTACTGTGTTTGAAACAACTCTTAGCAAGGAGTCCTGGTGGTGCTCTGTGTTAGGCAGGCCAGAGTTTCCAGCCCACGAGCTTCCCTGAAAAGGCAGAACAGCCCATCTGCTCATGTAAAGATCGACAGTCTTAGAAACCCTACTTAGGGTAGCTTTGATTCGGAAGCTACTCAGTGGCATTGGATTTTGGACTTGACCATCAATGAAAAGATAAACCAGATAATCATCACATTTACATATCATGTTATGCCTTTCCAGTCCGCAACTTTTAGATGCCTGCAGTCTGGCAGGCACTTGACTAGTTTCTTCCCTAAGGTCACACTGAGTTATTGAAGGAGCTGGGAGGGGGTGGCTTATCTGCTAGCTTCCAAACCAGGGCCCTAGTTTTTAGGTGCAACATTTCCCCCTAGTGTGCATCATTCTTTCACAAGTACGCAGAGCAGTCAGACAGAGGAAGCAATTTTTTTTCTTTTAAGTTCTGGGGAAAAGATTAAAAAAAAAAAGTTCTGGGTTTTTTTTTTAAAGATCATGTTTTGGGGGTGCTCTTAAGCTGTCAACAATCCATGCATCAGTTGTATCAAGCATATTTGTACATGTGTTATCATCATTTTCAAAACATTTACTTTCTATTTGAGCCCTTGGTATCACTCCTTTATTATTTTCATATCGTACACCAACCACTGTGTCCCTTCATCCACATTTCAGTTGTTCGTCCCCTTCAGGAGTGGTGGGGGGTTATGCATCGATTATCGTGCTCCCTTCCCCCTTCTTCCCCTCCTCCCCCACAGGAAGTAAGCTTTGAAAGGGTTGGAGAAGCAGAAGGAAGCTAACAAAGCATACTGAAAAGACCCTCATCTTTAGGCTTTTGCGCCTCCCAGAACCACCTCTTACCTTCTGATTGGAGACAAGGGTGAGGCCCTGCAGCTGGGTCCGGGAAACCATTGCATCGAGTTATGGAGGCATAGAACTTGGCTGACTCTTTGGGGATCCTTGGCAGAGAAGGGTCAGTGTAGTTCACAAAATGCAGCCCAAACCTCTCAGCAAAGCCTGTTGCCCACTCAAAGTTGTCCATCACACTCCAAGCCGTGTAGCCTCTGATATCCACCTTATCCTGCACAGCTGCTCAACACAGAAGACCACTTATGAGCGGAGCTTGTCATATAAGACATCTTTCTCCCAGGCCTATTGAAGCCATTGTTGGTCCACAAGCCTAAATGCCCCTAAAATCCTAGAGTTGCCCCAGAGTTTGGGTTGTGATTGTTAATTGATCTTCTGTGGCCACATCTGGCAAACTAGTAGCATTTTCCGAGAAAGGCTTCAAACTAATCTCACTGGGTCATCTAAGATCTCTGTTCACCTCAGGATGCTGCTTTTGGCTAGTACTTTGGAGTATTGAAGCTCTTCGCTATAGTAAGTGGTCCAACTTGTTTCTTTTGGCGGGTATATTGCTCATTTCTCTCGGCAATACCGACCGACCATATTCCCATCTCAAGCTGTTCTGAGTTTGAGCATCTCACAGTTTCCTTTGGGAAACAAAAGACCTTACAGACAAACACCAAACCTATTACTACTGGCTGCTGTTCCAACCCTGCTCAGGATTGCTGTTCAGAGACAGAAGAAGACAAGCGAATGATTCCAATCCAGAACTAAGGTCTAGCTGATTATCAGGCAACTGGGTTTGTTTGCTAACTAGATGTATGAGGATTACAATTCAGAAGATAGTCCCAAAGAAAGGTTTATACCCAATAGGAGGGAGCGATTTTCTCATTCCTAGGTGAGGGAATCGGCTCCTGGGTGCAGTATACCCCATGGCAGGCGGGAGTGGTTGCTTCCAACAGTGCAAAGTGGACACGGAAGAAGGTGTGAGTCTGCCATACCTTTGAGGGCCTCGTTGATGTAAGTGCGGAGGTAGTGGATTCTCGCTGTGTCATTGAGGTTTGCATCTCGCTGGGACACGCCATTCTCTGTTATATAAATTGGTGGGTTGTTGTACTCCTCCTTTATCCAGTTCAGGATCCTCCTGAAGCCAAAAGGTGTCATCTTGAGCCAGAAGGAGCCAGAGTCTGGCCAAGACCAATCTGTGATGGAAGCGACTCCCCTAGGGGATAAAAACCCAAAGATGAGGTCTCCTTTTGAGAGTCCCAAGAGGCCCTTTGAACAAAACACAAACATGACTTATACTAGGAGTAACTTTAGTTTTGTTTACCACTAGGTGTCATAATTAGAAAACAGTATAATTGCTTCAGAGTCCCTCTTGCCACTTGTTCTAATCCGACCACTCAAAACTTGGGAAAAGCCACTTCAGCTCTTTTCCAGCGAGCTTACAGTGGAAAGAATTTAACTCACGGATCCTAACCCTGTGCAGGCTCTTGAACAGACTGCATCTCACAGTAGAGGTGAAAGGTTCTAGAGTCCCCTGGCAACCATCATCCTGGCCTTTGTCGATTTTGTTTTCAGACAGCTGTTCTCCTGAGTCTACCTGTGTGTAGTCAGCTCCACACACAGCTCACAGGTACAACCATGGGCTTCAACTTTGTAGATCTCATTTGCGTGAGTGTTTCTAGCATTACATCCATTTTTGGAAACCACATTTGGCATTCTGTAACTTGGAAGTGCACACTTGTCTATGCCAAGAAAGACAGCTACCTGGCCAACTGGCTGGAAGAGATCCATCCATATTTGTTCCCATTCCAAAGAAAGGCAATCCAAATGGAATTCAGAAATTGAATAATAGTGATTTCACACACAAGTAACATTATGCAAGAGATCGTTAAAAATGGCTACAGTAGTGCAATGATAGGAAACTCCAGAAAGTCCGAATGAGAGGAGAGGACATTGCTGATAAAAGGTGAACCTTGGCTAAGAGAAGGAGGTCGTCAGAATGATGTTTGTGTTTTATATACTATACAAAGGCATTCAGCTCTGTGGAGCCTAAACCAAACTTGCGTAACATCGCCAAGCATAGGCATTCCAGAACACGTAGTTTGCTCGCGTCAAACCTGTACAAAGACTAAGATGCAATCGTTGGAACAGAACAAGGGGATACTGCTTGCTTAGAAATGCAGAAAAATCTGTATTAGGGCTGTATCCTTTCACTGTACTTATTCTGCATGTAGAGCAAATAATCTGAAACACTGGATGATACAAAGAAGCAAGCAGCAATAGACAGACAACATAATAAAAAGAAGACAAGCCAAAGCTTTCCTTTTACTTGAATCCACAACTAATGCTCACGGAGGCAGCAGTCAAGAAATCACATGTGCTGGGAAGTACACCCGAGGAGAAGGCAATGGACCAACAGTTCAGGCAGGATTTCAGGGAAGGAGGAAGACGGGGGAAGGGAGCAGTGAGCAAACAGTGCCATAGATGGGGCCAACTAGGGAATTAAAATCAACAAGGAGGATGTAAAGATCCTGGGGGTGTTGGAACAACAGCAATCTAGCTGAGAGGAATTACTAAAGAGACAAGTGTGAGTGGGGTGGCGGGATAGGAAGAAGGTCAAAGAAAACAGGGAAGATCTAGGAAGCAGAGGTATGGATAGAAGTATAAACATAGGTGTGCACTTGTGTAAATTTATTCATAAAAATAGAGGTATTGGCCTATGTACATATACTTATATGTACATACATTGGGGAAGTGGATGGACTTGGGGCCTCTGCTCATACACTCCCTCAACGCATGAACACTTTGTCTAGCAACCTGGCATTCTGTGATGCTCACCCAGCTTATCACTGAAAACAAAATGGGTTCATAAGCAAATGTGGTGAAGAAAGCTGATGGTGCCCGGCTATCAAAAGATAGAGTGTTTGGGGTCTTAAAGGCTTGAAATTAAACAAGCAACCATATAGGAGAGAAGCAACGTGCCTACATGGAAGAAGCACACCAGCCTGTGTGATCATGAGGTGTTGAGGGATCAGGTAAAAGGCATCAGAAGACCCAAAACAAACATTGCTGAGAACATGAGAGTTGGAGTTAAGATCCAAAACCCATCTGTTGACAATGGGACATCCCCTCAGAGAAGGGTCACAAGGAAGAGATGAGTCAACCAGGGCACAGTATTAGCACTGATGAAACATACAATTTTCCTCTGGTTCCTTGAGGCATCCTCACTCCCCACCATCGTGACCCCAGTCCTGCCTTTCAGTTCTGATGACCTGAGCGGTCATATAAACCCCCCAGGAACAGAAATGGGAGTTGTGATACCATTAAGGTAGGGAGAGTGGAGAGAGGAGGGGAGGAAGGGGAAACCAATCGCAATGATCGATGCATTATCCCCCCACTCATAGGGGGAAGAACAACAGAAACTATGCAGGAAGGAAGACAGTGGTCAGTGTAAGATATGAAAATAACAATTATAATTTATCAAGGGATCACGATGCAGGGAAGGAGGGAACAAAGAGGAGCTGATACATGCCAAGGGCTCAAAGAGAAAGAAAATGTTTAGAAAATGATGGCAGCATATGTACAAATATGCTTGATGTAATTGATGTATGGATTGTTATAAGAACTGTAAGCTTCCCCAATAAAATTATTTTTTAAATCACATGACCAAATCTGCAAAAGACCCCTTTAAAGTATTAAAAACAAAAGATGTCACCTTGCAGACAGAATTAGGTTCCACCTGACCCACGTCAAGATATTTTCTTTTTTTTGGGGGGGGGGATGTCACTTTATTGGATTCCTCTCTGGGGTGGCCCTCCGGTTCCTCTTTCCCCTGGGAGTGTCCCTGGCCGGCTGCAGAGTTGGGCTGGAGGGGACTAAGGCACAGCGAGACCCTAGGAGTCACAAGGGCTCTCGTGAAGGTGGCATCTGTGGAGGCCCCTGCCTGGACGCAGGCTCCGTGCAGCCACTGACCATCCAGTAGTAGTCTGGGTGCACCTGGCCCTGCACAGCCTCACTGGCCATCAGTTCCCCGTCCACAGTGAACACTCCTGCCCCATTCCTGGGCTCCAGGCGGAAGGCGGCCACGGGCACGTGCACCAGGTAGGGGCAGTCACACTCCATGTGCTTCCCTTTCTCCATGGCCATGAAGAGACGCAGTAACATGGCCCGGGACACACCTGCCAGCACGTAGAACAGGTGCATGGTGCCGGCCGCACAGCGGCCCATGGGCGCCGCGAACATGTCACTGCCCAGGTGGGTGTGCAGCAGCACCAGTACCAGCACAAAGTCCTGCTCGGGCACCACCGTCCAGTGGGCGGGCACCGGCCGGTCCAGAGGCACGAGGTGCGTGTTCACGGGGCCGCTCTGGTCCAGGATAGGTACAGCCGGCATCTTGGCAGCAGCAGCCCCGGCCGGGAGGTAGGCCAGCCGGCCATGGTAGGTACGCAGGGAGGCCAAACGCAGGAAGGTGCCCAGGGTGAACCGGACCTCGCCCAGGGCCCGGTACTTCTCACTCTCCAGGTCCACATGGGCGATGAAGCCCCAGGCCAGGCTGAGCACAGAGAAGAGGCGCAGGCCCGAGGCCGTGTGCAGGGAGAGCAGGTTCATGGGTGTCAGGAGCCGCCGGCACAGCAGCAGTGTGCAGTTGGTCAGGAGCTCCTCGTTGGTCCCCTGCTCGTACCCTGAATAATGGTTCACGGAGGCGGCCAGGGCATTGGCAGAGCCACCCGGGAGGCTACACAGGGGCTTCTGGATAGCTGTCTGCCAGTCCGGACGTTCCATGAGGCCATTCACCACCTCATGCACCACCCCGTCCCCCGACATGATCACCAACAAGTCCCAGTGGTCCAGCTCCTCCTGGCGCACCAGCTCCCGCGCGTGGTTCCTGCGTTCGGTGAGCATCAGCGTGAAGGACACGTCGGCCTCGACCAGCAGGGGCTGCACGCGGCTCCGGAAGAGCTGCAGGGCTTTGCCCTTGCCGGCTCGCGGGTTCAACAGCACAAGCACGCGGCAGGGACGCGGGATCAACCGGCGGGGGCGTCCGGCACAGCGGGCTACGGGACACACCGCTGGGGAAGCCTGGGTCCATAACCTCGACCCCCCGCTCCCTCTGCCCGGGGGTCCCCGGCACGGTCGCGGTGCTGCGGGTGGCAGCGGCTCCGGCCTTCAGCTCCTTATCGGAGCTGTCCAGGCGGGCGTCTCGGGGCCGGCTGTGGGGCTCGCCCTCCCCGCCCGGGGCCGGGGCTGTGGGGGCGCCCGCGGTGTCATTCCGGACGGCAGCCAGATCTGGTCCCGGATCGGCCCCGCGCAGGAAGCACCCCCGGAGCGCCTGGCAGAAGCGGACTCCGGGCCTCTATCCCTCCGGCTCTCCGTCAAGATATTTTCAATGGCCTCATGCCTGTGAGAGCTAGTTAATGAGTAAAGAAAACTGGAGAATTTGTGCGTTTGAATTGTGGTGTGGATAAAGAATATACCGTGGACTTCCAGAAGAAAGAAAGAATTTGGGTAAGAAGAAGTACAGCCAGAATGTTCCTTAAAAGCTTGGGTGGGAAGACTTTGTTTCACATACTTTGGACATGCAATCAGGCAGGACCCATCACTGGAGACGGAGATCATGCTTGGAAACAGAGGGGCAGTGAACAAATGAGAGGACCCTCAATGCAAAAGACTGACACTGCCTGCAAGAGTGAGCTCAAACCTAGTAATGACCAACGAGAGTTGTGTTCTATTGTGCTCAGGGCTGCCTTGAAGCAGAACTGACCCAGCAGCACCTAAAGAACAACACTGGGTTCTTTACTCTGGGTCCTGGGTCCAAGACCCATCTCTTTCTGTAGAGATGGGCACGGTGAGAGCAGCAGACAGCCAAAGAGGGAAGGCTAAGGGGACACAGACACATGAACAGGTCAAGATTATGCATTACATATAAAGACAAAGCAATTTAGCTACTTCTTAGACTTTTGGGGTGGGGGTGGCGGGGAACATGCTTTGTTTTCTATGTAACGATTTTTCTTGCTCAGTTGAACTGAAAGCGGTCAATTTTGTAGCCTGGCAGACAGTTCCAGGGCTCACAGGCACTAAATGGTGAGTGAAGGAAAGTGGGTGAATAGATGGTGTTCTGGAGTGGGGGCCAGCCGGCAGTCTCCTCAGAACCCATGTCAAGATGCTGCTGGTTTCCGGATGTCATCGCTGGTGGTTTGGTTTTGGTTTCGTGCGTAACAGGCTTTGCTTTTAAGAGATTGCAAGTACACTAGGCAATACGTACAGCACGTTCTTGAATTCTATCGCCTAGCAACTTGTATTAAAAGAAACTGAAAATAGATGAGTAGCCATTGTTCTAACGCTTAGATAGGATTATTTTAAGGTTGCCTGCTTTTGCACATAAATTACAAAACAACTATGTTACTTTTCCATTGATCTTCTAGACAGTGTTAGGGAATAAACATTTCAATCATTTCTTCAAATAATTGTTAATGTGTATTAGATCCTAGTATTTCCAGATAGGTTGTTTCAGCAGTGAGGTATAAAAAAACAGATAATATACACCCATTACATTTATAAGAAATCAGGAAAGAAAGATAAAACCTTTGAGTAAGCTCTAAGTCTGAACACAGAAACTAACTTTACTACGCTCTAAAGAGTGAAGGAACAGTTTAGTACAAAGAAATAATGTAATGCTGCTCTTTCAAAACACGGTGACTAACTTTGCTAAATCTCCATATGCCATTGAAACCATAACCAAAGTCATTGCAGTCGATCAATTCTGACTCATTGAGACCATACGGGCTAGGGTAGAACAGCCCCCAAGCTGGATCTCCTGATTAAAGGCTTAACATCTAAAAGGCAAATCCATGAAACCAGGCACCTCCTTTCCCCCTATTTATCTGAACATTTTACTGAATTTTAGGCAAGAGTTTACACAGCAAGTAAGTTTCCCTTTAATATACAAATTATTCCATGATGTTAGTGATTACTGTGTGAATGTGCCAGAATTCTCCCCATTCCACTTTGCCTGCCTTGTTTCCATCCCTCCAGTTACCCTGGTCCCCTCCTTGCTTGCTCATCTTTGCTTTGGGCAAATGTTGCCCCTATGACCTCCAGTAGTTGATCTGATTCTTAGTGTTTCCCAAAGTGGGTAAAACCACCTCTGGAGGACACTGGAATGATCACAGCAGGGCTGCAAAAGCAGATACCTACACTTTATTCTGGATTATGGGCTATAGTAAAAAATTTTAATTGTCAGGGGGTGCTGAGTAATTTTCTTTTTTCCCTGCAAGGGGTTAGGAACCGATGCACATTCCCCGTGAATTGTACTGTTTATTTTATATGCCAGTCTATGATTTGGCTGAAAGATGACTTCTGGGAGTGACTTCAGGTCCAGACTACAAGGACTGAATTCTAGAGGTTCCTCCAGTCTTTAGCAGTTCAATAATTCTGGTCTTACTTATAACTTGGATTTTTTTCTACATTTTCCTCCCATTCTTTTTTTTAATATCATTTTATTGGGAGCTCATACAATTCTTATCACAATCCATACATCTATCCATTGTGTCACGCACATTTGTACATTTGTTGCCATCATCATTCTCAAAACATTTGCTTTCTACTTGAGCCCTTAATATCAGCTCCTCATTCCCCTCATCCCTCTCCACTCCCCCTCCCTCATGAACCCTTGATGATTTATAAATTATTGCTATTTTGTCATATCCCACACTGTCCGATGTCTCCCTTCACCCACTTTTATGTTGTCCATCCCCCAGGGAGGAGTTTATATGTAGATCCTTGTAATCAGTTCCCCCTTTCTACCCTACCTTCCCACCACTCTCCAGGTATTGCCACTCTCATGACTGGTCCTGAAGGGATCATCCACCCTGGATTCCCTGCGTTTCCAGTTCCTATCTGTACCGGCGTACATCCTCTGGTCCAGCCAGATTTGTAAGGTAGACTTGGGATCATGATAATGGGGGGAGGAAGCATTTTAAGAACTAGAGGAAAGTTGTATGCTTCATTGTTCCTACCCTGAATCCTGACTGGCTCGTCTCCTCCCCATGACCCTTCTGTAAGGGAGTGTCTAGTTGCTTAAAGATGGGCTTTGGGTCTCCACTCTGCTCTCACCCTCATTTACAATATTATGTTTTGTTCTTTGATGCCTGATACCTGAACACTTTGACACCTCGTGATCACACGGGCTGGTGTGCTTCTTCCAGGTGGGCTTTGTTCCTTCTGAGCTAGATGGCCGCTTATTTATCTTCAAGCCTTTAAGACCCCAGACACTATACCTTTTGATAGCCAGGCACCATCAGCTTTCTTCACCACATTTGCTTTTGCACACATTTGTCTTCAGTGATATCGGGAAGGTGGGTACCCACTGATATGATTTTTTTGGTTTTTTTATGCCTGATACCTGGTCCTTTCTACACCTCGTGGTCACACAGGCTGGTGTGCTTCTTCCATGTGGGCTTTGATGCTTCTCAGCTAGATGGCTGCTTGTTTGCCTGCAAGCCTTTAAGACCCCAGATGCTATATCTCTTGATAGCTGGTCACCATCAGCTTTCTTCACCACCTTTGCTTATGCACCTGCTTTGTCTTCAGCGATCGTGTCGGGAAGGTGTGCATCAAGGACACCATTCCCCATTTTTGCTTGGAAGTTGCTGTTGTTTACAGATTGGCATCTCTGGTTCCTTGTTTTCAATTTTTCAGCCTTGTTTTGCTTTTGAGAATTTTTTCTTTAAGTTTTATTTTGCTATTGAAAATATAAATAGCAAAACATACCCCGAATCAACAATTTTTACATATAAACTACAGTGACAATGGTTACATTTCTTGAGCTGTGCCACTTTTCTCATCTTCCTCTTCTTCACCATTCCTTTCTCATTAACATAATCTCACTGTCCCCCTAAAGTTTCTGCTGAATCTTTTTGGAGCTGCTGCTGTCAGTTTGATCTCAAATAGACAGCTCTCAACATTTCTGTTCAAGTTGAACCTTTTATAAGCTAAACAAAATTTGGATATATGATTCTTGGTTGGCAATTCTTGTCTTTCTGGGTTTTATAGGAAAAGACTTCAAAATGTGTGTGAACAAATTCCACTATATTTTCATTCCATTTTTCACAAACATTTTGAATCCCATTTATATGCCATCCCCGTCTTGGCCTGCAATTTCTTCTGAGAATCAGTGCTTAGTCTTATTGGCCCTCTTATCATGATTCGTCAGGAGCTGCTCTCTGAAGTGTCTGTCTTTGGAAAGTTTGATTATAATATGTAGTGGTGACTTTCTTTTAGAGTAGATCAGGATAGGATTTGTTAAGCTTCTTGTTGGAAGTCTTCTCATCTTTCATATTTGGAAAGTTTCCGGTCAATAAATCTTCAACAATTTCCTCTGTGTCTTCCCCTCCTTCTCCTTTATTCCTCTTCTTCCGGAATCCCAAGTATGAGTCATTTCTTTCCCTTGATATTGCCCCACATAACTCGTGGAATTGCTTCATTTTTCTTTCTTCTTTTTTTCTGATTATTCCTCAAATAGATCAGTAGCAAGGATTTCCCCCCCTCCCTCTATTTCATAGATTCTCTCTCCCATTGTTTCAGTTCTGCTTCTGTGTCCTTCCATTGAGTTATTTATTTCTGATAATTTATTGTAAATCTAGATTTCTAGTTATTGCTTTTGTAGGATTTCTAATAGTCTGTTGTGTAATTTTCTCATATTGTTTTCCTGAATTCTCCTAGGAGTTGTCTGTATTTTCCATGATCTCTCTTACAATCCTATATAAATCTTTTGAAACTCTTATCAGGTAGTTCTATTACCATTTATGGTAGTAACATAATCTGGTGTCAATTTGAGAAGATTACGAGTGAAGGCGGGGATGGGGGGTGGGGTGGGAGTCTGGCCTGTCAATCAAGATATAACCAGTGAGGCCTCTGTGTGGGCATGACGTTCTCCTGAGAATTCTGGGAACTCCGGCATTTTCTTTCTTAGAGGCAGAAGACACTTATTGTGGAGACTCTGTGCTGACATGGCTGACTCCCTGCGAGACGTGCCTGAGGAGAAGCCACATGGGCCTAGCCTGAGGCAGCCAGAACCCTCGACCTTGAGAAGCCACGTGGAGACCCCTGCAGCGCTGAGTTGCGTACACCACTGGATCCAAGGACTTTCTACCCACTGGACTGTGACTGCCCTGCATTCGGCATCGTTGCATGTGTCTTGTGAGTCTGAAGAGGACTTTGTAGATCAGTATCATACATACAGGCTAACATTGGACTTATGGGCTTGGACTGGATTGGGTTGGGATGCTTTCTTAATGTTCAATTACCCTTGTTTAGAACTCTCTTAGACACATATGAGTTACTATGGATTTGTTTCTCTCATCTACCACTAATCATTTTACTACTAACGTACCATTTTTCCTCATGAAGGTTTTCTGCTTGTTTTGCTCACTTGTTTGAGCTAGATAATTTTTTCATATGATTTGTTATCATCTGCTATCTCTGAAGCATTAAGGTGTTGATTGATTGATTGTATGAATGCTTGTTATGTACTGATTTTTTGTTTTGTCTTTATGTATGCTGAGTTTGTTTCTTCCCCTCTTTATAGAATCTCTCTTCCTTTATATTATTTCCATTGTTGTTTTATGGTTCTGATGTATGTGGGACTTTGATAGTATCCGTGACCTGCCCATGGTTCACTCATGCTAGTAGAAATGGTGGATCGCACACACAAGTTAATCATCTGTATGTAGACTCTGATGTCTTCCCTGGCCAGATTGGGTGGAGGTGAGGGAGCAGAGTCTTTCCCTGATAGGGGATGACAAGGATTTGGTGGTCAAGGTCCTTTCACAGTCCTTATGTGACTGTGGGGTCTGTCTGAGTTGGTACTAGCGGTTAGTGAATTCTCTGGAAGTTCTAGTAGTAGGTCTCTTTATCCAATGAGGTAGTGCTGCTGAAATGGATGGGATAAACGCACTGCACATGAATGAAACAGGTTCTCGGTAGCTGGTAGAGGATCAAAGGGCTTCAGTGCAAGAACACATGACCTGCAGGAATTACGGGGGTGTGGAAGGTGTGATGTTGCATCTGCGTGCATATTGGATGAGGCACTAGCAGCTCTGAGATGCAGACAGCACATGTCAAGATGTGACTGACTTTGATGGTGAAGTGATGTGTCTCTGACCATTCACTGGCCCCGGGAGTGTTCTCACTAGTCACTGGATGGGGCACACCCACCCATCACCAGATGGTCATTGGTCATTAAGTGGGTGCACCACTGGGCAGATGCGATGGCAGGGAAAGGGAAGGAGGTCTCAGGACCCCAGTGTGGTGGCGGGAATGTATGCCACTCGTCCTGGGAGTGTGTGGATGCGTAGGGGTTGTTGAAGTGGCCATGGACCTCCGGTTGCACAGGAAGACCTGCCACAGGGATGGGCTGAGTGGTGTGAGCCTATCAGTGGGTGGGAGGGCATGTTGCAGGAATAGGAAGACATGAATGGGAGCCTGGTTGCAAATCTGACCGCCCAGAGCACCTGCCATGAGGATGGGTAGGCGTGGCAGCGGAAGATCACGGGGCATGAGAGTGTGAGGCCGGGCTCACCCCTCTTCCCTGGGAAGTCAGGGGCGGATGAGGGACATGCGTTTCTCCAGTCTCTGATGTGGGCGCTGGAGTCCTGTCCTCAGAGCGCAGTCAGCCGTCAGGACTCAGCCCATGAAAACCTGAGGAGGGGGCTGTGTACATTCTGGTTGGGTGGGGGAAACAGGGATCTTCCACTCCAGCAGTGCCACCTGCCCAAGCTCTCAGGAACCGCCGCCGGTAAGAAGTTCTGTCCTAGGGTCTGACTCGCTGCCTCTGAGAAGGGTCCCTATGCTCTTACCCACCGTCCAGTGCAGCACGTTTTCTCAGCTGTTCCCATGCCCAGCGGGCAGGCTCACCTGTCTGCATCAAAGGAGGAGATCCAGGAACCATAGTTGAGGTTGTAGGTCAGGACAGTGGTGTAGTGATTAAACCCAAAGAAGTCATAGGTGCCGTTGATCCTCCTCTTCTCAGCCTCCGTAAATTCCGGGAGCCTGGTGGCAAGAGTTACTCAGGCAGAACCACGCATTGAGAAGAGAAGGGAAGGCAATGGGCGGGCGGGCACCAGCCCCCAGATGCCTGGTCATGCCTAGAGGGCTGCACTGTGCGTTGTGCTGGTGGGAACCCTGATCAAGCTGTGCCGCTGGATTCTGCAGGGACATTTAGGGGGACGGCTGTGTCAGGATCCACATCTTAGGAGCCCCTTTCATTCTCCCTGGCTTAGTTGGTTGCAGCTTCATGAGCTCCATGAGTATGTCCCTGGTGACCATCACTTGTCCCCTTTCACACGACACCACTAATCTCAGGTCAACCCAGTGGGTCCTGGAGCCCGGCTGCCTGCTTTTTTTCTGCATCTCTTAGCGCCTTGCCTAGTCTCTGGGTCTCTGTATACTCCTCTTAAAGTAGGAAATAGAAAAGATAGGGCAGCGCTTGCTGTTGCTCTGCCTTCCGAGAGAGGGCGAGGGATGACGTCACACAGTAGGGCTGTATTGGTGCAAACAGTCATCACCTGATAACCACATATTTCAAAGGGACATGCCTGGCAGTGACCCATTGCTATTTCACAGAGTGCTGCAGGAAGATGCAGAGTAGCTAGGGAATTTGTTCTTGGGGTGAAGCAACAGGGTTGTTGAGAGCGAGAGCCCATGGGAAAGATTTGTGGAAGACTAACCACCTCATAGCAACTGGCTTGTCAGGTGCTTGGAAGTGCCAGGGCCTGGGCTTAGAGCTTTACACAGCAGGGAGGCTCAGAAGAAAGTGAGGTAACTGGCCCACGCCATGTCTTTGTGAATCTGTCCACCCACGGCCGCCTTTGCCACCGCCGACCAGGCTTCGGCCAGCTGACACTCTCCTGGCCGCGGGTGGGTGCAGGGACTTACCGAGACTTGCTGAGGCCAGCTGCCAAGCTCCTGTCACGAATTCGTGTCTTCATCACCTCATTGTAATCTCCATTCTTGAAGATTGGATGTGCAAACCAGCCTCCCATAAACTGCAGGTAGGGTTGTGGGACAGTCAGGTAGAACAACCAAGAGACATCAACATCCTTACTTAGAGGTCACTACCTCAGAAGTCCCCCTTTCTTTCCCAGCTCCCAATCTTGAACTCTTATTTTCCCGATGCCAGTTTGCCTGGCACGGCCTCCGTGCGTGCAAGTCTCTGCACCTGTGTTTATGTTTCTCAGCTGCACTTTTGCTGTGCTTCGGGTCATTTCATGTTGGAGGGGGGGGGACTGAATGGGCTCTGGCGCCCAGCAAATGCTGTCTCGCGCCCTCCTCTCTGTGCCACCTACAGAAGAGGAGGGAGCCAGCAGCCCGCAGGCCCCCTGCCCTCTCACAGCAGAGCCCTGCCCTCCTCTCCATATTCCTGTGCACCAACCAGACCTTTCTGGAAGGAGTGCCTTCTGGGCTTTCTAAGCACAAGATAATCCAACATGAGCTTTGGACTCACAGCCGGAAAATGGGAAAATGTCCCATCTGTTTTCTTTTGAGGCAGTTTAAGTCATCGTTGGAGTCTCTGGGCGGCGCCAAGAGTTAGCTGAAAGGAAAGGTTGGAGGCACCTGGGAACACGTCTTGGTGATTTTCTGAAAAGTCAGCAGTAGAAAACCCCGTGGAGCACAGTCTGCTCTGACTCGAGGGGTCGCCACGAGTCAGAATGGGCTGCGCAGCAATGTGTTAGGCCATTCTGAATCAGGGGAACCCAGGGCATCTGTGGGTGTCTGATGGTTTATGGCAGCCAAACACTTCTGGCTGGGGGTGGCGTCAAAACTGTCCATCGCGTCACAGCCTGAAGCTGTGTCCTTGCAGGTGTGGCCTTCTCATAAGGAGGATACCTCTTCCTCTCCCTTTCTCTCTGCCACTGGCCCTGAAGTGGCTGGGGCCCTGCCAGGCCTCCACTGACCTTGGATCCACACAACCCTGCACTCACTGGCCTGGAATCCTCCTGCGTCCTGCATGACTGCATGTGACTGCACAGGTACTTGCACCGGACTTACAGACTTAATCTGGACGAAGCCGGGATGCTTTCTTGATATATATATGGATTTGTTTCTCTAGTCAACCCTGCCTAACACAGCATCCAAATACTACTGTGCTATATATTTGGGGAGCGTCCCCTATCTCACCAAATCCTACCCTTGCCTGTTGCCTCATGCCTAATGTGGAGTGGAGGTAGCCTTCCATTATAAATAAAGTCAGACATGAAGTCTGAAGTATACATTCCCTGTGAAAGAAGTCTAAATGCACCCACATATTTTTTCCAGAAGCAGATCTTCCTATCTTGAGCTACAGTATCACGTCACCAATATCAATGATGTTCGATCTAATCTACAATCTAACATTTCCTAAAGTCTGGGGTCTTGATTTCAGTAAAACCAATTATTGTTCTACTTCATGAGTTAAGTGAGTCTGAAATGAAGGGTGTGTTTATTTTGTTTTAAGCTTCCTTTTCTCCAGCTGGCTCACAAGGTGAAAATCTGGCCCTTGTTTGTATTGACTTATTTGACCACCACTTTCAAGTTCCCTTCTAAAGAACTAGGCAAATCAAGGCTCCAGTACTCCCAAAGGAGCCCTGGTGCTGCTGTGGGTTTGATGCTGGTGCTAACCACAAAGTCAGAGGTTCAAACCCACCAGCCACTCTATGGGAGAAAGAGGAGGCTCTCTTTTCCTGTAAACGCTACATAAAGTCACTAGGAGTCAGGAATGGTGTCCCCCCAGAAAGAGGGCCACAGTCAGGCAGCTCCACCACAGAACCAAAAGTGAAACTATGGAGAAAGAGCCCTCTTGGTATTTCTTCCTTGATGCTGAAATGTGGGAAAGAGTTTATATCCTTTTACTTCTCTCTCTCTCTCTCTTTTATAACCTTTTTACTTTTCTTATTAGGGACTCAGATCAAAACAAGGGTAGGCTAGCTAACTTGGTTTCTGTTTACTGGTATCTCTTCTTCCTACAGAGTAGTAATAGGGCAAAATTCCCAGACCAAAATATGCATATACTTAATGTTTAAACCCCAGGCATTGGTAAATTAGGGGCACTAATACACTCCCAATACATTTAAAATCCCAAATCCAACCCATCGCCACTGAATCAAAATACCTCATGGAGCCCTTCCAGGGCAGAGTAGATCTGCTCCCAGGCTGCAGTGTTTATAAAAGCAGATCATGTCGTTCTGGACTGTCTGCTAGGTTAAAAATCCTAGTTTTTCAATTAACAGCCAATTAATTAACTGCTAAGTCACCAGGGCTCCTTACAAAATTTCTACCTTGAAACAGGTAAGCTTAGATTATGACATCTAGAGGCAAAGCCTGGCATTGCATCCCAGCTCTATTGAACACCACACTCAAACCAGAAAGATGAAAGGGATGGAATGCCTTTCTATTAATGAACGTTAAGCCCATCTTACATCCGGTGAGGATGACACGCTTAAATAATTTCACAAGACTTAAAAGACAGCCCCTACTCCATAGAGCTCAAATCACGTCATCATACTGAACCTGTATGCTGGGCAGAGCACGTCCAGTTTACAGATGAGAAAACTGAAGTACAGCACGGTTAGCTGCTTTTCCCCAAGCTCACAAAATCAAGTAACTGCAAAACCGATGTAAATCTTAAAGTCTTTGATTTGCAATATAATTTTATTCACATTAGACCATGAGAGGAGAGAAAATGGGGAAATAAGAATAGTTCTCCAGTATGGTTTGTTATAATATATGTAAGAGCCCCCTGTAAAATGATTTATTAAAAAAAAAAAAAGAGAGAGTTTCACAAAGAAAAACAAACCTGCATGTATCTCCTGGCTGCTTCCACATCCTCTTGGTTGGCGGGGTTCCTGGGTTCAGCCCAGTCACTATTGATGGTGATGGAAATGATTCCCCCTTGCTTGGCACGGTACATGTCGTTATATAGATGCCAGGCCTCAGCATGAGCCTTTATTAGGTTGTGGCCGACAATGTAGGGGGCAGTGCCAGGTCTAAAGGAGATCCCTGGAAACACAGACGTGGTTGTCAGTGGAGAGGGACGGTAGCTGAGAGGGTTACTCTGCCCGCAGGTGTCTGCCATTTGTTTATGAGTACAGGTGTTGTGGTTAGGGCAACTGGAATTCAAAGCCTGGCTCCTCCACTTCTTAGCTGGCTTTGTAACTTTGGGCAAATAATGTAGCCTTTCTGTAAAGTAGGCACTGTAGAATTCTTGTGAGACAGAGATCAAAGTATATCTGTGAAGCCCTGAGCCCTACGTTGGCAGACAGAGGCAGTTCATACATGTTGGTCTCCAGGCCCTTTTCCCTAAAAGAGTGACGTAGGCCTCAGACAAAATTCACGGAACCGTGTGTGCCCCACAAGTGGCCATCCGGGAGCTCTTTGGAGCCTCCTGTGGAACTGAAGCTTGAAAACAGACTTGATGGGGGATTGGTGGCCAAGATGGTAGACCAGACCCTTCACAACAGAGACCCGAGAAACCTATTATGGATACAGAGGGCAATCCTAAGCCTGAACGCTTCAAAGGATAGGAAAGGATGAAGAAATGGCTCCAATCCCAATCAGAGGAAGAGACTGTATAAAAAGAGGAGTGAACACGGAGCCATACCGCACAGTGAACTGCCAATGGACCTAGCCCAGCATGACCTTTAAAAATCATTGCAAGCAGTATTCTGATTGGGGCAGGAACCAGATAGCGGGCTCTGCTTGTCCAGGACTCCACAAACATACACACTGGTGCTTGGTGACTAGAAACATCCTTATGACCGGAAGGTCAGCATTCCCCACCCTACTCAAACTTAAATCCTCCCTACAGGCGCCAGTACTATCCTGCCCTTCTTATCTCTGTGTTCTTAATGCTTTCCTGTCCCTAGTATTATGGCTCCCCTGGAGTGGGTACCTCACCTCTACTGTCTCTTAGTCGTCAGCATCAGTCCCGGCACTTCTGTGATTGTCAAGGAGTCACACTCATCTTCAAAAAGGACATTTCAAGATCTAGCGTGAAGTACAATGCTGTCTGTGATAGAGCAATATCTACCCGCATCCAAGGAAATCCAGTCAATATAACTATTATTCAAATGTATACACTAACCACTAAAGCTTCTGATGAAAAACCTGAAGAATTCTAAAATTACTTTCTGTCTGAAATTAAACGTGTAATCAAGATGCACTGTTGATTATTGGTGACTGGAATGCAAAAGTTTGGAACAAAGGGAAGGGAATGGTAGGTGGAAAATAGGGCCTTGGTGGCAGAAACGAAAGTAGAGATCGCATGATAGAATTGTGCAAACCAATGACTTCTCTATAGGAAATACCTTTATTCAACAAAACAAGCAGAAGCTACAGACGTGGACTTCTCCAGATGAAATGCACAGAAATGAAATTGACTCTCTGTGGGAAGCTCAATATCATCAGCTGAAATCAGGTTGGGGGTTGATTGTGGAACAGAACGTCATTTGCACATACATAAGTTCAGACTGAAGTGAAAGATAATTAAAACAAGTCTATGAGAGTCAAGATATGACCTTGAGTATATTCTGTCTGAATTTTGAGACCATCTCAATAGATTTGACACATTTAACACTAATGACAGAAGACTAATGAACTATGAGAGGACATCAAGAATATCATCCATGAAAGATTCAAAAGGTCAGTAAAAAGACAGGGAAGAAAGAAAAGATCAAAGTGGACGTCAGAAGAGATTCTGAAGCTTGATCTTCATCATAGAAGAGGTAAAGCAAATGGAAGAAGTGAAGTCAAAGAGTTGAACAGAAAATTTCACAGAGCTGCTTGAGAAATCAAAGTAAAATGCCATGAAATGTGCAAAGACCTAGAGTTAGAAAACCTAAGAGGAAGCAATATGAAACCAACACACTCAGCATATCTTACACTGAAAGGACTGAAAAATTCAAGGCTCGGGTTGCAATATTGAAAGAGTCTATGGTCACAAATTGAAAGATGCAGGAAACATCAAAAGAAGATGGAACAAACACACAGAATCTCTGCCAAAAAGAACTTGTTAAAATCCCACCATTTCAAGAGGTAGCATATGAGCAAGAACCAGCGGTGCTGAAGGAAGAAGTCCAGGCTGTACTGAAAGCATTAGCCAAAAATGAGGCTTCAGAAATCGATGGAATGCCAACTGAAAAGCTTCAACAAGCTGATGAAGCACTGGAAGCAATCACCTGTCTATGCCAAGAAATTTGGAAGACAGCTACTAAGCCAACGGACTGGAAGAAATCCATATTTGTACCCATTCCAAAGAAAGGTGATCCAACAGAATGCTCAAAATGTAGAGCAATATCATTAATACCACATGCAAATAAAATTCTGAAGATCATTCAACAATGGTTGCCGCAGTACATTGACAAGGAACTGACAGAGGTTTAGGCCAGGTTCAGAAGAGGGTGTGGAAAAAGCGTTATCATTGCTGATGCCAGACAGATCTTGACTCAAAGCAAAGAAAGATGATTACTTTTATTTTATTGACTATGCCAAGGCATTTGACTGTGTAGATCATAACCAACTATAGCCTTGAAAAGATGGATGGTCTCTAACTATGAATGCACAGAGAGCGTTGGGAGAGGCTGTTTCTACAGATGTACATACAGAGCACACAGGGGTAATTATGAGAACTCAACCATAGCAAAACACCTTAAGGGAATGAGTCACTGGGCCTGGGGGTTCAGGACCATAGTCTTGGAGGATTTCAAGGTCAGTTGGCATAACAGTCCCCAAAGATAATGTTCTACGTTCAAGATTGGGCCTTAAAAACTTGTGAGTAGCCATCAGAAGTGAAATCATTGGTTTTTCTCTGTCTGGAGTAAGGAAGCGGGAAAAACAAAACCCAAAACAAATGGAAACATTTCGTCCATAGGAGTAATGCACCACTTGGATCCCAGCCTCCATGACTCCGAGATCAGGAGAAGTAGGTGGTGCCCGGCTACCACTGCCAACTCCTCTGAAAGGGACCACATTAGAAAATCCTAGATAGAGTGCCCGGGGAGGGGAGGGGTGGATCAAAAATAAAGAACAGATGACTGTTCTGCTAGAGACTGGTGGACTCCTCCAGATTATGGCCCTGAGACACCCTTCCAGCATGGAGCTGAGCTCAAGATTCACCCAACGCATAGACAGGCCTATAAGGTGAACATTAGCCTGGGGGTGGGCTGCAGGGGAGCACTATTGGAAGACCATTGAGAGATGGAGCGCCCACAGGTGGCAGAGTGAGGGGAGAGGCTGGGAGGGCAGGATATCTGAAAGAGGGATCTCAGCAGCCTGGGGCAATCTCATCTTAAACCTGTAGGCATCAGACTCCTAGGCTGATTCTAAACTCCAAGGCCATCAAACCCAAGACTTTTTGCTAACAGCTGCATGCGTGCTTCCCTGTTCATGCCCAGCCCAGACCCAGATGAGGGACAGTATGGCCAGGGTTAGGATTGGACCGGTGAAATAGGACCGTTGCTGGAATTCGTCCATTCCTAACCCAGAGATGCAGACAGGTCAAGTGCCTCACACCTGATACAAGCCCCTGGTCCTAGACAGTTCATTCGACGGTGTCAGATGCTTTTCTTCCTTTTCCAAATAAACTTTGCTTTCTGCTGGCCATTTTGTGGTTCAAGGGTCCAAGCACCCTTGGACACATTGGAGCAGTTGAAACACTATTTAAAACAAACACTCAAGGATCAAACTATAACCTCCTCCCAGGGGCACGAATAACAGAAAAGTGGGTGAGGGGCAATGGAGGACGATGTAAGATATGGAAATAATAATCTATAACTTATCAAGGATTTGTGAGGGAAGGCGGGTGGGGGAGGGAGGGGGAAGAAATGGGGAGGTGATATCAGGGGCTCAAGTGGGAAGAGAATGCTTTGAAAATGATGATGGCGGCATCTGGGCAAATGTGCTTGACACACTGGAGGAATGTCTGGATTGCTATAAGAGATGTAAGAGCCCCCAATAAAAGTATTTTTTTTAAAAAGGAAAAGAAAGAAAGAAAAAGACACACTGATACAAGATCAAAGGGACAGCATTTGCCCAGAGACACAGTTCAGAAGGCAGGAAGGGATGGAAATGACTGGAAGCAGGGAATCAGGGAGGAAGTAGGGAGACCGCTGTTTGTTACCTTGACGGATTG
Source organism: Tenrec ecaudatus (assembly GCF_050624435.1). Classification (NCBI taxonomy): domain Eukaryota; kingdom Metazoa; phylum Chordata; class Mammalia; order Afrosoricida; family Tenrecidae; genus Tenrec; species Tenrec ecaudatus. The sequence goes on along the minus strand of NC_134542.1, from coordinate 115,670,731 downwards.
CAATCAGGGTCACGGATCAAAATGTGCGTGAAGTGTTGAATGGGAAGCCTGGTTGCTTTGTTCAATTTGGGTGAACACAAATGTACGCTCAGAAGCTCAGAACTACAGGAGAGGGGAATTGGAGATTTCTCAAGGGGGCAAGAACAGGTCCACCGGTCCACCATCCCTTCTTAAAACCTTAAAATTCAAAAGTGTTTTGGAATCAGTTTTTTGTGTGCTTTGTAAAAGTAGTAAGATATAATACAACCTTCAGCAAGGACCAGACAATTCCTCCACGATCAAACATACTCTGTTTCTCTGTGTCACAATGCAGGGACTTCTAAGTGCGTCTTCAGGCCATGAATAGCCTCCTGTTGGTTCAAGTCTGGTTTGACTGTTGTTAAAGGAATTCAGGCCAGCCAACAAAGTGATCCGACCCTTGCGATGCGGGGACTGTGGAAGGCCCACTGTGGACCTGCACTGCCAGGTGAAGCGTCCTTTCCTGCTTCTAGGGGACCTGGAACTTCCTAGTTCCTTGAGGAAGAGGCCAGGCTTCTGAGGCCTTCCCCCCCCCCCCCCCCCATTTCAAAGAGCAGACAAGTCAGGCTGGGCTCCTTACCTGGAGCTGCAGTCCCGTAGCCATAGCCCTGGCTAGCGACGACAAAGGGTTCATTCAGCGTGATCCAAAACTTCACTTTGTCTCCCAGCCGCTCAAAGAGCACATTTGCATAGTCTCTAAACCGCTGGACGATGGTCTCATTCTCCCAGCCACCGACATCTTGCAGCGCCTGGGGCAGGTCCCAGTGGTAAATGGTCACCTGTGAAGAAGCCAGAGCAGTAATCCCGTCAGCTCTGTCTCCAGGCTTGGCATGGTGTTGTGGTAAAACATTGGGCTGTGATCTGCATGGTCAGCAGTTCAAAACCTCCAGCAGCTCCAAGAGAGAAAGCAGGGGCTCCCTCCCCCAGTAACAGTCTCAGAAATCCACAGGGGGTCGCTATGAGTCAGCATTGACTTGATGGCAGAGAGAGTACTGACATTATATACCCCAGCATAAAGACCTGTTGCTAAAGCTGAGAATAACTTACGGGATAAAAAGAGAAAAATGTTTGGGTTTTTTTCCTAGGGAGGGTGGGGGTGGAGAGGGGAGCAGTATCCAGGAGTGAGAAATTCACATATCTGGATGCGGTAACATTGGGCTTGAATCTGGTTTTTGCTCTGTGTTAGATGGCTGACCCTGGGCTCAAGCACGGGCCCCTCCACTCCACCTTTCCCCTGAGCATTGTGGGCCTCGGTCACCTGGACAGCACATGACGCGCACCCTGGGAGAGCTTCCTTGAGTGGCAGATCGGAAATGCTAGTGATTTAGAACTTTACTTGTAAGGAGACAGCCCTAAGCCCTTCCTGTGACACTGAGAACCCTTCTCTGTGGCAGCCGGTCCATGGGGTGGCTTTTCTACTCTCCTGGTCTTCCCTTGACTGACTCCCAAGAGACTCCATCATGGCCAGGCCAGCCTCTCCTTTGATCTCAGCCCCATTGGGTGCTACCTATCCTCAGCTCAGGCTCAAGTCTCTCGTTGTCTTTGCCCTTTACCTCCTACTGTTACTGAAATTAGGTTCTTGTCTTAACTAAGAGAAAGCTTTGCTTTTGGAAGACAGAGCTCATCCCAAGAGATTTTGATTTAGAAATCCCCAGGAAGAAGAAATCCTTTCTCTCTCTCTCTGAAATTTCCTTGGGTGCCAAGGAGTTCTGGGGAATGTAGTCCACAGGTGTTGTGTTGCCCACTTTTGCTCCATCGCCTAGCACCCAGACCTTTCTCTGCATTCGAAATCCACAACCCCCTGAAGCATTCGCTGCCCACACCACCCTTCCTTTGGTGGTGTCCCAGCACTCTGAAGCTCTACCACGAATGCTGTTTGACCCTGAGGTGTGTCCTCTCTGATGGTGTTCTGGTCTCGTTACACATGAAGAACCTTGCTGTCCTTCAGACAGTGCTGTGGCCTTGGCGGAGAGCAGCTCTGCCCTGTCTGTCTGTCACAGAACACACCGCATCAAACCCCGCCCGGCTGACCTGCTCCAGTAGTGCAGGCAGACAGAGGACAAGAAGCAGGACAGCACTTTCATCTGAAGAAAGCTATCCTCTGTTGGGCCTTGAGGGACAGGGGTTGCAGTGTAGGGATTAGGCTTGGTTGGGGAGGTGTAGAAGCTCCGTTCATTTCCTTCCGCAGAGGAAACCCATAGTTCACACAGAACTGTTACTTTATAGTTCTTTGTTTAAAATGGTCCCAGGGTGGGATGGTGGGGTATGGGAGTGGGAGGTGGAGGGGAGGAGGAGGGAGAGAAAGTGTTCTTAGGTTCCTAAGTAAACATTTAAAAATTTTTGACGACAGCAAATTAAGCTTACACATGAATTTCTGTAGTCTTACAACAATTTACGCTTTAAAAACACGTACATCTGTGACCCAGCAATTCTGCTCCTAGGACTGCACCCCACAGACCAGCTTTCATACACATGAAATGATCTATGTCTTTGTCTACTGGGGAGGCGTAGTAGTTAAATCATTTCATGTCAATTTGAAGATACATAGAAGTGTTGGGGTGGATTTAGCCTGTCAATCAGGTCACAGCCTCATGGCACTCTGTGGGCGTGGCCGTCACATAAGGAAGTTCCCAAGAACCTCCTCCCCCACACATCCCCTCTCTCTACCTTCACTTGGAGATGTGTCCACCATCATTCATTGGATCCACGGGTCTTTGTATCCACCAACCTGTGATCTTCCTCGAATCTGCATCATTGCATGTGGCTGCATTGTGGGGGGAGGTCAGATGCTTACAGACATCTTCCCTGAAGGCAGTCGCTGCCAGACTGCTGTCTCCCCACACCACAGGGGTGGGGGCCTGTGACCATTAGCTTGGTTCCTGTAGGTGGAGTTCACACCCTACCGATAATGGTCTCTATCAGTTGAGCCAGGGAACAGGCCAAACTGGCTCTGTGACATCCAAAGTTTGGCTGCCATCCTGTATCTAGGATCTGCCCATCTTGCCACATGTAGACCCCCAATCCCTCCTCTTCCTATTACATGGATGCCCCTAGATCACCCCTCCCATTACTGTATTACCTATAGTGTAATCCCTTCCTGTGACGTATGTCTTCACCTGTAATTAGGAGGCTTGCATGCACCCAGAGAATATAAAATCCTGGGCTAGCATTAAAGATTCTCTCTCTCCCTCCACGTGGACCACCAAGTGGCGCTGAGGTGAGCATGCTACCATTGTAAAGCCAAATTGCCTCCATGGCAGGCTCCGCAACCTCGGGTAGGCCTTGATTTCATTTTTTTTTCCCCCTAGCAGTACAGAGCTGGAAAATCTCATAGACTGAAGCTAGCCAATCCAGGAACAACACGGCGGGCCAGACCGCCAATGAGAAGAGGATATGGCCAGCAGGGGAACGACACAAAGGACCAAACTGCTGACCCACCATAAACAAACCCATCAGCGGAAAGCAGAGGGGCGGGCTGGGGATGCCCTGGCTACGTAAGCCCTGTGTATATATACACGACAGCCTTCTCTTTGTTCGGGGCTCTTGTCCAAGATGGGGCGCGGTTGTGTGCCTGAGGACTCGAGCCCTGGCTTAGGCTAGTACAACTAGCCCCTCTTTTGTTATTGCAGCCTTGTGTCGGATCTCCTTCCACTGTTGGGGTAAGCGCTCCCGCTCCCTACACCATGAAATGTGTCTGACTCCATTTATTTCAATATTTCTCTTCTATCTCTCATGCTCTCTATTACTTTACTATAATCTTTACTTATTATCGCTGTACAATTGCGCCTACCGGACCCGTAATGATGTGTTAGGGGCTGGCTTCCCCTGGCACTGCATGAGTCTGAAGAGGGATTTATGGACTAGTATTGGACTTATAGACTTGAGTTGGACCTGACTGGGAGGTTTTCCTGATATATAATTACTTCTTCATATAAAGCCCTTTCTTACATATATAGATAGTGTCACTGAATCTGGTTCACTAGTCAACCTGGCCTACCACAGGAGGCACAAACAGTTAAGTTTTCAGCCATTAACTGAAAGGCTGGCAGTTCAGAACCACCCAGAAGCACCTCAGAAGAAAGATGTGGTATTCCACTCTTGAAAGATCAGCCATTGAAAAAAACCCCAAGACAGAATAAATTTGGCAGCAAGTGATCTGGCTTGGTGTTTACAGCTACGTGGAATAGTATTTGTTAGGGTAACAAGAGTGGAAACATCCTGTACATCAATAGGGAAATAATCAAAGAAATGTTATATAAATAGAACTCTACAGAAATGTAAGAAACGAAGAAAGCCAAGTAAATATGGAAACTCCCTACTCCAGCTGATATGGAATATTCTATAAGGAATCTTGCTAAATAAAAGCAAGTTTCAAGTGTATATGTAATTTGTTTGGGCCTTTGGTCTTTTCATGGTCTGCCAGTGCGTTGAAAAGAAAGGCGAATCTGAGCTGGTCATACAAGCACACACATGCATTCCTATGCTCGCTTCCATCAGCAGAAGAAGGGTGCCCCAGAAACTAGTAAACCCAGCTGCCCACAGAGGGTCCCGATGGCTGGGAAGAGGGATGGGACGGAACCCTAGCTCTGCAGATGCAGAGGCTCTTTGGGGCCTGATGAATGTGCGCTTACTGATAACTTTAAATCAGCATTTTAAATGGTCTTTGGGGAAGCATTTGTTAGGGGCATAATTTGGCCTGGGGGGTCTCACTGTAGCCCCGTCATAACCCAGGGGCAGACGGAGGGGGAAATGAGGAGCTATTATTTGAGGGGTCTGAGTTTCTGTTTAGGAAGGATGCAACTCATTTGAAAACAACAGCGATGGTTTATACCGTGTTTAAATACAATTGAGGTCATTGAATATTATCCTTAAGAATGGTTAAATAACAAATGTCATACATGTATGTGTGGTATACCACATGTAGATATGTGTATGTGGCATATGGGGTATACATATGCCTATACATGGTCTACCACATACACATGCATATATGTATGTCCGTCTATATTCATATAATATATAAAGCAATTACCTATATTGATATAGAACCACAACGAAAGGAAGAGCTCAGCATTGTGTTCGCACAGTCAGTGTGGCCCCAGCAGCGCTGACTCTGCTGTGGGCCATAACCCATCTCACCTGGGGCTTGATGTTGGCAGCTAGCAACGCATCTATGAGCCGCACATAATAGGCCAGGCCTGCTGTGTTGATGTACTTGGTGGTTCCATCCGGGAGGATGCGAGTCCAGGAAATGGAAAAGCGGTAGTGGGACACACCCAGGTTCTGCAGGGCTGTCAGGTCCTCGGCAATCTTGTGATAACTGTCGCAGGCCACGTCTCCAGTGTCATCATTCCCCACTCTCAGGGGGGTGTGAGAAAACGTGTCCCAAATACTGAGTCCTTTGCCATCTTCTCTCCACGCACCTTCAATCTCAAGAAGACAAGCGAGGCCTAATTAGGTCGTTCAGTCAAGCTCCTCAAAGTTCCTCAGCATTCCTGACTGCAGATGAGTCCGAGGTGAGGACATAAGTCAGCAGCACCTTCTCTGCGCGTCCCCGGCCCACCCTCCCTCTGGTGTCTGAACTCCCAATATTTTCCATACAGTGCATGGCCCCATCATGCTGTGCCGCACAATTGCCTGGCTTCCCACACGACTGTGGGTCTTGGCGTCTGTCGTTCGTCTCAGCATGCCATCAGCGAGGGCAGCAGTGAAGGCAGGCATTCAGTGGGGGCTTAAGGAACAACCTTCACTCTGTCCATCGACTCGGGGCCAAACGAATCCTACTGACGGCAGGCAGGGGGGAGAAATTTCACAGCAGAATAGGTCACTGTGTCTGCCCCTGCCCCTTTCCCCCAGGAACCCGTGCAACTCAACCTCTGGGGAAACTATGCGTCGTCTTATAACAGACAGGCATACATTCTGCCATTCACTCCCAAACAGTTGCTCTGCACGCATGCTGCAGTATCGTGTGAGGATATGAAGACTGGCATTTGAATCAAGAAGGCCCATCCGTGGCATTTCAGCAAAAACAAACAAACAAACCCCAAAACACCCTTTATATTTTCTTGTCTTTGTCCAAGTGTTTCTGCGCGTACTCTACCTATTTCATCTTGCTCTAAAAATACCATCCTCACACCGTCCATCTAACCATGCTGAGCTGATCAAAGGTGGGGTGAGAATGGGACGGGCTGTTGGGGACAGGTCCCCTGGACTTCCGACAGGCCGGTCAGCAGACTTTGCTGAAATCCCTGTTCAGATGCCTATCCGTCTCAGTGACCCGTCCCCTAGCCCAGAGCGGGGCATGTAGCATGCTGTTGAACTGCGCTCCCCTCCTTACCTGATAGGCAGCGGAAGCCGCACTCCAGAGGAAGCCATCCGGAAAGTGTCCATAGAGAAATTCGTCTTCCTTGGGCAGTGGCATGCCATTGTCGGTAATGACCTGTGTGTAGTAGCTGGAGGAGGCTCTTGCTGTTCGGGGCCTAGTCAACGCATTGAAGTCAACGTGGTACAGCCCAAACTTGACTGTGTAGCCATTCAGCCATTCAAAGTTGTCCATCAGAGACCATGCCAAATATCCTCGAAGGTCTACGCCATCAAGTCGGTAGGCTGGGAACAGTTGGAAGGGAGCAAAGGAGATAGCTTTACATCATAACCCAGGATCTTCAACATGCCTAGCCAACCCAACTCTTCAACTCAAGCCAATACTTGTTAAGCAGGGGTGGGGAACAGCCAGCCCATTGGCTGTAAAAACCCCAAACCAAACTCACTGCCATCAAGTTGATTCTGATTCATAGTGACCCTGTAGGTCGGGGTAGAACTGCCCCTGTGGGTTTCTGAGACTCGAGCCCTTTCTGGGAGAAGAACATGGCATCTTTCTTCCACGGAATGCTGGTGGTTTTGAACTGCTGACCTATGGTTAGCAGCCCAACCCACAACCACTACACCACCTGGGCTCTATATAAGGCCTGTGAAGTCATCAATACCAGCTCAGGTTACTTGCCTCATGAAAGAGAAGCTGTCCCAGGCCTGTGATTGCTGGTGAGGTGCCAGGGAGTCAGTTCTAGTTGGTAGCGACACACAACAGAATGAAATGCCGTCTTGGCCCCGGGCTGTCCTCACAGTTATCCTCATGCTTGAGTTCACTGTGATGGCCACTGTCGATCCATCTTATTGAGGCCCTTCCTCTTTTTCGATGCCCCTCTACTTTACCAAGCACGATGTCCTTTTCCAGGGACATCACATTAGGGGTGAGTTAATTAAATGTTGCCCACGTAAAGCAGGCTAACTTTTAAGTGAATAAATTGGTGTGACCCACAAATGTTATCAGTATCAAAATGGTCCTTGGCAGGGAAAAAAAAATCCCACCCCTGTTCTAAACCATCAACTTCTACACATAGGCAATGTTACCGCTAATAGATAAATAGGTAATCTTGATTATCTTTCTTTTTGTTAATATTGACACTCACATGGCAAGTATCGATGGTCAGATCTTTATAAAATTAGGAACTTTTGTTGGGGTAAAGGAACATGTCCCAACTTCAAGCCTCTCAGTCCACCCTCACTCTTTAAAAATGAAGTACAGATGTGTGTGAATTAGAGTGCCTTGTTCTGAGACTCATGGAACCTGCCAGAATATAAACTCCATCAGACCAAAAATTCATTGATTCTGTTTACTTCTGTATCCAGCACTTAGGCCCAGACACATAACAGTGACTCAAAAGACTCTTTTTTTTGGCCCTGGTTACCTCACAACCAAGCAACAGACATGCCTGGGGAATAATTGACTACATAGGGCAAAAGAAGCAACATTTACACACATACACACCCCCTCAAAAAAAAGCTCAGAACAAAGACGGGGCAGGAAAGAAGAAGACATGGGGTTGAGAGGAAGCCACGGAGGAGGGTGCTGTCCTGCTGAGGATACTGCAACGACTGACATGGAACAGAGTGGGGCTAAGTTGTTGGATGGAAAACAAACTTGTTCCTCGAATTTCCCACCCAAACCACAATTTTTTAAAAAGCAAAAGAAAAGAATATATGGGTAACCATGCCTACAGACAAACACATTTGCTTGGCGAAGCAAATAAATGGACCCAGGAAAACATCCTTGGGAGTGCTCTGTCTGTGTAGGTGCATCTCTAGCAGTTACATAATCTCCTGTCAACTTGCTAAGGGATGGAGTGTCGTCTGAACATCAGGGCGCAGCTTGATGACCTAGTTTGGAGGCACGAAGGAGATAAATAGCTCCCTGGAGGCCAGCCCAACACACTCCGCGCTACACATGCCTGTTGACAAGCCACATGAAGCTGTGCTGGTGGAACCAGAGCCCTGGAGCCATGTGGAGACCCGTGGCAGCACTGAGGCGCTTCCGCCACCACTGGATCCACACGACTTTCCACCCACTGGCCTGTGATCTTCCAGCACTCGGCATCATTGCATGGGTTGTGTGAGTCTAAAGAAGAATTTATTAGAATGGTATCGGACATATGGACTTGATCTGGACTGGTTGGATTGTTTTCTTAATGGACAATTACTCTTTGATATATAGTTCTCTCTCCTAACACTTATGTGTCTATGAATTTGTTTCTCTAGTTACCCGATCTGACACAACATCTGTGCTTTTTCTCTGAGGACATAAATGATCAGACATTTTTCCTAGCTTCTCAAATGGAGCTGTAACCCCCACACAGGTAAAGAGTTCAGAAATTGGGGCTTCAGGAAGAGATAGTGCGGGGTAGTTGCTAAAACCCTTCAGGCACATGACATACTCAGATAAGGGAAGCTCTTGTAAGGGGATCAAAACCCTCACATACCTTTCAACGCTTCGTTGATGTAGGTTTTGTGGTAAAATATCCTGTCGGTATCCTCCACTTTGGGATTGGTTAGCCCCATCCCATTTTCGGTGATGTAAATGGGGAGGTCACCGTACTCTGCTCTGAGCCAGTTCAGCAGTCTTCTCAGCCCCCAGGGCACAGCCCTGCCAATGGCTGTGGAAGGCCACGAGGAGTCTTCCTCCTCAGTTGCCTCCTGGTCATCTTCATAGGAAGGTGGGTTTAGTCTGGGTGTTTTATGCTGCACGAGCCTGGAATAGTATGTGTTGAGACAGAAGACATCCGCTGTGCCCCTAATGAACCTTTTCTCTTCCTCAGTGAAGCTCGGCAGGCGGGAGACAGCCAAGTGCTGCAGTTCACTCCTGTTCCCCACTTTCCACTTCATGGCATCGGGATAATCTCCGTTTCTGAAGATGGGGTGGGCAAACCAGCCCAAGGAGAACTGTAGCACTCTGTCCGCTGCTTCCACGTCTCTCGGGACCCCTGGCGACTTGGGTTCTGCCCAGTGTGCACTGAGGCTTATTGAAATCACTCCCTTCTGCTTCTGCCTGTACTTCTCGTCATACGTGTGATAGGCTCTGGCATGAGCTTTGAGGACCGCATGGCCGATCCTGTAAGGCCCCCAGCCTGGGTCCTTCACCTGTGGAGGGAAATCCCCTGAGCCATAACCCAACCAGGCCTGGAATGTGGGCTCATTAAAAGTCATCCAGAACTTGACTCTGTCACCAAAGGTCTGGAAACAGAAATCCGCATAACTGTCAAACAACTCGATCATGGCAGGGTTATCCCAGCCTCCGATGTCCTGGAGGGCTTGCGGCAGGTCCCAGTGGAAGAGTGTCACCAGGGGAGAGATGTTGCTTGCTACCAAGCCATTGATCAGCCTGTTGTAATAATCAACACCATGACTGTTGATAGAACTGTTTCTGCCAGTCGGAAAAATCCGAGACCAAGAGATCGAAAAGCGATAGGCCTTCACCTTCAAAGCTCGAAGCATATTCAGATCGGCGTCCAGTTGATTGTAGCTGTCACAGGCTAGGTCTCCAGTGGCATTGTCTTTCACATTGCTCCCTGGGGTGTGGGTGAAGTTATCCCAAATGCTAGGGCCTTTCCCATGGGCGTCCCAAGCTCCCTCAATCTGATAGGCTGAAGAGGACACGCCCCACAGAAAGTCATCCCGAAACTGGCCATGGTAGAACAAATCTCTTTCAAACTTGGGTTGGTTCGAGAACTTTTCCCAAACTACTTTTGCCTTGGAGGGAACCTCGGATGGAAAATTAAAGGCTCTAATTTTGGGAGGGGCATTTGATATGCTCGGTGGTGGCAGCCTATGCCCTGCCTTGGTGCGGAAGCTGTTCTTTTCAATGATGCTGGTGAAAAAGAAGGCAGATTTCCTGGGGGTCCTTGGTTTGCTGCTGTCGTTGAAGTTGACATGATACAGCCCAAATCTCCGACTGTAGCCAGAAGGACCCTCAAAGCCATCGATGAAGGAACGAACAATGTACGAACGAACATCCACTGAATCTTCCTTGACAGCTGACAAGAAAAACGACAAAAAGCGTTAAAGTCTGGGTCACTGTGGTTGCTTAACAAAGGTTTTCCGTTTGATAAAGTGGTGGAGATGACTTAGGCTAACCAAAAAATATTTAAGTCCATTTCCCCCTCAGAATGACTACAAGGGAGATCCCCAAATATGAAACCGCTCCTGTGGCCATGCATCTCAATCCAAAGGGACATCCCTATCTTATTTTTCATAAATGGAAAAAAATGTTTTATTGAGCTATAATATACATATCCATAATGCAATCATATTTAAAAGAGTTGTATCATCATCACTACACTCAGTTCTAGAACATTTTCTTCTTTCTTTATTTTTAATTTATATGTATTTAATTTGTATTTATTTATTTTTTAATTTATATTTTTTAGCTTCTTTTAAAAAATCGTTTTATTAGGGGCTTACACAACTCTTACCACAATCCATATATACATCAATTCTGTAAAGCACATTTGTACATTCATTGCCCTCATCATTCTCAAAACATTTGCTCTCCACCTAAGCCCCTGGAATCAGGTCCTCATTTTTCCCCTTCCTCCCTACTCCCCCCTCCCTCATGAACCCTTGATAATTTATAAGTTATTATTTTGTCATATCTTGCACCATCCGTCGTCTCCCTTCACCCACTTTTCTGTTGTTCATCCACCAGTGAGGAGGTCACAAGTAGATCCTTGTAATTGGTTTCCCCTTTCCAACTCACCCTCCCTCCACTCTCCTCCACTCTGGTCCTGAAGGGATCATCCACCCTGGATTCCCTGTGTTTCCAGTTCCTGTCTGTACCAGTGTACAACCTCTGGTCTAGCCAGATTTGTACGGTAGAATTGGGATCATGATAGTGGGTGGGGAGGAAGCATTTAGGAACTCGAGGAAAGTTGTATGTTTCATCGTTGCTACATCACACCCTGACTGGCTCATCTCCTCCCCGAGACCCTTCTGTAAGGGGATGTCCAATGACCTACAAATGGGCTTTGGTTCTCCGCTCCGCACTCCCCCCCTCATTCACAATGATTTGATTTTTGGTTCTGATGATGCCTGGTACCTGATCCCTTCGGCACCTCGTGATGGCACAGGCTGCATTTTCTTCCTTTTTAGTTCTCCATTTCCCTCCAACCCCCCCTCCTGGATCCCCAATAAGCCATTTCTCCAGTTACTGTCTTACACATTTACCTATCCTGGAGTTCATACACTGCAAAAAAGACCAACAACAATGTCAAAATAAACCAGAGGGAAAAGCCTCAATCGAGAAAAAAAGCAGGAAATATTACAAACGAGAACAAATTTTAAATGGGTCAAAGGAAGATCGAATGATCAGGTATTCCACATTAACCTAATTACATGCACCATAACTGAGTTTATAATACTCTCTGTCTGATAGCAAGGCCATGCACATCTCTCCACGAAGGTCAGAGGGGCTTCACCAGAGACTTAATCCATGTAGGGGCCCTGCAAATGAATCTTGGGTTTCCACTGTCTTCCTGCTTCTGCAAATTGGGCATTCACAATTTAAACTCTGATACCATTCCCTCCTTCAGATTTGGAGTTTATTATTTGTCATCCTTGGATCACACAGGCTGGTGTGCTTCTTCTGTGTGGACTTAGACGACACATCACTTAGATGGCTGCTTGTTTGAAGATAGGCCTTTCAGATCCCGAGAGTTATTCTTTTTGATAGCTGGGCACCACGTCTGCTTTCTTCACCATACTTTGCTGTAGCATCCATATTTTCAGTGATCTTTTCAGGTGGGTGAGCAGCAATGTCACAAGAACTAAGCGTTCTTAGATTGGGGCTAGAATTAAGTGTGATCCCAAAGTCTATTCAAATATCCATGTTTTACATGCATCTCCGGTTCACTTTAGAAGCCTCATTATTATTTTATGACAGAGAACATTATCAATCATCTATTAATTTCTATTAATAGTATCACTAATTTATCCAAGGGTTAGAATTTAAGATACTATTGAGAAAAGGAAATTACATACTGCTCCAAACTGTAATCCACAATTGTTAATTTGTACAGATTAAACTCTTAAATAATTGGACACTGTATAGATTGACCATGGGGGTTGGTGAGAAGTGAAAATTTCCTATAATGTTCGTTCACAAGGGCAGAACCACGCCTATAAGATGCATAAATGTCCTGGTGAATCTAGACAGGCAATAAAATAATAAATATCTGGTGGTCCTGGGACACCTTTCATTAAGTACCCACAAAGCAAGGGATCTGAGCCAAAGGCCAGCACCCGCCAATGCCGTAGCTTTGGGGTGACAATTCATCTGTTTCTGTGCCCACCCGGAAGTTGTAGTCTTAAGTCCAAGGGCTACAGGTGAGTTTTACTGTTGCTGTTGTTTTTTCCAATTCAATACCTTCTACATGTATATTTCAGTATCATTGACTATACTCTGTTATGCAACCGTTACTGATATCTCTTTCCAAATTATTCCAGCACCATTAACATAAACTCAATATCTCCTAAGCAAAAATTCTTCCATGGTAGCCATTGGTCGATGTGGAATTTTTTTTTTAGTAATGATCTTGATATGAAAAGGGTCTTCCATTGTTAAGTCACTTTTTAGAAGAGTTGTATATACACCATCACAATCAATTCGAGTGTTCCCTCCCCGCTCCTGCATTCATTGTTTGCTCCCCCATCCCCCTCCCCCTCTCCATCCCGTCCTGATAAATCCTTGTATCTGCTTCAGTTGCTGTTTCTATTCATCCATTCCTTGTTTTTCATAAACTGTGAAACCTGACAACAAAAACCAAAAGTGCATCATAAACTACAACTGAGTTTGAGGTGAAACCCAGTTCATTAAGTGGCCTTTCCGCCTTGAGACTATCTGGTGTGACCTGTGAAGGATACTCTGTTCCTTGAAAGGATAGACTCGAAGGTCACAGTAGTTTATGACACATAACTGGGGTTACTAAAGACTGGATAGAAAGTAGGTAAAAAGTCTAATTAGGAATGTTGTACTGGGCTTATTCTCCCTTTGGGTTCTTTATAAGTATTGTTAAGTATTTCCCCCGTCTCCTTCTCATTTACCAACCAACACAAATGTAAATATCAACACTGAAACATAGATGCTCCCTTCCCCCCATCTTGACTTTTCAGTAAGGTTCCCTCATCACTCTTGTAGCGGTGTCCGTTGATTGGGTGTGACCTTATCACGATGTCATATGGCAGCAAATGAATGGTCTTCCCTATTTTCCCCCTTCTTGAAGGAGTGACCCTAACTGAGGCGAGGTCTCCTCTAGCAAAGGGGTTTTTAAGCTGTGCATATAAAGGGGGTGATGTGCACGGTTCGTGGGTGCCACCTCTTTGCTTGGAGAGCAGAAGCCTGCCTACGTCTCGGTGGTTTTCCTCATGGTAGTGAACTCCTACAGCGGTTCTCCTTTTGTGACTGACTAACTCCACTCTCAGCATGAGGGTTTCCAGGTCCCTCCATACCATGAGGTGCTTCATGCTTTCATCACTGACTTTGAGGGACGTGTAGTATTCCACTGTGTGTATGTTCCAGAGTTTCTTTATCCATTCTTCTACTGATGGCCACTGGCGCCATTTCCAGATCCTTGCTGCTGTGAACTGTGCTCCAATAAACATGGGAGAGCATACACCTGTTCGTGTTCTGTCTCTAATTTCTCTGGGATAAAGGCCCAATAGCAAGCAATATTGCTGGATTGTGTAGGATTTTCAATTTCCAGTTGTTTTAGGTAGCACCTTATTGCTTTCCATCGTGGTTGTATGTGCTGGCAAGTCCACCAGGATAAGGTCCAACTTGTCCACATTCTCAAGGAGCGTCCGTCTTATAGTGAAAACCAGGAGACTATATCCTATTGGCTAGCATCAGAACTTCTTTGTTGTATGTAGGATACACCTATCATTTCTTCTTTTAAAAATGTGGCTTGTTTTTTTCTTTTTTACATTTAATATTGACACGAAGTCATTTAATAATATTGATATCAAATGATCATATATTTTATGTTAAATAGAAAAATAAAACTCGAAGAAATAAATCCCCAGACTCACCTCTAATTTCTCACCCAGCAGTCTAGTGAGTCAAATAAGAACAAGAGCTGAAATACGCAATGATGGCGGCCTCCACAACCAGAAAAGTCTTCCTTCAGTCTCTTTTAAAAATTTTTTTAACTTGAGGAGTAAGTATACTGTAATATTTTGTTAAAATATTTTAGTGTCTCAAATCGTGTTTTTATATGACTCCACAGGCTTTCAAGAAACATAGTGAGTGTATAAAGTGTAGGTGAATTTGCTCATTCAGTCTTAGGCACCCACTCAGCTCCAGGCCCACATTAATGAATAGAAGTCTCATGAATTAATGAGTAGAGGGGATGAATGCGACAGAAATAGAAAGGCCTGTGATTCCAACCTGCACTCAATTATTCACTCCATCTCTCAGAGCTTCACTTTTTGCAATTTTCCGGTGAAGATACCTGCCCTAATATACTGCACAGCACTGTTTTCAGGCTCACCCATGACACTGTGTGGGATGGTTTCAAAGATACTCAAGATGACCTGAAGATAAGGAGAAGAGTACAAGTACGACAAAGACTCGGACTTCGTAGACAAAGCTGGGAAGTCCATGGGGATACATGGTCTCCATTTCTGGCTTCAGTGCTCATGGCAGGCATCACTAGTCAACTCTCTCTTTCTGAAGTTAGACAAGGCCTTGAAAGCTTTTCAACAAGCCCTGGGCAGAGGGCTAATTACTATCCATTGATTAGGACTGACATATGCAATGAAACCTTTGTGTCATTCCTTATAACTTATATGAAACAGAATGTTAGATAGGAATGGGATTGTAGCTATTGATCAGTTGGGTCAGACACGGACTGTAGACTTTATAGCTCGTTAAAGAAAACGGAGGTCATTGTGGTTGGAGCAAGGAGGGAAGAGTTTATTAGTTAGAGTCCCACCATCAGTGTCCTCATGCCGTCCTGTAAGGCCCTTCTTGCCCTGGATTATAAGTGACTGACTACCTGGGTCACTGTGTAGATTGTGAGTTCTTGATGTGAAAGGGCAAGGTTTGCTCAATATTATACTTCCTTTGTCTTGTGTTGGCCCATAACAAGAATGCAATAAATATTTGTCAAAGAAATGCATTTAAATAAAAAAATGAGACTTGATTAATGGTCAGGACTCAAGTGGGCAGAAGGCTGGAAAGGAGTTCAGTTAAGGAATAAGAGCACAGAAGCAAAGATAGAGAAAGTCAGGAGACTACCTCCTATAGAATGGTTTGGGGAGGACTGTCTTTGTCTCCAGTGAAGACCCAGAAGACCTGGAATCGGCGCCCAGCGCGACTCCAGCCCCCCCCCCCCCCGCGTGTCTCCATGCCTCACCTTTGAGCACCTCGTTGATCGACCGGTTGAAGTAGTCTACTCTCCAGGAGTCATCCAGGTTTCCACCCTCTCCTGCGGGCACACCGATCCCAGCCAGGTAGATCGGAAGTTTTCCTCTTGTGTATTCCAAGGATACAAACTTCAGCAGCCTCCTTAGACCCCAGGGAACCACACGAATCCAAGGGGAAGAGGTCTGAGGCCACGCAGGGTCCACATGTTGCGAGAAGCCCCCAATGGCATCATAGGTGGGGAGGCAGCTGTTTGGCTGGGCTTCAGTGATGAGGCGGGAGGTGTAATGGGACAGACCCAGAAAGTCGGCGGATCCTTTCAGCATCTGTTTCTCTGCCACAGTGAACTCGGGCAGCTGGGCCACAGGACTGGAGCACTGTTCGTTCTTCTGTTGGATCTGAGCTCTCAGGGCAGCGGGGTAGTCCCCATCTACAAAGATGGGGTGTGCAAACCAGCCCAGCATGAAGTGCAAGAAGCGCTCAGAGGCTTTCAGGTCCTCGGGCTTCGCTGAGGACAGGGGCTCCGGCCAGTCTGAGTTCAGCACAATGCCCACAGACCCCTGCTGCTGCAGCCGATGGTGACGGTTGTAGTGGTGCCAAACTCTAGCATGAGTCTTGAGGACCATGTGAGCTACCTGGTTAGGAAGATAGAAGGAAATACAGTGATTCGTGACAACGACAACGGCACAACAAGTCAACAACACCCATGGTAACAGCAACACTAGCAAGAAGTCAACAAGTCGGCACCACCAAGAAGTCAATATCAATGTTCGCAATACCAGTCAACAACAACATCAATAAGTTAACACTGATGCCCACCATGTCAACAAGTCAAGGGTATTGATGTCGACAGTGAGGCTCCTGGTGACAATATCAATAAGCCAACAATGGAACAGCAACAGCAACGCGTCCATGACTAGCTTAGCAAGGTTGCCAGTAGCAATCGTGTTGGTGCTCAAAAAGTATTGAGCACCTCCTGCTTCAGGAGTTCTAGCAAGTAGCCCTCACGCTGAGCTTACATGGCAGGTACAGTGGCTGTTACTTCTTTACAGAAGAGGAAACAAGACCCAGAGGGATATAATAACTTAATGCTTTGGGTCAGTACGGGGTAGAGGGAGAATATAAAAGAGGAATTCCAAATCCAGGCCTGCGCTATCACCCACAATGCTGCTCGCTGACGAGAAGGAGCCGAACTCTTCCCTCACTTGCAGGAGTTGGAGGGTTGGGAAATACCTTAAAAGAGGCCGTTCCTGGGTCCGAGATGCCTGGCGCATGCTGGCCGGTGCCATACCCTGCGTAGCTCATCACCCATGGCTCGTGGAAGGTCACCCACAGCTTCACGCGGTCTCCAAACGTGGAGAAGCAGAAGGCCGCATACTCCAGGAAGGCCTCCCCAGTGCTCTCATTCTGCCAGCCGCCCGCAGCCTGCAGGGCCTGGGGCAGGTCCCAGTGGAACAGGGTCACCATGGGCTGGATGTGCGAGTCCCGCAGGCGGTCGATCAGCGTGTTGTAGTAGGCCACGCCGCGGGGGCTCAGGCTGCTGCTGTGCCCAGTGGGGAACACACGGGACCAGGAGATGGAAAACTTGTAGACCTGGGCTCGGAGACCACGAAGCAGCGCCACATCGGAGTCCACCTTGTGGTAACTATCACTGGCCACCTCCGACGTTGCCTGGCCCTCCGCAGCTTCCTGGTGACCATGTTGGTCCCAGACGCTTGGTCCCCTCCCGTCTTCAGCCCAGCCTCCCTCCACATTAAAGGCTCCGGTGGCAACTCCCCAGAGGAAGTCTTCAGGGAAGACGTCCTCCAGGAAAGCACTCCTTTCTGCTTGAGACTGGTTCCCAAACATTTCCCAGACCGTCTGGTAGGCGGAGACGGAAGAGGAGCCCATGGCCATCTTGTCCTGCTGCTGGTCCTGAAGGGTCAGGCGACAAGTCCTGCTGCTGCAGGACCAAAATGATATAAAGGGACACAGTGTTGAATGGTGCTGTAAATTACAAACGCCCTCATCCGAACGCATAGCGAGCAATGTGTTTCATCAGCAGCCTTGGCAGAAAGCCGGATAGGAGAGGCGGCCGGTGGCCTTGGGCAGGAAGTGATGGGCAGGTGGGGAAGGGTGATGATTGGCTTGATAGGCAAGGGATGGTCACAGTCGGGGGAGAGTACCGCACTACCCCTGCCGCGCTCGCCTGTGCAGCCTTACCTGTGAATAACACTGGGTTGCGTGCTGATGCACTTTGGCTTGGTTGTAATTTACTATCTATAAAATGAAAATGTATGCAACTCATACTACTAATTAGTATTATAAACACATACTTATATAATTTTACTGACATAAGGAAATCAAATGATAATAAAATATTAGGATGTCGAGTTGCATTCAACTGACGGCACCCCTATGTGACCGAGCAGAACTGCCACCAAGTGGATGGGTGG
Source organism: Tenrec ecaudatus (assembly GCF_050624435.1). Classification (NCBI taxonomy): domain Eukaryota; kingdom Metazoa; phylum Chordata; class Mammalia; order Afrosoricida; family Tenrecidae; genus Tenrec; species Tenrec ecaudatus. The sequence continues at coordinate 115,652,530 of NC_134542.1, read as the reverse complement.
GGCTATGCAAAGAGAGTATGTAACCACAAATGACTGTGACCAGTCTTCGTGTTTACCCTCAAGGATTAGCTGGTTCTGCTGTCCCACTGAGCATGCAAGATTGGGCCATCTTAGACGCAGCAAGAGGAGGCATCCTGTGACCAGTGAGAGAGCAGAGTCACCATTGGAGCATGTGCAGGATGCCTGCCTGAAGTGGCAGAAGCAGCAGCAGCACCAGACGCCATGGCACTGAGGGCAGGAGCTAGAGCAAAGGAGCCCACCAAGACTGTGAGACAGAGCAGCAAGCCATGGAACAAGGCCGAGGCCAAAGGACCACATAGCTGAGAGACATGCCTGCTAACAGGGCTGACAAGAGGCGTTTCTCACAAAGAACTGTGTCCTTAACATTGTATAACCTGTTCACTTCCTAAGAAGCCCATCATTTCGAGTTCAGTGCGGTCCTTGCAAGCATTCTCCAACCCAGCAGAGAAGCCGAGTTCCCTGAGAGAGACTGTGGGTGTCAGAATAGCGTACAGAAAGATTGGGGTTGGGGGCGGGGGTAGAGCCATGTCTGGCTTCAGCCATGTGGCAATTGGCCTTGGGCTGCTGTCAGGTTGGACTTGGGTAGCCAGGGGGCGTCAGACATGGTTCCCATGCCATTTCTTAGCTAGGAAACCTCCATTTGGGCCCAGCCTTCACCAGTCTCTCTTAGACCCATCCCTACTGCTCCTGACCCTGATTCTGTTCTCCTAGCAGGGCAGAAAAGAGGACAGAGGAAGTAAATAAATCAACAGATGGGACGTGTCCACAGCGCTCTTCCATCTGGAAGCCCTGGGTTTGCTCGACTTGAGGTGTATTCAGCAGTTTGGAGTCTGTCACTGTCACCAGTCTTCCTGTGGACCCTCATTCAACCAAGCCTTCCACAGGGCACCCGGGCAATGTTATTGTCGACCTCCTCTGGGGCCTCTCCTGCCCCACTGAAGGAGAGGTCTAACATGCTCAAGGGAGAAAGCCACGTTACAAGGGAGAAGCCCCGGGCCTTCCTCCCCCCCCACAAGCACCTGCACAAGGACCCTCCCCAACCCCCACCACGGCTGGTGTAATGCAAGCCAATCGTGGACCTTGGCTTCAGGCAAAGTCCCACCAGGTCAAGGTATTATAGAGATACCTTATATCATATCGTGGTTTTGTAATCTTTGACCTTTCTGGGAAGTCATTTTATTACGGTTACCTAACATTCCTTTTAGGAAAAGGCACAATCCCAGCACTCCCCGACGGATTCCAAGAGTGGTCCTGGCGCAGTTTTGACCTGTCTGTTCATCATGTGTTCATACCCTGCCAGAGTGCTCATTTGACTGTGTGTACTCCATGTCTGGGGATTTGAACTGTTGACTTGGTTCTGAGAGAATTGAACAGAAAAAGGCTGTGGCTCAGGGCAGCTAGGCTGACGAGGAAGTGTTCAAGAGGTAACTGACAAGGACAGCTTCGGCCAAATGATGGCCTCACAGCTTTTGTCCTGTTTTTAACACGTGGTGCATGAAGCTCATGGGGGTAGCACACATCCAGGGGGTGCTAAGGGCTCTGGGTCATTCCCAGTGCTGGTTTCCACACCCCCTTTGCTTGCCGATGAGAGGAAGACAAAGGAGTGTGGGTGTATGGAAAATGTCAGAAAGGTCTTGGGTCTAAGTTTTTTGAAGTAAGTCATTTATAAGCTTTGGTCCTTTCGTCATTTAGAAATAAGTTGCAGTCCCTGCCCAGATGTAAACCTCTTCCCTGAGAACACTATTGAGTTGGGTTGGGCTCCCCTCCAACCGCTGGCTTTGCCACCTGTGGCATAGATGTGTCACTGTTCTCACTCAAGAAATGGGTGCAGGAAACTCACAGGACTTACTCAGGTCACATAAGCGGGACTCAAATCAGATCAGCAGGACGGTCTGATCGCTTCACCTCAGTCCTTTAGTCTCTTTACATAAATTCCCACTGCCTCTGACAGGACCTTAAATCCCAGCCCTGCTCTTGGACAAACTACAGGGTGGCCCCAAGGAAGAGGGAAATGCCAGCCCTATGAAAAGACTCCAGGAGAGAGGGGTTCTCTCTGCTATTCCCTCTGAGCCCGGTCTCTCATTCCTCCATGCCCATAATAACTGTTCCCTGGTAGGACACGTGTAAAAGAATAGTACACAAATACACAAAGGTCAGTTATCAAGAGTTCAACAGCAACAACCAATCCTACATTACCTTTCCTGGGAGCCGGACGGACAGTGCAGGAATGCATTAATATCAAACCCAATGATGAGCATGTGTTCTTCATTGATGGCTGGAAGAGAGAAGGTTTAACTTTATCTGATGCACAACCAAGACCTGACATGCCTGCAGTTCAAGGTTTGTCTCACCCACAGAGCACACTTAAACTCAGTGGACCCAAGTCCCTCGGGAAGAAACCGTTTCTGTCATGAGCTGAAGATTCAAGGAGTGCAGATGGGATTTCTACTGAGTTATGACTGAAAGCAGCAAACGAGAGGGTGCCTAAGCCTCACCTGGAGGACTCGTTCAAACACAGATGCTTGGGCCCCAGCCCGAGTCCCTTGTTCAGGAAGGCTGAGGTGCGGCCCAAGAATTCTCATTTCCAACAAGCTCCAAGATCATGGTGATGCCTCTCCTCAAAAGCACACAAGTTTGGGAAGAGCCCCTTTAGAAGAACTCAACCATCAGATAGGTTGAGCCAGGGCTAAGGTGAGCAAAGGGTCTCTGTGGACAGTTGTCGTGGCCTCTGGGGAGGCCAGCCTGGAGAACGCGACGGTACCGTATTGGAAAGGACACAATGGCCTTCTGCTCCGCTCACTGACATTCCCAGACGATGGAATTGAAGGCCAAGAATATCTTAAGGATCTTCGTTCTTCCTTCAAATTCTCTAGTGTCTTGGCCTCCACTTGCAATACCTTCAACACACCCCATTTCTCCTGTGGACTTGCCCAGGAAGGTCCTCAGCCTGTGACTCAGGAATCTAAATGAAGAGGCTCTGGAAAGAGTGTGTGTGTGTGTGTGTGTGTGTGTGTGTGTGTGTGTTTTGAAAGTTTTTAGCATCTTGACCAAAGTGTCAGGACCATGTGCAAGGGAAGTATAACATGAGCTGGTGAGGGAGAGAGGGATATTAAACAGCCCCGCTGAAGAAGGCAGAGAGGAGTGACGTTGGCAATAGGGGGGCACTGAAGGAGAGCAGGCAGGAGAGAACCAGTTTTCACATGTACAACTGACAACCAAGGCCTGTCTTTTCATTTCCCTCAGTTCTAAGTGTCCGTGTGTGGACTCCTCCTGCTGAGACTACTGGAGCTGCTTTCAAAGGCTCATCAGTGGGAGACAGAGGAAAGTGAACCTCACAGGGAGTTCCTTCTCACCTCTCCCCATGCCCTCCATCGGGAGGGACCCCAGACCTTCCAGACTGCTACCCGCCTGGCCCGCATACGACATGCACTCTGGATTGAATTGTGTCTCCTCCAGACATGTATCCACTACATGTCCTCTGTTTTGATATCTGGTATAATTTTCCTATGTGTTAGAAATCCTAACTTCTATGAGGTTAATGAGACAGAATTAGTGGAAGCTATGTTGTTGGGGCAGGATACAATGACAAGATCAGGTTGTATCTTTGATTCATTCTCCTTTGGAACTAAAAAGCTTAAGCAAGCAAGTAGAGAGGAGAGGAACCAGGAAAAATAACTACATATAGAATGTGTCCTTCGGATGCAAGACCCCTGAGCTGGAACCTTCTAGAAGGAGACACACAGAGAGATTGCCTTCCCCCAGAGACGAAGCTCTGAATCTGGGCTTCTAGGCTCCTAACCGGTGAGGGAACTCATTTTTGTTTGTTAAAGCCGCCCACTTGTGGTATTTCTGTGATCACAGTACTAGATCATCAAGATAGCACATCACCCAAAGTGCCTGGTGTATCACCCACTCACCTTTGATCAGGCTAAAGAGCAGCGTGAAAGCGTTCTTCCTTGGGGAGAGGCAGTCCTGGAGTTTTAGATTGAAGATGAAAAATTTCACTTTGGGCTCAATGGTCTAAAAAAGAGAAATGCCATCCAGTGAGCCAGGGCCACCTGCAACTTGTCTTTTGAAAACAGGAACAGATGTTCAAAATGAGGAGCTGTAGACACTCAGTGTAGCTTTGGGAATGGCTTCCAAGCATCTCGAGTTAATAAATAGAAACTGACTGGAGACTTGGAAGAAGAAAGCACTATACTTTTCAATAACACAGGTCACCTTCATCGCTCTCCCCCATGGAGATACGTTCCAGCATTCCTTCATCTCGGGTTTAAAAAGCACCTCTTGGTGTTAGGATCATGAACAAGACAGTTCCCTCATGTAAGGAGCCCATACTATTCAAAGAAGCTTAATCCAGGCACTCTCATGACAATATTTGTGGAGGAAATGATACAAAGTCTGGGGGTTGCTTCAAAATAACCCTCTGGGTTGGGGGTGACGCAGGGTAGAGAAACAGAGGAACCAAAATCAGCCGTGAATTAGTAGTTTTCTAAGCTGATAGTAGCTTCATGGCATTCATTATACTTGTCTCTCTGGTTGTGGGTGTGTTTGAACCATTCCATAGTAAAAACTCTAATAGCCCCCACACCGGGGTAAAACATGAAGGGAGCGCAAAAGAGCAGCTAGGGGAGCAAAGCAATGAAGTCCCTGAGGAATCCCAAAAGTAGACTTCAGACTCGGAAGGCAGGGCTGGGCAGATCAAGAGACTCAATCGGAAAACATACCTAAGGCTCAGCAGACAGACCTGGAACTATTTATAGGCCCCTTTCCTTCTTCTTTTTCATGTCTAGCTATATAAGATAGGCAATAAATAAAAGTACCGGGACCAACAGTTCCAGGGGGACACGGGAGGCGGGAGCCAACAAACCCTGGGACAGGGGAACAACAAGAGATCTAAAATAGGTGGAGAGGAGGGCATAGAATGCCTGGTGCAGTTCGAGCAAGGGCAATGTAGCCAAGAGGAATTACTGAGAGCCAAATGAAGGTTGAACATGATAGTGGGACAGGAGGAAAGTAAAAAGAAATAGAGGAAAGAACTAGGAGGCAAAAGACATTTATAGAGGTAGATATAGGCATGTACATATGTAGATATATTAATATATAATGATAGGGATATAGGCCTATGATATGCGTTAAGCATTAAGGAAGCAGATAGACATTGGGCCTCTACTCATGTCCTCCCTCAGTGCAAGATCACTTCCTTCTATTAACCTGTAAAACATGCAGCCATCTAGCTAAGAAGCAACAAAGCCCACATGGAAGAAACAACCAGTCTCTGTGATCACAGGTGTCAAAAGGATCAGGTATCAGGCATCAGAAGACCCAAAACAATCATACTGATGAGAACATGTGGGGTCGGAGTGGAGACCCAAAGCCTATCTGTAGATAATTGGACAGCCCCTCACAGAAGGGTCACAAGGAGCAGACCAGGGTGCAGTACAGCACCGAGGACACACACAACATTGCTCTAATTCCAGATATTTGCTTGGACAAACCATCCTCCTTGATGATTGGAGGTGGCTGGCTTCCAAACCAGGAGGCTTGTGGACACAAGGGTGGAAGCAGAAGGAAGTGGCTACATTTCTGTGGTAGTTACATAATCTGTTGTCAGTTTGAGAGGATTAAGAGTGAAGGGGTGCCATTTAGCCTGTCAATCAAGTGTCAGCTTGATGACCTCATTTGGAAGCTCTAAGGAGATAAATAGATCGTTTGAGGTGGGACACACGCTCACTCTCCTTGGGAGACATTGCAGTTAACAAGCCACATGGAGATAGTAGCTTTGGAGCTGGAGAAGCCACATGGAGACGCCTGCCAGCGCCGAGATGCATATACTGCCTCTGGATCCACATTTCCCACCCACTGGCCTGTGATCTTCCTGCATTAAGTATCACTGCATATGTTTCATGAATCTGAAGAAGAATTTATAGACTGGTACTGGACATATGGGCTAATACTGGATTTATGGACTTGATCTGGACAGGACTGGGATGTTTTCCTCAATATTCAATTGCTCTTGTATATAAAGCTCTTCCTTATACACATATGAGTGTCTATGAATTTGCTTCTCTAGTCAACCCAAACTGACAAAATTTCCAAACCTGCTGAGGCAAGTTGTAAAAAGTGAATGAGATAAACAAGCGGCCATCTAGCTCAGAAGCAACGAAGGCCGCATGGAAGAACATACCAGCCTGTGTGATCACGTGGTCCCAAAGGGATCCGTTATCAGGCATCAAAGAACAAAAAAATCATATCATTGGCTGCACACCTCCATGATACGATCGCCGAAGACAAACGGGTGCATAAGCAAATGTGGCAAAGAAAGCAGATGGTGCCCTGCTATCAAAAGCGATAGTGTCTGGGATCTTAAAGGCTTGAAGGTAAACAAGCGGCCATCTAGCTCTGAAGCAACAAAGCCCACATGGAAGAAGCACACCAGCCTGTGCGATCACGAGGTGCCAAAGGACCAGGTATAAGGCATCATCCAATATATATATATAGTGAATGAAGGGGGAAGTGCAGAGTGGAGACCCAAAGCCCATTTGTTGGCCACTGGAGATCCCCTCACAGAGGGGGCTAGGGGAGGAGATGAGTCAGTCAGGGTGCGATGTAGCACCGATGAAGAATACAGCTTTCCCTCAGATCCTGGATGCTCCCTCCCCCCAACTACCATGATCCGAATTCTACCTTGCAGGACTGGGCAGGGCAGAGGTTGTACACTGGTGCATATAGGAGCTGGAGGCACAGGGAATCCAGGGTGGATGATACCTTCAGGACCAGGGATGTGAGGGGCGATACTGGGAGAGTGGAGGGTGAGTGGGTTGGAAAGGGGGAACCAATTATAAGGATCTACATTTGACCTCCTCCCTGGGAGATGGACAGCAGAGAAGGGGGTGAAGGGAGACTCCGGATGGGGCACGATATGACAAAATAATAATCTATAAATTATCAAGGGCTCATGAGAGAGGGGGAAGCAGGGAGGGAGGGGGGGAAAAAAGAGGACCTGATGCAAAGGGCTTAAGTGGAGAGTAAATACTTTGAAAATGATTAGGGCAAAGAATGTACAGATGTGCTTTATACAGTTGATGTATGTATATGTATGGATTGTGATAAGAGTTGTATGAGCCCCTAATAAAATTTTTTTTAAGTGAATGAATTCTGGTGGCCAGACATCCATACAAAGTTCTTCAGAGTTGAGCAAAGGAATACAAACTGGCCTCGGAAGGCCCAGAGAGAAACCATCAGATAGTCAGGTGAACCTAATCAGAACAGGAATAATTGACACGCCAAGGAATTCTGTACATCTCCCAGTGATGACTAAGTCAATGAGAAAAGTCTAGCCATTGGGTGATTGATGTATCCCAGATTCTAACTCAGGCTGCTCCTGTAGGATAGTGTGTAAGCAGGGTTCTGTAGAGAACCAAAACCAGGACACTTATAATTTTATAGAGAGATACAGACAGATAGATAGGTTTATACAGTGGAAGGAATAATAGCTAATTAGTCCACACAGCAGCAGAGAGGGTACAGTTCAACTCAGTTCCGTGGAACAGTTAATATCATGGAAGTCCTGCAATTCAATCACGTAGGCTGCCAGGACCAAGGTCAAGGAAGCAGACAGCTGAGTCTTCGCTCGGGAAATGCAGGCAGGGTCTGCCCACAGCAGCAAACAGCAGGGTGGGTCACTGACAGTCAGTAGCTCCGGAGCTTGGTGAAGCAGGCTGAGGTGGAACATGGAACACAAGCAATGCAAAGTGACAGGATCCACCAGCCTCAAGCGATATACGTATCAGCAGCGTGGTGAAGCAGATCTCAAAGGAACCTCAAGCTCTAGCAACATGACGCAAGGGGTGGCCTAACTCACAGGCTGAGGCAGAGAACGAGCTAAAGCAGTAGCGCGCTCCAGCATGCTCCAGTCACCAGAGAGCAAGGGAGAGGGGACGGGCCTTGCAAAGCCATTTATCTCTTTGCCCTCCAATCAAACTGCAACCTGATTCATCCCACATGTTTCCAAGGGCCAGGTTTGCACAATTAATTTAACTATCACAGACAGAGTAGAACTGCCCCATAGAGTTTCCTCAGCTATAATCTTGACTTGAGATCATCAGGTCTTTTCTAGAACAGAGTGGCTGATGGTGCGTTTGAATTTCTAGAACTTTCTGTTAGCAGCTGAGCACTTAACCACTTTGCCACCATGGCTCTGAACAATTGGAAAGGAAGCGCCTAACATAACTTCCCTCAGGGTGAGTGCTGGACCAGAGCCATTGAAGCTGAGAAAGCAATACAGGCTCCGGGGAGGAGAGGTTACAGAAAGATCGCTATAGCTATTGTCTGATCGGTCACTCCTGGAGGTAAAGACTCGAGATGGTGAAGACTAGGGTCTTTAGTCTCCATAAATTTCCACACAAGAGAGCAGAAGAACCATGAAAAGATTTACCCTACTAAAATAACCCTTATCATCCTTTCTGGGAAAGACTGCCAACCAGCTCTAGCGATGCTTTCCACAGGAATGTCCTAAGACGCAAGTCAGCAGGTCCTCCGACCGCTGTTGGGAGTTCAGTCGATGCATTAGCCGAAACATTAAATGTCTTATAAGCTCCGGGGAATATTCTCCCTTCACCATCAGTGTAGAAAATGACACAAATTACCTGCAATTTCCTCAGCTGCTGTGGTAAAGTCGTCTCACGTTGGCACTCATAAGACAAATCAAGCGAGAGGAAATCGACTGAGTCCTAGATATAAGCAAATAGTCATTAAAGCATAAGCAATTTAAAGACAAAATACTGCTCAGACGTGCTCCTTTTTGTTCCTGCGCGTATTACTGAACTGAATCTTCCAAGGTGGGAGTTTTCAAGAGACAAGCTGGCAGGGAAGAAGCTACAGTGAAGTGAGAATATGAGTGTGTTGCGTAGGGAGTGGAGGCAGGTTATCTGTGGAGCTGGGAGGAGCGTGTCAGCTATATGACACGCTTTGATGAGCGTGTCAGCTGTATACACGCTCAGCAAAGTGCTGGGCTCACCATAAGCATGAGTGACTGAGTGAGGCACTGTGTAACAGCTGTGGTGAGTCCCACAGATGTGGAGGACCAGCCTTCACAGCCATCTCGCACTTTGTCAGGACCAGTCTCCGAAGCACTTAGCGATCCCTGAACTTCACTGTGATCGCTGCAGACCCTAATGGCTTGGGGGCTTTTCCATTTCTGTGATTTCCTTTTCATGTCAGGTCATAGTCATGGCTGTTTTCAGGCCATCGTTTCAACTTCACCGCAGTGATTGGCCCATTCTGTTCGCTGAGAACACAACTTTCGCTGTCCTTGCCATGAACCACCTTTCCTCTCCCATCTCGTCTCTGCACATTTAAGCTTCGGGTTCAAATGTTTACACACATACAAGTCGGACTGCAGTTCACTGGATGCTGCCCCGAGAGGCTGGCTACTCCATTTGTATTCTTGTCAGGGTTAGATCATGGCTGTGGTTAATGGCAGGTGGGGAGCACTAAGTGCGCTGTGGACCTTTGAAAATCGATCCACAACGGGCCCCTTGTCAAGTTATCATCAGTGTTTACTAAAGGCTCAACATGCCCTCTCTCCCCTTGCTCCACTCTGGCAGTCAGTGGAAAGAAAGCTCCCCCTCCTCGCCCACCTCAGCTCTTGCGTTGCTTTGTCAGTTCAATGCAGCACAGAGCCACTGAACTTGTGCTTTTGAAAGTCACTGGTGGGGATTCAAGTTTAAAGGTAAATAAGATTCTCTGTGTTCATTGCATGATTTCGCCAGTAGCCAAGATGTGGAAACAACTGAAATGTCCACTGACAGATGAATGGATAAACAAAATGTGGGGCATACAGACAATGAAACATGACTCAGCCATAAAAAGAATTGAAGTCTTGCTGTCAGCCTGGATGAACCTGGAAAATATGCTGAGTGAAAGATCAGTCACTGAATGACAGACACTGTATGCATTCACTTCTATGTAATGAACAAACATAAAAATGAAAGATTAGTAGTTATCAGGGTTAGAAAGGTGAGGGATGGGGAAGTTTTTGCTGAGTGGTATTGAGTTTATGTTCATGGTTGGTGGAATAATTGGGGAAAGAAAAGCAATACTAGTCCAATAGGAAGAATATACTGTAATCAATGTCACTGCATCGTACGTGTAGAAATTGTTGAAGTGGCAAATGTCTTCACAACACACACACACACACACACACACACACACACACACACACACACACACACCAAATCCACAGAAACTTACAATCTAATAGTGAGTGCTAGGTAAATACAATTATACTGAAAGAAGGCAGACAGAAGTTTTGTAAGAAAAGTCCAAAACAGCGATTCCTCCACCTTGGTGGGGATTAGCCTCACTTGAGAGCTTGGGAAGACTGTAAAAGAGGGCAAGCCACACTCTGGGAGACCCTGGAGAACTTATACCAATTCAGGGATGTGTACTTTTGGAAGATTAATCCAGAAGCACTGTATGAGGGATTGGGGCCGAGAGACCAGGTCAAAGGCTATTTTCTCAACAAGCAATTTTCTGGCCAGCACTATTACGCATACTTACCAAGCAGAACCCAAGTAGGTCACTGATAGTCCCTATCTCCCTTGTAAACTTATTTATTTATTAAAAGATCATTTTACTGGGGGCTCTTACAACTCTTATAGCAATCCATACATCAATTATATCAAGCATATTTATTCATATGTTGCCATCATTATTTTCTAAATGTTTACTTTCTCTTTGAGTCCTTGGGATCAGCCCTCTTTTATCCTTCCCCTCCCTCTACCCTCAAGACCCCTTGATAAATTGTAAATTATTATTATTTTCTTATCTTTTAAAATCATTTTATTTGGGGTTCCTACAGCTCTTATCACAATCCATACACACATCCATTGTGCCGAGCACATTTGTACATATGTTGCCATCATCATTCTCAAAACATTTTCTTTCTACTTAAGACCTTGGTATCAGCTCATTTTTCCCCCTCCCACACCTTCCCTCTATCATGAACCCTTGACAATTTATAATTTTTTTCATGTATTACACTGATGGCTCTCTTCACCCACTTCTGTTGTCTGTCCCCCTGGGAGTGGGTTATATGTAGATCCTTGTGATCGGCTCTCCCTTGCTCCCCCCACCTTCTCCTTCCCCTTCTGGTATCTCTATTCATTCTTCTTATTGGGTCTGAGGGTTTTAACTGTCCTGGATTCCCTGTGTTGCGAGCTCTTATCTGTACCAGTGTACATGCTCTGTTATTATCTTCAAGCCTTTAAGACCCCACATGCTATATCTTTTGATAGATGGCACCATCAATTTTCTTCACATTTTGTAAACTAATTTAAATGGCTTTCTAGACCACAGTCAGCCTTCATGATAACTATCCAGAGCTTTATTGTGCCTGGATTTTAAAATCCTGGATTTGTAAATCTGAAGACACTGAACGTGCGGTTCTGTCAGTGGTGCAGAAGGCAGACATTGGCTGGTGGTTTTCGGGTGCTTTCCACCCTGCCCAGTAGCCAGCATTACTGGGCAACACGGCTTAATTCTCAGATGTTTTCTCCTTCATTGAAACAAATACAGTCTGAAAGTTATAATTAGAAGAGGAGAAACCAGGATGGGTAGTCTAGAGAACAGCATTTAATAAACCTTTTGCCCTCTTACCTGTCCTGCTATAAACTGACCTCTACTCTTATACCCTATTTTGGATTCTCCTAATTAGAAGTCAGTAACTGAGGCACTTGATTTCTTCATGTAGGCAGGCTGACACTTGACCCAGCAAGAGCTAGGGCCTATAACAAATAAGATTTTGTTTTTTGATGTAATTAGAAATCTCGGGAATGCATAGCATTCAAAAGAAGCATTTATCGAAATGCCATCAGACAAAAACTACTCTTGTTTTTGAAAAGTTAGGATCACAACTCTGCTCAGATGGGATGGGTGCTGTTTCACCTTGGCAAGCGCAGACGTCGATGGTTCTAGCAGGAGCCCGGCAATCTGGTCGGCTGGGAGAACCACAGAGAGCTTGCCCCCTAAAACCAACCAGAGAAGAAGCAGGTAAGAAGTGCAGGAAGGGGCTCTGACCGTTGAGGCCACTTGGGGTTTCATTTCCTACCAACTTTTCCAAAGGATCTTTGAGAAAAACCCTCTATGAATTTATCCTAGTTGAGAAAAAAGGGTTATTTATTTGTTTGTTTTGTTGTTGCTGAGAATATACCCAGCAAAACATAGACCAAGTCAACAGTTTTCTGCATGTCCTATGGCTGACGTTGATTACAGTCTTTGAGCTGGGCGGCCATTCTCACCTTCATCCTCTGAATGATTCCTCTTCAGTTCACATGAATCCACTGCCTCTGGAGGTTTCTGTCTCTTTGGTTAACAGTTTTATTGACGTATAATTCACGCACCATGCAGTTAATGGTTTAAAGTTATTAAGAGGAGTTGTGCAATCACTACTGCAATCTTTTTTAGAATATTTCTTCATTTTTGTACCCATTATTAGCTCCACATTTGTCCCCAACCTCCTCTACCAGAACGCTAAGAAACTATTAATCTAGTTGCTCTCTGTTTAAATTTACCTGTCCTGGATTTCATGTATAAAGAAAATCATACAAACATTAAAGACCGCCACCACCAACAAAATAAAACACAGACAAACCTCATTTCAAAAGAAAGTGGAAAATAATAAAAACCAGAACTAATTAAAAATATGTCAAAAGGGAAAAGAAATGATAAGATGTAGACTTTTAACAATATCTGCAGGAGGAACACTGGTGGGGTAGCAGGCTGTGCGCTGGGCTGCCAACAGCGAGGCCAGCAATTCAAACCTACCTGCCGCTCCTCCGGGGAAAGACGGGCCACCTCCTCCTGCACAGCCTCAGGTGTATTTCCCCAAATGTATTGTGAGATTTCATTGTCATCCAGAGCCTTCTGCAAACCAGTGCTCAGAATTTAAGCTCTAACACTATTTCCTCCTATTATCTTGGATTTTATTATTATTTTCAACCCTTGGCACATGGGCTGATGTATGTACTCCTTCCGGGAAGACTTACCTGCACCTCACTTATAAGGCTGCTTGCTTTAAGACAAACCTTTAAGAGTTACAGTCTCAGAGGGAGATCCAATACGACCAAGAAGTCAGAGCCTTTGTGAAAAGAACTTTGAAAAGAGCATGGGCAAGATGCAGCACCTGAATTCTGGACCTCCCCTGAGAAGTGGAAACTTCTATTAATTACATAGGGAGGAATTGACACAAAGGATTCTCTCCCCGGACTCTGCCCCCACCCCTACCCGCACCCCAGCAGAGGATTGAGGAAACAGTAAGCTGATGCTGCTGGTTCCTCTTCTTCTCACCCACCCTAACTCACACCATGGAGGACTCCAGTGCTTCTCCCCCAACATACTTAGATGGTGACTGAGTCCAAACTTGGGCAGGAAGATTCACAGGTTCCAGTGACCTAGGGCTGAAACAATCCTGACCTACTCACTACATTCCAGCTGGATAGAAGAGTTTTAGATAGGCTGTAACCTGGCTCCCAATGCCTGACTAGAGCTATTGGGAACTGGACTGTAGCAGAACTTCCCTGGAGCACTGGGGAGATGGACTGGGCCTGGAGGGCTAGGGGTGCAGAATTGGGTGAACCTGTGTCAGTAGAGAGAACCAGCATGGCAAAGCTTGAGCATTTCTTCACGGACCCAGGATTCAAATAATATCACCTGTTGGTCTGATGGCCCATGCCAAGATAGGATCTGGGCCCTGCTCTCACATACAGGGCCAGTGGAATAGCTCCTGCAAGCATGCAGTGTCTGAGATACTCTTTCTTCCCCATCATGTTGGATGTGTGGATGGTTGCCTAGCACTTTCTGGGACCTTGGAAGCCAGCCTCAAAACCAAGACTTCAATAGAGGCAATACTTAACTGTTTTCTGCCTTTGGTTCCTGCTGGCTTGGACTGGTGCTGAACTGCCTGGCCATCATTGGGTATCAGGATCTAAATAAGTGTGTGGGTATTGATTTGTACCCTGAGGTAAATAAATATATGTATATAAATATATTATTTTATAAATATATTTATATATATTAAAAGCACCATGTCGTTAACACAGCAGCTAATCTCTGCACACATCCAGAAACAACAGAAAGCAATTCAATTAGCCAAAATACATTCAGATCTAAATCTGGAGGAGGCCTTAGAGGAAGCGAAAGCCTTGGATCCTCCCATGATGCTGTTTTGAGTGATGATTTCCAGCTACTTTAAGTGATAGGAAGAAAATGTTGATAGAAATACAGGAAAAATAGAAGGGACATTTCAGGAATTCAGGAAAGTACTACAAGACCAATCTGACAAAATCAACAAACAAACAAAAAAAGTAATAATTAAACAACTCCAAAAAGAAATTCAAAACACAAACACTAAAATATTAGAAATGGATAACACTTTGAAAGAACAAAACAGAAAGATTGAAACAATGGAATCAAGAATCAGTGACCTCAAGGACAAATTTCTTGAGACCCAAATTCAAGATTAAGCTATAAAAAAGTCCCCAAAAGACTGAAGAAAATATAAGAATTCTATAGGACACTATCAAAAAGAACAACATATATTTGATAAACATTCCAGAATGCAAAGAAGAAATATTAGTTACAGAGAAAATACTTGAAGAAGCATTAAGAATTTCCCTAATATTATGTCAGAACACAAAATATTCAATAAGCCCAGAGAACTCCAAATGGAATCAGTCCCAAAAGAAAATCAGTATGACATGTGATAGTCTAAAGGGAGCCCTGGTGGTATAATGGTTATGAGTTGGGCTGCAAAGTTCATGGTCGACAGTTCAAAAACACCAGCATCTCCACAGGGGAAAGATTGGGCTTTCTAGTCCTATAAACATGGCACTGGAACTGAGTTCTAATTAAAAGAAAAGGAAACAATCCTGAGAGCAGCATGTGATTAAAAAAAAACAAACAACAACATATGAAGTCCAACCAATTAGGATGAGTTCAGCTTTTCCATCAAAACCAAGCAGGCAAAAAAAACCCCAAAAAACAACAAACCATGCAGGCAGGGCAAGATATGACAAAATAATAATTTATAAATTATGAAGGATGGGGGAGCGGGGAGGGAGGGGAAACATGAGGAGCTGATGCCAGGGCCTTAGGTGGAGAGAAAATGTTTTGAGAATGATGAGAGTAATGAATGTACAAATGTGCTTGACACAATGGGTGGATGTATGGATTGTGATAAGAGTTGTATGAGCCCCCAATAAAATGATTTAAAATAAAAAAAGAAAGAAATGAAAAAAAGAGAGTTGATTGAGCCCCCAATAAAATGATTAAAACAAAAACCATGCAAGCAGGAAGGCAACAGATTAATATATTCAAATTTTTGAAAGAAAAGAACTGCTAACCAGTAATTCTATATCCAGCAAAATTATCCCTAAAATATAAGGGAGAAATAAAATGATTTTCAGATAAGAAAAAAGGAAAGAACTTTGTTAAAAGAATACCACCTTTACAAAAAGAATTAAAAGGAGTTTTTTGAACAGATAATCAATCATAACAATAGAAAGTAACCTCAAATTGCTGTAAAGGACATTGGTATGGAGAAAATAGTCTACTTAAGTCATACACAGAGTGAAACAGAGCTATGTGAACCAAATAAGGAATCACAGATAAGATTTCTGCAGTGAAAACAACAACAACAACAAAATATAGGGAACAGAGTACATAATTAAAAATTAAATGAAGACCATGTCGAGTTGTTCACAAGACCTCAAACTATTTTGAATTTGGAGAGAAGACTACCACCCCCCTCCAAAAACAAAATCCTCAAGGAAAAAGTTAAAACCATAACTAAACAAAAGAGGAAAACCATACAATCATGTTAAACAGTAAACCCCCAAAATTCAACGAATGTATTGACTAAAAAAAAAAATCTATAAACAAAAGGATTGCAGGGGGGAAAATATCATCATGAACACTGAAACGATTATCACCACAACAAAAGCATATAAAATTGATGGCAATAAAACCAAACTTACCAATAATAACACTGATTGTAAATGGATTGAATACACCAGTTAAGAGACAAAAACTAACAGAATGGACAAGAAAGCATGAACCTTCAATATGCTGTTTACAAGAGACACACCTTAGAGAAAAAGACAAATATAGAGTAAACATTGAAGGGGGGGAGGGGGGGAAGCAAGCTAACAGCAGCCAAAAGAAAGCTGGAGTACTAATATTAATCTCTGACAAAATAGACATCAAAAGTAAAAGACGTATGGGAGACAAAGAGGTCATTATACAATCAAGAAAACTTCACTTGAACAAGAAACTATAGCCATAAGGAATATCTATGTACAAAATGAAAGGTCTTCAAAATGCATTAATCAAATTTGTATTAAAATGGAAATAAATAGGCAATAATATGATAATAATACTGGGAGATTTCAACATATAGCTTTTAAACAAAGATTGATCAACTAGAAAGAAAATTAAAAATATAGAGAACAAAACAGCACAATCAATCAACTGGATTTCTCAGATATACATATAACACTTCATCCAACAAAAGCACAATATACATTCTTTTCTGTGCCTTATGGAATGTACTCCAGAATAAATCACCTTTTGGGCTATTAAGCAAGCATGAATAAATTCAAAAATGTTGTTACAACAAACCATTTTTTTCAGCTCTCAGTGCTATAAAATTATAAATAAACTATAGATGATCAACCCCAAATTACATGGAAATTGAATAATAACGCTTTCCTTAAAAACCACTGAGTAATTGAAGAAATAAAGAACACAATTGAAAGTTCCTTGAAACAAATGAGAACAAAAATACAACATACTAAAATATTTGGGATCCAGACAATGCAGTACGCAGAGGACAAGTTATAACAAGTACACACATCGAAAAGGAAGTATTAAAATAAACACCTTAACTCATAAACTACAACCATTGGAATCAGACCAGCAAAACAAACCCTGAGATGCTAGACGAAAAGAAATGATAAAGATTAGAGGAGAAATAAATCCATCAATAAAGCAAAAACTATAGAAAAAATCAACAAGACAAGAAGCTGGTTCTTCAAAAGGGTTTACAAAATTGATATTACTGGCAAGCCCAATTTAAAAATGAGAAAAGCAACTATTATGAATAAAAAATGAACTGGGTGACATTACAACAGAACCAACTGGCAGTTTTTAATCACACAGTATTATGAAAAAACACATTTATTCAAACAAATTAGAAAATCGAGAAGAAGCAGATACATTTCTAGAAATACGTTACTTGGCTAAATGACACCAGCCTATACCATAAGGAGAAACAGGTGTGGTCACTAAAAACAACTCCCAACATCAAGAAGGAAAGAAACCCAGGATAAATAAAATACTATTAGAACAACAACAACAACAAAAACCACTATTAAAAATGTAGGAGGCCTTTCATTCCCAGGTTTTAATACCTATTCTATAGCCACAGTAGTCAACCCAGCTTGGGATTGGAACAATAGACTTGAAGACACATGGGTCAAAATTGAGAAATACAGTCAAGTATCGACAGACACCTGATCTGTGATAACGGACTAAAACACAGGTGGAGGAAGAAAGAGCCTTTTCAATAAATGGTACTGCAAAAATTAGACCTCCACCTGCAAAAGAGTGAAACAAGACCCATAACGAACATTATGTACAATCATGAACAGACCACAACCCTAGGACCCGGAATATAGACCCTAGAACCATAGAAACCACAGGTGCAAAATAGAGAGAACGTTAAGGCCCTAAAACAAGGTATAAATACATTACTAAGCATAGTAAAAAGTACTCTCACTATAGAAGATAAAATAGAGGACTGGGTCTTTCTAAAAAATATGACATTTATGTACATCAAAAGACTTCATCAAGAGTTAAAAGAGAGCCCATCTGTTGGGGGGGGAAACATAGTCATGATATATCAGACAAAGGGTTAATTAAATATATATTATATATGTATATACAGCACCTTTTTTAAAAGATCATTTTATTGGTGGCTCTAACAGCTCTTATAATGATCCAGACATCAATTGTATCAAGCATATTTGTACCTATGTTGCCATCGTCATTTTAAAAACATTTACTTTCTATTTGAGCCCTTGGTATCAGCTCCTCTTTTTTCCCTCCCTCCCCCATCTCCCACCCTCGTGACTCCTTGACAAATTATAAATTATTATTATTTTCACATCTTACACCAACCCACATTTCTGTTGTTCGTACTCCTGAGGGGGGAGGGGGGGCTAATGGGTCCATCATTGCAATCCATTCCCCCTTCCTCCCCTCCTGCTTCCACCTCCCCCTGCTCTCCAATAACACCTTAATAAAAAAAATACAAATAACCTGATCGAAAATGGGCACAAGACATGAATAGACACGATACTAAAAATGACACTCAGGCAGCCAATAACCATATGAAAAAAATGTTTGAGTTAATTAGCTCTAAGAAAAATACTAATTATAAGTGGAGAGCAAATGCCTTGAGAATGATTGGGGCAGGGAATGTATGGATGTGCTTTATACAATTGATGTATGTATATGTATGAACTGTGATAAGAATTGTATGAGCCCCTAATAAATTGTTAAAATTTAAAAAAGAATAAATTAAGCTAACATGTGTTAGTTTTTAATATAAAAAAAAGAAAAATACTAATTAAAATGACAATGCAATACCACCTGACACCAACACTCTTAGCAAAATTTGAGAACAGAAAATGATCAGTACTGGAGAGGATATGGAGAGATTGGAATGCTCATACATTGCAGGTGGGACCTGCAACCACTATGGAAAACAGAATGGCAGCTCCTTAAACAAATACCTTATGATCTTGCAATCTCTCTACTTGGTATATACTCTAAAGGAACAAGGAACAAAGCACGAACCGACATCTGCATTCCTATTTTTATTGCAGCAATTTTTATAATGGCAAAAAGATGGAAGCAAGCAAGCAAAAGCTGACTATAGGGGATTGGAGAAGCAAACCCTGGGGCGCTCGCTCATACAGCGCAATCCTATGCATGCCATGCTGCAAAACAAGGTGGAGTCTGTCCTCCTTGTGGACAAGCTTAGAGAAGCTTGTGGTCAGCAAAGTCAGTCAAGCTTCTAAAGATAAATATTTTGGTGCGAGGGTTGGCCTGTGGCAGCTGTGTCCCCGAAGCTAGAATCGTGAGGGCCTTGGACTCTTGGGCATTCTGAGGGATTGGGGAAACTGAGGAGCAGAGGAACACTGACCAAGGAGGGGGCGCCTTGCCGGGGTCTTCGGGGGGGGGGGAGAAGATAAATATTTTATGATACCATAATTATAAAGGAAATAAAAGAAAATAAACAGACAAGTGATTTTCACACCAAAGGAAAAGACTTTAAAGACTATGAGGGAAAAAAAAAAAAAAAAGACTATGAGGAGGCCAGAGCAGGGGAAGGGGCGAGGGAAGGGACAGGAACGTAAGGAGGGAGGGAAGAGGTGGTGGGGGTGGGGTGGGGAAGATGAGCCTTTGAGACCCAGCATGCTGTTGTTTCTGATAGCCAAGCACCATCTGATTTCTTCACCACGCCTGGCGATAGCACCCCTATCTGTAGTGATCGCTTCATGAGGGCAAGTATCAAGTACGATAATGACATAGGAATGAATTGTTTAGATTAGAGTTTAAGATTAATCGAGAGCTCAAAATCCATTTCTATATCTAAGGCTTATATACATCTTAGGGTTCCTATCTAATCTATCAAATTGCTGTTAACAACTTGATACCAGAAATATAGTTCTTAAAAATAGCACAGAGATATGTTTTAGAAAAACATGTTGTCCCTTTAAACTCCTGAGAGCATGCTTCATGTAAGTCAGGACTATGACATGCAGAATATTTGGATCCATTGTGGGTTATTTTTGAGAATAAAATAAGTCACCCTTGCCTATATCAAAAGCATCAGGAGAAAACCCCTTTCTGCACATGTTTTATATTTATTAATTTAATTTATTTTTATTTAAAGAGAACATTTATTAAGTCTCAAATGGAACAAGGCCAACTCCTGAAACATATCATCTGATGAGGGTGACCATCCGCCGGAGGTTATAATGGTGTCCAAGGGTTTGCTGAGATACAGAGTTTTGGAAAGGACATGGGAGGCTAAAGGAAGCTGTCACAAAAACATCATAGTTACTGGTGGGAGGGACTGCTAAAGCAGAATCAAGGGCATGATTGAGACATCAGTCCAGGGCTTCCCCCAGGCAGTCAGGGCATGACTGCAAGCATGAGCTTCCCAGTGCAGTGATCTCTTTCAAGGACACTCCCAAATAAGCCCCTTGGGTGGGTGAGCAGTGTGGACGCAAGCCACTTTCTGGCTGAGAGCCCAACTATTCTTATCCCTGGTCAAGAAGCAGAGGGAATTCAAGGAATAGAATCCACGTGGGAAATCTGAAAATGGCTTTTGGGCTTTCATGGTCATCTATGGCCATCTGCAAACCAAATGTTCAGAATATAAGCTCTAATATTATTCCCTCCTTGGATCATGGATTTTATTATTAACCACCCTTGAATCACACATGTCGGTGTCCTGCACTTGTTTTGACAGGCAGGGGTACTCTTCGACATGGTCCAAATTCCCTATACAAGTGTCCACTGAATCCATATGGGCATGCTTCAAAAAGTTCGTGGAAAATGGAATTAAAAGAAAATGGAATTTTACCATATACTTCACACTGTGTATTGAAAGGGAAGAGGAAACACGCAAGAACTGTGGTTCTCAAACTTATGTGGGCATTACCATCACTTGAAGTGATGATTAAATCACTGGTTATAATGCCAATTCCAAAGCCTGACTTCAGAGATGGGATTCAACAGACCGTGTGTGTGTGTGTGTGTGTGTGTGTGTGTGTGTGTGTGTGTGTGTGTGTGTGTGACAGTGGGTGTGTGCTCCAGAAAGTATATTTTGATTCACATGTGTTGATTTTCAGACCACCAGTTGAGGAACACTGCAAAGAAGTTCGGATTTCTGAGCTGTTCTGAATCGTTCTCTAACTTTTTCAGGTACATGAACTGTTGTCCATATGGCAGGTTGCTAGATGAGGGATAAAGGGCGGTTGTCTTCCCAAATGCCTACCCTAAAACGAAAATTGGCTGTCCATGCCACACTAAAGCAGTTGGAAAGAAATCGGCACACCAATTAGACCCCGATGGGAAACTCCAACCTGGGCCACACACAATGCTCAGCACCGGTGACATGACATCACACAGGCATTCCTAAACTCAGCCAGTAAGGTCAGCCAATACCCTCAACCACGCCTGCCCACCGAAGGCTCATTTTTGCTCTCTCTTGTTCCAGTGTGCCCTGCAAGCAGAAGGCGAAATTCCTTCCAAGAGCCCGTGTGCCCACTCACGGCCACTCCCTCTCCTGGGAGTCCCTGCACTTGGTCGTGCTCGTGGCTCTGCAGGCTGGGTTTGCACCCTGTCCAGTATTCTTCTCACATGCTTTTTGACACTCCCCCGGAGTAGCCATCATCAGTCATGAGCTCCCACGTGGTCCCCTCGCAGGCTTATATGCTTTCCAGAAATAGCATGTACTTTTTGGAGACTGTAATACATGAAAAACATGAAAACCTCCTTTCTCTCATAAAAGTCACTTGGAGTTACAGAAGTGCTTCTGCTGCGTGAATTCTTTCAATACTGCAAAGCAAGAACCGAGGTAAACCACCCCAGAGACGTAACACATACATTCCTTCAGGGAGCAAAATTTAATCCCTCAGATATTGGTTTTAGGACTGGATGCGTAGAAGATTCTCAGACCTCTGATTTAGCAATACCAAAAACAAAACAAAAAATGAAAAACTCAGAATAAAACAAGAACATGCGACATAAATTTTAAGACTGTCTTATGAACTCTTCTTCACTTTTATCCACACTATACAAGAGGAAAGAAACCCTCATGGCATTGTGGGCTAGAAGTTGGTGTTGTAGCTTAGCTAACCTTAAAGTCAGTGGTTCAAATCCGCCAGTGACTCCAGGGGAGAGAAACTAGGCTATCTGCTGCATATAGAACGCTTTCTGTATAGATTTAGCTTAGAAAACCCTGTATATGGTTCCGGTGAGCCAGAATCCACTCAATGACACTGAGTTTGGTTTGGGTTTTATATAAGATTAAGACATCCCCCACTAATGAAACCACCAAGAACTACTACAAAGAGCCTATTTTCATAAACACAATCGAATTTTTAAATCATCTGAGCAGGGAACATCACTGGGAGACACTTCGTATCTGTTTGATAAGATAGTGCTGTTTTCCAGATCACTTTATGAGCGTGCAGGTGGACCCATTCACCTTCTTTCATTTTCAGTACAGACAGTCACCTGGTTATGAAGGAGATCTGTCTCAAGTTTTTTGTTGCTTTTTTGTTCTTAAGTGCATCTTCAAATTAAAATTTGTAGGTGTCAAAAAAAAAAAATTTGTAGGTGTGTTAGCTAAGGTGGTTCCAGAAACCATCCGGTGACACTCGCATGTGTATGCGAAAGAGCTTGATAGGCAGAAGGCATCCCGGTGTCAGCCAATGCAGCCCGGGCCCTCTAGAGACTCACAGCCGCAGGCCGACGACACAGGAAACAGGTTGGTGGCTGTAACTCCCATGGATCCAAAGTTGGTGAGAACACGGCAGGGCCGTAACAGCTCTTAAGGTTGGGGGCCACATGAGGCCACCCCGGAGGCAGTGCGGTGCCCAGAGGGTGCCTGAGTAAAACCTGAAGCTTCTAACCTTTATGAAAACCCCACTTGGATCACAAACCAGGCTTTGGCGTGAATTCTTTCTCATGCGAAGTCAACGACCGAGGTATTTCCGCCCGCTGAAACCACAGGTTTGCAGCTTGGCACCTGGGTCCACAGAACTCAAAATCAGTGCTTGCAGGGCACTGCGAACTGGCTGCATCCAGCCTCTATGGGAAATCAACACGCATGTCCCTCACAGACATCTCTGCGGCTCTTTGGTGTCCACGCATGTCACACAGGCCTCACGGAGGGGGAAACGGATTCCCTTTCTACACAAAGGAAAGTTGTCCCTCCCAAAGTCATTTGTTGTGGACTGAATTGTGCCTCCCCCAAGCATGTGCGATGTGTGGGAATCCTAACCATTATGAAAATCTGTGTGGAAAAGAGCAGGATCCACCACCACCACCACCACTGTTAGGCAGGCTAGTGTAGGGCTAAAAAGTGTCCATTAATGCATGCCCAGAGAGCCAAGCACCTCACTCTAGCCTATGATTTAGCCTGGAAAGATGTAATGGTCATACTGGGACAGACTATGAGAAAGAATGAGTGCTCAAAGGTGCTAGGAAGTTTGTGATGTGATGAATGAAAAGTACCCAGTAGGGGAAACTGGAATCATAGTGAGCCTCAGGACAAGTGGGCACAAGAACATTTCCTGGTGTGCATCACAAGTGGACTAAAGTCAAGTAGGCAAAAGGCCGTTAATTATGCCAAGGTGACAGCGATTCACCAGGGACCTACCGAGTCTCCTGTAAGCTTCTTAGAGCGGCTAAAGGAAGCCCTAAAGAATCATACTGCTGTAGATACAGAATCCTATGAGGGGCAAGTCTTGCTCAGGGACAAATTTCTCACACAGGCTGTGCAGGACATTTGCAAGAAACTCCAAAAACTAGAGCCAAAGCCTGAAGGAGCTACCCTGGAGGAGATGGTCGCTTATGCTAATATGGTCTTTTACAATAGGGAGCAGGGAGGGGAGGCTCGAGCCCTGGAGAAGGAGAAAAGAAAGGGCATAAGGCATCCCAGGTATTACTCAATAACCGATGCCCATCGAATGCCTCCCAGGTTACCCAGACCTTTGGACCAGGTACCAAGTGCTACATTTGCCGGCGACTGGGTCACTGGGCTCAGAACTGCCCTAACTGGAACAAGCCTCCTCAGACGCCATGTGTCCATTTCAAGCAGACTGGCCACTGGGCTGGCCTCTGTCCTAAGGCCCCAAACCTGGAGGGGAGGCGCCCACAGGCCAACGTGCAGCTGATAACGGAGGAGGAGGATTGAAGGTGCCCAGCCCAGACAGCCCAGCAGCAAGAGATAACTGCTACTGGTCTGGAACCTAGGGTGAGCATCGACGTGGCAGGAAGGTCAGTGAACTTCCTTTTGGATACTGGGGCCACCTTCTCTGTCCTTATTTCCTTCCCTGGACCCCTGGCACCCCGCACCTGCTCCATCCTGGGAGTGTCAGGAAAACCTGGAGTTCAACATTTTCCTGAACCTCTCAGATGTCTTTGGGATAAGCTCTATTTTTCTCACAGCTTCCTAGTGATCCCTGCATGTCCAGCTCCTCTCCTAGGCCGAGACCTACTGTCCAAGCTGCACACCTGCATCGTCATCGGGCCTCATCCTCGTCCCTCGACAGCTTTACAGTTGTTCCTCACAGTGGAGGAGCTTCAGATCCCCCCACAGGAACCATGGGAATAAGCCATAACTCCTGAGGTTTGGGACACAAAAGTCCCCGGCAGAGCTAAGTATGCTACCTCTGTAAAGATTTTCCTCAAAGATGCACTAACCATCACTCTGCTATGTCTTAGGATTGCCCCCACAGCGAACTATGTGTTTGAGCCCCTATGAAGTCTTATACGGGCGACCTTTTCTTGTAACAGAGCCAGCTATAGACTCTGAGGTAGCCTTAATATAGCAATTCGCCACCCAAGTAGCCCAATGTCAGGAGGCATTCCATCAGTCTGGGCTCACTCAGGCCCAAGGGGAGGAAAAGCTACCACCCTTGTGCCAGCCGGGAGATCTAGTTCTTATAAAAACTTGGAAGGATGGGTCCCCTAATTCCCAACCCTAGCCAGTTTGGAAGGGACCTTTGCCAGTAATTCTCTCTACGCCCACTGCTGTCAAAGTTCCAGGGAAGAGTGCTTGGTTCCACCATACACAAGTGAAACCCTGGAAACTATCACCATCTAACCCCTCAGAGGCAGGGGCTGCAAACAAATACTCCTGTGAGCCACTGTACGATCTTAAAATGATATTTCATTGCCACCCCAGGACAGCTGAGGGCTACACAGATGATTCTACCTCAGACCTCTCACAGCCTTTAGGCCAGTGAATGCCTTTACCCCGTCCTGTGTTTACAGTGACCAAACTCTCATGCCTGTTAGTCCCAAGAGTTCTATTGATTCCCTGTGACACTAACCTAACTTCAAGGGCACTGTCACCTTACAATCTTACCCTAGTCTCACTTAAACTGTTCACCTGTTGTCTGTTTATTTTCCCAGTTCTCAGGTAACCAAAGACTCTGAACCAAGTGTGCCAGCTCCAGGACCACCGTCTCCTGGACCCACCTTAACCTTATCCATCCTGGGCCCTAAATGGACAACCCCTTCTAACAGAGTAGGTAAGGGCATGGACCCAAACCCCACTTCGCCCTCTTTGCCAGCAGGAAGTAGTTAGAGATGTCGTCGTCCAGTACCCCCAAAGATTTGGGTCCATATTGTGACACTGTGCCCTGTAACAGTAACAGGCAGGTCACCCCCTCGCCCGATCAGGAATGGGTGCCCTGTAACAATAACAGGCAGGTCACCCCCCACCCCCCCATCCCCCCCAACCCCCGGTCAGAAATGGAAAATTTTAAAATTGCAGCCTGAAACAGGTGTAGCCCAGCCCAGGATGTTTATGTTCCAAGAAGCAGCCTAGCCTACTTACAGTATCGTCTGGCAGACCACTGGGGACAAACTGACCTTAAATGTAGCACTTACTTTGTTAGACTTAAAAACTGTTTTGTTTCACTTTTCTGAGAATGCTTTGCCAGTTTCACACACGAACTTGCCTTCCCCCTCCCCTTGCTTGGCAAGACGCCCCACAGGAAGTATAATAACTTCCCTTTGAAGCTGTTCGGGGCTCTCACCTTACAGACTGAGCCTGCCTCAGTTGCTGGTGAGGGCCCAGATTTGAATCTGTCTGAATAAAGCTTTACTGTTTCCATCTCTGTTTCAGTGAGTGGTCTGGGTGAGGGTCTCGCTCGCTAACACATATCTCTTCAGGGGGGAATGTTAGGTAGGCTAACGTAGGGCTAAAAAATGTCCATTAACGCATGCCCAGAGAGCCAAGCCACGGGAACAAAGGAGTGGCGCACTGCACATGCTCAGAGGTTTAGGTTTCCCGCCGGTAGGCATGCGTGGGCGCTAAACCTGGATTGGCCCACCTAGGCCACCTGGATCGGCCCACCTAGGCCAGGTGAATTCAATTCAGCCAATGGGGTTGATCAGGGGTCGTCCACCATGCCTCCCCATTGAATCCTTGAAAAGGCAGGAGCCCAGAGTCGAGCGAGACCCTTTTGCATGATACCGCCAGTTTCCAGCCAGGCTGCATGTTCGGGAGGAGTCCTATGGGTGCCGTGTCAACCTGAAACGTCTTCTAACGCTCATAAAACTCACTTGGATCACGAACCAGGCTTCGGCGTGACTGAGGTATAGTTCTAGCTCCAGAGAGATCTAACACCACCACCACCACCACACACACACCACACACACACAAAGACCGATTCCACATGAAGATTGTCTACAGACCAAGGGACTCCCGATGCCATCGGGCAGGCAGGAATCCGCACAGCCAAGACGCTGTTTTAGCTTTCAGAACTGTGAGGAAATAAATGTTCTTTAAAGCCACACACACACACGAGGTATTTCTGTTTCAGAGGCACTAGGAAACTAAGCTTCATCTCCCTTCTCTTTTGCCCCACGTATCTCAAGAAAAGTTTAGCTAATCTTGAAGTGACAAAACCATTGCTACCAGCAGGGTTGCCAGGAATAGGTGACAATAACAGTATCACTCTAGGTGTGTCCCACTGTCGGCGGCCAGGTGGAGGGTGGTCTGATTCCCATCTACCCCTCTCTACTCTGAGCCCCTCCAAGGCCCTGCACCAAACCCTTTCATTCTTTTGTATTTTCCCCAGGGGCAATATACACGAAAGGTATCAATAGCGCAAACCAAGCCGAATTGACTGCCATGGAGTCAATCCTGACTCAGGGCGCCTCCCACTCCCTTGTGGCTTTCTGAGATTGGAAATGTTACAGAAGGATTGCAGCCCAACTCGTAACCATTACACCACCGACACCACCAGGGCTCCTCTCAGGTATCGAGAGAATTTTATAATAAAAGATATAAACAGATTAGAAAAGAACTTTCGAAGCGTGTTTAGTAAGGGGACTTAGCTCTCTGCTCGCTAAGTATGGGCTGCACATCGTTTTATCTCAAGTCTCCAGAAGAGAAAGGGGGAGAGTTCCTTTCAGTGGAGAAAACTGATAAACACTCCTTCCACCAAGTGATCCAGGCCAGATGGAGAGTCATAAAGCACCCTGATAGCATGTCGCCTTGAGCTGATGTAATGTAAGTGGTCCTTTGCCTCTGTGATCTCCCTATCGAAACCCATAACCCCTATCTAATCTGAGAAGAGCATCAGGAACCGCCGACAGAGGCGTGTCTTACAGAAAGCCTGAACTGTGCAGTTTCAACCTGCCATCCCCTCTAAAACACGGCGGAGAGATTGCCAGCCAGAGTCTAAGAAGACAAGATGACTATATGTGACATGTTATCTTCGATGAACTTCTGGCCTCTTCAGTGAACAAAACCAATCTCACAGTAAATTAGATTTCAGTTAAGAATAAAGTGGTTAGTTAATTGTGACAAATGTACCATTCTAATTATAGGGGAAACTGGGTACCACGGTTTACACATTAGGCTGGTGATCACTAGATCAGTGGTTCAAACCTACCAGTGCAGTAGCTCTAGGAAAAGCTTACACAGCTTTGACAAGAGTGAAGCCATTTTAAGCTGACAGAAGCCATTATGAACTATAAATGAATTCGCTATGAACTATAAACGAACCAGCTGATATTAGGAAGGCAGGCTGTGCTGACAAGTGCAAAGTACTGTACCAAAAAAATGTATGTTCAGAAGGCTCGGAAGAACTAAGAGCAGGGATTGTTCAACTAAGAATGGCTAACCGAAATATCCTGCTTCTCTACTTTGCTTGCTTGCACACCTGCACTTTGCAAAAGTATAAAAACCTTTGGAAAATTAGGCCACCACTCAGTCTCCTCTCAAGAGGGCTGGCGGTCCCTGCGCAGGTAATAAAGTCTTTTCTTTTGAACTTGTCGGCGGTCTGGGTTGTTTTCTTTCTGGGAACGGACAGTTGCTCTGGGAGAGAAAGATGAGGCTTTCTGCTCCAGTAAAGATTTACAGCCTCTGAAATCCACAGTGGTAATTCCACTCTGTCTTATAGGGTCTTTATGAGCTGGAATTGACTTAGTAGTGAGTATAAGTATGTGGGAGGGGGGGTTGTGGTTTAGTAATACACGGGAACTCTCTGTACTATCAATTTTTCTATAATTTTTAAGTCTACTAATTTTTTTAAATGTTGATTAAAAAGTTAAAAACACACAAACAAAAAACCTCTTATAAACCAAGGATGACTTCCAACTTTACAGATTACCTTTTGCTTAATAATTGTCCCTCAGTGACAGAACACGACTCCCCAAAGAAGAAATGTAATAAAAAGTGAAAAGGCACTGTTAACTAATGTGGGATGCAAAAGGACTTTCCCCCAGGTTGTCTCCCCCCAGATATATGCCAAGCCTAGAATTCTGCTTGCATCACATGGTAAATGACTGTACATTTGGAGGTCAAGCAAGCTGCTTAGAGGTTATTTTCCCTGAGGGTTATCTGTTATCTAAATCAATCAGACTGTATAGTCTGTCCCATCCTAAGTAGGGCCCACTCCCATCTAATCAGGATCGTGGATTGCTTCCCTGAAGGACAATCCAGAGAAAAGCTCAAGTCCACTCAAGGATGACCAAGGTTAGGCTGCCATCTTGAATCTAGGATCCTCCCATCTTGTCACATGTGTACCCCTAGTTCCCCCCTTTCCCTAGCTCATCCCCTTGCTATGATGTGTGTGCCTATTGTACAGCCCTTTCCTGTGGTGTGTGTAGCTATCATAATCAAGGGGGCTTGCATGCCCCTAAGGATCTATAGACCTTGGTCAAAATAAAGAGGTTCTCCTCTCTCCTCCTCCCGCTCACTGTGCAGACCTGGCTGCTGAGATCCTGGCTGTCCCTGAGGTGAGCATACTACCATAAAATGTGTCTGACTCCTTAAGTTAACAAGCTCTCCTATCCTTCCTATCTTCCATGACTTTACTATGATCTTTATATATTACAACAGGACAATTGCACCTATGAACCCCGTGATAGTGTTGGAGACTGCTTACTCTGACAACCTAAGAACTTTGGAATATAGCAGGGAGGGGTGATGGATAAAAACACTTAAAGGAATTCAAAAGAAAGAAAATATGAATCTCAGTAATTGTAAAAGTACTACCATTAAATATATATGTATATGTATTTACCAGAAAAATCAACGGAAAGAAAAGATTGATACTTCTGATTGAATTAAAATTAGAAGATCTTGGATGTACACTGTTATAGATTAGAACAGGAATCCAGGACATATAAACCCCTCAGGACCAATAATGAGAGTAGTGATACTAGGAGGGTAAGGGAAGGGTGAAGGGAGAAAGGGAAACCGATCACAATGATCTACATATAACCTTCTCCCTGGGATACAGACAACAGAAAAGTGGGTGAAGGGAGACATCAGTCAGTGTAAGACATGAAAAAAGTAATAATAATTTATAAACTATCAAGGGTTCAGGAGGGAGAGAAGGTGGGGGAGAGACAGAGGAAAATGAGCTGATACCAAGGGCTCAAGGAGAAAGAAAATGTTTTGAAAATGATGACAACAAATGTACAAATGTGCTTGACACAATGGATGGATGTATGGATTGTGATAAGAGTTGTATGAGACACCAGTAAAATGAATTTTTAAAAAAAATTAGAAGCTCTTTAAAGAAAGTGAAAAATCAAGCAACAAATTGGAAATATGTATGCAAATTAGATTTGAAAATACATAAAGATCTCATATAAACCAGTCAGAAGAATACAAACAACTCAATAGATAATTGATTAAGAGATTTAACAGGTATCTCAAAGAAAGAAAAATGATAGGGGTAACCAATAGATGAATGCATGCTCCACTTGAAGTAGCCACATAAATAAGATCATGAAGAAATGTCACTTGACATTAACTCAATCGGCAAAACTAAGAATTCTGAGAATTATACTTGTTAGGGAGGATCAACAAAAACTTCTTATAGATTACTGGTCTGAATGTAAATTGATATAACTTTTATAGAAATAGAAGTTCTATTGTCTCTCCAAACTAAACTAGCAATTACCTGTGAATACACATAAGATCAACTCTTGCACATGTATAAAAATGTCCGAAGTGCCAAAAAAAGGTCATAATAGCAAAAACTTGAAAACAACTCAAATCTCCATTAGCAAGGCAATGAGTTAAGAAGATAGGATTTTGTTACACAGTGGAATACTATGCAGCAATGAAAAGGATGAACTGTAGCTATATTGAAAATATAGATAAGTCTTAGGAACATAATTTTGTATTAAAAACAGCTCTGGAAGACTACAAAAATATAATGCTCTCTTGTGGTACTAAAAAGCAAGCAAAATTAAACACTATATTAAGCATACCTACAAGTACATTGTGATAGTAATCATAATTGTTTTTAAAATAAGGAAAATGATAATAAGATAACAGTAGAAGAGCTAAATTCAAGAACAGTGACAACACCAAATGTTGGAAGGGATGTGGATCCCTGGGGCTGTCATAGTGGGGGAGTGCAGAATTTCAACAACTATGGGCATACTATTTAGAAGTTTCTTTAAAAGTAAAGACCCGGTAATTTCACACCTATGTATTTAAGCAAAAGAAAAACAAAAAGAAACATACCCACAGAAAACTTATACACAAATGCTCTTAACAGTTTCACTTATGACCAACAAAAACTGGAAATTAGCCAAGTGCCCATCAGAAAGCGAAGATATAAACACACTATAATACCCCCCTAAATAGAATATTAATCAGAAGTGGAAAAATAAGTTATTATTTTTGACATCAATATGTCTGAATCTCACAAACATTATGCTGATTGAAAATAAAGTGCATACTGCATGATTCTATTTGTATTTATGGTGATAAAAATCAGATCCGCGGCTGCTTCTCAGGGTGGAGATTAAATCAGAAGGCGCACAAGGAAATTCTCTCAGATGATGGTTAATGGCGTCCAATCGGGCAGGCGCATGTGTTGAATCTCCACTTGCCTGTCAGATGGTTCTACTCCGGTGCCTGGCAGGATGCTGCCACAGCATTCCAAAGAGCTGCACCGTCTTCCATGGTGGCCAAGCTGCAGCGGAGCATCCAGACAAAACCCTCAGCTCCACACAATTCAAAGGCATCTGTTGCCCTTCTGCCTCCTTGTTCATTGCCCGGGTTTTACGTGCATAGAAGCTGATGGCAAATGCCCTGGCAGGTCAGGTGTCAATCGTAAGATCTATTTGTTTCAGTATGTTTCATCCCACCCTAATAACAAAATTCTTAAGGAAAATATAGAGTTGCATTTCATAAATTGGCAGTGGATGACTTTTTATATGACAAACAAAACAGAACATAGCAAATAATGCGGTGAAAGTGCTCTATTTGATAAAATGTCACCTTTTACATAATTTGTAAAAACTGTCTTTGACGTGTTTGGCCTTGTATTTAATGAAGTAATGATAGCTAACGCCAAAGGAGGAAACGGTGATTGAATGATCAATAGAATATTGAACGAACTGGTAACTGAGGGTGGGGTAGGCTGGGGATGGGACACAGAAGGAACACCGAATTCTGTTAGGGTTTGCTTGGTTTAATGACCCTCAGCTCCTCTGCCTATGTTTTTATTTTGACATCTTTTCATTGAATACATAATTCACATACTATAAAGTTCACTCATTACAGCATATAAATTGTGGATTTTAGTAGTTCACGAGGTCTTACAACCATCACCACTAATTGCAGAATATCCTCATTACTCCAAAGTGCAATCTCATAACCATTAGCAATTATCTCTCCACTTTACCCCCAAGCTTCAGGCCCAGGCGATTGCTAATCTGCTTCCTGTTTCTATGAATATGATTCTTCTGGACAGTTCATACAAGTGTAATTTATTAAGACAGAGCTTTGTGTGGCTGGTTTCGTTAATTTAGCACAATATTTTCAAGATTCATCTGGTATCATGGATTGAATCGTGTCATCCCAAATATTTGTTGACTTGACTGGACGGTGATTGTCAGAGTTTGACAGCCATGTAAGGATGCAATCTGGCAGCTGTATAACAATGTCATTATTGTTTTTTTAAACAAGAGAGAGACCTGGTGTGATTGTTGTCTTGTTAGGCGCTATCAGGTCAGTTCCAACCCATAGCAACTCTCTGCACAACAGAACTAAACCCTGCCCACCCAGCACCCTCCTCACGCTGGTTCCCAGGCCTGAGCCCATGGGTGCAGCCACCACGTCAATCTTGCTAGGGCTGCCCCTCCACCTGAACAAGCAAGAGGAAAGTTAATGACAAGAACCTTTCCCCGAAGCAGAGAGAGAAAAAGAGCCTACCCATGCAGTTGGGGCCCTGAATTCCGACTTCTACCTTCTAAACTGTGAAAAAAAAAATCTGTTTGTAAAAGCTGTCCACTTGTGGTATTTCCGTTATCGTGCACTGGAGAGCTAAGATATCCGTGTTGTAGCATGGTCCAGTATTTCATACCTCTCTGTAGCTAAAACGATTCCATTACATGAGTAGTCTATATTTTATCTATTCGCCAGTTGATCAACATTTGGGTTATTTCTACTTCTTGATTAGTATAAATATGGATATGAATACTGATGCTATGAACATTCGTGTACACGATTTTGTGTGAACATGTTTCTAGAATTGCTGAGCCAAACTTTTGGGTTTTGGTCGAAAATGTATTTTTGTTTGTTTTTGAAAAAAAGGTATTTTTAGCTTCATTTTATAGTATCAGCTTTGTTGAGATTTACATTCAATAAAATTCATCATTTTAAGTAAACGGCTCAATGAGCTGTGCCCAGTTGGCACACCATGTGTTACCCACCCCGACCCCCCCAGCCCTCCCAGAAAAAAGGGGTGGAGTATTTCCAGCACCTCAAAACCCTTTGTGTTCCTTCCCTGGTGGTCTGCACCCTACCCTGGCCTTAGGCCATTACTTTTTTTTTTTATTATTATTGTAGGTTTGTTAAGCTTTTCAAAAATTTAAAAAATCATTTTATTAGGGGCTCATACAACTCTTATCACAATCCATACATACATGATTGTGTAAAGCACATTCATTGTAAAATTTTCATATACACTAAAACCCGTGAAAGCTGGAAACGGCTTAAGAAAGAAATGTGTCCAGGAAGCTCCAATGTTTCCCACTAAAACAGAAGAAAGAAAAGTACGAAGATTGCACATTATCTAAAGTAGAAAACCTTTGAGACCTGGAAACCAAACCGGTCCTAGTGCATTCTGGCTCTCACAGGTCTCACTGATCTTTGAGGAATAGCCAGACTCTTTTCTACAGTACCTGCACAGTTTTATGTTCCCACCAGCAATTGAGGAGGACTCGAATTTCTCCGCACTGTTATTGTCAACAATGTATTATTATCTCCCTCTCTCTCTGTTTTCTGCTTTTTGTTTTATTGTGGAGAACATACATGTAACAAACCATTTGCCATGTCGCATATGGACAGTTTAGTGACATTCATGTGTCTCTCACTGTATCAATCTCACTGCCATCAAGAGTCGATTCTAACTCATAGCGATCCTATAGGGCACTGACCCTGTAGGTTTCCAAGACTTTAAATCTTTATGGGAGCAGAAAGCCTCATCTTTCTCCCGTGGAGTGCCCAGTGAGTTTGAACTGTTGACCTTGTGGTTTCCAGTTAATGCAGCCCACTATGCCACCAGGCCTCCTACAGTTAGACCTTCTAGTGGGGGTGTATTATAAGGCTAGATTTTCATGAGCTGCCTAGACACCTTTCATTATTACAGGGC
Organism: Tenrec ecaudatus; assembly: GCF_050624435.1. Lineage (NCBI taxonomy): Eukaryota > Metazoa > Chordata > Mammalia > Afrosoricida > Tenrecidae > Tenrec > Tenrec ecaudatus. The sequence continues at coordinate 115,618,496 of NC_134542.1, read as the reverse complement.
CAGAAAGACCTACGTGTAACTTCTCCTGCTCTTGCCAGATATGCCCAGTAGAAAAGGATCCACACTTGATTAATTGTGGGATTATAAAGAGACCCCCACCCCCAGCTTTGTCTCCCCCAAGGTTATGCCAAACATCAGAGGCTGTTTGCCAGCAGTGGTAGGTCAGGTGCTTAGAGACATCCTCTCTGAAGGCAGTCAGCCATTGTCTGGGCCACCACAGGCGGAGCCCACTCCCTACTGTTAAGGACAATGGGCTACTTCTCCCTGAAGGCTCTAGGCCATCACTCTGGTCCCTGTAGGTGGGGCTCACACCCTACTGATAATGGTTTCTATGGAGAGCCAGAAAATAGGTCAAACCTGCTCAGTGACATCCAAAGTTAGGCTGCCATCCTGAATCTAGGATCCGCCCATCTTGTCACATGTATACCCCAATCCCTCCCCCTCCTATTGCGTGTATACCCCTAGATTGTCCCCCTCTCATTACTAGTACAACCTCTTCCTGTGACGTATGTCTTTACCTGTAATTAGGGGACTTGCATGCCCCCCAAAGATATATAAGCCTTGGTTAGCAATAAAGAGCACGGCTCTTCCCATCCTCTCCCTGCTCCTCCCTCCCCTGTTCCCTCTCCCCTTGTCCTCCTTCCCCTCCCCATCTCCCCTTCTCTCCATCTCTCTCCACGTGGACAACCGAGGCTGAGGTGAGCATGCTACCATGAAATGTGTCTGATTCCATTATTTCTATCTCTCTTCTATCTCTCCTTATTCTCTATGACTATTTTATAATCTATGTATATATATTTTAACTGTACGATCACACCTATTGAACCCATGATTAGTTGTGGGGGGCTGGCCATACCCCCACAGTTAATTTCCCCAACAACACCTCAGCTGGTCCTCAACGTAACGGGTGCACCTTTCTTCCAACCCATAGCTTTATTCTGGCAAGTATATCACATGGTTCCTCATTCTGGGCTCACTGCAAAGGAAAGCCTGCCTCCCAGACTCCCTGCTGCTTCACTCTTTCTGTGGACAGTGTCCAAGTGGCCTTGCTAGGTGACAGGTAGCCTCCTGGCCTGCTTGCTAAGTACCAAGCCAAACTTAGCCAAACCTATTACATTGGGACCCAGTTGAGTCTGAGTCACAGGGAGCCCTTCCCCCCACATAGGACAGAGTGGAACTGCACCATTGGGCTTTCAGTGCTGCAGTCTTCATGGAAGCACACTACCACAGGTGGCTTTAATCGTTGACTTTTCAATCAACAGCCATACGCTTAACCACGGCACCACCAGGGCTCAGTAATATGTGCGTGTATTCATATGGGAAAAATCAAGAAAGCCTATAGAGTCCAAAATTGGCTCTCAAAATGGATATGCCATCGTTCGAATTTATTCAAAGTGGATGCCACTTGCTCGTGCCCAGAATTAGGATTTCAGGTTCCTTAAGAGGCCAGCCTATGCACAATTACCATGGCATTTTTCTTACTACCTGTCAGTCCATTATTATGTTGCCTGCCTATTTGTCCGAAGGAACCTGGTAGTGCAGTGGTTTCTTGTTGGCTGCAAACCAGAAGGTCGGTAGTTTGAAACCACCAGTGGCTGCCCGGGAGAAAGATGGGATTTTCTACTCCTGTGAAGAGTCACAGTCTCGTAGGGGTCACTAGGAGTCAGCATCGAGTTTCTGAGTTACATTTGCCTGTCTCACTTGCTGGAACATCAGTTCCCATTGCCCTCCTGGCAGTCTGAGCCACGGAGACCCTCGCTGGCGTTTCTGAGGTTTATGTACCTTTGCAGGTGCAGACAGCCTCGTTCCCTCCTCCTGCAGAATGGCCCTTGAGTGGGAACTTAGCGGCCCACCGCCAGCATCACCAAGGCTCCTTTAGAACCGAGGAATTGCGCCTCTGGGGAAGGGGGGAGCCTGAGGACGATGGACAAGCTGCACCAGAGAGGCAGGGCAGTCCAAGGGAAGGAAACTAAGAAAAACCAGGTCCATGACTGGATAAGAGGGGTCTGAGGGATATTTTTCAAGGGGAACATGGGGCGCTGAGTGAGATACATAAAGCACCCCTTTCCAGCTCCACAAGGAAGCCCTCAAACCAGGGTTGATTTCTCCCTACCCCGGAGAACAAGGAGTGCTCAGTTCCGGCTGACTCACCTTGCGGGGCAAACTTGTGGTGGTAGATCTCGTAGACCCTTCTGTGCGCCTCTGCCAGGGCCCGCCACCCGGACGCTCTGCTGTGCTGCAGGCCAAGCTCCCTCATCACCTCCTCCACGTCGCTGAAAGTGAACCATATCCCTACCAGGTCCCCAAAGGACTGGAAGGCGAACGTGGCGTAGTCGGCGAAGAGGTCCGCAAAGTCATGGCTTCTCTGGGCGATGCTGGCGGGGAGCGTCCGGTGGTGCAGGATGACCATGGGCTGCAGCTGGGCGGCCCGCAGGGCCTCCAGGAGGCCCCGGTAGCACTGCACCGCGCCCTCGTCTGCATCCTTGGACGCCCCTGCTGGGAGGAGCCGGGCCCACGGCAGAAAGACTTTATAATGGGTGACCCGGCTGGAACGAAGACTGCCTAAGTACTCGGGCAGAGATGCAGGCAGTGGCTGCTGACAAAGGTAAACCTCCTGGTCCCTGTCTCCTGCGGCCACATGGGAGGCCTGGTTCCCCAAGGGGTCATTCAGGTTGGGCAGCAAATTGTTGGTGAGAGGACCAGCGGCTGAAATGACATTGCTACCGGACTCCCCGTCTAAAGCCCAGCACAAACAGCCCAAGTGGACGAGACAGATGAGGTCCCAAGGCAGCTTCATTTCCAGGAACTATGGAGAGGAGTGTGGATTCTCTATTTATCACTGCAGTTGAGGTTGTAAAATACGGAGTGATTATTAGCATGTAATAATTAACTGGGTTAGCTAAAACCATAAAACCAGAACATGGTTCACCAAACATAATATTTAAAAATGTGAAGACCACACGAGGAACCTAGAGCAAGACAAAACACATTCTTTACCTTTCTGTTTTACCTACAAAATCATGTTTCCAATTGTTTACAAAACAGAACAACCATCAGTGCCTCGCTAAGCTTTTGGCCCTTAGGAGGTAAGTAATCTAAGAACACCTTTTGTACAAGATGAAAATGGTAGACTCATAGGGAAAAACTGCTCACTAGCCCTGGCGCCCGGCAGCCCGTTGCCGAGCCCAGCACGAGCTTTCGGACGCAGGGGTCCCTTGGATGTGCGGACCCTGAGTCCAGGACGCTCCAGTGGGGGATGGAAGCTGGCTGTGCCCAGATGGGGGGGTCCCAGAGGAGCTGGATTCAAAATGGTTCACGGGACCACTGCACTGGCCCTCAAGTGTCCCCAGGGAGTTCTGCAGGGCACTCCTGGGCCACAGCGGTGTTGACATGCCTTCCAAGTTATGCAAAAGTGATTAAGATCAGCCACGGCTGGGGGTGCAGCAGAGTGCAGCTTTGGGGAGTGACGATGAGCTTCAAAACAAGGAACACATCTCGGTAGCAACTGCCTCTAAGCTGCTTGCCCACATGGTGTTCCGGGACCGAGGCACGGCTGTCCGCCAGCTCTGGCCTCTCCTGTGTGGAGTGAAGGGAACCGCATCGCAGGGACCCCCTCCTCATTAGGTTCTGGCTCTTTGCATGCCTGTAGGTCATGGATAGGGGCTCCTCATATGACCTGGGAGTGGAACAAGACCATGATCTAGCTTATCCCCCAGGAGGTGTGGTCAACCTCTACCGTGTCCAGGAGGGTAGCAGGACTGAGTCTCCAGTGGCAAGTGCTCATCTGCATAACAAGCACTGTGGCTATGCCCCCCCAGGGGGAGGGTGTGGCTGTTTGTATTTCTTGGGGTGACTCTTAGTGGTAATAAGAACATGTCACCCCATACTTCTAGTGGAGGGGTTACTAATTTATTGACACCCCCCTTTTTTTAGCTTATGTACATTGGCCTCTGTGTGTCACTAGTTGTTCATGAGCTGCTGCAGAGGAAATTATTCATTGTACTTCTCTGCTGTTAACATGACATGCTTCTACTAAAAAAAAAGAAAAACCAACTTGCAAATGCCCTTTCCACCACCCTCTCCCTTCCTTTGATTAAGCACTTTGAACACTGAGTTTCCTTCAGTCCTCCCCCTCTTCCTGCACCAGGATCTCCTGCGGATAATCACTTAGCCAAGGAGCTCTGCTGGCAGCGACAAGACCAGGCCTTCTGCTCCTGGCACCTTGGAAACCCACAGGGGCAGTTTTCCTGTCCCACAGGTGGCCACCCTTCTTGGCAGCAGTGAGCTTGTTTTGTAACTCACTAAACTTGAGCCATTCACTCACAGAATGGGGCAAATGACTGGTAGCTTTGCGAGTTAAAGGTGTCTGTAGAACAAAGCTAGTCAGTGATGGCTGTTGCATAAAAGCGCAGGTTTGTGTTTGTGTGTACACATCCCATTGGACATACGTAGGATCATACCCTCCATGTTGTGTTATACCTGGTTGGTGGCAGCAGAGCACAGCTGAGAACCACACGGATGGAGAACTGAGCTGGGAGAGGGCAACAGGGCCCAGGGTGGGGCTGTCACAGGCTGCTGGTGGAAGACTGGGCTCCGGTTAGTGGTGGAGCCAGCAATGGTGCTGTCTCAAGGCTGCCAGGTGAGAGCCAGATGGTCAGCGAGGAAACCAGAGCCGGCCAAGAGCCAGAGAGCTTGCCCACGCAACAGCTGCAGCCATGACACACCCTCCAATCACTGAAGCAGCAGCACAGTTCAGGGGCTGCCTTGTGAGAGCGCCGTTATGTGGCCAGTAATGTAAGTGGATCATCTGTTCTCAAGAGGGGGGGCCATCTGGGACCAAGACTCGGCATTTAATTCTGTTGTTCATATTTTTAATTAAAAGCTGCTATCAGGGGGAACTGATTACAAGGATCTACATATAACCTCATCCCTGGGGGATGGACAACAGGAAAGTGGGTGAAGGGAGATGCCAGACAGTGCAAGATATGAAAAAATAATTTATAAATTTCCTAGGGTTCATGAGGGAGGTGAGAGCTGAGAGGGAGGGAAAAATGAGGAGCTAATGCCAGGGGCTTAAGTGGAGAGCAAATGTTTTGAGTGATGAGGGCAATGAATGTACAGATGTGCTTTACACAATTGATGTATGCATGGATTGTAATGAGTTGTATGATCCCCTAAATTAAAATGGATTTTTAAAAAAGCTGTTATCACAGGTGTGGTGACTCTGACTCTCTTGTGGACATCACAACAAACTATTTTTACAACAAATTATTAAACCCTGAGAGTGCTGTTCTGGGGGGAAGTGTCTGGTGTGAGAAAAAATGAAATGGGAAAGAAGAGTTGTTCGTCATGGCCTCCACCTCATGGGACTCAGTTCTGGGTTGCTTCTTAGAGCCCGAAGCTTTCCTTTCTTTGCATTGGCTGTAAAACTCAGGGAAGATGTGTGTCAGGGTTATATCCATTTACTGTATTTATTCAGGCAGTACGCTGAGCTAATAATCCAACAAGCGGGACTTAGGACAAGGTGGCACCAGGGTGGACGGAGGCTGATTAACAACGCGTGATATGCAGATGACACTACGTTGCTTGCTCAAGCAGAGCACTTGAAGCACTTGCCGGGGGAAATGGAAGACTACAAATCAATGCCAAGAAACCCGAAACTGTCTCAATTGGTCCAAGAGATATCTTGATAGAGAAAAGGTTGAAGTCATGCAATATTTAATTTTGCATGGATCCACAAGCAATGTTCATGGAAGCATCAGTCAAGAAGTGAAATGTGTTTCATGGGCCAATCTGCGCCACAAGACATAGGCAACCTTTCAAAGAGCCAAGAAGTAGCCCAAGAACTAAGGTGCGCCTGACCCACGGCCAGTGTTTTCCACTGCCTTCTGTGCATGTGAAAGCGAGACAATGAATAAGGAAAACCAGAGAAACTGATCCATTTGAATTATGGAATTGGTGACGAATACAATCCTATGAACTGGTGCTGGTGAGACTTCATCTCATACACTGCAGACATGTTCTAGGGAAGGCCAAGTCCTGGAAAGGACTTCGTGTTCAGTTAAGCGGACAGCTAAAACACGCGATGACACGGTGGTGGCCAACAGGCTCAAACACCTGTGAGGATACCAAGACCAGGCAGGGAGTGCTTCCTTCTGTTGTACAGGGGATTGCTGAAATGGTCCCCAACTAGACGAGGGCACATAACACTCAAAGACCTGAGCTTATCATCATCACTGTGTGTGGGAGTTCTGGACTTTTTTTTTCCTCATACAAATTTTAATCTCTTTAGCAGTACAGTATCTTTAGGCCCCTGTGTGATACACTGCTTTGCACAAAGCTGGTTGGTTACCAAAAGGGTAGTTGTTTGAACCCACCCAGCCGCACTGTCAAAGGTCTGGTGATCTGCTTTCATTGATAACCAAGAAAATCCTGGGCAGCAGTTGCGCAGGCCCCGGGGCGACACAAGTCATGGCATGGTACTTTTGGCTTTCTGGCAGGGCAAGTCTCTTTTCCGTTTGTCTCTCGGAAGCTTCTTGGCTATGTACTTGTCCATTTTCAAGTCCCCGTGTTCTGGAGACACTTCCGTTTGAGACTCTCGGTCAACCTCATGTTTACCCACCCCTCAACAGAAGGGCTGTACAGCCATCAGTGTGTTTCACTTCCAGGTGCACCCCACAGCTACAGCGTAGTTTAATCATTTCATTACTGGACATTTGCTTACGGATGAACTGACAACTTCCATCTTCAGGGACATGTTTGGCCTACTCACTTCTCTTCCTTAGAACCATTTCCCAGGGTTCTCTGTCGAGGTTCCAGCATTCACTAGCCCTTCTCCTCTCTGACAAAGAGCATGTGTAGGAAGCAGGTTCATGGGAATGGGAAGCCCAATCAAACAGGGAAATGGACTTCAGCACTGAAGACCATCTTGCTCTGGAGCGCCCACTAGTGGCAGAATTGGGGAGATGACAAATAACTTGATTGAAGGAGCTCCTGTCCTAGATTAAAAATCCTTTGGTTCCAATTCCCATCAGGACTCTGCATTAAAAGGACTTCCGGGCCCACCTTCCTTATCAAGCTGGAGTCAGTTGGGGGTGAGAGGGGGTCAGTAGGGAGTTCTCATTGTTCTCCTCTGGGTGAAAACTAGATGGTCCTCATCTCGCCCAGCTTCTGAATGTCCTGTGTGATCTTTGTCTGCACAAAGTCCAATGGCTCTCCCTGGCCACCTTCATTTACGTTACCTGCTCACCTCTATCCATTTCTAGTCAGTGAGCCAGTGGAGAATGAAACGTTACTACTTGCACCTCATCCCCTCCACTCCCTCACCGCCCTGCAGGCTGGTGAGAGCTGCTACACTGTGAACATACGGATCAGAGCTGTTTCTGGAACAGTTAGTATCACAAACAGCAACAATTCTTTCCTGGAAGAAATCCATTATCATTTGGGGACAACTTGTAACACAGAAAATAACATTTTTGTCTTAACTTTCTCTTAGAACATGGAAATTATGAAAATGAGTAACGGGAAAAGAGTGTGGGAGTGGGGGAGGAGACCAAACAAACCTATTGAAACACACAGAAACTTTTAAAAACTGAAAATTACCCCAAAGCTTTCTGCAAGGCCCTTTCGTCTTCCTCCTAAGTATCTTCTTTTCCTCTTAAGGACCTTAACAAGGACCCCTCCCAGGAGCAGAACCCGAAAGGGCCCAGCTTCACTCCCTGTAGAGCCGTGATGGAAGCAATTTCTACCAAGGCAGGAGAGAAATAAACTCAAAATACTACAGCTTGAGAACAATTTATTTCACTTTAGTGAATAAGAACAGTGGTCGGCAGTAAAAAAGTGTGTCCGCTAAGCCTAGCACCTACCACAAGAGGCGAAGTTGCGGACACGTGACAAATAAAGAGTCTCGGGTATAAAAGGCACACATGCGTTTACTGCGCGTCCACCGCCCCAGGACAGGAACCACACTGCAGCGGGGCGGAAGCTGTGATGGCGTCACAGGCCGTGGCAGGGTCGAGACTCGGTCTGTACGGAAAGCAACCTTTCTCCTAAAGCAGTGCTCTCAGCAGCGGGACTCGGCTGCGCTCTGGGCCAGGAGGCAGAGAGCTTCTTGTCCGGGTGGTTACTTTCAATGCCTCAATCTTCCAACAAGTAGTTCGGGTTGACGACCAGGTAAGGGTCCTCTTCAAAGCTCTCACGCCCATCGGCGGAGCCTTTCAATCCGGCCTGGGTGAGCTCAATCAGAACATGATCCTGGAAAACACAAGCATGCTCCGTCGGTCTTCACCAAGTGTGGAAAACTGCCCAGAACTTCAGACTAGACGAATCTCATGTTTTGCTACCCACACCTTCCCCTTGGGGGGAAGGGGGATGGACACAGGGATGGGAACTACCCCTAACAATCGCCTACGAAGGTTGCTAAAACTGGTTTACATTAGGATCCTAACCTTTCATGCCAATAAGCCCTTCTTGAAATGTAAGCTCAACAAGATAAATGCAATTTCAACAAGACGAAAACAGCGCTGCATTTTTAAGGTTGTTCAAAAGTATCTTGTCTCTCAAGGAGCCAGGCACGGCTGTGGCGCTTTCATCCCCACGAGGGAGACGAAGGAGACAGCTCAATGAAGAGCATCCTGCTTGCCAGTCATACGCACGACGAAGAGCAAGAGCAGGAGCTGTCAGTTCACAGGCTAGGCAAGAGAAACCCCTGGGGGCCGGGGGGCCGGGGAGTCTGGGCAGACAGCAGGAGGGAGCGTGCCTGCGGACACAGTCTCATGCTTGGTCTGCCTGAGGAAGTGTGGCCAGACACGATGGGATGAAATAAAGTGAAAGCATTGGGCTGGGGTAAGGTTCCATGGGCCCTGTGAAGGAGACAAGATGCTTCTATTTACTTGCTCTCAATTCTGCTTTACATTTTGTAGTTCTGACTATTCAGGATTTATGCCCACGAGTTTGCAGACTGGGCCACAATGACCCAAGAGAAACAGTTCATCAATGAACCTACAGACGCAAGTCATGAACTTTCCCACCCCACCAAAACTACACCAAGTGCAGTTCTATACGTACGTAGTGCGTGAGCCGATGGATGACTTTCTCGATGATTCTCTTCTTATTTATAAGTTCTTCTTCAGAGCCTATTTCTGATTCAATTTCCTTCAAGTACCAGTTAACAAGCTCACTCCTCTTTAATGCCGACTCATCCTCTTCTACAACAAAAAAATATATTTTGAAAAGATTATTCGTCTAGCAAATTGTACTGTCAATCTCTGGAGTTTGCATTCAGAGATAACTGGTAACCTGTCAGGAAGTGCATTAGCAGAAATAAGGTTTGTGATGTTCTAGCATAAGCCTGAAATAGCCTGCCATATTACTTGCATTAAAGGATGCCTTTCTAGATCCCGAAGAGGAAAACCTAATACAACAGAGATTCTGAGAAACAAGTTTTGCAAAGCTATTAAGATTTCTAAGAATGAAGGTCTTTATCTTCTTTCACGCTTCATCACAGATGAGAATGTTTGCCAATAACTGAAAGCGTAAACGAATGAAGCGACAGCAAGGAAAACACGTTGAAGAGCGCTTTCCCGCTTCGAGAGGGATGGCGCCGAAGTCAAGTGAAAACTGGAATCCAGCGGGGTGGTTTGCACGCACGCACGCGCACGCACGCACGCACGCGGAACTAGCCTATCAACTTAACCCTTCTCTTCAAATTCTAAGGAAATGCCAAGTTAACAAGAAAAGGTGGGACCCAGATAACTGCCAACAGAATTTAGAAGAAAATGCCACTCGGTCTTAATTTTTAATAATTACTAATATAAGGTGACCAGATTTTAACATTGGTAAAGCGGGACACCAGCGGCACACCATTGATGAAACTCATATCCCAGTGAAATAGCCACCTGGCAGCCGAAACCCGTACACCCTAGCTTGTCGTGCATTCTTTCAAAAAACCGGGACTTTTTAAAAACGCACAGGACGCGGGAAAAATTGTTAAAAAGTGGGACGTTTGGTCACCTTATACGAATAAGGCAGCAAAATGAAAGGGAGAATTTTAGCTTAATGGTGCAGATTGCCTTAACAAAGAGTTACCGTGGCTCAACTGATGTCCAAATGTTCTCAGGGAGGTGACCTCTCCTCGGTCTAAAGATCGGCCCTCGTGCTGAGCATAACTCAGTTGGCTGAGTCAACGGCAGCTTTCAAAGAGACCCATTACAATGTGCCGTGGAATGCTCAGTGTCTGGGTACCCGAGAAGGGCTATGAACTCAAGAGCACAGGAGCTCCTAAATCTTTTCATGAGCTTACAGTGTGGGGAAGAGATCTGTCACAGTGGCCTCTTAGGAGCTTTCTCTGTTCTCACCGAGGCAAGGAGCTTCAGGTGCCAACCTTCAGGGAGCTCACCTCATGCCCAGAGGCTGAGCTCACAAGTCTGCAGACTCAGGAGCCACTTTAGAACCTTTAGATGACAAAGACCAAAAAGTGAGCCACCAGAAGGCCGGAATCCCTGACTGAACGGTTCTCCCTTTCGCTTCGATCAAGCTGGGACTAGCGAGGGAAAACAAGAAAGCGGGGTGCCCGTGCGGGTGTCCAGACACCACGCTACAAAGCTCACCCCCTTTCTCGTATGGAAGGGCTCTGAGGAATACAGGCCTGTAATCTCAATTACTTGCCTCTGAATTACAAATATCTAGGTATCTCTTCGTTTTAAGAGCCATGGTGAGAATAATTTTCTTTCCGAAAAACAAAACAAAAACTACTTGGGTGTGTCTTCAGGTCATCAATCTCAAATTCTGCTTCAAACGTATCATTGAAACAGGCCATGGGCATTATTATTAGAACGATCCAAAGGCCTTTGTCTAGCTGTTAACCTGTGGAAACGTAGAGGTGGCAGGTAAGCGGATATCCTGTCCGTCTGACTGTGGAGTTAAAATGAGCTTGTCTAACAATTTACAGTATCTTTTGATAGGACATTATGCTCCTTATCCGTCAGAAGCAGCACATAAACAGAGCTTATGTAAAAGACCCAGCAGGTCAGCCTACCTTCTTCCATCTTCCTGAGGTGAAGCACTATAAGGTTAGAGATTCGGCAGTACTCGGAGAAATTCAGCCTTAAGGCAGCTCTGGGGACACTCTCGTGGTTTATGTCCTCCACTTGATCACTGAGTCCATTCACAGGAGCGGGGCTCTCAGCCTGGCCTAAGAGAAAAATCGACCACCTGAGTCTTGTTGGCATTTAAATCCATTTGGATGAGCTTGAAAACAATTTTTTTATTTCAAAAGCAAAGTCATATTGTAAGTAAGGGTAGAAGGCCAGGAGATTAAGGATACTAATAAGCCATTTTGGTGAAAATTTTAACCAGCCTTCTCTCCATATCGATTTTGTATTTGTTTGCATCTTAGCGACAAACAATTCATATGTCCCACCTGGGCCCTCGTCTACTTCCATGTGTGTCTCTTCTTCTTGATCTAGATTGACATCAGGCGTTTCCACACGGATGATCGACTTATTCAGTAACCGGAAGGCTTCCTTCACGTGCTTAGGTTGGACCTACACAGATCAAGGCGATGTAGGTCAGTCTTCTAGTTATAATTAACAGATTGTTATCTACACAAGTCACTCCCCACGTCCCCTGCCAACATACACAATCACCCTAATAGATAAAATAACCGTCGGTATCAAGTTTTGGCAAGACTGAGTATCAATTCTCTCTCGCTGTTGGTGGAAATGCAAATTGATTCACATCTCATAGGCAACCTTCAAAAAGCTCACCAACTGTGGAATTAAATGAAAATGGAATTGTCCCACAAACTTCTGAAGCCCTTCACCAAGAAATGAACCCACCCCCCCTTTTTAAAATGGATCCAAGATTAAGATTTCATATTTTGGGGGGTGTGTGGGGTAGGTCTTCAAAATTCCTGTCATGATTGTTCATGCCCATATAAATAAACTACAAAATAACAGTGTGAGCTGAATCAGTGATGAAAGAGTCGGCGACTGGCATGAACCAGGATGATCCCCATTTCTGTGCATTTCCCTAATGCTAATTATCATGTTGAGCAACTTTCCATGTGCTTATTTGCCATCTGTCTATCTCCTTTGGAAAAATGTCTATTCAAGTTCTTGGCCCATTTAGAAGAAATTAGCTTTCTTGTTGATGAGTTTCAAAAGCTATTTTATATATTCTGAAAATGGAATCTTTCTAAAAAAAAAAATTGCAGATACTTTGTCATAAAGACCTGATGACTTCTTAAAAGCAGCCCAAACCCCTATGGTTCTTGATGTCCCGATCCTGTTGTGCCAAGGGCCTGAAGGGGTTGCCAGGCGTTAAGAGCAGACTCCAGACCAGCACACATCAGGGAACTCAAAGGATAAAATGCAAACACACTTGTGCGCACACACATTCCCCAAATCGATCTGGGATCAAAACAGTGATTGGAGTCAGAACAGTGGTCACTTCTGGGGTGGAGGTTTTGGTGTTAAGACTGATAGGGCACAGAGAACATTTTGGAATGATAAAAATATGTAAATAAAATGTCACTGTATTATTTCCTATATGCAAATTATCCCTAAAATTATTTTCTTTAAAAGTTAATATAAGAAATAAAAATAGAACTAAAAAAAATGTTAATGCAGACAATCTATTATGTCAAATAGAATCTTACCTTGAACCTAATTTATAAAGCCAGGTGAAAACAGGTCGACTTCTATTTGTTCTACCTTTTGTCCCCAGACCCACTGAGTGTAGCTTTCCAACCAAATATTATACAAACTCAAGGAGCAGCGTGCGCCCTTTGAAGAAGGCCCATAGACCAGAACTCTAGCACAGCAGGCTTGCACACACTTCTGGAAGAACATTCTTATTGGTGGCGCACCTCAATATGCACTCAACTATGACAAGCTCATCGCAGTGTGACTGACCGAAGCACTACATTTAAATGGCTGACCTTCTTAAAGGGAGACACCCCAGGGTCACAGAGTCTGTGAACATTCAAGTTATAAGAACAAACCTGGAACAAACGTTTCCCACCAAAGATGAGAACACATTTCTATAAGCCAATAAATGAAACCCCCTTTTCTCGGGGCTCAGCTACCTCGTCGCAGCAGTGCATCCGGGCCATGGCTTCCGAGAGTCGGATCATGCTCTCGAGCTGGCGCACTGTAATCCTCCACGCGGATTTGGTTACTCCAGAACCATCCCTCTGGCGGAGTCGTTTATACTGCTCCACAATGAAGTCCTCTGACTCCCTGGAAATCTGTTTTGGTACAACACAAGTCAGAACCGCATTTCCACTGACCAACTTCCCGTTTGAGTGGAGGGAGCCAGCTAACGGGTAAGAAGTGCACTGAATGTCAGGTTAAACAGCCCTCTCACTGCCATCGGGTCATTTCTACAGCACAAAGGAGAACTGCCATTGTGGGTTCCCAGAGCAGAAAAGTCTCATCTTTCTCCTGAGGAGGGAGTGGTGGTTTCGAACTGCTGACCTTGCAGTTGGTTAGCAACACAGTGTCATCCTCTACACCACGCCACCAGGGCTTCCTAACAGCCCTCTAAAGCAGAGATCTTTGGAAGAACCACACTTAGTCATGAAGGTTGACCTTTTTTAAGCCAGTGGCAAGTGGATGAACATGAACCAGCAAGCATCATGCTAAAAGCAGCTTGAGAAAGAGCTGTGGGATCGGATGCGATGCCTTGCTAACTCGGGACGTCGATGAGCTCAAATGAACGCGTGCCCAGGACATTCCAGAGCTTCCCTAAAATGGAATCTGCAACAAATACACGTCAGCAGCAGGCTCGGCTAGCTTTTATTTGTTGAACACAATGCGGCAGACAAGAGGTCCTCAGGTTTCCCAGAGATGACGTGTGAAGATCACGAAGGAACCACGTCGTCATGGTGACAGACGGGTCTTCACAAAAACTGACCCAAAGCTGTTTTAAAGGACTCTACCCATCTGGGTCACTGGATCACCAATTCCAGTATCATGGGCAATCAAGTGGTGGTGCAAGCTCAGAGTAAAGTCCAGCAATAAAGAATCTCAATCAGAATCTTTGGTGTTCCATTTGAAAAAAAACGCTAAATGGCAAAATGGACACATTAAGGAAGTGACTTTAAAAATACATTTCCAGATGAGAATTCTAGAGCCAGTACAGATTCAGTCCAATGAACTTGGTCAATGACTGCACAACAGTTAAGTACTGCAATTTATCCCAATGAGGAGTGGCAGCTCTTCAGAGAAACACCCAACAGTCAGTTACAGGCATCAGAAGACCCCACACAAAAACATATTGTTGAGAATGGGGGAGCGGGGGGGGTCAAAGCAGAGACCCAAAATCCATCTGTAGACAACAGGACATCCCCTCATAGATGGGTCACAGGAAGGAATGAGTCAACCAGGGTGCAGTGTTTATGGCACCGGTGAAACACACACTATTCCTCTGGTTCTTTGAAGCTTCCTCACCCCCACTATCATGACCCCAGTCCTGCCTTTCTCTACAGGCGCTAGACAAGATCATGTGCACAGGTACAGGTAAGAGCTCACAACACATGGAATCCAGGTCAGATAAGGCCCTCAGTTACAGAAATGGGAGTATGGGAAGGAGCAGGAGCAGGTGGGGGAAGAAGTCGTTGATCACAATGTTCAACACATAACTGGCCCCTTGAAACGAACAGAAACATGGGTGAAAGGAGACCATGGATGGTGTAAGATATGATAATAAATTATCAAGTGTTCATGAGGGGGGAGAAAGGAGGGAAAAAAGAGCAGCTGATACCAAGGGCTCAAATAGAAAGAAAAGGTTTTGAAAAAGATGATGGCAACATATGTACAAATGTTTGATACAATTGATGCATGGATTGTTATAAAAGCTGTAAGAGCCCGTAATAAAATGATCTTAAAAAAATAAACATTCAATTGACTATTAGCTTAGGTATCAACACAAAATTTCAAATTTCTCAGGGAGAGTGGATGAAGTAAAAAGCTGTCCTCGTTTATTCAATTATCAACAATTCTTCCCAAATGTCTTTTTATTACAACCCAACAAGTAAAATACAAGCAATTATTCAGGAGTTTAAAAACAACTTCCTTTGCTCGCCCCTCTGATGAATCATTTCCATAAAATCCCCCCTATGCCCTAGCTTAGCATGAAAGGGCAGGTTACCTTGGGTTTAAACTGTCGTGCAAAGAGAAGGTACCTCCTGATATCATCAAGGGAATAGACACGATCGATAGAATCTTCAATTCTTGAATGCAAGTCGACTATTCGTCTGGCAATAGCATAATCTATAACCTAATTCCAAAAAAAGAAAATCACTGGTCAATCACAAAAATACCTATTCTAGGATCAAGTGGGAAGAGAATGCTTTGAAAATGATGATGGCGGTATATGTGTGAATATGCTTGACACATTGGGAGGAATAATGGACTGTGATGAGATGTAAGAGCCCCCAATAAAAGTATTTTAAAATAAAGAAAAGAAGACCATCTATTCCAGACTTCCCAAAGCAATGAGAAATGAGGCAGACAAGTGCTAATCCGCCACTGAAGGAAATTATTAAGGGGCACTAATTCCTGAAGGGCAGTTTGGCAATAGCTTGATTTATTTAAAATTTTAATTTTAATGTGCATAGTTTTGCTCCCCTCTAGGAACATCCCTAACGGAAGTGTGCTGAGAAGCACAAATACCTGTGGTGGGAGGTCCTGTCATTTTACAGGAAAGCAATGAGGTTCGGGAGCTAATTATGTTGTCTACGTCACAGTAAGCATCAGAGCCTAGTTTTGAACCGTCTAGATTTAGAGTTGATGTTCTTAAGGTATTTTGTTATTCGTGAATACATGTAAGATAAGCATCCCAGAATATCTGTATTGTCCCACTGGAGAGAGAAAAACATACTAAAACACCAAAAACCAAAAGGGGCAAAAATGTTCTCATCTACTGCAGTCGCAAGTCAATCCAAATCCACAATGACCCCACAAGGCAGAGCAGAACTGTCCTTTTGGGCTTCCCAGGCCGTCGTACACCTGTACGGGAGTATAGTCCATCTTTGTCCTCAGAGTGGCTGGTGGGCGGTTTGAACCTTGCGATGAGCAGTCCACCAGGCTACACACTACCCCGCCATCAGGTCCCACATCCAACAAAAGCCCAACTCACTCCAGACAACATTCACCACCACTGAGTCAATCCTGACTCAGAATGACCCCACAGGACAGGGTAGACTGCCCCTGCGGGGTTTCTGAGACTGTAACTCCTTCAAGTGACTGGGTTGCTGAATAAACCCTTCACCCAGTTCCATGCCGTGGAGAGAAATGAGAAGTCAGTACACACGTGTTCATCAACTCTTCAGCTGGGTCTCCCCCAACCTGTCACACTGAGTCACTCAAACGGGAAACAAAAGGAGGCTGCGAGGGACAGGCCAGGCGATTACCTCATTGCATTCATCCACCAGTATAAAGAAGAGATCGAATCGGGACATGATGGGGGCCGACAAATTGATATTCTGTTTCAACGATTTTGCCCTGTCATAGTGGCCACCGACTGGGTTTGCTGCTGCCAAAATGGATGTCCGGGCATTCAGTGTCGCCTGCCCAAAAAAAAATCATAACAGGTTTAAAAAGACATCTGGACTCACTGACAAACACATGACAAAATGCCCAATCTCACTTATAATTAAACCCAAATCTAAGTATCAGCGGTTTTTTTTAAAAAAAAAACAAACCAATTGGGTCATCACAATCAAATGATGTACCCATTAAACCAGCAAATCTTCACGTAGAATTTGTTTCCCAGCTAGACATATGAAGGTGTATTTCCAATGATATTTATGCTGAAATCATTTACGAGACAGAAGACTAGAAATGATTCTGAAGAGCATAAAATGGAATACCATAAAGTGATGAAAAACCCAAGTCCAATGTGCTGATATGGAAAAATTGCCAAATTAAAATTAGGAAGTTAAACGAGCAAGATGCAAAATACACACACACACACACACACACACACACACACACACACACACACACACACACACACACAGATTTCTATAGGAAATATTCCCCAAAGAAACAAATTTTGGGTAGCTATTTGGTTGGGATTATAGGAAAGATTATTCTTTTTTATTTAAATTTCATAGGAAACTATTTAAATTTTTCTTAACAATTTGAACATTTAGATTCTCTTTAACATTAGTTATCACACTGAAATTAGTGCTCCCAAGTGTAAGCACTATTAAAGAAGAAAAACTCACTGACAACAGTCCACTTTGACTCACAGAGACTGAAGGACTGCATAAAAGTGCACCTGTGGGTCGTCGGAGACTGTAACTCTCCAGGGCGGTACAAAGCCTCATCTTTCACCCATGAGCTGATGGTTTCGAGCTGCTGATCTTGTGATTAGCAGCCCAATGCAGGACCCACTATGCCAATGGTTCTCAACCTTCCTAATGCCATGATCCTTTAATACAGTTCCTCATGTGGTGGTGACCCCCAACCATGAAATTATTTTTATGTTACTGTAATTTTGCTATATTTATTATGAATCAGGCAACCCCTGTGAAAAGGTCATTCGCCCCAAAGGGGTCGTGACCCACAGGTTGAGAACGGTTGCACTAGGCCAGCAGGGCTACATTTTACACTAACTAGTATCTACTAGTTGGTTGGGTTACTAACGCTCAAGGCTGTATTTTCCATTTTAATGAGCAGTATTACATGGTAACGCCGTGCATTTATCATGCAAGTGAATCTCTTCTCACATTAACCCACAGAGCTCGGGATAGACCGAGACACACCAACCTTCACTCCTGCTTTGGTGATGGAGATGGTCTGTTGTTCCATAGCTTCATGAATAGCAACTTGATCCCGAATGTCCATCTTATCAAATTCATCAATACAACACACTCCCTGTAACCAGACAGACAAAACAAATGGTCTTTTAGTTATAAGAGAGCAACGGTGCAAACTCACAGTCCGCTACCACCGAGAACACTCTCTAGTCTCTAAGCAACGGAAGAATTCCTAACTCCCTCTAGTAGGGCAAGAAAGAAGGCTAATAAGCAGAGCGAGAAGGACCACCGACAATGGCTGACTGCTCCGCTCCTCGCTCAATGCTGACAGACGTTATCTGCTCAACATTCTCTGGACTAGCCAACTCAATGAGTTATTTATGGGCAGTCATCTGAATGAGCCCAGGTCTTAAGACTCTCTAGCCCAAGTTTCCTCCATTGTGACAGGAGGTTCTTCTCCTTTAGCCAAGTCAGCACACACCTTCTGTAGGGATTTTATGTTTTGGATGGTTACTGCCACCAGTCAATTCCAACTCATAATACTGTATGCATGCGTAGAACTCCCCTTTGGGTTTCTGAAACTTTACATCTTTATGGGATCAGGGAGTCCCATCTTTATCCTACAGAGCCACTGGTCAGTTTGAACTGCTAACCTTGCGATTAGTAGCTCAATTCACACCCACCCTGCCCCCAGGGCTCTTCAGGGCACCTCTCATTTGGTGAAGGCCACCTCTGGCTGCACAGGTGCCTCACCACCCTTACAACCCGAGGCTGCAGTGTGGCATCCTGACTTATTTGTTCTTTGTGAGGGCAAACAGCCACTGAGTCAGCGGATGGGGCAGATGAGAAAGTACCACAGAGGCAACTCATTCTCCTCTTAAGAGCACCTTCTGGTTCCCCCAATCCTTGACATTTTATACGTTTTGTTGTTGCTGAGAATATACCCAGCAAAGCATCCCCTAATCAGGTTCTACATGTACACATCAGTGCCACTGATAGCCTTCTTAGATTGCCTGACCCTTTCCGCCCTTCTTTTGGGAGTTGTTCCTCTTCATTAAGTGATCACAAAACTCACCGCTCCCTAAGCTTCCTACCCAATCCTTCTCAGGACGCTGCTGTCATTTCTATGCCATCAACAGCTCTCAAAACAGCAGCGTTCAAGACAGAGCCCAATGACTGTCTGGTTTTAAGAAGGATATTTCTGATCGACCATTTTGATGTTTGTTAAACTAAGAGCTAAACTGAAAACATGGAGCCATTCACCGTATGTTGTCTTAACATCAGACCCGAGTAAACCTCCTTTCAAGAACCACCCTGGGTCACCCTGTTAAGAGGCAAAGGGATGGCAGAACACAATGACGACTATAAGCATGTACACAGACGACATGACCAGTGTGCATCCCTGAGTCAAACGTACATGCTCACGGAGAGGAACAAACGTAGCCCCCCCCCCCCACTCTAGCTGGCTGAGCCACGTTCACAAAGGGTGAGTGTCACGGTCGAAGAAGGAAATGCTGGGAAGTATTACTCACTTCCCATCTATGCCTAGGAAGCACTGATGAATGATAATCCCCATTAAAACGGTTGATTAGTAAGACTATGAATCACTTAGAATGATTTTTTAAAAACCCAAAAAGGACATCTTTTAAAGGGAAACTCAAAGTCCTATACTGACGGCATAGGAGAAACTTTTTTTTATATCCAATAGTTTAACGTGTTCTTACATTGTCAGCCAGCATCAATGCTCCAGCCTCAATGACAAACTCGTGAGACTCTTCATCTCGTACAACGGCTGCTGTTAAGCCAGCGGCGCTGGAAGCTTTCCCGCTGGTGTAGACAGCTCTTGGGCAGAACTCCTCCACGTGCCTGCCGACGTCATCAGACAGATACTCATTAACACAAGACTTTTCCAGGAATACCAGCTGGAGGTGCTCACAGCGCTCATTTAGTGACCAGAGGGGGCAGACCCACAGATAATTGCAGGGTTGTCTGAGAAATAGGTTGATGGGAGACCACCCACCACTCACTAAAAAGGATGGAATGGCTGTCCTTACATGGATAACGTTAAGAACATCCTACAGGTATTAGCACAAGACATTCATAAATACATACCACCTGTCACAGACTGAATGGGTAAAGATCTGAATAGGAAGCATTGTTTCATAGGCTTTATACTGAAATTTCATTAAATACATTCTCGTCAACGGTAAAAAGATGTTAATACATGTCCAAAGCCCACTGGCTTGGAGTTGATTCTGACTCATAGTAACCCTTATGGTTTCTGAGACTGTACATCTTTATGGGTACACACAGCCTTTTCTTTCACCCAAGAAGTGACAGGTGGGTTTGAACTGCCAACATTGTGATTAGCAGCCTATCGCTTAACCCACAGCGCCACTAAGGCTCCTTTTATATGAGACAAAAACACCACCACCAAAACAAAAAAAACAACCAGGAAAAAAACAACACCTCACTGCCCTGTGTCAATTTCAGCTCATAGCAGCTGTAAGGAATTCTTTACAAGAGCAGGCTCATCGTTCTGCTGGAGAAAGTACTGGTAGCGTGACGCTGAAGACTGTGTGTCTATGTAACCCACGGTGTAACCAGGCACTGACGCCTGTTTCCATCCTATGTTAAGGAGCCCTAATCGATATTGGGAAATTGTTTGGCAATATCTATTAGTAAGGTCTAACAATCAGAGAATAAAGGAAAATTAGAAGTGTGATTTAGCACAGAAACACAGGTTGGTTTAACATGTGAAAATCAATCAGTGTACCATGTTGTGTGTGAAAGCCAGAGCCTATATTAGGCAAAAGCCTGTGAGAAAAGGAAACTTTGCTTATCTTCCACCAAAATGAGTGTGTGGCCTTGTGTAGCCCAAATAAGTTGTCCCGGGGGGTTCTAGCTCTCAAAGTTTCACTACATGTAACAAGAACCCCCTGACTACCAAGAGACGCAAATAAAGCACTCTACAAAATCCAACATCCTCTTATGCTAACAACACTCAATAGACCATGAGGGGAAGGAAAAACCTTCAATCCGTCAACGGACGTCCATGAAAAATCTGTAGCTAGCACCACAACTCAAGAGTGAAAGGCTCAGTGTTTCCTAAATGATTCAGTTTAACTTTGTATTGCAGACACGAGGCAGTGCAGTACATCAAGAAAAGTAATAAAAAGGCAAATGACAAAGAAGTAAAATTCTATTTATGGTTGACATGATAGAGCATATGAAAAGCCCTTTAGAATCTACTTCAAAAAAGCTGTTGCAAGTCTTAAGTGAATTTATAAAGGCTGCACGATACAAGCTCAACATGTAAAACTCAACTGGCACTATTATCTACCAACAGATACTCAGAAACGTAAAAAAGAAAAACACAGAAAAAGTTCATAAAACAAACACTCCCAGCAAGATAAAAATTCTATGTAAAGTAGTGTGCAAAACCACAAACTACTTTAAGAATAAGTTTACCCTTGACTAACGGGCTTGGTGCCGAAGGCTGGGCAGTGTTTGTACACAGATCACGCAGTCAGGGCCACTGAGCGCCACCAACAATAACAAATGTGAAGGAACTTGTACAGTGAAATTACAAAGGTTACGTGGAGAGCACTTAAATAAACGGGATGATATCTCATTCCCGAATTACAAAAATCAGTATTATTAAGATGGCAATCCTCCCTAAATTAATCCATAGATTTAATGCAATCAAAGTGTGGGCTTTGGGGGGGGAGGAAATTGAGAGCTCGACTTAAAATGGCTCCAATTACAATAAAATACTTAGAAATAAAAATGAACAAGTACTAAATTTACTCTGAAAACCTTGTTGAAAGAAATTAAGGAAAATCTGTGATGGAAAAAGCATCTGATGTTTACAAATGAAAGTACGTAATACCGTAAAAGTGCCAATGTTCCTCAAATTGATTCACAGATTCAATAGAATCTCTATCAAAATTCCAGCTAATGTTTTGGTTTAAATTGATAAACTGATCCCAGAACTCATATATATGTTGAAGGAAGCAAGACTAGCCAAATAATCTGGAACAAGAACTGCGCTGGAGGATCTTCACTTCCTGATGTCTGGAAAGAAAGCCAAGTCGACGGCTCACAGACATACAGTTTAACTGAGCAGAATTGAGAGTTCACATGCAGGTCCTCACATTACTGATTTTTGAGCATCGAACTTCGCTAAGGTCAGGATATTCATCAAGAAAGAAGTCTTAAAAAAAAAAAGGAAGAAAAATAGTCTTAACATATTGTGTTGGGGTTGGGAGAGGGACAGCAGAGAAGGGGGGAAGGGAGGCTCCAGATAGGGCAAGATATGACAAAATAACGATGTATAAATTACCAAGGGCACATGAGGGAGGGGGGAAAGGGGAGGGAGGGGAAAAAAAAGAGGACCTGATGCAAAGGGCTTAAGTGGAGAGCAGGTGCCTTGAGAATGATTGGGGCAGGGAATGTATGGATGTGCTTTATACAATTGATGTATGTATATGTATGGATGGTGATAAGAGTTGTATGAGCCCCAATAAATTGCTAAAATTAAAAAAAAAACATATTGTGTTGGGACAATGGGATAAGCATACCACAAAGAATGAAGTTGCACCTCCTCAGGCCATAGGCAAAGGTCAATTTAACTCTTCCTATGTGACAAAACAGGACCCCATTAAACATAAAAGCTTCAGTGCTTCTGCGATACCATGTGAAAGAGGGTAGACTGTCCACAGCATTGGTGGAAACATTAAAATCCTATCTAATCTGAATGGGATTTGAAGATCGGATGTAAAAAGAACACTAAATCCAACTAAAATATCGGGTAAGAACGTGAAGATATTTTCCAGATACACAAATGTAAGTGCGTAAGATACTGAACATCAATCAGAGCTATTGGAGAAATTCCAAACAAAACGACACGGTTATCACCTCATATGCACCAGAATGCCTATGATAAAGAAGACAGACAAGGATGGAGAGTAACTCCAGTCCTCATCCATTATTTGGGGGACGTAAAGCGGTGTAGCTGCTTGGGAACACGGTAAGACAGCTCCTCAAAAGGCTATTGATTTACTGTATGTTCCAGCAAATCCACACCCAAGAATTCTCCCGCAGAGAAAAGGAGTCTGCCAATGTAAAACGCGTACAACTTTATGACAACATTACTCTTATCAGCTGATGAATGTGGTTTTATCCATAGTCAGGAATACTACATGCTAACAAAAAGAAATGTATTTAACCTAACACGGTTATGTATTCAGCAGTCTTAACTTCCGCCCCCTCACTGAAAGCAAAAGACACAGAGCATCGCCAACCACACGCATCTTTTCTCTCTCATACTCATTCAGGAAACACTTACTTGAGAAACTGGCTCTTGGCTGTACTTGGGTCACCAACAATGCAAACATTTATGTCCCCTCGAAGAGAGGTCCCTTCCCCTGTGGTCTTTGGGACACCACCAAAAAGCATCAGCAGCACACCCCGTTTTACTTCATCATTGCCTGAAATGAAACGAAACGACAGGAAGGTAAGTGATTTCACCAGGAACTACAAAGACAAGCTTAACAATCATCAAATGATCAGAGCGTTGAAGCAAAGCTCACAAGATTGGGAGTAAAAATACCTTGACCCTAGTTCTGTGAACTTAGAAGACACTGCTCTAGAGCAGGGGTCCTCAGACTTTTTAAACAGGGGGCCAGTTCACTGTCCCTCAGACCAGTTGGAGGGTTGGACTAGAGTTTAAAAAAAAACCAAAGTGAACAAAACAAATGGGACAAAAACTCTCTGCGGGCTGGATAAATGTCCTCGGCGATGTGGCCCGCGGGCCATAGTTTGAGGACGCCTGTTCTCAAGTCTTCATGCACACTACAGGTGTCATTGGTGCTGACGACCAAAATGTCAGTAGTTCAACTTTTGGGGCAGTTCTACTGTCCTATAGGATTGCTGAGTTGGAACTGACTCAACAGCAATGGGTTTGCTTTTAAGGCTGTGTGCTCTCACTGAAGCTTGCAAGCCTCGGGAACCCCATATAGGGTGGTAGAATTAGAACTGACTCAGCTGTAGTGGGCTTTCCTAAGGCCTGGTCCGCAGTGACGTAGCCGTACTGCAGCCTACCACGTCTTCCAGCCATTCCATCACAAGTAACCAGTTTGAGGAACTGTACCATGGCTTCTTTCTTTTGTCTCACCCACAGCGACCAACATTGAATAAATTCGTGCTGGTTGAACTACTGCAGCTTAGGTACGACACCAAACGGAATTCAAGCTGCGTCTAACAGCTCATGAATCCAATGCAAGAAGAAAACGGTTTTAAAAGAGAACATTCTAGCTTTGGAAGTGTGCTATTGAACACTTTTCTAAACTAATTGTTATGAGTTGTGCATATCACCAATATTCTAAAAAAAATTTAATCTATTCCACAAACAAAACTTCTGTCATAACCTACAAAACAAAATGTGTTATGGTACGGGGGCTTTAAAATGTTCACAAAGTCTTCAACACTCCTTCTACCTTCAAGAGATGCAGCTTAATTTAACGCTCCCCTCCTTGAGTGGGCTCAAGTTAGGTCCTGCCTAGTTCAGAGAGGAGCTGGCCCCAGCTCGAGAAAACATGGCATCTCCTCCCTCGACCATCGAGCGACAGAGGTCAGCCCTGAAGACACAGTGTGGGCAGTGCGGCTGCTCTGCACAGGGAGCACACAGACCAGCAATGGCAATCCCGAAAGTATCCCACTGAATCTGGGCCAGCACTTGGCACCTCATCTGAACTGGTTGCGGGGTGGTCACAAAGGTCAGCCGATGGACCTGGGACTATTGACATGCTTTTTCTTTGTCCCTTTCTTTTTAATGTCTATTTATGTAAGATAGGACAAACCATCTCAAGGAGACAGAAATGGGGGACTGACGGGTCAGTGGGCATAGGAGGGGAGGACACTGGGGGAGAGGAACAGTGAACCAACATGGCAGGGACAGGGGAATAGCAAGGGACCTACAACTGACAGTGAGGCGGGTGTAGTGTCCCTGGTGATGATTATCAAGTGAAATGCACCCAAGAGGAATTACTGAAAGGCAACCGATGGGTGAACATGATTGGGGGGCACGAGGACAAAAAAAGAAATAGAGGAAACAACTAAAGTAAAAATTATGTAATAGGTATAAATATAGATATGTATATATGCAAAGGTACAAATATATAAAGTATATTTATGCGTACATTTATTTATATATGTATGTATATGTAAATAAACACAATAAGGAAGCAGATGGGACTTTAGGGTTCTACTTAAATCCTACCTCAGTACAAGAACTGTTTGTTCCAATAATGTGGCATTGTATGATACCAACCCTCCCGACATGAACAGGTATTAGAAACTTAAAAACAAACAATCACACTAACGTGAATATAGGCAAGGTGGAGACCCAAAGCCCACCTGTAAAATAATGGGACAGTCCCTCACAGAAGGGCCACATGGAAAGGACGATATATCCAGGGTGCAGTAGAACACTGCTGAAACGCACACCATCTCCTAGTTCTTAAAACTTCCTCCTCCCACTATTATGGCTTTAGTTTACTTCACTAATCTTGCTGGACCTGGAGATCTTCCAATGCACAAAATTCAAGATACCATATAAGCTCAAGTATAAGCTGACCTGAATATCAGCCGAGGCACCTAATTTTACCACAAAATCTGCATTAAAATGTGCTGGAAAACTCGGCTTATACAGGAGTATATACGGTATGTAAACCCCTCAGAAACAGAAAGGAGAATAATGACTCTCTGAAGATACTGGGAAGGGTGTGTGTGTGTGTGTGTGTGTGTGTGTGTGTGTGTCAGAGAAACTGATAGCAATAACTGTATAACCCCACTTGAAGGGAACGAACATCAGAATTTTAGGTGATTTGATACACAGAATGGTAGAAGCTATGGCAAAGAAAACAATAACATATATTGAGGTTTCAGAGCGTGGTAGGGTGGGAGAGGATAAAAAGGAGTTGATATCAAGTTCAAGAAGAAAATGTATTGAAAATAATGAGGGCAGCAAATGTACAATTATGCCTGATCTAATGGAACTATGAATCGTGACACAATCTATAAGAGCTCCTAATACAATGTTAAAACAAAACAGGTCTTGCTTCTAACAAACAGAAGACCGTGGAAGTAAGATGCGTGACTTCTGACTCTCTCTTGAGAGGCATTTCATGACACTCCCTTCCTTGCTTTGCTCTATGGGGTCAGTGGCTCTAGAAAGCCAGCTGACACATTGTTCGACTCAGTTTATGAGAAGACACTTGAACATTCAAAAGGATTAAGGCAAAAGATTTCAGTTCAGCTTCACTGATGAAATACAAAAAAAAAATATCTTAGAGAAATATCCAAACCCTGAGTTCTTGTCATAACTTCAAGTGAGTGCAGAAGACAAAAATGGAAGTTTTGAGGGTAAAGAATGAGAATTCTAACACACAAGGGTTTCATTAAGGACTAACAGTGAAGGTAAGAAATGCAAGAGACTGCCAAAGGTTTATGCATTATAAAAGTAACCACGATACACATCTCCATCCTGAAAGTCGAGAGTGAAACAAAGCCAGGAGACTGATTAGCCAAGTGGAATCCACGCAAGGGCAGTCTCGGCCGAGGGCCTTGGGAAGCCCATACAGAAGGCACTTACCCAGCTGACTTGAGTGTTCTAAGAAACCACGTGATACTTGTAACCATTACATGACTTTAATTTCAATTTTTTGCCACAAATGGATAGAAGTCTTACCATGTATGGTAGGGAAGAGACTGGTACACAGATTGTGATATAGATTTTTATCTTGACTCATTTCAAACACTTTCTCCCACTCCTTGACAGTCATTTGGTTCTTAATGCTCTCAGCCGTCTGTTCCTCATCTCGGAGCTCTTTCCCTCCAAACTAAGGGGCAGTTGAGAAAGGGAAAGAGTCTTAGAGTACAAGTCGTCAAAATGTGACAGAGAAGGAAATTCACAATAAACAAACTATAGCCTGGGAGACTCAATCCAGCATCTCTTGACTACAAAGGCATAAAAATACATAAAAACCCCCAAACTAAATAATCAAGGAACTTAAAGGTTTGTCATTTGTGCAGAGAATTAAAAAATACACAAAGCTCCCACCAAAGTTTAGTAAAGCTTTCTAAATGAATCGGAATATGCCAGAACAGAATGTTAATCACTGGTATGAAGATGCAAACGGACTTCCAGGAGAATGTCCACCCCTTTCTCCTAATACTGGCATGAATTTCCAAAGTCTTTGTTCGGATCACTGCTTCGCCACTCAGGACACAGAATCAACTATGGTGGGGGCGGGGGGGGGGGCGCTTCAAAAAGTTCATGGGAAAATTCTGTTATCTTTTAATTTTTTCATGAACCTTTTGAAGCCCCCTTGTGTATGATGACATCAGGAGTTCAAGGGTCCATGACTCCCACAAAGACTTTACTTCCTAGATTTTTAAGCTGTCTTTGCACTTTCTGCAGGAGAGTGTGCTATGGTTCTTCTGAAAATAAGCAAGATTATTTGTAGTAATACATCTAAGGCACTGAGCTCTTAGTATGAAGCAGTAAGACGTCCTCAAGGTAAGAAACGACTTGACTTTTAAGTTTCAAGACTCAAACCTTCCACCCACTCCTCTACTGTCATTATCAATTAGTTCTATCAGCTCTTCTGGAAACCTGTAATTGTGAGACTGTCTCACGGGCGAGCTGGTTCTCAACCTTGACCATTTTATTCTAAGATCACTCACCCGTGGGTTGGTTGCAGCCACACTGCAGGCCAGAAAGACGAGCCTGTAGGAAAGGTCTCTGACTCCAAGGGCCCGGAGGCCTCGGATGCCTTCTGTCTCATAGCCGTCCACACCACCAACGCGGGAGTCCGTTTCCGCACGCGCTCCTGCAACAGTGGACAACAGGCTGTTTGACAGGGGCCTCTAACGTATGGGAGGTGCTAAGAATAAAAGTACACTGGTACATATGAGGGTTGGAGGTACAGGGAATCCAGGGTGGATGATACCTTCAGGACCAAGGGCGTGAGGGACGATGCTGGGAGAGTGGAGGGTGAGTGGGTTGGAAAGGGGGAACTGATTATAAGGAGCCACATGTGACCTCTTCCCTGGGAGAGGGACAGCAGAGAAGGGGGGAAGGGAGACCCCGAATAGGGCAAGATATGACAAAATAACGAGGTATAAATTACCAAGGGCATATGAGGGAGGGGGGAAAGGGGAGGGAGGGGAAAAAAAAAAAAGAGGACCTGATGCAAGGGGCTTAAGTGGAGAGCAAATGCCTTGAGAATGATTGGGGCAGGGAATGTATGGATGTGCTTTATACAATTGATGTATGTATATGTATGGATTGTGGTAAGAGTTGTTGGAGTCCCTAATAAAATGTAAAAGAAGAAAAGAGAAAATAATGATTAGGGCAAAGACTGTACAGATGTGCTTTATACAATTGATGTATGTATATGTATGAACTGTGAAAAGAATTGTATCAGCCCCAATAAATTGTTAAAAAAAAAAAAAAGTCCATCAAATAAATGAAACCTACAACTCCTAAGATTTCTTTTTCTTACTTTCATTGGGGGCTTTCACATCTCTTATCACAATCCATACATTCATCCAGTGTGTCAAGCACATTTGCACATGTGGCCAGCATCATTTTCAAAGCACTCTCTTCCCACGTGAGCCACTGATATCAGCTCCCCAAATCCTATGATTTCATTTGGACTTATTCTCAGCATACGTCCTTGCGTACGCTCATCAATAGCTAAGATAGGGAATATTCACGGAGAAAACCCACAGGCTGAGCAGCTGAGCAGCAGTGAACTCTGGGCCACAGATGACCCACCTGGTGTGCTAAGTTTGGAGACGTCAGGCACAACGATCAGCGTCCCCGTGAAGTCACACTTGTCACCGGCTTGAGCGGACTCCACAGCCTCAGCCCTCAGGATCACCTCTAAACTGCGGGGGATGCTCCCCCGAGGAAGCTCAGCTTGGGTCTCCTGAATACGAACCTGTACAGATAAACGGCCAAGAGTGAAAAGAGACTCCTCTCAAAGGTGACCTAAGCCAAGGGCCGCAGACACTGACATGTTCTAAATCACTGGTCGGAGCAGACTTTGACATGTGTCAACATTAGTAGTTGAATTCGGTGATTATATTTTCTTTAAAAAAACAAAACCATCACTTTTACTCTCATTAAAAAACACTGCTGCGAAAAAAAAAAAAAGACGAAAAAACCCCCACTGCTGCCATTGCACAGTATGAGACTCGGGAAGGGGAGAAGGAAACAGGCTGTGGGCCTAATGGCCTCCATAAACTAGTCCCACCAAGACCACGAAACCAGAAAAATCAGCACCCAGCTCCCCTTACTTAGCATTCTGACCCAATGGATGGATCCTGGTCAAAAGGAGCAACAGAACCTGAACTTTAAATTGGTAATGAAAACCAGACTTACTGGACCCACCGACACTAGGGAACCTCTTAAATCTTAGTGCCAGGAAAAATAAACTTTAGACCTAGAATTGAAATAGTCCCATGTTGCCATTGTTCAATTGTAACAAAAGTTAAACCAAGGTAACAAGGAATGTCTGCCTGGAAAACAATAATTTTGTAAGAATCATCTGTAAGAGTTTGAACTGACATTTCCTCTGGAAGAGACACAGCCTACATGAAAGGTAACAAACTGTAAGTGGCAGCAGCTAGAATGGCACGGCATGAGGGGCATTACCAACGTCAGAGCTGTTCACCGAGACACTGCCAGTGGATGCAGGTATATTGCCAACCGAAAAGAAATAAAACGTACCATTTCCTTTTTCACTGTTCAAAATGTATCTCTCTTTTCTGTGTCATCTCCTCTTAAGAGTATACTCTCCCACAAAATATTCAAATTGTGTGCAAGACAGAAGTTCCCCGTCTCTTACCAAATTGCCCTTTAATCCTCCAATTTGGCTCCTTTGCCTCAACCATGACAATTGCTGACAAACATCAAGTTCATCCTGGCTGGGCCCTTCAGTCATGCCTCTCTGTTCCTCACCACCAGCTTGAAGTTTTATCCTAATAAATCACTCCTTCCTTACGGAATTCTTAATCACCAGTTGACAGTAGTCGGCTAATCTTTTGATAAACACATTGTCAGTCTGTTTCAAGTTACCATTTATGGGCTAACAATTTTGTGACGTTTACATTAAGAGTTTGTGACTTAAATCCACATCTTGATGCATGACTTTTTTTTAAATAAAGTTAGTTTAACATTGTCTAAATAAACTGGTTCAAAAGTCTAGGTGTGAATTATTGCCATGGGTTGGAAATTACCTTTTGAAAATCAACAAATCTTGATTTGTTTGTATCTAGCAAGAATCTCCTCCTATTGGCACAAACGGGATTTCGGCAGATGTTTGGTGGTGTATACTTAAATTGCTGCTCTACATCCTTAATCACCGTCTGGCAGTCCAAGCACAGGAAAGTCCCACTGACGAGTTCTGGGTGAACTGGGTGAGTTCGGACAACCTGCCCACTGATGCGCGTGAGCAAACCAATTCTGGACGAAGTGAGTTCTCGAATTCTGTTGAAAGACATTTGTGCATTAGTAAGCCTCCATTTCTCAAGGAAGAAAGTCCTGCCATCTTAATGAGATGGTATTCAATGATCATTAATGCTTGGTAAGCAACAACAGAGGTGAGACATTCTTTGGACTCCCCCACACCAGCTATTTACTGACTGTGCTACTCCCTATATTATTTAAGAGGCATTCACAGCAACTGGGTGGATGCGCAAGTATAAAGAACTAAATAAAAAACACGAAGAACTTGGAAAATTAAAGATACTATTTCCCTTACCCCGCCCCAGTTAAAATGTCTATAGCATCAAGAGTTGAGGACTGCATAGGAAATACTTCCTACTAAGCTGACGAAAAAACAGATCATAACATTTTGCACTAGTTTTAAAATTCTATGTATTTCTTTGACTCAACGCATCTACTTCTGGAATGTACTGTGTATATCATTGGAATGTGAAACAGATAGCGTCCTTTCTAAAACATTGCTTAAAAGAGAAAAAATAATCTAGGTCTGCAACAGTTGGGGATTGGTTAAACTGTTTAACGCAATACCATGAAAATACTTTGATTGATGAGTATTTCCCAGCTAAGTATTGAATGATACAGCTAAATGACAAAACGAAACGAAAAAACAATGACCTGGAGCGATCAGTTAGGCATTGGCTGATTAACTGCAAAATCAGGGGTTCAAGCACGCCAGCTGCTCCGTGGAAGAGAAGGCTGTCCTGCTCCTACAAACCCTATAGTCTGAGGTTAATAATGAATCGAAATAGGGTCTGGCTTGGTTCATTATTTGGAATGATTCCTGGTAGTCTAAAGGTAAAAGCACTCAGCTGCTAACCAAAAAGTTGGCAGTTTGAACCGATGCACCAGCTGCTCTGTAGTAGAAAGATGCTCCAGTCTGCTTTTGTAAAGATTAGTTTTGGAGACAAGGGCAGCGTGTGTCAGGAGCTGTCCCGCCTGCCAGTGGTCTGGCAGGGTCTCGACTGTTCTCCCTTCCTCCCCGTCCTCTTCCTCCTTCCTCCGGGGTGAGTAGCGCGAGGCGGTGCGGAGACCCGGGTCCCCAACTGTCTCAACCCCTCCAGGAGCCGGCTGGCCACGTGACCCGGGTGCGTCACGCTTGTGCCAGACTAGGCCTCTAGTGCATGCCCCCGGAGGGCCGCACCCCAAGGCTGCACCTGGCATTCCCGCACATTGGCTCCCAGACCACAGCCAGTCTTTGCTCTGAGCCTCAGTTTCCCCAGCCTTTGAAGCAGTTCCATCTTGTTCTACGGGGTCACTATGAGGTAGGATCAACTCGAAGGCAGCAGGCTTGGTTTATGCTATTTGGCACATTCTTAAGATAGGTTTCAGAGACAAACAAACAAGAGACAGGCTCTTACTTATGCGTGGTGGGCAGGTCTTGGAATGAAACATAAAAGTCCTTGGCAAGAGGGATTTCTTTGCGGTCTTTGACAAAGGTTTTCAAGGCTCGACAAAGATAAGGGTAGACTCTGAAAAAGAAGCAAACACAAAATCAACTACCACCTTTTAAACAAGGTCTCCTTCCCTTCCCATGCTTCCCAACAGCTGAGACCCAGCAAACCTGCAGCCCTAACCTTCATCGAGCCCGGGTCTGAGAGCCCTTTTCCATCTTCTCTTACCCCACCCCTAAGAGATCCAAGATAACAGAAACCGCAGAGACACAATGCCACACCGCACTAGCTCATCTCTTTAAGCACCCTTTAGCACCCACACTCAGCCCATTCCTCGGCCCAAGCCAGCCCGAGACAACTCGGGCTTTCTCTGGTTATGTTTATGCCTGCCACGACACCTTCTGGTTTGGTGGCAAGGCCTATTATCATGGTTCCTTTCATGCTTGATTGCTAAGCAGTAGATGAGTACAGGGTGAGAGGAAATGCCTTTTTTTGACTGCTCAGATGGTGTGTATGCACCTCTTCTCTCGGTAAGTATCAAGAGCTTCCGCAGTTCGCTTTGTGGCAAGCAGTGGAACCTGCAAGTCCTCTGAAAAATCAGCTCTCTTTAGGAGACAAAACTGCTGCCTGGCCTGTGCGTAAGGCATGGGTACAAGTGTTTCTTAACCCCAAGTCCTGCTTTCTACCTCCTTCTCACTGGGGTCTGCTTTTCCGGGTGCACACCTTCACAATGAACTCTGCTTATCCTGCCGACCATTCCTGATAAGGACTATGCCCACTTACCCTTGGGTCTTTTCTCTTCCAAAGCTATCTACAATAATGTTTAATCTGAGTTTGTTTACACAAAATTGTGTATTTAAAAAACATTACACATGCACACAGATTAGTGTATAGAACACTTCCTGCTATATATAGCCACAAAAAACGGAATGTATGTTACTAAATATGAAGGGGCTTCAAAAAGCTTATGAAAAAAATGGGATTGGTGGAGGGAATGTGGGGTAGAAAGGGGGAACCGATTATAAGAATCTACATATGGCCTCCTCCCTGGGGGAGGGGCAGCAGAGAATAGGGCAGGGAGAGATGTCGGACAGTGTAATATGACAAAATAATAATTTATGAATTATGAAGGGTTCATGAGGGAGGGGGGAGTGGAGAGGGAGGGGGAAATGAGCAGCAGATATTAAGGGCTCAAGTGGAAGGCAAATATTTGAGAATGATGATGGCAACAAATGTACGTATGTGCTTGACACAACGGGTGTATGTATGGATTGTGATAAGAATTGTACAAATCCCCAATAAAATGATTTTAAAAAAGAAAACATGGATTGATTTTAATTATTTTTTTTGGGAGGGGGGCAGTTGATTTTATTGATGACCTGTGCTCCATATTTTATTCATTCACCTATTGATGAATATTTCAGTCAGTTTGGAATTATTACAAATAAAGCTACCTTGAGCATTCATATACCCCCCCAAAAAAGGGGGGGGAACAGAAAGAAGTGGGAATGGAATTTTTCCATAAACCTCTTCAAGCCCCTTTGTATAATGTATACTGATGGTATTGCCAACAGAGATATCTTTCAGTCATTAAAGTTTACATTTTTCTTATGATTTTATCCTATTTCCATTTTCTAAATTATGCATGCTATTTTAATTTTAAATGTTAAGCTTAAAGAGGTGAAAGCTAACAACATTGCCACTGTGAAGATACCCAAAATGTTAAGTACAGCATCCACATACTACATATAGTTGTGTATACGCCGGGCTTTTCAGCACATTTTTATGGTAATAATTAGGTCTCCTGGCTGATATTCGGGTCGGCTTACACTCGAGTATATATGGTATATACTATTCAATGATATATTATGAATACTAAATACATAATATAAAGTGAAGTGTGGAGAAAACAGATTATGCTCAGCCATCAGAAAGATTTGCATCTGTGTTCTTAAAGGCTTGTCTTAAAATAAGCAAGTGAGGTGTCAATTAAGTTCCCATGGAAGAAGCACACCAGCGATGATAAACCATCCTTATTTGAGAGAGGGGTAGTATCAGTTACATTATGAACACTTGGTTTATAGACGGCAATGGATGAAAGTGGAAGTCCAACATCCATCGGCTTGCAGGGTCCACACGTGGACTAAGCCACTGCTGGATCCCCTCTGAGCAGAGTGAAGGGCTGTGCATAAGCTGGCTATTGAGACAGTGAGCACTGTAAAGTTCATTACGGCAGAGGTGGCTAGGTCCTAACATAACACCTTCTCATTTGATTTTCCTTTTGACTCACACTAAACTCGTTTCATCTCTTCTCAGTTCTTAATGCTGTTTAACTGAGGGTTTTCTGTTTGTCACTGTTGTTGGGTTTGTTGTTGTTTGTATGATTACCGGTGTGTGAAATCCAGGATAGGCGAATCTACAGAGACTGCAACTGGATTACTGATCACCAGGGTGGGGGGTGGTAAGGCCAGGGGAGGTTGGTGGAGAGTAGGACGCTAACAGTGAGTACGAGAGAAAGAAGAAAATGTCTGGAAACTTATTGTGGTGTGATTGCAAGATTTTTCTTAATATAACTGAACTAATAACTTAAACTATGATGTGTGAATGATATGCCAATAAAACTATTTAGAATTTTTGGGGAAAGCCATTTACACATGAAACTAACTCAGCTCTAGGAAGGCCTAAGGTAAGTGCAGGGCAGTACTAAAATGACAGACGGTTTCAAAGGGCATCCATTGGGAGGAAGCAATTGTGACAGCTCCTTCCTCAACAACACCCCCCCCCCCCCCCCCCCGGCTACCTATCTGAAGTACAGAGCATGGCACCATACCTGTAGAACTCCTCTTGAATGGTGGTGGAAAGCTGCTGGTTGAACTGTTCCAGATCCACAAAGCTCACAACCAACATGTTTCTCTCGGGACGGATTAGCTCCTCTGCTAGTTGCAAGTACTTTATTTCTCCATCACTGGTCTGGAATCTGTGGATACATGCTAGATCAGGTTAAACTGAAGAACCCAGAGCGGTAAAAAGCGGCAGCTGGATGCTGATTCAGTGTTGAAGACCACAGACTTCAGAGCCAGCAGGCTAAGGTTTAATAGTTCTGTAACTTAGGGAGAGTAACTCAGACCTTTAAACTGGTTCCTCTGCACTTCTAATTTGTTTTTGAGGACATTTCAACCCATCTCAGAAGATTGCTGTGAATAATATTATGTTAGTCTTTTTGTACAGTGTCTGCAACATGAAAACATTAGCTTTGGGGGCTTTAACTTGAAATTTCTGAAAAGGATTACTTTCCAATCTACTAATGTGCTTGGTTTTAGTCAAGAAAATGAAAAGCAAACCCTCTGCAATTGAGTTGATTAAGACTCAGAGTGATCCTACAGGGCAGAGTTGAACTGCTCCTTAAGATTGCCAATCTGTATGGGAGCTAACAGGCTCCTCCCCCACCCCCGTACCTCACCCCAACCCCCAAGGAGCAGGTGGTGAGTTTGAACCACCAATTTTATGGTTAGTCAGCAGCCCAACCCTGAACCTACAGTGCCACCAGGTCAAGAAACTGGTCAATATCCCCACATCCAACCTTCTGGGGAATTTTATAAAGTGAGGGCTAACTGAACTAAGAATCAATAAAAATAAAACCACAGAAAAGAGATGCTTTACTGTCCAAGACCTCACGGTCAATGAAAACCCATCTACACAGAGGTAACTAATGTCACTGACCAAGGCATACAGAAATTGTTAAACCAAAGCCTCATTTACTGTATAAACTTTCACCGAAACTCCAGTGCAATTTTACTTAAAATATGTGTATTAATCATGTTCTAATTCTTAAATATTTGTTAAATATATGGATCTATGTGCAAGACACTTGACAGATCTCCCTGAACCTGCAAATGCAGTGCTGCTTGCGCCCTAGGTCAAGCACAAAAGAGTAACTGGGGAAGAGAACAAAGATGCTCCACTAACGAGAGCAGCAAGAAAGGAGGCTCCATTAGTAACATGGATGCCAGATGACAAGGGCACCCAGCGAGGAGTCAGAGCATCTAACAGGTGGTAGTGGAACTCACTCTTGAAAGGTGTTTAAATTTTCAGAGGGAAACAAGGGTGACAGACAGGCTATGTTTGCAAACATGCAGCCAAGTCAATCAGAGAAAGGATGGAGTCAGTTGTAGATGACCACACTGGATAGGGGCACTATTCAATACACAATGGGAATAAAAGATTTTCAAGAAGAACTTGACTTTTTCCATCAACAATGTACAAGGACTACTTGTCATCACTGTCAGACACTTCTAGCCCGATGGTAAAGAGCATAAATGAGAACCTTTTTGATGTGGTTGCTAGGTAGGGCTGAAGGCAGGATATGCACTCAGGCTCGCTGCCTGAGAGGTTAATAAGGTTACTTAGAGAAATATGGCACTCTGAAACGATTAGAAAACCAATGAATGCTGCTGGAAAACGTTATGATGGCTTCACAAAAATGTTGTGTCTTTAGCTGGGCTTCGAAAGATGAGTGGCTGTCAGGCAAAGAACACAGCTTACGGTGGGGAAACATAAGCTATAGTTTTAAGTAGAAGGGCAAGTCAGAAAGTATTGCTACAAACCAACTAAAACTTTCAGTCAACAAAGCATCGAATCATGAGGTTATTGTTTTGTCATAGATTCTCTGGTGGTGTTTCCATCTCAAGCCTTCCCTGAACAATGCTGCCCTCTCCCTCTCCCAGCAGTTTAGCATCACACTCAAGGGGCAGGGCAGGGTAGGACTGCCCCTGTGAGTTTCCACGACTGTAACTCTCTTTACAGAAGTACTACACCCATCTTCGAGGAGTGTCTGGTGGTTTCTAAGTGGTGGCCTTCCAGTTAGCAGCTCAAGGCCATCACAGGGGGCTCAAACTGTGTTTCTTTTCAGTGTCCTCTGAGTCTGGGAATGAAAAGAAACCCAAATGGCAGGATCAGAGTTTTCCAGTGGATGGGTATGGTTTTGGAACGAAATTCTCATCAGATAGCCCTTGCTACCCTTGATGAATGAGGTCATCTATATTGCTTGTGATGGAAAACTTCCCTACCTGTTTTCTCACCAACAGTTTCCCTTAAAACTTCTCCCCAAGATACACTGTCCTGTGTCCTTTGAGAAAGATCTATTAAAATTAACCCCCCAGTCACCATAACCCAAAGCTGTCCTCCCTGCCTTGGAGATGACTGGCCAGAGTCCTATTTTTGATTGGGTCTCTGATCTGACAGCGCCATAAGGTGACGAAGACCAGGGCGTTGCTGAGAAAACTTGTCTGCAGCCATCCACCGGTCACAGAGACCGGGTTCAATTTGGTTTGTTTGGAGGAAACCTGTGCATGGGTTCACGGAAACCCGGCAAGGAATACTTTTTGACTTCCTCTGACACCTGAGATGTTCCCCAAGCCCTTACACTTGACCCTGCAGGCTGCAGTGTCCACTGTTCGAAGACGCCAATGGGAAGTGAGGGCAGCCTAGGAGCCTAGAAGGGTCCTCACACAAAAGAGAATGCGAGAAGATGGAAGCGAAGGGCGAGGGGATGCCGAAGGGCAGGCAGATCAAGGGATGTATTACGATTTCAATACGGGGCGAGCCTCCGTCCTGCCTCCACTTCAAACCCCGCAACATCGGCGGGACCCCCATAGCGCGCACCGCTCATTTCAAATCCACGGGCCCCCGTGGCCGCGGACGCCACGCTCCAACGCTAACCTCCGGGCCGTCTGACCCGCTGGGGGCGCTGCCAGGATCCAAGCACCTGGTTGCTTCTCACGACCCGCCGAGCCCGTGGCCGCACCGGCAGCCAGCGGCTAGACTCCCCCGGGATTCCCAGAACTAGCGGGCTTCGCTCCGGGCGCCGGGCGCCGAGCGACATTTCCTCTCGCGACCAGGCTCGTGGCATGCGCGCCGGGAACGGAGACCCCCCTTCTTCCCAGCGGCGCCGCTCCCTCGGAACCCAGGCTAGGGAAGCGCGGCCAGGTTCCGCCGCGAGGGGCGCCCGCCCAGCCCCAGGGCCCCGGCGCCGGCCGACTTACTCCTCCAGAAAGTCCAGGAACAGTTTCTGGCACTTCTCCGCCACCTCATCCCGGACTTCCAGGTGCTGAGAGCCGGCACTGGGCTCCGCCGCCGCGGCGAGGTCCATCACTACTCCGGGCTGGGGCGCAGCCGCCGCCACACGGGTTCTCCACGAGCCTCTGCTCCACGGATCCGGCGGCTTTGCGCGCGCCGCCGTCGCTTCCGCCTCGCTCGGACCCCTGGAGCCAATCGTGGCGCTGGAGCGCGAGGATTTCGCGCCAAAGCTGCCCAATGAGCGACGGCATCTCCTTTAGCCCCGCCCATCGAATGGCGATTTCGCGCCAAAACCCAAGCTCTTGGAGGGCTGCCCGTGCGCCTGCGCAGTGTTACAGTAGCCTGGGCGTGTTCTCTCAGGGGCACAGGAAAAGTTTGCGTCTTTGTCCGAGTGGTTTATTCAAATCACCCCACTGATATTGAGTGGCGGCGTTAAGACTGCGGAACAGAAAAAATGGTTTAAGGCTGAAACCACTTGCTGAGCGGTCTTGTTGAAGGAAGTAAGCTGGAAGCGAATGGCAAAACCTGGGTGACTGAGGAAAAAGCATGTCTACAGAGGGGCTGGGGGCTGGGGCTTGGTACTTCCTCCGCTATTCGTGTTTAAATTCAGAATGCGGTATTGGGATTCCAAAACTTACTACCATCGAGTCGATTCCTACTCATATTGACCCTATTAGGTAGAGTAAACCTAACCCGCCTGATGTCCAAGACTCTTTACTGTAGAAGGAGAGAGCACCTGGTGTTTTCAAACTGCCCACCTCACAGTTAGCAACCCAACCAGTAACGACTACACCACCAAGGGTCCTGTTGGTATTAGAATTGGAAGAAGGTTTATGAACAGCCTGTGATAAGCAGGTGACACCGTTTTGATTGGTGAAAGTGAAGACTTTAAACACTTGATGAAAGACCAAGGATTGCAGCCTCCAGTATGAATTACAACTCTATAAAGAAGAAAACCAAAATCCTCACAACTAGATCAATAGGTAACATGATAAATGGGGGAGAAAGGTTGACGTTGTCAAGGATTTCATCTTGCTTGCCTCCATAATCGATGCTCATGGAAGCCACAATCAAGAGATCAAATGATGCATTGCATTGGGTAAATCTGCACAAAACCTTCAAAATGTTGAAAATCAAAGAGGTTACTTTGAGTTGAGGATGAAGATGTGCCTGACCGAAGCCATGGTATTTTTCATCGCCTCCTATGCCTGTAAACATTGGACGTTGAACAAGGAAGACCAAAGAACTGATGCATATGGATTATGGTGCTGGCAGGGAATATTGAAAGTACCATGGGCTGTCAAAAGAACAACAGAAAAAATCTGCCTTGTAAGAAGTACAACCAGAATGCTCCTTAGAAGCAAGGATGTAGAGTTCGTCTCATCGACTTTGGACATGCGATCAGCAGAGACCAGTCCCTGAAGAAGGACGTCATGCTTGGTAAGTAGAGGGACAGTGAAAAAAGAAGATGATCCTTGCCTAGATGGATTGACACAGTGGCTGCATCAATGGGTTGAGATATAACAATTGTGGGGCTAGCACAGGACTGGGTGGTGTTTCATGATGTTGTAATAGGGTCGCTATGAGTTGGAACAGGTTTGATGGCCGCTAACAATAACCACAACATGTTTTAGAGTGGGAGCCCTTAATCCACTTTTGAGTCTCCACATAGGTTCAGCCTCCATGGGGTTCTTTCTGACTATTGACCAGGAAGGTGAAAGGCTTTGCTTTCAGGCTGAGTATGAAAGTAGAGTGCTATATTTCCATGGCCAGCTTAGGGAAGTGCAGCCAACCCAATGCCATCAAGTAGGTAAAAACCTTAAGCATGGCCATCCAGGGCACCCAGGCAAGTCCCTGAGGGCGAGGCTGCCCCTCCCTGGCCTGCTAGGGGAGTGACAGTAATCTCTTTTATACACACTCTGACACAAAGTTCCCATACAAGGCCTGGTGGTTCAAACCCACCAGACATTTCTCAGGAGAAACGAAGCTATGTGTTTCCATAAAGATGAACAGCCTTGGAAACCCTATAAAGGGTCTTTATGAATTGGATTCAACTAGACAGCAGTAGGTAGGGTCACATAGTCATGATTCATACCCTGACTACCTTGGTAGGAGGGCCCCGAACCCAGCGTGTAAACTTTCTAATCTTCAGTAGTGTTCTCCCAACCACTCTCCTGTTCCTGCTTCTGCAGTCCCACCTGCAACTGTGATGAACTGCCAGTCAACCTTTTGTGAC
The DNA here is from genome assembly GCF_050624435.1 of Tenrec ecaudatus. NCBI lineage: Eukaryota > Metazoa > Chordata > Mammalia > Afrosoricida > Tenrecidae > Tenrec > Tenrec ecaudatus. Next base: position 115,578,444 of record NC_134542.1, on the reverse strand, counting down.
AGTCTCCTTTGTTCTCTAAGCCTTTGGATACCATTGTGGTCTCATGCTGGTGGTCATCTTTGTCCAGATGATTTGTGTTCATTTTTGTGCTCTCAAAAAACTCATTGCCCTAAGTGAATTCCAACTCATAGTGACTCTGTAAGACAGGGAGAACGGCCCCTTTGGGTTTCCAAGACTGTAATCCTTTACAGGAGTAGAAATGCCCTTTCTCCTGTGGAGTGGCTTGTTGCTTCAAGCTTTAGACCTTCTGGTTAGCAGAACTACTACACCACCCGGATTTCTTGTCCTAAGACATAATATGGGTCTCTATAAAATATATTTGAGTTTAGCATCTCTTTCCCCTTAAAATACGGCGTAAGCTTCCACTGTCTGGGGCACCACCTCCCCAGTCAATGGCTCTTTCCTCCCAACTTCATTTCGCTTGTGTTTGGGTTCCAGAGCCCTCCTCTCCCATAAGGGAGCTCTTGTGGGCTGTCTGGATCCCTCTCTTGGCTTCAATGAACAACGACTTCAAAGGGTATCGTCAACTTGAGTTTTTTTCTGGGCCAACAAGGTATTAAAAGATGCCTGGCCTTCAGCAATTGTGTCGGGGCAGGCTGGTGTGCTTCTCCCATGTGGGCTTTGTCGTTTCTCAGCTAGATGGCTGATTGGTGAAGAAAGCTGATGGTGAACAGCTATCAAAAGAGACAAAGTTTGGGGTCTTAAAGGCTTGAAGATAAATAAGTGGCCATTTAGCTCAGAAACAACAAAGCCCACATGGAAGAGGCACACCAGCCTGCCCTGACACAAAGGGATCAGGTATCAGGCATCAAAGAACATCAAAGAACAAAAAATCATATAATTGTGAATGAGGGTGTGTGTGTGGAGTGGGGACCCAAAGCCCATCTGTGGGTAACTGGACATCTCCTTACAGAAGAGTCACAGGAAGGAGAGGAGCCAGTCAAGGTGTACTGTAGCAATGATGAAACATACAATTTCCCTCTAGTTCTTAAATGCTTCCTGCCCCCGACTATCATGATCCCAATTCTACCTTAGAAATCTGGCTAGAGCACACGGGCCTGTGCGGTCACAAGGTGTCGAAGGGATCAGATATAAGGCATCATCAGAACAAAAAACATCTTACCATAGTGAATGAAGGGGAAAGTGCAGAGTGGAGACCCAAAGTCCATTTGTCGGCCACTGGAGATCCCCTTGCAAAGGGGTCTAGGAGAGGGGATGAGTTAGTCAGGATGTGATGTAGCACTGACAAGAATACAGCTTTCCTCTAGTTCCTAAATGCTTCCACCACCACCACCACTATCATGATCCGAATTCTACCTTGCAAGTCTGGCTAGACCAGAGGATGTACACTGGTGCAGATAGGAGCTGGAGGCACAGGGAATCCAGGGCGGATGATACCTTCAGGACCAGGGGTGTGAGTGGCTATCCTGGGAGGGTAGAAGGAGGGTGGGTTGGAAAAAGGGAACCGATTACAAGGATCTACATGTGACTTCCTCCCTTGGGGACGGACAACAGAAAAGAGGGTGAAGGGAGACGCCAGACAGGGCAAGATATGACAAAATAATAATTTATAAATTATCAAGGGCTCATGAGGGAGGGGTGAGCGGGGAGGGAGGGGGAAAAAAAGACCTGATGCCAGGGGCTTGGGTGGAGAGCAAATGCTTTGGGGGTGATGAGGGCATGAATGTACAGATGTGCTTTGCACAATTGATGTAAGTATGGATTGTGATAAGAGTTGTATGAGCCCCTGATAAAACGTAAAAAGAAAACTCCAAACCAATATGTCTCAACAGCATGGATGCATAAATCATTAATAAATTATTATCAACCTAATTAAAAAAAGAAATCTGGCTAGACCAGTGGATGTATATTGGTACAGATAGAAACTAGAAACACAGGGAATCCAGGACGGATGATCCCTTCAGGACCAGTGGTGAGAGTGACAAAACTGGGAGGGTGGAGGGAAGGGGGGGCAGGGGAGAAAGGGGGAAAAGATTACAAGGATCTACATATAGTCTCCATAGGGGACGGACAGTGGAGAAGTGGGTGAAGGGAGACATCGGACAGTGTAAGATACGACAAAATAATAATTTATAAATTGTCAAGGGTTCAGGGGGGAGAGGGAAGCAGGGAGGGAGGGGGAAATGAGGAGCAGATGCCAAGGGCTCAAGGGGAAAGTAAATGTTTTGAGAATGATGAGGGAAACAAATGTACAAATGTGCTTGACACAATGGATGTATGTGTGGATTGTGATAAGAGTTGTATGAGCCCCCAATAACGTGATTTAATAATAAAAAAAGATGCCTGGCCTACTTCCATTTTTTGAAGCTTTCAGTATATTCAAAAGATGTAATGCCAAACCGTATGACAAAAGTTAGTGTAATTCGTTTTAACACACTCACACACAAATGTACCATTCACAAAGTAGTGCCTGGGTTCCCTTCAAATGCTGTTTGCTAGTGTTCTGTAGCGTACCTGTGACTGCTATCTGTTGCCTCATCTAAAGATGCCAGGAACACGCGAGGCTCTGTGTCCGCACCAGCCCTTCCCAACTCCAGATCCCATATTCACTGAATACCCTATATTCACTGAATGTAATCCCTGAAGCTCAGCGTACTTCTGGAAAGTCACCACCCTGTAACTAGTTGCCAGTGTAGAACTATTCTGTAGGGTTCTTAAACCTGTGAGCTTTTTAAACATTTTTTAAAAATCATTTTATTTATTTATTTTTTGAGCGTTTATTTATTTATTTATTTATTTATTTATTTATTTATTTATTTATTTTAACAATTTATTAGGGACTCATACAATTCTTATTTAAATCATTTTATTGGGGCTCATACAACTCTTATTACAAGCCACACATACATCCATTGTGTCAAACACATTTGTACATTTGTTGCCATCATCCTCAAAATCTTTGCTTTCTACTTGAGTCCTTGGTATCAGCTCCTATTTTCCCCTCCCTCTCCCTTCCTCCTCCCTCATGAACCCTTTATAATTTATAAATTATTATTATTTTGATGTCTGACGTCTCCCTTCACCTACTTTTCTGTTGTCCGTCCCCCAGGGAGGAGGTTATATGTAGATTCTTGTAATAGGTTCCCCTTTTCTACCCCGCTTTCCCTCCACCCTACCAGTATTGCACCTATGACCTTTCAGAAGCAATAGTGTGTGCTCTCAGGTGTTTTACAGTGGGTTCCAACTGCTAACCTTCAGCTTTAGCCCATATGTAACCATTTTTACCACCCAAGGAGCCATCACTAAACTGAACCCATTTCTGCCGAGTCAATTCTGACTCACAAATGAGGAGGGAGGCAGAGATTTTGGTTTTTCACTGTAGAGTCAAATTGTCTTCTTAAAAAGTGAATATGCGTGATTTTCCATAGGGAGTTTTTGTTTGTTTGTATGAGGGAAAACAAACAAACAGAGCTGCTCACTTCCAAACTAAACCAAACTTGGTAAAATCAAGGCAATTCCAACTCATAATGATCTTCGAGGACAGGTTAGAATGGCCCCAGAGGTTGTAGAAACTGTCAGTCTTCATTGGTATAGCAGACCTCTTCTTTCTCCCACTGAGGTTTCAAATTCCTGACCTTACAGTTAGCAGCCCAATGTATAACCACCACTATTCTCCTTTGAGCTGTGTGCCTATTATTTGCTAATCAAACGATTCTTGAGGAGGGGACTTGTTAAGGAACAGTGAAAAAAGAAGCAAAGATAAAAAAAAAGCAAAGATACAAAAACACGGTGCCGTGGGTCTACAAACTGGCTCTGGCATAACAACTATTAATTGGATGTCTGCTAATAGTCAGTTGAGATATGTGGTTGCCAAAGAATCCATGCATTTGAACTGTGGGGCTGGAGAAGGACACTGAAAGTACCATGGACTGCTAAAAGGACAAACCAGTCTCTCTTGCAGGAAGTACGGCCAAAGTACTCCTTAGAGGCAACAATGGCAAGACTCCGTCTTACAAACTTTGGACTTGTTGTCAGAGAGACCAGACCCTGGAGAAGGACATCATGCTTAGTAAAGGAGAAGGGCAGCGAAAAAGAGGAAGTCCCTCAACAGCGAGATGGATCACACAGTGTCTGCCCAATGGCTGCAAGCACAGGTACAATTGTGAGGGTGGTGCAGGTGGTGCAAGTGGTGGTGGGGGGTTGTTCTGTGAGCATGGATCAAAACCAACCCGATGGCACTAGCAACAACACTCTCATTTAGCAGGTGTTCCGTCCATTCCTTAGGAGCCCTACTGGTGTAATGGTCACACATTGGGCTGCTAGCGGCAAAGTCAGTAGTTCAAAGCAACCCGGCATACCATGGGGAAAAGAGGAGGACTCAGTTTCTAAGACCATTGGAAAGGTGTTTTCTGATGGTCTTAGGTGACCCCTGTGAAAGGGTCATTTGACCCCCAAAGGGGTCATGACCCACAGATTGAGAAACACTGAGTTAAGTTCTCACAAACCCACAGGGGCAGTTCTGCCCTGTCCTATAGGGTCGCTATCAACTCTATGGCAGCGATGTCGGTTTCATTTCACTTTGATCCATTCATTTAGTGTTTGCATATTCACTGAGTACTAACCAGATGGTAGGTAATTTTCTGGGTTCCAGGGTTATAGGACTAAACATGACCTTGCTATCATGGAGCTTATATTCTGATAAAGGATAAGCTAGATATGTATTTATTAATAAGATAGCTAGGGATCTGGAAAACTCTTGTTGAAGAGAATTTGCAGAGGTGTGTGATAGCGAATAGGAGCTTCCTTTGGATTGGATGGTCGTATGGAATAAGAACCGTAACCTAAAGGATGAAAAGATTTAGCTCTGAGACTGGAAAAAGTGGTCCAAACAATGGGACCATTGAGGGCAAGGTCCTGAGGCAGGAACAATAGCTGCCACTTCCAATACAGTGCTGACTACGTCTAAAGCAGTTCATGGTACTCTAAAAAATTCTTTGCCGACACCCTAATTCAGATGCGCCACTTCTTCTCTGGTTGTCTTTATTCACTGTTGAGCTTTCACATGCATCGGAAGTAATTGGAAATATCACGGCTTGCGTCAAGTGCCCCCTAGTCTTCAAAGCACTATGAATTTCCAGCAGAACAAGTAGATCTCTCGTGAAGGAAGTACAGGCATAATGCTCCGTAGCAGGTGGAGAAACCAGTCCTTGGAAAGGAACATCATGCTTGCTAAGAGAGGAGGTGAGTGAAACCCTCAACGAGATGGGTGGACACAGGGACTGCAGCGATGTGCTGAAACATAGCAATGATTGTAAGGGTGGTGCAGGAGCCGGCGAGGTTTGTTCTGTTGTACCTTGGGCTCCTATGCGTCAGCCGGAAAAAAACTAACAACAACCACATGACTTAAACACGCTTAAGCATCCGTGCATTCTCTTTATTGTAGCCACACAACAGCCCTAAGAATCATATGATAACACATGGCAGAATTGGTGCTTGACCCAGGCCGAGTGACTCTCATTGCCATATACCTAGCCACTAAAGTCCCCTAGCCCCGGCAGGCCAAGTTTGAAGGATGGAGAGGAGGCCAGGGACAGTGGAGCCTGGAGACCCGTGGGTAAAATAGAAGGAGCAAAGCTGGGGAGGCAGGCAGGAGCAGGTGAAAGTAGAAGGGAACAGGGGTCATACTGGGTCTGGTCATAGGAACACATTGGGATCTGGTTCTCTATGGTAGTTAAATTGAAAGATTTTAGCAGAGGAATGATGTGATCTGATTTGTATTTTTTAAAGTACCGCTTTGTTGCCTGAAAAAGGTATTAAATAGCATTTATTGGTGTTAAACCTGAGCCGGTAAACTTGGAGACAGCTTACCAGCTCTTCTGGCACCGATCCAGATTGTTGAGAACCCCACCCAGCAGCAGCACTGGACAAATGACAAACGGACCGCATGTGATTAACTTTCTCTCAAAGCCTTTATCAGGACTGGTTCTTCTGGCCATCCTCCATCAAGGACGGGCCTGTTCATGGTGAGCTGTGTAACAGAGGTCTCTAACAGATGGCCTTTCCCACCCATCAGGGCCTGCTCCCGAGGAGCACCTGCTGTGCACCTGCTGTGCATGGTTGGCTGTGTTCACCAAGGGCCATGCATTTTTATTTTCAGCAGCACCTCACCTAGAGGGAAGCTTTAACTTGACTTTTTTTTTTAACTGAGAAATCGTTTTTAAGGAACTGACATTTCAGAATGGAAAGGTATAGAAGCTTATTTGAGAAATTTATATATAACAGTTCTCTGGAGGCTGCTCCCAGAAGAGAAGCAGTAAGTGCAGGAAGCCCCCACGTTTTCCAGGATGCTGTGGAGAGTGGAGCATGGGATGGATAAGGAGTGATGACAGATTTATTTGAAAATGGAATGTTTAACTACTAGTCCTATTTCGTGTCCGTGGCACAAACACTAACTATGAGCTGAAAGGTTGGCAGTTCAAATTTAGCAGAGGCATCATGGAAGACAGGCCTGGCTATCTGCTTCTAAAACTTCAGTTTTGAAACCCTATAGATCATCGTGTGTCAAACTGACTCAACAACTAACAACAATTGCAGCAATGCTCATTGAATAACAGCGAGCAATAAAAAAGCACAACAGCAAAAAAAAAAAAAAAAAGCACAACAGCTCCATCCTTCTACTCTCTCTCACCGGTTCTTCTTTCATCAGCATGTTTAGTGCTGGCCCCCTCATCAGTCTGACTTGCATTCAGGTTTTCCATGCTGCCCATCCTTTTTCTTTCTTTTTTAAAAAAATCATTTTATTGGGGGCCCACACATACAACTTTTATCACAATCCATCCATCCACTGTGTGAAGCACATTTGTACATTTGTTGCTATCATCATTCTCAAAACATTTTATTTCTACTTGACCCCTTGGTATCAGCTTCTCATTTTTTCCCTCCCTCCCCATGAACCTCCCCCTCCCTCACAAACCCTTGATAATTTCTAAATTATTTTTTTTCATGTCTTACACTGTCTGATGTTTCCCTTTACCCACTTTCTGTTGTCTGTCTGTCCCCCAGAGAGGGGGTTATATATAGATCCTTGTAATTGGTTCCTCCTTTCCACTCCACCTTCCCCCCACCCTCCAGTATTGCTACTCTCACCACTGGTCTAGAGGGGTTCATCTGTCCTGGATTCCCTGTGTTTTCAGTTCCTATCTGTACCAGAGTACATCCTCTGGTGTAGCCAAATTTGTAAGGTAGAATTGGGATCATGATAGTGGGGGCAGGAAGAATTAAGGAACTAGAGGAAAGTTGTATGCTTCATTGTTGCTACACTGGTCCCTGACTGACTGGTCTCCTCCCTGTGAACCTTCTGTAAGGGGATGTCCAGTTGCCTGCAAATGGGCTTTGGGTCCCCACTCCGCACTCCCTCTCATTCACAATGAAATGATTTTTGTTCTTTGATGCCTGATAACTGATCCCTTCGACACCTCATGATCACACAGGCTGGTGTGCTTCTTCCATGTGGGCTTGTTGCTTCTGAGATAGATGGCTGCTTGTTTATCTTCAAGTCTTTAAGACCCCAGATTCTATCTCTTTTGATAGCTGGGCACCATCATCTTTCTTCACCACATTTGCTTATGCACCTGCTTTGTCTTCAGTGATCTTGTCAGGAAGATGAGCATCATGGAGTGCCAGGTTAATAGAACAAAATGTTCTTGTGTTAAGGGAGTACTTGAGAAGAGGTCCAATGTCCATCTGCTACCTTAATACTAAACCTATAAATATATGCACACATATATTTCCCCATCATCATATATAAATATATTTATATATGTACATACCTGTATTTGGACCTCTATAAATGTCCTTTGCATTTCCTAGTTCTTTCCTCTATTTCCTTTTACTTTCCTCTTGCCCCATTATCATGCTCAGCCTTTATTTGGGTTTCAGCAATTCTTCTTGGTTACATTGCCCTTGATCAAGCCCGACCAGGCCTCTTACACCCTCCTCACCACCTATTTTGCATCACTTGTTGTTTCCTTGCCTCTTGGTTTGTTAACAACACTTCCTTTCCCCACCTCCCCCTCTCCCATGTCCCCACTGGAACTGTTGGTTCAGTTGTTTTCTCCTCCATATTGTTTATCCAGCTTATCTTATCTAGATAGACCTGCAGAGATAATAATGTTCACAAAAACATGATAGAGAAAAACAAAGCAACAAAAGGAAAGAAAAGAAAACAACAACAAAACCAATGACCAAAAAAAAAAAAAAAAAAGCCTGTAAATAGTTGAAGGTCTGTTTGTTGACTTTTGGGAGTGTTTTCCGGTTGAGTCTGATGGGGTGCCATGTCCTGGCCCCAAAGTCTATTTTTGGTATTCCCTTGGGACTTCCTTGATCTGCTACCCTTGTTGTTCTGTTGCACACCCTAGTGTTTTGCCCCTGGTGGGGTCAGATTGGGTGCAGTGCTCTCACTGTGTCACCAGTGTTGTCCCCATAGGCTGCCCATCCATTTTGCTTTTAATAGTATTGTTGGCATATAATTCACATAACATACAAACCAATCATTCAATCACATCGAGAAGAGTTGTATAATCATTACTATAGTTTGAGAACATTTTCTTCATTCATGTTCTCATCATTATTAGCTCCCATTTCCCCCCAACCTCTCCTGCCATAATCCCAAGAAACCATTAATCCAGTTACTGTCTCTAGAGATTTACTCATTGGAATTTCCTATACAGAAAAACATTTTAAAAACCAACAAAAACTAGCAATAGCAAAGTACAACAGATAAAAACCTTATTTGAAAAGAAAGTAGAGACATGCTTGATCAGAGCACACAGGAGGAAATGAAGGGGGAGAAAGAGAGAGTGGAACACAGCCTGGCCCACCAAGCCTTGCTGTCAACTTACCTGCTCAGAGCAGCCAATCCACAGAGAAGACCATTTGGCTGGCCCCACTATGACACATGCCATCCCTCACTGACCCACAGCCCTTCAGGGGACAACAGTGGAGACACAGTGTGGGAACTGTACCTAATCTGAGTCTACCACACTGAGACCAAACACTAAGGGCGTGGAACAGAACAGCAAGGGGAACAGAGCAACCAAGTCCAGGGAATACCAAAAATAGACTTTGGGGCCAGGGCTTGGCACCCCATCAGACTTGGCTGGAAAACACTCCTAAAGACCAACAAACAGTCCTTCAACTAACTACAAGATTGTCTTTTGTTGTTGTGTTGTGTTTTTTTTGTTTTGTTTTCTTTTGTTGCTTGGTTTTGCTCTGTCTTGTTTTTGTGCATGTTATTATCTCCGCAGGTCTGTCTAAATAAGATAGGGTGGATGAACAATCTAGATGAGAAAAGAATGGGACTGTCAGTTCTGGGTGGACATGGGAGGGAGTGGGTGGGGGGGGAAGGATGTGGTGTTAACAAAACCAGGGAAAAGGGAACAACAAGTGATCCAGTTCAGTGGTGAGGAGGGTGTAGGAGGCCTGGTAGGGATTGATCAAGACTAATGTAACCGAGAGGAACTACTGTAACCCAAATGAAGGCTTAAAATGACAGTGGGACAGGAGGAAAGTAAAAGGAAATTGAGGAAAGAGCTAGGAGGCAAAGGGCATTTATAGGGGTCTAAATAAAGCCATGTACACATGTAAATATATTTATATATGAGGATGGGGAAATAGATTTATGTGCCTATATTTATTGGTGTAGTATTTAGGTAGCAGATGGACATTGGGCCTCCACTCAAGTATTCCCTCAATGCAAGAATACTTTGTTCTATTAAACTGGCATTCCATGATACTCACCTCCTGACATGATCACTGAAGACAAAGCTGGTACATAAGAAAATGTGGTGAAGAAAGCTAATGGAGCCTGGCTATCAAAAGATATAGATAGCGTCTTGGGTCTTAAAGACTTGTAGTAAGCAGACCAATGCATTACCCACTCCACCACCAGGGCTCCCTCTGGTCTTAAAGTCTTGAAGGTAAACAAGCAGCCATCTAGCTCAGAATCAACAAAGTCCACATGTAAGAAGCACACCAACCATTATGATTATGAGGTGCTGAAGGGATCAGTTATCAGGCATCAAAACAAAAAATCATAACATTGTGTGCTCACCTTCCCAATACGATCGCCGAAGACAAATGGGTGCATAAGCAAGTGTGGTGAAGAAAGCTGATGGTACCCGACTATCAAAAGATATAATGTCTGTGGTCTTAAAGGCTTGTAGGTAAATAAGAAACCATCTAGCTGAGAAGCAACAAAGCCCACATGGGAGAAGCACACCAGCCTGTGTGATCACGAGGTGTCGAAGGGATGAAGTATCAGGCACCAAAACCCAAAAATCATATCATTGTGAATGAGGGGGAGTGTGGAGTGGGCACCCAAAACCCCATCTATAGGCAACTGGATATCCCTTACAGAATTGTCGTGGGGAGGAGACGAGTCAGTCAGGGTGCATTGTAGCAACGATGAAGCATACAACTTTCCTCTAGTTCCTAAATGCTTCCTCCCCACCCACTATTACCATCCCAATTCTAACTTTCAAATATGGCTGGACAGGAGGATATTCACCGGTACAGATAGGAACTGAAAACCCAGGGAATCCAGGGCAGATGATCCCTTCAGGACCAATGGTGAGAGTGGCGATACAGGGAGGGTAAAGGGAGGGTGGGGTGAAAAGGGGGAACCAATTACAGGGATCTAATATAACCTCCTCCCTGGGGGATGGACAACAGAAAAGTGGGTGAAGGGAGACATTGGATAGTGTAAGATATGACAAAATAATAATTTATAAATTATCAAGGGTTCATAAGGGTGGGGAGAATGGGGAGGGAGGGGGAAAAATGAGGACCTGATGCCAGGGGCTTATGTGGAAAGCGGTGTTTTGAGAATGATGAGGGTAACGAATGTACAAATGTGCTTTATACAATTGATGCATGTATGGATTGTGATATCAGTTTTTGAACCCCCAAACAATGATAAAAAAAGAAAGTAGAAAATATTAAAGACTGGAACAAATTTAAAATGGATCATAAGGGAGATCAAATGATAGAGTGCTAAATTTTAACCCAACTTCATCTGCAATAATCCCCTTTCCAGTGCGGTCCTGCATGTTAGCAAGGCTGTTTACATCCTTTGTCTATGTGGTCTATGATCACTTTCTGATACTTTCTAACCACCGAGTTTACGTGACTGCTACTTCATTTCAGTCTGAGTACGGTTTGATGTTGGATCCTAAAATTTCAATGATTTCTAGCCACAGTGACCGGAAGGGTCAACATGAAGGCGCTTCAAAAATTTAGTGGAAAAAATCCAATTACTTTTCTCTTTTATTTTGCCACAAACTTTTCGAAGCTCCTTGTGTATGTGACCTTATGGAGTGGGGAAGGAAGTGAGAAAGCCTGTGTTTAGCGTCTCTCTATATAAAACCAAGTGTTGCTGGGCAGTCACCTCAACAAGAAGCACCGCTCATTTCTATGGTTTTCTTCAGTCTCTGAAGATTTGTACTCCCATCTCCTGTAGACCAGTGGTGTCAGATGTTTAGGCATCATTAAAGGGGGATGGCTGGAAGGCCAGGAGCCCTAGAAAGCAGGCACCAGGCTGCTTTTCCTGAGAGGGCTGTATAAGCATTGGCTCCATAAAGTCACGCTTAGCTCATAAAATGTCTAGTCATTGACAAGGGTAAGTTAAAAGTATTGCTACAAAATCATAGAAATCTCTACTAAAAAAATATCAAAGTGTGAAACTATTCTTTCTTGGTTGGTTTTGCCATATCTTTAAAGAATGTGCTGGAATTGGCATCCGGACGGTATTGTATCTGCAGATGAATTTAGGTAGTATTAATATTCCATAATGGCCAACTTTCATATCCATGTTGTTGTTAGGTGCCTTCGAGCAGTTCCTTTTCATAGCGACCCTTTGTACAACAGAATGGACCATCATCCGCCCACTATTCTTATGCTTGCGCCCATTGTTGCAGCCACTGTGTCAGTCATCTTGGTGAAGATCTTCTTCATCTCCGCTGCCTTCTATTGCACCAAACACCGTGTACTTCTTAGGGACGGGTCTTGGTTGATAACATGTCCAAAGCAATTGAGACAAAGTCTTGCCATCCTTACTTATAAGGAATATTCTGGCTGTACTTCCTCCGAGACAGATTTAGTGTGTTCTTTAGGCAGTCCCTACTTTCAACATTCTTCACCAGCACCATAATTAAAATTCACCAATCCATCTTTGGTCTTCCTTATTTAGTGTTCAAATTTCACATCCATATTTAGAAATTGGAAATAGCATGGCTTGGGTCAAGTGTGCTTTAATCCTCAAAGTAAAATCATTGCTTTTCAACACTCTAAAGAGGTCTTGTGCAGCAATGTGTCATTTGACCTCTTTTTCTTATGATATTTTTGATAGACTCTTTAAAATTAATTCAGATTTAATACATATATATCATCTGTAGTTCAGTCATGTCCATCAGAATTGTACAATTGTTACCACAATCAGTTTCCAAACATTCATTTTCTACATGGATTCCTTGAGACCATCTCCCCTTTACCTCACCACCACCACTGTACTCCCCTTTCCCGTAACCCTTATTCTACTTTCTGTCTCTTTAGGTTCATGAAGTATTGGGTTTCAAATACCAAAATCATACAACACTCATGAGGGAGAGGGGAGCAGGGAGGGAGGGGGGAAATGAGGAGCTGATATCAAAGGCTCAAGTAGAAGGCAAATGTTTTGGGAATGATGATGACAACAAATGTACAAATGTGCTTGACACAATGGATGTATGTGTTGATTGTGATAAGAATTGTACAAGTCCCCATAAGATGATTAAAAAAAAAGATAATAGAATTTTTCCATGGACTTGTTGAAGCCTCTTCCTATTGAGACTCATATTTTGGCCTATTTCTCCATGATGGAATGTTTAAGTACTTTTTGGTATCTAGATTATGCTCATTCACTTGGCGATAAGGAAGGTATGTGACGATTTTCCTCATTCTTGATATGTATTCAATAATTTCTCATTTCCTCATTGTGCATGGTACATGGTTACACGTAAACCTTTTCTGTTTCATTTATGAGTTTCTGTCATGTTCTCTTTTAAAGGCCTATAAATATTGAGTGCTCAATTTTGTCATTGTTAAATGAAAAATAAACTACCGACTCACTTGCAAACATAACAAAACAAAAAAACATATAACACAATTTCAAGAGGTGATCCCCAAAGACATAACACCTCTGAGATATACCCTAATATGAGCAAACAAAAACCAAACCAAACATACAGGAAATTTTGGAAACCAGATCAGGTCCAGCATGCATCCAAGGGGGAAATCTGCTGACTGTTGTTGTTTTTTAATCATTTTATTGGGGGCTTGTACAATTATTATCACAATCCATACATACATCCATTGTGTCAAGCACATTTGTATATTTGTTGCCATAGTCATTCTCAAAACATTTGCCTTCTACTGAGCCCTTAATATCAGCTGCGCATTTTCCCCCTCCCTCCCCCATCCCCCACCTCATGAACCCTTCATCATTCATAAATTATTATTATTTTGTCATATGTTACACTGTCCGATATCTCCCCCTGCCTTCTTCTCTGCTGTCCCTCCCCCAGGGAGGAGGTTATACGTAGATTCTTGTAATCAGTTCCCCCTTTCTACCCACATTCCCTCCACCCTCCAGGCATCGCCACTCTCACCACTGGTCTTGAAGGAGTCATCTGTCCTGGATTCCCTGTGTTTCCCATTGCTATCTGTACCAATGTACATCCTCTGGTCCAGCCAGATTTGTAAGGTAGAATTGGGATCATGATAGTGGGGCAGGGAGGGGGGAAAAAGCATTTAAGAACTAGAGGAAAGTTGTATGTTTCATCGTTGCTACCCTGCACCCTGACTGGCTCATCTCCTCCCCACAACCCTTCAGTAAGGGAGTGTCCTGTTGCCTACCGATGGGCTTTGAGTCTCCACTCTGCACTCACCACATTTACAATGATTTTTTGTTCTTTGATGCTTGATACCTGATCCCTTCGACAGCTTGTGGTCACACAGGCTGGTGTGCTTCTTCCATGTGGGCTTTATTGCTTCTGAGCTAGATGGCTGCTTATTTATCTTCAAGCCATTAAGACCCCAGGCACTATACCTTTTGATAGCTGGGCATCATCAGCTTTCTTCACCACATTTGCTTATACACACATTTTTCCTCATCAATCGTGTTGGGAAGGTGTGCATCCTGGAATGCCAATTTAATAGAACGTGTCCTTGCATTGAGTAAGTGCTTGAGTGGAGGCCCAATGTCCCCACACTCTTCTATAAATATATTTACATATGTACATTACAGTCTTTAGACCTCTATAAATAACCTTTGTCACCTAGTTCTTTCCTCTATTTCCTTTTACTTTCCTCTTGTCCCACTATCATGCTCTGCCTTCATTTGGATTTCTGTAATTTCTCTCGGTTACATTGTCCTTGCTGTATCCCTACCAGGCCTCTCACACCCTTCTTGCTACTGATTTTGGATCACTTATTGCTCCCCAGTCCCTGAGTTGGTCAGCACTACCTCCTTACCCCCGCCTTCCCCTCTCCCATGTCCCCCTGAACCATTGGTCCCATTGTTTTCTCCTCCAGACTATTCATCCAGTCTATCTTATCTAGATCGATCTCTAGGGATAGTAATGTGCACCCAAAATCAAGCCATAGCAAGCTAGGCAATGAGTGAGAACACAGCAATGACAACAAAAAAGGAAACCAATTACCCCTAGAAAAATAAATTATGGTAATTAAAAGAAAAAATTTTTTAAAGAAAAAAAAACCTGTAAATAGATAAAGGTCTGATTTTTTATCTCTAGGCATGTCCTTCAGTCAGGTTGGATGGGGTACCATGCTCTAGCCCCAGAGTCTGTCCTTCGTACTTCCCCAGGGACTCCCTGCTCTGCTCCCACGGTTGCTCTGCCGCACGCTTTTAGTGGTTAGCCTCGGTGTCACAGGGTCAGTCTGGGCCAGTCCCGACACTGAGTCTCCCTGCTGTTTTAACGGTTCAAGTCAGATTTAAGCCTTTGATCTTCTATACTGAACTCTCCATTGCACTCTGTTTAGTAATCACTTGCTTCCTATGCCTCAATTGTGGATAGAGGGAGTTCTTCACTGCGGCTTCCATGAGCATTGATTGTGGATCCAATCAAGGCAAAATCCTGGACAACTTGAATCTTTTCTCCTTTTATCAAGATGTCACCTATTGGTGCAGTTGTGAAGATTTTTGTTTTCTTTACAGTGAGCTGTCATCCATACTGAAGGCTGCAGTCCTTGATCTTCATCAGCAAGGGCTTCAAGTCCTCCTCACTTTTTGCGAGTAAGGTTGTGCCCTCTGCATAGCTCAGGTTGTTAATAAACCTTCCTCCAGTCCTAATGTCGCATTCTTCTTCATGTAACCCAACTTCTCTGATTACTTGCTCGGTCTACAGATTGAATCAGAATGCTGGGAAGACGCAATCCTGACACATACCTTTCCTAATATGAAATATGCAGTCTGCGCTAGTTCCCTTTGCACAACTGCCCGGATGAGCACAAACTGAGGTGTGCTGGAATTCCCATGCTTCTCAAAGTCATCCATGGTTTGTTATGGCCCACACAGCAGAATACCTTAGCAAAGTCAATGAAACACAAGTAAGCATTTTTCTGGTATTCTCTGCTTTCAGCAAGACCCATTTGACATCAGCAACCATATATTCCTTATTCCACGTCTTCTTTTGAATCAAGCCCGTCAATGTTGTTGGTAATCTTCAGAAAATTTTTATTTTTGTGTGATATTAATGATATTTCTCCATAATGTGTGCATTTTGTAAGTCACTGTTCTTTGAAATTAGTCCTCCATAATGAGGTGGGTCGAGTTAAGCCATGGGAGCAAAGCCCTTGGGACATGTTCATTTAATGGGCACAACTCAAGGTGAGAAGAAACAGCTGCCAGCATCAGCTAGCAATCGATCTTGGAATGTAGGAAAATTGGAATTGTACAAAAAGGATATGGAACACATAAAAATCAACATCCTAGGCTTTAGTGGGCTGAAATGGACGGGTATTAGCCATTTTGAATCTGAAAATCATATGGCTGAGAACAGTGGGCATGGAACAGGTTATTAGTTGTCATTAAGTCCACTACGACAGAACGAGACGTTGTCTGGCCCTGTGCCATTTTTGCTATCATAGGTATACTTGAACCCACTCGTAGTTATTGTGTCAATTCGTTTCATTAGAGATTTTTCCTTGCTTTTACTGAACCTTGACTTGCCTTTTCTACAGTCTTGTCTTGTCTTGATGGTGTGTCCAAAATAAGTAAACTGGTCCTATAATTCTTGCCTTTAAGGAGCATTCTGACTCGTGATGGCATAGTGTGTTAGTCTGAGTATTTTAGAGAAACAAATCCACAGAAACTCATGTATAAGAGAGAGCTTTACATAAAGGGTAAGTGCACATCAAGAAAACATCCCAACCCAGTGCTACCCGAGCCCACAAGTTCAACATTAACCCATTAACCCATATGTCCAACACCAATTCACAAAGTCCTCTTCCATCTCACAAAACAGAGGCAATGATGCTGACTGCAGGAGGAAAGACGAGTCAGTCAAAGTGTAAACATCTCAGCACTGGCAGGGGTCTCCACATGGCTGCTCCAGCACCCAGGGCTGCATCGGGGTAGGTCCATGTGGCTTCTCCTCAGGGATGTCTTGCAGGAAGTGAGCCTTACCAGCTGGAGCAGGGAACTGGCTAAGGCACCTGCACCCTAGTCCGACCATCACACAGCAAGAGATCAGATAACTAGAAAGGTGAGGCTTACTGAGACATTTATCTCTCTGCCCTTCAGTTAACCCCATATGTGTTTATTGGCCAGGTTGACGTACACAATAAACTTTTAAATAACTCACATAGTGTTTATACTTTGGGCTGCTAACTACAAGCTGAGCAGTTTGAAACCACCAGCTGTTCCTAGGGAGAAAAATGAGGCTGTCTACACCCATAAAGAATTCCAGCCTTGGGAACACCCAGAAGAAGTTGTACTCTGCCTTATAAGATCGCTATGGGTTATATTTATTATTTTCTTTTTAAAGGAAGTTTTGTTTTATATTAAAGAAAAACAAAGTTCACCAATATGTCCAATAATAATTATGCTTAACCCTTGGTACACTATACAGATTGAGTAAATACTGGATTGGTAAAGTCAAACGTACGGCCACTGAGCTGATCCTGACTCACAGTGACCCTACAGGACAAAGATTGGTCCATAGGGTTTCTTTTTAAAAACATTTTATTAGGGGCTCACACAACTCTTATCACAATCCATACATACATCAATTGTGTAAAGCACATCTGTACATTCATTGCACTCATCATTTTCAAAGCATTTGCTCTCCACTTAAGCCCTTTGCATCAGGTCCTCTTTTTCCTCCCTCCCTCCCCACTGCCCCCCCCGCCTCATAAGCCCTTGATAATTTATAAATTATTTTGTCATATCTTGCCCTGTCCGACATCTCCCTTCACCCCCTTTTCTGTTGTCCATCCACCAGGGAGGAGGTCACATGTAGATCCTTATAATTGGTTCCCTCTTTTCAACCCATTCTCCCTCTACCCTCCCAGTATCACCACTCACACCTGGTCCTGAAGGTATCATGCCTCCCTGGATTCCTTGTGCCTCCTATCTACACCAAGTGTACATCCTCTGCTCTATCCAGACTTGCCAGGTAGAATTCAGATGATAGTGGGGGGTGGGGTGGGGGAGGAAGCATTTAGGAACTAGAGGAAAGCTGTGTTCCTCTTTGGTGCTACATCGCACCCTGACTGACTCACTTCCTCCCCTAGACCCCTTTGCAAGGGGATCTCCAGTGGCCAACAAATGGGCTTTGGGTCTCCACTCTGCACTTCCCCCTTCATTCACTATGGTAAGAATTTTTTGTTC
The DNA here is from genome assembly GCF_050624435.1 of Tenrec ecaudatus. Taxonomy (NCBI): domain Eukaryota; kingdom Metazoa; phylum Chordata; class Mammalia; order Afrosoricida; family Tenrecidae; genus Tenrec; species Tenrec ecaudatus. The sequence continues at coordinate 115,560,536 of NC_134542.1, read as the reverse complement.
TGATGATGCCTTATACCTGATCCCTTTGACACCTCGTGATCGCACAGGCTACTCTGCTTCTTCCATGTGGGCTTTGTTGCTTCTGAGCTAGATGGCCGCTTGTTTATCTTCAAGCCTTTAAGACCCCAGATGCTACCTCTTTTGATAACCTGGCACCATCAGCTTTCTTCACCGCATTTGCTTATTCACGCTTTGTCTTCAGCGGTTGTGTCGGGAGGGTGAGCATCATAGAATGCATCGTAGTATTCTTGCATTGAGGGAGTACTTGAGTGGAGGCCCGATATCCTTCCGCCACGTTAATACTAAACCTATAAATATAGGCACATAGATCTATTTCCCCATCCTTGGAGGAGTGTTCTTATAAATTTGTGCTAACAAAGCAATGCTGATCATGTGGCAATTCATATTAAGAAACTTCTGCAAGGGTTTAAGTGGAGAGCAAATGTTTTGAGAATGATGAGGGCAACGAATATACACCGGTGCTTTACACAATTGATGTATGGATTGTGGTAAGAGTTGTATGAGCCCCCAATAAAATGATTTTAAAAATAAACACATAATTAAAAAACACAAGTTAAAAAAACAAATCAAACTTCTGAATGGAAGCAAGTCTCAGGAGTTCAATAAGATCAGCTGTTGCCTGCATTAGCTCAGAATCTACTTGATGTCTTCATAGATTCTGCGCCTGGCTGTCACTGGTTCCAAGGTTCCATTTTGGCGAGCAAACATTTCCCATTAGCAGGAAAACAATTGACATGCTAAACTTTATCTCTGCCGACTCATTTGCAGTCAAAGTTCCACATATCTCACATTTCCTTGAGAACCAGGCCTAATTGAACTTTCTAATTGGGAGAAGCCTAACAATGCTCATTCTAATGTTCCGTTTGGTTTCTTATTACTGTCATCAGAAAAGCTTAACAAGGCAATAGAGCTGTATTTATTTTTTCATGCTGGAGGTTATAATTTTAAAAAGTTGGTTTTTTGTTTGTTTGTTTAGGGCATAGCAATTAAAAGATTTTTTTTGGAATGTATTTCAAAACCTGTCACAGGACATCCTAGAGGAAGCTATGTGCCCTGGCATTCCATGCCTTTGCCCTGGCAGTTCGTAAAGCACTATCTACAGAATGTGCGGCTGCTTTTATGAACATGATTAAAGAGGCCTCTTCAAGAGCAACTCTAGGGATGCGCCACTTTTTACAAGACACCCCCAAAGTCTAATAACAATAATAATGTCCTCATTTCCCTCTCCCTTCAGAGGCCAGAGCATGTGGTGCCAATGGCTCATAGGGACGGCCACTAAGCAGAAGGTTAGGGGTTTGCATTCATCCAGAGGCATCTTGGGAAAGAGGTCTGGCGATCTGCTTCTGAAGGAGAACCAGCCATTGCAGAGCTTATGGAGGCCAGTTCTGCTCCGACACCCCGGAGCCACTGGCGGTGGTAGAATCAATCACACTGACCATGAACCACCACTCCGCCACAGAGCCAGCCCCTCACTTAAACCCATACCTGGTTGTATTTCTTTCTTCTTTTTAAATTTTTTTATTTTAACAATTTATTGGGGCTGATACAATTCTTTTCACAGTTCATACATATACATACATCAGTTGTATAAAGCACATCTGTACAGTCTTTGCCCTAATCATTTTTTTCTCTTTTCTTCTTTTACATTTTATTAGGGACTCAAACAACTCTTACCACAATCCATACATATACATACATCAATTGTATAAAGCACATCCATACATTCCCTGCCCCAATCATTCTCAAGGCATTTGCTCTCCACTTAAGCCCCTTGCATCAGGTCCTCTTTTTTTTTTCTCCTCCCTTCCCATTCCCCCCTCCCTCATATGCCCTTGGTAATTTATACCTCGTTATTTTGTCATATCTTGCCCTATCTGGAGTCTCCCTTCCCCCCTTCTCTGCTGTCCCTCTCCCAGGGAAGAGGTCACATGTGGATCCTTGTAATCAGTTCCCCCTTTCCAACCCACTCACCCTCCACTATCCCAGCATCGTCCCTCACACCCTTGGTCCTGAAGGTATCATCCACCCTGGATTCCCTGTACCTCCAACCCTCATATGTACCAGTGTACAGCCTCTGTCCTATCCAGCCCTGCAAGGTAGAATTCGGATCATGGTAGTTGGGGAGAGGAAGCATCCAGGATCTGGGGGAAAGCTGTGTTCTTCATCGATACTACCTCACACCCTAATTAACCCATCTCCTCTCCTAAACCCCTCTATGAGGGGATCTCCATTGGCCGACACTTGGGCCTTGGGTCTCCACTCTGCACTTCCCCCTTCATTTAATATGATATATATATACATATATACACATACATATATACATATACACATATATACACATACATACACACACTTATATCTTTTTTTTTTTTTTGCATGATGCCTTATACCTGGTCCCTTGGGCACCTCGTGATCGCACTGGCCGGTGTGCTTCTTCCATGTGGGCTTATTTGCTTCTGAGCTAGATGGCTGCTTGTTCACCTTCAAGCCTTTAAGACCCCACACACTATCTCTTTTGATAGCCGGGCACCATCAGCTTTCTTCACCACATTTGCTTCTGCACCTGGTTGTATTTCTTAGAAGACTGATTTCTTTTTCTGATATGTAATGAATATCTTAGACTATATTAATGAGGTAGTTAGTTTATTGTGCCAACCTGGCCAATAAACACATGTGGGGTTAATTGAAGGGCGGAGGGATAAATGATTTGGTGAGCCTCGCCTTTCTAGTTCTTGGGTCTCTTGTTTGTGATGGTAGGACCAGGGTGCAGCTGCCTTAGTCAGTTCCCTGCTTTAGCTGGCAAGGCTGACTTCCTGCAAGACAACCCTGAGGAGAAGCCACATGGACCTATCCCAATGCAGCCCTGGGTGCTGGAGCAGCCGTGTGGAGACCCCTGCCAGTGCTGAGATGCTTACACCTTGACTGACTCGGCTTTCCTCCTGCAATCAGCATCATTGCCTGTTTTTTGAGATGGAGGAGGACTTTGTGAATTGGTGTTGGACATATGGGTTAATGTTGAACTTGTGGGCTCGGGCAGCGCCGGGTTGGGATGTTTTCTTGATGTGCACTTACCCTTTATATAAAACTCTCTTATACATGAGTTGCTGTGGATTTGTTTCTCTAAAGTACCCAGACTAACACAATTAACTTGGCAGATTATTTGGACTTCAAAATAGTTACTTTCTAGAGATTTTCTCCACAGAATACTTCTCTGACCACCTACCAAATGACATGGAGTGCTGCTGGCAGGCTTGAGTGGTGTCTAGAACAGGAAAGGGCTCTAACCATTCCAGGCTGTAGCTCAAGCAGCAGATTCTGGGAGACTGTGGTAGGAAAAGATGCCATGTAGAATTTATAAGGAGCCCCAGTAGGGTAATCACAAATAGACCTACCCCCAGGCCTTGTACACCATCCAGAAAGCACCCCCTACTTTGGTACAGGGCCTTGGTAAAGACAAAGTGCCTGCTCACATAGGACAGTATGTGACCACATGGCCCAAGTTTCCCATCGGTCTTGAGTTCTTTCAGTGATAAGGACTAATTGCAATCTACTCTAAGAGAGGGGTACAACAGACTGGGAAGGAATAGAGGGTCCAAGTGGCATAACCAGGAGTCCCAGAGCCCCATGTCATTTGTGCTGTTGCTACAGTTATTTTCCCATCGCAAACTTATGGACACATTTGTGGGGAACAAAGGAAGCTCCCTAAAGACCAACTTGTGGAGGAGGCAAAGGGTCATGCATGAGTTGGCTTGGTAAATGGGTTCCTTTAAGCACTCACAGAAGCCCCTGAAAGACTTGAAATCATCTCTATGAATAGTGCCCTTGGTCATTTATTTAGTACGGAAAGAGAACTAACTCAAGGGGGTACATAAATTCGTGGCATTCACGAATGGCTGAGCTGATTAGTCAGAAGCCAAGAGAGAGAAAGATTCTAAATTTGTGGATAAGGCAACTTGTAGAAAAGGCATATGGAAGGACTTATGTGAGTAGGTACATGGTGTTAAGACCTTGTTATGACAGGTTAATGCCCACCCAGGAATTTCCACCCCCAAAGAGGTACTAGATGACAGTTTTGGCCAATGGATGTCAGCCAGCCTCTATCATTGGCTCTCCACAAGGCTGACCCAACAGGTTCATGAAGCAATAGCTAAGTGGCAGGGATTGAAGAGATGGGGGTCAAAAGTTTCCACTCAAGCCTAGTTTCTCCCACTGTCAAATGTCCTGTCAGTGAGTTGAGACCTCGGTATGGCTCCATCCCTCATGTTTGTCACATCGGACCCTTTCACTCTAGAAGAGACAGCAATAGAAAGTCTTTCATGGTCATCAAACATGGATGCTCTTTATCATTCTTAGATATTTCAAATACAGATGCCTGAAGGGCAGGAGCCACACACTGAGCTTCCAGCACAGGGAATCAGGTGCAGCAGAGTGCTGCCGTCCTTTCTGTGTATTAACAGCACAACCCAAATCCACACCTTCCAAAGCCATAGGAGGAATCAGTCTGGCCATCCTGTGTTTCTTAAAACGTTTCATTGTGATTTAGCAAGGGGTTTACATATTAGATCACCATTTTGCATTCCACAACTTAAATTCATCAAACCTACCAATGGCTTGCTCTTTTAGTCTGGCAATCTTCCACCCTGTAAACACCGAGAGCAGCCGACTTTTTGTTTTGTTTTATGAATTACCTAAGAATAACTTGAAGGACTTGAATTCAAATCACAAACCTTTCTTACTTGTTTCTACCAGAACTGTTTGCTTACTGGATGCAGATGGCGCCTCTTGCCTACTCTGCTCTCTGGGGAGTCTTCCAGTGCGATGAAAGAGATGTTTGCCCAGGATGCCTGCTCAGCCAGCACGTGTACACGTCTTACATGTTTTGGAGACCAGGAAGTAAAATGTTCCTTTTCAAACTCAAGCCAATAAGATGGGTTTAATCCCACCACTGCTGTTGTCAGCTTTCTGAATCGTCTTCCTCCAAAGCCCCCATGATTGTACTGTGTGCTTTGAGAAAATGTATCAGGATCGCCCCTTGGTGGTCCCCCCAAAGCTGCCATCATCTTCTGAGTTGATATCTCTGCCTTGAGTTTGAGAGCGCCTCAGAGCATTCTCATGTTCCGATTGGATCTTTTTTTAAAAAGCCACCTCGATTAACCAAAGACAAGGGTCTTACTGGGAAAACTTGTCTGCGCCCACCCATCAACTTGAAAGACGTGCGTATGCATGCATGACCTGGACTCCCAGGGTCAAGTTTCACTCCCCTTGTATACACTGAGTTTGCCATTTTTACCACTTAGAAGCCACATTCACTGTATTCACTGTGTGCTCCCACCACAACCAATTTTCCTAAGTTTTTACCTTTCAACGACTCTCATCCCCGCTTCTCTCTAGTTCTTTTTGTTGTTAGGGGTCAAGTTGGCTCCAACTTATGACACCCTATGACCAACAGAACTAAACACTGCCTTGTCCCGCGCCTCCTCCGTCATCGCTATCTTTTAGCCCATTGTTGCAGCCATTTGTCAGTCCATCTCATCGAGCTTTCTCTGTCCCTGATGCTATATTGTACCAAACAGGGGTCCTTCTCGGAAGATTGCTCTCTCCTGACTCATAAATGACCTTGTCGGACAGAGGGCTCCATCAGAGGGGTTCCAGGACTCTCCATTTTTTATGTAAAATGTTTTAGCCATTTTATTATATATCGTGCATGTCAATTGCGTTGCTTCCCTCTGGTATTCATTATTAGATTCCTATTTCCTTCCCACCACCCACTCACAACCCTAAGGACCGGAATCTAGAGAGTTACCTATCCTGGATTCCATACACGGAAAATCATGCAAAACAAACACACACAAACCCAGTAACAACAAAACAAAAACATAGAAAAACCTCCATTTAAAAGAGCAGAAAATAATAAAAACTAGAAAAAAAATTAAAATCAGTCAAAAGGGAAAACAAACAATAAGGTGATATTTTTCTTTAAAAAATAATTTTATTGGGGTCTCATACAACTTTCACAATCCATATATACAACCCTTGTGTCAAGCACATTTGTACATTTGTTGCCCTCATCATTCTCAAAACATTTGCTTTCTGCCTGAGCCTTTGGTATCAGCTCATTTTCCCCCTCCCTCCCTGCTCCCCCTCCCTCAGGAATGCTTGATAATTAAAAATTTATTAGTTTAGCATATCTTACACTGTCCGATGTCTCCCTTCACCCACTTTTCTGTTATCCATCCCCAAGGGAGGAGGCCATATATAGTCCTTGTAATCGGTTCCCCTTTCTATTCCACTTTCCCTCCATCCACCCTCCCGGTATCGCCACTCTTAGCACTGGTCATGAAGGGATCATCTGTCCTGGAATCCCTGTTTCCAGTTCGTGTACATCCTCTGGTCTAGCTGGATTTTTAAGGTAGTATTAGGATCATGATATTGTGGGGGGGGGGGAGGAGGGTCAGGAAACATTTAAGAACTTGAGAAAAGTTGTATGTTTCATCGTTGCTACATTGTACCGAATGGCTCATCTCCTCCCTGTCTTTAAGGGGATGTCCAGTTGCCTACAGATGGGCTTTGGGTCCCCACTCCACAGCTCATTCAATATGGTAAGATTTTTTGTTCTTTGATGCCTGATCCCTTTGGTACCTCATGATCACACAGGCTGGTGTTCTCCTTCCATGTGGGCTTTGTTGCTTCTGAGTTAGATGGCCGCTTATTTACCTTCAAGCCTTTAAGACCCCAGACACTAGATCTTTTGATAGCCGGTCACCATGATAAGGTGATACATTTTTAACTTAACCACATTTGCATGAATCCATTCTCAAATGCACTGTCTGAAAGCAAAGTCTTTCATATCCCTGGTCAGTGGTCAGAGGATTGATTCACTGGAGGCTTAGTCCATGTGGGGACTCTGCAAATGGCTTCTGGGTTTTCCAGTCATCCATAGCCTTCTGCAAACCGGGTGGTACTAAGAATTCAACATCTAATATTGTTCCCTTCTCCCGTCATAGATTTCATTATTTCCAATCCTTGGCTTACACAGGCTGGTGTGCTTCTTCCATGTGGACTCAGCCGACACCTCACTTTAAGGCTGCTTGTTTTAAGAGAAGTCTTTAAGATTCCAGACACAATCTGATTTTTTTACTACACTTTGCTAGAGCACCCATATCTTTAGTGATCTCTTTATGAGGGTAAGTATTAAGTAGGGCTGTATCGTAACAATTAATTGTCTTATGATGCTCACCCTCCCGACACAACCGCTGAAGCCAAAGTGGGTAAGCAAGCAAATGTGGTGAAGAAAGCTGATGGTGCCCGGCTATCAAAAGAGATAGCGTCTGGGGTCTTAAAGGCTTGAAGATAAACAAGTGGCCATCTAGCTCAGAAGCAACAAAGCTCACATGGAAGAAGCACACCAGCCTGTGTGATCATGAGGTGTCGAAGGGATCAGGTATAAGGCATCATCATCAAAAAAAAAAAATCTTACCATAGTGAATGAAGGGGCAAGTGCAGAGTGGAGACCCAAAGCCCATTTGTCAGCCACTGGAGATCCCCTCACAGAGGGGTCTACAGGAGATGAGTCAGTCAGGGTGTGACGTAGCACCGATGGATGAAGAATACAGCTTTCCTCTAGTTCCTAAATGCTTGCTCCCCCACCCCCACTACTATGATCCGAGGTAGTGGAGGTACAGGGAATCCAGGGTGGATGATACCTTCAGGACCAGGGGTGTGAGGGGTGCTTCGGGGAGGGTAGAGGTAGAGTGGGTTGGAAAGAGGGAACCGATTACAAGGATCTACATGTGACCTCCTCCCTGGGGGATGGACAACAGAAAAGGGGGTGAAGGGGGGCGCTGGACAGGGCAAGATATGACAAAATAATAATTTATAAATTATCAAGGGCTCATGAGGGAGGGGGGAGTGGGGAGGGAGGGGGAAGAAGAGGACTTGATGCAAAGGGCTTAAGTGGAGAGCAAATTCTTTGAAAATGATGAGGGCAAAGAATGTATGGATGTGCTTTATACAATTGATGTATGTATGTATGTATTGTGATGAGTAGTATGAGTCCCTAATGCTAAAAAAAAAGAATTAATTGTCCTTAGATTAGGGCATGTGATTGTGAGCTCAAAATCCATTCATATCTATGCTTTATATATGCCCCTGATCCAGTTTAGAGAGGATGATCATTGTAATGGGGAATATTATAAATTATTCCCATGGGATATATGAAAGGCTATAAACCTTTATGGATTTTGTGGATTACCTAGTAGGTTTGGACAAGTCTGTCCTTAGCTTATTGAACCACTCTAGCATCAGCACATATAATATTCCAGAGAGAAAATGGTTTCTGTATGGATTGTGATAAGAATTGTATGAGCCTCCAATAAAATGATTTAAAAAGAAATGTTTTTAGTTGCAATGCTTACACAGAAATTTCTTTTGCTGTGGAACATAGGAGTGCTCCTTAGTGACATGCACTAAGTAAATAGCAGTTAAAAACAAAACAGAACATTCTGCACTCTTTTTAAGTCATGGGAAACAGACTCTTAATACCCAGCCTACGCCTTCAGTCTCAAGCTGCTCCGCCTATTTGTAGATGTGAATACACTTTAACGGCCACAGGAAGAGTCATTCAAGGTACAGTAGTATAGCACCAATGAAACACTCAACTTCCCTAACATTTTTTAATGCTTCCCCCCTACCCTACCATGGTTCCAATTCTATCTTACCAACCTGACTAGACCAGAACATGTAATACTTGTACAGATAAGAGCTTGAAACACAGGGAAGCCAGGACAGATAAAACCCTCAGGAGCAATAAGGGGAGCAGTGATACAAAGAGGGTCAGGGTGGGGCTGCCAGCACCTCTCCAGTCCCCGGGGCACATGAGAAGGCTGCCCATTTTCGTGACCGCTCGGCTGCAGAGCCACGCCGCCTGTCACTGTGCCTTATTTTCGGGGGATGGTTTAAATGGCACAAACGCTTAGAAATCCTGCTGCAGCTTATTTCATGAGTATGTCTTATTTTCGGGGAAACGCGGTAAACCCCTCCCTGGGGGACGGACAACAGAAAAGTGGGTAAAAGGAGACATTGGAAGACATGACAAAGTAACAATAACTTATAAGTTATCAAGGGTGAGGGGTGTGGAGGGAGGGGGAAAAATGAGGTGCTGATGTCAGGGGCTCAAGTAGAAAGAAAATGTTTTGAGAATGATGATGGCAGCAGATGTACAAGTGTGCTTGATACAATGTATGTATGTATGGATTGTGATAAGAATTGTACGAGCCCCCAGTAAAATGATAAAAAAATAAATTGCCATGTTACACAAAGACACAATAGAGTTAGCTTTGAAATTTTATTGAAACCCAGGTTTATAGTATACCAATCTAATACATTATATTAAATGATTTCCAACCAGTATTTTTACCTGCTTTACATATTTCTAAGTATGAAAACTTTCTAATTTTTCATGATAACAAAAATGTTAGATACTTCTCCAACTGTTACTTCACTGTCATAATTGAAATAATAAGTTCAAATGCTGAAAATTTAAGACCTCAATTTTGTGGCCAGTTTAATATAGGAAAGAAAAAAAATTACAAAAAAAATTACATGGTTTAACTGTTTAAAACTGTTAATATTTACTGTGGTATTGGAATATGGTTTTTCAACATAACCATATGAATTTTTAATTAAAATGTTCAAGTATTTCCTATTGACCATGCTGAAAGTATAAAAATCTTCAGTTGGAATTAACCTATCTTGGATTAATAAAGAATAATCGTGGCACTTTAGATAAGACATTTAACCTATTGCATATCGTTAGTGTCTAAGGTACAGCCCGACCCAGAGAGCAGATTACTGGCAAGGACAACAGCACGGCTTCCTCTAAGGAGTGAGTCGTTTAGGATCACGGGGGAACATCGAGGTTTGACGGACATTGTGCAACCCCAAAAACAGCATCGTCACTCGTTCCAACCCTGCGGGAAATAAAAACAATCTTGAATTTTCTAAAAAAGAACCTCTCAGGTTCTTCCTTACAACAACCAAAATAAATAACATCATTGCTCTTCAAAATATTCTTTTCTGTTAGTAAGGAAATTGACTTCTATTCTGGAGAGTTTAATGACAACAAAAAGTTCAGGTAATCAAGGTAGAATGAGATATTATACAATTTATGATTTAAATAATAAGAAGCAAAATAAACCACTTCATAAAAATATTTTCAAATGCTACCAGATTCTAATTAAGTACCTCAGACCATCAGTGTAAGAGAATGTAAAAACATCCAAGGAACTTTATTCATGGAAGTATCCGAAAGTTGTTCAAATTTTACTTACAAGTAATATGGTGGCTCCTACCATACATGCTACAAAGCACATTATGATGCTAAATATTGTGAGTGTATCAGAGACTGAATTAAGATAAGGAACACACAAGAAACACAGCAGAACTATTAGATGACACATTTTGTGTGCATTTTGATTGATCTATTTCATGAAAATTTAAGGCTGACATCTCACACACAAAAAAGGGCAAGGTCACAATTTTTGTATAGTAACAACTTCTAATTTTAAAGATTTTAAAAAGTCTTATTTTCTCAAAACTTAATTATTAAAGATAGAAAATAGAACCTAAGATGCAAGGAAACAATTAGTTCAAGGCGCTAATGTACCATGCAAACACCAGTGTCCATGAACCTGAGACCAGATGAATTAGATGGTGCCTAGCTATTACTGCTGTCTGAAAAGTGTAGGTTTTGGATAAAATGGGGGAAAAATGTGGAACAACGCTCAAGTCATACGGGGACCTGTGGCGCCTATACCCCAATGAAGCAATTCCAACCTTAAAAACAAAACAAAACTCAAGTCATAACAAAACCCATGCACACTGGTCAGGTCCAAACTGGTAGGAAGCCTTGAGGCTATGGCCCTGAGGCACTCTTTAGCGCTCAGCAACTGTGGCTCAACTCTCAGGCACAGGAAACACAGGGAGGTATGTAATTAATCTGAGGTTTCAGATGTATCAGCTGACAATAATCAACAATAGGCATGTGTTCAAAAGGGCAGGATGTGCCCAGGGATAAACCTCAGAAAGGAAGGGATAGGAGACAAAGGACCAATGGAAATGGTGAACACAGGGAGGAAGTTGGATTGCAATCAATGTTATGAATCAAGACATATATGAATAGTAAACAAACGCTGGCAAAGTAGAAAAAAAAGGGTAACTTAAAAAAGACAGATGGAAATTTGAAATTTCCTTTTTTTTTGGTGTGTAGCTACAACAAGCATGCAAAACTGTTATAACCATTCCCGCTTCCTCATTCATCATTAAGGTTAAGATTTACATCCTCAAGTAATCATACAGGTTGGTAAAATATGCATGCAGGATACATCATTACCAAATATGAAAATTTGGCTCTAAATTTTTCATTGAAATTAAAACTATAATTCAAAATAGCATTGTTTGGAACAATAAAAGGCTGGTAACAACCTCATGTCCATTAGCAGAAAGCTGGCTATCACGATTAATGTGTACTCTTTCATTAGTCTATGTAGCTATAAAACATGAAAAAGCTTTTAATGTATTAATATGGAATGAGCTACAAAAATTTTAAGTGAAAGAAATCTGAGGTTCCAGATGTATTATCTGACAACTTGTATAAAAATACTAAAAAGATACAGATGTATGTGTATATATATTTTTTGCCTATGCAAAAGGCAGGCAGAAAACAATGATTTCCTGAGGGGAGGGGAATGCATATCCTACTAACTTTCAAATTTGAAATCCTGGATTTGTTTAGACTATATTGAGTTGATCCTCATTAGCTGCAGATTCTGTATTAGAAAATTTGCTTATATGCAGAACTTATTCTTGGTTATGGTCAGTCTTAAATATGTACCAGTGCAGAGAGGAAAACCATTCCCATAATTCTTCATACAAGTTTTTGTTATAGATATCTAAGAAATGAGTTGAAGAAACATTTATTCATTTTAAACGACATAAGCTGTAGAAGTGATCCTAAATGTCAGACAAATACTACTTTTCAACAAAAAATGTGCTGTAGAGAAGCCCAAATTAAAGCTTGAACTAGTTCAAGGTGAGCTAATTCAAGGGAGAGCCTCAATTTGGGCTTCTGTGAATGAGCTCAAGAATGCAGAGAAAGAGGGTTCCATTCTCTTAGAGAGTCGTTTCTAAACCCATCTGGGACAAGGGTGGCTAGAATTTTATTACAGTAATATTTTAATACCTAGGTTGGGAGTTCATTTGTCCCTTGGAAACAAAATATTCATGTTAGTCATTTACTTTAAAAAATTCTTTTTTAAAAATAACGATGTATAAATTACCAAGGGCACATGAGGGAGCGGGGAGAGAGGTGGGATGGGGAAAAAAAAGAGGACCTGATGCAAAGGGCTTAAGTGGAGAGCGGATGCTTTGAGAATGATTGGGGCAGGGAATGTATGGATGTGCTTTATACAATTGATGTATGTATATGTATGGAATGTGATAAGAGTTGTATGAGCCCCTAATAAATTGTTAAAAAAAATTCTTTAATCGTTTTATTAGGGGCTCATAGAACTCTTATCACAATCCATACATACATCAATTGTGTAAAGCACATTTGTACATTCATTGTCCTCATCATTCTCAAAACATTTGCTCTCCACGTAAGCACCTGGCATCAGGTCCTCTAAAAAAATTCTTATATTTCAAGTTTGTATTATACTTTTAACATTTAAGGTCTGATTTGTAAGCAGTGATAAAATACAAAATTTTCTTTTTGAATTCTAAATATGAACTAAAAAATTTAGTTCGAACTAATTAATTGTGCTGTCCATGAATCTTGGTAGAAACGAGTATGATGTAACAGTAAAGAGATATTACCAATCCCTCCACCAGCATGAGGAGGCGCTCCAAAGCGGAAGGAATCGATGTAAGCCTTAATTTTCTCTAAATCTAAAACAAAGAAACAAACAAATAAAAAACATGTTACATGTAAGTATAATTTCACTAAGAAAATTAATAATAACAAAACATAACTGTCATTTAAACAGCTATAAAACAATGATTGTTCACTGATGATAAAAAATTAACTTGTTTCTAAGCCTTAGAAATAAATAAATAAATAAATGCTATTTCTAGAATACTTTCTTAAATTTAAGTTGTTTACCAATTCCATGATGTAAGGCTCTCTCTGTTAGCAGCTGAGGGTCATGAATTCGTTGAGCTCCTGACAGTATTTCTTCCCCTCTCATAAACATATCGTAAGAGTTGGACTGTTTCTGCAGGAAAAATAAACAAAAGCCAATGCTGTCATCTTCAGTTACATATAGGTGGGAAAAATTTTCTTTTGCATGAAGCAAAAGTCCATTTTCTCCATAATCAAGGGTGAAAGTTGGTTTGTTCTATAAAGTAGGATTGAAGTAGAGGGTGGGTTGACTTCTTTTGCTCCCACGAGCCTTCACGTCCTCCCCACTCACTCACAAAAATCAGAGTATTATATCTAACTCCTAAGAAGTAGCGTCAAATCTTTAGTTCACTTTATCATCTGAAATGTTTTCAATGTGATGTTTCTTGGGTCATTTTTGGACTTCAAATTATCAACAGGTGTTGGACATTTTTAAGAGTTTGGAAACTTAAAACATTTTTAAAGGAAAGTAAATTGAAAGTCAATTCACCATTGCTTAACCTCTCTCCTATCAGGTGCCTGATGAGAGCAGCTTTAGCTTTCTTCTGCCGTATCTAGTAAAATGTCTGAGGCCGTCAAGTCATCCAACTCACAGTGACCCTAAAGAACCTAACAGAAACTGGGTTTCTGAGACGGCACGTCTTTATGGAAGCCGACAGTCACACCTTTCTCCCAGAGTGGCCAGTGGGTTCAAACCCCTGACCTTCTAGTTAGCAGTCGAGCACCTGATCACTGTACCACCAGTACCCTTACCCAACAAAATTGTTGTTTGTAAGGTGTGATTCCTAGGCAAGAAGGCTATTATTTGGGAACTCAGAAGAAGCACAATTCTGAGGCTACCCCCAGACTTGCAGATCAGGAATGTATCTTTAATAGTCCTTCAGGTGATGCTAAGGCACACTGCTTTCAGGGAGCCAAGAGCAAGTGGCAAGAGAAAACCATGTAAAGCAACAAGACGCCACCCAGATTATTAACTCCTAAGAGAGAATGTCAATTCCCAAGTCAAAGTCAATGATCAAATGATTTGCTAATGCAGCCTACAAATCAGGGATGGCCATTTATCAATCACATGATCCCCTTTTCTCATAAATCTTCAGAAAAATGACCCATGAAAATGATTTTTAACAAAGGTTTTCTGGACAAATTTGCTAGAACATTCAAATTTGACAACAGGATTGTGATGTATTGGCAGAAAGCAGTTAGAATGTATAGTATACTAAGTCCATTAAAACAGCAAATTATGAATGAAAATCATTATTCCACTATACAGTAACAACCTAATACATTTACATTTAGTTTACATCATTTAAATCCAAATCACTTACAGGGTCTCTTGGGTCAGGCATGGTATAGAAAGGTCTAACAGCCAAGGGATACTTGTCGAGAATATAAAAATCTGTATCATACTAGAAAAAGAACAAATGCAATTAAAATAGACTTTTAAAAAGGATTAAAAGAAAAGGATAATGCAAGAAGACAATTAACACTTTGGTCATTAATGTTCTTGCATTTTTCATACATAAATTTTTTTGTTCTTCAAAATCACTGCAATTACACTATAAAAAATTTGAATACCCTATTTTCATTTTTATAATTTACGAGGGGGTATCCCCCCAAAACTGGAATTATGCTGAGTGGAATGGAGCTTTCTTAGTACACATTTCCCCCCACAAGGTGAGTATCCAGCAACTCGCTCTGCATTAGTGAACTCCGTAGCACTGCCTAGGAAGATTCTGGTCACAGTGAATTTTTTGATAAAAGATGTTTGCTTGAACCTTGTTTTTTGTGATGGCTGATTCAAAACAGCATGTGGAGGTGAAATTTTGTTTCCTGCTTGGGAAAAATGCAGCAGAAACCTGTAATATTGAACACACCTTACAAGGACAGTGCTATGGGAAAACTTCAAGTGTACAAAGGTGAAATGTCGATTGATGACGAACCTCGTACTGGATGGCCATCAACTTCCAGAATGGATGAAAAGATCAACCTGTGGTGCATTTGGAGTTGACTCCAACAGGTTAGACTGTTAACCAAGCTTTCTATTTAGAGCAGTGGTTCTCAAACTGTGGGTTGCGAACCCTTTGGGGGTCAAATGACCCATTCACAGGGTCGCCTGATTCATAACAGAAGCAAAATTACAGTTATGAAGTAGCAATGAAAATAATTTTATGCTGGAGAGCAAATGCCTTGAGAATGATTGGGGCAGGGAATGTATGGATGTGCTTTATACAATTGATGTATGTATATGTATGGATTGTGGTAAGAGTTGTATGAGTCCCTAATAAAATGTAAAAGAAGAAAAGAGAAAAAAATGATTAGGGCAAAGACTGTACAGATGTGCTTTATACAATTGATGTATGTATATGTATGAACTGTGAAAAGAATTGTATGAGCCCCAATAAATTGTTAAAAAAAAAAAAAAGAAAAGAATTTTATGCTAAGAGATCACCACAACATGGGGGACTGATTTAAAGGGTCGCAAGATAAGGAAAACTGAGAACAACTGGTTTTGAGGTTCTGAAAAGATTGCAAAACAGTGTGTCACAAAAGGCCTGATTTGTGACAGACAGGATTTTGCCACCACAAAAATGCAAGCTGCTCAGGCAATCATCTCAGTGTGCCAGTTTTGGACAAAAAACAGCATGCCTCTATTGCTCCACACACCTTACTCTCCTGACTTCACTTTGTGTGACTTCTTTTTGTTTCCACAAATGCAGAGGGATGTGAAAGGACAGAGATTTGATGCTGGCGAAGAGGTGAAGAAAAAAAGGAGGGAGGTGCTGTCAGCCATCCAAACAGATGAGTTTGAAAAAAGTTTCCTAGAATGGAATTGCAGATTTGACAAACGTATTAAGTGTAATGGAGAGTACTTTGAAGGTGATACGGTTGTTTTGTTAAAAAATTTAAATACATAGCATTGGGGGGGAATTCGGATTTTATTGGGTATCCCCCTCGTATTTTTCTTTTCCTGTTTTAAGTAATATATGTACCCTAAAGCATTCTGCCAAAATGCCATTATTCTAATACCTAATTGATAGGAGCTCTTTAAGTATTTAGAGTGCAAAATTTGTTTTCCTATCTTTTGGACATGTAAGCTTTATTTAATTTCTCTCCCATCATAGATTATGCAAGGCATTTTTGATTTAAAATTTTTTCCACTTTGCTATTTCTGGCTTACTTAATATTTGATATGCATTTTGTAAATATTTTGTTCACTCATTCAAATCCCTTTGGGTTTAAATAAACTTATCTATTATCTATAATTAATTTTGAGAAGAAATGACACCTCTTACAATATGCATAACCCAAAAGTCTGCTACATTTTCCCAATAATTAAAGAAAAAATTTAAGTATCTAAATAAAGTTCAGTAGTTTTTTCCACTGAAACAATGGAAAGAAATAGAAAACATTAACAGATGACTATAAAAGTTTTGTTAGAAAGAATATGATGTGACATTCCAAAAGGACTGCAGAAATCAGGCCAGGAGAGTTACTGCAGAAATCAGCTCAAGAGGGAAAATCAACACTGCTGGCTCGCAGGAGGAGTATCATAAAGACAAGTAGGCACAGATCCACAAGGTTTGAGGGGCTGGGGGCTTTTGACTTAACTCTGTGGAGGCTGTCTAGGGTTTGACTTTAGCCCCATCATTGTCTCAGCTGGAGCCGGGAACATTTGGAGCTGGCACAGGGGCTTAATCTCAACATAGCCACAGTTTGCCGCTGCCTCAGGGCAGGGATTAAACCCTTGCAGCCCCAAGGGCAGGGATGGATCAGGGCTCAGCTATAGTGTTACTTTTGTTTCTCTCTATATATAAATACAGGCACTGTCTTAGTGGGCATAGTTTTAATTTTTTTTCTTCTTCTCTTTCTCTTCCCTGTTCTCTCACACTCCACTGTCAACCTCCAGACAGTGTCATCTCCAGACCGTCCCTTAGCCTAGGGCGTTTACATCTGCCCCCCCACCCAGTTAGGTGAGCTCCACCCTGTGTAGCATAGCCAGAGGCTGGGGAAAGCCCAGCCAACCTCCACCAGGGATAATACGCCCAATTTATTACCAGGGAATTCCTGCTTGTGTGGCTAGGGGAGCTATTTTCATCTGTTGTCTCACATGACTGAAGGAACTTCCTCCCGCCTACCTTAGAGCCTCACATGGCCTAAGGCAGCTCGGCCAACACTTGTCAACATTCCAAGCTGCTGCAGGAACTTCTGCCAAACTTCTAGTGATCTACATGGCCAGGGAAATTCTTTCCACGATTCACAGTGTTCTACACCAAAGCAAGCAACCCACCAACCTTCTGGGGCAATCCCCTTGAGAGTGAAACCACAGGAGGATAAAGTGGCAGGCAAATTCCATAGTGAAATTAGTTGTAGAGAGCTCGAAGAATCATTCCTATGAGTCTCCCAGAGATAGCCAGTGCTCTTCGACTCCATGGAAAATGGCAACTGGCTGCTCTACAACAACGCCACACAAACAGCCATCAGCCACAACGACCTCAACGAAAAAACAGGAGAAACAAAAGGCAATGGCAGAAGATGTCCTAAACTTAATGCCATGCATAGAAGAAACAGACATTCAGCTGCCACATAAAGAAATTTTGAGAAAGCTCCTTGGAGTCATATAGAATATGAGGCAAACAATACAGAAAAAGGATGAAATGATAGAGGAGATTAAAGTCCATACACCAAAGGGAAATACAAGAGCTTAGGGAGGAGATAACAAAAAACCAGCAGCAGACTCACGGACCTTGAGAAATTGACTGGAGGAAGCAGAGAACTGCACCAGTGACTTTGAGGACAGTCAAGTAGACTTTAACCAACGCGAACAAAAATCTAATATGATCATCAGAGAAGCTGAAGATAATCTAAGAGCTATGTGTGATGCTATGAAGAAAACCAGCATTAGAATTATTGGATTACCAGAGGAAGACACAACAAAGAAGTCATCTGCAACAATAGTGAGGGAATTATTGGAGGAAAACTTCCCCAGCTTAATGATTGAGAACCAGGCAACCATTTAGGAGGTTGAAAGAACACCAGCTAGACTGAATCCCAAGAAGTCACTAAGGCACATAATAGTTAAACTATCCAATTTTGAGGAAAAGGAGAAAATCATGATAGCAGCTAGGAAAAACAAGCAATCATATATAAAGGTTCCCAAATAAGAATATGCTCAGACCTATCAGAGAAACTATGAAGAAGAGGAGAGAGTGAGAAACATATTGCAAAAATTGAAAGAAAACAACACAAACCAAAGAATCCTCTACCTAGCCAAATTATCAATCAAGATAGATGGAGAAGAGTCTTCCCAGACAAGGTAAAACTCAAAGAATACCTTAGAAGAAACCCAGCCCTACAAAAGATCCTTGCTGACCCAGTAAGGGCAGAAGAACAACACTCACCAAGCATAAATAAGAAACCGCCACCCAGAACAACCTCACCCAGAGGGCAACAAAGAGAAAACAGATTCCAAGATTGCATTTTCTTAGGGATGGCAAGAAGTCGAAAACTATCCACCCACACACATACATGCACAACACACTAATAAGAAAGGAAGGTAGGAAAACACCCAACACAAAAGGTATAAGATGACATCACACTGGCTTGGAAAACACAAGAAGACATCAATCTGCTGTCTACCAGATACACATCTCAGGGTTACAGACAAAAATAGGCTGTGAATCAAAGGCTGGAGTAAGGCATAGCAACAAACAGCGATCCAAAATAAGCAGAGGTTGCAATCCTACTCTTGGATTAAATTGACCTCAAAGTGAAAACCATAGAAAGATAGAGGGACACGATATAAAGCTCAAGGGAACAGTAGACAAAGAACCATTAAGCATTGTAAATATAAATTCCCTGAATGAGAGACCCGCTGAATACGTCAACAAACACTCCAAAAGATGAAAAAAGAAATCATAGCCTCAATAATTATAATGGGTAACTTCAATACACCACTGTCTAAGAAATATAGATCATAGGGAAAGAAACTCAACAAGGAGGCTAGAGATCTAAACACCACAATTACAGAGCTTTTCATCCAAATACAAAAATATTTACATTCTTTTCAAGCCTACATGGCACATATTCGAACATAGACCACATGCTGGGACATACAGCCAATCTACATGAATTTAAGCACATTGATATCATACAGATCTCTCTCTGACCACTGTGCCATAAGGCAGGAAATCAACAAAAGGAAGACAAAGAAAACAAGCCCAAACAATTGGAGGATGAATAACGCTCTATTGCAAAAGGGGCACGTACTGGCACAGAACAGAGATGAAATTAGGAAATTTCTAGAAACCAACGAGAACAAGAACACCATGTACCAAAACTTATGGGACACAGCAAAGCAGTTATCAGAGGAAGGTTCATAGCAATACATGCACACCTGAAAAATGAAGAAAGGCTCATGATTCATATGCTAGCACAAAATTTATAATAACTAAAGCAGAGTCAGCAGGACAATCCTACTAATAGCAAAAGAGAAGAAATACCGTATATACTCGAATATAAGCCAACCCGAATATAAGCTGAGGTACCTAATTATTACCTGGGTAACCAGAAAAACTGATTAACTCGAATATAAGCCTAGGCTGGGAAATGCAGGATGTGAAGTAACACAGAGACCAGAGGGGAGAGACAGAGCGCAGCCAGACACATCCTTATCAGTTCAGCTGCCAGCATGGGTGAATCACTACGGGTGTGTCTGTGAATTGGAGCTGTCCACGTCATAGGATGGTTCTGATTGGTTAGATGTGAGTAAACAAACATTCAAAGCCCTACAGTGTCAGAGGGGCTTTGAATGAACAGCGGTGGAACGGCAATCACCCGCGAGATGTTACACCTTCGCTAGGGTACCACTGACCCATGTATAAGCTAAACCCCAGTTTTTCAGCACATTTTTTTGTGCTGAAAAACTCAGCTTAACACAAGTATATACGGTAATTAATATCAGGGCTGAGATTCAGGAGGGAAAATAAGAAAACTATGAAAAATTAATGCTGCTAAAAGTTGGTTCTTTGAAAGGATAAACTGAATCAACAGACCGCTGGCAAACCTAACCAAAGAAAGGAGGGAACAAATTTCAATAGCAAGAATGAGGGATGAAAGAGGGGACATTACAACAGACGCTAATGAAATCAAAAGGACAATTACACAGTACTACGAAGGATTGTACTCCAATAAATTGAACAACTTGGAAGACATGGACAAATTCTTGGAAAACAATTCCTCCCTAGACTATCCCCAAAGGATGTCAAGAATCTCAACTGACCCATAGAAATATAAGACATAGACAAGGTTATCAAGGGATTACCAACAAAAAAAATCCCCTGGACCAGATGGCTTCACAGAATTCTACCAAGCATTTAGGGAAGAACTAACACCAATCCTACACAGACTCTTCCAGAAGACAGAAAAAGATGGCAAACTGCAGAACTCCTTCTATGAAGCTAGTATAACTCGGATACCAAAACCTGGCAAGCATCCCACAAAAACTACAGACCAATATCTCTGATGAATATCAGTGCAAAAATGTTTAACAAAATACTGGCCAATAGAATACAAAAGTATGTAACATAAATAATTCACCTTTACCAAATGGGATTCATACCAGGGATGCAGGGATAGTTCAACATACGAAAGACCATTAGTATCATTCGCAGCATTGACATGAAAAACTATAAGAACCATATGATAATGTTGATAGATGCAGAAAAAGCAACCGACAACATCCAACACCAATTCCTGTTTAAGACACTTGAGAAGATAGGAATGGAAGGAAAATTCCTCAAGACAATACCAGCTATATATGAAAAGCCAACAGCAATGTAGTAGTCAATGGAGAAAAGATGAACACAATCCCACTGAAAAAGGGGACCAGACAAGGATGCCCTTGTCCCACTCTTATGTAACATCATATTGGAGGTTTTAGCTAACAGTAGAAGGCAAAGAAAAGACATCAAAGGTATTCGTCTGGGGGAGGAAGAGCTGAAACTATCGTTATTTTCAGATGATATAAATTTATATATGGAAAACCCCAAAAGCTCCACAAAGGGGAGTATTCGAAGTAATAGACGTGTTTGGCAGAGTGGCATGATACAAGATTAACAAACAGAAGTCTGTTGGACTGCTATACACATCGGATAAGACCACAGAAAAGGAGATCGAAAAGGTGGCACCCTTCACAATAGTCAAGTGCAAATTGAAATATCTACGGATATACCTGACTAAAAGAACAAAAGACCTATATGAGGAAAACTACAGAACACTATTACAAGAAACCAAGAGTGACCTCAACAACTGAAAGAATATCCCATGCTTGTGGATTGGAAGGCTCAATATGGTAAACATGTCAGTTCTGTCCAAGGCACTATATAAGTTTCATGCAATCCCGATACAATTACCCTCATCTTTCTTCAAAGAAATGGAAAAACTGATTACCAACTTCATATGGAGAGGGAAGAAGCCCAGAAATAGCAGAGAACTCAAGAAGAAGGACACAGTGGGAGGGCTTGCTTTACCTGACTTTAGCACTAATTATACAGCCACAGTTGTCAAAACTGCATGGTATTGGTATAATGACAGTTACTCAGACCAATGAAAAAGAACTGAAAACCCAGAAATAAAATCATCTGCACACAGACAACTGATCTTTAATAAACACCAAAATAAGATCCAATGGGAAGCAGATGTCCTCTTCAACAAGTGGCGCTGGAAAAAATGGATATCTACCTGCAGAAAAATGAAGCAAGGCTCTTACCTTACTCCATGCACAAGAATAAACTCAAGGTGGATCACAGACAAGATGGTCCAAGCTATTAGGGCCATCAATGAGGGAATTGGGACCAACTTGAGAACTTTGGCACAGGGAATACACAGGCTATCAGAAATAGGGAAGGACACAAACACAGAGGAGGCAAATTGACAAGTGGGATATACTGAAGATAAAACATCTGTGTATATCGATAAGAATTCACCAAGAGAGTAATAAGAGAGTCCATGTACTGGGAAAACATCTTTAGCAATGACACATCAGACAAAGGCCTTATTACTAAAATTTACAATACTCTGTTAGCTTCCAAAAAGACTAAATACCCACTGAGGAGGTGGGCAAAGGACCTGAACAGAAGTTTCAGAGGGGCAGAAATCCGAATGGCCAATAAACATATGAGAAAATGTTCTCGATCTTTAGCCATAAGAGAAATGCAAATTAAAACAACAATGAGATACGACCTAACACCCTCAAAGATAGCCCAATTGAAAAAATTGGAAAGCGACAAGTGTTGGAGGGGCTGTGGGGAGACAGGAACTTTCATCCACTGCTGGTGGACCTGTAAGCATGTAACAGCCACTATGAAAATCGATCTGGCAATTTCTAAATCAGATGGAAATTGAGCTACCATACAACCCAGCGATCCCCCTCCTGGGCATATACCCAGAAGAGGCAATACACAAACCATGGTCAGATATCTGTGCTCCAATGTTCATTGCGGCACAGTTCACAATTGCAAGGAGTTGGAAACAACCTAAATTTCTATCAATTGTCGAGTGGATTAAGAAACTGTGGTATATACATACAATGGAGCACTACCCATCGCTAAAAAGTAGTGAATGAATGCATGAAGCATATCGCCACATGGGAAGAACTGGAGGAAATCATGCGAAGTAAGCCAAGCACAAAAGGACAAGTACAACACGAGTCTGCTGAGCTAAGCTTAAAAAAAAAAATCAAAAGGGGCATAGGGAAAAATTTACTGCATATAAACATTCCTGGGGTGAAGACCAGGTAGCATCAGAGGGGCCAGACCAAATCCAGGGATTCATATGGTAGCCAACTAAAGGTGGGGGAGGGGGGAAAGGTAAAAAAGAAAAAAGACATAGGTAGCAGGGAAACTGGGCACTAACCCACCCAAGGGGAAGGTATTGTTTATATCTCCACAGGGAATGTGGGAGCAGACTTCAACCAGGTGCTCCAAGATGTAAATGCAACATGCCAGCATGGAGTAGGGAACCAGTGGAGAGGTCTGAGGGGATGACCCCAATTCCAACTACATGGACAGCTGCCTCTTCCCCCAGAAGAATTTATTTCAGAGAACAGTACTGAAGCTGCAGCTCAGGGAGAGGGACATATCTGATCAGATCACACGGGAGCAAATGAAAGGGGGAGGAAGAGAGAGTGGAACACATCCTGACCCACCAAGCCTTTAAGACGATATTCCTGCTCAGAGCAGCCAATCCACACAGAAGACCATATGGCTGGCCCCACTCTGAGACACGACATCCCCCACTGAGGACAACACTGAGCCTAGAGAAGATATCACAGGAGACACAGTGTGGGAATTGCGCCTGATCTGATCACACCACACCGAGGCAAAATACTAAGAGCGTGCAACAGAGCAGCAAGGGGAACAGAGCAATGAAGTTTCCAGGGAATACCAAAAATAGACTTTGTGCCCAGGGCTTGGCACCCCATCAGACTTGACTGAAACACTCCCAAAGGCCAACAAGCAGTCCTTGAACTAACTACAAGCTTTTCTTTTTTGTTATTGTGTTGTTTTGGTTTTATTTGTCATTGGCTTTTAGTTGTTTTTTTGTTTTCTTTTGTAGCTTGGTTTTCCTCTGTCTTGTTTTTGTGCATGTTATTATCTCCACAGGTCTGTCTAGATAAGATAGGCTGGATGAACAATCTGGATGAGAAAACAATGGGACTGACAGTTCCGGGGGGACATGGGAGGGGGTAAAGGAAGTGGTGTTAACAAACCCAGGGACAAGGGAACAAGTGATCCAAATCTGTGGTAAGGAAGGTGTAGGAGGCCCGGCAGGGATTGATCAAGAGTAATGTAACCGAGAAGAATTACTGTAACCCAAATGAAGGCTAAGCATGATAGTGGGACAGGAAGAAAATAGAGGAAAGAGCTAAAAGGCAAAGGGCATGTATAGAAGTCTAAATAAAGGCATGTACATATGAAAATATATTTAGATACGAGGATGGGGAAATAGATTTATGTGCATATATTTATAGATTTAGTATTTAGGTAGCAGGTGAACATTGGTCCTCAACTCAAGTATTCCCTCAATGGAAGAATACTTTGTTCTATTACACTGGCATTCCATGATGCTCACCTTCCTGACATGATCGCTAAAGACAAAGTGGGTGCATAAGAAAATGTGGTGAAGAAAGCTGATGGAGACCAGCTATCAAAAGATATATAGTCTAGGGTTTTAAAGGCTTGAAGGTAAATAATTGGCCATCTAGCTCAGAAGAAACAAAGCCCACATGGAAGCAGTACACCAGCCTGTGTGATCACGAGGTGTAGAAGGGATCGGGTATCAGGCATCAAAGAACAAAAAAATCCTATCATTGTGAATGAGGGGGAGGGGAGTGCAGAGTGGGGACCCAAAACCCATGTGTAGGCAACTGGACATCCCCTTACAGAAGGGTTACGGGGAAGGGATGAGCCGGTCAGGGTGCCGTGTAGCAAGGATGAAACATACAACTTTCCTCTAGTTCCTAAATGCCACCCCTCCCCCACTATCATGATCCCAATTCTACCTTACAAATACGGCTAGACCAGAGGATGCACATTGGTACACATAGGAACTGGAAACAGGGAATCCAGGGAGGATGATCCCTTCACGACCAGTGGTGTGAATGGCAATACTGGGAGTGTGGGGTAACAAGGGGGAACCGATTCCAAGGATCTACATACAACCTCCTCCCTGGGGGATGGACAGCAGAGAAGAGGGTGTGGGAGACATCGGACAGTGTAAGATATGACAAAATAATAATTTATAAATGATCAGGGTTTCATGAGGGAGGGGGCAGCGGAGAGGGAGGGGGAAAAATGAGGAGCTGATGCCAAGGGCTTACGTGAAGAGCAAATGTTTTGAGAATGATGAGGGTAACGAATGTAGTAATGTACTTTATACAACTGGTGTATGTATGGATTTTGATAAGGGTTGCATGAGCTCCTAATAAAATGATTAAAAAAACAAAAAAAAGAATCTGATATTACCAAGATTTAATTCAAAATAAATGAATAACATATCAACTTTTTGCTGTTAAACACTTTTTTCTAAACCTAGTGATTAGATTTAACAGGCTTTAAAGCTATGCTCAGTCAGTTTTGAAGTTTTGCGTGCAGCCAGCAGGAGGAGCTCAGGCAATGTTTTCTTTACACAATTGCTAAAGACCACAGCAAATTTGTTTTTGTTATATTCTGAGTTTAAGGAATTGGAATGGGAAGTAGTTTTCACCTAGGAAAGAAAAGAAGTGCATTCTTTCCTCCTTCAGGCTTCTTAGGAGAGACAATTATAGTTTCAAATCATTTTGAGGTCCCTTTTAGCTAATTTGAACTAGGAATCACTTCTATTTTATTTTTCAGGATAAATATCCACAATCTTGTTATTTTAGTTTTTAAACTAAAAGATCATTTTATTGGGGGCTTTTCCAGCTCTTATAACAATCCATACATCAATTGTATCAAGCATAATATTTTCTAAACAGTTACTTTCTACTTGCCCCCTTGGTGTCAGCTCTTTCCCTGCCTTCCCACCTCCCACCCTCATGGCCCCTTGATAAATTAGAAATTATTATTATTTTCATATCTTACACTGATCCCATTGTCTCCCACCCCCCATGGTTTCTGTTGTTATAGTAGCCCTGGGGGTGTGGCGTGGTTATGTGTAGAGCACTGCAATTGGTTCTCCCTTCCTCCCCTCTTCCCACCTTCCCCTTATCTTCCTGGTATCCCTACTCCCATTCCAGTTCCTGGATTCCATGTGTAAGAGCTCTTATCTCTTATCTGCACCTGTGTATGTGCTCTGGTCTAGCCAGCAGTGAAAGGCAGGCCGGGGGTCATGATAGGGGGGGGGGGGGAAATGAGGAAGCCCCAAGGAACCAGAGAAATACTGTGCTATACTGCACTCTGGTTGCCCCACCCCTTCCCTGTGACCCTTCTGTGAGGGGATGTCCCCTTGTCTACAGATGGGTTTTGAGTCTCTGCTCCAGCCCTTTCGTTCTCAAAAAGATGGCTTTTCTTGTTTGGTTGGCTGTTTTGGGTTCTTCTGATGCCTGTTACCAGATCCCATCACTTTTAGAGACAGCCTAGGGCAACACAGCTCAATCTATGTCGGGCAGGGCCTGTGTGAATATTTCCCAGTCTTCCAGGAAGCTCTTCGTGTTCCTGCTGCCTGCCTTCCC
The DNA here is from genome assembly GCF_050624435.1 of Tenrec ecaudatus. Lineage (NCBI taxonomy): Eukaryota > Metazoa > Chordata > Mammalia > Afrosoricida > Tenrecidae > Tenrec > Tenrec ecaudatus. The sequence goes on along the minus strand of NC_134542.1, from coordinate 115,534,128 downwards.
CACCCCTAAAAAGCGAAACAGCACCACCACCTTCTAGCTTTTAAAAAACGTCCATGCCGGGAAGCTGCTTTGGGCACTGCTATTTTCAGTACCTAATGCATTTCAGATTTTGACTAATTCAATGTGTACAAAAGAGCCTTACCTTTTCTTTTACTAAACGACCCAACAGTTTTTCATTCGGTGTACTGGAAGAGAACCAAAAGATGAGGTCTTTCAAGATCAAACAGTAATTTAAAAACACAGCCTTAAACATCTCCTTTGTCTTTTAAAAGGACAATAACTACTGAAACCCTGATATGTAAACGTGTTTGTTTAAGCATACTGAATTTCTATAGTCAAGAGTTAAGTCTTTGCATTGAAGAACAATTTCTAGAATACTTCAAAGTGTAGCTTGACTTCAAAGCAATTGTAGAATTTATAGTTTGCATTATCAAATGTCACCTAGCAATAAAGGGAATGCTTGGATCATATTGCTATATTTGTGAAACGTACAATAAATTACTAAAAGTTAAGACTTTTGAATAAAATGTTTTCAAGAAAACCTTGAAGCGCAGCAATCATTCTCTCCCCCTGGGTACCGCTGCAATGCCCTACGCTTTAACTGCAGCGCTTGCACAAAACGCAAGTAGATGGTGATTTTCAACCCTACTGAACTACACACTTTCTATTTCAAAATGATCAGTTGTGTGATTTGGATTTAGATACTACATCCCTGTAAGGAAGCACCTTCCAAAAGTTTGTAGAAAAATCTCATTGTCTTTTAATGACATTCTACCATGAACTTTCTGAAGACCCTCATAGAATAAATAAAGAATAGTCATTGTTACAATTAAAAAAAAAATCTTAACAGCTTTGTGCCCCAGTACTGGCCAGTGATTTAGACAGCTATCTGTATTCTCTAATACCATGGATTTGGAAATAAAAGTAAGATCGTAGGTGGCGAAATCACAGTTAAATGTTCTTATACTCGTTTTATGGTTAAATCACTTTTAAAAAGAGTTGACCAGACATCATCACAATCAGTTCTAGTGCTCCCCCACCTTCCGATACTCTTTAAGGAGTTGTAGTATTAGATGAGAAAGGGAAAAGGGAAATAAAAGTATCTGTAAGTATGATCAGGTTTAAGCTACATTAAACACAATACTATTTTACTTCTGATTACACGTCAAACAGCGAAAGCATCACCCTGTATCCCAAAGTTAGTAAAATGTAAGTTTATCATCTGAGTGAAGATCAAAACAAAGTATCATTCACCCACTGTTTATCCTTTCACACCTTCAAATTAATTAATAGCCTTTTAAAAACCCCAAAGACAAACCTCAGGTCCTCTTCATCCCCCATTTCAATGCCAGCTCCCCTCAGCATAGCCAATGCTTCGCAATATTCTAATCTTAGAGTTGGCTCCAAGAATTTGAATGGTTCACATGGGAACTGCTTATTCACTGTTTGAATTTCAACCTGAAACCTGTTTGAATAGTGATTTATTAGTTAATAAAAGCAAGTGAGATAAATGTTTCCCCCACTAGAGGACACTGTAGCAATAAAAAAACCAAATTCTTTGAATCAGTGTGAACACCAGGAAAAGTATTATCAGCAAATTATTTAAGTTAACAAATGACATTTAAATACTTAAAATATTAACATGATTTTTCAGTCTCACATTTGTCACCACAGTAGAAATTACACATTTAAAACTCTCTAATTCATGTCAGCTAACAGAAACATAACCTGTATATTTTACAGGGCAATAGAATCGGACTTTTCCTCGCCTAGCACTCCTCTCACCAGGGAAGAACAAAGCAATACCGACTTCTCATCATACTGTAAACCTGTGTCAGTGTCTTTCCCATTTGATCACCCCATAGGACAGTACCCTCCCTCCCACACACAGTAGGTCCAAAGACAAGTATTTGCTGCAGAACTGAGTTTCTGCTGTAGACGATATTTTATTGTGATTTAAAAAGTGTGTTCCTGTTCAACTATCTATAGTTGCTATCAGTAGTTGCTTACATTTTAACAGCTGAAACGGAAATCGTGCACAGAATAAATGGGGATTCATTATACTAGTCTCCTTGCAGCTGGATGTGGTTTGACGCTGACCAAAATTAATGGAAATAAAAATATCTACTTACCTTCTGTGAAAACAATAGAAGTTAAAATACTACCACTTCCTGAATGGTCTTAATGATTTTTCATGAGGGCAATAAATCTTAGCCATTGATTTGTTAAAATTTTGATACTAGAAGGGCCAAGAGGACCCCAAAGATTGATTTTTAAATTGTTTTTCTTTGGATATTAACCTCCATTAAAGGCAATCAATGACAATACAAGCAATCTATCAATATTTCATATATTTTTCTTATATGAGAGGTAAGTATTCATGACAAATGAGAGAGACATGATACAAGACAGGTAACCCAAATGACAAATGACACAGGCAGGTACCCAAAGAAGACTTTTATTTTCCAACGGCCACCTTACATTGGCCATGTGATCATGGTGTCTGACTTGCTATAAGTTAGAGATCTGATTAATCCCAAGGGCCCAAGCCATCCTTGGTTTGTTGTTATAAAAACCGAAGTGGAAAATTCATACTCCAATGTTAAATTGAAGAGCTACTAATACTAAAATTAACAGGCTTCATCACTTTTTTGTCTTTTGGCTAAGACCAAGTGTGAAATAAATGGCCTTCAGAAACTTTCTTGAATTATAAATAGGAAAAGGAGAAAATACCTGTTCCTTAATCATGATTTCAAAAATCATGACTGTGGTTGTTACATAATCTGGTGTCAATTTGAGAATATTAAGAGTGAAGGGTAGGGTCTAGCCTGTCAATCAGGTTGCCACTCGATGACCTCATTTGGAGATGCAAAGGAGATAAATAGCTCACTGGAGGCCAGACACTCTCCCCGGAGACATTCCTGTTGACAAGCCACATGGAGCTATGCTGACGGCAGCCAGAGCCTTGGAGCTGGAGGTGCCACGTGGAGACCCATGCCAGCACTGAGATGCTTCCACTGCCACTGGATCCACAAGAATTTCTACCCACACTGGCCTGTGATCTTCCTGCACTCAGCGTCACTGTATGTGTTGCGTGAGTCTGAAGAGGAATTTACAGACTGGTATCGGACATATGGGCTAATAATGGACTTATGGACTTGACCTGGACTGGTCTGGGATGTTTTCTTAATATACAATCAGTCTTTTATATAAAACTCTTATACACATGAGAATCTATGAATTTGTTTCTCTAGTCCATCTGGACTAACACAGAGACTTTGGTTTAAAAGAAAACCTCAATTTCTGATGTGTGGACTTTTTTGATTTTAAGTTGCTAAAAATAGATGGCATCAAAATGTTTCACAGGCTAAAGGAGTTGCCTGGAAACTATCTGCACCTAAGGGGTCAGGCGGGCCCCTATGAGTTGGAATCGATCTGAGGCACACACAGCAGCAGTTACCAGTGGGCATTTCCTATAGTTTAATTTTCAGAGCACTTTGAACACATCTAGTAATTTTCTGGTCAATTCACCAGATCCTACACCTACAGGTAAAAAGTCCCTTCATTCTACTAGATCCCGAGTCTTAATGAGTCTGTCCACATGCAAATTAAGCTTGTGTCAGAAACGGTTAAGTCCTGGATCAGTTTATGTCTACATTGAGTGCATGCCATATGCCAGGCACAGGTGAAGCAATTTACACATGCTAATTTATTTAATTCTCACAACACAGCACCGAGGTGGGTAATCATATTATCTCCAGCTAACAGCTGAGGAAACTGAGGCTCAAATTTGCATGTTTCAAATCAATGATTGCCTTTAATTATAGAACCTGAGCTGATTTAAATGTAAAAAGAGTAAGGTTAAAAAAATACGTTTTACCTTTCTTGCAGCCCTTTGAATATTTGGACCAAGGTGTCAGCAATCTCTTGTACCACTTCATGGTAATGGTAATTAAAAGCCATTTCAATATCCAAACCAACAAATTCAGTCAAATGTCTATGGGTATTGGAGTCTTCAGCTCTGAACACTGTAAAGTTAAATCAATAAACGGTAAATGGTACTTTCAAGTTTAAAGAAGCTAAGATTCAAACCCAAAATTAGAGGAGTCTCCAAATCTTCTCCTTACAGGGCTGGATGGACCTTTGAAGAGCCATCTGTTTGGCTTCCTTTTGGGTACCATGGTCATGACAAACTCCTACAGTCATCTAGCAAAAGCCTCAAAGGTCAGTTTGTAAATGAGGGTCCATGAAATGCCAAAGCAAACGCAAGACCCTGAGGTGTCTTCTCAGCAATTTAAAACAGGTGTAGGTATGACCCATACACTGAGGAGTTCCCACTCATGACAATTTCACTCAAACGAAACAAGCCCCTGCACAAGTGAACATTAGGCACACACTAGCCATTAACTTGGTCCAAAGTACAGCTATCCCAACTGTACTTTGCTCCTCCATGGTCTTCCTGACTGGGCTGTCAGATTTAGACTCCTGGAGCACGTTCTTTCCTCAGTCACTCATGATTCCCAAACGCCCCCATAAAAAGACGCTGTGGCCAAATGCACAACACACTGAGACCGAATGGTGTCCACTACAATGACATCTCTGTTGACTCAATGAGGGGGCTTCAAAAAGTTGGTGGAAAAATGGATTTTTATCCACAATGCCCACTTTTGTTTGAATTTTCTCTTATGGTGACTGAAGCAAATTCCACCTTTTCCCTCTTTTGAACTTACTATCCAGTCTATATAATTAACACCAGTCTGATGATTATGCAATGTGAAAATAATTTGATTATGCATGTTTTATCCTGCCTAGGAAACAGGGTGGGTATTCCCTTGCCATTCAAACTGTGCTCTGCAAACTAGCAGCACTGATATTACGAGAGAACATGTAAAAACCACAGAAATCTTAGCCTAAATAATTTATATATCATATATACTTATATATTTATATATAATAATTATCAAGGGTTAATGAGGGAGGGCGGGGGAGGGGGAAGGGGAAGCCAAGAGCTCAAGTAGAAAGAAAATGTTTTGAAAATGATAATGGTAACATATGTACAAATGTGTTTGACACAATGGATGGATTGTGATAAGAGCTGTAAGAACCCCCAATATTAAAATGATTAATAAAAAAATCTTAGGCCTGATCCCAGATCTACTGATCAGAATCTGCACTGAACAAGATCCCCGGGTGAGTCATGTGCATTTTTGAGAAGTGCTGGTTGGTTCTTCTTCATGTACATGGTACCTAGCATGAAGCTATATATGCAGCAGGTGGTTAATAAATTCAGGTAAGACACTGAATGATCTTGCCAGTTTCTCCATTAGCAAGCACTTAACTTTTATTAAGCCATCAACAAACTTCTAAGAAATAACTTGGTACATTTTAAAGAATGATGTAAAGCTGGTATTTTGCTTATAATCAAGCTCATAAAAGAATCTGCCACATGATTCTGTCCCAGTGCTTGGCTTTTAACACATTATATCTTTAAAACAAGAAGTTACTATAATACACAAGGGGGCTTCAGGAGGCTCCTGGAAAAAAAATAACCTTTACTTTTGGAAGACTGTGACTACCTGTTCTGTATTACCGATGGAGAGTATAACGTTTCATCCAAATGGGAGTTAGTTAATTCAAAATGAAACATAGGAAGGCCTTAGTGGCACAGTGGACTGCTACACACGAGGTCAGTAGTTCAAACCCACCAGCTGCTCCACAGAAGAAAGATGAGGCTGTCCATTCCTATAAAGATTCATAGCCTCAGAAAGCCTAGGGAGCAGTTCCATATGGTTGGTCACTAGGAGTCAGAATTGATTGGATGGCAATGGCATGAATTTTTAAAGTGAAGTATCTCCAAGATTAAAAAAAACAACTGCCCAGCATTCTGTGGGAATACAGGATGGAGCTTTTCTAGGAACTTTTTAAAATCCCTTTGTATAATGCTAAGGTTTATATATAGTCACACAAATGACACTCGGTTGCCAAAGTCTTGTGGCACATGCTTCATTTTATCTTTTTGAAATACCTAAAACACTGAATAAAGCCTAATATTGAGGCAGTTAACAGACACAAACATCGAACCCTTCAAAATATCTGTACATTGTATGCACGTAACATAGGTTTCTAAAGCCATAGCTACTGAAAATGAACTTCAACAGAATCATATTCACCAAAACCTTACCTGGTCCAATACAGAAAACTTTCTCAAAGTCAGCACAGATACACATCTGCTTATACAGCTGTGGGGACTGAGCCAGGTATGCATTATTTTTAAAATAGGACACAGTGAAGACATTGGCTCCTCCTTCACTGGCGGCTAAAATATAAATATTCTTATTAGTATAATCAATGACAAGCTCATTGGTGCAAATCTAAAAAAAAACAAGTAGTTCAAGTAGTTTACTTAAAAAAAAGGGAAAGCCATCATGGCAGATAAATCCTCATGGATCGGTTTATTCTCCTTACATGTTTTTCTAAACAGTTTCTAGGTAAGTCAGACATACGTCTTTGAGAATACCTTCACTTGAATGTATTCCCTTCCTTCCTGTGTCAATTTCAAATCTATTAAAATGACTTTGGGGTTGGAAAAATAAATAAACACAGATATATTTATAACCAATCTAAATATCATTTGTAATCGTTACTTAAAACACACAGAAAGGTGTTACTTAAGCAACTCCAATAATGGTAAAATGAGTCAGGTAAGATTTTCAAATGAGTGAGAATTAATGAGATTACCCCATTTGTAGTATCTCGTGATTTTACAATGCGGTTTGTAGAAAACAAAATTGCAATCCCATTTCGAAAGAAACCTGCCTTGCATAAGCAAATGTGGTGAAGAAAGCTGATGGTGCCCGGCTTTCAAAAGAGATAGTGTCTGGGGTCTTAAAGGCTTGAAGGTGAACAAGCGGCCATCTAGCTCAGAAGCAAATAAGCCCACATGGAAGAAGCACATCGGCCAGTGCGATCACGAGGTGCCCAAGGGACCAGGTATAAGGCATCATGCAAAAAAAAAAAAGATATAAGTGTGTGTATGTATGTGTATATATGTGTATATGTATATATGTATATATGTATGTGTATATATGTATATATATATCATATTAAATGAAGGGGGAAGTGCAGAGTGGAGACCCAAGGCCCAAGTGTTGGCCAATGGAGATCCCCTCATAGAGGGGTTTAGGAGAGGAGATGGGTTAATTAGGGTGTGAGGTAGTATCGATGAAGAACACAGCTTTCCCCCAGATCCTGGATGCTTCCTCCCCCCAACTACCATGATCCGAATTCTACCTTGCAGGGCTGGATAGGACAGAGGCTGTACACTGGTACATATGAGGGTTGGAGGTACAGGGAATCCAGGGTGGATGATACCTTCAGGACCAAGGGAGTGAGGGACGATGCTGGGAGAGTGGAGGGTGAGTGGGTTGGAAAGGGGGAACTGATTACAAGGATCCACATGTGACCTCTTCCCTGGGAGAGGGACAGCAGAGAAGGGGGGAAGGGAGACTCCGGATAGGGCAAGATATGACAAAATAACGAGGTATAAATTACCAAGGGCATATGAGGGAGGGGGAAATGGGGAGGGAGGGGGGTGGAAAAAAGAGGACCTGATGCAAGGGGCTTAAGTGGAGAGCAAATGCCTTGAGAATGATTGGGGCAGGGAATGTATGGATGTGCTTTATACAATTGATGTATGTATATGTATGGATTGTGGTAAGAGTTGTTTGAGTCCCTAATAAAATGTAAAAGAAGAGAAAAAAATGATTAGGGCAAAGACTGTACAGATGTGCTTTATACAATTGATGTATGTATATGTATGAACTGTGAAAAGAATTGTATCAGCCCCAATAAATTGTTAAAATAAAAAAAAAAAAAAAGAAAGAAAGAAACCTGCCTAATGAAAGCAGTTCCTGCTGCAGCTGATGTGAGATGGAAGCCGGCTTTGTGTGTGTTACTGCCTCATCCTGTCCTCGCTATCGCACCCCACTCCTGAAGGGAGGGCCGGTGGCGCACCGCTGATGGCGGCACAGCTGTCAACACACAGCTTCTCTCGCAACAAGGGACTCACTTGGAATTCCAAAACCAAACCAAACCCACCAAAATAACACCACCAACAAAAACACACAGTATTAAGTAATTCTGTATAAACCCAGAGCATTTCCAAGAGTTAGGAGGCATTATTCTGAAGCATACCTGAAATAATTTTGGGAGTCTGTATTTCCACAAACCCTTTGTTAATTAGCGTCTCTCGGAAGAGATGGCAGATGCCAGACTGGAGACGGAAGATAGCCTGGCTAGTTGATGTCTACAAGTCAATAACAAAATCTAATTAAATCAAGTGAGCATTCACTAAGTGTTCTAGGCTTTGCTGGAAAATACAGAAAAAGAAAACCATTCTTGCTCTCAAAAATTTTCTAAGTCTAATAGTAAAGAAGAACAAAAAACACACAAATAAATATTAATAGATAGAAGGTAACAAGACATGCTGATATGTAATGATTATATATGATCATTAAATTAAATAAGGTAGAATATATAGCTATTCTCTTAGAAATGCTTAGTGAACAAATGTTTTCATTTGTAAGATTTCCATAAAAGAAAAATAGTTTTAAATAATTAATAAAGCATCTTACACACTGAATTCTTTTTTTGTTCTTAAAGAGGCAAACCCATTATATGATGTATTATTTATCACTTTGTATAGTATAATAATGCTGTCTTAAAGAAATATTTTAGCACTTGACAAGGAATGAATATGCTTTCACTGGAACCATTACTAACAGATTATAGCCATGTGTTGTTATTATTATAAAGTGTGTTGTTTATAATTTGGGGGAAACCCCACAATAAATGGTTGACATCATAATACCGATTTCCCAGGATGGCGCAGAAAACAATTAATATCAGTACTCTAAACTTTCTATCAATCGTCACCTTCCTGTATGCTCGCCTTCTCTTCCCCAGTTTCTCTCTTCTACTCTGCTTTTAGACCAGATTAGTTCTGACAATGAACAGAGAGCTCTAGACTGATTTCAAACCAACTGGGTCCGATGAGTTAGATGAAGAACCCCAGTCTTGCATCTAATCTTATTAGAAGAAATGCAATTACTTGCCCCATGTCAAAAGGCTGGATCCTGAGTGCAAGCAGATTAGTTAGTTAGACAGCACTACCCTCTGAAAGCACTGCTGACAGCAAAGTGTACTTTTACTAAAAACAAAACAACAAAAGCCCAGAAAATAAATAACTTCAGATTTCCATCTACCAGGGTTAAATATTCATATAAACTCAAAGGCATACATGAATCACTTCTTATAAAACAATAGAGACCATTTAAAATCTCTTCCTATAGATTTATTTTCAAGATATCTACATTTTAAACGATGCAAAAAGACTTGTGTCTTTTTTACATTATGCGGTTGAGTCAAACATTCAGTTCATCCAATCCAAACAAGTTGCCTCATCTTCTGCTTTCAAAACCTGCCAACCTACTTAAAACCGAAGGCCGGTTTCATCACTACAGAGACGCACAGAGAGACGAACTGCATCTCACTAACAGACACTCCACAGCGGGGTCATTAAATAGGGTTTCCTGCCATCTGGCTCTTGTAGCTAGCCAAACCAATGCACTTCAACCTGTTATCTAATGGAAATTAATTTCTGCAATAACTGTCACAGCTTATATAGCATTAATAGAAGTTTAACAGATTGTTTGTTTACAAACCATTCTGTGCCCACATTTTCTATCTGCTGACTGTTCAAACAGGCACATTAATGTGCAGCATTTATGAAGAAAATAGATTTATATGATTTTAAGAAAAAGCACTGTTTTCTTACTTCCCCCAGCAGTTAGGCTCTTCAAGTCAAGTCAACTGCTAGAAAGACAGGCACCTTTCTTGACTACATCTATCTGATTAAATAAGACATCACTTCCTAGTAATCCACATGATAATTATGATATGCCCTAATTTCTATCTAGTTATTTACATGCTTGAGAATATTCACTAGCAGTTTAAAAAAAATGGTTTAATTTGAGAACTGGGCATCATGGGGTAAAGATTTAGGCTACAAAAAAGGGATAAACCAAAAGACATGACTCCACATAAGATGTTCCTTAACAGTAAATAAAAATGAAGGAAAAATATTTCAAAACCATCCTAAACTATTTTGATTACTTATCAGACCAACAAAAAGCCCATCACTGCAATGAGGGGCACACTGTGCTAGCACATCTAGACCAGTCATTCCTGCTGGCGGAAGAGAACACGGACCAATCGTTCAGAGGCTTGGATACCCCTGCCCCACGCTCACTGTGCTCAGAAGAACCTCTGTCTTCAAATCCAGCTCGGTCAACTAACTGAGCAAAGGAAGAGCACCGAGCAGACCTCATCCGAATCTGACACATCTTACACCTCCGCCCGGGTCAGCGTTCCACGTTTAGTCCTCTGCAAAAAAGCATTGCTTTTGCACGAGAGGCCAGCAGAACAGCTAAATCTAAGAAACCAGAAGGGGAACTTTTCTTGTTCTGGGTAAATCAAGTCATTCTAGGTAGAACTTATCTAAAGAGAAACAAAGTCATTATTTTTAGGGATTATCTTTAATTGTTACCCTATTACATATGGACTGAGATAATCAACTTCTCTTGTGTCTACAAATTTGATAGTTATGGTAAAAATCTAACAGATCCAAATTCTTACTAAGTTTACAGGGAGTACAATAAAAGAAACCTGTGCTTAAGAAAACAGCTGTGTATGTAAGTCTGTTTCAAGTGCCGCGCTTCTAAACTAGCTATACAACACAAAAAGTTAAAGCAATACGCTGACTATTAACTTCAAGGCACTGGTTTATCTGAACCTTTCATTCTGAACTGGATAGGAAGCTACATATATTTTTTATACATAATTCCACGCTACTATACTCATTTGTACCTAGATATGAATAAAAAAGTATTTCCCAAAGCAGTACTAACATCCCCTGGGTGGGTGTCTGAAGTGATCCAGGGACTGAAAAAGTAGCTAACTACAATTTATCCTGGATTATGAGCTACAGTGTGAAACAGTTCACTGCTGGGGGGCACTGAGTTCCCCTACCTGGTCCCCACAGAGGGAGCAGCAGGCCAAGTGAGTTTGGGAACCTGTGCTTTAGAGTAACTCTTGTCTGTTTGGTCCCATATAGATATTCTTAAAGAGCACAATGGTCAAGGGTGAGCTCACTGACTTTTGGAGATAATCTATTTAAATTCATAAGGTTTTCAGTGGCTAATCCCTCAGAACTGGAAAAGCCTTTTCCTTCCATGTCGTCTGTTCTTAGTCTGGAAGCTCTGCTGGAACTGTTCACCTTGGGTGAGCCTGCTGGTTTTCAAAACAGTGGCGACATAGCTTCCAGAACATGCAAGCCATCACCATATGGCAAACTGACATTCAACCACTTTAAGATAAAGAACCAATGGCACAGAAGGAAGAAGTACAAACTGTACAGAAAGCATGAACAAAAATCCAGGTTCCAGAAATTGGTGGAATACCAATCAAAATGTTTCAACAAAGTCATGCAGCCCTCAATAATCTGTGCCAAAAATGTGGAAGACAGCTACCTCATTAGCTAACTGGAGGGATCCAGATCAATTCCAAGGAAAGGTGACCCAGAGAGCAGAAATTACTAAAGAGTATCACCAGTATCACATGCAAGCAACATTCTGCTGAAGGTAATTCAACAATGGTTACATCAGCACCTTGACAAGGAATTGCCAGAAATCTAAGCTGGATTCAGAAGAGGATGTGGCGCAAGGGCTATCACTGCTGACAGTGAAGGCTCTTGGCTGAACGCACTGTGTTAGTCTGGGTACCTTAGAGAAACAAATCCACAGAAACCACATGGATAAGAGTTTTATATAAAGGTTAAGTGCACATCAAGAAAACATCCCAACCCAGTGCTGCCCAAGCCCACAGTCCAACATTAGCCCATATGTCCAATGCCAATCCACAAAGTCCTCCTCCATCTCACAAAACACATGCAATGTTGCCGACTGTAAGAGGAAGTCAAACCAGTGTGAATGTATAAGCATCTCAGCGCTGGCAGGGGTCTCCACACAGCTGCTCCAGCACCCAGGGCTGCAATGGGGTAGGTCCATGTGGCCTCTCCTCAGGGATGTCCTGCAAGAAGTGAGCCTTGCCAGCTGGAGCAGGGAACTGGCTAAGGCAGTTGCACCCTGGTCCCATTATCAGAAAGCAAGAGACCTGAGAACTCAGAAGGCAAGGCTCCCTGAGCCATTTATCTCTCCGTCCTTCAATTATCCCCACATGAGTTTATCAGCCAGGTTGGCACAATAAACTTTATCTCAGCATAGGATACCAGAAAGATGTTTATTTGTGTTTTACTGACTACATCAAGGCATTCATTTGTGTGGATTTTAACAAATCCTGGGTAGTACTGAGAAAAATGGGAATTCCAAAATAATTCATTATGTTCATGTGGAACCTGCACATGAATCAAGAGGCAATCATTTGAAGAGGACAAATGATTACCGAATGGTTCAAAATCAGGAAAGGTGTGGTCTGTCAAAAGTTGTATCCTTTCACCATACTCACTTACTCTATGCTGAGCAAATTATCTGAGAAGCTGGATTAGGTGAAGAATTCAGCATAGGACTGGAGGAAGGTTCATTAACAATCTGTGGTATGCAGATGACACAATCTAGCTTGCTTAAAATGAAGAGGACCGGAAGTACTTGCTGATGAAATAGAAGATTACACCCTTCAGTAAGATTACAGCTCAGTGTAATGAAAGTCTAAATCCTCACAACTGGACCAGGAGACAACATCGTGATAAAGAGAAAAGAATAATTTTAAGGATCTCCTTTTGCCCGGATCAATATTCATGGAAGTAGCAGTCAAGAAACCAAATGGCATATTGCATTGGGCAAATTTGCTGCACAAGGCCTATGCAAAGTGAAGAGCAAGGATGACACTCTGAGGACTGAGATGTGCCCGCAGTCACTCCATACGGATGTGACGAACAGGCAATGAATGAAATCAAGAAGACTGCAGCAGAACTGAATCTTCTGAATGATGCTGTCGGTGAAGAAGACGTCAAGTACTGTGGATGCCAGAAGAACACCCACGCGTCTGTCTGGGAAGAAGCATGGCCAGAATGCGACTTAGAGGAGAGGATACAAGGCTTTTTTCCAAGTACTTTGAACACAGTAGCAGGAGAGTCTAGTCCCTGGAGAAGGGTGTCATGCTTGGTAAAGCAGAGGGCAAAAACAAGGAAGACCCTCATGGAGATGGAGCGATGCAGTGACTACAACCGTGGGCTCAGACGTAGTAACAACAGTAAGGATGGTGCCGGGCCAGGGAGGGTTTTGTATGTTGGACACAGGGTTCCTATGCGTCAGTGGCAACTCTGCACAGGACTGCAGGAACAACTGTCAAGGTGACAAAGAATTGGAGCGTTAGCTACGGTATTTCAATCGAGGAGGAAGATGTGGTCAAAGTATTAAGAAAGAAAGATGACACTGGCTCTGTTACGATGATGAAACCACTGAACTCTCACTTGCCACCGAACCAGAAGAGGAAACAAAAGACCCATAAGCCCACTGTGCAAACCAAGAGGGCCGAGAACTCCTTTAGTAATTCTGCACGCAGCCCACTTCCCCCAGGATGGAAGCACTAACTACTCCTCTCCACTGGGTCAGTCTAAAATGTGGAATGCCCCCTTGCTGAACCATCTGTCCAAAGCTGGTATCATCCGGAAGGGAACCCACTGAGTGGCTTCATGTTACCTTGTCATTTTAAAATGAACAAAGTCAAGATCCTGTGAGGTCCTTTCCAAGGAATACAAGTCGGTCGGAAAGATAACTTGTTCTTGTATATGTGCATACAGACAAATCCCAATTGGTTTTGTAAGCCCGAGGCAGGGATGGCACTGTTGTCCTATTTGACTTCAATTCAATCAGACCACTGCATGCATACATGAAGCGTACCCTAAGATCAATGACTCTGTTGTCTAGTCTGGTATCTTGGTTAACAGTTGCTCGTCCTTCCTGAAAAAGCAAAAGCAAAAAAGATACAACAGGTTATTTTGCTGATTTTAAAAAATACTACAAAAATGCTTTTAGACACTATGGGGACTTTTAAGTGCGAATACAAGGGCAGGTATTAATAGTATGCCCCTTTCAAATGACTTACAATCATTTTAATCTTTACTCAATATACCTCAGGCTTCCTGCCTCAAGAGGAGGGATCCAGGATAACGGTAGAAATTATTAAGAAGCAGGGACAGCGCGAGTTAAGTGTTGAGAGAGAGAAGGAAGAGAAATAATAACCCAGATATGTTAATATCCTCTCTCCACCCAACACACACAAAAGCCTTTCCTCATTATGGGGACATCTGAGAATTAACCAATTACATCTTTATTGATTTATGGATTCTACATGCTTGACCCAGTCTGATAAGGAGTCCTGGTGGTGGCGCAGTTCAGCACACAGCTTACTGAAAGGTTAGCAGTTTGAACCCCCAGCTGCTCCAAGGGACAAAGACGTGGTTATCTACAATCTGTGTACGGGCAGTCTCTCTCTGTCTTACAGGGCAGCCACATGCAGAAACGGACTTCATGGCACACAACAACAGCACTGGGTTGAAAGAAGAGATCACATCTGATAGAGAGTAGCAGTTCTCCAAGTACGATCGGGGGACTCCCATTCTCTCACGAGCGTACCAGGGAGTGTTTCCAGAGGCTGCATGATGCATTACTTCACAAGGGAATAAATGCAGAGGCAGCTACGAGAATCTAATCATCACTATTAAACCATACAATCTAGAGAAATGTAAAACATTTTAAAGAAATGTAAAACAACTTATTTGGATATAAAACGATTTGTAAAAGAGTAATGTACATTAATAGTACATACAAGGGCACTTCAAAAAACCTCATGGAAAAATCCACTATCTTTTAATTCCATTTTCCATGAACTTTTTTAAGTGTCTTCATACTGTCTTGTAAGCTTCCACAGCCATACCCACAGTGACACCAGCTTAATGGGTTCATTTCTAAGAGTATCAAGAGAGGCTGACACCAAATTCTGAGAACTGCTGGTCTAAGATTGAAATGAATAAAAATGAAGTTAAAAAAATGAAGCTCTGCTGAATTCATAGGTACCCATAATATAAAAGCAGGACATCAGGTTTTTCAGTTTTGCAAACTAAGCACAGTGCTTCAAAGGTTCAATGGCTACCTCTTCTCCTTCCCCTTCAGGCCGAACAGCATCATCCAGTTGCAGGGGCAGGCGGGGCTCAGCCAAGCTGACCACATAAACCTAAAAGTGAGATATTAACAGTAACATGAAATCCATAAAGCCTGACACATTTTGTTTACATACCAATCTGAAGTTTACTTAAGCGTGAAAAACTGTTTACAAACATTTTTTACTGAAACTACTTGCTAAAATTAAACGAGATGACACACAATTGCCACCTATAAAATTGAGAGTACTTTGTGTGTGTGTGTGTGTACCACTGCGGGTTTTTAGGGAGGAAAATAAAGCTTTCTACTCCCATAAACAGTTACCGTCTCAATACTCACACAGGCAGTTCTAGCCTGTCCTAGAGGCTTGACTAGATGGCAGCAGGTTTGGTTTGTTTGGGTGGGCTGTTGCAACAGCTAAAGAAAATAACATATATACAAAGAGACTGTCAACTCTAAGGTGCATACAAATGCAATAAGCAAGAGTACAGGGGGTCAAAGGTCTGGGCTTAAGGCCCTTCTCTATCATATTAAAACTGGCCTGAGGCAAATCACTTAACCTCAGAGCATTGATGATTACTCTGTAAAATGAGGCCTGCTGTATGAACCAAAGGGACTAATGAATGTGAAAATGTGCTCATGTGAAGGAGTCACTAACATGTGAGTCATTATGGTTAACAGCATCTGGCCATTACTAGTACTGGGACCCAATCCAGTCCAACTCTACCACGCCTTCTTCTATTTCTCATCCTTTCCCCAAATATCTTATTGCCTTGTCTCATCAATCATGTGACATCTCATTTCTCCTAGTGGGGAGCTGCTGCAAACAAATGATGTTCTTAACACCCCCCCCCTCCCAATCACTCCTTTTAGAGATAAAAAGCAGCTGAGTCATAAAGATTGAGCTAGAGTTTCTATGTTGTTGTTTTGTGTTAATGTTACTTTACTAGTTATCCCTGGCTATGATGTTCCAGTCTGCTTCCATAAAGATATCTGCCCTGGAAACCCTATTGCATTTACAGAAATTTATATTCACTCCAAAGTTAAAGACCTGCAGGGCTATCTCACTTTTTAAAAAAAAAAATCTCACTTACTTTTATAACTAGTGGAATCCATCATCATCTTCTTCATTTAGTTGTGAACACAGAGATGCTCAGACCAACAGAGATCCAGCTTAACACGGAGTTCTGCTTTGATGACTGTTGCTAAAGTGGGTTCTGATTTAAGTTCAATACCTTGTTTTTTTGTTTTGTTTATATCTTTCATAATTATTGTCTTTTAATATCACTATTTTTATAAATCCAATCTTTGTCTCTAAGGGTTGGAAACATTTCCTATAAATTTAAAGATCTGTTTGATGATTAAAAAGAGTCAGCACGATTGGCTACTCAAAGATACAGCGTCTGGAGTCTCAAAGGCTTGAAGTCAAACAAGAGGCCATCTAGCTGAGAAGCAACAAAGCTCACATGGGAGTAGCACATCAGCCTGTGTGATCACAAGGTGTCAATGGGAATAGGTACTGAAAGTTTAAAAACAGGCAATCAAATTTATGTGAAGGAGTATAGACAAGATGTATCCAAAACAAAAAATCTACACCCCCAATTATGGAAGTTATAAATGTGGTGTGTTATATAACACTAATACATCATAATTCAGGGACTACCTGTATCCAGTAACTGTTTGCTGGTTGAATAAATAAATGGTAAGGAAAAGTCATGTCATTTATTTTAAGATTCTATCTAGTAAAAAATATTTTATGCTTTGTGAAATATGCATGACTTTTATTATGGCAAAATTTGTAGATAAGCCCTTTAGATTTTCTATTTCTCATTAAGATTTATGAAGGTTATACTGTACATGAGCTAGTTAGACTATTTTATATTTACTTGATCTAATAAAAATCTTTTTATTTATTAGTGTATTCAAAAAATATCTTACTTGGAAGCTGAGGGAGAGGCTTTTTCGGTTAGTATAATGAATTAATTTTTAAAAATTCATTGAATGGGGGCTTATACAACTCTTAGCACAATCCATACATACATCCATTGTGTCAAGCACATTTGTGCATTTGTTGTCATCATCATTCTCAAAACATTTCCTTTCTACTTGAGCCCTTGGTATCAGCTCATTTTACCCCTCCCTCTCCATACCTCCCATAAACCATTGATAATCTATGAATTATTATTTTGTCATGCCTTACACTGTCTGACGTCTCCGTTCACCCACTTTTCTGTTGTCCATCCCCCAGGGATGGAGTCATATGGAGATCCTTGTCATCGGTTCCCCCTCTCTACCCCACCTTCCCTCTACCTTCTCACTATCACCACTATCATCCCTAGTCCTGAAGAGCTCATCTGTCCTGGATTCCCTTAATTTTATTTTTTATTTTTTTAAACGTTTTATTAGGGGCTCATACAACTCTTACCACAGTCCATACATATACATACATCAATTGTATAAAGCACATCTGTACATTCTTTGCCCTAATCACTTTCTTTTCTTTCTTTCTTTTTTTACATTTTATTAGGGACTCATACAACTCTTATCACAATCCATACATATACATAAATCAATTGTATAAAGCATATCCATACATTCCCCACCCCAATCATTCTCGAAGCATTTGCTCTCCACTTAAGCCCTTTGCATCAGGTCCTCTTTTTTTTCCCCCTCCTTCCCCGCTCCCCCCTCCCTCATGTGCCCTTTGTAATTTATACATCGTTATTTTGTCATATCTTGCTCTATCCGGAGTCTCCCTTCCCCCCCTTCTCTGCCGTCCCTCTCCCAGGGAGGAGGTCACATGTGGATCCCTGTAATCAGTTCCCCCTTTCCAACCCACTCACCCTATACTCTCCCAGCATCGCCCCTCACACCCTTGGTCCTGAAGGTATCATCCACCCTGGATTCCCTGTGCCTCCAGTCCTCATATGTACCAGTGTACAACCTCTGCCCTATCCAGCCCTGCAAGGTAGAATTCGGATCATGGTAGTTGGGGGGAGGAAGCCTCCAGGATCTGGGGGAAAGCTGTGCTCTTCATCGGTACTACCTCGCACCCTGACTGACCCATCTCCTCTCCTAAACCCCTCTATGAGGGGATCTCCATTGGCCGACACTTGGGCCTTAGGTCTCCACTCTGCACTTCCCCCTTCATTCAATATGGTGTACACACACACACACACACACACACACACACACACACACACACACATATTCTTTTTTTTTGCATGATGCCTTATACCTGGTCCCTTTGGCACCTCGTGATCGCACTGGCTGGTGTGCTTCTTCCATGTGGGCTTTGTTGCTTCTGAGCTAGATGGCCGCTTGTTCATCTTCAAGCCTTTAAGACCCCAGACACTATCTCTTTTGATAGCCGGGCACCATCAGCTTTCTTCGCCACATTTGCTTATGCACCCATTTGTCTTCAGCGATCCTATCATGGAGGTGTGCAGCCAATGATATGATGATTTTTTGTTCTTTGATGACTGATAACTGATCCCTCTGGGATCACTCGCTCACACAGGCTGGTGTGTTCTTCCATGTGGGCTTTGTTGCTTCTGAGCTAGATGGCCGCTTGTTTATCTTCAAGCCTTTAAGACCCCAGTCACTATCTCTTTTGATAGCCGGGCACCATCAGCTTTCTTCACATTTACTTGTTCACCCACTTTGGCTTCAGCAGTTGTGTCGGGAGAGTGAGCATCATAGAGTACCAATTTAATAAATGAAAGTATTCATGCATTGAGGGAGTGCTTGAGTAGAGGCCCAAGGTCCTTCCGCCACCTTAATATTAAACCTATAAATGTAGACAATTAGATCTATTTCCCCATCCTCATATATATGTTTGCATGTACATGTCTTTGTCTAGACCTCCATAAATGCCCCTTGACTCCCAGCTCCTTCCTCCATCTCCCTTGACTTTCCTCCTGCCCTACCACCATGCTCCGTCCCCACCTGGGCTACAGCTATACCTTTTCTCTACGCAACCTTACCCTTGATCATTCCCCATCAGGCCTGCCACTCCCTCCTCACTACCATTTTGGGTCCCATGTTGTTCCCTTGTCCCTGTGTTTATTAACACCACTTCCTTACCTTAATTTTACTTTTATCTCTGCTTTCATGATATGGTTAGCTTGTCATTTCTAGGATATAAGACTCATTGATAGGGTTAGTTCAAAATGAGACCAATCCAAAGAAAATCATGTAATCTGGCAAGTTATGACAGTAAAAAAGACAAAATTTTCTAAGCCTTGAAGAATTCCAAGACAATTTCAGCTAAACACTGTTTATGGATGGGTCACTTATTGTGAATCTGTCCACCTGCTTATCTGCCCTCTCTTTTAGATGCACACACACACACACACACAAAGGTGTGAAGAGACCATCTGTCTTAAAGGCTACTCCTTAAGAGAAATTTTATAATATATAATATAATGAGGTCTCATGCTGAGAATTGCAATTTAAATTTTCAGGGTTATTTCAATAGGACTAAATATGTGTGAATTTACTTATGGTATTTTAAAAGTCAATGATTAAAAAAAAATAAGTCAATGATAATGATTACTTTCGATTTTTTCCCCCCGAGAATAGATGGATAAATCTTGTATAAAAAGAAGCTACTAGATGGAATTGGGCCTCTACTCAAGGCTTCCCTCAATGTAAGAACACTTTATTCTATTGACCTGGCATTCCTTGATGCTCACCTTCCCGACAGGAGCACTGAAGACAAAGTGGGTGCATAAGCAAATATGGTGAAGAAAGCTGACAGTGCCTGGCTATCAAAATATATAGCATTTGGGGTCTTAAAGGCTTGAAGATAAACAAGCGGCCATGTAGCTAAGAAGCAACAAAGCCCATATGGAAGAAGCACACCAGACTGTGATCATGAGGTGTCGAAAGGATCAGGTATCAGGCATCAAAGACCCAGAACAAAAAATCCTATCATCGTGAATGTGGAGTGGAGTTCTAAAGGCCATCTGTAGACAACTGGACATCCTCTTACAGAGGGGTTGTAGGGAGGAAATGAGCAGCCAGGGTGCAGTATAGCACCAATGAAACATACAACTTTCCTTTAGTTCTTTAATGCTTTCTCCCTGCCACTATCATGATCCCAATGATACCTTACAAATCGGACTAGATCAGAGCATGTACATGGGGACAGATAAGAGCTGGAAATACAGAATCCAGGACAGATAAACCCCTCAGGACCAATATTGAGAGTAGCAATACCAGGAGGGGAAGGGGAAGGCGTGGAGGAGGGACCAATCATAATGATCTACCTATAACCTCCTTCCAGAGTGATGGACAACAGAAAAGTGGGTGAAGGGAGACGTCAGACAGTGTTTAAGACATGAACAAATAATAATTATAAAGCGTTTGTGAGGGAGGGGGGTGGGAAGGGCGGGGGGAAATGAGCTGATACCAATGGCTCAAGCAGAAAGAAAATGTTTTGAGAATGATGAGGGCAACAAATGTACAAATGTGCTTGACACAATGGATGGATATATGGATTTTGATAAGAGTTGTATGCGCCCCCAGTAAAATGATAAAAATAAAAAAATTAAAATCTAATGATTTCACTTATGTGAAAAAAAGAAGCTACTGTTGAAATATAAGACCAATATGGCATTACCTCTTGATTTTTCTATGAAATCTCATAAATAAAATCATAAGAATTTGTATAACACACCAACATTTAGAATTATATCAGAAGAAAATACATTGTGAGACAGACTCCTAATGGTGAATAAAGCTACTAAGTTATAGATTATATTTTACCCTCTGTGATTGTGGTAGATTGTTTGCAAAGTGGCTGCGATAATGAAATAATGCTCTGGGTCATGCATGTACCATTTCAATGATGTTGTCTCTCTTCCCAGTATGAGATGGAATCTATTTTTCTATCTCTTAAATCTAGGTTGTGCTATGTGACTTTGCTTATGGGATCTTTAATAAGCATGGCACCAGAAGCTTGTACACCAGGAGCTTCCTCTGTAATTGCCTGAAACACTGCTGGAACCCTGTGAAGAAGCCTGGGCTGCTGGCTAACAGGATGAGACCACATGGAAAGACGTTTCACGTACCTCTGTGAGCTCAGGCTGTGTCACATGGAACAGAGAGCAGCCATTTGAGATGGACGCTGCCTCAATAGACAAACTCAGATTTGTTGTTCTAAGCCACATGTATTGCGGAAGCCTTTACAGAACCAATTTAGCAATCAACTTCTAAATCTCAGCATTTCATATCAGCTCCACTTATTCAGGATACAAAGATATAACATGAAAAGTTACAAGAACTACTCAAATCTATTTCTGTACATAGTACACATTGTGAAAAAGTTACCTTTTGAACATGTAACTCAACATCTTGCTGTGTACAGCTTCCAATTTTCTGATTCACTTTTCTCACAACACCTTCTACATCCACGATGCTCTCTTTGTTGATGCTGTCAAAAAGAAAAAGAAAGAAAAAATCCCACGTTTAATAGTCTTACCAGAGGTGCCAAGCTCATTTGGTGTTTCAGCAGTAAAACTGAATATATTAAATTCTTCAGTATGGTAAGGTACTCAAGATAAAGCCAGTCTATTTAACCTACTTACAAGAAGTTATTATGTAGCACACTTTGTGAGATTCCTCAGAGATGATTTTTTTAAAATGCCACAATTTAGCTAGCACTAATAAAATACTCTGGACATAAAAGGAAAAAGTACCCACACTGAACTTTGAAAACCGTGAGTCTTTCAATTATTTATTAAAGAACATTTTCTTCATGCATTTCAGATTTACTATGATCAGTATTTCCTGTAACTAGAAACACTGGCCTCTATAAATTCAATTACTGATCAGGAATATAACTAAGTAAGAGAACAAGGTCCAAGGAGAGGATTTCAAGGTAATAGGGTATTAGAGCATTGTTTAATGATTAGATTCTCATTGTCTACAGTTTCTGTGTATATGTAGTCATTTGATTCCATGATAATCTATTGGACAGACTGCATTATTTTAGTAAAAAGAATGACTATAGGAAGGTTAATATCCACTGAGTGTAAATGCATCTCTTGGGCAGTTTAATTTGACAAGCAACTTTCATTTTGGAGACAAGACTGTATTAGAGCTTAAATTCTAAGTAGTTAGTTTTGTGGAAGGCTGTGTGTATAGTCTGTAGTGGGGGCCCCAACTCCATTTTCAGTCCTGACAGAAGCTCTTTCTGATCATTAAACCAACAAGGTGGCTAATATTTCGACAAGTTCTGGGCAATCTTAGGTAGCTTTGTCCTTCAGATGAAGTTTGTTTAGAAGTAGATTACAATTCTCAGGTGAGGGGTTAGGGGGTGAGGGCAGCTTTGTCCTCAGCTTGAACAGAGAACTTATATGTTGGTGACCTTAATAATCTACTGAAAATAGCCACATTTATCTAAAAGTTGGGATCCTGGTGGCTATGACTGGGTCATAGCCATAGTCTTGAGCCAGACTTGGTTGGAGCCCCCCAAACCAATGCTGTAAACTTAAAAAATCTCAAGAGTGTAGGCAGTCCCATCATGCTGGTGTTTTCCCTCATTCTGGGATGATTGTATTTGTTTGCGTTGAGGGCTTAAAAAAGTTTCTATGGAATATTGAGGTAGTTAAGTTTATTGTGCCAAGCTGGCCGATAAACATATGTGGGGTTGGTTAATTGAAGGACGGAAGGGATAAATGGTTCAGAGAGCCTTGCCTTTCTAGTTCTTGGGTCTCTTCTTTGTGATGGTCAGACCAGGGTGCAGCTGCCTTAGCAGTTCCCTGCTTCAGCTGGCAAGGATCACTTCCTGCAAGACATCCCCAAGGAGAAGCCACATGGACCTACCCTGATGCAGCCCTGGGTGCTGGAGCAGCCGTGTGGAGACCCCTGCCAGCACTGAGATGTTTACACATTCACTGACTCGGCTTTCCTCCTGCAGGCAGCATCACTGTGTCTGCTTTGTAAGATGGAGGAGGACTTTGTGGATTGGTGTTGGACATATGGGTTAATGAGTTAATGTTGAACTTATGGGCTTGGGCAGCACTGGGTTGGGATGTTTTCTTGATGCACACTTACCCTTTATATAAAACTCTCTCTTATACATGAGTTTCTGTGGATTTGTTTCTCTAAAGTACCCAGATTAACACAAATATGTCTTAATTCTGAAACATTAACTTAATAAATGTGTCAATGGTTATTTTAGATTATTAGTACATTACCTAACAAGAACAGCATATACCCAGTGACACAGTGGATTAGGAGTAGGCTGGTGACAGTGGATTACAAATTAGGCCTAGGCAACTGCAAGGTGAGCAGTTCAAACCAATTGACAGCTTCATGGGAGAAAGATGCAGCTATTGACTCCTGTTGAGGAAGGGGAACCCATCACAAGGTTGGATATATAGCCTCCCCCACCAAAAAAGGGGACAAATAACAGAAATGGTTGAAGGTAGTCAACAAGCAGTGTAAGATACGAAATAATAACATATAATTTATCAAGGATCCACGAGGGTGGAAGGGTGGGGAAAAAAAGAGAAGCTTATTCCAAGGGCTCAAGTAGAAAATGTTTTGGAAATGATGACAAAACATGTATAAATATGCTTGATACAACTGATGTATAGGATGTCATAAAAGCTGTAAGAGTCCCGAACAAAATGACTTAAAAAAAATAAAGATGACTCTTACAAAGTAAAAAAAAGATGAACAGTTTTGGAAACCCAACAGGGTAGTTTTGCTATGCCCTATGGCAGGGGTTCTCAATCTGTGGGTCATGACCCCTTTGGGGGGTCGAACGACTCTTTTACAGAGGTCCCCTAAGACCACCAGGAAACACATTACGATTCTAAACAGTAGCAAAATTACAGTTAAGAAGTAGCGATGAAAATAATTTGATGGTTAGGGGTAACCCCAACATGAGGAACTGTGTAAAAGGGTCGCACCATTAGGAAGGTTGAGAACCACAGTTCTACAGGGTCACTATGAGTCAGAATTGACTTGATGGCAGTGAGTTAAAAATATAACCAAGGTGGAAAAGATGTACCCTAAAGCGCTTATTCCCATAGAAATTTATTAGTTTTACTTCTGTGTATCTTCTTATCCTGTAAATTGGTCGCTATAGATTTGAGGAAAAATACAAGGTTTAATGTTCATATGAAAAATTCTGCTTATTGTGATGAAAAACCGGGTTCTCAGAAACTGCAGTGCTTCTGAGGCAAGGTTCTAGAAACTGAACAATGCTTGTGCTATATGTGATCACCACAGTGAACACTCACGCTGGTTTGGAAAAGGTTCCTCACGAGAATAATTGACCAGGGTGAAGTAAGAGTGGTGCCACACTGCCTAGAATTCTGTGCAACATGCCTTACTTTTAAAAAGCGCCATAGTGGATATACACATCTTGCGACTTTCCTAAGACTACACTAGCATTATCATTGCCCGATAGCTAGCTAAAATCTTGGGTTTGGAAGAAACTCAGAGTTTACTAAAGGAAAAACAGGTAATTGGTGAGCTGAGGCTACCTGAAGGGATCAAGAGGCTTCGGTTTACTGTTGAAACAGCGTTCTGGACTTGGGAATCTAGTGACTTCAAGTTCTCAATCAACGTGACGACTACTTTCCAGGTGCCTCACTAATTTGCATGAATAAATGTGTTATGTGAGTATATGACGCAGGACTTCTGAGAATTGTTTGCCTCCCTTATGCATGTTTCCATGAGGAAGTTTTTCTCTTTCTCTCTGAACACTGTAAAGCTTCATCAATCAACTAGTCCTGCCATGCCCCACCCAGAGCTCCATCCCACCGCAGGTCTGTTCCTGACCCTCCGGTTCCCTTATTTCATGATCCTCGACCCTATCCCCTTACATTCTCCAAGAAGAGGCCTTTTGGCCTTCTGTATGTTCCCTTGCCAGTCTTTATCAAGTCAACCCAAGAATATACACATTCTACTTTTAGAACAAAGCTGGAATATGGTTAACGCCACCTTTACTAGTTGTAGGTTAAATTTTAAGGAAAAAAAATCAGTACACTTTTAAATTTATTAATATTGAACACTAAAATATTTTATCTGCTCTACTGGAAAATATCACCATTTTAAACATCACTGCTTATACCATGTAAGTCACCTACAAAGTAACTTCTGAAGTTACTAGGTCCAATGTGAAATTGCTATCATAGTTTAGTTTACTACATCAATCAAAAAGACTCAAAACAAAACAGACAAAGTAGCCTTATTTTCTCCCTTGGAGAATCTGCTGGATGAACTCATGACCTTATGGTTAGCAGCCCAAAGCACAACCCACTATGCCCCCAGGGTTCCTGGTAATCAGAACAAAGATAAGCTTAATGCCAACAGGAACCCTGAAGACAAAATGCATGCATAAGCAAATGTGAAGAAAGCTGCTGGTGCCCGACCGTCAAAAGATATAGTGTCTGGGGTCTTAAAAGGCTTGAAGATGAACAAGGAGCTATCTATATGAGAAGCAAGAAAGCCCACATGGAAGAAGCATACCATCCTGTGTGATCATGAGGTAGTCAATGGGATCAGATGGCATTAAAGACCCAGAACAAAAAAATCGTATCCAGGGAATGAGGGGGAGTGTGGAATGGAGACCCGAAGCCCATCTACAGACAATTGGACATTCCTTTACAGAAGGGTCACTAGGAACAGGCGAGCCAGTCAGGGTCAGTATAGCACCAACGAACCACACAACTTTCCTCTAGTTCTTTAATGTTTCCTCCCCCCTACTATCATGATCCTAATTCTACCTTACAAATCCAGGTAGGCCGGAGCATGTACATGGGTATAGATAAGAGCTGGAAACACAGGGAATGCGGACAGATAAACCCCTCAGGACCAATAATGAAAGTAATGATATCAGGAGGGTAAGGGTAAGGTGGGGGGGAAAAGGGTGAACCAATCACAATGATCTACATATAACCCCCTCCCAGGGGGATGGACAACCGAAAAGAGGGCAAAGGGAGACATTGGTCAGTATAAGACATAGAAAAATAATAATTTATAAATTATCAAGGGTTTGGGAGGGAGAGTGGGGAAAAATTAGGGGCTGATATCAAGGGTTCAAGTAGAAAGAACATGTTTTGAAAATGATAATGGCAACAAATGTACAAATGTGCTTAACACAATGTATGTATGTATGTATTATGATAAGAGTTGTATGAGCCCCCAGTAAAATTATTTTTTAAAAAAGAAAAGAAAAACATTTACAATTAAAAAAAGGTTAATATTTTTCCTTATTATACCTAGTAGCTACTAAAAGAATATAGCCTATTTAGATGTTATTAAGGAGGGAGCCTTTCTACTCCTGTACAGGATTACTGCCTGGAAAACATGGGGCAGTTGTACCCTCTCCTATAGGGTTGCTATAAGTCGGAATTACGCGATGGCCAGGAGTTTGTGCTTGAGATATTAATAAATTCAGCTGATGTTTAAAAAAATCTTGGCTCCCTAGCCCCAGAAGAATTTGTTTCAAAGGACGACATTGATTCTGCAGACATGTCTGATCGGAGCACACAGGAGCAGATGAAGGGGGAGGAGGAGAGAATGGAGCACAGCCTGGCCCACCAGGCCGTGAGGATGATGTTCCTGATTGGAACAGCCAGTCCACAGAGAGGACAAGATGGCTGGTCCCACTATGGGACATGATGCCCCTCACTGGCCCATGGCGCTACAGGGGACAGCACCGGAGACAGTGTGGGAATTGCGCCTGACCCGATCCCACCACACCAAGGCGAAGCGCTGGGGGAGTGCAGCGGAACAGCAGGGGAATGGGGCGGTGGCGGGGTCCCCAGGGAGTGCTGGGGGTAGACTTTGGGGCCAGGGCATGGTGCCCCAACAAGACTGGATTGGAAAACCCTCCTAAGGGCCAACGAACGATCCTTGAACTGACTACAAGCTTTTCTTTCTTGAAAAAAAAAAAATCTTGGCTAATTTAGTTTTGATATCTTTATACCTACATCTTACTTCCATCTGTATATTTGTACTCATGCCTACATATTTATAGATGCAAAGAGCAAAATAAAACACATTAAAACAATTATGGATTCAGATTTATGAAAAAGAGCGAGAAGTTACTAGTCAGGGCTAGTAAAAGATTATATGCGGGTTCTATACACACACGTACAGATACACTTATGTATATACACATATATAAATTAGAGTCAATGCAATAAAAAAACCAGTCCACTGGCATCAATATCATACAAGAATACTAAGGCTTGGACAAACTACTGCCATTAGGAAGGTAAAATTCCACTTTGATCACAGAAACAGTATTTAAGATTTTTAGTGGCATTATATGTTAAGGTGGCACAGCACTTGAAAGCATAAATACAACAACTGACTGCTATCATAAAAAAATCTTATTAAGATTTTATCTGTATATTCTGAAAGCAATAGGCCACCACGCACATATTGTGGACAAGGGTTACATCTAATCAGCAACTATAAGCCTTGGGTTTTTACAGAGGATGTGGCAAGAAAAAAATATCTATAGTCAAAGGAAGAAAAACTCCTGGGAACTATTTTATTGTAGGAGAAATGGCTGAAGTAAATTAAACACATGTTTTCAAGAGCTAAGTCAGCTACTTTTATTATTACCACCACCTCCAAAAACACTATCACTGCATTGTACCTTTATTCCTTTTCCAGACACCTTTTGACCCTCCAGCTAATTAATCACTCTACAAATAAGATGAATTAGTATAGCCTCAATATTAAAAATGCTCTATCTAACAGGCACAACAGATTTCATGTCATCAATTAGAAACTGTCAACCACCAATTGCTGGTTGACCTTGATTCTGAGACTGGGGGCCCTGGGGTCTGAGGTTGGAGGGTAGGGTAGAGGGAGCATGCTAATTTTGTTTAACTTTAACCAAATCAGCCTTTATTAAATCAAGTTATTAAAAGTACCATTTATATAAAATATTTTATTAAAATAATTTGGTTTAAAAAATAAAACACGCTTTATCAATTTTTAAAAGAAATAAGCAACATATAAATAACTCAAACATTATTATTAAAAATGCAAGGTGGACAACAGAAAAGTGGGTGAAGGGAGACATCAGACCATGTAAGATGACAAAATAATAATAATTTATGAATTATGAAGGGTTCATGGGGGGTGGGGAGGAAAGGGGAAAAATGAGTAGCTGATATTAAAGACTCAAGTAGAAAGCAAATGTTTTGAGAATGATGATGGCAGCAGGTGTGCAAGTGTGTACAATGGATGTACGTATGGGTTGTGATAATTGTACGAGCACCCAATAAAATGACCTAAAAAAATGCAAGGCGAGGAAAAAACAAATAGCACTCAGTTATCTGGAGGGCTAAAAGCCCATCTTTCCAACAAGAGTGCTGTACAGTTTACTGTCTAGGGTCTCTCACTAAACACTTCATGACACTCTCGTTACTTGTCATTCTATTAAGCTTGACTCACTTTCACATCAACAGCCCCTCAAGAGCGGCGAACTCAAGACAATTCTGAAGGAACTATTAGAAGTGGGCACACTGTTGCATTAGTACCAGCTAACCATTCAAGAGTCTGTAATGTATGTGTGGGTGTATATATGCCTAGACACACACACCATACATTTTACACACACACACACACACACACACACACACACACACACACACACACACCTATTTATAATAAATATATTTCCCCCACACTCCCAGATTAGGAATGTGGCAATCAGTATTGCAGTTAGCACAGTAACAGAGTAAAAACGGCATACATGATAGTCTTTGCTGGAATCCTGCCTGGCGCAAACAATGAAATGCTTCACTCTTCCCAAAGGTTACCAGTCTGAACCCACCCAGGGGCCTCACAACAGAGGGCTGGTGATATGTGGAGGAGGTTGACTCTACATACATGGGGTCACCATGAGCTGGAACCTAAGTAATCACCACCAACTCCACCTCCACCAGCACTGGCACCCACCAATCACTACCACGGTCCTTGTTTAAAGAGGAAGAATGCGTAATATAGGCTTCAAAGACTCGGTTACAATTATTTCAGTACTCAAAGGAAGCGGCATCATCACGTACAGTAACTCATTAAGTAATGTTTTATTTACCGTTGCCCCTTTCCTCACAAATAAAAAGTACTTAACTTGGCTCTAATTAGTGGTTTCGGGTTCATTCTCCTGCGGTGCTAGCACAAATATCCACACCCTTGCCAGAGTTTCAAGGGAAGCAGGAGTTACCTCCTTGTCCCCTGACTTTGGATTTGCCTATGTGACTTGCTTTGATCCAGCAGATGTCCGTGGATGTTGCTGACAGTATAAGCTTGTGACAGGCTTGCAGAGGGGAACCGAAATGCCAGTGCTCCTGCCTTCTGCCCTAAGAGTCTGCTGCCAAAGGTAGCTGAGAGCCAGTTCAGTCTAGAGGAGCCGGACTCCAGGTGCCCCACAACGGTGTGACCAGTCAATCATGGATGACTGTTGTAGCTTACTGATTCTGAGTATTTTTGTGGCAATAACCGATCAATACAATCTTTAGCTTAACAAAAGTTATACAATAAACCTCCCCAACTCCTAGAGGTCAAAGCTTTCATCTCATCATAAGGTGTTTGAGAGTAAAAGTGTATTTGTATGTCATCACACACCAGAAAGCTACAATGTATATGAGGTACTATGAAGAGACTGAAACAAAGATAAAGAAAATCTGTCTTATAATTTTAAAGAATGGTGTTACAGAAGTCTAAGAAGTAATGTTTCCTAATGAAAGGGGTTGTTAATTTATCAAACAGGATTAAGAAATAGTCTCTAAAACACTTTTGATAATTTGATTTACTCTGCTAGTAGAAACACGGGGACTTTATAAGAAAAATGGAATGAGAAGATCATGGAACTTTTCCACAAAATTTTAAAGTCCCATCCTTTTAAAAGACAATACTTATAAATCATGTACATGTCTTAGTAAACTTAGGTGTTATTTTTTGACTAAAGTTCATGGTTAGCACAGTGGGTGCAAATCCATACATCAAACAGTCCTAATAATTCTAACTGTAAAGACTGAGGGCATGTCAGGTTTGATTAGAATATCTTAAAAAGACAAAAACGAGGCTCACACACACAAACCCATCGCTCACACTGTAATTGATATCAAGTGCTCACTCCAGAAGTGTCAGCACTAGCGTTTTCTTGTGTTTGTGCTTACATTTTCAGAATTATTCTCAACCTGTGGCTTCTTTTAAACCAAATGGCCCCAATTTTCTTAGTTTCTGAAAATATTGTTTTCTCCAAGTCCAGTTAACTGGGCACAGGCAACGGCAACAGACTGTAAGTGAACCAAATAGT
Organism: Tenrec ecaudatus; assembly: GCF_050624435.1. NCBI lineage: Eukaryota > Metazoa > Chordata > Mammalia > Afrosoricida > Tenrecidae > Tenrec > Tenrec ecaudatus. The sequence continues at coordinate 115,503,582 of NC_134542.1, read as the reverse complement.
GTGGGTACTAGTGTTGGCTCCTCAGTTACTGCAAGTCTTGGGTTGCTCCTTTCCCGGGGCCTCAAATGCTAGAGGTAAATGAGGTCCTCTGAGATGCCCTCTGGGTGAGAGACTCAGTGGATAGTTGAACTATTAGAACAACTCAGTTGCTTTACTCCTTTAAAAATAGACAGAAGTTCAACTATTTTTCCCTCAATGTGTAATCTTGAACAAATTTTATTTTGATCAGTAGGGAAGAAAATCATAAGGTCAAGAAAAAGCTGTTAAACTTGGTCTTTAGCAGGTCTGATGAAAAACACTATTCAGTATAGAAGAAGAGAAAATATTCAACAACACAGTTGGTGCTGTCGGTAAGTATGGAAGACAATCGGTTTTACCAACCAGCACGTGAAAGGATGCTCAACATCAGTAGCTGATGTTGAGCTCACTGTCACTGAGTTGATTAAGATTCAGAGGAACCATGTGGCCATGAGGCTGTCCATCTTTATGAGAGCAGAAAGCCTGGTGGTCTTGAACTGCTGACCTTGTGGTTAGCTGCCCATCTCAAAACCGCTATGCCACCAGGGCACCTTCATTTGTTATTAGGGAACTGCAAATCAAAATCACAATGAGATAGCACCTCACACTCATCACGATGGCTATAATAAAAATTGGGGTGTGTGTATAAGCAACAATCTATAGCTTAAACACACCTTTATGTAATTTTTCAATACCAAGGTTGTACTTAATATAGGGCTATATATAGGAATTAAGAAATTTAGTCTCTCCTCCAATGGATTAATACTCTGTTACAATACAGAGGTATGATGTTGAAAAACAAAACCAAAAACTGTCTTTACAAAGACTGGACTATAACTAACACAAACTACTCTGATTATTTTTAATGGCACTAAAAAAATTCTTGCCTTAACCAACAACTTCTAAATATTTGACTAATGCCAACATAAGATGAAGCTTCAGAAATACAGGCTGAGATGAGAATCCCATTGTGCTGCTTCCAAACAGATTTCACTTAAAGACATCAAACCATTCTGGATATGCAAGTAAGAAACAGTTCTTAGAGCACTCTAGGGAATGAGTTGTGCCACCCTTCCTGTGTAGCTCATTTATTTGCTTCATTTTGATATGCATTCAATTATGAGCAGATTGATCTTTCTAACAAATTGATTAAAATACTGTGTTGAAGAGTCCTGGGGCACTTAAACCCAATTTGCGAGTCAACTTTTTGGATTAGTATATTGATGAATTGGATATTCCCAGAGCAGATAATATGGAGAAAAACAGTGGACTCCACGTTAAGTTCCAAATGTTGCTTTTAAGAAAAAATATGCAAAAGTTAGAAGCTGCTAACAGTACAAACTAGTCTGGCAAAACTACAAAAAACAAAAAGGCGCATCTCAGATTTAATATCTAAAGTAAATGCTAATAGGTATCTACTGAAGACACTACAAGTGATCACACTGCCTTTTAAATGATTACAAAACCCCAGCTGGAACGATCCAATTTGATATTTTTAATAGCAGAGTCCTTGCTTTTTTCCACCTGGTATGTGGCCAAGGGAATAGAATTAAATTTAGGGCCTCATGAAATTAGCACATAAATAAATACCACCACAGCGCCCACTTTGCTGTGTATGAGTTCACGTTTTACATGTCCAGTCTCTTTGAATAGTACCCTTCCAAATGGAAACACCTGGAGAACAGTCCTTAAGGCATTCTCCTGGTGCTAAAGATAACTGCAAGCATTCTGTAGACAAACTTATTTAGGACAGAATGAAAATTAAATGGAAATAAAAAGTGGCCCATTCTCACACGCAACCCATTTTTATCCACACTATTTTCTAAACCAAAAATTCTGGCACATGATAAGTTGGCCCACTAAATAAGCAGCTGCTCTTAAAAAATTCATTTAAATGACCTCATGCTTCATTTGTGCTCATATTTCTAGAGTTTAAGTTAAAAATATAACATTTTTCATTTTATTTACTTTAAGAATCCACCAGAATTGGGTGAGATCTTATTTATGAACTGATCATTTAAATCATTAATAGAAGGCCAGGACTGTGTTTTTCAAAGTTTCCCCTTCGAATTAGACTAAGCATCTAGGAGATAAGGAGGAAAGAGGTCCTGAAGAGCTTAGGGAAGCAATTAAAACACAACGGTCCAGCCTACACATATTATTTTCATTACAAAGGAGAATATACAGTCTAGCTGAGGGATGGAAATTGATCGTAGTACCACAAATAGCACAATGCTCTCTCTAACCCTGGTGCTAACAGCATGGGGTCAGAGGTCGGTAGAGCACTCTTGTTGGACAAGAGAAGCAGAGATGAGCGTGGATAAGGGTAGTGAGAGTGTTTCTCGGAGTGGGGCATGAAGTTATGTTGGGTAACAGGAGGGAGGGGCCCAAATATTGGGATATAAAAGGCAGAATGCATTGGCGCAGATAGGAACTGGAAACACAGGGAATCCAGGTGGATGATCCCTTCAGGACCAGTGGTCTGAGTGGCGATACAGGGATGGTAGAAGGAAGGTGGGTTGAAAAGGGGAAACTGATTACAGGATTTATATGTGACCTCCTCCCTGGGGGATGGACAGCAGAAAAATAGGTGAAGGGAGACTTCGGACAGGGCAAGATTATGACAAAATAATAATTTATAAATTATCAAGGTTTCATGAGGAAGGGGGGAGCCGGTAGGGAGGGGAAAAATGAGGACCTGATGCCAGGGGCTTAAGTAGAGAGCAAATGTTTTGAGAATGATGAGGGCAATAAATGTACAAATGTGCTTTACACAATTGATATATGTATGGATTGTGATAAGAGTTATAGGAGCCCCTAATAAAACGATTAAAAAAACAGGCAGAATGATCAAAAAGACTAGAAAAGTCTGTTTTCTTTTTGTAACTACTGTGATCTGGGTGAAAGTTTACAGAGCAAACTGGTCTTCAAACCACATGGTTTCAAGACATCATGGATTGCAGCCCCACAATGTAACAGCACCCCCCCCCTTCTGCAGCTTCCACCGTTTCCGCAGGTCCTTCTTTCCAATCCTTTTATGCCTTCTCAGCTTGATCCTGGGACAAATGATTTTCTTTGGGTTGACAGTTATAACACGGTGCATAACTTCAAGGCTTGTCTGTTACTTGCTGAAAGTTGAGCCATGGGGGTGAGTCAGTTTCCGGCTTGAAGGGTATCGCAGGGCCCTAGCCTCCCTCTACCATTCAACAAAAATGATCAGTTTAACTCTTCCAATGCCTATATTCCCCAAGCAAACTGCAGGTCGTTCTCAAGGTAAAGTGTTACATTTATTACAGTATTTATGCATTTAACTACCCAACAAAATAAAACCATTCTATCCACTTTTTTAAAGTGGTTTTTTTAATGTGTCACTGATGGGTTTTGAGCACTGTCCATGAACTCCATCTCCCCCATAAACCCTATGTTTTTAGTGCACATTTTGTAGATATGGTGATTTGTAGGAATGCTTATTATATCGCATCACAGCAGAATTGAATGCATGTTAGAACCTACCTACGAAAAACTACCCTGAGAAGACAGCAAGCTCTTGTTCCTTACTGGTCATAAAGCATGTCCTGGAGAGGGCTGTAGTCTGTACAGGTACGTAAGAAGATACTTGTGAAGGCAAGCGTTAGAACTGGTGCTTCTCAAAGTGGCAACGATGCCGCGGGAGGCTGGAACCATGGTTTTTTGGAGGATGGGCAACTGCAAAAGCAGATATATACATTCGATCCTGGATTATAGCCTATAATATAAAAATTTTTAATTGCTAGAGGTGCTGAGAAATTTTTTTTCTGAAAACAAACATACCAAGTTTGGAAACTCAAGGTCAAAGATGTAAGTTTGGAAATCTGTGCGTTAAGGGAACTGTATAGCCAATCTCTTTCACTTGCTTCTTGCTTCCAAACCTCAGCACAGGACCCATCCTGGCCAGTGGTTTATTTTGCATGGCAGATACAATTATCACAGTGTTGGGCGCCTTTGTGTTTAAATTCTCATAACGACAGTATTAAGAATGCACACAGTTAGTGCCGGGGCAGAAGGTAAGGGAAAGGGGGAAAAAACTTGAATAGGAATAAACGAGGCCACTAAAATATTAAGTTTTCTGAGTAATGTTTCTTTTTCACTTTGATAATTACTGTTTTCACCTATTTTCATTATTGAAGTTATTCGGGAAAAATTATGGTCAGTGAAAACACGAAGCTTCTAGCTTCTAAACCCTCTCATCTCGTTTTTATAGCATGATTTTTAACAACGGAGAGTTCCTTAGGAAGGCAAGCACCACTCTATGGACCAAATTCATTAGTATTATTTTAAATTAAAATGCACACATTTCCCTTTGGATATATTTTTAACATTAATTTATAACAAACAAAAATTTATGCCTCTCACCTATTTTCATTATTATTATTTTACCTGCTTTGACTCATTAATTTGGGATTAAAAGAATCCCTGTTACCCCTTAAGAAATACAATGCTCTAGTTTTTGAGAATATGTACCTGAAGGAGCCGCACACACTAGAAAAGATATTTTAGAAGAAATCGTTTTGAAGCAGAAAGCAAAGACTCTTCCTGAAATAGCAGCACATTTCAATGCTATCCAAGCTGTTTTCTGCGTGGAGCTGTACTGTGGCAGGCTTTGAGAACACCGTGACGCTGGCCCGGGGAGGACAGCGACCCAGAGGGGAGAGAAGGAGAAGCCCTGGAATCAGAGGTCTCAGTCAAATTACTTAATGTTTGATTTCCTCACCTGTAAAAACAAGCAACAACGAACTCAGGTGGTACAACAGCTAACAGTGTGCAAACTCACACACTGGTTCCAACGAAGGGGACCTGACAATCTGCTTCCACAATGACCCCAGCCAAGCTATCCCACGCAGGCCGGCTCCTAGCTGGAGGGCACCAAACCACAACAGACCCAAGGAGGAGACCAAGAACAGCTCGAACGCATGAAGTGAAGATTTACAAACAGTATTTCATGAGTCTCTGGTTTCTTTGGCATTTCACTGCACCCTTCACTGCTCACTGGTGCTTTGTAAAAATAAAAGGTTTAAGTCATCCTAGTAATTCTCTCAGGACTTTAGTCAGCTAATTTTTCTTTATTCCAAATCCTAAGAAGTTCAAAATAAGCTTGGTAAGAAATATGTACCACTCCACACGGCACAGCTTAAATTACTCTACAATCACATGGAAATAATGTAATTCATCTGGAGAATGAACAGTCCTAAAAAAGTTCACTGACCAAATAAGCACAACTTACCATTTCTCACTAAAGAGCCTTTAAACTGAGTGCCATCGACTCAATAGATCCTGTGGGTTTCCAAGACTGTAACTTTTTTTTTTAATTTTAAGAAATTATTTTATTGGGGGCTTTTACAACTCTTATAACAAGCCATACATCAATTATATCAAGCACACTTGTACATAAGTTGCTATCATCATTTCCAAAACATTTTCTTTCTACTTGAGCCTTGGGTATCAGCCCCTGCCTCCTCACCCCCTGTGAATCCTTGATAATTTATAAATTCTTTTTATTTTCATATTTTACACCATCTGCTGTCTCCCTTCACCCACGCTTCTGTTGTTCGTCCCCGTGTGTGTGTGTGTGTGTGTGTGTGGATGGATGTGTTATACATCAATCATTGTAACCGCTTCCCCCTTTCTACCTAAGACTGTAACTATTTACAGGAGTAGAAAGCCCAATCTTTCTCCCTCAGCGAAAGGTGGTTTTGAACTGCTGATGATGAGCATCATAGCCCAATATGTAACCACTATACTACCAGGGCTCCTGTCTTGTCAATTTTCTTTTCACAAGGTATATGTGGTTAATACATCTGCTTTTAATTACTCAGCCTTGATTACTTAACATATTAATGCCAGAAATTAAGTGATTATAATCTAAGCACCATGTATAGACTATTGTACAAAATTATCTTCATCCAATTGCACAAAGCAAAGCTCTATGTAAGCATACATACTGTTGTAGCTAATGCTGTCTAGTCAGTTAGGACTCATAGTGATCCTATGTGGTAGCTACACAATCTGGTGTCAATTTGAGAGTATTACGAGTGAAGGGGTAGAGTCTGGCCTGTCAATCAAGATATAACCAATGAGACCTCTGTGCGGTCATGGCCTTCTCTTGGGAATTCTGTGAACCCTGCATTTCCTCCTTGGAGGCAGGAGACACTTCTCTCCCTCTGCTCACTCCCTGAGAAATGCTCTACTGACAAGATACATGGCACTATGCCCTGGGAGCTGGAGAAACCACATGAATCTACCCTGATACAACCAGACCTCTGAAGCCGGAGAAGCCATGTAGAGACCACTGTTAGTGCTGAGATGCTTACAGCGCCACAGGATTGACAAGACTTCCAACCCACTGGCCTGTGATCCTCCTGTGGTCGACATCATTGCATGTATTTCATGAGTCTGAAGGGGACTATAAAGATTGGTATTGGGCATATGGACTAATATGGGACTTATGGACTTGATCAGGACTGAGCTGAGATCTTTTCTCAATATTCAGTTGCTCTTGTATATAAACCACTTTCTTATACACATGAGTGTCTATGAATTTGTTTCTATAGTCTACCCAGACTTACACATCCTGTATACAACAAAACGAAACATTCACAATAGTTGATGTGTTTGGGCCCATTGTTATGGCCATTGTATCGATCCATCTCTTTAGGGTCTTCCTCTCTTCAGATAACCCTCGATGTGAAGGCCTGCTTAAATGGGACTGGTCCCTCCTGGTTATGCAGTTAGATATTACATAAGAGGGGACCTTCTAAAAGTTCATGGAAAATGAAAAAAGATCAAAAGAAAAATAAAAACTTAATTTCTCAACATAAGTTCCATCAAGTTCAAGACATTTTGTTAAGTGATGATGTCAGCCATTTTGGCCTTCCCTAAAGAACCTTGCAAATTTAACAAAATCAGTACAGTTTCTTTTTATTTTTTTAAACATTGTTAACTGAAGAAATGTGGAAGCTCTTTAAAGATTGTTTTAGAAGAGGCAACAAAAACAAGTCAGGAAGAGTCAAATCAGGACTGTAAGATGGATGCCTAATGATTCCCTGTCGAAGCATTTACAAAAATTGCTCGTTTGATGGGAGAAATAAGCAGGCGTAGTGCAATGGTGAAGAAGTCTCTTAAAAGAACCAGGCATTAAAAAAAAAAAAAGGAACCAGGCATTTTCATATTAAAGCTATGGCTCACTTTCTCAAAACACTCTCATGATAAGCAGATGTTAATGTTCTGTGGCCCTCCAGAAGCACAACAGACACAATGCCTGGGTATCCCCTAAACTACTGCTACAACCTTTCTTCTTCACTGGCTCATGTTTGCTTGCACTGGACCACCCCCACCTCTTGGGTCATTGCTCTGATTATGCTTTGTCTTCAGGACCTCACTGGCAGAGCCAGGTTTCATCTTTTTTTTTTTTTTTTCAGGTTTCATCTCTTGTTTTAGTCCCAGAAATGCTCCAGGTGTTTCTTGGATTCATTTTATTCTGATGGTCTGTTTTCTTTTTTTTTTGGTGGGGTAATGTTTTTCTTTATATGAAAGTCAGGACAGCTAACAATTGAGACAGTAACTGAATCGATTAATAGTTTCTTAGGGTTATGGCAGGGAGATGGGGGAATAATAAAAATGAAGAAAATGTTCTAAAATTGATGATCATTGCGTAACTCTTTTAAATATATTTAAACCAGTGAATATGTGAATTATATGTCAATAAATTATTAAAATTTTTAAAAAGAAAGCAGCTGTACCAGTGAAATATGTCTAAGATCCTTGTCTGAAGTGGAGGAGGCAGCAGAGTAAAGGAGCTACGTATGCTGAGTCAGCAGAGAGGCAGCAGAGATCGTGGGGTGGTAAGGCAGAGCACCAGGCACATTTCCTGGCCAACAGAGCAAGGGACCATGTGGCTAGGACCTGAGGCAGGCAATGTTGTTGGCCAAAGACTGTATCCTTAATGTTTTCTGATAATGGCGTGTAGAAACTTGTAAGCTCCCTAATATACTCCCACAATCATGAGTACCGCCTGTGAGTTTTATGTGACCATCACAACAGCTGATCAAATCCGGCTAAGAAGCAGCATGCTTTGGGAGGTATGGCTGGTATCAGAATAGTTATAGTAGGACTTGTAGGGGTAGAAAGTTATTTTTATACCCTCCCACTTTTGGGGTATCTTTTTAGTGACAAAGTTAAAAGCTCTCATGTTATAAAAATGTTCAACTTCCTTCTAGAGGGGATCCTTTGCAAAATTGCATTTAAAAAATTTAAATCCTTCCATCATTCAGTTAGAAAACTTGTTGCTCACATGCAAATCTCAAACTGGGGGAGAAATTTAAGCTCAACAAAATAAATTTGCTCTGCTAGGCTGAGGCTGCCAGGCTTTTGATGATTCTGCTTGAAAGTCAATGTGACTGTCTACAGAGAGTGCTGCTTCAGCAATTCCAAATGAATTTCAAGACTGGGCTCCATATTTCCTCTTTTGTAAGTTTAATGTATTCAACTGAACTGACAATTTAAATAACTACATTTTTAAACAAATGAAGCATTGATGTTAATGTATGAAAATGGTCCAAACTCCTGGGAGTCTTGGTTCCCACCATTGTTTATTCTGACAACAGGATGTAATTGCTTACTTACTTGGCAGCAAATTTAACCATCTGCTTGCTTGCATGGTCTCCCACAGCTACAAGAGCCTGGACGTTGAACTGCTGCTGTCGCAGGACTAGGAAACACTGCTTCCCTGCATAAGACAGAAGGGGGCAAGTATGTTAAGGATAGCTCCTTAAGGTCTCTCTTTTTTTACATAAGGTTTTACATAGAAGAAAAATGCTTCTTACACCAAATTTCACTGTGCACACCAGACACCCCCATACCCACTTCCACAGCTAAAAGTAACTGCATGCAACTCACGGCTTCCGACTGCGAAAGAATAAGAGCCTACATTAACTCACTAGCATTGGGTTGAGAGTTAAGCAGATCACTAATTCCAAAAAAGATCATTACAAATTCAGGTAATTACTTTAGCATACATAGCAATGACTTCCAAGCCAAAGTAAACTCTCTGCCAGAGTTGGTGGAGACTGACAGTGACCCCACAAGGACAGGGTAGACCTGCCTCTGTGAATTTCCGAGGCTAACCTTTTATGGAAATAGAAAGCCCTGACTTTCTTCTGAGGAGCAGTTAGTGGTTCTGAACTATGAACCTTTTGGATCGCAGGCCAATGTGTAATCATTATGCCACCAGGGCCTCTAGCAATGACTTATTTAACAAAGTTCAAGTAACTTCAGGCTGCTTCATAACATTCAACAGATGGTATGCTTTACAGCAGTGGTTCTCAACCTTCCTAATGCCATGACCCTTCAATACAGTTCTTCATGTTGTGATGACCCCCCAACTATAAAATTATTTTTGTTGCTACTTTATAACTGTAATTTTACTACTGTGATGAATCGGGGGACCCCTGTGAAAGGATTGTTCGATCCCCAAAGGGGTTGAGAACCGGGGCTCTACAGGTAAAGGCACTGCGCTAATAACTGTGTGCTGCAAGACACAACCACACAGGCATTCTTAAATGCTTGTCGCGAACACAAGCATTTTGCAGAGGTGGTCTATCTAGACTGTCCTCACGTCCTGCCAAAATATATTCAGGGCACAGAGTGACAAGCTAGTTCCTTTCACATGCTCTTTCCCTCAGTTTTATTTTATTTTATTTTTCCGGGCCGCCGTGTCGCTCGCGGTTAAAAGGGCCGCCCGCAGAGGCTTGGTGGCCCGTTATGCGCCAGCACTTGCTGTGGCGCCGCAGCGTAACCCCCCCAGTTTTATTTTCTTTCCAACCTTTCAGTTGTTCTAATAGTTTCATTTTATTCCCCTTTCAAGTAACCACTTTGACTATCAAGATACCATCCTCTTTACACGTTATCACCAGCTTTATTTGCTATATCCTGGCCTTCTTGAGTTGACAGTCTGGGTATCCTTTCATTTAGGTTCTTATTCTTAAAATCCTGGAAAATATTCTTTACACTAGATATTAGTCATGTGCATTCTGGGACAGCTCTTTTCTTCCAAAGCAGTTGTCATTCATGCTCAGTATAACTCCTTCCCCACAAAACCAGGTGACTCTTCTCAAGGCTACTTCCGTGTCAGATCATCTCAGAAGGCAACAAAATAAAGATTTTGATATTCAAATTGAGTTATCATAATTAGCCTTACTTCTCCCTACCTTCCCACTATTAGTCAAACAGACTAATAGTTATTACTTTCAACATGCAGCATTTTGAAATGCAAATCAGACAGCAACCATGAGGGTTTTTTTTAAAGTAAATATTATAGACCAACACCTATCAATTCTAGGGCCAATTTGATGGACATATTTTTACACTTTTAAGTCAGTTCTTAATTTTCCCTTTTCCTTTGGACCCAGTCATCAAGTTAAATGTCAGCCGCACGAACTAAGCAAATTCAAAATGATTTTAAGCTCCTGGATGGTCAAAGTGGCATATTCTGAAGAACTGGTGCTGAAATCACAGTCCGACAGCGCCTCCTTAGAACAGGCTGCGGTGTAAAGGGTCAATGGGTGAAACAGGGCCTTGACTGTACTGTTCCAGCAGCACAGCCAGGGACAGCAAGTCTGCAAGTACCATCAAGCCAGCCTGGGAGGACAGTTCTGCACAGCAAGACTACACAAAGGGCCATGAAAAAGAGCTGAGGCCCTTTCCAGGACTTACAAAGGATGAGCAGGGGAAAACGTCTGTGGGTCAGCACTGCGGGGTGAGGTGGGGCTGGGGTGGGGGAGAGTCGCACGTAGCGGGGAGTCTGGTAGAGAGTAAAAGCTCTGAGGGCAGAAGCCGGGCATCATGCCCTAACTACCATTCCTGGGAGAAAATGATGAGGCCACATTACGCTTCAGTTATTTCATCTGTAAAATGGAGGAAATAGACTAGGTTTGGTGGTTTTGTTTGGAGGAAGAATAAGTTTGTATGAGTGCCAGAAACCTAATTAATGTTAGCTTCTTTAATTTATATCAACAACAAGTAACTTGTCTTCCAAGGTAGGAGGGGGGAAACAAACAAACAAACAAAAAAACAACAATTAACTTAAGGACTTACTGGTCACCGTTTCTATTTTGGAGCTGGGCGACTATATACAAAAATGATGCTGGGTGCTGGGGGAGGTTCAGCTAAGGGACGTGGCACCGAGAGCACTCACTAGCTCATGCCAAGAAATCTGGAAGACTGCTAGCTACCTGGCCAACTGATTAGAAGAGAGTCAATTTGTGCCCATTCCAAAAATGTAGGTAAAGGTGACCCAACAGAATGCAGAAAGTATCCAACAATATCATCGATATCACCACTAAAACTTTGCTGATGATTGCTGCCATCCAGATGGATCTTAGCTAAGAGCAGACAATACCAGAAAAGCTTCCCCCCTGTGTTTTGCCAACTATGCAACTGTGTGGATCATAACAATGGCAAAGAATGGGAATTCCAGAACATTTAATTGTGCTCATTCAGAACTTACCACATATACCTGAGTATAAACCGAGTTTTCCCAGCACATTTTTAATGCAGTTTTTGTGGTAAAATTAGGTGCCTCGGGTGATATTCGGGTCGGCTTATACGCGAGTACATATGTGTATGTATACACAGACCAAAAGGAAGCCACTCAAACAGCAAAGGAAACCAGGTGGTTTAAAATCAGGAAAGGTGTGTCAGGGTGGTATCCTTTCACCGGACCTTACCTACTCATCTGTACGCCGAGCAAATTCAAGAAGACAGAAGAATCGGAAGAGGACACACTAACAACCTGCAATACGCAGATGGCACAATCTAGCTTGCTAATGGGGGAAGGGGAGCTCTCTCTCCAATGCAGGTCAAAGACTAGACCTCAATATAATGAAACAACATCACAAAGGGTGGAGAATTTCCAAAGCTTAAAAGTGACCGAAAGACAAATATTAAGAGAATCCCTACATCAAAATAAATAAACAAACAAATATTCGGAAAAACATTTGCTGAAAGTGACATACAAGGTCTAAAATTTTATTTTTACTACACAAAGACCCTAAGTAACTATAAGAAAAGAAGGCTGAAATCCCAACAGGCAAGCAGACAATGGTTGAGAACAGATCATTTACAGGTGAGCAAAACAAAACAATCCTAGTGAGTAAATCTATTAAAAAGATATTACTGGTAATGAAAAGACTGTACTCGAGTATAAGTCGACCTGAAAATCTCAGCCAAGGAACCCAATCTTACTACACAAACTGCATTAAAAATGTGCTGAAAAACTCAGCTTATACTCGAGTATATATGGTAAGTTGAAGCACACACAAAAAAAGACAAATAATTTACTTTCCAAACCATCAAAGATTAAAAAAAAATTACTAGGAATTAGGTGAAAGTTAGAGCAGATCATTAGTATTATATTCAATAATTCATAGGCATTTTATAGGAACTCATCCATTATAATCCTCTCAATATGCCAACACTTATCCCACTTTCTGTCTCTTTTCTCCCTCCTTTCCTTTCCTAATCCTCTGAACTTTTCTGTAAGCAAATACTGTCTTTTTTATCTTAAATGGTGACTGTTCTTACACAGGACAGAGTTCAGTTCCAGACTTGATGGGTCAGTCCAGTCCAGAGTCCTGGAATCCCAGCAGTCTCTTAGATAATTCTGAGTTTTGTTCCATATTTATCTCCTACTTTATCCAGGACCTTCTAATGTGATCCTTTCCAGAGCAGTGGTAGTGAATGGATGGAAGTATTTCTCCTCAAATGCACTATAAATTTTATGCCTGTGGCTGTGATCTCACTTGAGAATAGGTTCTTTGTTGTGTTAATGAGACAAGATTAATGCAGGGTGTGTTTTGAATCAATAAAGTTTGAGGTGTAAACGAGATTAAACAAGCAAGTGAGAGAAGCAGAGATGGGAGAAGACACAGCTCAAAGCCCTGCTGATCTCACTCTGGAGCACAAGCTCAGGAGACAAGGCTCTTCCTCCAGAGCCAATGGAGGCACACAGAGAAAGAAAGCCTGCCCCCAGGAGCTGTGGTCTCACCTGTGAGAAAAGTATCTGTTTGTTAAAGTCACTCTACTCCTTCAAGGGATGTCTGTTACAGCAGAACTAGGTAACCAAGACCAATCCTTTATTAGATTTTATTCCAAGATACATATACATAATTTCTCCAATTACTAAAATGTTCTCATCAACCAGGTTGGTCCAGGAATTTTGGCGGACAGATTAGGTTCCCTGGTGATGTAATGGATTACTCATTGGGCTGTTCAAATCCAGCAGCTGTTCCAAGGGAGAAAGACGAGGCTTTCTACTCCCTTAAAGAGTTATAATCTTCAATAAAATGTTTTTTTGGGAAAAAATTAAGAAGACACAGTGTTGGAAACCCACAGGGCAGTCCCACTGTGAGGTAACCATGAGTTGGAAGCGACTTGATGGCAGTGAGTTCGTTGGATTTAAATAGAGCTCATTTGTCTTCTCTTTGGAACGCTCCACACAGGAGAGACTATTTGTGGAAAAGGAAGGAAAGTCAGTGTTCAAAACAACAGAATGATTTCATTGTTCTTAAATCTTTTGCATCAAAACCCGTGACACCGCAAATTGACATTGCATTTAGATGCTGCCATTTATAATTGAGGGGTTTCTTTCTCTAGGTTCATACAAGAGTGCTGCTTTAGAAAGACTTCACCAGATGCAGTCTATTTCTAGGCGGAAGGACAGACATGGCAGTACTCAGGACAACTTTCACCTCCATCACGCTAATGGCTCAGCAGTGAGGCAGGGCTTTACAGGAGAACCTAGGATGCCAAAGATGCACACCAGGTCTATGCTGACATCTTTCCCAACTGACTATCATTTAGATAAGACATGTCGGCTGCCTAACATTCACAATACACGATTCCTGATTTACTAATCCTTAAAAATTTAAATATTGGGTTAAAATATATTAAAACACGATTTCCAAAATCAGATTTGGTATAAACATGGTTGAAATGGAAGTGCACTACTGTTGGTGCAGTGCATTGCTTGTTGGGCTGCTAACAGCAAGGTCTACGGTTCAAACTCTAGCCATTCCTCAAGAGAAGAATGAGGCTATCTGCTTCTGTAAAGATTTATAGTCTCAAAAACCCTAACGAGTGATTCTCCTCTATCTTAGAGGGTTGTTAAGAGTTAAAATAGACCCTGTGGCAGTACATATGGTTGAAATGAGTAAGTTAAAATTGTTTTTAAAAGCATAAACATGTGCAGGTGAAGATGTCAAATAAAAATATACACAATAAAAAGTTAAGTCACTACCTCCCTGCCAGCTTGTTTTGCTGTGGTAGCTGCGTGTTGTCATACAAAAGCTATGCTACCAGTACTTCAAATACCAGCAGAGTTACTTATGATAAACAGATTTCAGTGGTACTTCCATTCTAAAATTGACTAAGAAGAAAGGCCTGGTGATCTACTTAGAAAATAAGCCAATGCACCTCAGGACTAATAATGAGAGTAGCAATAACAGGAGGGTAAGGGAAAGGTGGGGGAGAAAATGGGAACCAATCACAATGATCTACATATAACCCCCTCCCTGAGAGACTGGACAACAGAAAAGTGGGTGAAGGGAGACACTGGATAGTGTAAGACATGAAAAAATAATAATTTATAAATTATCAAGGGTTCATGAGGGAGGAAAGGTTGGGGAGAGAGGGGTAAAAAGAGGAGCTGATACTAAGGGCTCAAGTAGAAAGAAAATGTTTTGAGAATGATGATGGCAACAAATATACAATGTTCTTGACACATGTATGGATGTATGGATTGTGTTTCAACAGCTGAACGAGTCCCCAATAAAATGATTTTAAAAATAGAAAGAAAGAAAGGAAATGGGCCAATGAAATCCCTACGAATCTCCAGAGTATGATCCAATGTAGTGCCGGGTGATGGACCGACCACCCCCAACCCCCCGAGAAGACACTCAAGATACAGAGACCGCTACAATGGACTCGAGCACAGCAAGCATCCTGAAGGTACTGTAGGGCTGGCCGGCTCCACTGAGGCACCAGCTCCTCTTCAAAAACAACGGAAGCCAAGCATGACTGACAGGCAAGTAACAGTAGTGGGGGATGTGGGAATGGAACAGCAACCCAAGCATTGCATGGTCCGTATTTTTAATGCTATTTTTTAAATATGGCTAACCATTAGAAGAATGGAAATTCCAGAACACGGGAGAGTGCTCATGAGGAACCTGTACAACAGGCAGCTGTGCAAGCAGAACAAGGAAAAGTGCGCGATTTAAAATCAGAAAAGGTGTGTGTCCACATAGCATCCTCTCACCGCACTGACTCTATCTGTATGCTGGGCAAATCATCAGGGAACCTGGACTATAAGAAGAATGTGGCACCAGGATGAGGAGGAAGGCTTATTAACCTGAGCTATGCAGATGATACAATCAGATTCACTGAGAGTGAGGAGGACTTGAAGCCCTTGCTGATGAAGATCAAGGACTGCAGCCTTCAGTATGGATGACGGCTCAATGTAAAGAAGACCAGAATCCTCACAACTGGTCCAGCAGGTACCATCATGATAAAAGCAGAAAAGATCGAAGGGTCAAGGATTCTGTCTTCCTTGGATCCACAGTCCATGCTGATGGAACAAGCAGACAAAAGATCCAATGACAGAGTATTGAGTAAATCTGATGCACAAATCTGTTTAAAATACTGAAAATCAAAGATGATAATTTTAGGACTACGGTGCAGCTGACCCACGCCATGGTATTTTCAGTGTCTTCATATGCATATGAAAGTTGGATCTTGAATAAGGAAGACTGAAGAAGAATCGATGCTTTGAATTGTGGTGGAGAATATTCACAGTATCATGAACTGCCAAAAGGACAAAAAAAAGTGTCTTAGAAGAAGGACAAAAAAAGTACAGACAGAATGCTCCTTAGAGTCAAGGGTGGTAAGGGTTTGTCTGACATAGTTTGGACATGTTGTCAGGAGAGACTAGTCCCAGGAAAAGGACATCATGCTTGGTAAGGTGAAAGGGCAGTGAAAAAGAGGAAGACCCTTGACAAGATGGACTGACACAGTGGCGGCAACAATGGCCTCAAATATATGAACAATTGTGAGGCTGGCTCAGCACCAGGCATATACACTGGTACAGATAAGAGCTCTCAACACGGAATCCAGGACAGAAGGTAAACCCCTCAGGTACAGTAATGGGAAAAGCAGTACCATGAGGGTAGGGGGAGAAAAAGGGAACCAATCACAATGAACACACCTCCCACCCCAGGAAGGGGGGTGCGAACAAGAGAAATGTTGAGTGAAGCGAGACAGTGGACAGTGTAATATATGAAAATAATAATTTATAATTTATGAAGGGTGGGGGAGAGGGAAAATAAGGAGCTGCTATCAAGGGCTCAAGTAAAAAGAAAATTCTTTGAAAATGATAGCAGCCTATGAACAAATGTGCTTGACACAATGGATGAATGTATGGATTGTGAGAAGAGCTGTAAGAGCCCCCAATAAAAGTATTTAATAAAAAGATTTACATGTCACTTACATATTCATAATTGTTTTTGTTCCTTTTTTATTTGAGAAATCCTGTAGAATAAAGTCACATATTTGGGCAGATTCCCTTTGAACGCTGCATCCCAGCTACGCCGGGCAGTGGAGGGAGGAAGTCCTAGCTCGAGCTAGCTAATAAACTCCTTTCGCTGCTTTTGCAAAACAAATAAATAAGTAGTCACATATTTGATTATTAAAAAAGAAATAAGACCAGATTATAAATGTAGAATATATATTTTTAAGTATATATGTAAAATATACACACCACATATAAAATTTATACACATATACATATATTATATACACTTGATCTTAGCCAAAAGACTGAGAAGCGATTCACATATACATCTATTATCAAAACTTAATCCAGCACAATATAAAGGGAGCTCTAGAAAATTTGTGGGAAAATGGAATTAAAAGATAATGGAACTTTTCCACGTACGCGCAGAAGCCTCCTTGTATCTCAATAATTTAAAATATCTCAACATTAAGAAAGCTGTTGGCATAAGTCAACAATGGTTCAAACATAAGGGCGAGGCTGGTACAGGAGCGTGTAGGGTTTCGCTCTGAGAACTGCTACAAGGGAACGAGGATAATATAATGAGTCTCTATTACACATCACTAAGAATGACTATTTTAAGGGAATATGCTAGGATAAAACTAATAAAGATAATAGATCTTGATAAAGCTCAACATCTATTCCTAACAGAAAACCTGGACTAGAAGCAAACATTTTAAACCTACTATATAAAAACTCGAAATTATCTCTAAAGTCACGAAGAAATAACCCTCCATCGTTTGTGAACATTATTGTGATATGTCTTACTACATTGGAGAATCTACTGATTATTAAGAGTTACACTTATTCTAAAGAATAAAAGCCTGGTGAAGAAAGCTGATGGTGCCCGGCCATCAAAAGATACAGCATCTGGGGTCTTAAAGGCTTGAAGGTAAACAAGTGGCCATCTAGCTCAGAAGCAACAACGCCCACACGGAAGAAACACACCAGCCTGTGTGATCACGAGGTGTTGAAGGGATCAGGTATCAGGCATCATCAGAACAAAAACCTTACCATAGTGAAGGAGGGAGGGAGTGCCGAGTGGAGACCCAAAGCCCATTTGTCGGCCACTGGAGATCCCATTGCAGAGGGGACCTCAGGGAGGAGACGAGGCAGAAAGGGTGCGATGTAGCAACGATGAAATTTCTTGCAAGTCTGGCTAGACCAGAGGATGTACACTGGTGCAGATAGGAACCAGAAACACCGAGAATCCAGGGCGGATGATGCCTTCAGGACCAGTGGTGAGAGTGGCGATACCGTGAGGGTGGAGGGAGGTAGGGTGGAAAGGGGGACCCGATTACAAGGATCTACATGTGACCTCCTCCCTGAGGCATGGACAACAGAAAAGTGGGTGAAGGGAGACGTTGGACAAGGCAAGGCAAGATATGACAAAATAATAAATTTGTAAATTTATAAATTACCAAGGGCTCATGAGGAAGGGGGGAGTAGGGAGGGAGGGGAAAATGAGGACCTGGTGTCAAGGGCTTAAGTGGAAAGCAAATGCTTTGAGAATGATGAGGGCAATGAATGTACAAATGTGCTTTATACAACGGGTGTATGTATGGATTGTGTTGAGTTGTATGAGCCCCTAATAAAACGATTAAAAAAAAAGAAAGTAAATGTCTAGAAAAGAAGTATGGCAACATATGCACAAATATGCCTGATACAATTGATGGGTGGATTGTAATAAGAGTTGCAAGAGCCCTCAATAAAGTGATCTTTTAATTTAAAAAAAGAATAAAAACCATAACATTTTGGATTAGGTGATAGGTGATGGGGAGCCCTGGTGGTGTGGTGGTTACATGTTGTGCTGTGATCCACAGGTCAGAAGTTTGAGACCCCACGGTGCTAACCCTGTACAGATGCAGTTGGGACACTCACAGGGGCATCTCCGACCTGTCCTACAGAGTCGCACTGACTCGATGGCAGTGAGGTGTCGGTGACAGTGTGACCTTTCACTGCACATTTTTGGTGTCTCTCTTTTTGTGGAACTAGCCAGCGATCACTGATGACTAATACATGGGAAGAACGATGGTGTTCTGGCATTCCTTCTTTGAAAATGATTGCATCACATTGCTGTCTGGCAGTCTTCTGGCTTCCTGGGAGAAACGACAAGGTTCAGGGTTTTAGAAGGAACTGCGCAGGGTGAGCCCCATAGCGCTCATCTTACAGGAAGTTAGGGCAGGGTCCTGGAGTCTTAGGAAGAGAAGCTGGGGAGCAAGTTCCAGAGTTTCCCCAGACCAAACCTGGGATAATCTGAGTATCAATAAGGATAATAACTACAATAAACTCAAACATTAGATATGCTTAAAATCCCTAAGTTTATAATAACAAGACACGTTTAAAAACTAAAAACCCAGAGCTGGTAAGGTTGAGGAACTCCTAAGGTAACTTGAGTAGATTCAAGACTCATTCTAGAAACCTACTCATAACCACTGGGAAATATCACACAGGTAAAAAGACATACCCACTGTCATTGAGTGGATTTAAACTTTATCAACTCTTTCTAGGAAGAGTAGCACTGCCACAGTTTCCAAGACTCTAATAGCAGACAGCCTGCACCTGCCCCTCTCCTCCCTTTGCGGGAGCAGCTGAGCGGGTTCTGGTCCACGGACCTTGAGGCTAGCAGCCCAATGCTTAACTCACAGCACCACCAGGGCCTCTCAAGAAAGACATGAAGGGATGAAATAGAACAGCAGTGTGTGAAGGGAGGCATCCTTGGTTCAGTAGTAGAATCTTTTTTTCTCAGTGGAGTTGAACAGAAATGAACCGTTCAAAGGCCCGCTTATGCAAACCAAGCAGTCCATCTTTTAATTTGTTAAGCAACTATTCTTAGGAACCACAGGGTCCAGGTTGGGCAGAGAAAGTTTTTTGCCTAATGGGAAGTATAAGCACGTGAGGCTGGCGACACAACACAATTATCTGCTGGCAGAACCAACTTTCAGGAAGGCAAATAGCATCACTTTAAAATGCAAAAATTCGCCAGTATTAATTCTTTCATCAATCTGAGGGACAACATGGAAGAATAAACAAACTCTTAACAGTAGTGAACCTGAGTAAACCAGAGAAATGTATAAAAAGCTGGAATATTAAAGTAATGGGTTACAGTCTACACCATTTCACAATTCTCCCAGCAGTGGGTGAAGGTTCCAGACCCTCCACACCCTTGCCAACTCAAGTTGTTATCTGTGTTTCCTATCATAGCCACACTATGGGGGTGAAATAGCATCTCATTGATTCCACTAAGAAGAAGATGTTTTAAAACACAATGTAAAACATACTACAGCATGGAATGGATTCAATACCAGTAGAAGCAACTAACTTTGCTCGGCAGACACGTGGTGTTCTCCGAAGCTTCTGGCTTTTTTGGGGGGTAATTCTATGGATTACTATGTAACCATGGGCAAAGTGCTTCATTTTTCTGAGCATCAGTGTCCCCTTTAGAACAAGGAAGAGTATGCCTACTTTGCCTAATTCACAAATTGAAGGGGGTCATGTGAAAACAAAATCTTTTTTAGTTCAGCATTTTCCAGTAAAACTTTCTATATGATGGAAGTGTTTACTATTTATGATGCCCAATAGGGGAGGCACTAGCCAGATGTGGCTATCACACACACAAAATTAAAGGGGGCTTCAAAAAGTTGGTAGAGAAATAGAATTAGAAGTTCATGGAACATTTTCACAAGCTCTACGGAGCCTCTCACAAGCTTTTGTGACTGAGAATGTGCATTTCAAATTTCAATTTCTTTAAAGTTTTAATTTGAATAGCTATATGTGGACATGGGTATTAGATTTTAAAGTACAGTCTTATTAGCTGTCTCTGTCCTTTTCCCTCTAACTAATTACCAAGACTGCAAATAAATGTCAAGCTTCTCAACATACAATATATAAAATTAGACACCATGTGACCCGCCAATCCCGCTCTCAGGTATAACAGAATTCAAAAGGCATAACAGAGTGCATTAAAAAAAATTCCAAATATACCATGGTGAACAGAAATTATATTCTTAGAAACCTGTGAGCAGACATTTAAGATACAACTTCTGGACTTGGGACTCTTTCCATCCAAAGCAGAGGACTGAAGAAAAAGACGCAAGCTAAGAATTAGTCCAAAAAGTTAGTTCATATGGTCTCAAACTAGTCCATAGCCTCTACTAGCTTGAGACCATATGAACTAGCTAATGCCCAGTTACCACAACTGACTGCTCTGCTGGGGATCCTAACAAGGTCTTGGGCAAAGTGGGAGAAAAATGTACCAAAAAATTCAAAATCATAAACGACCAGACTTACTGCTGTGATAGGGACTGATGGAACCCCTGAGGACTATGGTCCTTAGACACCCTCCAAACCTGGAACTGAACTCCGTCCCAGAGTCCTTCGGGTCCTTTCAATCCAAACAGACAGACCTCTAGGGTGAACAATGAACACCTGTGAGACATGTGCTCCTCAGGCGCATCAGCATGAGAGACCAAACGGGCGGCGCTGTGCCAAGACAGAGGTCAGAAGGCAGGAAGGGGCAGAGAAGAAGGCAAAGAGAATGGGGAGCCAGGGAAGAAGTGGGAACAATGCTCTTATATTGAGGGGGGGAGGCATGCCTAATGTCACAAAATAAAATGTGTACACGTTGTTGAATTGGAAATGAATGATTTGCTCTGTAAACGTGTACCCTACCTACAATAAAATATTAAAACAAAATGTACAATCTAGTGGCATTCATTACTTTCATCATGTTGAGGAGCAATCACCATTATTGGTTTCCCATTTTCCCCCAAAAGAAAGATATCTGTCATACCTAATTATTGCACAGAAGGGGGACCATACTTTCTTTGTCTTTTTCTGACAGACTTTTTTTTTTAAAGCTAGTCAAATATGGTTGTGGGTGGGAGACAATGCTAAACAGTTTAACAATAACTCACAACCTTCGGACTAACTGACTTATTTTTACACATCATATTTTTTTCAAGGTTCATCTAGGCTGCAGTATGGAACAGGGCTATGTTTCTCTTTATAGCAGAATCCTATTCTACTGGAAATACGCTCTTGAATAGTACTGCAATGGATACTGGTGTACAAGTATTGTGTTCCTATTTTTCTTTTCTTTTACCCAAACAAAAAAGAGGAGTCGAGGCAATTCTATATTTAAATTTCTAAGGAACCCCCAAACAACAACAGCTGCCTCAATTTGTAATTCAACCAGCAATGGATGAGGAATTCAACTTCTCCACATTCTTGCCAACCCTTGCTACGTTCTGTTTCCCTTAGCAGAGCCATCCCAGTGGGAGTGACATCGTATCTCATTGTGGCACTGTAATGACATTATCACCTTTTCATGATTTGTTGATCATTTATCTTCCCTGATGAAATGTCTATTTAAAAAAACCCAAACATTTTATTGTGAATTAGATGGAGGTTACCAGAGCAGATCATCAGTTTTACAGCAAACAGTTTATAAATATTTTGTTTCCAAGCATCCATCGCAACCCCCTTGATGTACCATCACTTATCCCACCCTTTCTCCCTGTGCTTCCCATTTCCATTCCTCCTTTGGTCCTAACCTTCGACATTTTGTTCTTGGGTAAGTACTGCCCTTTGGGTCTAGAATGGCTGACTATTCTAACATGGGGTACCACATCTGGTTCTCCTGGTCTGTTTGTGGAGACAGATGTTTGGGTGGTCCACCAGTGCACTGCACTAACTGTCTCTGTCTTTCACTTCTCATTACTTTTCTTTCCTTAGATGGTACTTTTACCATCGTTATACCTTTGATGGCTGTTCACAAGTTTTTAAAAACTGCTAGTTGCTACTCAGAAAGCAGGATGGAGAACACTGTCTTTCAAAACAATGAATTCACTAAAGCCCCTACAGAGGTAAAACATAGGTTAAATTGTTCCTCTTACCTTTAGCCCTGCTTGTATGAACCCTTGCACGCACCCACACAACTTCATCAGCTTTTTGTTCGGTCAAGTCCCTAACTCGAACCAAAACTCGATCTGCAGCAAATAAGTAAAAAAACAATTTGTAATTAAGAAGTTACAAAGAAACAATAATATAACCAGTAGTATAAGCACTTGTCTCTGTCTCAAAACAATTCTCCATCTTTCACATCATCTTCACCACCTTCCATCTGCAATTTCGCTCAAGTTCTGTGAACTATATTTGTGGTCAGGGGGTGGGCTGTCCAGCACGCTTAGGCCAGTGACTGATCTACGGAAGAGCAAATTACTCAAACTAAGCACATGACAGTTTACACACAGACGTTGGGAACATAGCTCTTTTCTACATTTGCTGAGATAATAGGAGCACTATCTTTCTCACTATGAGCTTTCAAGGACAGAGGAAGAGGCCACTACTCTAAAGGAAAGAGAACCACAAGCTGGAATCGCACGGGTCTCAAATGCTCCTGTGCCCTTAAATCCAATCACATTAGATGGCACCTCACTTTGCTTGTGGTTTCAAACTGCTGACCTTGCAGTTTGCAGCCCAACTTGTAACCACTATGTCACCAAGGCGCTGAAATCTAAATACAGAACAGACATAAAAGAAATGCACATTTATAAGTTGAAAATTACGGGTGTCATGAGGATAGCAAATGTACTTTATATAATGAATGTATGTATGGATTGTGATAAGAGTTGTATGAGCCCCCAATAAAATGATTTTTAAAATCTCACCATAATCAGTGGTGAGGAGGGTGTTAGGAGGTCTGGTAGGGTGTGATCAAGAGTAATGTAACCAAGAGGAATTACTGAAACCCAAATGAAGACTAACTGGGACAAGAGGAAAGTCAAAGGAAATAGAGGAAAGAGCTAGGAGGCAAAGGGCATTTATAGAGGTATAAATAAAGGCATGTACATATGTAAATATATTTATATGAGGATGGGAAATAGATCTATGTGCATATATTTATAGGTTTAATATTAAGGTAGCAGAAGGACATTGGGCCTCCACTCAAGTACTCCCTCAATGCAAGAACACTTTGTTCTATTAAATTCCATGATGCTCACCTTCCTGACACAATCGCTGAAGACAAAGCGGGTGAATAAGCAAACACATGGTGAAGAAGGATGATGGTGCCCGGCCATCAAAAGATACAGTGTCTGGGGTCTTAAAGCTCAGAAGCAACAAAGCCCACATGGAACAAGCACACCAGCCTGTGCAATCACGAGGTGTTGAGGAGATTAGATATCATCAGAAAAAAAACCCTATCATTATGAATGAGTAGGGGAGTGTACAGTGGAGCCCCAAAGCCCATTTGTAGGCCACTGGAGATCCCCTTACAGAAAGATCTTGTGGAAGAGACGAACCATTCAGGGTGCGATGTAGCAACGATGAAACATACAACTTTCCTCTAGTTCCTAAATGCTCCCCACCCACCCCCACTATCGTGATCCCAATCCTACCTTACAAATCTGGCTAGACCAGAGGATGTACACTGGTACTGATAGGAACTGGACACACAGGGAATCCTGGGCAGATGATCCCTTCAGGACGAGTGGTGTGAGTGGCGATACTGGGAGGGTAGAGGGAGGGTGGGATGGAAAGGGGGAACCGAATACAAGGATCTACATATAACCTCCTCCCTGGGGGAAGGACAACAGAAAAGTAGGTGATGGGAGAAGTTGGACAGTGCAAGGTATGACAAAATAATAATTTATAAATTATCAAGGATTCATGAAGGAGGGGGGAATGGGGAGGGAGGGGGAAAATGAGGAGCTGATGTTAGGGGATTAAGTGAAGAAAATATGTTTAGAGAAAGATGAGGGCAATGAATGTACAAATGTGTTTTACACAACTGATGCATGTATGGATTGTGATAAGAGTTGTATGAGCCCCTAATAATATGATTAAAAAAGAAAGAATGAAGGCAACATATGTACAAAGTTGCCGGATTCAATCGATGTACGGATTGTAATAAGAGTTGTAGAAGCCCCCAATAATGATGAAAAAATATCTACAGAGAGAGTCTAGGGTTTTAAAAAAAACAAATCAAAACTACAGGTCTAGAAGGGAAACTTAAAATGACAAAGTGAATTTTGAAGATACATATAAAGTGTGGTAATCAGAAAATGTGGACTGGGACCTAAGGATAACTAGTTTAATTTTTAGTCACTCAGGCTCAGAGTAAATAATTACCTTAATGGCCGAAGGAGCCAGAGGAGATGGAAGGACCACGCTTCAGGTCCTGTCCCAGATGTACCCACAGGAGGCACGTAACTCAACAGTCCTCATCTAGTTTTCAAAAATGTTGTGAAATAATCAGAAAATGAGTATTTAGAAATTGATTGTGGTGATGATTGTACAGTTCTTAATATGACTGAACGACTGAATTGTGTGATATGTGAATTATATGCCAATGATACTGTTAAAAACCAGAAAACAAATGTCTGAAAGAGTCTAGCAGTGTAGGATGAGGACACTGGTGATTCCGTGGCAGAATTCCTACTTTCTACCTCCTGTCGGAGGGTGTAAATGTGCTTTAGGAAAAGCCTGGTGATCTATGCATATGGATCACAGCATCTGCTGCGCCGCTGGTCACGAAGATGGTACAGGAACTAGGTACCACTTGTTGTGCTGTACAGAGGGTCCGCCAGCAGTGGATAGCTGACTCCATGGCAGCTAACAACAAGCAGAGCACGAGTCTAACCAAAAACAGGTCACAGACGCACAATTAGGGGTTAAACATAAGGAGGGTCGCTTCTTTAAAGTTTGCAAAGAGGGCACCATCAGCTTTCTTCACCACATTTACTTGTTCACCCACTTTGGCTCCAGCCGTTGTGTCGGGAGAGTGAGCATCATAGAGTTCCAATTTAATAAAAGAAGGTATTCATGCATTGAGGGAGTGTTTGAGTAGAGGCCCAAGGTCCTTCCGCCACCTTAATACTTGACCTATAAATATAGACACATAGATCTATTTCCCCATCCTCATATATATATTTGCATGTACATGTCTTTGTCTAGATCTCCATAAATGCCCTTTGACTCCTAGCTCTTTCCTCCATCTCCCTTGACTTTCCTCCTGCCCTACTACCATGCTTCGTCGCCACCTGGGCTAGAGTATACCTCTTCTCTAAGCAACCTTACCCTGGATCATTTCCCACCAGGCCTGCCACTCCCCCCTCTCTACCATTTGGGGTCCCATGTTTTTCCCTTGTCCCTGTGTTTGTTAACACCACTTCCTTACCCCCCTTACCCCCCGACCCCAAGTCCCCCCCCGGAACTGTTGGCCCCATTGTTTTTCCTCCAGATAGTTCATCCAGCCTGTCCTATTCAGACAGACCTGTGGAGACACTAACATGCACGAAAACAAGACAGAGGAAAACAAAGCAACAGTATACAACCAGACAACAAAACAACAAAAACAAACCACTGACAAAGAACAGAACAAAACAGTTCACAAGAGAAAAGCTTGTAGTTAGTTCAGGGGTCATTTGCTGGCCCTTAGGAGCGTTTTCCAGTCCAGTCTGTTGGGGCACCATGCCCTGGCCCTTTTAAAGTCCACTTTCAGCATTCCCTTGGGACCTTGCTGCTCCATTCCCTTGCTGTTCCGCTGCACTCCCCCAGTGATTTGCCTTGGTGTGGTGGGATCAGGTCAGGTGCAATTCCCACACTGTGTCTCTGGTGCTGTCCCCTGTATTGTCCTTAGTCACTGATTGGCATCATGTCTCATAGTGGGGCCAGCCATGTTGTTCTCTCTGTGGACTGGCAGCTCTACTCAGGAACATCATCCTCACGGCCTGGTGGGCCAGGCTGTGCTCCACTCTCTCCTCCTGCCCCTTCATCTGCTCCTGTGTGCTCTGATCAGATATGTTCATCTCCCGGAGCTGCAGAGTCAATGTCGTCCTTTGGAACAAATTCTTTTCGGGGGAGGGGCAGGAATCCCCTTAATTTATAGTGATTGGGGTCTTAAAGGCTTGAAGATAAACAAGCGGCCATCTAGCTCAGAAGCAACAAAGTCCACATGGAAGAACACACCAGCCTGTGTGATCGAGTGGTCCCGAAGGGATCAGTTAACAGGCATCAAAGAACAAAAAATCATATCATTGACTGCACACCTCCAAGAAAGGATCGCTGAAGACAAATGGGTGCATAAGCAAATGTGGTGAAGAAAGCTGATGGTGCCCGGCTATCAAAAGAGATAGTGTCTGGGGTCTCAAAGGCTTGAAGGTGAACAAGCGGCCATCTAGCTCAGAAGCAAAAAAGCCCACAAGGAAGAAGCACACCGGCCAGTGCGATCACGAGGTGCCAAGGGACCAGGTATAAGGCATCATGCAAAAAAAAAAAAAAAAAGATGTGTGTATGTATATATATGCATGTGTATATGTGTGTATATGTATATATGTATATATATACCATATTAAATGAAGGGGGAAGTGCAGAGTGGAGACCCAAGGCCCAAGTGTCGGCCAATGGAGATCCCCTCATAGAGGGGTTTAGGAGAGGAGATGAGTTAATTAGGATGCGAGGTAGTACCGATGAAGAACACAGCTTTCCCCCAGATCCTGGATGCTTCCTCCCTCCAACTACCATGATCTGAATTCTACCTTGCAGGGCTGGATAGGGCAGAGGCTGTACATTGGTACATATAAAGGCTGGAGGTACAGGGAATCCAGGGTGGATGATACCTTCAGGACCAAGGGTGTGAGGGGCGATGCTGGGAGAGTGTAGGGTGAGTGGGTTGGAAAGGGGGAACTGATTACAAGGATCCACATGTGACCTCCTCCCTGGGAGAGGGACACAGAGAAGGGGGGGAAGGGAGACTCCAGATAGGGCAAGATATGACAAAATAACGATGTATAAATTACCAAGGGCACATGAGGGAGAGGGGAAAGGGGAGGGAGGGGGGGAAAAAAAGAGGACCTGATGCAAGGGGCTTAAGTGGAGAGCAAATGCCTTGAGAATGATTGGGGCAGGGAATGTATGGATGTGCTTTATACAATTGATGTGTGTATATGTATGGATTGTGATAAGAGTTGTATGAGTCCCTAATAAAATGTAAAAAAAGAGGAGAAAAAATGATTAGGGCAAAGACTGTACAGATGTGCTTTATACAACTTATGTATGTATATGTATGAACTGTGATAAGAGTTGTATGAGCCCCAATAAATTGTTAAAAAAAATTATTGGTAACAATTGAGAGATCCAGCAAAGTGGCAGCATTCAAGATAAATATTTTTAAAAAATCAATTGGATTCTTGTATAATAATAAAAATATTTCTGAAACAGAAAAAAAAATAAAGTCTTGAAAAGCAAAAAAAAAAAAAAAAAGTTTGCAAAGAGGATGCATAAGATGAAGGCAGTTAGGTATCAGTAACAACTCTTCTTTTATCTCCTAACCAGACATCCAAACGCATGGCTTTCGAGTTGACTGCATCTCCTACTGACCCTCCAGAGCAGGGCTGAACTTCCCTGTGGGTTCCTGTGACAGGAGATCTTGACAGGAGTTGGAAGCTTGTCCTCCCACAGAGCGGGAGGTGGCCTCCCACTGCTGACTTTTCCGTTCCCAAAAACTCTACCTAGGGTTTCCAAGACTGGAAACCTTTCTAGGAGTAAAAGTCTCATCTTTCTTCTGAGGAGTGGTTGGAGGGGTCTGCCTTGCTGATCTCAATAACTACCTAACCCACAGCATCATTGGGGCCCCCTTATTTAATCTACAGTATTTATGTCATGTATTTTCTTCCTTTTTCTAGATCGTCAAGTCACAAAACCAAACTCACTGTCAGAGTCAATACAGACTCATAGCGACCCACAAGGGCAGGCAGAACTGCCCCTTTGAGTTTCCAAGACTGTAACTGTTTACAGGAGTAGAAAGCTCCCGTCTTTCTCCTGAGAACACCTGGTGGTTTCGAGTGGTCAACTTTTCAGATTTCAGCCCAACTCATAGCCACTATGCCACTAGTGCTCCTTATTTTTCCTGAATAGGGACTCTAAACTAATGTTTTAGAGAGATGCTGATACCACACAGGGTTATGGCATCTACGAGGTTATCAGTATGATTTAAACCTTTTGGAATTTGCTCCCTAGAACAAATCCTACTTAACATAAAGAGCTTTCCTGGAATTAAAAACTTTATTATTTTAATATATTTTCCTGTGCTTTGGTGAGAGTTTACATATCAAATTAGGACCCCATTAAATAATCTCCACATATTGTTCAATGATATTGGCTACATTTTTCACATTATATCAACATTCTTCTTTTTAGTGGTTTTCTTGATGTGGTATTCTCAAATCATACACTTCCATGGTTAAATCGCTTCACAATGAATTGTAAACACAATCATAATCAATTCCAGTGCTCACTTCCACCTCCCGGATTCCTTATTTGCTCTCTAAATCCCCTTAATCCTCCCTTATCTCCACTGTCACCTCCATATCCCTGATAAACCATTGTATCAGTTACTATATGTATCTACTCCTTTTGTGCTTCACAAAATTGGAAACTCAGCGGTAACAATAAAAACAAAAACAAGATAAAATGGCAAGAATAAAATAATAATATAAAAATTAAAATACACATAAAGAGTAAGAAAGAAAAGATCATCTTTGTTCTAATAATGTGGCACTGTATGATACCCACCTTCCTGACATGATTGCTGAAGAAAAAAATGGGTGCGTAAACAAATGTGGTAAAGAACACACATGGGGCCTATCAAAGCTATAGCATCTGGAGTCTTAAAGGCTTGTAGTTAAACAAGAGGCCATCTAGGATGGAAACAGCAAAACCCACATGGAAGAAGCACACCAGCCTGTGCAATCATGAGGTGTCGATGGGAAGAAGTTCCAGAGGTTCAAAAACACAACCAAATCCATATGGAGGGGAGTGGACATAGTGGAGACCCAAAGTCCACCAGCAAGGCAACAGGCCAGTGTCTCGCAGAAAGGCCTCACGAACAGAGGAGACATCGAGGGGTGGCATGGCAATGAGGAACCACCTAGAGTTCTCTATTACTTCCTCCCCTTACTATTGTGACTTGTTTGTTTCGCCTCATTAAGCATGCTAGCTTTGCCTAAGTCCACTTGTACATTCAAGAACTCTTGGGACATGGCAGTCACGGTGGACAACCCTCAGAGGCAGTGACAGGAGTAAGGTGACCTGAGGGGCATGGGAGCTGAGAGGGGATAGCACTGATGACTGCAGACCCCTACCCAATGGACTTGAACAACAGAATGAATGGGGAGGGAAGGGCTATACTGGAATGAGTAGGATATGTCAATAAAAGTATTATTTAATTTTAAAAAAAGGTTAAAAGTAAATGTTTAGAAAATGATGGTACAAATATTCTTTTTTTCCCCAATCGTTTTATTAGGGGCTCATACAACTCTTTTCACAATACATACATACATCAATTGTATAAAGCACACCTGTACATTCATTGCCCTCATCATTCTCAAAACATTTGCTCTTCACTTAAGCCCTTTGCAAATCAGCTCATTTTTCCCCTCCCTCCCCGCTAACCCCTCCCTCATGAGCCCTTGATTATTTATAGATTATTATTTTGTCATATCTTTCCCTATCTGGCGTCTCCCTTCACCCACTTTTTTGTTGGCCGTCCCCCAGGGAGGAGGTCACATGTAGATCCTTGTAATCAGTTCCCTCTTTCCAACCCACTCTCCCTCTACCCTCCCAGTATCGCCACTCACACTACTGGTCCTGAAGAGATCATCCGCCCAGGATTCCCTGTGTTTCCAATTCCTATCTAGTAAAAATATTCTTGATATAAATTGATGTATGGAATGTTATAAGACTAACAACAACAGCAGTAGCAAACAGAGGGGAAAAAGAAACCCAAACGCAAGACCAGAAACAAAAGGTCGAACAAAACCCCAAAGAAACCATAAAGCCACAGGGAAAGAGGGACCAGACTTCAACCCAGTGCCGCAAGGTGTGAATGCAATATCCCGGCACGGAGAAGGGAACCAGTGGAGAGGTCTGGGAGGCTGGCCCCAGCACCAAATATTAAGTGGATTCCTGACCCTCCCCCCAGAAGAATTTGGTTCAAAGGACGACATTGATTCTGTAGCTCCGGGAGAGGGACATATCAGATCAGAGCACACGGGAGCAGATGAAGGGGGAGGAGGAGAGAGTGGAGCACAGGCTGGCCCACCAGGCCGTGAGGATGATGTTCCTGATTAGAGCAGCCAGTCCACAGAGAGGACAAGATGGCTGGCCCCACTATGAGACATGATGCCCCTCAGTGACCAATGGCGCTATAGGGGACAGCACCAGAGACACAGTGCCAATTGCACCTGACATGATCCCACCACACCGAGGCAAAGCACTGGGGGAATGCAGCGGAACAGCAAGGGAATGGAGCGGCAAGGTCCCCAGGAAATGCTGAAAGTGGACTTTGGAGCCAGGGTGTGGTGCCCCAACAGACTGGACTGGAAAACACTCCTAAAGGCCAACAAACGATCCTTGAACTAACTACAAGCTTTTCTTTCTTGATGTGATTTGTTTTGTTCTTTGTCAGTGGTTTGTTGTTTCTGTTTGTTGTCTGGTTGTATACTGTTGCTTTGTTTTCCTCTGTCTTGTTTTTGTGCATGTTATTATCTCCACAGGTCTGTCTAAATAAGACAGGCTGGATGAACAATCTGGAGGAAAAACAAAGGGACCGACAGTTCCGGCGAGACTTGGGATAGGGGGAGGTGGAGGACTAAGGAAGTGGTGTTAACAAACCCAAGGGCAAGGGTACAACATGGGATCCAAATTGGTGGTGAGGGGGGCGTGGCAGGCCTGGTAGGGAATGATCAAGGGTAAGGTAACGTAAAGAAGAGGTATAGCTGTAACCCAGGTGGGGACGGAGCATGATAGTGGGACAGGAGGAAAGTCAAGGGAAATAGAGGAAAGAGCTAGGAGGCAAAGGGCATTTATAGAGGTCTAGACAAAGACAGGTACACGCAAACATATATATGAGGATGGGGAAATAGATCTATGTGTCTACATTTATAGGTTTAGTATTAAGGTGGCAGAAGGACCTTGGGCCTCTACTCAAGCACTCCCTCAATGCATGAATAATTTCTTCTATTAAACTGGCATTCAATGATGCTCACCTTCCCGACACAACTGCTGAAGCCAAAGCGGGTGAACAAGTAAATGCAGTGAAGAAAGCTGATGGTGCCCGGCTATTAAAAGAGATAGTGTCTGGGGTCTTAAAGGCTTGCAGATAAACAAGCAGCCATCTAGCTCAGAAGCAACAAAGCCCACTTGGAAGAACACACCAGCCTGTGTGATCACGTGGTCCCGAAGGGATCAGTTATCAGGCATCAAAGAACAAAAAATCATATCATTGGCTGCACACCTCCAAGAAAGGATCGCTGAAGACAAATGGGTGCATAAGCAAATGCAGTGAAGAAAGCTGATGGTGCCCGGCTATCAAAAGAGATAGTGTCTGGGGTCTTAAAGGCTTGCAGATAAACAAGCAGCCATCTAGCTCAGAAGCAACAAAGCCCACATGGAAGAAGCACACCAGCCTGTGCGATCACGAGGTGCCAAAGGGATCAGGTATAAGGCATTATCAAAACAAAACAAAAATCTTACCATAGTGAATGAAGGGGGAAGTGCAGAGTGGGGACCCAAAGTCCATTTGTCAGCCCTTGGAGATCCCCTCACAGAGGGGTCTAACAGGAGGAGATGAGTCAGTCAGGGTGCGTTGTAGCACCGATGAAGAATACAGCTTTCCCCCAGATCCTGGATGCTTCCTCCCCAACTACCATGATCCGAATTCTACCTTGCAAGTCTGGATAGAGCAGAGGTTGTACACTGGTGCATAGAGGAGCCGGAGGCACAGGGAATCCAGGGTGGATGATACCTTCAGGAACAGGGGTGTGAGGGGCGATACTGGGAGAGTAGAGGGTGGGTGTGTTGGAAAGGGGGAACCAATTACAAGGATCCACATGTGACCTCCTCCCTGGGGGACTGACAACAGAGAAGGGAGTCAAGGGAGACGCCGGATAGGGCAAGATATGACAAAATAATGATGTATAAATTACCAAGGGCACATGAGGGAGGGGGTAGTAGGGAGGGAGGGGAAAAAAAGAGGACCTGATGCAAAGGGCTTAAGTGGAGAGCAAATGCTTTGAAACTGATTAGGGCAAAGAATGTACAGATATGCTTTATACAATTGAGGTATGTATATGTATGGATTGTGATAAAGAGTTGTATGAGCCCCTAATAAAATGTTTAAAAAAAAAAAAAGGAAGTAAGATCATGGTCATCAGAAGATGAGCATGCTAAATCATCCCCCGGCGTTCAGGGTGATTGCTCTGATACCATCAACAATTTTTCTACCGACAGAACGTAAGACACTGTCAATGAGTAGTCTATACAAGGGCAGTTCTGCTGCTGGCACCACCCCATGAACTGTTGCCCTGCACGGGTCAATCTCCAATGTATTAAGCTCTGTTCATAGTGAGTATGGGACTGGTGTTGGGGGAAACAAACTTTATTAATATGACATAGTTACTAACCTGGTTTTTCTTGCGACTGTATCATTGAAGATACTCCATATCTTTCTTTAGCATAATCCTACAAAAAAAAACCAAACCACATTTTTTTTTGGTATGAGAAACACAAATAGCATGGAACAGAATACATGCAACAAACACAGTTCTCAACCTGTGGGTAGTGACCCCTTTGGGGGTCAAACAACCCTTTCACAGGGGTCACCTAAGACCATCAGAAAACATTATTTCTGATGGTCTTAGGAACCTAGACACCCCTCCTCTATCTCCAGGCAGGTCTGCCCACATGCAGATACGCCCACATGTGTACCTGGCATGCTGACTGTTACCCATGCTACACCATGCTTCAAGACAAAATCTCATTTATTTGGAATTAGAAAAAAATATTTCACAATATAAAATTATATTGTTTTTGAGAATAATCACTGCTTTAATGTTTAATTTTAAACAATGAAAATACATCCTGCACATCAGATATTTATATTCTGATTTTTTTAACAGTAGAAAAACTAGTTATGAAGTAGCAATGAAAATAATTTTATGGTTGGGGGTCACTACAACTTGGGGAACTGTATTAAAAGGTCACAGCATTAGGAAGATTGAGAACCAATGAAATAACAGAATACATTAATAAATCCCTTTTAGATTTCAGAATTATTTTATTAGAATTAGTTTTAGAGTGTAGAAATAAGTCGTGTATCGTTTACAAATGTACTCCACAGCTGATGAAAAAGTGCCCACATTTTATGGTTAGTTTGTCTTGACTTGAATCAATCCTGGATGGATATACCATACAGAACAGCACTGTAGCACTCTCAGATAAAATTTATGTACATGTACAACACATTTTAACTCCATTTCCTTCCAAAAGGAGATTAAACTACTTCAAAAGA
This sequence comes from Tenrec ecaudatus, assembly GCF_050624435.1. Taxonomy (NCBI): domain Eukaryota; kingdom Metazoa; phylum Chordata; class Mammalia; order Afrosoricida; family Tenrecidae; genus Tenrec; species Tenrec ecaudatus. The sequence goes on along the minus strand of NC_134542.1, from coordinate 115,469,575 downwards.
GGGATATAAATTTCCTCTTGGAGGGGGTAGGAGGAGTGAAGCACCAGTTTTATTCACTTCCCATTACAGGAAGCGATGTTCAAAGTGAACCAACGTTTTGGATAAGCTTTCTGAACACCAGATGGTCCACAGGCTTTGGAAACTGGAGATGCTGGGTAGCTAGCTACAGCTTTCTTTTTGTAAAACATCATAAAAAAATTCACAGCTTGTTGTTCCATAAAAACCAGCATCAGCATACGAGGTTACAAACTGTTTTACACTGATAATACAATATCAAGATTCTTGTTACAGACAAAATTAGGAGCAGGAAATGGAGTGTAGAGCCCAGACTACTACTGACATAGTCTATACTTTCAAACAAGTGAGTGGCTCTGATTTTAATGTTACTGTATCTCTAGAAAGGTTTCCTAAGATCCTTGTAGCTACAAATGATATAACTCTGCTACAATCCAATTTAAATAATTGACCAGATTACTATTAAAATAACTTTTTACATTTTTAAGGCAATTTAGGCTCTGCATAAAACAACTACCTTGTCAAGCCAGAGCAACCACTGATATCCTTTAAGTCTTAAGGATATTGAATTTTGTAATGATGGCAGCCAAAAAAGGAAGCATATTTTGGTACTCCCTACTCACTACCATCGAGTCGATTCTGACTCCTAGGGACTCTATAGGACAAGGTAGAACTGCCCCTGTGGATTTCCGAGGCTGTAACTCTTTACGGGAGTAAGAAGCCTCATTCTTATTCCACAGAATGGAAAGTAGTCCATAGTGTAACCCATTTCACCACTGATGGGAGGAAATTTTTTATTAAAAAAAATATATATATATGTTAAGAACAAAGGTACCAGGGCCCTAGTAGGAATCACACCAAATAACCTGAAGATAGCATAGACAGGTTATTTCAGAAGAGTGGTGTTTATTTCGGCATATCTTATTCCTTCCAGCTGATCTATTCCTTGCGTATATTATCTTTTAGCACAAATCAGAATTCCTCAACAGACAAATGAGGTGATGGGCAGCAGAGGTTAAGGTTCGATATTCCTACGGCACACACACAACCATTAAGATGATTTCAAACATTCATTTCTGGGAAGCACCCCTGGGTGTTGTGGATTACATGTGACTGCGGGCCACTTCATCTCAAGTGGGTTCTCTGCAATCTTCCCTCTGTACTGGGTCAATGAAAAGCACGTAAACAACAAGTGTCCTTTGACGCTGTCCTCCGGAAAGGGGTCACGACTTCCAAAACATTACGACCACGAGGGCTGAGTAAATATCCATGATCATGGGATATTAAAAAATTTCCAGAAGAGTATATTACGTGAAAGACGTGCACGTCCCAGTGCGGCCTCTACTTCCGGGCGGGTCGTGCTTCATGCTACTCAGCCCCAAGGACACGCTTCTTGTAGGACCGGACTTCCAGGCCCAGGAATCCCCAAGAAATGCAGTCCCGGGAGCGTTGGGTCAAGTTGTTCGGTTACGGGCCCCGAAGGGAACTCTGGGCGCCCGGACGCGAGGCCCGCAAGCTGGTGGCAAAGTACTGACAGGGGCCCTGAGGGGAGGGGCCCGCTCACCCCGGTCCCTCCCCGAGAACGGTACGCCTGGGATCGGTCTCCCCAGGCCCGAAAAAGAGGAAACCCACTTCTGCCGCGTCCATGATCTCCCGCGGCTTCTCCTGACCCTTGCGGCTGGCGCTGGCGCTGGGCATCGGGACAAACGGGACCGGAAAACGCAGGGGCAGCGGTCAAAACCCTCCCTCGCAGGCTTCCGTACAGCAGGCCCAAGGGGCTTCTCCCTGCCGTACAGTCTCCGTCCTCCCGGCACACGCGCTCGGTGTCCGCGTGGAGAGTCCGGACGGCCGAAAGATCGCGAGATCTGTAGGTATCGCGATATCCCGGAGCGTAGAACGTGGGCGGTCGGTCGGACACGCGCCTCCTCCTCCTCCTCCTCCTCCTCCTCCTCCTCTGTCCCGCCCCTTTGGAAGACTCCCTGGGACGGAGAGAATCCCGAGAATTCGTTTTAGTCTCGCGAGACTGTCACAGGGGGCGGGACCTCTGGATAGCAGGTGGAGCTGGAGGTCTCAGGACAGTCGGAATGAGGTCATTTACTCTGGTATGTTCTCCGTGGCTTCTGCTCGCCTCCATTTTCGTGTTTTAACACCCCTTTTCTGCATTAATTGCAGACTGTACAGGAAAAAAACCGACGCCGTGTTCGGATTTTCCTCCGTTTAACTTACCTGTCTACTTTAAAAATTATTTTCAAAGCAGTGTCGCACTCAGGTCCTGCAAGGCCTCGTCGCAAGTCGCTTGAACTCAGAAATGCTGCGTTTAGGTGGTTCACTTGCTTAGGTACTGACATTCAAGTGATAGGAGCCGTGTTGGTATAATGGTTAAGCTCGCTCGGCTAACCTGCAGTGGTTCGCAACCTTCCTAATGCCCAGCGACCCCCAACCATAAAATTTTTTTCTTTACTACTTCATAATTTTGCTACTGTTATGAATCGGGCAGCCCCTGTGAAAGGGTCTTTCCACAACCCCCCCCCCCCGACCCCGGGGTCACGACCTACAGCACTGTATGGAATATAGTGACTGCTGGGGAGGAGGGGCAGGAAGAATTGGATTTCTGCTCTCATGAAGTTTATCGCCTGGATAACCGTGGGGGCAGTTCTATGATTCGGAATAGACATCGTGGCACATGGCAACAACCCAGTTTAAGTAAAGTATAAATAGCAACCCCCACACACACGTTTGCATTTATTGCTTAGACCTGCTACATTGTTTGCAGCATTGCATAGTTTTGATTTGTCAGACTGAATCTGCCCACATTAGTTTGTTTTTAAAGGAACAAGGGTTATCGGTGCAGATGTCAGATGAATCTATTCTCTGAAAACAGAATACCAGAGAACTGTTTTATTTACTATGCAAAGGCATTTGACTTTGTGGGTCATAACAAATGATGGAGAACACTGTGACAAATTGAAATTCCAGAACGGTAATTTGTGCTCATAGACCAAGAAAGAGTCTTTCAAAGAGAACAATGAGATATGCACAGTTTAAAATCAGGAAAGGTGTGTGTATCTGAGTTGTGTCGTTTCCTCGTAGTTACTTAATCTGAACGTTGAGCAGGTAATCCCAGCAACGGGACTCTATGAAGAAGAAGGAGGCATCAGGACTGGAGGAAGGCTCATCCTACAATACTCAGGTGACCTAACCTTGCTTGCTGAAAGTGAAGAGGACTTGAAGCACTTAAGAATGAAGACCAAAGATTATAGCCTTCAACATAGATTACACATTGAAAACATGAAAACAAAAATGATCACACTTGGGCCCATAAGGAAGATCAAACTAAAGGAGAAAAGATTGAAGTTGTCAAACATTTCCTTTTACTTGGATCCACACTGAGTGCTCATGGAATCAGCAGTGTGGAAATCAAATGACATATTGCAATGGGTGCATCTGCTGGCAAAGATCTCTTTAAAGAGTTAAAAAACAAAGATGGTACTTTAAAGACTGAGGGGCACCTGGCTTAAGCCATGGTATTTTCACTTGCCCTATGAGATGAGACCTCAATGAAATGAATTGACACAGTAGCTGCAACAAGAAACTCAAACATAATGCGTGTGAGGAAAGCAGGGGACCAGACCTTACTTTGTTTCTTCACATGTGGGGCCACTATGAGTTGGTACTGACTTGACCACACCTAACAACAGGAACATTGATAAGCTGTTTTCAGCAATTAAAAGTAATTTGAGGGCTTGGTACAATGCTGTCTCCTCTGGTATATTTTGCACTCTGTCAAAGGTCCCCTGTTAAGTTTTAGATCGGCACAAAGGAGCACAGTCGGGTTGTTAAAGGAGTGGTAGGAGACCGCAGTTGGCTCCTGGGATACAATGGTGGGAACATAGACATGCTCCTTACTCTGTGGAGCTTACCATCTAATAGCAGATGCAGAAAATGCTGTGGGGGTAGCTGTTTAGTAGCTAGTAATATGAAAGTGTCTCTTTGGGTGGGTTTATCTCAGCCTGATAGGGTCTGGAGTACTGCAGAGTGGTCTGGGCTCTGGACCAAGACAGGTGAAACACCTGCAGGTAGGTGGTCACTGAAGCCCTGGTCAAAGATGAGCTTCTCTAGGGAAAGCAAATAGGGTGAGATGTGAAGGCTTCAGATGAGGTCTCAGGAATGCCAACACTAGGTCAAGTGCAGGAGGAAAGAGGATGAACTTGTAAAGGAGGCAGTCTGGAAGCCACTTGAGAGGTAGGAAGAAAACCCTGGGTGTGTCATAAGCAGGCAAGGGACTGTTCTCAGTAGAGGGCCTCCATTGTCAGCTATATACCCTAGATGTCAAGTAAAAGGATCATTGAAACATAGCTACTGGATTTAGCAACATAGAGATCAGTGGACTTAAGTGGCAACTACTGTTTATGGGAAAGTGGTGGAGTCAGGATGGGCTGAGAAATGAGTGACAGTGAACAAGCAATAGTATTAATGACATCAGCAAACACAGGGCAATTGTGTGCCAAACATGCTTGCCACATAAAACAGAACCCACAAAATTTGATTCTCACAGCAACACTCTAAGGTAGAAACGATAGTAATCTTTATTTTACCTATGAGGAAATTGAGTCATACTCACACAGAGGTTAAGTAACTTGCTGTGGCCTCAGAGCCATTTAGTGGACACACTTGTGTTCAGGTGCCAGATGCCATGTTCTTAGTCACTATTACTTTTGTTTCCATGTCATCCTTTTCAGTAAATGGGACAAGGATCACAGGGAGCAGGCTCCTTGTACCTCTTCCTTTCTTTCTCCTCCCCCCCCCCGTACTTTTATTGGGGGATCTTACAGCTATTATCACAATCCATACATTTATCCAGTGTGTCAGCACATCTGCACATATGCCACCATCATCATTTTCAAAGCATTCTCTTCCCACATGAGCCCCTGATATCAGCTCGCCATTTCTCCCCCCTCCCTCCCCCACCCACCCGCCCCCATGAACCTTTGATAAGTTATAGATTATTATTTTTATATCTTACATTGTCCTCCATCACCCCTCACCTACTTTTCTATTATTCGTCCCCCTGGGAGGGGGTTCCAGATTGATCCCTGTGATTGATTTCCCCTTTCTCCCCGCAACCCTCCTCTAATCCTCCTGGTATTTCTACTCTCACTGTTAGCCCTGAGGGGTTTATCTATCCTGGATTCCCTGTGTTTTGAGCTCTTATCTGTAGCAGTGTGCATGCTCTGGTCTAATCTGATTTGTAAGGGAGAATTGAGGTCATGATAGTGGGAGGCAGGAAGCACCAAAGAACTAGAGGAAAGTTGTGTGTTTCATTGGTGCTATCCTGTATCCTGACTGGCTCATCTCTTCCCTGTGACCCCTCTGTGAGGAGATGTCCCTTTGTCTACAGATGGCCATTGGGTCTCCACTACATGCCACCCCACCCCCACCCCAATTCACATTGGGTATGATTTTGTTCTGGGTCTTAGATGCCTGATACCTGATCCCATCGATACCTGATGATCACACAGGCTGGTATGCTTCTTCCATGTGGGCTTTGTTGCTTCTCAGCTAGATGACTGCTTGTTTATCTTCAAGACTTTAGGAACCCACATGCTTTATCTTTCAATAGCTGGACACCATCAGCTTTCTTCTCCCCAAGTTGTAGCCCCAGGGCTATCCTCTGAAGTGTATTCTTCTGAGTTGGGATTGGGGCCAGCCTTGCAGACCTGTCTCTTGGTTCCTTGGTACATGCCGGTATGTTGTATTCATGTCTTGGTACATTGGTTTGAAGCTTGGTCTCTCTCTCCCTCTCCTGTGGAGATGTAAACAATTCCCTCTTCTTTGGGTGGATTCGTGCCCTGCTCTCCCCACTTCCCCCCCCCCCATATCTTTTTTTTCTCTTTCTTTCCCCCTTTTATTTAGCTGTGTCTCTTTTCATTGCCTATGTAAATAACAAACTGTCTGTATCTCAAAGTGACTTGTTGTATCTTCACCTATGTAGTCCATCAGATCTTGACCCTGGCCTTTCCTGTCTTGTGTGTCCTTGACAGGAATCAATGTGGGCTCCTACCAACTATCAGATATGCCCATTCTCAATTATTCTAGTAAGGGCCCAGGGAGGGGCTTAGAAGTATGTATATGGACCCACTAGATTACTTCTCATGTGGAAAGCATTTCCTTCACAATTTCTAAGGCTCTGCATAGTTGCTTGCTGGCAGTGTCACTGTTAATTCGGAAGCATCCTTGTGACTCCTGCTCTCTCTCTCTTTTTGACTTTCAAGAATGAACAAATGTTAAGATTTTATTAAATTTGTTTCAGTATTTAAATTTAAATGTTGAAGATGTAGCTGAAGTTTTAAAAATTTTTATTTTATTGTGGGCTTGTACAACTCTTATCACAATCCATACATCCATTCATTGTGTCAAGCACATTTGTGCATATGTTGCCATCATCATTCTCAAAACATTTGCTTTCTACTTGAGCCCTTGGTATCAGCTTCTTATTTTTTCCCTCCCTTCTCACTCACCCCACCCCCATGAACCCTTGATAATTTATAAGTTATTATTATTTTGTCATATCTTACGCTGTATGACATTTCCCTTCACCCAATTCTCTGCTGTCTGTCCAACTAGGAGGAGGTTATATGTAGACCTTGTAATCTGTTCCCCCTTTCTCTCTCACCTTCCCTCCAACCTCCCAGTATGGCCACTCTCACCACTGGTCCTCAGGGGTTCATCTGTCCTGGATTCCCTGTATTTCCAGGTCCAATCTGTGCCATTGTACATCCTCCGGTCCAGCCGGATTTGTAAGGTAGAATTGGGATCTTGATAGTAGGGGAGATGAAGCATTCAAGAACTAGAGGGAAATTGTATATTTCATAATTGCTACACTGTACCCTGACTGGCTCATCTACTCCCTGCAGCCCTTCTGCAAGGGGATGTCCAATTTCTCACAGATGGGCTCTGGGTCCCCACTCCACACTTCCCCTCATCCACAATGCTATGATTTTTATTTTTTGGTCTTTGATGCCTAATACCTGATTCCTTCGATGCCTTGTGATCTCACAGGCTGGTGTGCATCTTCCATGTGGGCTTTGTTGTTTTTCAGTTAGATGGCCGCTTGTTTATCTTCCTATAGGACCCCAGATTCTATCTTTTGACAGCCGGACACCATCAGCTTTATTCACCACATTTGCTTATGCACCCGTTTTGTCTTTGTCTTCCATGTGGACTTTGTTGTTTCTCAGCTAGGTGGCTGCTTGTTTATCTTCAAACTTTTAAGACTTCAGATACTATATCTTTTGGTAGCCAGGCAACATCAGCTTTTTTCACCACATTTGCTTGTACACCCTTTTTGTTTTCAGCGATCATGCCAGGAAGATGTACTGCTCCTTTTTAACATGATTCTTACACACTGGGGAGGGGGCAGGGGGGAGTTTGCAAGATCTTCTCTTTGTTGATGCTTTGAAATTTCACAGAGTGCCCCTTTTTGTGAATCTAAATTCATCCTGGCACTCGACAGTTACTATCCTTTCTCCTGGAGAATTATGGTATTTAGTATTTGAGGTATTTTCTTGAAAAGTTTCTTTGATGATTTCTTCCCATCTGCTCTCTCTTCTTTCTGTTTTCTTTCTTGAACTCTTATTCATTCTTCAAATATTGCCCTTTCAGAGGGGCTCTTCAAATGTTCTTATAATTTCTGCCCATTTTCCCATTCAATGACTTTTTACTTGGTTTTGGGAGAATTTCTTATTTTTATCTTCTAATCTTTCCATTGAGATTTTATCATATCTTGTTTCCAAGACTAATTTCTTGTTCTCAGAATGGTCCTCTTAAAAAATACAGCATTCCTGATCTTATTTTTTACATGTATGCAATATCTATTTTACTTCTTTGAGCATATTAATAAAGTGGTTGAATTTTTTTTAGATAAGTCCAATTCCTACAAGTTGCATTTTTCTTTATGTGTTTTGGTCTCTGTCTCCCATGTCAGAGATCTCTCTCAACTGTTGGGTGAATAATTAGCTGTCTACATAGGTTAAAACTTACTGCATTGAGTCTATTCTGACTTATGGAGACCCTATAGGGCAAGGCAGAACAGTCTCTGTGGGCTTCTGAGACTGTAATTTTTTTTTTTAAATCATTTTATTGGGGGCTCATACAATTCTTATCACAATCCATGCATACATCATTGTGTCAAAAACATATGTACATTTGTTGCCATCATCATTCTCAACACATTTGCCTTCTACTTAAGCCCTTAATATCAGCTGCTCATTTTCCCCCTCCCTCCCCACTATCCCTCCACCTCGTGAACCCTTCATCATTCATATATTATTATTATTTTGTCATATATTACACTGTCTGACGTCTTCCCCTGCCCTCTTCTCTGCTGTCTCTCCCCCTGGGAGGAGGCTATGTGTAGATCCTGTAATCAATTCCTCCTTTCTACCCCACATTCTCTCCACCCTCCAGGCATCACCACTCTCATCACTGGTTCTGGAGGAGTCATTTGTCCTGGATTCTCTGTGTTTCCAGTTGCTATCTATACCAATGTATATCCTCTGGTCTAGCCAGATTTGCAAGGTAGTATTGGGATCATGATAGTGGGGGAGATGAAGTATTTAAGAACTAGAGGAAAGTTGTATGTTTCTTCGTTGCTACCTTGCACCCTGCCTGGTTCATCTCCTCCCCACAGCCCCTCAGCAAGGGGTGTCCAGTTGGCTACCTTTGGGCTTTGAGTCTCCACTCTGCACTCACCCACCTTTTCAATGATATGGTTTTATATTCCTTGTCGCTTAATACCTGATACCTTCGACAGCTCGTGGTCCCACAGGCTGGTGTGTTTCTTCCATGTGGACTTTGTTGCTTCTGAGCTATATGGCCACTTGTTAATCGACTGTAATTCTCTATGGGAGTAGAAAGCCTCATCTTTCTCCCAAAGAGCAGCTGGTGGTTTCAAACTGTTGACTTTGCAGTTAGCAGTCCACTGCATAATCAGTTTGACACCATGCTTTCTAAAAAGCTGACTAGAAGCTCTGATCTTTTGGGGAGGGGTTAGTCTATTATAGAAACTCTTGTTGAGCAGTGATTATTCACCAGCTTCTCCCTGTGGAAAAATGGGGCTTTCTACTCCCATAAAGAGTTATGGTCAAGGGAACTCATAGAATCAGTTTAACTTATTCTATTAGGTCACCAGGAATCACATCAACACCATGGCAGTGAGTGAATTATATGCCAGGCATTCGTCTAGGTAGTTGGGCTATATCAGGAATCAAAGTAGATAAAGATTTTGGCCTTTGTGAATATTTTGTTTTAAAAAAAGGGATGCAGGCAAATAAGAGTGATAATAGATGTGTAAATTCTATAATACGTTCACTCACTCTCACTGCCATTCAGTTGATTCAGACTCCTAATGACTTTATAGACCAAAACGGAATTGCTCCTTTGGGTTTCCAAGACTCTAAGTCTTTGCAGGAGCAGAATGCTTCATCCTTCTCCCCAGGAGCAACTGGACTTGAACACCTGACCTTGAGGTCAGCAGCTCAATATATCACCCACTATACTACCAGGTCTCCTTATTTATGTTAGAAACAAAAAAAAAAATCGAGCAAGGTCACCTCTCTGATACGATCACTGAAGACAAATGGGTGAATAAGCAAATGTGGCAAAAAAGGCTGATGGTGCCAAGCTATCAAAAGATATAGTGTCTGGGGCCTTAAAGACTTGAAGGTAGACAAGCGACCATCTAGCTCAGAAGCAACAAAGCCCACATGGAAGAAGCACACCAGCCTGTGCAATCATGAGGTGTCTTAAGGGATGAGGTATCATCAAAAAAAAAATCCTATCATTGTGAATGAGTGGGGGGAGTATGCAGTGGAGACCCAAAGCCCATTTGTAGGCCAATGGACATCCCCTTACAGAAAGGACTCAGGGAAGAGATGAGCCAGTCAGGGTGCAATGTAGCAATGGTGAACCATACAACTTTCCTCTAGTTCCTAAATGTTTCCTCCTCCCACACTATCATGATCCCAATCCTACCTTACAAATATGGCTAGACCAGAGGATGTATACTGGTACAAATAGGAACTGGAAACGCAGGGAATCCAGGTGGATGATCCCTTCAGGACCAGTGGTTTGAGTGGTGATACTGGGAGGGTAGATGGAGGGTGGGTTGGAAAGGGGGAACCGATTACGAGGATCTACATGTGACCTCCTCCCTGGGGGATAGACAACAGAAAAGTGGGTGGAGGGAGACTTCGGACAGGGCAAGATATGACAAAATAATAATTAGTAAATTATCAAGGGTTCATGAGGGAGGGGGAATGGGGCGGGAGGGGGAAAATGAGGACCTGATGCCAGGGGCTTAAGTAGAGAGCAAATGTTTTGAGAATGATGAGGGTAATGAATGTACAAATGTGCTTTACACAGTTGATGTATGTATGGATTGTGATGAGTTGTATGAGCCCCTAATAAAATGATTAAAAAAACAAGCAAACAAACAAAAAAAAGTGAGCAAGGTAAAAGTGATGGGGCATACTGGGTGCAGAGAGATGGAGTTGGATTGTCATATTAAATAATGTGGTCAGGGCAGACCTTGGTAGGCTAGAGCTGTTTAAACAACAATTTGTAGGACATGAGGGTTGTAGCCATATAGATATGGTGCTGGAAGGGGGCTGTAGTAGTCACCTAACCTGGAGTCAATTTAAGGATTAAGTGTGTAGGGGTGGAGTCTAGGCTGTTAATCTGGAGATAGCCAATTAGACTTCTGTGTGGGCATGGCCTGAGAATTCTGGGGAATCTGGTACTTCCTCCTTGGAGGTAGAAGATAGCTCTCTCTTTCTGCTACTCCCTGGGAGACATTGCAGAAGACAAGCCACATGGATGCAACCAGACCTCTGAAGCCAGAGAAGCCACAGAGAGACCCCTGCCAGCGCTGAGATGCTTACAGTGCCACCGGACCCAAAGACTTTCTACCGATTTGCTTGTGATCATCCTGCATTTGGCTTCATTGCATGTGTTTCGCGAGTCTGAAGAGGACTTTATTGATTGGTGTCAGACATATGGGCTAATATTGGACTTATGGCCTTGGACTGGACTCGGTTGGGATGTTTTCTCAATGTTCAATTCCTCTTTTATATAAAACTCATTCTTATACATATATATGTGTTTATGAATTTGTTTCTCTAGTCTACCCAGAGTAACACATTCAGCTGGCAGGTGCAACAATACACTTTCACAACTCTCTCCGAGGGGTACATCAACTCTTCCACAGTGTGCCATAATTTAGTCTGAAGGGACCTTGATCGCCCGTCTATTCCACAAAATGTCACACTAGTCCACTATATTGATGGCATTATGCTGATTTGATCCACTAAGTAGGATTTATCAAAGACTCTAGATTCATTGGTACAACATCTGTGTACAAGAGGTTGGGAAATTAACCCAACAAAGATTCAAGTACCTTCCACCTCAGTAAAATTTCTAGGGGTCCAGTGGTGTGGGGCATGTTGAGACATTCCTACCAAAGTGAAGGATAAGCTATTGCATCTGCCGCTTCTCCCCTGCCCCCCTCAACAACTAAACAGGAGGCACAGTGCCTAGTGGTCCTCTTCAGATTTTGGAGGCAACATATCCCTCACCTGGGTGTTCTATTTTGACCTATTCATCACGTGACATGAAAGGCTTCCAATTTTGAGTGGGGCCTAGAACAAGAAAAGAGTCTGCAATAGGTTCAGGCTGCCGTGCAAGCTGCTTTGCCACTGGGACCATATGATCCAGCTGACCCAATGGTGCTAGAGGTGTCAGTTGTAGATAAAGATGCAGTGTGGAGTCTTTGGCAGACCCCTATTGGTGAATCACAGCATAGACAGTTGAGATTTTGGAGTAAAGTCCTGCCACCCTCTGCAGGCTACTTCCCCTTTGAAAAACAGCTGTTGACCTGTTACTAGGCCTTGGTGGAGACTGAATGCCTCACCATGGGCCACCAAGTCACCATGAGGCCTGAACTACCCATCATGGGCAAGGTATTCTCTCACCCACAGAGTCATAAAGTTGGACATGTGCAGCAACACTCCATTGTTAAATGGAAGTGGTATATATGAGATCAGACCAAAGCAGGATCTGAAGGAACAAGTAAGCTGCATGAAGAAGTGGCCCAAACGCCCACCCTCCCCACTCCTGTCACATTACCTTCTTTCTCCCAGTCTGTACCTATGGCCTCCTGGGGAGTTCCTTATGATAATTTAACTGAAGAACAGAAAGGTCATGCTTGGTTTATGGATAACCCTGCATGATATACAGGTGACACTGGTAAGTGGATCCCCTTTCTGGGATCTCCCTAAAGGACAGTGGTGAAGGGAAATCTTCCCAATGGGCAGAACTTTGAGCAGTGCACCTGCTGTTCAGATGTGAGACTGTATACTGATTCATGGGCTGTGGCTAATGGCTTGGTTGGATGGTCAGGGAATTGGAAGGACTATGATTGGAAAATTGGTGACAAGGAGGTGTGGGGAAGAGGTATGTGGATAGCCTTCTCTGAATGGGCCAAGAAAGTAAAGGTAATTGTATCTCACATGAACGCTCACCAAAGCATAACCTCTGAAGAGGAGGACTTTTATTTTTTCTAAATCATTTAATTGGGGGCTTGTACAATTCTTATCACAATCCATACATACATCCACCGTGTCAAGAACATATGTACATTTGTTACCATCATCGTTTTCAAAACCTTTGTCTTCTACTTGAGCCCTTAAAATTTGCTGCTCGTTTTCCCCCTCCATCCCCACTCCCCCCTACCTCATGAACCCTTCATCATTCATATATTATTGTCATATATTACACTGTCTGATATCTCCCCCTGCCCTCTTCTCTGCTGTCCCTCCCCCAAGGAGGAGGCTATATGTAGATTCCTGTAATCAGTTCCCCCTTTCTACCCCACATTCCCTCCACCCTCCAGGCATCGCCACTCTCATCACTGGTTCTGGAGGAGTCATCTGTCCTGGATTCTCTGTGTTTCCAGTTGCTATCTGTACCAATGTACATCCTCTGGTCTAGCCAGATTTGCAAGCTAGACTTGGGATCATGATAGTGGGGGGAGGGGGAAGAGGAGGACTTTAATAATCAAGTGGATAAGATGACACGCGCTGTGGAGACTGGCCCTCCTCTTTCCTCTGCTACTCCTGTTATCGCCCAATGGGCACATGAACAAAGTGGACATGGCGGCAGGGATGGAGGCTATGCATGGGCACAGCAACATGGACTTCCACTCATCAAAGCTGACTTGGCCACTGCCACTGCTGAGTGTCCCATTTCCCAGCAGCAGAAACCAACATTAAGTCCAAGATATGGGACCATTCCTCGGGGAGATCAGCCAGCAACTTGGTGGCAGGCTGATTACATAGGACCTCTTCCGTCATGGAGTGGGCAGCATTTTGTTCTTAATGGAATAGACACCTACTCTGGATATGGGTTTGCCTTCCCTGCATGCAATGCTTCTGCCAAAACTACCATTCGTAGACTTACAGAATGCCTCATCCACCGGCATGGCATCCCACACAGCATTGCTTCAGATCAAGGAACTCACTTCACAGCAAATGCAGTGCAGCAATGGGCCCATTCCCATGGAATCCACTGGTTGTATCATGTTCCTCACCATCCTGAAACAGCTTGCTTGATAGAACGATGGAATGGTTTCCTAAAGACACAGTTATGGTGCCAACTAGGTGGCAGCAACTTGCGGGGCTGGGGCAATGTTCTCCAGGAAGCTGTATATGCTCTAAACCAGTGGCCAATCTATGGTGCTGTGTCTCCAATAGTCAGAATTCATGGGTCCAGGGGCCAAGGGGTGGAAGCTGGAGTGGTACCACTCATTATTACTCCTAGTGATCCCCTTGCAGCATTTTTGCTTCCTGTCCCAGCAACCCTGTGTTCCTCAGGCCTGGAGGTCCTGGTCCCTAAGGAAGGAACGCTCCCACCTGGAAACCCAGCACAGATTCCACTGAACTGGCAGCTAAGAATTCCCCCTGGTCACTTTGGGCTTCTCATGCATTTGGATTAACAGGTCAGGAATGGTGTCACTGTACTGAGTGGTGTGATTTGTCCTGATTACCAAGAAGACATTGGACTGGTGCTACATAATGGAGGTAAAGAAGAAGATGTCTGGAATCCAGGAGATCCCTTAGGCCAACTCTCAGTGCCACCATGCCCTGCGATTAAAGTAAATGGTAAGGTACAGCAACCCAATCTTGACAGGATGTATAATGACCCAGATCCCTCAGAAATGAAGGTCTGGGTCACCCCACTCTCCTTACCATAATGTGTTAGTCTGGGTAGACTAGAGAAACAAACTCATAAACAAGCATATGTGTATAAGAAAGAGTTTTATATACAAGAGGAATTGAACATTGAGAAAACATCCTAACCAAGTCCAGTCCAAGGCCGGAAGTCCAATATTAACCCATATGTCTGATACCAATCAATAAAGTCCTCTTCAGACTCACGAAACACATGCAATAAAGTCAAATGCAGGATGATCACAAGCAAGTCGGTAGAAAGTCTTTGGGTTTGGTGGCATTGTAAGCATCTCGGCGCTGGCAGGGGTCTCTTTGTGGCTTCTCTGGCTTCAGAGGTCTGGTTGCATCCATGTGGCTTGTCTTCTGCAATGCCTCCCAGGGAGCAACAGAGAGAGAGAGAGAGAGAGAAAGATAGAGAGAGAGAAAGAAAGATATCTTCTTCCTCCAAGGAGGAAGTACCAGATTCTCCCAAATCCTTAGGCCATGCCCACACAGAAGTCTAATTGGCTATCTCCAGATTCACAACCCAGGCTCCACCCCTACACACTTAATCCTTAAATTGACACCAGGTTAGGTGACTACCACAGGGGGATTTCAAGCAGAGGGATGAACCAGTACACAACCTTTAAGTAGGAACTACAACATTTTAGATGATAAGGGAGTGACATTTTCGAGCCCTCTGAAGTATATAAGCATCTTTACCACTAGCCCGAATGACTCTAGTTTGCCAAGCTTTGGGAGTGCCTGTATTGCATATTCATTCTGGTTTCAGTTTTGCTGTTATGTCAGCTACTGTTCCTCTCATGTCTGCCCGCAATTGAAATCTCAGTACTCCCATTGACCACCTGACTCAGAAAGGATGTCTTCGGTTGTAAGGAGGAGAACCTCTGAGCCAGATGGTTTCCAACAATGTGGTCACGCATTAGGAGAAAGGAAAGCCCAGATTTGACCAGCCTGCCATTCCGCCGTCTCATCAAGATGGAGCAATTCCTTCCTTCTCTCACCTGTACAGGGATCCTCTTCAGCTTGGTTGACTGCAGCCAGTTCAGACTTCGCTTCCAGTTATGACAAAGCCAGGGAAGGAGAGGTGACCCCATGATCTCTCTCTCTCTCTCTCTTGCTCGCTCTCAGACACAGAAAACTGTCCTCAAAATCCCTGCAGCTGGCTTTTCTTCACATCTTATTGGCCATAATTGGCCTATCCTTGAATGAATTATGGTCAGGGAGATGGCCTCCATAGCCCAATCAGGCCTGCTCCAGGAGTCTGAGGGGGGCCTGGAGGTATCGCATCCACAGAAGTATCTAAATGCATGGGAGAGAGAGAGTTAAGTAAAGTCAAGTCTGTTCGGAAGGAGGTAGGGAGGAGGGCAGCAAGCAGAGAGCTAACAGAATCTATTGCACTAGCTGTGTGATGTGGGGAAAGCATTTAACATCTCTGTTCTTCAGTTTTCCCAAGAAAATGAGGACAATGGTCTATCTGACTGCTACAAAACACATCTACTCCTCAGTTACTGACACGGGTAGGTTGCAAAGACCAGCTCATTATGGCAAAATCAACATTATGCAAAAAAGGAGGGCAACCGCAAAGGGAAGGTGACTCTATCATCACACACCAGGAAATGACAGTCTTAAAAGGCAGTCAAGCCTCATCATTGCATCACCAACAAGTAATTTCATTACATGACTGCCGAGTCGCTGAGGCTTATGCCTCCTCCAAGCTGGCACATAATCCTAACCATCACAATCAGCATCACTCTCCCCTCGCTGTAGTTAGACATTGTTCATGTGTAAAATAGTCAAAAAGTCGATTTTTTAAAACTACTGTTGCAAATGTAAAACGCTGGATACACAAGGCAGTAAGGAATAGGTGCCGTTGAAATGAGAGCCACACGAGAAGCTCAGGACAGCACATGGCACATAGTGTTGTCTAGGTGAGTGTTTCTCAAATCATGGTGTCCTACCCACTCTATCAATACAGGCATCACTCAGGAAAGGGTTAGGAATGTGGCCTCTGGCCTTACCCTAAACCTGCTGAATCGGAAACTCTGAGGGTGGGCTTTAGGAATCTGTGTTCTAAAAGCCCTGTGGGTAATTCTGATGGAAACGCAAATTGGAAAAGAACTGACCTCTTTGTTAAAGGGTGTATGGCTCGCCAGGGTTCATATCTTGCCTCTCCGACCTCCTAGCCACGTAGCCTTTTTCCTCCCTCCATTTAAGAACGAGGAGCCTTGGTGTGCGGTTACTCGCTGGGCTTCCCTCTGTAAGGTCGACAGTTTGAAATCACCAGCTTCTCTGTGGGAGAACGATGGGCTTTCTACTCCTGTGAAGAGTTACAGTCTCGGGAACTCACAGTGGCAGTTCTACCCTGTCTTCCAGGGTCCCTGTGAGCTGGCATCAACCTGATGGCAGTGAATTTGGTTTTGGGTCTATTAAAACTCTCTGTTTCGGTCTTCTAATCTGTAAAATAAGACAATTGTGGCCCCTACCTCTTTGTGATTAAATAAATCCATCTAGAAAGACCCGAGAACAGTACTTGGTAGAGTTAATGTCAAACAAGTGTGAATTATTATCATAAACATGGTGTAAATACTGGCTCTAAGTCTTGCTTTAAGTGGTTGAGTTTGGAAAAAGCTAGCCAAGCTTTTTGGAAATATTTAGAAAGGGTGTGAGGCCTCCTCTGGGAAAAGCTGAATGCTGTAACCTTTATTCTGCCGGCTTGAAGCCCAGCCCCTTACTTCCTGGTTTATGATTGTAATGCGGATAATACGTTAAGCAGTTAACTTGTAGCTGGTGCCAAGTTCTGTGGAATTTATGCAAATAGCCCAGCACCCATTGTTATGCTGCTCTTCATCCATGCAGGCCCATTGTCATCAATTTTATATCCTGTTCCCATGAGAACTTCACTTTTCACGCCTCCTCTTTGCGTTCCGTTCTTGATGGATTGTCAAGTTTCTCACTTGGACAACTTATCCTCTTTCCCTGACTTCCCACTGAAAACCACCCACTACTTTTAAAAAAGAAAGTTTTCCTTCAAGGCATGGAGGTACTCATTTCCCTTGTTTTTCGTCTGCCACCGATCTGCAGTGATTCCAATTGCGTTAGAGCATGCAGCTGTTACTCGGTGCTAATGACATTTCCACTGGGCGCGTTGCTTTCCCAGCCTTGTTTCTGTATATTTGATTGTCTTCAGTATTTTATGTGAGTTGTAAACACACTGGGTAGAAACAACTCAATAAATGACAAAACAGTAAAATGAATAATAAAAAGTTATAGTCTCATAAAATGAAAATAAGTGGAGCCTCTTTCCCAAATAGAAGCAAACCAAGGATATTGGTATGTTAAGAGGATGCCATCCGACTGCGCCTGCCCCTTAAAATATTCGTTCAATCACAGACTCATTGTTTGGCAATCCTCCTCTGCGAAACACAATTCTCTCCTTCCTACTCACCTGCGTAATCACTCTAGGAAACACACACAGTCTCTTATCATCCAGACCCAACATCTTGTTGTCATTGATTGCTTTTTCTTTTTCCCTACATTCAAAAGCATACTAGAAGCTTGCTGCTTTTCGCTTCTTAATATTACCCATCTCAACGACTTCTAGTGGAATGCTAGAGATGTGAAGGGAAAGAATAATTCATGTGGCTAGATGAGCCCCAATCTTACTTAGTAATCCCATTTATGTCTGCAATCATATCCACAGAACTCTCTAATAAAGGACATTAACCACTATCCATCAATACCGAAATGGAAAACGCCAGCCAGGAGGTGGGAAAAATGTCAGTAATCACAATTGCAAGACCGGCCTCTCATTGTCTAAATTTTCCTATCCATTATACAAGTTTCCTTTTATTAAGTTTTGCTTTGTTCACTTTAACATAATGCCCTTTGTTTTTCACTATAAACTCCCTATTTAGGATCCATGTGGTTTTATCATCTACCTTTGCTTTAAGGAAAAGTTTTGTTTTTAAAGGAAAATTTTTTACTGTCAAAAGTACACTTTGTACAAAATAATTATTCTTTTCTCACCTAATATCCTTTATTTTCATCAATGATCAAAATTTTGGGCCAGAAGGAACTATGTTCCATATGCCTAACTATTTAAGTTATACTATTTTTTCATCATTTTAAAAATCATTTTATTGGGGACTCATACAACTCTTATCACAACCCATGCATCCACCCATTGTTATTTTTTCATCATTGTTATTCAACAGTGTTATTCTGTGACCTAAACTCAGATTGGTCTTCTTAATTGAGTCAATCCAAAGTTGTTCAGAAATCCTAGTTCCTGCCTTTTCCCTTTGCTGTGCTAGATCATCTTTTCAAAGATGGCTGTAACAATAACTCTTACCTCATCTGCTCCTTTGCAATGTAGTCATGCCACTCTGCTGTCAAGACGTATTTTTTGTTCCCTGTGGAACTAGACTGACCTGTTTTGACCAAAAGACCTTTTGAAGGCAGCAAACATGATGCTGTGTAACATCCAAGGTTAGATCTTAGAAATCTGAAGCATCACCTTCCTGTCTTGGAATGTTCCTTTTGCGAACTGTTCCCATGCAGTGAGGAAGCCCAAGAAGCCACGTGGAGAGGCCATGTGGAGTGGAACCCAGGGCCCCAGTCAATTACTTCAGCTGAACTCCCAGCTGGCATGTAAATTAGGCCATTTTGAACCTTTTGGCAGGTTCTTATGAGTCAGAATTGACTGGAAGGCAGTGAGTTTGATCTAAGCCAACTTAAAGCACTAGACCAGGGGTTGGCAAACTTTTGAGACAGAGGAGCCAATTCTGTCCCTCATACACTTTAAAAATTATTTGACATCCATAAATTAATTTTTACAAACGAAATCACCATTATCTGAATAATAGCTTTAAAGAATTTCAGTTTAACTTCAGAGGCACATGTATGCACTGAAAGAGCCGCATGTGACTCATGGGCTGCAGTTCCCAGTAGTCAACTTGAAGCCCATTTCTAGAGGAACTGCTTGGTAGTCAGAACAGGGACCAGGGTGTCCACTGGGCATGCTCAGAAATTCAGGCTCTGGGCCAGGAAGGGGTGGTACAACTAGGTGGGTGGTACATCTGGATTGGCCCCATCTAGGTCAAGTGAGCTTAATTCAGCTAATGGGTCAACCAATACCTTCAACCACGCTTTCCAGCAGAGGGTCTGGAAAAAGCCAGAATTCAAAGCCTGCAGCCTCGTTTTTCTTGAGGTGTGGAGGTCTCCTCTGGCCTCAGGACTCCATGGGTGGTGTGAAGTGCCCTGAGGGGGCCTGTGTAAAACCTGAAACTCCTATCATTTATAAAACTCACTTGGATCACAAACCAGGCTTGAAGTCTTTCTCAGGACAGAGATATTTTTCACCCGAGAAATCTAACAGAACTACCCGATCAACCCACAGCATCACGAAAAATCACATATTGTTGTAAGTCACTACATTTGTATGGTTCATTATGCAACAATATCGAACTCTAACCCTTTCATGCTAATTTTGATTGAGGTTTCCCACCAGGTTCACCTGCTTAGCCTCATCACCTTTAGGACTTCTGCCAGCAACTGTACCTTACTTGCTGGGTCTCCAGCATCACCTTTTAGCTCTGTAAACAGTTGATTTACCTTTCAGCAATTATGAAAATGGCCAGTAAGAATCACAACAACAATACTTTTGGAATGGTTATGGTGTTCCAAACACCTCTATAAGCATGTTTACTAATGTAATCATTCTTTAGAGTAACTTTTGAACTGACGACACAATTACATCACCAGATCGATGCAGTACATTGCAGGACTAAGGCAATGTTCTCCAGGAGGATATATATGCTCTAAATTAGTGGCCAATATAATATGGTGCTCTTTCTCCAGTAACTAGGATTCATGGGTCCAGGAACCAAGGGGTAGAAATGGAAGTGACACCACTCACTATTACTCCTAGCATCCACCTGCAAAGTTTTAGCTTCCTGAATCTGATCTTTTGGTCTGGAGGTCTTAGTTCCAAAGAGAGGAATACTCCCACTTGGAAACATAAGCCTGTCCAGTGAACTGGAAGGTGGTCTCCTCTTGCCTCTGGATCAATGGGTTAAAAAGGGAGCTATGGTATTGAATGGAGTGATTTATCCTGATTACCCAGGGGAACTCAGAATGATATTACATATTGGAGGTAAATAAGACTATGTCTGGAATCCAGAAGATTCCTTAGGACCTACAGTAGTACTACTGTGCTCTGTGATTAAAGTCAATGGTAAACAATAGCAACCCAATTCTGGCATGTCTGCTAATGGCCTAAACCATTTGGGAATGAAGGTTTGGGCTCTCTCATCAGGCAAAAAACCATGATCAATTGTGGCTCTTTCTAAGGGCAAAGGGACTACAAAGTGGGTGGTAGAAGAAGGTAGTTCTAAATACTGGCTATGGCCACGTGATCAGGTGCAGAAAGGAGGACTGTAATTATTATAATAGTTCCTCCTTGTCTGTATGCATCCAACTTTTTCATTTACAAAATATATGTAAATGGGGTTAGTGTGCAAGTCTGGCTTTATAACTGTCTTTATTTAGAGGTAATGTACGGTTTAAGGAGGTATGCACAGAGTCAATTTGACAAGGGGTGGACTATGATAATTACAGCTTTGTGTCAATTGGGTTGGGTCAGAATTCTCAGTGGTTTGGTTGTTAAGACCTACAAATCTCCCAGGAAAAGATCTCGAGGGTTTGGTCTGCCACCAATATAAGTAGATGCTACAGAAACCTTCTTGAGTTTTGCTGGGTCTCAATTCTGCATTTAGCTCACTGACCTCTGGTTCTTTGACTACTGACTAGCAGTCTTGAGAGACCCACAGGTACTCACTAGGAGTCAGCATTGACTTGATGGCAGTGAGGTGTGTGTGTGTGTGTGTGTGTATGTGTGTGTGTGTGCACGCGCTATTTGTTTAATTTATATTAACTTAATCTTCTTACTTTCCTCAAGAAAGTTCCTAAAACCTCGATTTCCCTAGATCTGGGTTATAGTCCATGCTTCCAATTATATTTAGAAAAGTCACAACTTTTTGGACTGTTAGTTCATTAACTTGATCCTCTTACTTTCCTTAAGAAAAGCCCTGAGACTGATTTTTCTTCTAGATCTGGGCTATTTCCTATGCTACCAATTAACATTCAAAAGAGTCATGCCACGCTCTGCTAATATTCCATTCCCTGTTCAGGAATGGTGATAGAGCTTTTGCTGCGTGTTCCCAGTTTCCCATCTCCCAGTAGCCACCGCAGAGGGCAGCAGAGTGACAGGCAGGCAGCGAGAAGGGCTGTCCTGGGATGGGCGGAGCTCTGTACACATCTTTTCTTGTGAGGAGCGCTAGGATGGGGGGCAGCGAAGCACAGAGCCCTTCTTCGTCCCTTCCACTTCCACTGACGGCAGAAATGGCTTCTCCTGAGCAGGGACACCAAAGTCGGCTAAAGTCAGATGGCACAAGGCCAACTGTTTCCACCCATGCCGGTCAGACGGTCTGGAGCTGTCTCTGCAAGGAGGTGTGCTTCAATGTAGCCGTAGCCCTCCTCCAGGATTCTGGGAGAAAGAAAAGAGAGACTCATGGTCTCCAGTAGGTATGGGTTCTCCTGCTCTATTAAGAGCTAGCTAGGCTTTTGGAGACAGACAATGTGGGGTCGAAATCCCATCTCTGCTGCTTACTAACTGTGTGGCCCTAGGAAGATTGTTCTCTGAGCCTTGGTGTTTTCAGCCATGAAACGAGTTGGTCATATTTACCTCGTGCAGTTGAAATCAGCCAGAGGCAAAGTCCTTGGCGCCAGATACAGCAAGCAAACAAAAAGCATAGTGATTGTTGCCCACACCGAAAATACTGCACATCTCTTGACTAGGAACGTGCTTCATTGCCACTGAGATGATCCTAGAGGTCAGGGTAGAACTGTCCTTGTGAGTTTCCGAGACTATAATTGTACTACCAGAGTAGAAAGTTCTGCCTTTCTCATGCAGAGAGCCTGGTGGTTTTGAATTGCAGACCTTGCAGGTTGCAACCCAATGCTGAACCTGCCTCCATCCCACCAGGGCTCCTACTAACACAACCAAGAGGCCTTGGAGTGTGAGTTGTGGAGAAGAAGCTGGTGTTTCCTGCTCCTGGTGGCTCAACCTTCCTCATGCTGCGACCTTTTAGTACAGTTCCTCGTGTTGTAGTGACCCCCCCCAACCTTAAAATTCTTTTCGTTGCTACTTCATAATTGTAATTTTGCTACCGTTGAGTTGGGCAACCCCCTGTGAAAGGGTCATTCAGCCCCCAAAGGGGTCACCCACAGGTTGAGAACCACTGTTTTAGACCCTTCCCTTTCTTATTTTAGCATTATTTCCTAAATGTGTTGGAGATATGTGACAGGGAACTTTCTAGAAGTGTCAAAAGGAGCTAAGCCTCAAGCAATACCCATTGTCTGAGCACAGGGGTCTCCAGGCTTCAATCATGAACCCTTTGATGTTGCATACAACATTATATGTGCCCATATGTATGCTTATTTGGGGGTTGGGGAGGATGGAGATGATTCATAATGCTCAGCAGACTCTCAAAGTCTAAACACCCTAATTTAGACACATCTTTTAAAATCTAAGGAAGTAACTTGGAGACCTTCCCTGGATGAAGACAAAGAGCACGTAGTATTGGAAAGCACTGATCGTGGGTCCTGTCTTCCAGCCAAGGCTCAGACTCGTGTTCCAGTGCATCACTAATCCAGTGGGAGACTGGCTCTCCCCATTGGCACAGGTAATGCTGTAAAACCCCGGGACGGTGGGGACGGAGGAGCAATGGCGTCTCTGATTACAGCTGACAAAGCCCAGGGCCCAACCTCAGCTGTACCTTCTGTCTCTGGCAAGTCACTTAGGAAGCAGAGCTGTAATTGGGGCTTGTTACCTGAAATGATTTTCCAGGACTTAATATTTAAATTTCATCCCCAGACACATACCTAAGGCAAAAGCCCTAAGGGCTGATGGCCATAAGGAGGGGTGTGGCTTTCTTCGTTCACTGGGGATTAATAAATGAGCAGGATATCACTCAGAATCATGGCAGGGGCAGGTGTCCAGGAAGCCCTTTTGACTTCTGCAACCAGGCCTGACAGGCAGGGCCCGGGGACTTCCTCCGGCACAGATTCTGCCTCTGCATTTGGGGGTTCTAAACTGTCCTCTCTTATCTACACCCACCCCGCTAAATTGATTCAGCTAGTTGATTTTATTTTCTTTTAAAAAGGGAATGATAGTTTTGGGAACTAGCAAAGTAAAAGAAAATACAATTCCAGGGAAGAAATAAATGACAAATTCAACGGATGAGTGGTAACTTATTTTGCAATTGCCATTACATGTTCTAAAACTTAACAAGTGATTCGTGAATTATGGAGTACACACATAAGCTTGGTGGGATTTATGAGGGAAACTTTGTTGTTGTTTTTTTAAACATAAAACAAAACGCTTGCCTTTTGAACATTTCTTCCATGTGACGTAAGTTACGTTCGTTCAGCATGCCGTGTAACCCTTATGACTATCTATCTGGGTAATGCTTTTCTTGTTGTTGTTGTTTTTGAGAGGATGGGGGAGGTGTATCTCGGATCCATGTCGATACTTGTAAATAGACTCTGGGTGCACCTGTTCCCAGTCATGTCCTGGGAAGATGTGAAATACAGGCACAGGATAAAGGTCTGTTAGTGTCAGTAAAACAATAACAAAACACAGTTGGCATGGGGGTCAGGAAGTCTTCGGAGGGCGGGCAGCAATCGTCTGCAGCCCCAGACGAAGCTGGGCCAAGGGCTGTGTGCTCTGAGGCCCATTGACCAGGAAAAGGAGTCTCGGGTTTCCAAGTGATTTCCCCCTCCACAAAGCTGCTGTAAAATAAAATACAAATCCTTCCTGAATGCTCCTCGCTTTCCTTCCTCTAGGAAGCTTTTGGTCAATGGGAAACAAAGCCTTATTCAAAAGATTAAAGCCCTAGTTGTGCCATTGTTTACAGCTTCAATAATGTGACTTTCCTTCCCTGGACCAAATTCTCCATTCACGATCCACCTAAAAAACAGGACGTTTGGGGAAACACGTGCTTATGGTAACAAACAAGGGGTCTGTCGTGGAGCAAAGCAATTTACGCAAAGATGCATCCGATATTATTTCAGATGTTTTTAACTGTGTTGGGCCTCAAGCTGCATTCTAAGAAGATGAGTCCTTAAAAGAAACAGCCATCTGGCTTGTAGTGTAAAACTATGCAGTTCCCATGCCTGGCCCCAGAGGCCCGAGCCCGTGGGTGAAGGTGACTTTTTTCATAGCTGCCCCGAGGGGAGACCGGCCCCTGCAATGCCCTCTTCTCCCACTCCTGTCGCTTCTCAGGAGCCCTCGGTGTGCGGCCAGGGCAGTAGGGCCTGGGGCGAATGGACAAGGTGGGCAGTGGCGGCTTTGAGCTCGGGCAGTGGGCAGTGGACATGGGGAGCCATAGAGGGTGAAGGAGGCTGTGTAAACGGTCCCTACTTGTACAAGCAGGGAGCGCAGTGCTGGCAAGCATGAAGCAGCGACGCTATGCTGTGGACCGACATGCTTTGGAAATCTCTCACAGCTGCTTCTGAATTAACCGTTGAGAAACAAATATTTTTCATTTGATCTTTTCCTCTTTTGGGTGAGGTAGTCTTTTTATCTGTGTGCTAGCAAGTCTGCTGCTGGCGTGCGCAGGGAGGACCCTTTAGGGCAGAGGGTGGCCAAGGCGCTGAGCTTGGCGGAGCGGGCGTCGAGGCGCGTCTTCCTCTGGCACACCGGATAACCAGGAGTCGGAACGGACACTGACTCCACGCACCTACCAACAACCACTGTGTTAGTCTGGGTACTTTAGAGAAACAAATCCACAGAAACTCATGAATGACAGAGTTTTATATAAAGGTTAAGTGCACATAAAGAAAACATCCCTACCCAGTGCTGCCCAAGCTCACAAGTCCAACGTTATCCCATATGTCCAACACCAGTCCACAAAGTCTTCTTCCATCTCACAAAAGAGATGAAATGATGCCGACTCATGGGGAAAGCCGCGTCAGGGAAAGGGTAATCATGTCAGGGCTGGCGGCTGTCTGCCCCCGGCTGCTCCGGGACCCAGGGCTGCATCACTGTAGGTGCATGTGGCTTCTGCTCAGCGATGTCTTGCAGAAGTGAGCCCTGGAAGCAGAAGCAGTTACCTGGCTAAGGCACCTTCACCCTGGTGTGACCTTCACAAAGCAAGAGACCCGAGCACTTGAAAGGTGAGGCTGACCAAGCCACGAATCCCTCCGCCCTTCAATTAACCCTTCAATTAACCCCACCTGTGTTTATGGGCCATAAACTGACGACCTCAACCACCATCTTTTTTTCTTTTTGCTTCACGAATTTGCATGTCAGCCTTGAGCAGGGGTCCTGCTAATCTCTGTATCGTTTCCAATTTCAGTATAGGTGCCGCCGAAGCAAGCACCAGCCACCATCTTTATGGGTCGTTATGAGTTGGAATCTACTCACAATCCTGATGGGAGTCGATCGCCAGTCTGTACTCCTTTGGAGTGGGTGGGGGTGGGGTTCGATCCTCCAGCCTTTCAGTTAGCTCTTAACTCTTGTGCTTCCAGCGGCCTTCAGCATCACAGCCACACACATTCACTGCTGAGGAATCGACTGTGGCTCAGCGGCGACCCCCGAGGACAGGAGGGGACTGCTAGCCAAGAGGTGAGCATTTTGAAACTACCAGTCACTCCGAAGGAAGAAAGGTGGGGTGTTCTACTCCCTTAATCGGCGACAGTCTCAGAAACGCGCAGGGCAGTTCTACCTGACTCCACGTCAGTCTCTTTCTTTCTCCCTCTCCCTCTCCCTCTCCCTCTCCCTCTCCCTCTCCCTCTCCCTCTCCCTCTCCCTCTCCCTCTCCCTCTCCCTCTCCCTCTCCCCCCCTCCCCCTCCCCGCTCCCCCCTCCCCCTCCCCCTCCCCTCCCTCCCCTCCCCCTCCCCTCCCTCCCCTCCCCCTCCCCCTCCCCCTTCCCCCTCCCCTCCCCCTCCCCCTCTCCCTCCCCTCCCCCTCCCCCTCCCCCTCCCCCTCCCCCTCCCCCTCCCTCTCCCTCTCCCTCTCCCTCCTTGGAGTTTTTGCTCAAAAGACTAACTCATAGATTAGTGTTTAGTGTCCACATTCCCTGACATCATGTTTTGCTAGGTTTCCCCGCTCGGGCTCTCTTGCCCTTCACTGAATGCCCGCTTGTCCCCAATGAAAGGAGAGCGCATGGCCATTAAGTCAATTCTCACTCCTGGCCACCCTGTCATAGGGTTCCGGGAGCAGGTAGCCTCATCTTCTTCCCGTGGTGCAGCTAATGGGCTAGCATAGCCAGCGATGGGGTCATAATCTGTGCTCTTAACAAGGACCTCCCTCAGGTGATTTGCATATTAAAATCTGAGAGATACTGGTCTGTTAGCATACTATAGGCAAAAATTTAAAAATCATTTTATTGGGGGCTCTTTCAGCTCTTATAGCATTCCATACATCAATTGTATTCAGCATATTTGTACATATGTTGTCATCAGCATGTTGAAAATATTTACTTTCTATTTGAGTCCTTGGTATCAGCGCCTCTGTTTTCCCTTCTCTCTCCACCCTTCACCCTCATGACCCCTTGATAAATTATAGATTATTATTGTTTTCATACCTTACACCGACCGCTGTCTCCCTTCACCCAAGTTTCTCTTGTTCACCCTTCTGGGGTTCCCCCTCTCCCCTTTTCTCTCCCCATCTTCGCCCTGCCTTCCTGGTCTCACTACTCTCAGTTCCGTCCCTGAGGGATTTATCTGACCTGGATTCTGTGTGTTGTGAGTTCTTATCTGTACCAGTGTACATACCCTAGTCTAGCCAAAACTGAGAAAGGCAGTACTGGGGTCATGATAGTGCGTGCATGCGTGTGTGCGTGTGTTTGTGTGTGTGTGTGTGTGTGTGTGTGTGTGTGTGTGTGTGTGTAAAATGAAGCCTCAAAGAACCAGGGGAATGTAGTGTGTTTTATCGGTGCTATGCTGTGCCCTGGTTGACTCATCCCTTCCTGGTGACCCTTCTGTCTTCTGTGCGGGATATCCTATTGGTCTACAGATTATAGGCAAATGTCTTGTGCTTGACTGCTAAACTAAATGTTGCTTGTTCAAACCCTTCCAGTGACACCCTGGGAGGAAAGTCTAGTGAGCTGCTTTTGCAAAGATTATAGCCAAGAAAACCGGCAATATATATATGTGTATATATATATATATATATATATGTAATAATAAGGGATTGGGGGTGGGGTAGTGTCAGGGAGGGAGGGGATAAAGGGGAGCTGATCTCAAGGATTTCAAGAAAAAACGTTTTGAAAACGATGGTGGCAGCAATTGTATAATTATGCTTGATCTAATTGAATCATGGATTGTTATAACATCTATAAGAACTCCCAATAAAATGATTAATAAAAAACAGACAGACAGACAGACAGACAACTCCTTTGGAGCAGTTCTACTTTCAATCAAAGAGGTTGCTATGGGTCTTGGGGGGAACAGTCTTGGGTTTTTGTTCTTTTGCATATTAGACTACAGATCTAATTCATAATCCCAGCTCTCCACGGCCTGTAAGCCTCAACCTTCACTGACCCTATCCCATATCACTTTGCTTCTTACTCACAGTCCAGCCCCACTAACCTTGTTTGTGTCTGCCTCCTAGCCTTTGCACTTCCTGTTCTGTCTGGAGTGCTCTTGTCGCATCTTAGTAGGTCTGACCCTGTAGTTCATTGAGACTTCAGCTTAAATTTTAGTTCCTTAGAGGGGACTGCCCTGACCACTCGGTGAAGAACATCCCTTCCCCTGGACACTCTTGTATCTTACTACCCTGCTCTTGATCCTTTATGGCACTTACCATCGTCTGCCATCATTTTGTCCATATGCTCTTGGATCTGTTTGGTTCAGGGATATTCTCTTGATATCTGGCACTTTGAAGATGTAGAGTTCATTATTAATTGTCTGAAAGAATTTTGGGGTTTCATTAACAGTGAGAACCTAGGCCCAGGTCAATTCTAAAGATCAGATCAGGTACCCTCAGATTCAACCCAGCAGCTTACAGTAAAGGGACTTACGTGGATGCTGTTGACCCCCCAGATGAGTGGTTGTCAAAGCCAGGTCCTGGATTCACACCCTCATCGTCCCCTGGGAACTTGATGGCAGTGCAGATTCTGGATAAATTGGCATCGTCCCCTGGATATACTGAATCAGAAACCCTAGGAATGGGTTCAATATCTGTGAATTAAAAGCCTGTAGGTAATTCTGAAGCATTGTCCCCGACTATACGACTATACTAACTTCAAACCTGAGCAGGAGTCCAGTGTTCAAAGCTCTTTCAACATACAAAGGGGCTACAAAAAGAATGTGAACAAAGCCCCTTATCTTTCCATTCCACTTTTCCACCAACTTTTACAAGTCCCCTTTGTATATCACTATAATTCTGAACTTCAAAAAAGCTCTGAGAAGAGGACAAGTCAGGTATAATTTCCATAATACAGATGAAGAAATGGATCCCTAAGAAATGATTCAATTTTCCTGTGGTCTGACAGTTTTATCAGTTGTTAACATTGCAGTTACCTGAACTCTACCCCCGACATCAACAGAGATGAGGGTCTGAATTCTGGATTTAAAAAGAAAACAAAAAGTTCCCTAGGCGATTCTTATATGCCCCAAAGTTTGAGGACCAATTATGCTAGAAAGAGTGGAATGGGAATCAGAACTCATAGTTTCTCATTTATAATGTGGTGCTCTTAGAGGGTCTTGAACATGCTTAAACCAAACTCTCAGGCATCTGATCACTTTGGTGAGACCCTACACTGTTGGTAAGGAGCCCTGGTGGGGTAGTGGGCTGGCTATACATGGGGCTACTAACCTCAAGGTTAGCAGTTCCAAGGCACCAGCTGCTCTTCAGGAGAAAGGTGAGGCTTTCTACTCTAAATCAAGAGGTACAACCTAGGAAACCCACACGGGCAGTTCTACCTTGCCCTGTAGGGTTGGTGGGAGTCATAATTGAGTTGAAGGTAGTGAGTTTGATCTTTCAATTTACCCCTGTTTGTGGAGTCCCTGGATGGTACAAATGGCTGGCGTGCTTAGCTGCTAACTGAAAAGTTAGAGGTTGGAGTTCACCCAGAAGAGCATCTGAAGAAAGGCCTGGTGATGCTTTCCAATAAATCTGCCGCTGAAAACTCTGCAGAGCACAGTTGGGCCTCTAATACACCTCAGGTGGCTATGTACTGGAATCCACAGGATTCTAGTCTCTACAGGAGCAGCCTGCCAGGTCGGTCCCCATGCGTGTAAACAAGGGGAACCTCATGCCAGAGCAATGGGCTGTTCTTGTAGATAATTTAGTGGTGAATATTATGCAGTTAATTGAATGGCTCTCCAATGAGGTTTGGCAGGTTTTGTGTGTGAGTTTTCAACACTCACACTTTTGTGTTTAGGCTGCGGGCATTGCTGTAAGGTATTTGATCTCCTCAGTGTCCTGCCACACTCCTTGACCAACTGCTATCCTTATTTTCCTTGGCTTATGCCTTCTAATGACAGGAAAGAAAGAAAGAGAGAGAGAAATAAAGAAAGAAAGGGAAAGACTTTAAATCCAGCAGCTATGGCTGGTTAATCAGTCATGAGAACCTCACACTCATTACTTTACCGGAGGAGCCAGGGCAATATTAATCGCTAGGAAAGCCTTCTCTAAATTGACAGATAACTCCCAAAGTTTCCTCTCTCCTGTCCAATCAACACATCTGACCTCTAGATCTGGAAATTGAGCTGCATCTAGAAGAACTGTCGTCTGGGTGTCCTGTAGCGATGCCTTGTAGACACCTCAAGCTTGGTGTGTCCAAATACTAAATTCGTTGAATACCAAATTCATTACCTTCCTTCCACTCCACTTATGTTTTCTCCTGGATAAATTTTATGAATGGATGAATACACCATTCATGACATCATCCTAGCCAGAAATCTAGGTTTTGTCTCAGATATGAACTTTTCTCACTTTGGATCGCTTAAATTCCCCAAAGCACCTAGTTTTCTTTTTAAAAACATTTTATTAGGGGCTCATACAACTCTTATCACAATCCATACATATACATACATCAATTGTATAAAGCACATCTGTACATTCTTTGCCCTAATCATTTTCAAAGCATTTGCTCTCCAATTAAGCCCTTTGCATCAGGCCCTCTTTTTTTCCCCCTTTCTCCCTGCTCCCCCCTACCTCATGAGCCCTTGATAATTTATAGATTATTATTTTGTCACATCTTGCCCTATCCGGTGTCTCCCTTCACCCCCTTTTCTGTTGTCCATCCCCCAGGGAGGAGGTCACATGTAGATCCTTGTAATCGGTTCCCCCTTTCCAACCCACTCACCCTCTACTCTCCCAGTATCGCCCCTCACACCCCTGGTCCTGAATCTTTCCCTAGTCCCTCTCTTCCCCTTCATCTCTGCTATACCAGCTCCCCTCAATCCTTCATCAACGCTTCCATGGAGCTGTGTGATAGGTTCCATACTCTTAGCTGGGTTCTATGCTGTTAGCTGCCTTTATTTCCTCCTCTTGTTTGCTTCTCAGCTGAAGTTTCAGCTTTATCAATCCTCCACTTTTTAATGCTGTATGCTTTTGTGCTTTTGCACATGCTTCTGTAAGTGAGGACTTGAAGCACTTGATGATGAAGATCAAGGATTGCAACCTTCAGTATACATTGTGGCAGTTACATAATCTGTCCATTTATGAAGGGGTGGAGTCTAGCCTGTCAGTCAGGTCATAGCCAATGAGGCCTCTGTGTGGGCATGATCTTCCTCAGAGGATTCTGAGAACTCCTGTCTTTATCTCTGGAAGCAGGATACACTCTCTCTGCTTTGTCTCCCTGCTGACAAGATGGAGCTATGCTGATAGAGCCAGAGCCCTGGAGCTGGAGGAGCCATGTGGAGACCCATGACAGTGCTGAGATGCTTCCACCCAACACTGGATTCATAAGACTTTCCACTCATTGGCCTGTGATCTTTCTGCATTCCATGTCATTCAATGTGTTTTATGAGTCTGAAGAGGAATTTATAGACTAGTGTCAGACATATGGGTTAATACCAGACTTATGGACTTGAACTGGACTGGACTGCGATGTTTTCTTAATATACAATTACTCTTTGATATAAATTTCTCTCTTCCACACATGTGAGTGTCTATGGATTTGTTTCTCTAGTCAACCCAGACTAACACATACGTTATGACTCAGTTAAAGACCAAAATCCTCACTACCTCACCAATAGGTAACATCATGATAAGGAGGCAAAAGACATTTATAGAGGTCTAAATGCAGGCACGTACATATGTAAATATATTTATATATAGCGATAGGGAAATAGATCTATGTACTTATATTTATATGCTACGTATTAAGGTAGCAGATGGACATTGGGCCTCTACTCAAGTACCCCCTCAATGCAAGAGCACTTTGTTCTAATAATCCGGCACCCTGAGATGCTCACCTTCCTGACACGATCGCTGAAGACAAAATGGGTACATAAGCAAATGAGGTGGAAAAAGCCGATGGTGCCCAGCTTAGGAGCCATTGAGTCAGTTCAGACTCATAGTGACCCTTGGTACAACAGAACCAAACACGGCACAGTTCCACACCATCCTCCCAATGGTTTGTTTGAGTTCATGGTTGCAGTCACTGTGTCAATTCCAAACCATAGTGACCTTCTAAACAGGGTTTCCACGTTTGAAAATCTTCATGGCAGTCTCCCCCTCCCCCCAAGAGTAGCTCGTGGCCTTGAACTACTGGCCTTGTGGTTAGTAACCCAATGCTATTCCCACAATGCCACCAGGATTCCTCTTAAAATAATAACTTGATATTCTTAAGTTTTACGCTCCCTACCCCCTACCCATTTATGCAAATTCAGTCTGTACTACAAGAGGATTTCTAGCTCTGCCCTTGACAAGGTTTATGACCTGTGACAAGACCCTTTATAGTGTCACTGAATTTTACTTGCCTCAGATTGAAAATGAAGAGTTGGGCTACTTAATCACTAAGGTCTATTCCAGTTCCAAAATTCTATCATTCCCTTCAGAGTGTAAGAGAAAAATGGAGTCCTTGTCTGACAAGTTCTAACTTGCAGTACAACATTTACGGGCACAAGAACTGTAAGGGAAGCAGTGAATGCCAGGCAAGTGCTGACTCAGCACACGCGGGCACAGTGCCTTTTCTCAGGAAAAACAAAACACCACAAACGAAGAGCATGCAACTATAAATCCCAACTTCTAGCTTCTCCATGAGGCAAAATCCAAAGACAGTGAGATGTAACAAAAGAGATGAGAGCAGATTCTTTCTTCTCCTTTTCAAATTGGTTACTCAAGTCTGTGGGTGACTTGAGGTCCTTTGGCAGACGATGGAGATTTGCATACTTGGATAAATCTCCGGAAGGTCCCGGCACACAAATGCTAAGTTTAGGGTCAGCTAACTGGATGATTCCTAGAGGAAATCAACTCGAGCCTGAGAACAACAGCTGAAGTGAAATCCCATAAGCCAGGAAAACAGTCATAC
The DNA here is from genome assembly GCF_050624435.1 of Tenrec ecaudatus. NCBI lineage: Eukaryota > Metazoa > Chordata > Mammalia > Afrosoricida > Tenrecidae > Tenrec > Tenrec ecaudatus. The sequence continues at coordinate 115,436,720 of NC_134542.1, read as the reverse complement.
AATCACAGTAACAGGTGGTCGGTTTCAAAACAAATTTCCAGGTCTGACTTGGCCAGCACCTGCCCTAGAGCCCCAGCCAACAGTGTGACTCTGTCTGGTTCCGAACTAGGTCATCCGTGCCACGCTAGGAGGATTAACCACCTTTATTGGCAGAGCTAAGTGTTCGGAAGTTTAGATGACTGCTTCTCTGTAGTTGTAACCCTTGCGCTCCTTCTAAGAAAAGGGAGAGGGAATCAGAGAATTTCTGAACCAGAAGGGACCTGGGAAATTTAACTGCTTCAACCCCATTGGTAACTGAGAAAAGCAAAGCTCACAGTCATCTGATCTAGGGAAGTTCCTATTATTTTATTCTGAGAAATTTCAATCACACAGCAAACTTGAGAGAATCTTGATAGGGAATACCCATAGACTTCTTATATGCCCATTGCATAAGTCCATTATAGCATCCTATTAAACTGTCAATTTGCAGTATTGTTGTGACTTGTACAGTGCTGATGCTGGCAGCTATGTTACCCATATGCTAGCCGGGTCAACCATAGTGGACAGATTTCCGTGCAGTACCCGGACTAAAAGAGGCTAGGAAGAAAGGCCTGGTGATTTGTTTGCCCAGAAATTGTTGTTGTTGTTAGGCACCACTGGGTTGTTTTGGAGTCATAGCTGCTCTCTATGCCACAGAACGAAACACCGTCCTTAGACTAGTTCTTAGGTTCGAGCCCATTGTTGTAGCCACTGTGTCGATCTATCTTGTCCAGGGTCTTCCTCATGATGTCCTTCTATAGGGATCAGTCTCTCCTGACAACATGTCCAAAGTCTGTGAGATGAAGTCCTGCCATCCTTGCCTCTAAGGAACATTTTGGTTGTACTTCTTCTTTGTTCCTTTGGCAGCCCATGGTACTCCCAGTATTTTTTGCCAGCACCATAATTCAAATGCATTCAAAGAAAGCCCTTTGGGTCACAACAGAGTATTAGAGCTTCAATGCTAAAGAACTTTGTGGTAACTGTGTCCACAGTAAGCCCAACTCCATTTTGAGTCTTGGTCTGAGTTCACACCTGAGGTAGTTTATTGTGCCAAACTGGCTGATGGACACATGTGGGGTTAATTGAAGGGTGGAAGGGATAAATGGCCCAGGGAATTTGCCTGGGCTTCTCTGCTAAGCCTCGCCTTTCGAGTTTTTGCGTCTCTTGCTTTGTGATGGTCAGACCAGGGTGCAGCTGCCTTAGCAGTTCCCTGCTTCAGCTGGCAAGGCTCACTTTCTGCAAGACATCCATGAGGAGAAGCCGCATGGACCTACCCTGAAGCAGCCTTGGTTCACCCATGGCTGGAGCACCCATGTGGAGACCCTTGCCAGAGCTGAGATGCTTATCCATTTACTGACTGACTCAGCTTTCCTCTTGCAGTTGGCATCATTGCATCTATTTTGTGAGATGGAGGAGGACTTTGTGGATTGATGTTGGACATATGGGTTAATGGGTTAATGTTGGACTTGTGGGCTTGGACAGCACTGAGTTGGGATGTTTTCTTGATGTGCACTTAACCTTTATATAAAACTCTCTTATACATGAATTTCTGTGGCTTTGTTTCTCTAAATTACCCAGACTAACCCAACACCCATTTGAATTCTTTATGTTACTTAACAGGTCTGGGCAAACTCATGTAACAGGAATTTGACCTTCACTGACATTTCCTCGATTTTGACTCATTTACAACCTATAAGAGCAGAGTAGAACAGTCCCTTTGGGTTTCTGAGAAAGTAACTCTTTACGGGAGTAGAAAGCCTCATCGTCTCCCATGGAGTGATTGATGGATTCGAACTGTTGACCTTGTGGTTAGTAGCTCTATGTATAAACAACTACACTCTGATGGCTCCTTAATTTCCCCCTCAGAGGGAATGTTATTTAAAGTACATTAAATGGAGTGTAATTAAAAATCCACGGAGGGGTAGTTTGCCATCAGACTTACTTAAAGAACTTGGGAATTTGCCTGGGCTTCTCTGCTAACCACAAAGTCAGTAGTTTGAAACCACCAGCCACTCCTTGGGAAAAAGACCAAGTTTTCTACTTCTGTAAAGAGTTATAGTCGAGTTAGTGAGTAAGTGAGTCTTAGCCTTTTGGTTAAAATCAAATGTAGTGTATGTTGTGTCCTTTATCATTTACCAAGAACTCACTTGAAAACTTACTGCCATTGAGTGATTCTGACTGATAGCTACCCTATAGAGCAGGGTAGAACTGCCCCTGTGGGTTTCTGTTACTCTTAATTCTTTAAGGGAGTAGAAAGCTTCATCTTTCTCCCAAGGAGTGGCTGGTGGGTTTTGAACTACTAACCTGGCAGTTAGCAGCCCCAAACCAGAATAGGTGCATGTTATCAAATTGAAGCTAAAAGTTGGCATCCTTGGGACGGTGAGTCAGGGCCACATGTTTATGTATGGTCATGAGTCATTCCCCTGCCATCACATGGCACAGTGGTTAAAGACCCAGAACTAACTCATGTAAGCTTTGGTCTTTTCCCCACTTCCAGAAGTTCCGCCTTAGACAGTGGTGGATTGTACCTGTCACCAATCATGATCATGCATGGATTTCTTTTGTTTCTATCGTGTATATAAAAGCCATGCCTGTGAGTGGGGAGGCTTCATCAGCCTCTTGCTGACAGTTTCTCTCATCCATACGATTATGTTTGTTTTGTCTTTGTCTTGTCTAGGGCTTAACACTTTGTTGACCAGCTGTTTCAAGCCCAAACCATCCTATGCTGCTGCCGTCTAGGAAGACCGATACTGCTATCAGGTTTACAAACTGCAGAAGCGAATGTATGTTGATCAGGAGTTAACTTGTTACCTGTCAGCCACGCTGGGTCATGAAAATATGAGAAAACTCATGACCGGTCTCTATAGACAGTGTTTGAATCTGGGGTCTTGTTTTCCCTTACTCTCACTGCCATCGAGTCAATGCTGACTCATAGTGACCCTCGGCAGGTTTCTGAGACTGCAGCTTTACTGGAATAGAAAGTCCAGTCTTTCTCCCCCAGAGCTGCTGAAGGTTTTGAACTGCTGACGCTGAGGACTGCAGCCCAATGCTTAACCACTACACCACCAGAACTCCGTTGCAGCACACTATATTGTACTGGAAGATGAGCCCCTGGGGGGCTAGAGCTCAAAGCACAGAGCAACAATGAGCTAGCGCAGAGCAACCATCAAGGTGATGGTGCAGGACACAGAACCAGTGCATTTTGTCATGAATTGAAGTCATTCCAACGGCAACTAACAACACACATGCTCAGTTTATCATATATATGTTTAAGGAGTCACCTTGGTGGTGCTGTAGGAAGCCCTGGTGGTGTAGCAGTTACCTGTTGGGCTGCTAACTGCAAGGCCAGCAGTTTGAAACCACCAGCCACTCCTTGGGAGAAAGATGGGTCTTTCTACTCCTGTAAAGAGCTTCAGTCTTGGAAACTTCCTGTGAGTTTCCTACAGGGTGGCTATGAGTTGGCATTGACTTGATGGCAGTGAATTTGGTTTGTTTGCCTTGGGTGATTCTGTGAGATACATGTTAGATTGAAAACCGCAAGGTTGATGGTTCAAAACCTACCAGCTACTCCCTGGAAACATTTTAGGCTATTTGCTCCATAGATTTATAGCTTCAGAAACCCTTGTTAGTGTGTGTATCTGTGTATTCTCCACTCCTCTATCCCACCATTCATCATTCCATGTTATTTTGAATGTGTTTCAAGCAAATTTCAAGCATCCATATGCTTTTCCTTTAAGTAGTGGTATATTTTATCATTGCCTGTTGCGTTGAGGAGCCCTGGTGACACGATGGGCTAGGCCTTGTGTGCCATGGGGTCACTGCTTCCACAGCACTCCTTGGGAGGAGAGGAGACTGTGTGTTCTCATAAAGGATTAGTCTCAGAAACTGCAGACCAGGTCGCTACCGACTTGATGGAGGAGCCCGCTCTTCCCTGCCTCAGTTGAAATCCTCTCCATTCCTTCAGGACAGAGCTTGACATATATCCACCGTAGTCCTATTTTGTTCATATTTTTAATGCTTTTATGGTCCATGTCTTCTTTTTTTCTTTTAAAAAGTCACTAAAAAAACCAAACAAATCCAGAAATGCCACTTCCTTCCCAATGCCTTTTCTGAATCTTGAATTTTCATTACTTTCATTTGATGAAAGTTCCCAACTCACAGTCACCCTACGTGTCTGAGAGCAGAACTGTGCTCTATGGAGTTGTCAGTGGCTGATTTGGGGGAAGTGGATGGTCAGGTCTTTCTTCCCATGTGGCTCTGGTTGGATTCTATCTTCGAGCCCTTCAGTTAACAGCGAAGCAGGTTAACTATTTGCACATTCCATGGACTTCACTATAGCTAAGAAATCCAAACCCACGGTGATCGAGTTGATTTTAATTCATAGAGACCCTAGATGGGATTTCTCAAACTATAAGTCTTTATGGGAACAGGCAGCCTCATCTTTTTCCCGAAGAGTTGCTAGTGGGTTTGAACTTCTGACTTTGGAGTTAACAGCTTGCCCCCAGGGCTTCTTATGGTTGATTCCTGTTTGGACCAAGACTGTTCTCTTATAACTTATCTTGAATATTCTGTACTTCCTGGCACAGATACAATGTTGAATGCTAAGCAACTTTAAACTTCAAAGCATAATTCCTCAAAAGAAAAATAAATTATGTTTAGGCAGCTTTCTGAAAATAAGATCTTAAAGTCTACTTGTACCAGAGTTGTTTAAGTATAGATTCTGGAACCACCACTCTCAAAATGCAGATTCAGTACGTTTGGGGTGGAGCCTAGGAAGTTACAGCCCTTGCTGCCTCTGGTGATTCTGATATCAGAACCAGGTCATGCAAGATCTCACTGGGTGCAATGTGCTCTAGAGAAGTGCACTTATGCTGGATCTTCCATCATGTTTAAAGTAGCAACCCTAGTCTGTGAGACCCTTCAGTGAATCCTGGATAAAGGTGTGGCAAGGTGCTTGTCCTGGGAGGCATGACAGTGCTGTGGTGGGCACCTCCACTCACCACATTGTGTGCTACCAGTCACCACTTCTGCTATTGCCACCATCCTCTAAGTTTCCCTTTGTCATTTCCCCCTTGCCGCCACCAACTTCCACTGCCCCCACCCTGGTCCCTCAGCTTCTGAGGCTGGGTCAGATTCAGTATTCAGCATTTGAGGAAGAAGCAGCTACTTCGGAAGACACCATGATGGCATTCCCATCTATAGTCACAATCCCGTGAGTGGGGGTCAAGGAGCACACCTACCCCCCATCCTGGCTTCCTAAGATGCTCTGCAAACCTGGGGGTACCATTGGCCCACAGTTTGGCTGCTGTCTTTGATTGTATAATGAGTGGAAACTCAAGTTGAGGAATAAGCCTTTGGCCCAACCATTAAGGTCCATCACCAAGCATCAAGCAATGGAGACAGGGGCTGATAGCATGTGGTTGGTCCCTTATCATGGCCAAGTATCTCTGCTGACTCTAGTCAGCATTGCTATCAAGTTGATTCTGACTCATAGCGCCCTTAATCTATAGCAATCTATTCTACAGTGACCCTATGTTATGTGTGTCTTAGGAAAATGGATGTCCAGAATCTTTAACACAAAATATAAGTCAGGTTATGCTTCAAGAAATAACTCTTTGGCCCATCATTTTCCTTACTATCGCTATTTTGATCAATGTTAGCATATAAAAACAAAGCAAGCAAACAGAAAAAGCCTATTAAGGCTATAGAGTTTTGGGCCTTAATAGTTGCTCTTTTATATACATCCTGAGATTTACCATCGTCATTTATTATTTTGGTAAATTTCAGGATCTATAAGAAAAGCATCTATTAAGGCCCAAAACTCTATGTCCTCAATAGAACTTTTGTTTTGTTTTTATATGCCAACATTTACCAAAATGGTGATCGTGGAAAGCATGCACCAAAGAGTTGTTTCATAAAGCAAAACCTGACTTGCATTTTGTGTCAGCTATTCTAGAGATGTGTTTCTCTAGACATTCACAGCATTGCTGGTTTTAGTTCAGTCCCGCACTTCAGTACGCGTTAGATTCATCTGGCAAAGTAAACGTGCTGCTGGTGCATTGATTGTGACTCTAGGTGGCCCTGTGTGTTACAGAGTAGAACTGCTATAGGATGTTCTTGGTTATAATCCTTAGGAAATAGGGGGGAGGGCTTTCTTCCTAGGGGTCACTGACTGGGTTTGAACCACCAACCTTTAGGTGAACAGCCCAGTTTGAATGTTCAAACCACCACGGGGCCTCAATTCACCTGAAGAGTGTGCTGGAACATAGCTCTTTGGGCCCCAGCCATAGAGCTTCTGTGGTTTTTTTGGGGTTTTTTTGGTTTGGTGAGAAGGCCCTGATGGATACTTTGCATTTTTAACAAAAGTTGTCAAGTGATGCTGAGTCTGCTCAGGAAGGAGTCAAAGTCTGAGACCCATTGTGCTAAGAGGGCATACATGGGAGAACCTATGAGATTACCTGCCAGTCTATATGCTTGTCTTCTTTTCTTATAATGGCATATGGCAGTGCTCTTCATCCTGACTGTCCATTAGAATCATCTTCAAAACGTCAGAAAGCCTGAGCACGTGATTCACGCCCATCTTAGACCCAATCAATTTGCACTTCTGGGAGTGGGGTTCTGATATATTTTTAAAAAGATCCCTAGGCAATTCTAATTGGCATCTGGGGTTGAGAGCTATCAGCCTATAGCAAACTTTAGCCCTGTTTTATGCTCGTATGATGCTGATTTGACAAATATTTATTGATCACCAAAAATGCGACCTAGAAAATGATAAAGTGTCTAAGAGATGGTCCCTGACCTCAAGCAGAGATATATCACATATGCAAACGTTTCAACCCAAGGCTGGTGTGTAGTGCGAGCTAATTAAAAGAACAACCCGTTACTGAGAGCAGAATGAGGCAAGATGGCCAAGGCGAACTGATTCCTTATTTGATTTTCACTTTGTATGTGATATATTTGATATGCCTCTGCACTCAGGAAACATATCCCTTTGGTGGGGGAAATTGCTCATTTATTGGTTCATTGAGGATGTTCCAACTGATTCACCATGGTAGGTGTGATTGAACCATGGAAATGATGGAACATTAAATCAATAGCTAGTCAGCTGGTCACTATACCTTGGCTAAGTATGCTATTAAGGTTCCATTTCAGAAACCCTGTGCTTAGGATAGCTGAACCTTTTCAATGGAGAAATAAAATATGAATTATGTTTAAAACCGCAACCTGAGGTTTTAAATAAATAGCACTTTAATGTATAAAAAGAATTCATTCATGAATTTAAAAAAATCCCCCCCAAATAAAACAAACCCTAGTTAATTTACTTTAAGAAATAGATACTTCTTTGACCTGCTAGAATACAAAGGTAACTCAGGAAGGGAAGCATTTTTAGAAAGGAGGGAATATCTCTTTTTAGGATGTTACTTATGACCAAGAGACATTATTTAATTTATTGTATTATTGGAGCATATAGATATATTTGAGAATTTTTTTCATACTGAGAGTTTTCCTAAGGATAAGAGGTCACAATGACAAGAAAAGATGGTGATTTTAAGACAAAGGAATGCATAGTTTTTAAACTGTTGAATTTATTTCAATGAACAAATATTGAAGGCGCCATGCTGCAAGAGATGCACTTGAATAAGACAAACGTAACCTGTGTTCAAGTGAATTTATGAGCTAGCAGAAGAGAAAGATAAGCACATCTTTAAAGCAAAATATGATACATGCCTTCGGAGAAGAATAAATTTTAATGAGGCTTCAAAGGCCTGGAAGAAGAGGAGGTCAAGGTTCAAAGAGCCTAAGATGAGGCGGAGAGCGGGGTTCTGGTACAATGCATTACTGCACCGCCAATTCTCAGAGGCCAGCTGTTCCCGGGCAAGCGAAGACAAGAATGGATGCACTCAGTGGGAAAAGCAGGCAGCCTCCCTCTCTCTTCCTGAAGATGAAGCTCCCAAATCAATAATTTTACAATCCCATCTCAGGAAGGAAAATGAAAATGAATCAGATGCATTCTTTTCATTTTACCTCTTAATTGTAACATCCAGTTTTAAGGATTGAATATTTGGATGGTATGCCTGCTAGGATTTGACTAAAAAAATCTAGCATCCTTATTAATCCAAGGAATTAAAATTATAACCACAGTACAGGAACTGTTTGGGGGGAGGGGCTCTATCAAATTGGCAGACCTTTGAAAACAGCTACGCAGTGCTGGGGAGGTTAGGAGGTTAGGGTACTCCTCTGCCTGTCAAATACCTTTGGCATTTTATTTAAGGTCCACCTATTCTCCTAGAAATACACTCCAGTGAAGGAATAGGGATACGTGCAGAATTTCATGTGCACAAACATGCCTCAGTTGTGCTTCTTATTGGGAAAAAAAAGTAGAGGAATAAAGGCACAAGCATCGGTGACTGAATAAAACAGGTATCACGGTAGAAAGAACACAGTGAGGGAGTTCCGTTGCTACAAACCTTCCCAGGTGCCCTAGTAAAATCTCCCAGGCTCTGTTAGGGACCCCAGTCTCTTCTTCCCAAGGTCAGTCCTCTGCCCTCCATTTCCTCTTCTTTAGAGAGTCTGCAATCATGTTCAATAGTTCTGTGCTCTGAGCTGACTCTACACACTTTCTTAGCTCCTGACCTTCCCTCCTGCTTTTCCTGCAGCCTGAATGCGTTCCCCAGAGCCCTCAGGTCTCCCCTGCTTCAAGCCACCGCCTTGACGGTCTCCCTTATTGCCCCAGAAAGGTTTACCCCCTTTCTTTTCTCTGTCACCTCCTAGCAATTTGCATATCTTCTATGATCCTTCTCACTCTTTGCCCTGTATTAGAATGATTATGTTAGGATGCCTCGAATTGAGTATTTTCCCCATCAGAGTTTGAGCCAGTTGAGGACAGGGGTCAGTCGTGTTTGGATTTGTATCCTCCGTCACTGTGAGGCAGGCTGGGTAAATGGTTGTTGAATGACAGAGTGAGGGAGTGCTTCTAATGCGAATGTTCTCGATAGACCTGAAATCGTGCTAGATCTTTCTGATGCAGACCACCAGGCCTTTCTTCGGAGTTGCTCTGTGGTGGCTGGCCGTTGTGAGGCCTGTGCACGCCAGCGGAAACTTTCCATCCTGCCAGAGAGATGGGAATGGAGGAGACCAGGATGGAGAGGAGGTGGCTCTCTGAGAAGGGAGACAGGATGATGAACCAGACTGCAGTCTTCGGACCCCATGAATGAACGAGGGATAGGCGAGAATCTCAACCAAGGAGAATCAAGCCCTTTTTAAAGAACGTGAACTCTGATGATAAGTTTGCAGAACATCTGTTTTAATCAACATAATCTTCAGAGAGCACATTTGTCAACCACATGAAGAAACACAAATTATCCAGATAATTGAGGGGTGTAGGTGGAGTGGGTTGGGGATAAAAATAAAACCATTTTCAGTTGTGAAAGAGGAATGTGAAAGGGTTTTAATGATGCACCCTGGTGATGTATATATTGTTTAAACTCCATTCATGCTGATGGTGCAAAGCCCTTGACTGTGTCAGAGGGAGGTGATTCACTGAGCAGCGAAACTACTGTTCAGAACAGCCCACTTGAAGTCTTTTCTTTGCCCACCTAGTACAGCCACTACCTACATGCCCTGTTATGCTTAGCTTTACACCTGCTGGTGTTCATGGACCGTCACAAATCCTTTACTTCCTGAAGAATGGGACTAATGATAGCACAATAGACTGCCACAGCCAGCTGACACCAAACTGTGAGCCGAGGTCTCCCTTCTGACAGGGTCAGGCCCATGGGTGGTGAGTACTGGCAGGTGGTGCCATGGTCAAGTTCACACAAGAAATGCATCTCTATCTCCACTCGTCACGGAGCCAATTCCAACTCATGGTAATCCGTCCCGTCAGTGTCAGAGTAGACTTGTACTCCACAGAGTTGTCATGGCTGGGATCTTTCTGATGCAGGTCATTAGGGCTTTCTTTGGAGGTGCCTGGGTTGGGGAGGTGGAGCCTCTAATCTTTAGCAGTCCATTGCTTAATTGTTTGCATCATTCAAGGGTTGCATATGTGTGTGTGTGTGCGCGCGCGCGTGTGTGTGTAGACACCCTTGTGAAAGCAAGGATTTGATGGGACTGCTTGTTTCTCTGACAGGAGCCCTGGGAGCCCAGAGGTTAGACATTGGGTGGCTAATCAGAAGGTCAGCAGTTCCATACCACCAGTCACTTGGTGGGAGAAAGATGAGGCTTTCTACTCCTGTAAAGATTGCAGTCTCAAACATGCACAGGGGCAGTTCTACTCCGTCCTTCAGGGTTGCTATGAGTCAGAATCAACGTGATGGCAGTGAGTTTGGTTTGGGTTTGCCTTGCTTCTCTGTGTTTCACAAGTTTTCTACTTTTGACAGAGCGCAGTCTTACCACTGATTTTAGTGGGAAAATGGACTTTTCCATTATAATAGATGGTTTTGAACCTGCGTGTCTATCTATATGCATGTGTGTGTACATTCACAATTTGGGGGGAAGAAAGCTCTTACTTTTAATTTTATTTTATTTTATTTATTTATTTTTAACTCTTACTTTTTAAAAGCTCTTCCCTATGGCCAAATTTAACCTCAGCAGCAACAAAACCTGCTCTTCTCAAAGGTCCTTTCTCTGTGCCAGTCAGCAGTGATTTGCAACTCGGACCTGTGAGTGGGAACTACTGGCCTTCAGATGTGGGTGGTAATGACCTCTGAGGGCGGAACGCCTCTCCATTCCCACAGGCTGCGTCCACAGCACAGCGCTCTTGCCCTGAAAGGAAGCATTTGCCCCAGTGTGGAAGGAAGTGGAATAAATAGAACTGGAAGTGGCAAGGTCACTTTAATATCATATCAACTGCCTCTTAACAAGCTTCACAATTGCTTTGTTTCTTCCTCCTCAAGTGCGATAGGAAGCCAAAGAAAGCCCTTAGAGTGCACACAGGCTGGGAGGAAGCTCCCAGAGCCGTGAGGAAGGGGGGGCTACAGCTGCACCAGGGGCTGCCAGGCCCGCCAGGGTGACAATAGTATTATGGCATGGTGGCCAGAAGGGAAAACTGCTTGTTTTTAAAGGAAGGAATTATATTGTCCTAAATTCCTGTGTATAAACCATGGGATAAACAAGTCGCTAGTCCATGTGAGGTTGTAGTGTAGATGGAATATTTGCTTTTTACTTGGCTTCTCCCTGCTCACTTTAAGTTTCCCTCGGGTGGCTGCCCAGAACAGAAATCAAGGCTATTTTGAAAGTGCTTCACCCCACAACCCTGTTCGTTGATATTACAAACCCAGTCTAGTCGGGTCTTTCTGCCCCTGCCTCTCTGTTTTTAAAAAAGTTTTATTGGTGCTTCATCCACATAGGACATAATTGTTCAATCAGCTCAAGAAGAGCTGTACAGTTATTGCCACAATCATTGTTAGGACATTTTCTTCCTTGTACTCAATGTTATTTGTGTAATTATAATTTCTTATTGTGGCAAAAATACATACAACACATTATTCCCCAATTCAAACTTCTACATGTATAATACAGTGCCATTGAATATACTCTTCCTGTTGTACAACCATGACTGATATCCTTTTCCAAATTATTCATATTACATTCACATTCGCTAGTCTCCCCAGCACCGCAGTTCAAGCGCACCAGCTCTTCTGTGGTCTTCCTTTTCTTCCGTACTGCCCAGTTTTCACACGCGTGTGAAGTGACTGGAAACGCCATGACTTGAGCCAGGCACACTTTAGTCCTCAAAGTGCCGTCTTTGCTTTCTAACCCTTTAGAGAGGCCTTTCCCAGATTCTTAGCTCAATAGATAACTCATCTTGTGAGGCAGTTTATGTGAGCAGCTGTTGTCATTATCAGATAAAAGCAGAACCACTTAGACTGGGCCTCAGGTCTAAGAGAGGTAACTGTACGTGGTTTAAAAGCAGATAATCAAAAGAACACAAGGCAAACCAACAAAATCAAGTGGGTGCTTTGTAAAATATTTCTTGATTTTCCATGTTTGGCAAATGCCTTTAAGAAAACTCCCTGATTAGTGTTCTGAAAGCCACAGTGCTGTGATGGTGGTACTTCAGAAAGATGCGAGAAAGATATCATCATTATCTGTAAGGGGTCGGAAGAGCAGCCTCAGGACAGTCTCCGTGTTACCTGCATTTTAGCTACTTCATAACACAACCCCTTGGTATATCATGCATCAATAAAAACCATGACAGCTTTCTTAAGCGCATGGACAAAACTAGAGAACATTATGCTTAGCAAACTTAGTCAATCTTATAAAGATAAATATTTAATAACACTATTATTATAAGGAAAAACAAAGAAATGTTGGCTTTACACCAAAAGACAAGCATTTGAAGTCAGGAGGCCAGGGTTGGGGGTGGGAAGGCAGAGGGGCGGGGTAGGCAGTGCCAGAAGGAGGGAGGAAGAATGGGAGGGGAAAAAAGAAAGAAAGAGAACCACGTTTATGGGGGGTGAGAGGGGTGGGGGTGGTGGTAATGGGATCGTATTACTAATTTCCTTTGTTGAGATGGGCTGTGTAACTATATACAACATCCTTCATGAAAAACCAAAATAAATGAAAACACCAAACCAGAAGTGAGAGTGAAGACTCACAGCCTTAAAAAATACAAAAACCCTTCTGATTCCTTACCCCGCAGACTTAGATTCTGGTCTAATTTAAAAAAAGGGAGAAAAATAAAACTGAAATGGACTTGGAGTCTTTAGTGACAGACACGTTCATTTCAATCAAACATGGTGAGGGGGGGGAGGGGGTCCGTCAAGAGTAGGAGATGTGGCGCTGCAGATAATGGGCCCAAGCTGAACTTCAGAGGGACGGCTAAAAGGAGCTACATGGGATGTGGATAAAGGTTTGATCTCTAGAAAACATAACATACAGAGATTCTGATCTCTGATAAACCATCAACCAAAAGTGAACTTATTGCCTTAGGGTCGATTCCTATTCACAGTGAGCCCAGGACAGAGCAGAGTTCCAAGGCGCTTACAGAAGAGCCGGTCATAGCTTTCTCCCACGGAGCACCTAGTGGGTTTGAATGGCTGACCCTTAGCTAGCAGCTCTGAGCCTAAGGATGGTGCCATGAGGGCTCCTCTGGTCTCGGGTAGGTGTCTTCAAGTCAGTGTCTGAGGAGCAGTCATGAGGCCATCCGTCTAGAAATGCTAACGAAAGTGTTCTGCTAAAATGCTAGGCTGCAATGGACCTCACCAGACGAATCATCTGAAGGCATCTTATATGGTTATTGCAGGAAGACAGTCCGGGAGTCCCGCTGACTCTGCCCGCACCCCCCCACCCTGCTGTATGAAGGGTCCGTGTCCTCTGGCCACCTCGAACAGCAAGGCTAAGCTTTGTCTAGCTACAACAAGCCTCCCACCCCTTCCGACTTGAACCTTGTTTCCACCTTTTCTAAGACGTGAGCACAGTGAATCCAGACAGAGACGTGTCCTGTTTCCCGACCAGACATTCCCTTTTCTCCTAGGACCTAGGAAACTCACCCACGTGTGTCAGCTCTGCGCTGGTTCTGTCATTTCTCCTCAGGTGACAAAAGGGCAGCCCATTCTCCTACGATGATGAAACCTTGCGTTCGTTATTTATTTTCCCCTTGTAGCTCCGCTTCAGCAGGAATCCGACACCATTTACTCCCTGGGAGGCAGGTCTCCCTCGTCGGAACTATGGCGAGCCCCGCTTCCTGTTCATTAGGATTGCCCCTTTGAAACAGAATTGATGACTTTTCAGCCATCCCGACTTGGAGATCCATAGGCATCAGGGTTGATGCATGGCCCTCATCTCAGTGGGCCCCGTGCAATGATTCTCATCTGTCTTGCTTAGAAAGTGAATTAATCTTGACCTTGGCCTCTGGGGTGTGGTGCTCTGTCCTCGCACACATCTTTGACTCACTTCTTTATACACAGTACTTCTTGCTTCAGGCCCAGGCTCCCCAAGTTCCAATCACTTCTAGCCATTTGCCTTTGATGACGTTGCTTTGATTTTAAGTAAAACCTTTATTTCTACGATTACGTACTACATTTCTAGAAAGTTCTCCGTCAAAGTTATTTACAATTTAATCTTAGGGACCATTAAAACTTTGAGGGGTGCTAGAGGGCAGAAAGGGACTTAAAACGAAAGTTATTATTAGGAATTACAAATCACTTCTCATTTCAACATCACTCCACGGATGTGGGCATTTTGTCGAAAGAGACCTTGTTTTCAACAGTGACTGTGCAGGAGGCCCATGGAAGAACTTGGCATTCAACTTGATGTCTTTTGTTGCAGGCAGCACCAGAAGTCATCAGTGGTATGCTACCTTAATCAGGCTATGGATTGAGAAATACCATCAGCAGGCATCTTGGTATCCTGGGCAGAGCTGCAACACTCCAGACTGGCCCTTCAGTGTTACTGATTTCATCCATGCTGCCTTTGGATGTAAATGAAACGGAATGTACTTTCATTTATTTATTTATTTTAATATTTTGGGGCTCGTATAACTGTTTCACAATCCATCCATCCATTCATTGCGTCAAGCACATTTGTACATTTGTTGCCATCATCATTCTCAAAACATTTACTTTCTACTTGAGCCCTTGGTATCAGCTCTTCATTTTTTCCCCTCCCTCGCCACCCCCCCATAAACCCTTGATAATTTATAAATTATTATTTTGTCATGTCTTACACTGCCTGATATCTCCATTCACCCACTTTTCTGTTGTCCATCCGCCAGGGAGGGGGCTATATGTAGATCCTTGTAATTGGTTGCCCCTTTCTACCCCACCTTCCCTCTACCCTCCTGGTATCACCACTCTGACCACTGGTCCTGAGGGGTTCATCTGTCCTGGATTCCAGTTCCTATCAGTACCAGTGTACATCCTCTGATCTAGCCGATTTGTAAGGTAGAATTGAGATCATGATAGTGGGGGGTAAGGGGGGGGAAAGTAACGGGGGAGGAAGCACTAAAGAACTAGAGGAAAGTTATATGTTTCATTGTTGCTACACTGTACTCTGACTGGCTCATCTCCTCCCCACAACCCTTCTGTAAGGGGATGTGCAGTCGCCTACAGAAGGGCTTTGGGTCCCCACTCGCCACACTCCCCCTCCTTCACAATGATATGATTTTTTGTTCTTTGATGCCTGATACCTGATCCCATTGTCACCTCATGATCACACAGGCTGGTGTGCTTCTTCCATGTGGGCTTTGTTGCTTCTGAGCTAGATGGTCGCTTGCTTATTTTTAAGCTTTTAAGACCCCAGATGGATAGCTAGGCACCATCAGCTTTCTTCACCACATTTGCTTATGCACCTACTTTGTCTTCAGCAATTGTATAAGGAAGGTGAGCATCGTGGAATGCCAGTTTAATAGAACAAAGTGTTCTTGCATTGAGGGAGTACTTGAGTAGAGGCCTAATGTTCATCTGCTACCTTAATATTAAACCTATAAATATATGCACAAAGATCTATTTCCCGATCATCATATATAAATATACCGTATATACTTGTGCATAAGCTGAGTTTTTCAGCACAAAAAAAGTGCTGAACTGGGGTTCAACTTATACACAGGTCAGTGGTACCCCAGCGATGTGTAACATCTCGCTGCCCCCCCCCCCCCCCCGCCCGAGGTAAGGTAACAGAATGAGCGCCCATTATCTCGCGGGTGAGTGCCCTTCCTCCGCTGTTCATTCAAAGCCCCACTGACACTGCAGGGCTTTGAATGTTTGTTTACTCACATCTAACCAATCAGAGCCTTCCGATGACGTGTATCTTTGAATAAGCCTTTTAAAGATCGTGGATGAAGGATGTGGCACGAATGGATGTCATCTGGTCAAACCCGACTAACAAAAGGAGGAAATCTCATGAAGCCTGACATAGAGTTAATAGCAAAGTGGGTTCGAGATGCATGGGAAGACATTCCAGAAGACATGGTGCGACGTGCCTTCCAGAAATGTAGTATTAGTAATGCTATGGATGGCAGTGAAGACTGCGCTTTGTGTGAAAATGACAGCAGTGATGGTGATGATGGCGATGTCAGTGAGGACAGCGTCTATGATGACCTCACACCAGCTGAAGCTCTGCATTATGATGCAGATGATGAGGAATCAGTTTTGAAGGATTTTAACTCTTTACATTTTAGCTTGGTTGCTGATTGAGCTCAGGGAATAGTGCTCTTAAGGTATCATTGTTGATACCTTATTGTTTTTGTTGAACCTATTTTCAACTTTCTGTGCTGGTTTACTAACGTTAAATGAGTCGTCCTTTTATTTATGTTTTTTATTTAAATAGATATTTAAATACATTAGTAATTTTATTTTCATTTGTTTTGATTATTGAAACTCACCAATAGCTCCTGCATTTTCCACCCTAGGCTTATACTCGAGTCAATCAGTTTTTCTGGTTTCCCAGGTAATAATTAGGTACCTCGGCTTATACTCGGGTTGGCTTATATTTGAATGTATACGTTATTTATATATGTACATGCCTATATTTGGACCTCTATAACTGCCCTTTGCCTCCTAGTTCTTTCCTCTATTTCCTTTTACTTTCCTCTTGTCCCACTATCAGGCTCAGCCTTCATTTGGGTTTCAGTAATTCCTCTCGGTTACATTGCCTTTGGTGGAGTCCTATCAGACCTCTTACATTATCCTCGCCACCGATTTTGGATTACTTGTTATTTCCTTGTCCCTGGGTTTGTTCACACTATTTCCATTCCCCCACCTCCCCCTCTCCCATGTCCTCCGGAACTGTCGGTCCTTTTGCTTTTGCTTCCAGATTGCTTATCCCACCTAACTTATCTAGATAGACCTGCAGAAACAATAATAGGCACAAAACCAAGGCAGAGCAAAACAAAGCAACAAAAGAAAACAAAACATCAACAACTAAAAACCAATGACAAAAAAAAAAAGAGAGAGAGAGAGAGAGAAGCCTGTAAATAGTTCAAGATCTGTTTGTTGACCTTTAGGAGTGTTTTCTGGTTGAGTCTGATAGGGTGACACACCCTGGCCCCAAAGTCTATTTTTGGTATTTCCTGGGGACTTTGTTGCTCTGTTCCCCTTGCTGTTCTGTTGTACGCTCTTAGTGTTTTGCCTCAGTGTGGTGGGATCAGATCAGGTGCAATTCCCACATTGTGTCTCCAGTGTTGTCCCCGGTAGGGCTATGGGTCAGTGACGGATGTTGTGTCTCGTAGTGGGGCCGGACATATGGTCCTTCCTGTGCATTGGCTGCTCTGTGCAGGGATATCATCCTCAAGGCTTGGTGGGCCATTATGTGCTCCACTCTCTCTTCCTCCCTCTTCATTTGCTCCCGTGTGATCTGATCAGACATGTCCCTCTCCCCGAGCTGTAACTTCAGTGCTGTCCTCTGAAGTAAATTCTTCTGCGGAGAGGGTTAGGTGTCCACGTATTTGGGATTGGGCTGGCTCTTCAGACCTCTCTACTGGTTCCCTGCTTCATGCCGGTATGTTGCATTCACATCTTGGAGCACTGGGTTGAAGTCTGGTTCCTCTTTCCCTGTGGAGATATAAATAATACCCTCCCCTTGGGTGGATTAGTGTCTGGTTTCCCTGCTACCCATGTCTTTCCTCCCACCCCACTCCTTTTTAGTTGGCTACCATATGTGTCCCTGGATTTGGTCTGGTACCTGGACATCGTCCCAGGGATGTTTGTATACAGTAGCTCTTTCCTATGCCCCCTTTGCATTTTTTTTAAGCTTACCTCAGTGGACTCATGTTTTACTTGTCATTCTGTGCTTGGCTTACTTCATTTAGCATAATTTCCTCCAGTTCATACGTTCATCACTGCTTTTTTAGTGATGTGTAGTACTCCATTGTATTATGTACCACCGTTTTTTAAATCCATTTGTCTATTGATGGAAATTTGGGTTGTTTCCAACCCCTTGCAATTGTGAATTGTGCCACAATGAACATTGGAGCACAGATGTCTGGCCGTTGAAACCGAATGCACTTTTAATAGGTGCCAGTATTCCAAAACGAAAGCGAAATGGTTGCAGTCTTGTTATGCCTGGCAAGCTAAAGAGTTTACTATACCAGCAGCACTATTTGTTAGTATGGGAATGAAAAATTCAGCTAGTAACAAGCATTAGTTACATGTAGGGAAAAGATAATGAAAAACAAAGAAATCTCACGGTCATTAAGTCAAGGATTCAGTTTCATAGCGAACCTATAAAGCTACCCCGTGAGTTTCTGAAGCTGCAAGTTATTATGGGACCAGAAGCTTCATCTTTTTCCTTTGGAGTGGCTGGTGGAGCCGTACTGCTAACCTTTTGGGTATTAGTCCAATGCATAAGCCACTAACTATACGACCCTACTTAGGAAAAATTTTGAACCATACCGTGATATGGAAGGTTAGTAATAAAACACTGTATTTGTGCGTCTATCAAATTTCAGTTAGTTTCTGTTTTTTAAAAAAAATTAACTTTATTTATTTATTTTGTTTTTAAAGAAAAACATGTTCTGTGTAGTTGCATAGCCCATCTCATCAAATCAAATCAGTAATAGTATCCTGTTAAGCCGCTCATAAATGTGTCTCCCACTCCTTCCCCGCCCCGCCCCCATCATTCATACCTCTCTCCATAACTTGCTGTCCCTCCTCTCTCCCTGCTACGGAACCCATCCCTGGCCTCGTCCTTGTCTTCAAAGTCTTGTCCTTTGGGTTGAAAGTCACGTTTCTTTTTTTTTTTTTAAACAATTTATTAGGGGCTCATACAACTCTTATCACAGTTCATACATATACATACATCAATTGTATAAAGCACATCTGTACATTCTTTGCCCTAATCATTTTTTTCTCCTCTTTTCTTTTTTTACATTTTATTAGGGACTCATACAACTCTTATCACAATCCATACATATACATACATCAACTGTATAAAGCACATCCATACATTCCCTGCCCCAATCATTCTCAAAGCATTTGCTCTCCACTTAAGCCCTTTGCATCAGGTCCTCTTTTTTTTTCCCCCTCCTTCCCCGCTCCCCCCTCCCTCATGTGCCCTTGGTAATTTATACATCGTTATTTTGTCATATCTTGCCCTATCCGGAGTCTCCCTTCCCCCCCTTCTCTGCTGTCCCTTTCCCAGGGAAGAGGTCACATGTGGATCCTTGTAATCAGTTCCCCCTTTCCAACCCACTCAGCCTACACTCTCCCAGCATCGCCCCTCATACCCTTGGTCTTGAAGGTATCATCCACCCTGGATTCCCTGTGCCTCCAGCCCTCATATGTACCAGTGTACAGCCTCTGTCCTATCCAGGCCTGCAAGGTAGAATTCGGATCATGGTAGTTGGGGGGAGGAAGCATCCAGGATCTGGGGGAAAGCTGTGTTCTTCATCGGTACTACCTCGCACCCTAATTAACCCATCTCCTCTCCTAAACCCCTCTATGAGGGGATCTCCATTGGCCGACACTTGGGCCTTGGGTCTCCAGTCTGCACTTCCCTTTTCATTTAATATGGTATATATACATACATACATATATACACACACACATATATACATTTACACACATATACACATATATATACATACACACATATATCTTTTTTTTTTTTGCATGATGCCTTATACCTGGTCCCTTGGCACCTCGTGATCGCACTGGCCGGTGTGCTTCTTCCATGTGGGCTTTTTTGCTTCTGAGCTAGATGGCCGCTTGTTCACCGAAAGTCATGTTTCTTTTCTGTTGTTTTGTATGAATTGGGAAATTTTGAAATCAATGGGATAACAGAGCTTGCTAAGGTTGAGTTGCAAATCATTGATAGTGTTGTCCAAAGAGGGACCGAGTTCTGTGATAACAGATCCATGAGCAGAAAGACGGTAGATAAATGTAATAACTATTGGGGAAAACACCTGCCTCTCATAGCGTGGCTTTTGTACCGTTTAGCAATTCAGGAAAATAGGTTAAGAGGAAGCGGGGACAAGAGGAAAGCTCCATAGCATTAGAAGCAAGCAAATAGGGAGGCACAGAGAGAGAAAGGGGAAGATGCTGGCACTGCTGTCAGGTAAGCCTGGACTGTAAACTGGAAGGTCAGTGGTTCAAACCCACCAGGTGCTCTTGAGGAGAAACATGAGGCTATCCTGCTCCGTAAAGTTTACAGCCCTGAAGACTCTTTCTAGGGCCAGTATCAGTCAGACTGCTCAATGAACGTGGGGTTTCTTTTCATCATTGTTAGAGAAGAGTCCCTATGTGGTACCAACAGTTAACATGCTGATCTGTTCTCTGACGGGCTGGAAATCTAGTTAAAGGTAACTTGGGGGAAAGGCCTGGTAGTCTACTTCTGAAAAATCAACCACCAAAAGTCCCATGGACTTGGAGAATCCAGTGAAAAAGGAGGGGGATGACAGAAGCACAAGCAACCCTCAAAGCTTAAGTGGACTAGCTTCAGGTAGACGTTTCCATTTGGATGAAAACTCAGGTCCCTTCTAAGTACCGACACACCTTATTTTTTTGCGCTTCACAGATACTGAATTTTTTTTTTATAAACAGGATGTTTGTGGTGACCCTGCATGGAATAAGTCTAACTGGTACCATTTTCCCCGCCGACAGCATGTGTCACATCTGAGTAATTCTCCCAGCATCTCAAGATTTTTCATAATGTTATTGCCTAATAGATTACAGTATCATGTAAACATACCTTTTCTATGCACCAGGGAACCAAAATCTTTGTGTGGCTTGCTTCATTACGATACTGGCTTTTTTGGGGGGTCATGCTCTGGAGATGACCTGCCAGTGCTTGTAAAAGAGAAAAAATAGAGGAGGTGGAACTCACTAAGAGGCAAAGTGGGGCAAAGACTAAGCTAAGTAACTTTTAATTCAGTGAAAGATTTATTTTACTTCCTATAATATTTTCCTTCAGAAAAAAACAAAACCCAAAAATTTGCATTATCAATTACCTGGCAAAGTCATTAATTATAAATAACTGCCTCAGAGACGACTTGAATGAAATGGCTTATCCCATTTTTGAGCTTAAATGGCCTAAGCAGGTCATTTGAAAATTGCACCAGGCTGTACAATTTCCCATAAATTCAAACCCTTTTCAGCGACATCGAGGAACTGAGAGTAGACTTTTGTGCCATCTGCACACCAGTAATTTGTGGAGGCCTGGAAGGGAAATGTGAGTTCTGATGGCTTCTCAGCTTGGAACAGGTGAAGCGGAATCAGAGGTCACACTCATAACCTACCAGGAATTAAAGGAAGTGATTCTACTTGAAAGATCCTAATGTGTGTCAAGACTGGAGGAGCTCGGGCCCTCCCCAGAGTGGCACAGACCAGAGAAATGGCCAAGAAGGGAAGCTGTTATATGCATTGTGCCTGGTAAGTGATTATCCTGTTGTGTCCTCAGTTCTGGGTCTAGATGTCATTGATATCCTGTCCAGAGTTCCCCTGAATCCACTAAACCATTGAAGCCACAGCTTGGCTCCTGCTCCAAGCTCACAGTGTAGACCACTGTGTGTTTTTATTAGACCGAGATCTCTTGTGACCAAGGCTGGAAAGAGCAAAACCAGGAAGGTGAGCCCAACTGCTGGCTGGCTGAGTGGCTGGCTGTAGGCCCTGGGGAGCATTGTGCCATGCACTGCACACCCCCATGAGCACTTTCCCAAGGATGTCTTCACCAGCGGTGGTCATTTTGGGGATGCAGCCAGGCTGGATTAAGAGCTTCCTGTGCCGCCAGAGCACTGCAGGGGTTATCACCTGAGACACTGGGGATTATGACTGGTCTGACCCCTCTTCCCTCCCCCCCTCCACAAACGGGTGAAACATGAAGGGAGTACAACAGAGCAGCAAGGGGAGCAAATCCATGCAGTCCCCGAGGAATCCCGAAAATAGACTTCAGACTCATCAGACTCGATCGGAAAACATTCGTAAGTGTCAGCAGACAGACCTGGAACTATTTATAGGCCTTTTTATGGCTTCTTTTTTTTCATGTCTAAATATTTAAGATAAGCAAGATAAGCAATCCTGAAGAGAAGAGAAAGCAACTGGACTGAGGTTCCAGGGGGACCAGGGAGGGAGGAAGGTGGACAAAAGGAAGCAGGGAGCCAACAAACCCAGGAAGAAGAACACAACAAGAGATCAAAAATTGATGGCAAGGAGGGCATAGAATGCCTAGTAGGGTTAGAACAAGTGGAATGTAGCAGAGAGGAAGTACAGATAACCGAATGAATGAAGATTGAGCATGATAGTGGGACAGGAGGAAAGTAAAAGGAAATAGAGGAAAGAACTAGGATGCAAAAGACATTTATAGAGGTAGAAATATAAGCATATACATATGTAAATATATTAATTTAAAATAATAGGGATATAAACCTATGTACATATATTTATATGTTAAGTATCAAGGTAGCAGACAGACATTGGGCCTCTACTCAAGTCCTTCCTCAACGCAAGGACACTTTGTTCTAATAACTTGGCATTTTGTGATGCTCACCTTCCCAGCACGATCATTGAAGTCAAGATGGGTGCATAAACAAATGTGGTGAAGAAAGTTGATGGTGCCCAGCTATTAGAAGATATAATGTCAGGGGTTTTAAAGGCTTGAAGTTAAACAAGCATCCATCTAGCAGGGAAGCAACAAAGTCCACATAGAAGAAGCACACCAGCCTGTGTGAACATGAGGTGTCAATAGGATCAGGAATCAGGCATTAGAATACCCAAAACAAACAATCACATTGATTTGAATGAGGGGTGTGTGCCAAACAGAGACCCAAAGCCCATCTGTAGACAATTGGGCATGCACTCACAGAAGGGTCACAAGGAAGGGATGAGCCGGCCAGGGTATAGTTTAGTGCTGACAAAACACAACATTCCTCTAGTTCAGTGGTGTTCAACTTGTGGGTTGTGACCCCTTTGGGGGTCGAATGACTCTTTTACAGGGGTGGCCCAATTCATAACAGTAGCTAAATTACAGTTATGAAGTAGCCATGAAAATAATTTTATGCAGAAGCAACAAAGCCCACATGGAAGAAGCACACCAGCCTGTGTGCCAAAGGGGTCAGCCTCAAAGAACAAAAAATCATATCATTGTGTGCTCACCTTCCGGATACAATCGCTGAAGACAAATGGGTGCATAAGCAAATGTGGTGAAGAAAACTGATGGTGCCCGGCTATTAAAAGATATAGTGTCTGGGGTCTTTAAAGCTTGAAGGTAAATAAGCGGCCATTTAGCTCAGAAGCAACAAAGCCCACATGGAAGAAGCACACCGCCTGTGTGATCATGAGGTGTTGAAGAGATCAGGTATCAGGCATCAAAGAACAAAAAATCAAATAATTGTGAATGAAGGGGAGTGCCGATTGGGGACCCAAGACCCATCTGTAGGCAACTGGACATCCCCTTACAGAAGGGTCATGGGGAGGAGACTGGCCAGTTAGGGTGCAGTGTAACAATGATGAAACACAAATTTCCTCTGGTTCTTTTTTTTTTTAAAACGTTTTATTAGGGGCTCATCCAACTCTTATCACAGTCCATACATATACATACATCAATTGTATAAAGCACATCCATACATTCCCTGCCCCAATCATTCTCAAAGCATTTGCTCTCCACTTAAGCCCTTTGCATCAGGTCCTTTTTTTTTTCCCCCTCCCTCCCCGCTCCCCCCTCCCTCATGTGCCCTTGGTAATTTATACATCGTTATTTTGTCATATCTTGCTCTATCCGGAGTCTCCCTCCCCCCCTTCTCTGCCGTCCCTCTCCCAGGGAGGAGGTCACATGTGGATCCCTGTAATCAGTTCCCCCTTTCCAACCCACTCAGCCTACACTCTCCCAGCATCGCCCCTCACACCCTTGGTCTTGAAGGTATCATCCACCCTGGATTCCCTGTGCCTCCAGCCCTCATATGTACCAGTGTACAGCCTCTGCCCTATCCAGCCCTGCAAGGTAGAATTCGGATCATGGTAGTTGGGGGAAGGAAGCATCCAGGATCTGGGGGAAAGCTGTGCTCTTCGTCGGTACTACCTTGCACCCTGACTGACCCATCTCCTCTCCTAAGCCCCTCTATGAGGGGATCTCCATTGGCCGACACTTGGGCCTTGGGTCTCCACTCTGCACTTCCCTCTTCATTCAATGTGGTTCTTAAATGCTTCCTTCCCCATCCTCCACTATCATGGTCCCAATTCTAGCTTACAAATTTGTCTAAATCAGAGGATGTACACTGGTACAGAGAGGAACTGGAAATACAGGGAATCCAGGACAGATGATCCCTTCAGGACCAGTGGTGAGAGTGGAAATGCCGGGAGGGTGGGATGAAAAGGGTGAACTGATTACAAGGATCTACATATAATCTTCCCGGGGGCAGACAACAGAAAAGTAGGTGAAGGGGGAGATGTCAGACAGTGTAAGATATGACAAAATAATAATTTATAAATTACCAAGGGTTCATGAAGGGGTTGTGGAGGGGGAAAAATGAGCTGATGCCAAGGGTTTAAGTGGAAAGCAAATTTTTTGAGAATGATGAGGGCAACGAATGTACAAATGTGTTTTACACAACTGATGTATGTATGGATTGTGGTAAGAGTTGTATGAGCCTCTAATAAAATGATTTAAAAAAAGAAAATTTTATGACTGGGGGGTCATCACAACATGAGGAACTGTATTAAAGATTGAGAACCAATGCTCTAGTTCTTTAATACTTCTTCCCCTCCCTGCCACTATCATGACCCCAGTTCTACCTTACAAATTCGGCTAGACCAGAGCATGTACACTGGTACAGAGAAAAGCTCTCGACACACAGAATCAGGACAGATAAACCCCTCAGGTACAATTATAGGAGAAGCAATGCCATTAGGATAGGGGGGAGAAGGGGGAGAAAGGGAACTGATCATAATGATTGACATATACGCCCCCCACCCCAGGGGGATGGACAACAGAAGTGTGGGTGAAGGGAGACAGTGGATGGCGTAAGATATGAAAATAATAATTTATAATTTATCAAAGGTTCATGAGGGCGGGAGGCTGGGGAAGGGAGGGAAAAAAGGGGAGCTGATACTAAGGGTTCACATAGAAAGAAAATATTTTTTAAATGATGACAACATTTGTACAAATTTGCTTGATACAATTGATGTATGAATTGTGATAAGAGCTGTAAGAATCCCCAATAAAATGATTTTTTAATAAAAAGAGAGAGAGAGAGAGAGTGAGACCTAGGTATCCCACCCCTGCCACCTTAGATGATGTGCATTTCTCTTGGTCTTAGGAAACTCCCCAAATGCCGTGACCCTGCCTGCGCTCCCTCCAAATCCACCAAGTGCTACATGTGGGCAAATTACTTCACATCGCTCTACAACGGGGCTAAGAATACTCTCTAAATTTATCATCAGAATCAGTGAGTTCATTGGTGTACCATGTTTGCAACAGTGATAAAATATTTGCTGTTAACATTATTATAACTAGCTTTGCTACTAGAGCAGCGGTTCTCAACCTGTGGGTCGCGACCCCTTGGTGGGGAGTTGAACAGCCCTTTCACTGGGGTCACCCGATTCATAACAGTAGCAAAATTACAGTTATGAAGTAGCAACAAAAATAATTTTATGGCTTGGGGGGGGTGGGCGTCACCACAACATGAGGAACTGTATTAAAGGGTCTCTGCATTAGGAAGGGTGAGAACCAGTTACCTAGAGCATGAGGATCTAGAGTTTGTGTGTGTCCAATCCCTCGCATAATACATAAACAACTCACTGTTGTTAACTTGATACTGACTCATAGCAACCCTATAGGACAAAATAGAACTGCCTTTGTGAGTTTCCAAGACTCTATGGGAGTAGAAAGCCTCGTCTTTTTCCTGGGGTGCAGCTGGTGTTTTCAAACTGCTGACCTTGCAGCTAACAGCCCAGAGTGAACCTGCCAGAACTCCTCCCACCATAATAGAGAGCCAATATTTATTGAATGCTACAAGGCTGTTTCGGTGGGTTTGGTTTCACACATGTGGACCCCTGGTTCCCAGCAGGCAGTCCCTGGTAGTGCAGATGGTTAATGCAGTTGGGGGGACACCTGAAGGCTGGTGTTTCAAGTTTCCCCAGAGGCGCCTCTGAAGAAAGGGCTGTCCATCTACTTCTGAAAAATCAGCCATGAGCCTAGTTCTACTCTGACAAACAGGATCACCTGGAGTCTGAGTAGACCTTGATTTTTAAAAATCTCCCATGAATATATCTATTTAGTCACTTAAATATGTTTTCTTAAGTTGTAGTAGGAACCAGGGGTCTTGCTCTGAGCTGGGTTTTGACAGTGAGGCTGAGGGAGAAGTTCTCTCCCCTCAGGGGGCTTTGTGGTAGAGGCTTTGATAATCTACATAGCAGGTCCTTTGTGGGCTCTTCAAATGCTCTGGCTTAAGCCACCATGCTGCTCTCTGACGTCCAAAGCTGGATAGTTCATTTGGTTAGTCAAGGAGGTCAAGGTCAGAGGCCAGCATGGGTCAGTGAACATTTTCCCTTTCTGTGACCAAACGGCACTCTTAACCTCAGCCTTCTTGCAAAAGTGCATGTTTTGTCACCGGAAGCTGGGTCAAAAGAATGTGTGTGGACAAGCCCCAAGATTACCTTAAAGGCAAGCCTCCCTGATCATCGGTTTCTGCTAGTATTTTCTTGCATTCTTATAGACACCGCTGGATTTTCTTGTTCTCTGTCACTAGGGAGGGTCTATTGTTGATGGATGCAGCCAATAATTTCTGCAATTTTTCCCCCCAGAAAAGAAAACAGCCATTTCAAAGCAAGCAAACCATTTGTGAGGCTCATCGCACAGGGCTGCTGTGACAGATCTGTGACTCTCGTCACTAATGAATGTGCGTTCAAAAGCATCCTCGTGGTGGGGGCAGCTTAGGATGCTCTGCAGGAGAAAGATGTGGCTGTCTGCTCCCGTCAAGACGGACGGTGTCACAGTAACTGGATTGGAACATGGCAGGGGACGATGGGGGAAACAGAGTGCTAACAATGCGTAGGAGAAAAAAAGGTCTGAAACTGTTTGTGGTGATGATTGTCCACATCTTCCTCATAGGACTGAGCGATTCAATGGTACGATATGTTAGGAAAGAAGCTTTTGGTGACTTCCCTCTCTCCATAATGGAGCATGGGAAGAAACTGGTTACCACCCAGAGTGCATTGGAGACCTGGCTACAGAGGATCACCAGGAGACAGCTGACTTGAACGGTTAGAACCTTGTCAGTGGATCCCCCATCTGATGCATGTTGGGTCTGATGTGGTTTTCAACATTTTCTGTATTTTTTGCCTTTTGTTTATTCATATGGGGGCTTATCTCAGAGGCATTTGGTCATTGGGGGTGACCCACTTGAATTTTTGTTATATGTTCTTCTGTTTATCAGTATATGGAACCCAGGATTGATAAATCTATGGGACAGCAAGTAGAATAAGGGTTTGGTGGGGGTGGGGGTGGGTTGAGGGAAGGGTTTCAAAGGGAACTGATGTCAAGGAGCTGAAGAAGGAAGAGAGTGTTTGAAGCTGACTGTGGTAGCAATTGTCCAATACTGCTTGATGGGATTGAACTCTGGAAGAATATGATATCTGTATTAGCTCCCAATAAAATGGCTTTGGAAAAAAAATGTATGTTATGTGAAGTACTTGCCAATAAAACTATTTTTAAAAAACAGATGTGCCATCTCACAAACCCTATATTAGGTTGCAGTGAATCTGAATCCACTCAATGATAGCAGGGCTTGGAATGAATTAAGGAGTCCCGGGATCTTGCGAATAGTTAACTCACTAGGCTGCCAATAGGAGTCAGTCACGGAAGCGAATGAGTTTTTGTTGGTCACATGTCTACCTAGGGGTCTTGTTTAAAAGGTGGATTCTGGTGCAGTTGGCTCTGAGAGAGGCTCACAATTCTGCAAGTCTACCAAACTCCAGCTTATTGCCACTGCTGCTCGTGAACAGACATCACCGAAGAGCAAGAGAGCAAACAATAAGGAACTCAGGCTCGGGCTGGCATTTACAAGTACACATTCCCATGCTGCACAAAGTGAGTGTGACCGCTTAGCGGACTTGCTGGACTCCGATTATTTAAAACCCTTCATTGTTTGCGGGCAACTCTCCACACACACAATGTGTCCTTTCAGCGCAAGCACTTGTGTGTGTGTGTGTGTGTGTATGTGTGAATTTAGTGGTATGCTGTCTCTCTAGGGGGAGTGGTGGAAGGAGGAATTCAATGTACTTTTCTTTTGGACAATATATATGCAAAGCTCAAAGGGTTGGAGTTGAAGCTTATTCCCTGTTAGGCAACATGAAATGCCTTTGAAACAAGACAAAGCCTTTTGTTTTACAGAGGCGATTTGGTTACATCTTCAGCGCCCTCCACCATATGTGACAAGTGTGGTAGAAATCTTTTGTGTCTCCTGTATTTATTTTTGGTAATAAAAGGAGACATTTTTTTCCCACCACCCAGAGAGGCCTATTCTCCTGTTGACGTGTCTGTGTTACGTCTATTGATGGGAAGCCGAGCCAGAGCGGGGAGTTACCAAAGAAACAGATTCTTTGAGGAAATTTCCATGAGTGTGAAATCATGGGAATCCAAATGGATGGGGAAGTCCTTCCAGTCCTGTGAAGCCATCAGGAGTCTTAGAGAAAAATCACCTCTACACGCCATAGCCCTCTCCTTCACTAGGGAGCGCTTTGCATGTCTGCTCCGCTCGGCGCAAAATGCTTTACTGATTTTCCCTCCCCTCTCTGGGATGTACATATATTTGGAAAAGTTGGCTTTTGGTTTAGATTATTTGGCCCGATGCCAACATTCAACAGGCAACACCACCTACCTACAGGGGGGTTAGAAGACCTAGCATGTCACATCCAAATTAGAGGTAGAACCAGGGTTCGAGTACAAGTCTTGGGCCTCTTCCCTTTGTACTAAAATGACTCGGGGACCTTTGGGCAGTTGCAGGCGAAAAATTGCAAAGGTGTTGGCCTGAGGGAAAGTTGAGAATTGCACTCATCTTTATCCCTCTCTTTATGAACCAGTCAATCAAGAAATAACCCATTAGCTTCTACGTGGGTAGCACTGTTTCATTTAATGCACAATAATTGAATATTTATTTACTGGTTCAGATTTTCTGTCATGTAGCTACGGGTGAGGAAGGCTGTCTGGGTGGCCGATTAAGGCTTACAGGCCACTTGAAGGCTATTTATTATAACAAAGCTTGAATGCAAATCTGAAACCTCTAGCTTGTTTTACTCTGTCTTCTCACCTCCCCCACGTGGATCAGTGGCTGAAATTCTTTCCCAAGTGCCTCTTACATCACTTCTT
The DNA here is from genome assembly GCF_050624435.1 of Tenrec ecaudatus. NCBI lineage: Eukaryota > Metazoa > Chordata > Mammalia > Afrosoricida > Tenrecidae > Tenrec > Tenrec ecaudatus. Next base: position 115,407,467 of record NC_134542.1, on the reverse strand, counting down.
GCCTTTCTTCATCTGCTTGTCTTAAGGCTCTGTTACCCAACTGCAGTTCTGGCCCATGGGTGAGGCTTGGGGTAACACCTCCTAGAGACTTCTTAAATTTTTCGTCCTTCAAAACATACTTACCCTGCCAGGTAACTGAAGCTAGTTTAATATCTCCACCCTCATGACCTTCATATAATCTTTGACTTTGACTCTTCCGAACTTCAACCCGGAGCTCTCGATTGCAGCATTTTCTCACATCAACTTGCCCCGTCTGCGGCTGTCCAAGCGATGCTCCGAAAATCCCCGGACTGGTACGCATGGCTCAGCTGGCCAAGGGCAGTAGCTGAAGCACTGTCGGCAGATAGTAACTGGCATCCACTTCTGTTTTCCTCTGTCCTGCACAGCGTGACTCTAGTTTGTCAGCCCATACAATGGGGGTAAAAAATCGTATCAATAATTTGGTAGGGTTGTTGTGAAAGCGAGGTCCCTGGCAGTGCGTGGGCTACAGCACTGCTAACTGAAAGGTGGTGTTGTGCCCGGTGCCCTAAACCCAGCTCCCACCCATAGCAACCCTGTCCACAACAGAAGGAAACGCTGCACGGTCCGTCCCACACCATCCTCACAATGGCTCCTATGCCTGAGGCCCTTGTGTCAATCCATCTCATTGAGTGCTTTCCTCTCCTTCTCGCCTGCCCCCCTCCCCCTCCACTTCACCAAGCATGATGTCCTTCTCCAGGGACTGGTCTCTCCTGACAATACATCCAAAAGCATGTGACATGAAGTCTTGCCATCCTTGCCTCCCACGAGCATCCTCGCAGTACTTCTTTCAAGACAGGATGGTTTTTAGCGGTCCGTGGCATTTTCAGTGTTCTTCTCCAGCACCCCAGTTCAACATGCATTGATTCTGAAGGTAAGTAACCAGATGTGGAGTCTGCTTCTGTTAGGTAGTTTAGCTTAGGGACTGGGGCATCCGTCCATTACCCATGCCCAGAGTTCCTAGTTACCATTTCATGAAGGAGTGGTGTACTGCATATGCTCAGAGGTTCCGGTTTCCGGCTAGGAAGAGGAGGTGCACCTGGGTGGGCGCTGCACCTGGATTGGCTCACCTAGGCCAGGTAAATTCAATTCAGCCAATGGGGTAGGCCAGGGTCATCCACCACCCCTCCCGTGGGATAATTGAAAAGGCAGCAGCCCCCCTCCCCCAGCCGACCACGTGACTTTCTGAGCACCTTCTAGGGAGGGTGCATGGGGCGAGGGGCCCTGCAGGTGCCTGTGTAAACCTGGAACTTCTTCTAACGCTCATAAAATTCACTTGGATCACAAACCAGGCTTCAGCCTAAGTTCCTTCTTGTGCAGAGCCAAGGACCGAGGTATGTTTCTACCCTGAGGGATCTGAAACTTCCACAGAGATGACAAACAAACCCACTGTCATTGAGTTGATCCAGACTCATCACAGCCCCACAGCACAGAGTAGAACTGCTCCTTTGGATTTCTGAGGTTGTACATCGTTACAGGGGCAGACAGCCTCTTTTATCTTTGGAAGAGTGGCTGGGGGGTTTGAACTGCTAACTTTTTGATTCGCAGTCTAACGCTTAAGCTACAGCACCACAAAATCTCCATAAAGACTACAGCCTTGGAAATCTGGGGGGCAGTTCTACTCTGTTGTATAGGGTCACTGAGTCATATTTGACTCGATGGTAAAGGTTTAAAATTTTTTTATTATTAAATCATTTGATATCAATGCATGGGTGCTAGGTTTATAGTTTAAAAAGGGTTGCTCTGAGTTGGAATTGGCCGTCCAGTGACTTGCTTGGGTTTAGTGGGGATAAAAAGAGAAGCCTACGAAGATGGCTGGAGGCTGAAGGTGCAAAGTGTACCTGAATGCCCCACCCAGGCTGCGAGCGGGAGCCAGCTGTGGGTCTCCCCAAGGCTTATGGATGGCTCTCGGTAACGGCACTCACAAATGGGAACCTGGGTGGACAATAGACATTTCACCGACCACAGTATTTTAGAAGCCAGACAGCTTTGTGTTACCTTCCGCCCTTCTCCCTGAGCAGCAAGGACGGACATCAAGGCGCGCGGGTAACTTTCTTTGTCCATTTTACACTGTGGGAGGAACCTGAGCTCATGCCTTGGGACCCGTTCCCCCGCCCCCACGACGGAGCCCTTCGCCAGTTCTCATAAGGAGTTGATCTTGAGCATGACTTAAAATTTCTCTTCCCGATTCGCCATCGGATTTTCCAGAATCCACACTTGGTGCCGACCCCTGGGCCATGGAAGAGAGGGCAGTGGGCTGGGGTAAATTCCCTTCAGACTGGAGGACAGGGGACGGGTCTGTTCTCAACCTGAGTTTGGGGGTTTGACAGATGCCAAGAAAAGCCCCCGTCAGCCCTCAAACGGTTTCGGCCCCATGGCAACGGCAGCCTTAGAAACCTGAGAGCCGGAGAGAAAAGAGATGATTGCGAAAGAAAGGCCAATGCGAAAAGAAGGACCGAATCGGCCTGGGATTTTTTTTTTAATGTGGAGACGCTGGGGTTGGGGGGCGGGAGGGGGGGCAGAGAAAGAAGTGGGTGGGTAGAAAACGCCTAGACGGTGGACGAAGTGATCTCAAGGCAGCCAAGAGGCAAATGGGAGGCCTGTCCGCCAGCACAAAGGATGGACGAGAGATGGGGCGCGAAAGATGGGGTGCTTCAGCCTGCCCGGAGCTCGGGCCCTGGGAGGGGCTGGATCCCCCTATCTCGGTCCACCCCACCAAGGCTCTGCTAACGCTCGGCGCGTTGGCCGGGCTGGAGTCGGAGCCTTTTGTGTTGGCTCCAACAATGCTGCGGGCCGGCCGAGAGCGGGCCGGGCTCGCCGCGCAGACCGGCGGTGCGGATGTGTCTACACCCTGGCGGCAACTGGTGCTGCCTTTCAGGCCGTTGCTCGGCAACGGGACGCCGCCCCCCCTCCCCCATCCGCCCCGAGCCGACAGAGGCCAATGAAAGCGCTGCCGCCCAGAGGACGCGGGAGCCTCTTTGTTCCCAGGGCTGGCTGGGGAAGGCTCGGGAAACAAAGGGTGGGAGCCGGGAAGGGCTTGCGTGGGACCAGCGGGAAGAGCGCACGCCATCAGAGGGGATTGGGAAGATCGAGTTGGTCCTCTGCCTCCGACAAATATAGCTCTTCCTCCTGCTTTCCAGGGCCCCCGCATTCCTCGCCCAGATGTTGTATTCAAAAGCCCGTGTATTGTGTAGACCGCGTAAACAACCTCAAACACACAACAAAAACAAATCCTGTTTTGAAATTCCCTGGACTATTTTCCAGAGGACGCTGCACCTTGAGGCTCAAGGCACCCAAACATTCGCCTACTCGGTGCAATGTGGTATCCGGATTGCACCCTGGATGGAACAGTAGTAGGAAAGCGAGTGGCATCCAAATCCAATCTGTATTTGGCACTTGGCAAACTGCCCCCATAAAGAGCCAGACACGAAGGAAAGGAGTGGGCGTGGTCTAATAAAATTTTATAGACACCTAAATTTTAATTTCACCTGTCATGAGCTATTACTCTTTTGGCCCCATCCCACCCCCCTGTTTAGAAATATAAACCCTTCTTGGTTTTCTGATCCTAAAAAAACACAGCAGACAGGATTTGGCCTATGGGCCTGTGTCCTTGACTCTCCTTTGGTTAAGTCACCGAGGACCACGGTCATGCGAGATGGTAACATTAGAAGACCCTGGGGAAGGCTCACAGAGAGCTCTGTGTATTATACTTGCAACTTTTCTGTAACGCTAACATCACTAGAAAAAAAGGGAGTTATTTTTTAAAAAATTTAAAAGGAAAGCTCTTCTTTGGATGGACTGTTTGGAAAGCGATTTATCATGGGAAGGAGGGTAAGTCAGGTTGCAGGGTGTGTGTGTGTGACATGAAGAAATGTTTTTCACAGTATTTATTGCTCTATGGTACCAAGAGCTCCCAAAATGAAACTCCGCTGCACCACTCTATTGGTAATCAAGCCATTAATATTAATATCCCGAAAACAAAGTCCCATTCCAACAGCCTCAGACTGACTCTTGGACCCCGAGGGCAGGGTGTAGAATATTTCCAGCTCCAATTGAACAAGGATGGGAGACGCAGAGACAAAGCATCACCACCCACCCTACTCCCCTGAGATTTGGACATTCTTGGCCAGCTCATTTTAAATCACACACCCACCCACCTACCCACACGCACTCGCCTTTTCTCCTTCCTTAAGCAGACTAACGTTTTTTTTGGCCAACTATAGCACACAAAAGCAAGCAGGGCCCACATTCTTGTTTTGAGTCTACTCATGGTATGAGTAAGTTTGAGACTTGCCTTTCTATTTGACTAAAAGTGGTGTTATATCCAGGTAAAACCCTTTCCTGACTCAGGGACAGAGTGCTCAGTGAGCAAGGTAAACACAGGCTTTCTTGTGTTGGCTAAACATTAGTGAACAATCGCACATTTTTCACCACATCAAAGATTCTGCTGCTTGGCCTGGTCAGCACCTCTCTCCCCACCCAACAGCACATTCCTACAGAATCAAAACCTGCTTTCAGATTCACAATCCCTGACAGGGACAGGGTATCCAGTAAGCTAGGCAAGCACAGACATCCTTGTGCTTGCTTGCTAATCCGTGAGAACAGGCTCACATGTTTTCCACCGCATCAAAAACCTGTGTTTGCCTTACTTCCGGGGCCATCGGTCTCAGCCTTGACCCTTTTCAAATTGAACCCTACCACACTCTGTGAGGTTGCTGTGGACATGTGTCGTCTAGCCGGTGTCCACTCAGAGCGACTCTATGTCCAGCCGAAGGCAACCTTGCCCTGGCTGTGGCATCCACCCAACTGCTGTTATGTTTGGGCCCATTGTTGCAGCCACTGTGTCCAGCCATCTTGTCGAGGGGCTCCTGTGAGCTTGGGGACCATGAGCTAAGAGTGGGTAACAATGGGAAGGGCATTTGATCTAAGGAACACCTTCCTGACTGTACAAGGAGAAGGTGTGGGGTGCAGTGTAAAGATGATATGAAAACATAAAGGGAGTGATGACGACCTGCAGAAGGAGCTCTGATGGCGTAGTGGTTACTTACTGGGCTGTGATCCTCAAGGTCAGCAGTTTGAAACCACCAGCCACTCCTTGGGAGAAAGATGAGGCTTTCTACTCCCATAAAGAGGTGCAGTCTTAGGAAACCCACAGGAGCAGCTCTACCCTGTCCTATAGGGTCGCTACAAGTCAGCATTGACTCAGTGGCAGTGAGTTTGGTTTGGGCTCTGAGTGTTGGCAAAGCTGAGTTCTCCAAGGTGATTGTGGACACTGGCATCAGAATCACTCCTAAAAGAACAACCTACTGAAAACCACAACCATCACCAGGTAGTTGATTCTGTTGCGCAGGACGCAATGGAACTGCGCCACAGGGTCTCTGCGGCTGTAAACCTGGACTGGAGCAGACCGCCTCATCTTCCTGTGACACAATTGGTGGATTCAAACTGCCAACTTCAGTGCTTAACCTACGTTGCCACCACAGAACCTCAAAATCACTGCATCTGTAAAGGAAACCTTCTCTAGAAACCTAGGCTCACCCTCTGCTCACTGAATTAAAATCTCTGTACACGAGACAAGAGAATCTGTATTTTTTGCCAGTTCTGAAAATGCTTCTTCTTCCAATAAAATTTGAGGTTCACTGGAGAGATGAGTAGATATGAGGAGTATTAGTGGAGCAGTGGGTTAGACACTGGTCTGCTTACTGCAAGGTTGCCGGTTCAGACTAACCACCACAGGGTGGCAAGCTGATGGGTTTTAATGATGGTGATCGGAACTGGTTATGATGGAAGCATGGAGAAGAGTGAAGGCTGGGTCAGAAGGGAAGTTTCCCCAGATGACACTTGAGCTATTCTTCAAGAAAAGGATGATAGGAGTAGGGGTGAGGGATGTCGGGTTTTCCACCTTGGGAAGAGCCTGATTAAGGGATTAAGAGCAGGAAACAGAATTCTGAAGTGTTAACAACTTTGTTTGCTAATGTAGCTGGTGCATATAGACCAAGGGAGACCTGGCTATCTAACGGTGGGTTTTAGGCAGAGTGACTACCAGTTGCTGTTAAGTGGAGTCTGACTCACGGTGACCCCAGGTGGGTTAGAATACAGCTGTGCCCAGTTGGTCAGGGTTGGGGAATACCCAGCCTGTGGGTTATACAAATTCAAAACTCACTGCCATTGAGTAGATGCCGGCTCACAGTGGCTCACGGAGTAGAACTGCCCCTGTGAGTTTCCAAGACTGTGACTGTTTATGAGAATAGTTCTCTCTTCCTCAGAGGGACTGGTGGTTTCAAACGACAGACCTTGCAGATCGCAGTCCAGTGTGTACCCATGCTTCCAAGGCTCCTTGGGGGCTCCGTAACCTGCAAACCATCACCACCAGCTAACATCACATGCCTCACCAAAGAGCAGTTCCAATCATCACCTTAAAAAAAAAAACAAACCCAAAATCAAAACCAAGCTCATTGCCATCTAGGCAAGCCCGACTCCTAGTGACCCCATAGAGTTGTCCTTGTGGGCTTCCAAGACTGTAACTGTTCATGGGAGCAGAAAGCCTCATCTTTCTCCCTCCGAGCAGTTGGTGCTTTTGAACTACTGACCATGTTGTTGACAGCCCAGTGATGTAACCCATTATGTCATTAGAGGGTGCATTCATTAAATGTTTGACCACCGGCAGGCTAACTTTGAAGTTGATGGTTGACACAAGAAGGATGTTACACATATTTAAAGGGCCCTTAGCGGAAAACGAGTATCCACCTCTGCTATAGAGCGTTGTTTGGAGGCTGAGTTTTGATGTAGATCTCCATGTCCTTCTTCCAAAGCACCCCTGGTGGACTCAAACCTTCACCCTTGCAGTTCGAAGATGAGCTCCTTCACCATTGGCACCGCCCAGCGGCTCTTAGGCATTATGACAGACAAGTGGAAAACGCCTTTCATGTTGCTAAATTATAAGTTTTGTCTACTCCCCAAATGAGCATATTTGATTTTAGATGGTGGTATGACCTTGTTCCTCACAGTCTATTTTTTATCACCCAGGCAGGTGACATGAAATGTGCCCCTTGTCAAAGGCCAGTGTGAGATCAGGACCCATCAGGTCATTGAGGCCACTTGGCTTCCAGCCGCAGACACTGCTGGTACTAGAGCCATCTACCTTTGAATTAGAACGGAGCTGTGAAACCTGGTGACGTGTAAGCAAGAAAGCCAGTACGTTCCAAAGATGGCCAGCAATGCCGGCATTTTGTTGGATGGTTATAAGGTGGCGGTGAAGAAAGAATGGGGGTTCCCCATGCCCCCGCCCTCAATTTCTATTGTGCCTTATCATTGTGTCCTCATCATGATCTCAGGCTTCTGCCAGTGTTTCCTTCCCTGGACTCCCAAGCAGGCCTTGGCATTGCGTTTGTTTTGATTCTCCTGGAAACAAGATGCTTTATCTTCTTTCCCACACATTTTGTTCCAGGTTGATCTGACGGCCTTGTTTTAGGAGGAAGGCATTTCACTCGGTCAAGTGCAAGAAGTGATGCAGCCAGGGGAATGGACCTAGCCAGAACATTCACAGCAGACTCACCTCCCCACGGGTGGCAAGCGACCATGTTGTTTTTCACCAGCTAGAGAAGAAGGTCCATTCATCAAAACTCTTGAAGGCACTTGAAAAGTTAGCACTTCCCATTTGGCTCCCGGAAGAGCCCAACATTTGTTCTGTGCTAAAGGTGTCTTTCCGTAGGAAGCCAGGGTTTAAGGCGAAAGCAAAATGGTGATAAGACCAAAGCTGGGAGGAGGTGTCGGAGGTGTCCAGAGGCGAGGAATGAAGGGAGCAAGGTAAATAAATGCATTCCTGTCCCATCCTTACTCACACCCACGTCCTTCCTTATTCCCGGGGAGCAATTGTGAAAAACAACCACAAGCACAACTCTCGTTTCAGGGAGTTCACTGTGGACATTCTGGGCAGGATAACTCTGGGTGGTGGGGGTGGAGGGGAGCTCTTCTGTACCTTGTGGGATAGAGCAGCATGGGTGCGCTCTGCTGAGTAGAGGCCAGCTGTCACCTGCCCCCCTAAGTTGTGACAACCCAAAGGATCTCCAGACATTATCAAATGTCCCAGTGGAGGGAGGAAAGCAAAATTGCTCCGGCTTGAGAACCACCTGCTCTGGTTGCGTCACCACTGTAATAAAGCAAGCACGACCGCGGTGTCTGCAGAAGTGGTGGGAGTGTGGATGCTCCCAGGCCTGCATATTTGTGGTTGGCAGCTTTCACGGACACATCAGCTTTAAGTGGACACGGGGCATAGATTCACCCGAAGAATGTGACAGTCACAGCTGTGAGTCATAGGGCAGTTGCAAGATGCAAATCCTTTTGGATTGAATATCCTCTGCACATCATATGTGAGCGACAGGCAACGGTTTTCAAAAGTGGCCCTGAAGGTTTTCTTGCTTCCCTCTCCTGCACTGTTGCTCCAGCACGTAGTCTCCATTCTCCATCGTCCATAGGATTTGGAGGAGAAACGCTTGCCTCCCCTTTGTGCAGTCTGCAGGGCTCCTTGACCATGGGCTTGATAGCCGCAAAAGGGAGAAATTCATCTGAAGTTGTAATGTGCTGGATTTGACTCAGACTCACAGAATGTTCGTATCCTAACCCCCATTAATCTTAGGACGAAAATTAAGCTCTAAGCTGGTACATCCTTTGGTAGGAAATTCCCATGGTTCCAGGCCCCCAGGGTGGGTCCTTGTGCTGATTTGGGAGGAAATCCACAGCTGCCTTCTCCAAACTGTGTTAAGCCTTTCCTTTGTTCTTATCAGGCTCACCCTGCCCTTTAATACAATGAGACCCAAACAATGAAAAAGTAATGGTGAGATTTAGGCCCCCCAAAAAATCACAAAGGAAGGAAATTTTCAATTACTGCTTTCACTCAGTCCCTTATTCAGTGGGACCCAGGGTTATCAAACGGCCAGGGAATCGTGTTATATACATCCTGTTGCATACACATAATTATCTACAAATATGCTATTACAGATTTAGATTCTTAAAATACCTCTCTCTCTGAACTGTTAGGTTAAAAAAACAAAACCTCTAATTTAAAGTACTAACGTCTTGGCAATCTTGGAAACAAATTATGGGTAGAAACTTGTAATTAAACTGAACAGAATCAGTTTAATCTAATGCAGTTATAGCTTCTTTTATCTTCGCTCAAATTTAATTTGGCCTAGATGTTAAAAGCCATAGTTAGATATCTTGACTTTCCTCCATTTTTATGTTGTCAAGGTAGCTTGATGGACATCAACATCTTCAGTACTATACAGGGAGATAATTAATTATAATTAATTACTTATTAGTTAAGTAATAACTACTTATTAAGATAAGTAATTAATATACAGGGATTGCCTCATGTCCACTCCAAGGTTCTCTATGTCCCTTTAAAGTGAGTTTTGATTCTATCACTTCCATTTGTTGTAAGTCAGTGATTGTAGTATTCACTCTCTTCTCACGAGTGTAACTTAACACTACTGGGTTTACTTTGCATGTGAAATAGACATAATAGAATTAAACATCGAAATCTTGAGGACAAAAATCAAGAGTTTGAGTTTCCCCAATTCTTTGTAGAGCAGTTACTTAGCTGGAAAATTACATTTCAATTTTGTGCTAAAATGCTCTGAGGTATTACAATAAATGAGTGTGAAAAGAAAGGCCAAGCATATCCCATCCGGACACTTTTTATTAAGCGTCTAACATTTTTGAGGCAAAGTAAAAGAGTGATTTGGTTATTAAAGTAATAATAGCATATCTTGTGCTGGTGATAGAGTTACCAGTTGTGAACAGTTTTTCTTCTGTATTTTAATAACGGCAATAGGAAAGTACTGTTCTCAGCACAGACGACCTAGTCCGCGTTATTTTCCTTGATCGATCGATCTCCCACCAGGTCCGAGGCTGGCTGACAAAGTCCTATCCTCAGGACTAACAAATTCGAAGACTTTGACATGCATGTTTGATAAACTAAAAATTTATTAAGTTTAGACCTAGAAGAAACCCTCCCAGAACGTGTCCATGTTGCAGATGCCTTAACTAGGTTTTTCTTAATTCATTATGCGTATCTGAGTTTTCAACGCTGTCTACAGTTAGTAAATTTATGTATTTTAAAAGTCTTATTGTGAAAGCATGAGGTGGACCCACCTTCCCTGCCATTTCAAGCGATTCAACTGCAAAGCCCAGTAATAATTTTTTGCCATCCCATGAAGATATTTTGATTTTATTTCATTGCTTGAACATGCATAAAGCAACATTTTCACTCCTATAGATTGCTCAACAAAAAAAGGAGCAAGGCATTCTTAGCTTTGGGTTTAAGATGCTCCTAAGGGGAATGTGAAAATATCATATATTCATTTAAGCATCTCAGATTGATCAATCGAAATAAATGAAAAAGTTCATTATGCATTCAAGTGATGTACTTAAAAAAAGATAAATGATGCTTGGAATGTATCCAGATACATTCCTGATAAATGGCTTTATTTGATTAAATATGATTTAAGAAGGTCACATCTATACATGAGCAGCCTTGTATTATAAGACATGGAAAGGCAAATATAGTTATCTGCCACTACATTTGCTCCAAACTTCTATTGCTTTCTGTCTGTACCTATTATTACTCAGAAAAAGAAACCATAGCTAGAAAGCAACCACATATATTAGTAGGCAATTAGTTAACAATAACTGTTGAATATGTACAAGCCATTGCCTAATTGCTGTGGGGCATTCAAAGCCATATACATTTTCTATCATCACAGTACCTGTTGCATAACAGATGCTGTGTGCTGAGTGAACGCATGAATTAATAAAAATAAGTGATGATAATGAATAAATAAATCCAGGGACGGGACATCTGACTGAGCTTTGGGAAGTTTTCCTGATGAGGCGGAACTCAGGCAGGTGTTGAAGTGTGGTGTTTCCTAGATCGAGAAGGAATAGATGTCTCGCCTTCAAGGTCCTGGATGCTCAAAGACTCCATCTTTTGAGAGTAGACGTAGACGTCCTCAGGAAGAGAAGGAGAAAGTGGTCTGATGGGAGTCATTGAGTCTCAAAGGCGAACCTGAACCTGCCCATGACACCTACCTGGCCCGTTGCTACTCAGGGTTCCATCAAAACTGAGTGGCCAGTAGTCCAAAGGGAAGGTTGACTGAAGAATTCCTCTAGTTAGTGGTCTTCTGACCAGTGATTCATAGTAATAAATACATAGTGACTATGATGAAGATTGAGACACCTATGTAAACTGTACACACACATACGCACCTGTATATTTGATGTTACATTCCCATGCAAGTAGTTATCTTAAACTTTGCCAGGAAGAATGTGTTTTATTATTTGAAAGTCTTACAAATTAGGTGCACCCTGATATGCTGGCAGTCCCTAAGTTATTCAAGTCCAATTTTTTATAAACCAACTCTGTAAAAGCTGTTTACACTGAAAAATTGAGGTACCAACACATACAATGGTTCTTGATAACAATTAGGTGATACTTTGCCATGTACATAATAATATTGCTATTATTATTGTATTAAAGATGTTTTAATGTATCTGGAAGTATTTCTTTACTGTTTTTTATACATAGAAAGGTACAGAGTACACTATATACAAAGACAAGCATTAGACAGCATACCTAACTGTTCCTACTTACAGTGAAAGATATATCTAGGAACAGAACTCCTTGGTAACCACTGTCTGTATTCCATCCTAATTTATCCTATTCTGTATTTTGCTTTTAAAAATTTAATTGATTGCACACCTCATAACAGATCCTCCCATAGACTGGAAAACTTAGCTCTAACCAGTTTCTCAAGCATCAGTGTGCTTTAGAATCACTTGGGGAGCTTTTTAAAAAGTCGATTCTGAAGACCACACCCTCAAAGACTCTGATTCGGTCTCTCTGGAGGAGACCCAGGGGCCTGCATTCCATCAAAGAGCCTAGGACGTGTTGCTAGATGGCATTTTGGGAAAACAGGCATGTAGGAATTTAAAAAAAAAAATCACCTTCAAGTTAAACTGACTAGTTACAACCGTTCTTTTTCATTTTTTGGGGTCCGTCATCCTCATTACTGTCAGCGCTTTTGACGTTTTCCCTTGGTGTTAACCAGCCACCGAATTCCTGGATACACTCACTGGTTACACTCCTGGATACACTTACTGGTTACACTCCTGGATACATTTACTTTAAGAGCGCTCTGGACGACCTTGTTCACCAGAGAGCACAGCATCTCTGTCTGAAGATCTCAGAGAGGAAACTTTCTCTGGTCCTGATGTCAGAAGCCATTCAGATTCATCTTGAGAACTGGTTTTTAAAATCATATACACAACGAGTCATGTTATTATTTTGTGTCATCCCCACAGCATGCATTTTGTGTCGCAGTCTCTGATTGGTTCCATTCTGTCTTAATTCCACAGTTGAAAAAGCTCAATCTCTTATTATTCTATTCAGTTTGTCTTTTTACCTGGAATGTATCACCAGCTTTACCTTTCTGTACACTGCCATCAGACCAGTCCTCCTGGGACCTGTCTTTCATCTCCTCTTCCCCTTGGTCTTGCAGAGATGGCTCTCTGCAATCGCATTTCATTCTATTTCTGTACTTCCAAAATTAGTAGAAAGATGCAATCTTAAAATAATGGCATTTTCCCCAGGAGCTTTCTGAAGCCACTTTGTGGAACACTAGCACCTTCATCCTAGTCTGTCTTACTCTGGAAACGCTACTGAAACTAGTTCGGCACCATAGCAACATCCAAGGCTCCATTGGCTGCACGTAGGTGCATTGGCGGGGAATGGAACTTGGTTCTCCTGCGTGGAAGGAGAGATTTCTACCACTGAACCACAGATGTGTCACGGCAACAAGGGTTGTGTTGACTCAAGGTCTTGACTCTGTTCAGATTCTTCTGCTCTTTCATGTTGAGCTTCTGGTGAAGTTTTGTTTTTTTTAAGTAATAGTATTTAGAGTTAGATGTTTAATAGCAAGATTGGGAGAGGCAGCTGCAGTTCATCCCTGTCTCCAGTAAGCTCACAACTTGGTTGAGCGGAAAGAATATGGATGTGATAAGCAAAATAACAATGCTGAGTGCACTTTGGTCAGGTCCAAATGAGAGGCCCACACCATATGTCCAATCTACGCGTAGAGTGGTCATTGTCCTCGACAGAGGCGCAGTGTTCCAGTTGTACCTCTCAATGGATGCTTGTGTCACCGGTTCCAAGGGGTGGGGACACAAACTCATAGAAGAGAGAAATGAAGAAGCTGGTTCTTTGGGGGAAAAAAAGCTTTTCATGTCATCTATAAAGAGGGGGACTTTTTAGAAGCATCGTTTTATTTAAGATTTTAATCTGCCTTATTATTTATACTAACGCCCTTTCCGATTCTCAATACAATGGAATAGACGTGAAATATGACAGTATTAATGACATCTAGAGGCAGCAGGCTGAAACAAGTTAAATGTTGCATGTTCTCCCTACAGTTGAGAAATCCATAACGAAGGACGGACATCAACAGAGGCCATCAACCAGAGAAAGCCTAAAAAGACGCGAATACTTAAGTCTGCCGTGAAAATAGATAAAGGCCCACATGCCTGGAATCTTTAACATAGTTACAAGACGTGACCCTCATGATGTTCAGATGGTGTCTGGAAAAGAACGGGTTATGTTTACTTTGCATTTTTAGAGCCCCACAAGGCCATGTTTGTCTTAAAACCGTAGCAAAATAAGGAAATAGGTTTTTTAGAGCACAATCAAGATATTTTTTCATCAAATAGTGTGTTTAAGCTTCAGACGAAAGGTGAAGCACTTATAAACCTGGGGATCGTTGTCTCCAAGAGCTGACATTTGCAAATTACTAAAAGTGGAGATAGAAAATACCTTCTTATGACAATACAGCACGCTGTCTCCTGACCCACTAGCCATTATGCTGAGGTTGTTGCAGTGACACACTCTCTCACTCTGCTACCCTCACAACACATTTTCCAAAAGAACAATCCATGGCACCAAACACAACAAACCTTTCTGCAGAGGAGTGGCTGGCTTCTATTTCTTTATGTGGGGGAGGCCAGTCAGCCTTGGCAGAGTGATGCCAGCTGTAGCTTTCATTGTGGTGGTGGCTGAGTGCCAGCGACTCAGCCCTGACTCCGTGACCTCGTGCACAAAGATGGAAACTCTGTTTGGGTTCACGTCATCCTCAATCATTTTTATCTTTGGAGTCGCCCTGTAGGCCTCGTGTCAGTCACGTTGGTAAGGGTCTTCATTTTTTCACTGACGCTTTGCTTTGCCAAGCAAGATGTCCTTCTTCAGGGACTGGTCCCTCCTTGTAACTTATCCAAAGTCTTGGCCATCCTCATTTCTCAGGAGCATTCTGGCTGAACTTCCTCTAAGACACATGTTTAATTTTCTGACAGTCCCTGGTATCATCAGTATTCATCAGCCAGCTCTTCATGCATAGGTCGCAGTTTAGTCCTCAAAGTGACATCTTTGCTTGGCAACCCCTGAAAGAGTTCCCGAGCAGTCGATTTGTCCTGTGCAATATGTCTTCTGACTTCTTTACGGCTACTTCCATTGCATTGGCTGTGGCGCCAAGGAAAATGAAATTGCTGGCAACTTCAATTGTTTTTCCATGTATCATGTTGATGTCTTATTGGGCCCATTGTAAGGATTTTTGTTTTCTTTATGTTGAGTTTTGATCCCAAATGAAGCATGAAGTCTTACATCTCATCAGTAAGTGCTTCAAGTCCCGTTAGCTTTCAGTGAGCAGGTTGTTAGTGAGCCTCCCTCTAATTTGGAGGCCTCATTCTTCTTCATAGGGTCCAGATTCTTAGAAGATTTGTTTAACATATAGATTGAATACCTGGTGAAAGGATTCAACCCTGATGCACACCTTTCCTGATTTAAACCACACAAGTTTCACTTGTCCTGACCGCCTCTTGGTCTGTGTACAGGTTCTACAAAACTTGGTGTCTTGCAATGCCCGTTTTTTGTGATGTTATCTATCATTTATTATGATCCATGTAAAGTTTTGAACCCTTAATAAAATACAACATCCTCCTGTTAGTCTCTGCATCCAGCCACGAGCCATCTGAAGTTAGAAAAGCTTCCCCTCTTACCATGCCCTCTTCTCAAAGCAGCTCGACTTCTAGCAGCTCTTTGTCAATGTCTTCCTCAATTGTTTTAAACTATCTTCAGTAAAATATTAAGTGGTATAAATGATATTGTTCAATAATCTCCACATTTTGCTGGGTCATCTTTCTTTAGAATGGGCACAAATACAGATCATCTCTCCAGTCAGTAGCCCTCTTCCAAACATCTTGCCATAGGCAAATGAGTGCTTCCAGTGCTTCATCGGTTTGTTGGAACATTTCAGTTGATATTCTGTCAATTCCTGGAGCTCGTTTTTTCTCCAATGTATTTAGTGCAGCTTGGACTTCTGCCCACAGTATCATTAGTTTTGGATCACAGGCTACTTCTTTACATGACTGAGTGTCCACTAATGCTTTTTGTTATAATGACTATGCATTTCTTCCCTCTCCTTTTGATGTTACCGGAACTATTCAAGATTCTGTCCACTGAATCTTTCAGTATTGCAATTTGAACTTGAATTTTTTCCTTCAGTTCTTTCAGCATGAGATATGCTGAGCACGGTCTTACTTCTTTGCTCTTTAACCCCAGGTCTTTGCACATTCCATTTCAGTACTCTACTTCATCCTCTCAAACTGCCTTTCAAAATGTTCACTTCAGCTCATTTGCTTCATCATTTCCTCCAGTTACTTTAGCTACTCTACATTCAAAAGCAAATTTTAGTCTCCTCTGATACCCGCTTTGGTCTTTTCTCCCTCTCTTGTCTTTTTAATAATTCTTTGCCGTTTTCCCGCACAATGTTCCTAAGAACACCTCATAACTCGTCAGCTCTTCTGTCATTAGTACTGACTGCATGAAATCTGCTCTTGAGACGTTCTCTCCCTTTAGGGAGGATGCAGCCAATGCAGGAGTTTGACTCTTGTGAACTTGTTTTTAATTTTACTCAGTTGCAACGTGCATATGAGAAATTGGTGGTCTATTCCACAGCCGTCCTCTGGCCTTGTTTTGGCAGATATTATTGAGTTTCTCCATTGTCTGTTCCCACAGATGCAGCCAGTTTAATTCCAGAGGATTTCACTGGTAAGGAACACGTTATAGTCACTGTTTATGTTGCTGGAAAAAGGTATTTGCAACGAAGAAGTGGTGGGTATTTCAAAGTCCTCTCATGAACTCTCCAGCTTCACTTCTAACACCACGACTCTGTTTTCCAATTTCTGATGCTTAATCTTGGTTTCCAACTTTTATATTTCATTCACCAGTAATTATCAATGTGTCTGTAATGACTGAAAAATGTAGTAGAATTCTTCAATTTCTTTATCATTGGCTTTAGTGGTGGTGAATTAATTTGAGCAGTGCTTATGTAAATGAGTTATTTTTGTTGGCTTACATAGATATTATCCAATCACATGTGGCATTGAACTTCAAAATAGGTCTTTAAAAAATCATTTTATTGGGGGCTCATACAACTCTTATCACAATCCATACATACATTAATTGTGTAAAGCACATTTGTATATTCATTGCCCTCATCATTCTCAAAACATCCCCTCTCCACCCAAGCCCCAGGCATCAACTCCTCATTTTTCCCCTCCCTCATGAACCCTTGATAATTTGCAAATTAGTATTTTGTCATATCTTGCACTGTCCGATGTCTCCCATCACCCACTTTTCTGTTGTCTGTCTCCCAGGGGACAGCACTTCCCCATAGGTTTTCCCCATAGGCTGTAAGTCTGTGTGGAAGCAGACAGCCTCATCGTTCTCCTGGTGAGGCAGGATATATATGTATATATACATATATATATAGAATAACTGCACAGATGGGCCCTTTATCCTTTTTGTAGGAAATGGCAATGAGTCAATGTTTCATAACAATGTGCTGAAAATGAAAATGATTTTGCCCCAAAGAAGTGGTGTTTCCCTTCTAGCACAGTTCATCCGTTCAATCTACAGTTAGTTTTGTGAGCAATTGTGGTCTTGCCACCCAAACTGACTCTGTTGTCCAACTGCTTTCCCATGAAGGGAGCATCTTCTTTTCTATCAACTTAGTTACATACATTGAAGCCGAAATGACAGGTATACCTTTCAAAACAGCTTGCTTTAATGCTCTACATACGTTACATAATATATAATCCACCTATTTAGATGTGTAATTGGAATGGCTTCCAGTATATACACGAAGTTGGGTATTTGTCACAAATTACAACTTATTCAAACCCACCAGCCATTCTGCAAGAGAAAGATGGGGTTATTGGCCCCCCTGAAGGGTTTCAGCCTCAGAAACCCTACGTTTCGTCACTGTGACTCAAACCGACTCGATGGCAGTGGCTGTGTTCTCCTTGTAAAGTTAGATGAGGTCTGATACCGTGTTCACAATTACCGAAGGGTTGACAGCGATTTCACAGTGTACGCGAGAAAGTTAGGAGGCTGAAAGATCAAATAAATGAAAGTCAAACAACGAGAACAGAACGAATGAGAATATTGGCACAATGTGAAGAATTAAGAAATGCCATTGGTTGCTGGCTATATCTAGAAACTAAGAGAGAGTCCATTTTTTCTGTGTATATCTCTACCCAGAATATCTTTTAATGCATAAGTAAATTAAAAGTAAAAGGATGAAAAAGGATAAACCATGCTGACACTGATCAAACGACATCTGGACTAGCTATACGAATGAATAAATGGCGTCGAGGACACATCTGACCTCCTTTGACCACACAAGGAAGGAGGAACCCGCTCGACATCAACCCAAGTCCAATTGCCACAAGGCAGAAGTTAGACATGCCTCCACTTGCCACCCTTCTATTACCCTATTCTGATACCAATCGTTCCTCCCCAACATTCTACTTCTCTGCTAGGTTCAATAACCCGTTTCAATGGCCACAAAGAAGTCATAGAAAATATTCACAATGATGGGGTTTTATTAGGGAAGTTGGAGCCCTGGTGATATAATGGGCTGCGATCCACAAGGTCAGCAGTTCAAAACCACCAGCACTCCTTGGGGAAAAGACGAGGCTTTTTACTCCCGTAAAAAAGTCATAGTTTCAGAAACTCATAGGAACAGTCTGTCCTGTCTTATAGGACCACTATGAGTTGGCATCAACTCAATGGCAGTGAGCTTGATACAACATTATGAGGGATGTTTACATGTGACCAAAAGCAAGGATCAGAAAACATTAGAGATACAGTCTTTGACCCACAGCAATGCCTCCCTTAGCTAGCAGCCAAGTCTCTTTCTGATTCTCAGCCTCTCAGTCACATGGTCCCTTGGGGTTTGTCTTGTTCTGTGGCCCAGACTCCTGCCCACTGCTCTGCCTCACAGTCTTATGGTTCCTGATCTCATCGCTGCTGGTCTCAGTGTGGCAAGACCTCTGCTACCTCCACCACTTCAGGCAGGGACTTTGAAAGAACATGCTCCATCGATAACTCTTTTTTCCTTGATGGTCCCAGGAATCTCTCTTCCTGCTTCAAAAATGACCCTTTTATATGCAGGGGGATAGCAAGCAAAATTGACCAGTCCCCTTTATTTGTGTTTCACAGACTCAATTTGCATGGTCCCACACAATTATTTGGTGGGACTTACTGAGACATGGATAGAGAAGTCATATTAAGAAATTTCACTTCCAATGTTACACTGTCCAACAAAAAAAATAATTTATGAATTATGAAGGGTTCATAAGGTAGGGGCAGTTGGGAGGGAGGGGGAAAATGAGCAGCAGATATTAAGGGCTCAAGTAGAAGGCAAATGTTTTGAGAATGATGATGGCAACAAATGTACACATGTGCTTGACACAAGGGATGTATGTATGGATTGTGATAAGAATTGTATGAGCCCCAATAAAATGATTTAAAAAAAAAAGAAACCGTCGAAGTTAACCCTATAACGCTGAGCACGACATTTTTGTAACATTTAATTAAATGTATATATTAATATATATTGATAACTATGAAAGTAAAGAATAAAAACAAAAAGATTTACCCGAAATTAAAAAAAAAGAAATTTTACTTCATCACGATTAATAACTAAATAGTAGATCAGACATATTATATTACCAACCATAAAATCATGACAAGAGTTAACTCATTAACAGGACATAAAAATTCTGAGATGTTTGGACCAAAGAAAACAAGTTCAAATATAGCCAGAGATTTAAGTACGCTGGGAACATGAGGAATGGTATGGTAGTCACCTAATCTGGTGTTAATTTAAGGATAAAGAGTGTAGGGGTGGAGTCTAGGTTGTCAGTCTGGAGATAGCCAATGAGACCTCTGTGTGGGAATGGCCTTCTCCTGAGAATTCTGGGAAATCTGGTACTTCCTCCTTGGAGACAGGAGACACCTCCCACTCTGCTGACTACCTTGGAGACTCTACTGACAAGGCTCACTTCCTGCGAGGCATCCCTGAGGAGAAGCCACATGGACCTACCTTGATGCAGCCCTGGGAACTGGAGTAGCCACATGGAGACCCCTGAAAGTTCTGAGATGCTTACACCACCACTGGAATCAAAGACTTTTCTACCCACTGACTTGTGATCTTCCTGCATTCGGCATCATTGCATGTATTTTGTGAGTCTGAAGAGGGTTTTATAGGTTACTGTGTGCCATATGGGCTAATATCAGACTTATGGCCTTGGACTGGACTGGGTTGGGATATTTTCTCAGTGTTCAATTCCTCTTGTATATAAACCTCTCCCTCATGTACATATGCGTGTTTATGAATTTGTTTCTCTCGTCTACCCAGACTAACATATTACGGTACCATGGGAGTGGGATACTGGAGAAACAAATCATAAAGATGAAGAATGGATGTTTGTTTGACTTCTGCCTCGTGGTAGTGTTCCTTCTTTGGCCACCCAGAAGTCAGATCTACCCTTGCAGTTTACTGAGTTGTGTTCTAGAAAGAATATGGGAAGTTAAAGCTTTGGCTATTTTGTTTGGTTGTAGTCTTTAGTTATTCCTGTGTGAAATGGTAAAAATGAATGTTCATGTATATTTTGAGCTTAGGGATGGAAATCGCCATTTGAAATTCTCAGAAACCATGCTGCTTAAGGAAAATGGCTGACAGAAGTTAAAAATAACTGACAGAAAGCATGGATCTGTTCTGATGCTCTCAGAGACCTAATCCCATATTTTTGTATAGAATAGTTCAGATAAGGATTTAGATAAGCTAAATAAGGGTTGCATTTGACTGTTTTAAGAACTGAGTTTAGTATCTGATTCTACTTTGTTTATAATGAATTCCTCTGTTTATTATTACTGATATAATGATTGATAGAAATGTTCATTAGGAAGTATGAAAATAGAGAGCTTGTAAGCCCACTTGCCTTGAGCCATGAATTTGATCTCTAGATGGGTTTAGGCTCTGCCTCCAAAGAAAGCTCTGAAAAGATAAACTCCACTCCTGGTACCATAATGTGTTAGTCTACCCAGACTAACCCAAATGGTGTCACAGCATTATATAAAGAATATTTCAAGATCTATTTGGAAAAAGAAAAGAAAATTAAAATGCAAAAGGGGCACAGGGAAAAAGCTACTGTATACAAACACTCCAGAGGTGAGGTCCAGGTAGTATGGCAGGTGCCAGACCAAAGCCAGGAGTACCTATGGTAGCCAACTAAAAAGGGGGGACATGGGGGAAGGGAAAAAGAGAGCGAGAGAGAGAGATGTGTAGTGGGGGAATAGGGCACTGATGCACCCAAGGGGAAGGTATTGTTTGTGTTTCCACAGGGAAAGAGGGACCAGACTTAAATCCGGTGTTCTGGGATACGAATGTAGTGTGCCAACATAGAGAGGGGAGCCAGTGGAGGGGCCAGCGGGCTCAGCCCCAATACCAGCTACATGGACAACTGCCCCTCCCCCAGAAGAATTTACTTTAGAGGACAGCACTGAAGCTGCAGCTAGGGGAGAGGGACGTGTCTGATCAGAGCACACGGGAGCAAATGAAGTGGGAGAAAAAGAGAGTGGAGCACATCCTGGCCCACTAGGCCGGAAGAACGATATCCCTGCTCCGAACAGCCAATTCACAGAGTGGACCATATGGCTGATCCCACTATGAGACATGACGACCTTTGCTGACATATGGCCCTACAGGGGACAACACTGGAGACTCAGTGTCGGGAATGGCCTGGTCTGACTTCACGACACCAAGGCAGGGATCTCCAAGGGAGCGCAAAGGATATATCTGGGGCCAGAGTGTGGATTTGGCTGGAGGGCCTGCCTAGAGGTCAAAATCAACTTTGATCTTTTAAAAAAATTTTAATTTTCTTTTTAAAATTAATTATTTTTTTCTGAGTCATTTGTTGTCTTTTTTGTTGTCATCGTTGTGTTCCCTTTTGTCGCTTTGTCTTGTATGCCATGTTTTTTGGTGGATATTATTGTCTCTGCAGGTTTATCTAGGTAAGATAGGTTGGATGAACAGTCTGGAGGAGAAAACAATGGGAACAATGGTTTCTGGGGGACATGGGGGGCGGGAGAAGGGGGAAAGGAGGTGGTGTTTATAAACCCAGGGACAAGGATGCAAAAATGATCCAAAATTAGTGGCAAGGAGGGTGTGAGAGGCCTGGTAGGAATTCAGCAAGGGCAATGTAACCAAGAGAAATTACTGAACCCAAAGGAAGGCTGAGCATGATAGTGGGACAAGAGGAAAGTAAAAGGAAATAGAGGAAAGAGCGAAGAGGCAAAGGGCATTTATAGCGGTCTAAATACAGGTATGCACATATGTAAATATATTTATATAGGATGGTGGGGAAATAGATCTATGTGTATATATTTATAGGTTTAGTAATAAGGCAGCAGGTAGACAGTGGGCCTCTACTCAAGTACTTACTCAATGCAAGAAAACGTTGTTCTATTAAATTGGCATTCCATGATGCACACACCTTGCTGAGATCGCTGAAGACAAATATGTACATAAGCAAATGTGGTGAAGAAAGCTGATAGTTCCTGGACATCAAAAGATATAGCATCTGGGGTCTTATAGGCTTGAAGGTAAACAAGTGGTCATCTAGCTCAGAAGCAACAAAGCCCACATGGAAGAAAAACACCAGCCTGTGTAACCATGAGGTGTAGAAGGGATCAGATATCAGGCATCAAAGAACAAAAAAATTATAGCATTGAGTGCCCACCTTCCCTATATGATCACTGAAGACAAATGTGTGCATAAGCAAATGTGATGAAGAAAGCTGATGGTGCCTGGCTATCAAAATATATAGCGTCTGGAGTCTTAATGGCTTGAAGGTAAACAAACGGCCATCTAGCTCAGAAGCAACAAAGTCTACATGGAAGAAGCACACCAACCTGTGTGACCACGAGGTGTCGAAGAGTTCAGGTATCAGGCATCAAAGAACAAAAAATCATATCATTGCAAATGAGGGTGAGTGCAGAGTGGAGACCCAAAGCCGATCTGAGGGAACCCCTTACTGGAGGGTCACAGGGAAGAGATGAGCCAGTCAGGGTGCAGGGTAGCAACGATGAAACATACCACTTTCCTCTCGTTCCTAAATGATCCCTACCCCCACTCCCCAACTATCATGATCCCAATTCTACCTTACAAATTTGGCTAGACCAGAGAATGTATGCTGGTACAGATAGGAACTGGAAACACAGGGAATCCAGGACAGTTGATCCCTTCAGGACCAGTAGTGCAAGTGGCGATACCGGGAGAGTGGAGGAGGGTAGAAAGGGAGAACCGATTACAGGGATCTACATATAACCCCCTCCCTGTGGGACAGACAACAGAAGAGTGGGTGAAGAGAGACATCAGACAGTACAAGATATGACAAAATAGTAATAATTTATAAATTATCAAGGGCTCATGAGGGAGGGGTTGGGGAAGGAGGGGAAAAATGAGAAGCTGATACCAAGGGCTCAAGTAGAAAGCAAATGTTTTGAGAATGATGATGACTACAAATGTGCTTGACACAATGGATGGATGGATGGATGGATGGATTGTGATAAGAGTTGTATAAACCCCCAATAAAATGATTAAAGAAAAAGTTACAGTCTCAGAAACTCGTGGGGACAGTTGTACCCTATCCTATGGGTGGTTATGAGTGGGCATCGACTTGATGGCAGTGAGTTTGGCTTTTGGTTTGGTGGCACAGTGTTGGGTAAGGGGCTTGGTTGGATCCAGAAGGTCAGTGGATCTGTCACCAGCTTTTCGCAGGAGAACGATATGACAGTCTGCTTCTGTGACTACTGACAACCCTGGACACCCTAGTGGGGAGCCCTACTCTGTCCTATTGGGTGACTATGAGTTGGAATTTAACTTGACAGCAAATGGGCTTTTAATTTGATGGTCAATTCATTTTAGGCCATGTCTTTTATTAGAAGAGCCAGAAATCTAAATGAAAAGAACTTGGGGGAAAAGGATTTCTTAAAGCTGGCTTTATCTTTGTTCCTAAGTTGTAAAAGTAAATCTTGGCTGCTTGGTGGGGAACCTCTTAGTAAAGTAGTCAGCTTTGATATTGGCCTTTTGATAACCTACACGATTTAGGGTAGAGAAGAAGACAGCTCTTCAGGATTTGCTTCTTTGAGCAGTTTGATAAACTTGCAAATTCTAATTGTACATGACAGAAATAATGGGGGGGGGAACCCATAAACTGTTAGGCCAAAAATATGAAAGCAAAAAATGGAACAGGGAAAGTCACAAAAAGACAATCTGTGGAAGTGGGACACATTTAGATTTTGAGTTGGAAGACGTTAGAAACAATCTGGCTTAACATTTTAATTTTGATCAGAGTAAATTGTATTCCCAAGAGGTTATGCAAAATAATCGGGATCAATGGAGAATTAATACTGGAATCAGAATTGAAAACCAAATCCTTGTAGTATTTTTCTTTCAACAATAGTTACTCACTGGGAGGTTGGTTCATTCAACAAGTGTTTGTTGAGGGCATCCTGTGCCCTGGCATCGGGGGTTGGCACTGTTTGCAATCTTGAGTGAGAAAGAAAGTGGTTCCTACTTTGTGGAACTTGCCATTTGATCATGGAAATGGATTTTGATCAAATATTTCCTTTCTTCACATATACTGAAAAACAAACCCCAACCCCATTACCACTGAGTCAATTCTGACTCGTCTTCACCCTAGATGGGGTTTCCAGGACTGTAAACCTTTTCTTTTTAATTAAAATTATTTTTTATTGTGATGATAATTGTGAAACTCTTTTTATTTATTTAAAAAAAATCATTGTATTGGGGGCTCGTACAACTCTTATCCTAATCCATCCATCCATCCACTGTGTCAAGCACATTTGCACCAAGACTGTAAATCTTAAGGGGAATGGGCAGCCTCATCTTTCTCTTGAGAATGGCTGGTTGGTTTGGATCATCCTCCTTGAGGTTAGTAGTCCAGCACTTTTTCAACACCCCCGCCAGAGCTGCATCTTCACTTAGAAACGCACACTCTGAAGGATAGACACAGAGTGCTCTAACAACATATAAAGAGAGGCCTGGCTTAACGGGGCAGACAGGATTGGGCCCTGCCTCTATGGAAATCCCAGCTATCTTTCTTGTCCCCCTAAATCTGTCTCCCTACTATGCCCATTTTCTTTCTGCCTCAAACACTTTATCCTCATTCTTATTTTCTTTATTTTGTTGTTGCTGAGAATATACACAGCAAAAAGAAAGCAATTTGACATTTCCTATGCATTCCATTCAATGACATTGACCACGTTGTTCAGGTGTATAACCATCCTCACCCTGTCTAATTTTCAGAGTTGGTGTTGTCAGTTTGATGCCATATATAGAAATCCTACCTTGAAATGAGTCGATACATGTTTCACATCAAAGAATGATTTAGTAGAACTTTTACTAATTGTTTGGTTCTAAGATTTCCGGGGATTGGTTTGGTTGAGGTTTCTTAGGATGATCTCAGAGCAATAGTTTCAGGGGTTGAGTTTTCTTGGTGGCTTCAGACATTTGAGAGTTCATGGGAATTTGAAATGATGTCTTCTATTTTCTCCCTTCTGATCAAGATTCTTTCATAAAAGAATATATCGTTGATCAACATGACCGGTAATGGTAGCAGGCACCATCCAGCTCTTCTGGTCTGATGGCAAAGGGGAGAGCTGCTCCTGGAGGCATTAAGGAACACGTCCCACAGCCTCTCCCTCTTCCTGGCTCACGTCTTCCTCTGCTGCTTCGGGGGAAAGTACTCACCAATCATTGCACTGGGATGGCCAAGGTACCTTCTAGGAGCTCAAGAATGCCACAGAAGACTCGGAGGGAGAAGAGGATCAGTGAGCCTCTCCTTAGGACAATTAATTGAGAGGAC
Source organism: Tenrec ecaudatus (assembly GCF_050624435.1). Taxonomy (NCBI): domain Eukaryota; kingdom Metazoa; phylum Chordata; class Mammalia; order Afrosoricida; family Tenrecidae; genus Tenrec; species Tenrec ecaudatus. Next base: position 115,382,108 of record NC_134542.1, on the reverse strand, counting down.
CATGAAACCACGGCCCTCAACCTTCAAATGCAGGAACCAAGTCCCCTGAAGTTTCGTTCTGGTTGTACACATGCAGCCTCAGCAGCTACCTGCTCTTCTCTTTGGTTGGCCATTGTTGCAAATATTTATATCACACAACTTTTGCCAGTTCAACTTTAGGTAGGTGTATAGCTGATGAAGAGCAATTACAATAATTGGCTGTGCAGTCCTACCCTGAATCTGTGAGTTTCCCATTACTGTAAACTGACACCCAGTGCTCCATAAGCAATAACTTCCCCTTTCCCTTCTCCCTCCTGCCCCTGGTAACCACTAGTGAACTTGGTTGCTGTACATTTGCCTGTTGTTGTCTTTTTATATGTCGTGGTCAGGCAATACTTGCTTTTTGATGATTGACTTATTTCACTCAGCACTCCTCAAGTTCCATTCGTATCATAGCATAGTTAAGACTTATTTCTCTCACTGGTCGAGTATTATTCTACTGTATGAATTAACACCTTTTGTTTGAGACATTTAAGTTGTTCGCATTCTTGACTATTGTGGATAGTACTGCCATGAGCATTACAGGCAAGGATATGCTTAAGTCTCTGCTCTTGTAGTTTGGCTCTCTCTCTCTCGCTATTGAAATGTTGTTACTGTTAGGTGCTGATGAGTTGGTTTTGCTGTTCAGTTGGTTCCTATATGTACAACAGAAAGAGTGCCCACCCCTGTGCCAACCTTATAATTGTTGCTATAGTTACACCCATGGTTGCTGTTATGGTGTCAGTCCATCTTGGTGAGGGTCTCCCTGTTTTTCACTGATCCTCTGGTATATCAAGACTGATGATTTCCAGGGACTCATCTTTCCGGATCACATATCCAAAGTACACGAGACCCAATCGTGTTATCGTCTCTCCTAGGGAGTATTCTAGCTGTACTTCTTCTAAGACAGACTTAATCTTTCTTATGGCATTCCATGATTATTTAATATTTTCTGTCAACATCGTAATTCAACTGCTTCAAGTTTTCTCAGGCTTCTTTATTCCCAGTCCTGCTTTCCCATGCATCTAAGGCGATTGATCGAAAATGGCGTGGCATAGATTTGATACACCTTAGTCCTCAAAATGACATCTTTGGCAACAGATTCATTGAAATGATTTCTTTATAGGGCTAATATGTAAACAATATTTACAAAATAGTTTTTAGCCCTGTTATTTGTTCAGTTTCCACTTAAGTGTAGTCTTTTGAAGGAGGTCTGAGGACACAGTGGCTAAAGGGCTCAAGTTGGTGGTTCGAATCCACCAGTCACACTGTAGAAGAACGATGTGGCAGTCAGCTTCTGTAAAGGTTTACAGCTTGGAATCCTCTGTGGGGGAGATGCTGCCTTCTACTCTGTCCTACAGGGTTGCTGAGTTGAAACTGACTTGATGGCAGTGGGCTGGGGTTTGATTTGAGTTGATAGACTTTCAAGTGGGAGCAGTTCTTTCATTACGAATGAGTGAACATTCAAATAGTCTGGAAAGAGGAAGTCACATGGCCTATTGATTTGAAGGAGTATTTGACTGTGGAGGAGCTCACTTCCGTGCCTGGCATGTGAAGGTGGAAGAATCACAGCTAGGGGCCTCTGTGGGTTCCACTGACCTCAGTGACCCTCAAGACTCAGGAGATTTTATGGAGCCTGGCACTCAGGAGGCTTGAGGGGGATCTTCATTAGGCTGCCTTCTTCCTCTCTTTGTTCTGACCCCACCTCATCCTCCACACTAGGTCATGCGGCCTTCCCACCATGAGTGTTATTTATCAGTTACTTCTTGACCATCCAGCCTCCCCCAAGACTGAAAGCGCCCTGAGGGCAGAGACCAGGTCTGTGATGTTTACTTCTTTGACTAGCGGTGGTGTGAAGTAGACACTGAATAAGTACTTACTGAAGGATTGACTGATTGAGGGAATGCCTCTGCCTCTGCACTGCTGCTGAGAAGACTAGTTGCTGTTTTCAATCCAATCTTGAAAATCCCCCAAACCAGAAGCAACTTCATTCATGTGAAGGGTACCTACCCAACTGGCCTTACCATTTTTCTTTGCTGTTCTCTCTGAAATTGCAAAGTCCTTGACACAAAATATCTTCTCCCTGTAACTATGGTCTTTGGAAAGAATTCACTGAAATTAGTCCAGGAGTCTAGTTAGTGTTGGTTGCAAGTTAGAAGTCCCATATTAAAGGCTTACCTTGTAGGACCAACAGACTCTGAGATAGACACCTCGCCTAATGAAACATTGTGGATGTTCCTTCAAAATGTGCATATCCTGGAAATGCTTGCACAGGGGCACATCCTGATGATAAGGATGTTTCATCATCTTTATACAGGTCACTGCTTTCCTGAACTGGCGAGAATTCCTGGTATAGATAGGGGCCCAAAGAAAGAATGCAGCAGAAGAAAAATAAAATAAAGAGTTATTGTTTTTGCCAGGTACCAGCAAGCCAGTTCCAGCTTGTAAAAAGCTTGTGTGCGACAGAATGAAACATTGTCTGACCCTGTGCATCTTAACAATCGTTGCCAAGATTGTGCCCATTGTTGCAGCCATGGCGTTAATAGATCTCAATGAAGAGCTTCCTCTTTTTTTTGGCTGACTCTGTACTTTACCAAGCATAATATCCTTCCCTCAAGGAGCCTTGGTGGCGTAGGGGTTACATGTTGGGCTGCTAACTACAAGGTCGGCAGTTCAAAATCACGCCCCAGCTCGTGGGAGAAAGGTGAGGCTTTCTCCTCCTATAAAGAGTGACAGTTTTGGAAACTCACAGGGCCAGTTCTACCCTGCCCTATAGAGTCGCTACGAGTCAGAATCAACTCGATGGCAATGAATTTTTTTAGAATATCTTTTTCTAGAAACCGATTTCAATCCATAATATTTTTGATATTCTTCACCCACACCCTAATCCAAGTGCAGCAATTCCTCCACAACCTTCCTTTTCAGTGTCCAGTTTTCTCATGCATATGAGGTGACTGAAAATGCCATGGCTTGCCTCAGGCGCACGTTAGTCTTCATAAAAACTGAGAAATACCAAGAATTTAAAAAGTTGGGGTAGGGGAGTGGGGAGAGAAAATGTCAATATGCTGATTGACACAAAGAAGCATAATTAATTTCCATACGCTATTCAGACTTCTACTTGTCTTGTGTGTTGCTATAGTGGTGGAAGCTATGCCACTGGTATTAAATGCCAGCAGCTTATCCAGGGTGACAGATTTTAGCAGATTTTCCAGACTAAGAAAAAAGCATGGAGATCTACTTCCCAAAATTAACTAATGAAAGCCTTTTGGATTACAACAGAATACTGTCTGATGTGCCACTGGTACACGAATCCCCTTAGTTTAAGGTGACCAGATTTTAACATTGGTAAAGCGGGCCACCATTGATCAGGGGGATGGGAGGGGGGGTTCTTGATTAAAAATTTGGTCTATATGGAGCAACAAAAATTTTCATAGAATGCAAAAATAGTATTGTAATATATATTTTTAAACTTCAACATAAGTACAATTTATAAATATAATACATTAAGAAATTCTGTATAGTATTATTTTATTCTTTAGCATATTTCTCATTTGAGTGAAAATTTTTTAGTAGATTGCTGTTGTTTAAAAGGTCATGAAAATTTTCACAAGAATTTGTTAAATTATATTTCACACATAAAATGGCTTTCAAAGTCTCAACACTTAACTGTGATTTTTCTGATGTCCACCCTTTATTTACTGTAGAAAAAACACGTTCAGTCGCAGCATTAGTTCCTGGTAAGGACAGCGCGTATTCCACAATTTTTAGTACATTATTGTATGGAACATGGTTTGTTTCAAAATGATGAAATATTTCTAACCATTTGTTCTCTATTGTGAATTTTGCTGATGCACAAGATTTAACCTTTTCCTTATCAATATATATTTTAATAGTGATGCCTCATTAAAAAGATCATTTTTGGAAATATTACGATATGGGAAATTTTGAGTAATATGATCGAATGATTTTTGCACATCATTCCAATTAAGTTCTTGTTTTAATATAACCCAATGAAAATGTTCAATATATTGTAATATACCGTCCACTCTTCTAAATAATCAATGCAGAACTTTTTAATGTGATTCATGATATCTGCATGATTTATTGCACCTTGTTCTTCTAGAAGGCTTATATTGCAACGGATAGTTAATGGAAGAAAATTATTTTCTAACCACTTTTGACACTGAAATTTTAAATTATTACCTTCATTTGCTACTTCGATTACTGAAATTTTGTCACCTTCAATAAGTTTTATAGGATTTTGAAAAAGAGCTGCTTACTTGTGTACAAACTCTAGCCAAATTTTTGAAGATTCTTTTTCAAAAAACTCTTCTAAAATTCTAGGACATTTATCCTGTGATAGAAAGTAGGATTTCAAAGGATCATATAATTTCAAAATTCTTTCGACAGCTGGCAAAAGAGCTAACCAGCGCCTTTTACTGTATCCAAGTATTTTCTGATATTCGACTTCCACAGTTTCACAAAATTCTTTAAGCATTTCAATGTGCACAGTATATATATAGAAATAAGAATATATTTTAATAACAGTATTTTCCACATCTACGGGCAACAAATCAGCAGCTGTTTGAATGGCGTATGTGTTATGTATATTCCCTTCCCGTTCTCCCGCTGTTCCCTAGCTTGTGGTGCATTCTTTCCAAAAATTGGGACTTTTAAAAAATGCCACGGGACACGAGACAAATTGTTAAAAATCGGGACTGTCCTGCCAAAAGCGGGACGTCTGGTTACCTTACCTTAGTTGGAAGACATTCCAACGCAACTCCGTGGTAATGGACTTGAGCCCACCAACGACTGTACAGGTGGCCCAGGACAAGGCAACCTGTCATGCTGTTGTACATGGAGTCGATATAAATGGACAACTATTAGTAGTATCTAGACTTTACTTAGTGGTTATGCTTCTTTAAGGAGAACACACTTATGCATCTTATTTTGTTTTTCAACACAGCTCAATAAATTAATGAACATACATTGTGTATTTATTGTGTGACCCACTTCAAAAAGACAACATTTCAAAGTGAAACCTGTGATGGCCCAGGACTACCTTATTTTTTCTGAGCCCCACAAATTTTCCACTGTTCACAAGGCACAGCTTTTCCACTTCCCTACCATTTTCTACTGGGAGAAAACATTTAATTCTTCTCTAACAGATTGGTACCGCATCCCGTTTACCGTGTTCTCCATATTCACTGCAGATGTGTGATTCTTGACTTCTGTACCTGTGACTGTGATCCTGTTTTGAAATAGGGCTTTTCTTTTGTTATGGTAATGTAGCCATGCCTGTGTAAAGCATCCCAAACCCTATCATTGCTGAGTTGTACCAAGGCCACAATAAATATAGAGACACATGCATGTGGGAGAAGGCTGATGACATGACATGATTATCCAAAAATTGAGGAACCACAGAAGTCCTACGGCTATTGCCAAGAAAGAAATCAATTCGACCAATACGCTGATTTGGGCTGTTCACCTGTAGATCTGCGAGAAAATAAATATCTGTTCTTTCAAGCCAACCACTTGTATTTATGTTACTGCAGCAGGAGGGAGTTACGAGACAGGCTTGAAACAGGTGGCTTCAACAGAGTTGGTAGGACAGAGTTGGTAGGATGGGGAGAATGGGGTTATAATGAATAAGGGAGAGGAAGGTATTCCAGGAAGAGAAACTGGCTTGGCTGAAACAGGAGGAGAATGAGAGGACAATAGAAAACAGCTGTGTGAAAGAGTGCAAGGCGAGAAGCAGGAGCGCATTTGTAAGGGATGAGAGTAGAACGGGATTTGAGACTAAATTATCGAAGATTGTTAATTCTATAGTAAAATGGTTAGACTGGATTCAAGTAGGCTGGGTGTTTGGGGAAGTAAAAAAAACTCATAGTGCTTAAAAATCCATACACATCTATGGATTTTTTTCTATATACACCTCAATTTATTTTTACTTATCTTCTTAGTTTCAGTCCTAGACTAGTTGTGTTAGCCTGTATATTCTAGAGAAGCAACACCAATGATGCTTATATACGTATGTAAACAGACAGAGATTTATACCAACAAATGGCTTACACAGTTGGAGAAGTAAGTCCAGTCCAGTCCAAGTCCATGGGTCAGGTGTAAGCTGGTTTCTCTTGATGTGTGTAGCTGCAGGGGCTGATAAACAGGAAGCAAGAAGATAAAGTAGGGAATGCACAGGTGGGTGGATGCAAAGCTGAATGAATCCCAGGTTGGCTGGATGAATATAAGGTTGGCAGACTGTTGATGGCTCCTGGGAATGGCAGGTCATATAACAGGAGGTTAATGAACCAGATGCAGTCTCCTTATCCAGCAGAAGAAGTGAGTATCAATCTATACTAAGAGCAGGCCACACACCAAATGAAGCCTCCCTCAACTGTATTGTCTGTGACCAGATTAAAGAGGTGGAACTCTATTATTCCCACAACTGTACATCACAGAGTTGTCTATACTATGCTGGATCATATGATGAGAGGATCTAGGCTCAGCCAAGATGACACATAACCTGTCACAATACCTTTGTTTTTTAAACAGCGGTATCTTTGGACTTAGTCGACAGCTTAATACTTAATAGACAGTATATTTCTTTATTATTATTAGAATTTAATACATGTATCATATCCTTCCATAGTGTACAATTGCTACAATGATTTTCCAGCATTCTTTTTCAACATGGACCCATTGACATCGTCTCCCTTCTTTTACCCACTCTCCCCACCACTATTACCCACCCAGAACCCCGTATTCTATTTGCTGTCCCTATGGGTTCATCAATCCTGGGTTTCATATACCCAAAACCAAAAAAGCATATAACACAGCTTCAAGAGGGTGACCTCCAATGACAGACCTCTGAAATACACCCTAATATGAACAAGCAAAAACTAAACAAACAATCCAATCCAAAAATCTACAAAAGTTTGGAAACCAGATCAGGTCCATCCTGCATCACAGGGGGATCTACTGACAGTTTGAACTGTTCAGGTTAGATTCGTGCCTCTGCCCTTCTGTAGTCATCTCTCACAAGCACTCTGTTTCGTGACCCTTTCCTCCCATCCCTCACTTTTACAGAGGAGAAGTTCTCTGGAGGCTTGTTTCCTAGGTAGTTCCACGAATGAATCTTGGGACCCCACTGTCATCCATTGCCTTCTGCACATCAGATTGTCACAGTTCAGGCTCTGATAGCAACCCCTCCTTTAACTCAGATTCGACGGCTGCCCATCCTCCGGTGAGTGATGATGGTGTGCTTCTTCCATGTGGACTTAGTTGCCATCTCACTTCGATGGCTGCTTGTTTGAAGGCTAGTATGTTTCTTGAATGTTGTTCACGTCCCAGAGGGTCTCATTTACACACATTTAAAAGGTCTGCCATTGCACATCAACCCACTTCCCCCTAAATATGCAGTCTGAGCCTTTCCAACTCAAATCTTTTCTCTAGCCTGCATTCTAACCCATTGGCATAATCAAGCCAGATCTTTAATTTGTCTTGCATTTGTGGACACAGTCAATTTAAGCTCCTTTTGGATTTTCTTTTGGACTGTCAACATTCCATTGGCAAGGAGACAGATAACCTAGATAATTGGTAATAAAAAAAGAAAAAAGAAAAGAAAAAATTAAAAGGTTTCCTACATGAGCAGTCTTTCATGTCCTCTTGATTTTCCTGGTAATTGCTTTCACCCTGTACTTTAAGTTGCCTAAGTTAGTTTTCACTTTTCAAGACCTGATGGAAAGTTCCTTGGAACCCAATTGACATGTTAACTTTGAACCTTCAAAGCTGAAAAGCTTTCACTCCACTCCTGCTTAGTTGCATATGCCTGAACGAATGCCTCCCTACATACAGAACAGGCTTCGTAGAAAATTAAATAACTCATCCTTTTTATACAAGTGCCAAACATCAAAAGGGCCAAGTACCTACTGAGCCATGTTCAAAGACCAGCTTAAGAAATCAAGAGAGGAATGGAAGCCAAGGATTTTGCAAAGCACATGCTTGCCAGAGACCACTGGTAGTCATGGAGTAAATCCCATTTCCATAGTCTCACTCTGTGCTTTCAGATACTCTGGCTGGTTTTCCCTTTGCTTGTCTTATTCCCACAGTGAAATCAAGCACTTTTGTCCTTTTGGGAGTCAAATGAATTTAGACTTTCTGATGACATTTCAAAATGGGAATTCCCACCCCCACATGACTCAAAAACTAGAGAAGTCATGTTGGTTACACATTGGGCTGCTTACCACAGGTCAACAGTTCGAAACCACCAGTTTATTGGGAGAAAGATGAGGCTTTCTACTCCCATAAAGAGTTAACTCACAGGAGTATTAGAGCAACACCAAGCTAGTGGAGAGGAAGTACTAAGAGGTAGAAGAAGGGGGCAAGTGATGGCGGGCAGGAGGAGGTAAAAGGAAACAGAGGCAAGCTCTAGGAAGCAAAGGCATAGAAAGGGAGAGTAACAGAGGTGTGCACTTATGTAAATACATTAGTCCATAATAATAGTGGTATTGACCTATGTACATATATTTATAAGGCAATTTACTGAGGCTGCAGATGGACCTTGGGCCTCAGCTCATACCTTCCCCCAATATAAGAACACTTTGTTCTAACAAATTGGCATTCTGTGATGCTCACCCCCCCACACACACCCCATCTACATGATCACTGAAGATAAAATGGGTGCATAAGCAGATGTGGTGAAGACAGAGGATGGTGCCTGACTATTAAAAGGTATAGTGTCTGGGGTCTTGAAGGCTTGAAGTTAAACACACGGCTATCCAACAGTGAAACAAGCCCACATGGAAGAAGCACACCAGCCAGTGCGATCATGAGGTGTCATCAAGGCTGGGCAATGGGTATCAGAAGATTCACAACAAACAGTACACAAACAAACAAAATGCACTGGTGAGAATGGAGGGGGTTTGGAGTGGAGACCCAAAGCCCATCTATGGACAATGGAACACACCCCCCCACACACACAGAGGGGTCACAGGGAGGGGTGGATGAGTCAATCAGGGTGCAGTAGAGCAATATACCTCTGATCCCTTGAAGGCCTCCTCACCCCCAGCTATCATGACCCCAGTGTCACTTCCCAATCTAGACTAGAGGGGAGTATGTACATAGGTATAGGCAAGAGATAAAACGCACATCACATGGAACCCAGGAACAGGAATGGGAATATAGATACCAAAAGAATAGGGGGAAGGGGGGAAGAGGCGAGGAGGGGAGGCACCGATCACAGTGAATGGCACATAACCAACCACACACCCTCTGTCAGGGGGAAGAACAACAGAAACCAGAGGGGAAGAGAGATAGTGGTCAGTTTGAGATTTGAAAATAATTAGCAATCTACAATCTATCAAGGGGCCATGAGTGTTGGGGGGGGGGCGGGAGGAGTGAGGGGTGGGGAAGAGGCGCTGATCCCAAGGGCTCAATGGAAAGTAAATGTCTAGAAAAGAATGATGGAATGTATGTACGAATACGCCAGACACAATTGATGTATGGATTACAGCAAGAGTTGTAAGAGTCCCCAATAAAACGATTTAAAAAGAAAGAAAGAAAGAAAGAAAGAAAAGTTAACTCACAGGGGCAGTTTTACCCTGTCCTATAGGGTCGCTGTGAGTCAGGATTAACTTGAGAGCAATGAGTGTTTTTTAGTTTGATAAGATTTCAAAGAATGGGAGTTCCAGGATACTTAATTGTGCTTATGAGGAACCTGCACATAGCCAAGAGGCGATAACTGGTACAGCACAGGGCTAGTGCATGGTTTACAGTTAGAGCAGGAGTGGGGCACAGTGGTCTCCTTTCCCCACCTTTATTCAGCCTGTCTGCTGAGCCGTGGTCTGAGAAGATGGACTAGAAGAAGAACTCAGCATCGGTTTTGGAGGAAGGCGCATTAACAACCTGAACCATGCAAATGCACTATGTTGCGTCCTGAAAATGAAGAAGACTTGAAGCATTTACTGATGAAGACCAAAAACTGTAGCTTTCAGTATGGATTAGAGCTTCACATAAAGAAAACAAAACCCCTCACTTGAGGTAGTTAGTTTATTGTGCCAACCTGGCTGATAAACACATGTGGGGTTAATTGAAGGGTGGAGGGATAAATGGCTCAGTGAGCCTCACCTTACTAGTTCTTGCGTCTCTTGCTTTGTGATAGTTGGACTAGGGTGCAGCTGTCTTAGCCGGTTCCCTGCTTTAGCTGGTAAGGTTCACTTCCTATAAGACATCCCTGAGGAGAAGCCACATGGACCTACCCTGATGCAGCTCTGGGTGCTGGAGCAGCTGTGTGGAGACCCCTGTCAGCACTGAGACATTTGCACATTCACTGACTCGGCTTTCCTCCTGCTGTCGGCATCATTGCATCTGTTTTGTGAGATGGAGGAGGACTTTGTGGATTGGTGTTGGACATATGGGTTAATGTTGGACTTGTGGGCTTGGGCAGCACTGGGTTGGGATGTTTTCTTGATGTGTACTCTCTCTTATACATATGAGTTTCTGTGGATTTGTTTCTCTGAAGTACCCAGACTGACACATTATGGTGCCTTGGGAGTGGGGTACTGGAGAAACAAATCATAAGATGGAGAGCAGATGTTTGTTTGACCTCTCCCTCATGGTAGTCTTTCTTTGTCTAGTCAGGGGTCAGATAAAGCCACACTTTACCTGGTTGTTTACTGGGAAAAATATGGGAAGTAGGAAAATAGAAAGTTTGTAAGCTCACTTGCTTTGAGCCCTTAAAATTTGATCTTTAGATGGGTTTAGGCCATGCCTGCAAAGAAAGCTATGCCCCACCCAGTGCTTTGGAGTACTCAGGAACCAGTAGTCTTTGTCAGAAGCTGGAAAAAAATCTGGAACCATGCAGCAAACTCCTCTCTGGGACTGAATGTTAAAGGGAGCCCGAGAGCAGGCTGAAATGCTTGCTAGGTGACCACCTGGATCTACTTGTTGAGTGGAAGTGGGAGAAGTGCAGCAATAAAGAGACAGGTTGAGTTTGGTCACTGACACCTGCGAACTTGATTTACAGGGAAAAGAGGAGAAGATGAAAGCAAGTTGACTGGTCTAAGGTTCATGACCTAGCACAAGGGGGCTAGGTTTGTTGAGTATTTATGAGAGCCCAGGGTTTAAAGGCAAGGAGACCACTGGTCACCTTGAGGAGGCTGAGTGAGGCAGCCCACTTGAGTGAACTAGAACCCGACCAGATGGAGATTTTTGAGCCTGTGAACTGGTGCATATTGTTGCTGACTTTATGGATGGCCTGTCTGGATTTGGCTTTGCTTATGGATGCAGACTTCACAAGGGTCTAACTGGAATGAAGACTTCATGTTGAAAAATGATTGTCTTCTCAGAGAACTGGGTTGATGTAAGTGGGCAGTATAGAAATTGGATACTTAAAATTGGGGGGATAAAGGCATGAAGTGGTTGGCGTACAAACTTTCATAGGTGGGGGAACATATTCACAAGATTATAGGATTAAGGTGTAGGTGTTGGTTAATTTCAATTGTGAAGCTACAGAATTTTGAACAGGTGCCAGGTTGGATCCTGCCTTTGGCCACGCCCTTGTCACCACCACCTGTCTGTGCACGTCCATGTCGTACTCTCTTGTTGACTGCGCTCCTTTCCCTCTTCATTCCTCCCTTTCTTTTCCTCTGCTTCCCTCTCTTCATGCTTCCTTCCTTCCGATCTCTCACTCCCACTTTCTCTCCCCCATTCTTTCTTTCTCCATCTTTCCATCCCCACTTTCCTTTCCTAAAGAAGCAACCAAAGAGTTATTTGGAGACATCTTGACTTTTCTCTGTGAGCCCTGGTGATGGAGTGGTTATGTGTTGGGCTGCGAACCGCAAGGTCAATAGTTCAAAACCACCAGCTACTCCAAGGGAGAAAAAGGAGACTGTCTACTCTTGTAATGATTTTCAGTCTCAGATACCCACAGGCGGCAGTTCTACCCTGTTGTACAGGGTCACCATGAATTGGCATCAACTCCATGGCATTGAGTTTGGTTTTGACTTTTATTTGTTTGAGACAGGATGTTTCCAGTATTGACAATGATAATAAATCAAAAGTAGAACCAAATGAATTTGGTAGGACAGAAAGGACAGAGAGTATGAGTACAGAGCATGGATAGATATCTCTATCTTTCTGGACCCACCCAACTACTGCTGTGCTGGAGAAATGTGCCACTCGCTGCCTGGTCCCATACACAGCCCTGTTGAATGGACTAGGTCCAACTTGTCACCCCTAAGCATAGTTGATTAGCCCATGATTGGGTATTTGTATGAGACAGACAACCTATAGACTGGCCATTGACCTATAATAGGGCCTGGCTGAAAATATGATCTCTTTGGGAGGCTTCAATCGAGAAATATTGAGCATTTCTAGTGGTAGCAGAAATGGAAAGAGCATTATATGTAGAGGTTAAAAATGTATTTTAAAAAATCATTTTATTGGGGGCTCATACACCTCTTATCACAATCCACACATACATCAACTATGTAAAGCACATTTTTACACTTGCTGCCCCATCATTCTCAAAACACCTGCTCTCCACTTAAGCCCCTGGCATCAGCTCCTCATTTCCCCCCTCCCTCTCTGATCTCCCCTTCCTCATGAATGCTTGATAATTTATAAATTATTATAATTATGTCATATCTTATACTGTCCGACATCTCCCTTTGCCCACTTTTCTGTTATCTGTCCCCCAGGGAGGAGGTTATATGTACATCCTTGTAATTGGTTCCTTCTTTCTACCCCACCCTCTCTCCACCCTCCCAGTATTGCCACTCTCACCACTGGTCTTAAGGGATCATCTACCCTGGATTCCCTGTTTCCAGTTCCTATATGTACTAGTGTACATCCTCTGGTCTAGCCAGATATGTAAGGTAGAATTGAAATCATGATAGTGATGGTGGTGGGTGGGGGCAGGAAGCATTTAGGAATTAAGGGAAAATTGTATGTTTCATCATTGCTACACTGCACCCTGACTGGCTTGTCTCCTCCCATGACCCTTCCATAAGGGGATGTCCAGTTGCCTATTGATGGGCTTTGGGCCCTCACTCCACACTCCCCCTCATTCATAGTGATATGATTTTTTGTTTTTTGCTGCCTGATACCTGATCCCATTGACAACTCGCGATCACACAGGCTGGTGTGCTTCTTACATGTGGGCTTTGTTGCTTCTCAGCTAGATGGCTACTTGTTTACCTTCAAGCCTATAAGACCCCAGATGCTATATCTTTTGATTGCCAGGCACCATGAGCTTTCTTCACCACATTTGCTTATGCACCCACTTTGCCTTCAGCAATTGTGTCAGGAAGGTGAGCATCGTGGAATGCCAGTTTAATAGAAGAAAGTATTCTTGCATTGAGGGAGTACTTGAGAGGTAGTCCAAAGTCCCTCTGCTGCCTTAATACTAAACCTATACATAGATGCACATAGATCTATTTCCCTATCCTTATATATAAATATATTTACATATGTACATGCCTTTTTTAGACCTCTATACATGCCCTTTGCCTCCTAGCTCTTTCCTCTATTTCCTTTTACTTTCCTCTTGCCCCACTATCATGCTCAACCTTGATTTTGGTTTCAGTAATTCCTCTCAGTTACATTACCCTTGGTCACACGCTACCAGGCCTCCTATACCTTCCTCATCAACGATTTCGATCACTTGTTGTTCCATTGTCCCTGGGTTCGTTAACACCACTTCCTTTCCCCCCATTTCCCCGTCTCTCGTGTCCCCCTGGAACTCTTGGTGCTGCTGTTTTTTCCTCCATTATTCATCCGTAAAGATTTCTTAAATGAGTCATATTTACAAGGAATCAGAAAGGGTGAAGCAGTGAAAAGACAGAGTCAAGTACTGGAGCGAGGAACTTGGATTTAGAAATACTGTCCAATTTAAACTCTGAGCTCTGACACTGTTCTTAACATTTTATAAGATTCTATTCCCCTTGTTAGCCATGTAAACCATAAAATATAGCCTTTTCTTGTGTTAGTGCAGTGAGTGCATATGTTAGCGATGCTTTTAGCTGCAATTAACAGAAAACTCAACTAGCAGTGGTGTACACATAGGATATTAATTATTTACATAATGGAAATTCCAATTCCAGTATTGGGTTGACAGCTCAATGATGTCATGAAAGAACCAGGGGCCTTTTCCCCCTTCTGCTCTGCCTTGTTACCCTAGGTTGCTTCAGCTCCAGGCATCACTTATAATCTCCAAAGCAGATAGAGATATGGACACATACATGTCTCTTTAAATCTTTTTTTTTTTGATCAAGGAGAAAATCTCCCCATAAAGTCTCTGACTGGTGTCATCTTATTGTACTGGGCTGGATGAGATGACCTGGTCATAGTTGGGACCATCATGTACAAGACTAAGATCGTCATATTGGATCGGGCCAAGAAGAAGGGAGAATAACTGCTGAGTAGTTCACTAGTTGTCTTAGACTAGGTTGTCTGGAAACAGATACTAAAATGCATTTTGGGATGAAAGATGTTTTTTAGGATCAAAAGAGAAGCAAAGAAAGGAGCTTAAAGAGCGATGACATCTAAATGTAATTAGGTATCCTGGATGGGATCTTGAGAAAGGGCATTTGATAAGAACTGAGGAAATCTGAATAACATAGCCTTTAGCTAACAGTAATATATCAGCCCACTACCTGTCTGTCAATCTGGCTGTGCTGTTGTGGCTTGTGTGTTGCCGTGAGGTTAGAAACTATATCACCAGTGTTTTCAATACTAACAGGGCCACCTATGGTCTACAGGTTTCAGTGGAACTTCTAGACTAAGACAGACTAAAAGAGAGGATCTGGTAAGCTACTCTGGAAAAGACTGGTGTATGTACAGCAGCGGAACATTGTCCAATGTAGTGCCAAAAATGAGCGTCTCAGGTTGACTAACCCTCTCCAAAAGCCAAACGTGTGTGCCCTGCACATGAGAGCCATCCTGAAAAAGAGAGATAGAGTGTGCGAGCGAGCAAGAACAACCTACCCTCAGTCTCTGCTATTTACCCCCTCCTATCTCCACTTGAGGCAGGGAGGGGTGCGTGGTCCAGGGTATTGGCCGTTTTTAATGGCTGGGTTCAGGCACACCTGTGACGTGATGTTGCTGGTGCCTAGTGTGCCCAGGTTGTGTGCCTAGGTTGACTTTCACCTTTGCCTAGGTGACCTTGGTCTGAGCACGCCCAGATTTGGATTTTCCCCATAGGTGTCTAGTGTGTGCCTGATTTCTTTCAAACCTCTTTATTATGGCGTGCCCAGCTAAGTTTTGTTTAGCGTAGGCATTCGGTGGGGACAACCCCCTCTATCTCTAATCTTTCTGCCTTTCTTTCCCCTGAAGGAGTATGGACCCAAATCGTTGAGGGATACTGGGAGCAGATAGTCCTTCTGGCTACTTCCTGCTGACAAATGGGCACAAAGAGGGGTTTCGGGTTCATATCCTTCTCTTTGGAAGGGGCTGTCATTCATTTAGGGGCCTAGGGTGAATTGGATTGATGTGATCCAGATATTGGTGGTCCTAGGGATGGCATTCTTGGCTCACTGGCATTGGTAATCTGCTGACTTCTGGCAGAGGCAAAGCATGTGAATACTTTAGGTTAGACCAGGGCAATGGGCTCTGGCAATGCCCATTGAAGTGTGGGTTAATTTCACACAGATTCCAAAGGAAAGCTCAGGAGGTATTCTTAACACTGGATTGACAGGCATAGCCTGCAAGCTTACTTTAAACATAGGGAATGTGTGAAAACATTTACAAACTTAAAGACTGTTGTGGATTGGACGTAAGGTTTTCTGCAGAGCGCTCATCTGTCTCAGGGTGCCAACAAAGCACCATCTTAAGATCGTCAATGGTTCACCTCTGCACTTGCCTTGCTTTGTTTGATCTGAGTCTGAGGGAGTTGGTTCCAGTGGCTTCCACAGCTTTAGACGTGAATGGTAAGTCCCACACTCTGTCCTGGACAATTAATGACAGCAGGAGTCGAAAGGAGTACTGGGGCAGGGCCTTCCAAACTGGCTTGAGCTGGGAATTGGGGGACCCACCCTTCCAAGTTTTTATAAGAACTAGGTAGGACTCTAGGAAGGCACAAGGGGGCTGGAGGTGGGTTTCCTTCCCCTTGGGCCTGCATAACCCAATACTGACGGAATGCCTTTTGCCCTCGGGCTATTCTTATGGCATATTACTGTATGAAGGACACGTCAGCATCTACAGAGGGCTCTGTTATGAGGATATCCATCTTCATAGGGGCTCAAATTTGTAGGGTGCCCTGGGGCACTATCAGCAGTGCATCTTTCCAGTCTCTTGTGTCAAGGTCCTGAGGGTTGGTTTTAAGTGTTGGCTAATTCTCTCTACTTGCCCTGAGGATTGCAGTCTCCAAGCACAGCAGAGATGATAAGTTATTCCTAAGTGGCAAGCTACTGCTTGGTGTCTTAGGAAGGAGGTTAGGAGAGAGTAAACATCCCCAGCTAGGAAAAAAAAAAAAAATTACTGGCCTACCTGCCAAAATCCATGCACCACCAGGGTTCCTTTGCTCCTGGGCCGTCCGACCGCGCTGCTTCAGTCTTCAGTTAGCAGTTGCAGACTCGCCACCAGACCACTCTCCTTTTGGGTCTTCCCCATAGGCCAGAGAGCTACAAGTGGCCAGGTATTTTTACAGCAATAGCTGAACTCTACTCCCTGTGTGTTCACGCAACTCAGGAGACGCGGTTGCTTGCGTGGACCAGCCAGTTCATAAGGCAGGCGCAGGAGAAGGAGTGGGAGTTTTCTGAACACTGACATTCCAGGAGACAGTGGGTCCAGTCCAACAAGAAACTGTTTCCCCGCATGGAGAAAGGAGGAGGTCTGAAAAAGGAATATTAATAATCTTGTAACCGAAGCCCAGGGATCAGTTCGTATATTTTCTCTTCCTTGTGCTGCTTTCTGCTCTGGTGGTCGGTAGTTGTCATGCAATGGGTTGCGATGGTATAATTAAATGATTTATCTTGCTTTTCCCTGGGACTCAAAAAAAAAATAAGTTTCAGTATAGTTGCTCTTTCACAAGCATTCTTATTCTTCTGGCCTACGAGCTAATCACTTGTTTCAAATCTCAGAGAAGCTACAGAGAATTACACTCAAATAATGAAAAAAAGATACCTCAATTCTTAACTTGCACACTTCACTTATTTGACTCTGAATCTACTTAGCACCCCTTTACTTAAGCCATTTCAATGAAAGTTACCTTAATCTCTAACTTCCAACAACAAAGGCAAGCTAATTCACCACAATGCCAACCAAAACCACAAAGCCACACTACAAAGGCGAGCAAAACCCAGCAGGTCGCTGAGCCTGAGAAGCCATATCATGATCAGAGGAAACTTTCATTGTCATGGATGCATGCTGCCTCACCGAGTCTCTTTGAGACTGCACTAACCATTGAACCGGTTAGCTTCAGCATTTTCATTTGTGGAATCAGAGAGGATGGACCAGTCCCAAACAATGATTTTATATCCCCCCCAACCCCGACCCCGACTTTTTTTTTTAGTCTTTGGGGTAGTTGCGCTAGTAGGGGGCAAAAATCAACACCTAATTACCTCAGATCTTACTTTGACTAGTAGTTTCAAAATGTGCTCCAAGATACATCTTTTTTTACCAATGCTTATATTTCACAGTAGGCACTGGTGGTTTCAGAAGCAGAATTATTGCATTTCCTAGGGGAGACCTAGTTATGATCTCTGTCCGTCGCACCTCACACATAGCCTTCACCCGTCCGCCAATGGGAGCTTACAGACGAAGACATACTAGGAGGAAAAGGCCTGGTGATTTACTTCTGACACCAACTGATAAAATCCCCGTGGATCACAACCAGTCATGGGGATTGTCTGGGACAAGAGAAGACATGGGGTTGCCACAATTTGGGGATGATTCAATGGCAGCTAAGGAAAACATCCATAGCTAGACTGTGATCTGGTACTTGGGTATAGAAATGGGGGTCCAGTGAACCTAGCTCTTTGCTCTGGTTTTGTCCCTGAGGTAGTTAGTTTATTGTGCCAACCTGGCTGATAAACACATGTGGGGTTAATTGAAGGGCGCAGGGATAAATGGCTTGGTGAGCTTCGCCTTTCTAGTTCTCAGGCATTTTGCTTTGTGATAGTCTGACCAGGGTGCAGCTGCCTTAGCCAGTTCTCTGCTTTAGCTGGCAAGGCTCACTTCCTGTAAGACATCCCTGAGGAGAAGACACATGGACCTACCCTGATGCAGCCCTGGGTGCTGGAGCAGCCGTGTGGAGACCCCTCCCAGAGCTAAGATGCTTACATGTTCACTGATTCGGCTTTCCTCCTGCAGTCAGTGTCACAGTGTGTGTTTTGTGAGATGGAGGAGGACTTTGCGGATTGGTGTTGGACATATGGGTTAATGTTGGACTTGTGGGCTTGGGCAGCACTGGGTTGGGATGTTTTCTTGATGCGCACTTAACCTTTATATAAAACTCTCTCTTGTACATGAGTTTCTATGGATTTGATTCTTTAAAGTACCCAGATTAACACAGTCAACAACTAGCTTGTGGACCCAGCATGTGATAAATGTGAAATATATGGTTCTTAGTCTCTTGTGATCTGAATTTCCTTATTTGTCAAGACTTTAAAAAAAATACTTTTTGGGGGGGCTCTTACATCTCTTATCACAATCCAGTGTGCCAAGCACATTTGCACATATTCTGCCATCATAATTTTCAAAGTATTCTCTTCCCACGCAAGCCCTCATGAACACTTGATAAGTTATAGATTATTATTTCCGTATCTTATATCATCCTCTGTCGCCCCTCATCCACTTTTCCATTATTCATCCCCCAGGGAGTGGGTTCTAGGTTGATTCTTGTGATCGATTTCCCCTTTCTCCCCCCACTATCCCCTAACCCTCCTGGTATCTCTATTCTCATTGTTGACCCTGAGGGTTTATCTACCCTGAATTCCCTGTGTTGCTGACTCTTATCTGTAGCAGTGTGCAATCCAATTTGTAAGGTAGAATTGAGGTCGTAATAGTCGGGGGAAGGAAGCACTAAAGAACTAGAGGAAAGTTGTGAGTTTCATTGGTGCTCTACTGCACCCTGACTGGCTCATCTCTTCCCTGTGATCCCTCTGTGAGTGGGTGTCCAACTGTCTACAGATGGGCATTGGGTCTCCACTCCATGCCACCCCTCCCCCACGCAATTCACCTTGGGTATGGTTTTATTTATGCCTGATACACCTCATGATCACACAGGCTAGTGTGCTTCTTCCATGTGGACTTTGTTGTTTCTCAACTATATGGCTGCTTGTTTATCTTCAAGTCTTTAAGACCCCAGATGCTTTATCTTTTGATAGCCGGGCACTATCAGCTTTATTCACCACATTTGCTTATGCACCCATTTTGTCTTCAGCAATCGTGTAGGGAAGGTGAGCATCACAGAATGCCGGATTGTTAGAACAAAGTGTTCTTGTGTTAAGGGAGTACTTGAGTTGAGGCCCAATGTCCATCTGCAACCGTAATTCTTAACATATGGATATGAGTACATAGTTCTATTCCCCTCTCGTTATATATATTTATTTACATATCTACATACCTGTATTTAGGCCTCTATAAGTGTCCTTTGCTTCCTGGTTCTTTCTTCCATTTCCTTTTTACTCCCCTCTTGTCCCACCACCATGTTTGGCCTTCATTCAGGTTGATTAATTCCTTGCTGCTACATTGCCCTGGATTGAGCCCCACTAGGCATCCTACGACCTTCCTTGCTTTGATTTTATTTCGCTGTTGTTCCCTTGTCCCTGGGTTGGCCCCTCCCACTTCCTTTCTCTCACCTCCCCTTCTCCCATACCCCCCCCAAACCATTAGTCACGTTCTTTTCATCTCTGAATTATTTATCCCGCCTATCTTATCTAGATAGATATGTAGATACATTAATAAGTGCAAAAACCAGGCAAAGCCAAGAAAAACAATAAAGGAAGTCAAAACCAACAAAGCAATAACAATGGCAAAAAACATAATCAAAATAACAATAACCAAAAGAAAGCCTCTGACAAAACCGGAAAAGCCTATAAGTAGTTCAAGGTCTGTTTGTTGGCCTTTACGGGTGTTTTCCAGTCAAGTCTGATGGGGTGCCACACTCTGTCTTCAAAGTCTGCTTTTGGTATTCCCCAGCGGTTTCATCACTCTGCGTCCCCTGCTGCCCTGCTGCATGCCCTCAGTGCCTGGCCCCAGCGTGATGGGGCAGACCGGGCACTATTCCTGCAGTGTGTCTCCAGTGCTGTCACCTGCAGCACCATGGTTCAGTGAGGGATGCCATGTCCCATGGTGGGGCCAGCCCTACAGACCTCCCTGTGTGTTGTCTGCTCCGCACAGGAACATTATCCTTTTGGGACTTGGTGGACCAGGATGTCCTCTCCTCCCTCTCCATCCCTTTTCGTTTCTCCCGTGTGCACTAATCCGACATGCCCCTCTCTCCAAGCTGTAGCCCCAGTGCTGTCCTCTGAAGTGCATTCTTCTGAGTTGGAGGAGGGAGGGTGCAGGGGGGGATGTCCACATAGTTGGGATTGGGGCCGGCCCCAAACTACAGTGTTTTTAAGTGGTGGCAGATATTGTCCCTTGGCTAATGTCTCTACATAGTCATTTCAAGTCCTCTTTTCACTATAGCATGTTCCACGGCCATTGAGTCCATTTCAACTGCTGGGAAAACTAAATATCTATTGCCTCAGCCTCACTTGCAGCAACATTAGGCTCATGTGAATGAAGGGCGCACTATTGGAGGGTGGTGGTGGGGAGGGTTATTTTCTTAAATATAGCAGAGGAGGCATGTGAAGAATGCCTACTCTCCAGGCTTTTGCTTCTTGCCTTGAAAGTAGTTGTGGGTGCGGAGAGATGCCTGAATTTCTGTGGCCCACGTCCCCTCCACATGAAAACAAGCATGGGGGTGAAAAGCCAACATACAAAGACGGAAGAGTCCAAGACAGCAAGAGCCTGGACCTGGCCACAGGGCTCAAGCACAGCACTGTGGACCTCCCCAGGGACTTCTTGTTAGATGAGGTAATTAAATGTCTTTAGTTTTTAAACACAGCCGGGCTTTCTTTTTCTTGCAGCTAAAGTCACATCCCAGGAATCATGGCCACTGAAAATTGATCATCTAGAAAATCCTCTTGTTCTATAACTCTTTCTCCCACAGTATCGATCCAATTACAAGCTTTCTCACTATTGTGTAATTATCAGCAAGTCTCCTTTCCTTTCCTGTGTTCTCTTGCACAGGCGCTAATGAGGAGCACGATAATAATAAGTTGATTAACAGGAAGGGAAAAAGAGCAAGGAATTAAAATTTCCAGGTCACTCACACTTGGTGAACGTTTGCTGCCATCGAGTCATCTCTGGCCCCTAGTGTCTCCATGACATGCTGCCATTCCTCTGCATCTTTGCGATGACTGATACGCTCATGGCCTCCGCATGTTTTGAGCACCTTTCAACATGGGGGTTCGGCTTCCCACACTAGCATCGGACACTCTTCCACTGTAATCAGTCGGGTTCTCACTGGCTAATTTTTGGAAGTAAATTGCTAGAACTTTCTTCCTAGCTTGGCTTAGTCTGGAAGCTCTACTGAAACGGGTCTGCCACAGGTCACCCTCCTCATACGGGAAAACCAGTGACTTTGCTTTTAGCATCAGCGCCAACATGCAAGTACAACAAACGGACAGATGGTGGGAGACATTTAAACACTCAGAAAACAATCGCAAGAATCCACGGAGGGAGTTCATGGAGGCGTGGGGGGTTGATCCCGATTTCAAAAATAAATGTGGGCGGGTTGGTGAGCAGGCCTATCATAAGGATGTCCGCCAGTCCTTCTCCTCTTTCCACACACAGCTCCAGCTGCATTTTATAACGGCGACACGAAAAGAGTCTTATTAATTCCCTCCCCCAAAGGAATTTCCAATAATCCAGGGAGAAGAGTGCTTTCCATACTGCCGGATGAAATAGCTAGTGAAGAAAGTCACACCAGGACAGCGGAGAACAAATTGTGGCTTTGAATGTGTCCCTAATCCGTATCAGAGAGCCTGTGATATTGTCCAAGAGAATGGAATTGGAGAGAGACCATGGAAGCACCTGTTGAAAGCATTTTTGAACTGCCCACAGGGGGTGTTGGCCAGTTTCCCCTGGGGATGTGGGATGCTCAACACCGTCACGAGCACCAGGGTTGGTTCACTTGCACCCCAGCACCTGTGAGGACTTGCTCTAGATGAGTTGCTGTGACTAATGGGGCTTTCCGTAAACATGTATTCTCACCACAGCTATCACACTGACTAAGACAACTCACTGTCCAGGGGTCCCTTCCTCTCAGCCACCTGACCCGACGTGAATAGTCCATGTGTGCTTTTAGATGAGTTCTGATGTTTGTGTAAACAAAGTCTTTAAGGCTTTATCAAAAACATATAATGCTAACTCCTGATGGTTTTTAGACATGATTTTTAAAGATAATTTTATTGGGAGCTCTTACAGCTTTTATCACAATCCAAACATCAATCCATTGTGTCAAGCACATATGCACATTTGTTGCCACCATCATTCTCAAAACATTGGCCTTCTACTTGGGCCCTTAATATTGGCTGCTCATTTCCTCCCTCCCTTCCCCCTCCCTCCTCCCTCATGAACCCTTCATAATTCATAAATTATTATTTTGTCATATGTTACACTTTCCGACATCTCCCCCTGCCCTATTCTCTACCGTCCATCCCCCAGGGAGGAGGCTATGGATAGATTCTTGTAACTGGTTCCCCCTTTCCACCCTACATTCCCTCAACCTTCCAGGCATCATCACTCTCACCACTGGTCCTGAAGGAGTCATCTGTTCTGCATTCCCTGTGTTTCCCATTGCTATCTGTACCAATGTACATCCTCTGGACTATTTGTAAGGTAGAATTGGGATCATGATAGTGGGTGGCGGGGGAGGAAGCATTTAAGAACTAGAGGAAAGTTATATGTTTCATCATTGCTACCCTGTACCCTGACTGGCTCATCTCCTCCCGACAACCCTTCAGTAAGGGGGTGTCCAGTTGCCTACCGATGGGCTTTGCGTCTCCACTCTGCATTCACCCACCTTTACAATGATATGATTTTTTGTTTTTTGATGCTTGATACCTGATCCCTTGGACAGCACGTGGTCACACAAGCTGGTGTGCTTCTTCCATGTGGGCTTTGTTGCTTCTGAACTAGATGGCCACTTGTTTATCTTCAAGCCTTTAAGACCCCAGATGCTATATATTTTTATAGCTGGACACCATCAGCTTTCTTCACCACATTTCCTTATGCACACATTTTTCTTCAGCAATCGTGCTGGGAAGTTGTGCATCCTGGAACGCCAATTTAATAGAACAACGTGTTCTTGCATTGAGCAAGTGCTTGAGTGGAGGCCCAATGTTCATCTGCTGCCTTAATATCAAACCTATAAATATATGTACGTAGATCTGTTTCCCCACACTCTTATATAAATATATTTACATATGTACATTCCAGTCTTTGGACCTTTGTAAATACCTTTTGTCACCAAGTTCTTTCCAATATATCCTTTTACTTTCCTCTTGTCCCACTATCATGCTCAGCCTTCATTCGAGCTTTAGTAATTTCTCTCGGTTACGTTGCCTTTGCTGAATCCCCACCAGGCCTCTCACACCCTCCTTGCCACTGATTTTGGATCAATTGTTGCTCCCCGTCCCTGGGCTGGTCAGCACCACCTCCTTACCCCCGCCTTCCCCTCTCCCGTGTCCCCCCTGGAACCATTGGTCCCATTGCTTTCTCCTCCAGACAATTCATCCAGTCTATCATATCTAGATAGATCTGTAGAGATAATAATATGCACCAAAAATCAAGCCATAGCAAGCTAAGCGATGAGTGAGAACACAGCGATGACAACAAAAAAGAAAACCAATTACCCATAGAAAAATAAATTAAAAGAAAAAATTTTAAAAGAAAGAAAAACCTGTAAATAGATCAAGGTCTGATTTTTGATCTCTAGGCGTATCCTTCAGTCAGGTTCGATGGGGTACCATGCTCTAGCCCCAGAGTCTGTCCTTTGTACTCCCCCAGGGACTCCCTGCTCTGTTCCCATGGTTGCTCTGCTGCACGCTTTTAGTGGTTTGCCTCGGTGTCACAGGGTCAGTCTGGGCCAGTCCCGACCCTGGGTCTCCAGTATTGTCTCTCTTAGGGCCCTGGGCCATCAAGGGATGGCGTGTCTCGTAGTGGGATCAGCCATATAGTGCACTCTGTGCATTGGCTGTTCAGAGTGAGGATATGGACCTCCAGGCCTGGTGGGTCCGGATGTGCTCCTCTCTCTCTTCCTCCCCCTCCATTTGCTCCCATTTGCTCTGATCAGACATGCCCCTCTCCCCTAGCAGCAGCTTCAGTGCTGTCCACTGAAGTAAATCCTTCTGCGGGGAGGGGCAGTTGTCCACATAGCTGGTAAGGGGAGAAAGAAGCTTTCAAAATCATGCTACCAGTTAAAAATTTTCCTCTCGCTGGTCACACACACACACAGACAGGAAAGTGCTCTCCTTGGACGCTTACCTATGAAGTCCAGCATTATCCAGCTTTACAGTCGGCAGAAATGCGCTCACGCTTGCCTTTAGTTTAAAGGGAAGTGTGCAGGTCCAGAGAAGGTTGTCGAGGCAGACGAGGCAACGATGACTCTGAACGCTCAGGTGGTTCCACAAGGCCTGATCCTGAGCTCCTGCTCTCAGCCCGAGTCTCTCATCTGGGAAACTGATTCCTTACAGCTATCAAGAGACCCTGAAGATAGAGAAGGCTTTTCTCTCCCTCTTCCCCGCCACCCCCGAAAAACTTTCTTTTTAATGCAGCAAAGTATTTCAAAGGAAAATACTCCTTATAACTTCAAAAGAGTTTGCGTAATTGCTTTTCACCAGGATGTTTTCTGCCGGAAATGAACATCTTGAACAAACACATCCTGTATTCCGTTGGCACTCAGGTTGTCTTTTTAAATACTGATGCCTGCTGCTTCCTATAACCTGGAGAGCATTTTTAGGATGCTACTGAAGGGAGCCCTAGTGATATGGTTATGTGTTGGGCTGCTAACCTCAAGGTCAGCAGTTCAAAACCACCAGCCTCTCCAAGAAAGAAAGGCAAGACTTTCTACTCCTGTAAAGAGTTTAGTCTTAGAAACTACCTTCCCCTACAGGGTGGCTGTGAACCATAGGGACTTGATGGCATTGTGTTTGGGTTGAGCTCACCGAGGTCAATCAAACCTTTCTTTTGGAAGAGAGTTTTCAGCGAACATTTCCATGTGCACATCTTGAATGAAACCTAAGCCATTGTTTGGAATATACACAGGATGCAAAACTTGTTTTCTGATTTCTCTAGCATGTCATTGTCATTTGGTCAGGATCACTAGAATTGCATGGGCAAGCGATTGCTGTTAACATCAAGGTTGGCAGTTCAAATCCACCGAGCAGCTCAGGAGAAAAAGGTCTGGTGAATGGTTTCCGTAAAGATTACGGCTAAGAGAATGCCATGAAGCAGCTCTTCTCTGTAGCACATGGGGTTGCATGTGTCAGGGGCCGACTTGATGGCAGCTAACAATGACAATGGCATTGCTTTACGAAACTCGCATAAGTGTCAGCAAAACTGTGAATTCTGCTGTCAGAGACTTTGGATACTAGAAGCAATACTATGCTTTAAAAATACAGGTTTTATGCCAAGCACTCTGTGGAACGTGGGTGAGACCCAGGCACATGAGGATGAGAATACGATGTTCATTGCAAGCGTTCATTGAATGCGAGTCTGTGACTGGTTATCTTATACAGCATGATTTCAAATTTTTATCATAATCATATGAATAGAGCATTCTAAACTCCAGATTACAAGTAAAGAGACAGAGTTTCAGAAATGTTACACAGTCGCAGTTTATCAGCCTCCTTCCGTTCCGTTACACTAGGAACGGAAATTCGTTCACATACATTCAGGTCTATTGGGTCCAACACAAGTGTGAAAAGCTATAAAATAAGTGGTCTGAATGAAAGTCCTATTTGGGTAGAAAACAGTAGAAGACAGGGTAGCAACACAAATAAAATAGCAAACACTTGGTATGGTGTCATTTCATATGAGGTACTATTCTAAGTGCCTTATGAATATCAATATCTAAAGCCCTTAAGAATCTGTAGAATTAAAAACAATGAATACCAAATTCACTTTTTTCAACCCCAACTCCTATATTATGGAGTAAAGCACACAACGGATTGTTTTGTTTGTTTTGGGCAGTGCTCTGAGTTACCGTGGGGTCGCTGTTTCAGAACGCCACCGAGGCAGTTCTGTCCTGTCCTTCAGGGTCACTATGAGTTGGAATAGACTTGGAATAGACTTGATGAGTTGGTTGGACTTAGTGAGGGTGGTTGGATTTTTAAAATCTTTATGGCTTGGCAGGCCTTTCTCCTGCAGCAATGCTGCGTGAATTCAAGCCACCGATCTCTGTGTTACGCTCCTCTCAGGAATCCCTAGCCCATGTCAGGTTATTGAGTGCTGTTGAGTCAATTCTGACTTACAGTGACACTACAGGGCAGAGTAAAACTCCTTCGCAACCCAATGTTGCACTGCAGTCTTTAAAAAGTAGTTTTATTGATATAAAAGCCACATGTCATATATTTCCATAGTTAATTCGCTTTTTACCAAGAGTTGTATTTACATCATTGCCATTAGCTCTAGTGACCCCTCCCAGGGCTGTAATCTTTATGGATGCAGTCTACCACATCTTTCTCTAGAGGAGCAACTGGGGGGCTTGAAATGCCAACGTTTGATTATTAGCTGAACACTTGCCCACTGCATCTCCTGGGCTCCTTAATCTGTGGGGTTCAAAGATAGACTTACTGTCATGAAGCCGATTTTGACTCATATCAACTCTGTAGGATTTTCGAGGCTATAAATCTTGAGGGGACCAGTCAGCTTCATCTTCCTTTTGAGGAGTGGCTTGTGTGTTTGAACCACCAACTCTGGGGTACATAGTCCAGTGCCTAACCCACTGAGCCAACAGGACCCTACATACTACACTTTTTGCCCTGGTTTTACAGATCAAGAAACAAGGCTTGCAGATGTTAAGTAGTTTGCTCGAGGGTTTGATCCAGGCAATTTGCCTCCAGAATTCAGGTTCCTAACTCCCCCACTCTATTTTTGTTTTCTAATTCCCATTAGCAGATACAATCGAATGGCAGGTCCTGCGGAGCCTCCTATAAACCAGGGAAAAGAAGGCATTTAGAAATCTCTCATATGTCCACATGACTTTTGGTTGAGGTGGGAAGAGATAATATCCCCACCCACCCCCCACCCCCCTTGGCTGGGAGATTACTGTGTGGGTATTCAAGGCCCAAGCAACATCATCTGCCTCCTCGGGCAGGCCCACCAGGCATGCTCCTCATGACAATCATTTCTTTTCTCCATCCAATCCCCTCATGATCTTCTTTGTACCCTTCAAACAGAAAAGAACCAGTTCACCATTGAGTTGTGTGGCAGTTGCCATCAGCTAAACATCAGTACGGGAGGCATTAGTGGTTCAGTGCTAAAGTTCGTACCTTCCATGTGGGAGCCTGAGTTCAATTCCTAGTGAACGCACCTTATGCGCAGGTATCATTTGTCCATCAGTGGAGGCTTACATGTTACTGTGATGCCGAGCGGGCCCCAGTGGAACTTTTAGACTCAGACAAATTAGGACGAAAGAACAGATGAGCTACTTGGAAAAATCAGCCACCCAAAGCCCTTCGAACCACAGTTGTGTGGAATTGCCTTGAGTTGGGTTTGGCTTAGGGACAGCTAATGATAACATATACTGACTATAAGATGTAGCTTCTCTATGCTGGCAGTCCATTGACCGAGCAGACACCGGGAAAAGAAGGCCCAGGGAGCATCAGGGAGCGGCGAGGTCTTCGTTAATGGTGTGCAATGCAGCTGGGCCTCTGAGAACGAACACATTTGAGTTGGTCAGTGGGGAAGGGGAGGTCAGTGCAGAAGACAGAAGGAAAAGACGAGCAGGGAGAAGTGCTTGTGGTTGAAAATCTGCCGGCTTCCACATTCTCCCTACGTCTGTGTGTGTGGCTTGTGTGGAACTTCTGCTCCTGCGCGCCTCTGGTTTACCCTCCCCAGAGCGCCCGCCTTGCCTTAGGCTCAAAAAGATGGATGGCTAACACACTCCTGTGTGTGAAACGGGCAATGAGACATTTTGTCTTCCAGTGCATTCTCAACGAAGAAACAAAAACTCCGTGTTTAAAGAACGTCAAGGGAGCAGCTATAACATAAGCAGGCTTTGACACAATGGCTGGATGAATCGAAACTTTAGGCTATTGAAGAGCCTGTGATTACACAGCACAGCAACATAGCATAGCAGAGGATACAAGAGCTTACGGTCACTTCATTCCCTTGCCTACCCACGCAAAGGTCAGTACATTTCGCAGATGCGTTTCCTCATCTGTAAAATGAGAGTGATAACTCTCTGTCTCAGAGGGCTGTTGTGAAGAAGAAATGAGCTAATCAGTGGAAAGTGCTTAGACCAGTCTCTGTTGACTTCCCTTACACGCGCTCAGAAACGTTTCTCCGCAGAGAAAGTGCTCGGTCGCTACAGAAGTGATGCACATTGAGAGAAGTGGATTTCAGGAACGGAGTCCAGAGGATTGTGTTCTTTTTCAGGACATAATGGAGGGTATTTAGAAGGCATGCTCAGCCGGCTGCCTTTGGGCTGTAAAAAGAATAATGTTACCACAATCCCAGTAGTATCACATGAAGTAAGTTTGGTTCATTGAAGCAAAATGGAGTATATTAGATACAGAGTAGAATCTGCTTCATTTTGCACATAGTGTTTACACACTGCTGTTGTTCGGTGTTTGCGTGGTGTCGACTCCTAGCTATATGTCCAACAGATGGAACATAGCGAGCTGGTACCATTCTCACATTGCTGTATTCTTTTACCTCATGCCGCACGACCCTTTTACACAGTTCCTCATGTGGTGCTGACCCCCCAACCATCAAATTATTTTTGTTGCTACTACATAACTGTAATTTTGCTACTGTTATGAATCGGGCAACCCCTGTGAAAGGGTCATTCAACCCCAAAAGGGGTCTCGACCCACAGGTTGAGAACCGCTGTATTAGAATCCATCCTTGTAGCCACCATGTCAGTCCATCTTGTCGAGGGTCTTTCTCTCTTTTCCTGTCCTTTACCAAGCATGATGCCCATTTTTTCCCCATTCAACAAATGTTTATTGAGTGCCCACTCTGAGCCAGCACTATTCTAGGTTTTAGATTAAATCTCATTTCTACCATCTTTGAGGATATGTTTTGAATAATTCTTACAAGTTTTCTGCCATTTTCTCATCTATGTTGCTATTGTTAGTGGCCAGTAAGTCCATTGCTATTCATGGTAATTCCATGTGGTAAAGTAGAATGGCTCAGGTGGTTTTCTTGTCTGTAATATTAAAAAAAATCATTTTATTGGGGACTCATACAACTGTATTACAATCCATATGTACATCCATTGTGGCAAGCACATTTGTATATTTGTTGCCATCATCATTCTCAAAACATTTTTCTTCTACTTGAGCCCTTGGTATCAGCTCATTTTTTTCCTCTCCCTCCCACACCCTCCCTCCCTCACAAACCCTTGATAATTTATAAATTATTGTTTATTCATGTCTTACACTGATTGATGTCTCCCTTCACCCACTTTTCTGTTGTCTGTCCCCCAAGGAGGGGGTTATATGTAGATCATTGTGATTGATTCTCCCTTTCCCCACCACCTTCCCCTTCACCTCCTGGTATCGCTACTCTCATTATTGATCCATTTATCTTTCCTGGATTCCCTGTGTTTCTAGCTCTTATATGTACCAGTGTACATGCTCTGGTCTACTCTGATATGTAAGGTTGAATTGGGATCATGATAGTGGGTGGGGGAAGGAAACATTAAAGAACTAGAAGAAAGTTGTATTTTTCATTGATGCTATACTGCACTCTGACCAGCTCGTCTCCTTCCTGCGATCCTTCTGGAACGAGATGTCCAGTTGCCTACAGATAGGCTTTGGGTCTCTACTCCACCCTTCCCTTCATTCACAATGATATGATTTTTATTCTTTGATGTCTGATACCTGATCCCATCAATACCTCATGATCACACAGGCCGGTGTGCTTCTTCCATGTGGGCTTTAGTTACTTCTCAGCTAGATGGCCCCTTGTTTACATCCAACCTTTAAGACCCCAGATGCTATAGTTGTAAAAGCCGGGCACTCCAGCTCTCTTCACCACATTTGCTTATGCACTGTATTAGTCTGGGTACTTTAAAGAAACAAATCCACAGAAACTGATGTATAAGAGAGAGATTTTACATAAAGGTTAAGTGTGCATCAAGAAAACATCCCAACCCAGTGCTGCCCAAGCCCACAAGTCCAACATTAACCCATATGTCCAACACCAATCCACAAAGTCCTCCATCTCACAAAACACATACTATGATGCCAACTGCAGGAGGAAAGCTGAGTCAGTAAATGAGTAAGCATCTCAGCGCTGGCAGGGGTCTCCACACAACTGCTTCAGCACCCAGGGCTGCATCGGGGTAGGTCCATGTGGGTTCTCCTCAGGGATGTCTTGCAGGAAGTGAGCCTTGCCAGCAAAAGCAGGGAACCGGCTAAGGCAGCTACACCCTGGTCCAACCATAACATAGAAAGGCAAATACATAACATAGAAAGGCAAATCTCACTGAGCCATTTATCCCTCTGTCCTTCAATTAACCCCACATGTGTTTATCAGCCAGGTTGGCACAATAAATTAACTCATACACCAACGTTGTCTTCAGCAGTTGTGTTGGGAAGTTGAGCATCATGGAATGTCAGGTTGTTAGAACAAAGTGTTCTTGTGTTGAGAGAGGACTTGAGTAGAGTTGACCTATGCTTTCACTGCAGCTTGAGCTTCTTCCTTTAGCACCATTGGTTCTTACTCATAAGCTACCTCTTGAAATGGTTGAAGGTTGACTAGTTCTTAGTACAGTGACTCTATGTACACTTCCCATCTTCTTTTTAAAAATCATTTTATTGTGGGCACTTACAGCTCTTACAACATTCCATACATTATTTCCATCAAGCATATTTGTACATATGTTGCCATAATCATTTCAAAAACATTTTCTGCTTGAGTCCTTAGTATAAGCTCCTCTTTTCCCCCCTCCCTCCTCTACCCTTCCGTACTCATTAATCCTTGATCAATTATATCTTGTTATTACTTTTTCGTATCTTATACTGTCCATCGTCTCTCTTCACCCACATTTCTGCTATTTGTCCCCTTGGGGTGGGGGCTATATATATAACCTTGAATGGGTTTTCCCTTCCTGACCATCCCCCTCCCCTCATGACTTCGGTACTCCCACTACTGTTCCTGAGGGGTTATCTGTCCTGAATTCCTGTACCAATGTGAGTTCTCCAGTCTAGCCAGATTTGTGAGGTAGACCTGTGTCATGGCAGTGGGATGCGGGGGCGGGGGGGAGGGGGGAGGAACTTTTCATCTTCTTTTGATGTTTGCCACATCATTCAATATTTTACTCATAAAATCTTTCAATACTGCAATTTGAGTGTTTTCAGTTTAAAATATGCGGAGTGTATTCTTTCTTTTCATTTTCTTTTAAAAAATCATTTTATCGGGGGCTCGTACAACTCTTATCACAATCCATACACACATCCATTGTGTCAAGCGCATTTGTACATTTGTTGCCATCATCATTCTCAAAACATTTGCTTTCTACTTGAGCCCTTGGTATCAGCTCCTCATGACCCTTGATAATTTATAAATTATCATTTTGTTTCCTAACTCTAGTTTTGTGGACATTTCATTCTAATATTTTACTTTATCTTCTTCAGCTATCCTGTTCAGCATTTTGACTTCATCATTTTTCTGATTTGCCGTAGCTACTTTATGACTAAAAGCAAGTTTCAGAGTCTCTCCTGACCCTCACTTCTTTCTTTTCTGTCTTTCTAATGATCTGTTTGTGTTCTGCATGTATGATGTTCCTGGTGTCCTCCCACAGCTCATCAGGTCTTCTGTCATTAGTGTCCAATGCAGCAAGTCTCTGCTTAAGATGTTCTCAAAATTCAGATGGATTAGACTTAAGGTCATCTTTTGACTCTCGTGAACTTGTTTCCATTTTCTTCAGCTTCAATCTGAACTTACAGATGAGCAATTGATGGTCTGTTTTGCAGTCAGCCCCTGGTCTGGGCTTAGCTGTTGATATTGAGGTTTTGCATCGTCTCCTCCTACAGATGTAGTCCATTTGATTTTTGTGTATTCCATCTGGATAAGTCCATGTGTATAATCACCTTTCAAGTTGTTGAAAAAAATGTACTTATGATGAAAAACTCTTTGGTCTTGCAAAATTTTATCATACAATCTCAATAGAAGCGTTGCTTCTATTACCAAGGCCATAATTTCCAACTACTATTTCTTCCAACGACTTTTTTTCCAGCTACTATTTCTTCCAAGTATTGTTTCCTACTTTTGCATTCCAATCAAGACATTTTGAGTTCATCTTTGATCCACTTCAGACTGCAGATGTTGGCAGAATCCCTCAAATTCTTTACCACTAACTTTAGTGGTTGGTGCATAATTTTGAATCATCAGTTTATGTATTGGATTCCTTGCATGGGGATAGATATGACACTATTACAGACAACATTATGCTTCAAGATTGATCTTGGCATGTCCTCTTTGACGATGAATGTGATGCCATTCCTCTTGAGTCTCTCATTCCTGGCAGAGCAAACCATATCATTTTCTGATTCAAAATGGCCATTTCAGCCACTCATGGCCAGATAGTCAATTTTTATGCATTCCATTTAATTTTTTACACTTTCCAATTTTCTTAGATTCATGGTTCATCCATTCCATGGTCCGATGATTAACTGATGTTGGCAGCTGTTTCTTCTCAGTTTGAGTCAAGCCCCATCAGCAAAAGAAGGTCCAGAAGGCTTTTCTCCCGCAGGCTTTGCTCCATCCACGTCATTATGGTTGACTGTATTTAGAAAAGGCAGCTCTTTCTGAGGGCCTTCCAACCCACGGGTCCCACCTGTGCCACTGTCTCTGACAATGTTCTGCTTCCAACCATTAGGCCATCAGCATCTGACAAGGTTTCCATGCTGTGCATAAGGTTTTCCGCAGCTCCTTCCTCCAACACGGGCAGCTTAGTCCTTCTTTGTGGTCTGTTTTTACTCTGGAAACTCTACTGAAACTTGTTCACTTTAGGTGACCCTGCTGGCATTTGATATCCCAGTGACAGCAACACACCAGCCATCACAGTATGGCAGCTGATGGGTTGAAAGTGGCAAATTAGAAAGTAGAAAGCCTCATCTTTCTCCGGCAGAACAGCTGGTGGTTTCAAACTTCTGACCAACTCCCAACCAACTACACCAATAGGGCTTCTTCATTTTTAACATACTTGTAGTTTTTTAATGAAGGTAGTTTTCATGACATTATATTTAACATGAAGCAAAACCCACTGACAGGCTGTAAAAAAATGATCTCAGCATGATGATTCATACTGCATTTTGAAGAGGGGAGAGGGATTGAAATCTGAGAGGTTACAAAGGGAGCTCTAGTTGGATTGGTGGCATCTAAGTCCTTTAATCTGTTAAGGCGAAAAAGCACAATGCTGAAATATGTGTAATCTTGGCAGGATTCAATGAGTTTCTCTCCTAGTCTACATATTTGAAAATCTCATCTTTAATCTAAAGTGATGTTACCCTGAGCCCTTTTTCCTCTTATCTTGTATCCATTTTGTATCATATTTCCACCACCACCCTCCCCCTCCCACTGTGGTTCCACATATCTCCCCATTCCTACTGGAAACAGTAGTTTGTTTTGCATCTTTCTCTTTGGGGATTTCCACTTAACCCTGGCCAGTTTCCGTAAATGCCCCGTTTTCCTCTCATCTCAGTGAGCTTGCTCGGTAGCAACTATTCTCATGGCCTCACTCTGGGGGTAAGATGTCTGTACCTCCACCCCCCACCTCCTAAGTCACGCAGCAAACATGAGTAAAAGTGAAACTTCCAGCCAGGACACCTTTGGTCGATGTGAGAGTTGTGGAGGAGCAAGGCAGCAAAGGGGGCTGCGGCGAGAGAGATGTTACCCTGAGCAGATGTGCGGAAGGGGACGAGGGCAAGAGTGTGGGTGTTTGGCAGCCAGTGCCGGCCTGTTGCATTGCCTTGGTGACAAAAAGGCAAGCCAAGAGGCAACTTGCTGAGTGGCTGAGAGCTGGTCAGATGACTGTGAGCCCAGCTGTCCTGCTACATGCTCTTGACTTGAGTCAACTTGCAACTTGAGCTTGTTGGTTTCTACAGAGGAGCCAGGTCTCTGTGTTGCTCTGTCTCTGAAACCAGCACTATGGGCTGGCATGCCTCCTTCACTGCATTGAGTGCAAAGATTGGTGGTTTTTGTTAGCTGCTGTGGAGTCAGTCCTCAACTCATGGTGCCACTTTTCACAGTCCTGTATGCCACCCTAAGGATGAGTTTCAGAGGCATTAGTGGTTCCATGATAGGTTTCGCCCTTCCACGCGGGTGGCTCTGGTTTGATTCCCCAGCCACTGCATCTCTGTCAGTGGAGGCTTGTGTGCTGCTATGATGGTTGAAGGTAGTTAGTTTTTGGTGCCAACCTGGCCGATAAACACATGTGGGGTTAATTGAAGGGTGGAGGGATAAATGGCTCAGTGAGCCTCGCCTTTCTAGTTCTCGGGTCTCTTGCTTTCTGATGGTCGGACCAGGGTGCCGCTACCTTAGCTGGTTCCCTGCTTTTGCTGGCAAGGCTCATTTCCTGGAAGACATCCTCAAGGAGACACTACATGGACCTACTCCAATGCAGCCCTGGGTGCTGGAGCAGCCGTGTGGAGACCCCTGCCACCGACGAAATGTTTACACATCCACTGATTCAGCTTTCCTCCTGCAGTCAGCATCATAGTACGTGTTTTGTGAGATGGAGGAGGACTTTGTGGATTGGTGTTGGGCATATGGGTTAATGGGTTAATGTTGGACTTGTGAGCCTGGGCAGCACTGGGTTGGGATGTTTTCTTGGTGTGCACTTAATCTTTATATACAACTCTCTCTTATACATGAGTTTCCGTGGCTTTGTTTCTCTAAAGTACCCACACTAACACAATGGTGAACAGGTTTCATCTGATGGACTAGGAAGAAAGGTCTGGTGATCTACATTAGAAAGTCAGTCAATGAAGTACTATGTGTTGCAAGGTCTGATCCAGCACAGGGTAGGTCATCAGAAATATTTGTTGAATTATTGAATGGCTTTTATGAACACTGATGTCATCTAGATTTATAAAAATTAAAGTCAATAGTGCTTTTCAGTGCATATAAACTTAGTTATTCAGATTTGCTATTACCAAAACCCCACAAATGGATGACTTTAACAAACAAATGTATCTTTATCCAGGTTTAGGGGCTAGAAGTCTGAACGCAGAGTACTTGCACTAGGGAAGGCTTTCTCTGTCTTGTCCCTTTGCAGGAAATTTCTTGTGTCCTTTCAACATTTGTGTGCCCGGTTCCTTGGAGATCTACAGGTGTCTCAGTATTGATATGCCCCTGGATCTAGGAGGTTCTCAGCATAGGGACCTCCAAGGACTCACTGTGCTCCTGCTTCTTCTTTCATGGTGGTAGTCAGGTCCTTCCGTCTCTGCTCACTTGCTCAAACTCGTCTATCTCAAAGAGATTGAGTCTAGATACAAAATAATCCCGTAGTTTATTATATCCAGACTCATCAATCTACCTGCCACCCGTCCTGCTTCATTAACATCGTTACAAGCCGTAGGATAATGACATCCGATCACAATCTGGAGGATAATTACACACTACTACGTATCCTGACCGTGCCAAGTTGACCTCTATTTTGAGAGGTCACAATTCAATCCATAGCATGGACTTCTAGTTACCACCTTGTAGTACGAGGTTGCTGGGGCTGGGCCTGGGGAAGCAGTCCTCTAAAGCTTGCTTGTTCATCCTCACTAGATAACTTTTCTCTTGATTCTCATGGGGAATCCTTTTTAAATGTCAAAGAGGGATGGTGTCTTCTGCAGGGTCTTGAATGCCCTGCCAGGACCTCATGGGCTTTCAATAAAAGTCATTTTATGAGTTCCAGTTGCTTTCCAGACACGTAAAACAGCGGTGATTTCCAGAGAGCAGACTGTGACTGCGGAGATCTGCTGTCTTTGACTCTGCATTGCCTTTCCTCTCTTGGTTTAGATACTGGGCTTTGCCTTTCACAGGCAAATACATGAATGAAGGATCGCCTTTGTACTGTTTTGCCATCCCAATGCACCTAATTTGAGTTTCCAATAGTTTGTTTCCAATTCTTTAACAATGACCTACACATAGCACCTTAAACTTGCTTGAGAAAAGCTGTTGAGAAGGACAAATTTGGAAATCGGCAGCTTGCTATTCGTTGACTGAACTGTTTGAGGCAATAAACCCGTAAGGAATCATTTCCTAGCTGGTCACCCTGCCTCTCTCTGCTTCAGTTTCCTCCTGTACAAAGTGGAACCAGTCATAGTACTTATGAGATTGTCCTAGGTGTTAAAAAAGACTCAGCATACAAACTTGCCCTCAGGAATGCAAGAGACCTAGTTGAGGAGGCATTGACTATAAACAGATGGTAGTGACAATGTATCCGTTAACAAATGAGTGCATTGATGGCAGGTCTTCTGGAACATTAAAAACAACCCCCAGATTTCTATTAAGTGGATTTCAACTCATAGACACCTCTGGAACAGGGTAGAGCTGCCCCAGAGGGTTTCCACAGCTTACAGAAGCCGACTGTCGCACGTTTCACCCGTGGATCTGGGGATGGTGTTTCATATTGCCAGTCTTGCAGTTAGCAGCCACCTGCTTGGTTTAGGCACTGCCAGACCTCCTTCTGGAACATTCCGTCCTTTCCTAAACCAAGCCCTTCTCTCTGGTGTGGATGTGACATTCTCCTCTCAGTTCTGTCCTTGTTCTTCTCCTAGACCTGGGAGAGCTTCTGACACGGATCGAATTCCCAGTTTATCCAAAGACCATATCTGCTTGCAGTCTTAGCTCCTAGTCCTGCCTGCCCAAACGAGCAGCATTTGGGGCCCAGCCCGGAACGTTAAAGCTGGTGCTCTCCAGCTGCCTTCCCCTGCTCCTCAGCCCACCCAGGCCTCACCTTCTCCAGGAAATGTGCTCTCTCTTGCCCTTCCTCTTATGCTGACGAGAGGCAAATTGCGTGTTCTTTCATATAAACTTGCAACCAGCTGTATCCGTTAAACAAATGTCAGACAAGGACACCAATTAGAGAGCCCAGGCCTGGGTCAAGTGGCTTATTTGCACTGCTCAGGACAAAGGACAATCAGCTTTTTGATACTCGTTATGAAATCAGTCTCTCCCTAGTCTAATTTAGTTTAACCCAATATTATTTTAGACCTTTTCCTGCCTCTTTGCCTTTGAGATGGCCAATTTTAGGTATTTCTGTTGTTTATCCCTTCAGCCCAAATGATATCAGTTTTATGTCCTTTTCATTTCAATCTCATATGTTATTCACCAACCGATTCTCATTAGTCTCTAATGCTTACCCTAGGACAGTCTATTAATATGTCTATTATTGGCTGTAAATACAAATTTATATTTTATACATTTCTAATGAAAAATTCCTAGGTCCTGTCCTCTTTTTCAAATGATCGATATATAAACCGATAGATAGCTGCCATGAACCTGATGCTGACTCATAGAGACCTTACCTACAACACAATACAATGTGGTCCAGTCTTACATTGTCCTCACAGCGGCTCCCATATTTGAACCCATTCTGGTGGCTATTGTACCAATCCATCTCACTGAAGGTCTTCTTTGCCTTCACTGACCAAACTCGATATCCTTTGTTAGCATCTATCCTAATGACATGACCACAAGCAAATGAGTTGGACAGTGTTCTGTTACGATCCACCAAGTCTCTGTTGCCTAATTTTTAGAGGTAGACCACTAGGCATTTCTCCTTGAGGTCTGTCTCAGTCTGAAAACTCTGACTTAACTAGTCCACCATTGATACCTCAGCCAGTATTTGCAATACCTGTGACATAACGTCTAGCAGCACAGAAACAGAAGCCAAAGCGCCTGACAAACTGACAGTCAAGGGTGGCTCTTCCTAAGGCTCCACAAGGAACTAGCCTTGTTTCAGAACTTTGGCATGATAGATGTTAGACGAGTTTCTCATCACGGTGAAGCACAGGAGACATGTGGTGAATGACAGATACAATCGGAAAAGGCAATGGTCTGTAGCACTTGTCTTCCCATCATTTTTCAGCAAGAGCATGCGTGTTTCCCCTGGACCCTCAGCATCCAGCCAAGGCTGTCATTCATCTGTGAGGGCTGCGGAAAAAAACCAAAAACACCACTCTTGCACCTTATTAAGTTAAAAGGGCAAAACAAGGTACTTTCTGTTCTTTTTAGAACTGTCCAGAATAGAGATGATGAGCGCATCCGACTTTCCCAGGAGCTGGGAGGAGAGTCTATTAACAGGGCAGGACTGTGTCTACCCCTGTCCTAGTTATCCACAACCTGGAATGTGCTCACCGTCAAGTGGGCTTGGCTTGTGTACAGAGTTGCATGTGCACAGATGACTTCTCCCCAGCCGGATGATGAATTCATTGAGTGAGTGCAGACAGGATTCCGATTAGTTTTTGTGTTCCTGAAGTACCTAACACTAGGCCCAGGGGAGTGAAAGCAGAGTTACCACATTAATCCCTGTCTTCCAGCTAAGACAGCTTGAACGAGAGAAATGGGAAGGAAAGAGAGGCTGCTGTTTCCAGAGGGATATTCTTTCCACCCAAGTCTACAGCACTTTCCACCCAATGGCCTCACAGTAAGCAACAGGGAAGCCCAGATCCCTGTGTGAGTGCTAGACTGAATGATGTACTGTCAGTAAAAGATGTATGGGCAAAGCAGAAAGACATGTGGTCAGTGACCACAAACCTCAAGTGGCCCTTACTGATACTGCATAGCCATCCGCCAACATTTCCTGTCAACTCCTTCTCCTGTGCTCCCAGATGTCCGTCTGAAACCTCCTCTCTCCTGAACTGGCAATGCATTCTCTTCTTTTTTTATTTCTCAGCTGATGACCTTGCTACTGCTGCTTTTTTTTGGGGGGGGGGTATTTATTTTTTAAAAAAATCATTTTATTAGGGGCTCATGCAATTCTAATCACAATCCATACATACATCAGTTGTGTAAAGCACATCTGTACATCCATTGCCCTCATCATTCTCAAACCATTTGCTCTCCACCTAAGCCCCTGGCATCAGCTCCTCATTCTTCCCCTCCCTCCCCACTCTCCACTCCCTCATGAACCCTTGATAACTTATAAGTTATTATTTTGTCATATTTTTTGTTTGTTTTAAAACAGTTTTATTGGAACATAATCCATATAACATATAATTCACTAGTTCAATCATATCAAAAAGAGATGTACATTCTTCACCACAATCAATTTTAGAACCTTTTCTTCTTTATGTACTAGTTTTTTTTCTTCTCTTTTTTAATCGTTTTATTAGGGGCGCATACAACTCTTTTTGTAAAATACATCTGTACATTCATTGCCCTCATCATTCACAAAACTTAAGCCCCTGGCATCAGCTCATTTTTTTCTCTCCTTCCCCACTCGCCACTCCCTCATGAGCCCTTGATAATTTATAAATTATTATTTTGTCATATCTTTCCATGTCTGGCGTCTCCCTTCACCCACTTTTCTGTTGTCGGTCCCCCAGGGAAGAAGACACGTAGATCCTTGTAATGGGTTCCCCCTTTCCAACCCACCCTCTCTACCCTCCCAGTATCACCACTCTCACCACTCGTCCTGAAGGGAGACCTTGCTTCTTATAATCAAGAACACAGAAGCCTCCAGAAGAGTACCTTCAACAGCCTTCACTACCCACCCCTCTTTTTAAAAAATTTAAACTTTTCCTTTATTTTTACTATTCTTTCCAGTGGATAGAAAAAAAATCAAGATATTAAAGGAATTCCAAGAGTACATTTGACCAAGATTCATCAACATGTAAGAACGTTGATTGATGATTTAATTTCTTTCTTCTACAGATTTTTATTAGAAATTGTGCACGCTAGCTGACATGATAGAAAATGATATCTAATTGAACATAAAGTGTAGGCTTGTACATTACATGTTCATTATCAGTTTTTCATGATACTTCATAATATCCACTACCATCAAGGAAATTCCGACTCATCGCAATCCTACATAAGGTTTCTGTGGCTGAAAAATCTTTTTTTAAAAAAATTATTTTATTGGGAGCTCTTATCCACATTTCAATCACTTCAAGTAATTATTGTACAATTGCTACCACAATCAGTTTGAAAACATTTTCTTTGTTCTTGAACTCCTTGATACCAGCTCCCCTTTATCCCCTCCCTCTTCCCCACCCCCTCGGAACACTTGTTATTAGTATTTCTTTGGTCGCATTTCACTCTATCCAATATGTCTGTTTACACACAATTCTGTTGTTCACTCCCCTTGGGTGGGGTTATACAGTCATCAATGCTATCAGCTTCATCCCCTCCCCACCTCCCACAAGACAGGCAGGAGAGACACCCCAGGAGACAGCAACAGGACCAATGGTTCCTGGGGAGCATGGGAGGGGAGGAGGTGGGCGGCGGGGGAAGGAGAGCGGTGAGCCAAAAAGACAGCTACAGGGGAAAAGTAAGGATTCTAAATGGATGGTGAGGAGGATGTAGCTTTTCTGGTCGTGTCTGATCAATAGAATTGTATCTGAGAGGAATTACTGAGAGGTGAACAATGGGTAAACATGATAGTGTGGCAGGAGGAAAGAAGAAAGAAAAAAACGTATACACGTATATGTAAAGAAATACTTATTTAAATATAGGTATATTTGTTTATAGATGTATATAAATGCAAATACAACAAGGAAGCAGGTGAAGTTTGGGCCTCTACTTAAATCTTACCTTAGTACAAGAACAAATTGTTTTCATGATGTGGCATTTTATGATACCCACTTTCCTGACATGATTGCTGACGACAAAATACATGCATTAGCAAATGTGGTTAAGAAAGCTGATGGTGCCCAACTATTAAAAGATATAGCCTGGGGTCTGAAAGGCTTGTCAAACAAATGGCCATCTAGCAGGGAAGCAACAAAGGCCACATGGAAGAAGCTCACCAACCTGTGTGATCCTGAGGTGTCAATAGGAAAAGGTATCAGAAGTTCAAAAACAAGCAACCAAATGGATGTGAAGGGGTGGGGATGTAGTGGAGACCCAAAACCCACCTGCAACTTAATTGGACCTTCCCTCTCAGAAGGGCCACATGGAAGGGGTGATGAATCCAGGGTGTGGTCTAGCACTGAGGAAGCTCATACCTATCCTCTAGGTCTAGTTCTTTAATACTTCCTCCCCTTAATATTATGGTTTTTCATTGTTTTACCTCATTAATCATGTTAGTCTTCCATACGTTCATTTATATAAGGAAGATTGTTCAATACATAACCCTCCAGAAACAGTAACGGGATTATCAGTACCCACCCCTCTTGACCTTGCCCCATCTTCCCTGCCCTCCTAGAATTCTGGGTGACTGACTGGGCTCCTGTGTGCGGCCACCCCCACTGTCCTGCATGACTGGGCTTTTTTCTCTGCACCATTAATTCCCCCCTTTCTGCTGATCATTCCCATCAGCCGGCCAATGAAAACATAACCTCCTTTGACCCCATGTCTCTTTCCAGCTTTCTCCTCATTTTTCTCTCTCCTTTCATAGCAGAGCTTTCCAAAAAGTTGTATTTCATCCTTGGCTCCATTTCCTTTTCCCTCCTTCTCTCTCCTGAACTCTTTTAAACCAGACTTTGTCTTCAGCATCCCACCTAAGCGACTCCCTCCAAGCTCGCCCATGCTATCCACAAAGGGGAATCCAGCGGTCCGCTCGCAGTCCGTTGGCCTGGTTTTGAAAAAGAAGGATTGCTTCACTGAGCCACTGAGGTTCCCTCC
Organism: Tenrec ecaudatus; assembly: GCF_050624435.1. Taxonomy (NCBI): domain Eukaryota; kingdom Metazoa; phylum Chordata; class Mammalia; order Afrosoricida; family Tenrecidae; genus Tenrec; species Tenrec ecaudatus. The sequence goes on along the minus strand of NC_134542.1, from coordinate 115,340,075 downwards.
GGCTCACTCAATCCTTTCTGCTCGAAGTCCTTATCCCTGCAAGTATGACGCTGGACCTCCTTTTCTCCCCCTTGGCACTCACCCACTAGCTCTCATCAGCTAGTGTCTAAACTTCCCCGATGTGTGCCTCTAGTTCTGACCCCCCTTCCTACTCCAGAGGTGAAAACCCATCGCCTACTGTTCATCATCTCCTCTTGGACATGTGATAAAGATCTCAAATGAGCATTTACAAGACGAATCCTTGAAGCCTCACTGCCTTCATGCATTCTTCCACGCTACAGCCGTGTCTTGCCCAGACAACTGGAATGGCCTGGGAAGGGTTTCCCCTGCTCCTTCGCAGGGCGTTCTCCACACAACCTTTCTAAAATATAAGAAAGATTAGGTTATTCCTCTGGTCAGATTCTCCACCAACTTCCCAACTTCTCCTCACTACTCCCCAACTCCAGAATAAAATTCCAAAATCCTTAGAATGAGCTATACCGCCCCATCTAATCTGTGGTTTCACTTGCTGGTCTCCATGCTTTCTGTTCATCCTCACGCCACTACAGGAACCTAGACCTCGGGCAGCTCCTTCAATGTTCTCCGCGCACTGCAAGCTCACGACTCTCGAGTCATGTTCCTTTTGTCAGACTGCTCTTCCCACTGACTCATGCCCTTAATGTCCTCACGTCTCTGCTCAAGTATCTGTTCTGACGACCACCCCTTCATCTTAATTAGCTCTCCTCCTACCACTCCCTGTCACCCTCTGTACATCCACTTGGCTTGTATATTTTACAGCTCTTATCACCATTTGACCATTGTATGGTACCGGATCTTGGTAGGAAGCAGATGACACATTCATTGGGATAATTTAATGAGGGAACTATTTCAAGGATGTGGGCAGAATTTAGAGAACCAACCAGAAGTGGTGAACCTCCAGGGTTTAGCCCTAGTGGGAAGCTATTTCAAGAGAGACAGGGAACCCTGGAGGGGCAAAGGAAGGGAGCTCAGACTAGAACCTATCTCCTGATGGAGCCAAACTAAACTAGAAGCCAGATTGCAAGGAATCTCAAGTGATGCATTCGATCAAGGTTGGCTTCAAAGGGCAAAAACCAAGGCGGGAAGGGTTAGGAAGAGAGTGTGGAGCAGCAGAGAGGGATGATCCAGGACATCTTTTCTACCCGTGCTTTTGTTGATGTAATCAGGAGAAGATGGAAAGCAGAGGAGGAGCCTGAGCGTCCCGGCCACACCCACGGAAAGAGCGAAGCAGGTCAGCTGGGTCCTGCTGGTGGCACAGCCCAGTCAGGGCCGACAAGATCCTGCTCGTTCACAGACGCTTGGCACTGCAGCAGCTGGCCCTTTACCATTGCCACACAAAAAAATCTAATCATAGTCATGCCTCTTTATATTAAAAACGTCTACTAAGAAATTCACAGGCGAAGGAAAGGTAGTTACTTATATTGCACATCACCCAACACTCAGCTGTCAGTAACATCGTCCGACAAGGGCTTTTGCCCAAATCCCTTTCCACCTTCCCACCCTTTTCACAGGTAGTTCAGCTGACCCTCCAAATTGCATGTCCTATGGAGTCACCAGAGACTAGCAGGAAGATGTTTCCTGGTGTTTTATGGGCGATATTTGACTGTTTGGATCACAGGAACTATGGATGGCATTGGGAAGAAGGTGCATTACGGAGCACTTCGGGTGCGCATGTGGAGCCTATTTGCAGAGGTTATTTGACTCGAGCAAGGGTGTGCCGTGCCATTTTACATCAGCAAAAGGTGCGCATCAGGCTGGTATTCTTTCTCCAGGAACAAATCATCCGAGAAGCTGGAGGGTCTGAAGAAGAACTCAGCATCATGATGGAAGGAAAACTCACGAACAGATACGCGGATGACACAATCTTGCTTGCTGAAAGCAAAGAGGGCTCCAAGTACTTTCAGATGAAGATAAAAGACTACAGCCTTCAGCAGAGATTACACCTTAACATTTAAAAAAAAAAAAAGCCTCTAGAGCCGGACCAAGAAACGGCCTCATACTAAATGGAGAAGCTATTGAAATTGTCAAGGATTTTATTTTACTTGCCTCCACAATCAGTGCCCACAGAACCTGCAGGCGGGCAATTCAGCAAAAGGTTAAAGTGTTAAAAGCAAAGCTGTCAATTTCACCGCTGGCATGTGCCTGACCCCAGCCATGGTATTTTCACTCTCCTCATATGCGTGTGAAAGCTGGACAGGGAATAAGAATGGAAAACATAACGATTCTTCTCTAGAAGAATGGAAAACTTTGGAATACGTACGATGTATTGAATATACCATGGGCAACCAGAAAAACAAACCCACCTGTGAAGTACAAGCAGAATGTTTCTTAGAAATGAGAACGCTGAGACTCGCTCGGTTTCACATACTCTGAGTCCGTGATGAGGAGAGTCCATTCCCTAGAGAAAGACAAGCATGCTTTGCCAAGTAGGAGGTCAGCAGAAGGTCAGCTGGCCCTCAGTTGGATGGACTGACATAACAACAAAGATGACGCGGAACCAGGCAGTGTTATGTTCTACTGTACACAGAACAGACTGGAAGGCACCTCACTGTAATCAGTTACCCAAACGAAGTCCCTCTTTGGAGGGCAAATTAGGGAGGACACACTGTGGCTGCTGAAGGGCTCTCAGAGATTTTAGCTCCCTCCAACTCCAACTCAAAGATTTCAGATCAAATATTTGTCTACATAGTCTTCCTGACGAGAGGACTAGAGTTGGGCTAGTCTCCAGTTCATTGCACACCTATGACGAAGTGACTCAGGATCGGAGGACAACCGTCAAACAACCTACATAGATTAGCCATCCTCTTCTCATCCGCAGTTCATTCTTTTGCTTTGAAACTCTCAAGTTACAGAAGCCCCATCAGAATTGCCAGCCAGATGCCCTGAACTTGGTAGACTAAACTCACTGAGCACTGCCGTATGTGCGAAGACAGGGCCTCCTGGAGGCCACCAGGCTGTGTGTGACACAGATGCTGGTTTCAGGCCGGATGCCAGCTCTGGGGAACACAGCAATGCAAGAGCACTGCCCATGAAAAACTGCCAGTCTCTGTCTTCAACATCCGCAAGGAAAGCAAAGCTTCAACATGCAAAGTGGAGACCAGCCAAGTTATGCTGGGGAGGGGCACAGCAGCTGAGATTGTTAAGGTTTATTGTGCCAACCTGGCCAATAAACACAAGTGAGGTTAATTGAAGGACGGAGAGATAAATGGTTTGGTGAGCCTCGCCTTTTGAGTTCTCGGGTCTCTTGCTTTCTGATGCTCAGACAAGGGTGCAGCTACCTTAGCCAGTTCCCTGCTTCAGCTGGCAGGTCTCACTTTCTGCTAGACATCCCCGAGGAGAAGCCACATGGACCTACTCCGATGCAGCCCTGGGTACTGGAGCAGCCATGTGGAGGGAGACCCCTAGGAGCGCTGAGACGCTTACACATTCACTGATTTGGCTTTCCTCCTGCAGTTAGCATCATTGCGTGTGTTTTGTGAAATTGAGGAGGACTTTGTGGATTGGTGTCGGATATACGGATATTGTTGGACTTATGGGTTAATGGGTTAATGTTGGACTTATGGGCTTGGGCAGCACTGGATTAGAATGCTTTCTTAAATACACTTACCCTTTATATAAAACTCTCTCCTCCTATCCATATGAGTTTCTGTGGATTTCTCTCTCTACTGTACCCAGACTAACATAGCACCTGCATAAAAATAATCAGGCTGGAAAAATCTTTTGGAGTCTGGGAGTTCCCAGGGGTACCAGATGGAACTTACACGAGAGAGGGCGTACTGCAAGAATGGGTGCCCTTAGCTTGTTGTGGGGACATGTGAACTCTGGAGTCACTGAAGAGCCGTTCTGATCGAATAGTATGAGGTGAAGAGATCGAGTGAGGCCCAGATGAGGGTGAGAAAATGGCGATGGAGTGTTAGGGGAGCCGGCAGACAGGAAAAGAGGACATGTGGTCCCTGTGTGGCTTTGGCAGTAGCGCCTCATGTCGAGTCTGAGGCCTCATTCCAGGGGGGCGGCATTCGTCCTACTTCCTGCAGAGGTTTGCGAGTCTTGCTTGTGGAGGGCGCGTGGTTATTGATGTTCTTCCTCCAACACTTCACGGTGGCCACTCTTTCCTTGCACGGCCCACACAGATTAGCTGCTTTTCTTTTGTTACCTTTAAAAATATTTTATTTATGACTACAAGGCAGAAAATCTATTAATCAAAATACGTTTTCCAATCCCATATAAATATGGGTGATAGGTGAATTGTAGTTATAGCTAGTACCCATTACTCTGTTGAGTTTTTTAATTTTATTTTCATTTAAATCATTTTATTGGGCATCATACAACTCTTATCACAATCCATACATGCATCAGTTGTGTAAAGCACACTTATTCATTCGTTGCCCTCACGATTCTCGACATTTGCCTTCTGCTTGGGTTCCTGGAATCAGCTCATTTTCCCTTCTTTTCCTCCCCCTCCCTCCCCATTCCCCCCTCCCTCATGAATCCTTAATAATTTATAAATTATTATTTTTATCATTTTATTAGGGGCTCTTACAACTCTTATCACCATCCCTACATACATCAATTGTGTCAAGCACATTTGTATATATGTTGCCCTCATCATTCTCATATCACCTGTTTTGTACTTGAGCCCTTGGTATCAGCTCCTCATTTGTTCCCTTCGTTCCCCCCTCCCCGCTGAACCCTTGATAATTTATAAATTATTATTATTTTGTCATATCTTACACCATCTGACATCTCCCCTCACCCACTTCTCTGCTGTCCGTCCCCCGGGGAGGAGGTTATATGTAGACCTTGTCATCTGTTCCCCTTTCTCCCTCACCTTCCCACCACCCTCCTGATATCACCACTCTCACCACTGGTCCTGAGGGGTTCATCTGTCCTGGATTCCCTGCATTTCCAGTCCCTATCTGTACCAGTGTACATCCTCCGGTCCAGCCAGATATGTAAGGTAAAATTGGGATCATGATAGTGGAGGGAGGAAGCATTCAAAAACTAGAGGAAATTTGTATATTTCATTGTTGCTACACTGCACTCTGACTGGCTCGTCTTGCTGTGGGGATGTCCAATTTCCCACAGATGGGTCCTGGGTCCCCACTCCACACTCCCCCTCATTCATAATGCTATGATTTTTTTTTTGTCTTTGATGCCTGATATCTGATCCCTTCGACGCCTTATGATCTCACAGGCTGGTGTGCTTCTTCCATATGAGCTTTGTTGTGTCTCAGTTAGATGACCCTTTGTTTATCTTCCAGCCTATAGGACCCCAGATTCTATATCTTTTGACAGCTGGGCACTGTCAGCTTCACTGCATTTGCTTATGCACACACTTTGTCTTTAGCGTTCAAGTTGGGGTAGGCTGGTGTGCTTCTATGTGGGCTTTGTTGTTTCTTAGCTAGATGGCTGCCTCTTTATCTTCAAGCCTTTAAGACCCCAGATCCTATATCATTTGATAGCTGGGCACCATCAGCTTTCTTCACTACTTTTGTTTATGCACCCACTTTGTCGTCAGTGATCAAGTCGGGACAGGCTGGTGTGCTTCTTCCATGTGGGTTTTGTTGTCTCTTAGCTAGATGGCTGCTTGTTTATCTTCAGGTCTTTAAGACTTCAGATGGTATATCTTTTGGTAGTCGGGTACCATCAGCTTTCTTCACCACATTTGCTTGTACACCCATTGTCTTCAGTGATTGTGCCAGGAAGGTGAGTATCTCAGACTGCTGAATTGTTAGAACAAAGTGTTCTTGTGCTGAGGGAGTACTTGAGCAGGGGCCCACTGTCCATCTGTTTTCTTAATACTCTCTCTCTCTCTCTCTCTCTCTCTCTCTCTCTCTCTCTCTCTCTATATATATATATATATATATATATATATATATATATATATATATATATATATATATATATCCCTCATCATATATAAATATATTTACATCTTTATATGCCTGTATTTAAATCTCTATGACTACCCTTTGCCTCCTAGTCCTTTCCTCTATTTCTTTGTACTTTTCTCTCTTAAAAAAACAAACAAACAACTCATTCTTTGGGTTCAAAGCATTTTTTTCAAATGTGAAGGTGTACAAAGAAAATAATTCATCTCCCCCACCACATCTCTTGGAATAGAAGATTACCTTTATAGCTTAGATCTGTATTTCTTATCTTCCCAGACAAGATGTAAACACTGGGAATAAAACCAATGTAATCCACCATTTTACAAAATTATATAGAAATGTAATAGGAGAAATTCTCCTGAGATTAATTCTGCATTTTTGCTTTATGTTTTAAAACTCCATAATTATTTAATTGGAAATTTATAAAGCTCTTTTTTATTTCTAATTTTTTTGGTATGGAAAATGTGTTTTTTAATCGTTTTATTAGGGGTTCATATAACTCTTATCACAATCCATACATACATCAATTGTGTAAAGCACATTTGTATATTCATTGCCCTCATCATTCTCAAAACATTTGCTCTCCACCTAAGCCTGTACTTTCCTCTTGTCCCACTATCATGTTCAGCCTTCATTTGGGTTTTAGGAATTCCTCATGGTTACATTGCCCTTGATCCAGCCCTGCCAGACCTCTTACACCCTCCTTGCCACTGATTGTGGGTCACTTGTTGTTCCCTTATCCCTAGATTTGTTAACACCACTTCCTTTCACCTGCCTTCTTTACTGCCATGTCCCCCCAGAATGGTCATCCCGTTGTTCTCTCTTCTGGCTTGTTTGTCCCACCTATCCCTTCCAGGAAGAAATGCTATGTACCATCACAAGACTGAGTACAATGAAGCAGCAATAGAAAGTAAAACAATAACTACAACAACAACACACACAAAAAACATATAAATAGTTCAGGGTCTATTTGTTGTCCTACACGAGTGCTTTCCAGTCTCGTCTGATGGGTGCCATGCCCTGGCCCCACATCTATCCCTGGGGACTTCATTGCTCTGCTCCCCCCCCCCCCACTGCTCTGCTGCATGCCCCCAGAAGCTGGCTTCAGCATAGAGAGCTCATGGCGGGCACAATTCCCACTGTATATCTCTAGTGTTGTCCTCAATGGTGCTATGGGTCTATTGAGTTTTTAAATCCAACGCATAAACAGCAATGGTTTCCAAACATTATAATACAAACTTGTTTTTCTTTATATGGTTCTCTCCTGATTGTCTCAAATTAAACAACATCAACAAAACTTTCTCAGGTGGAAGTTTACAGAATACGGCAGTTACATAATCTGTCAACTTGAGGAAGGGGTGGAGTCTAGCCTGTCAATCAGGTTGCAACTTAATGACCTCATTTGGAGGTGCAACAGAGATAAATATTCACTGGAGGCCAGATACTCTCTCTGCTACACATTCCTGCTGACAAGCCACATGGTGCTATGCTGATGGAGCCAGAGCCCTGGAGCTGGAGACCCACACCAGGGCTGAGATGCTTTCACCACCACTGGATCCACAAGACTTTCCACCCACCAGCCTGTGATCTTCCTACATTCGGCGTCATTGCATGTGTTGCATGAGTCTGAAGAGGAATTTATAGACTGGTGTAGGACATATGAACTAATACCAGACTTACAGACTTGATCTGGACCTGACAGGGATGTTTTCTTAATATATGATTATTCTTTATGTAAAGCTCTTTCTTATACATATATGAGTATCTTTGAATTAGGTTCTCTAGTCAACCTGGACTAACTAACACCCAGAGAAAATTCATTTTCCCTTCAACAATGCATACACATTTTGTTTTATGACACTGATTGCAACCCTCACAATATAACCACACTTTTCCTACTTCCTCCTTGTGTTTCCCAGCTCCACTGATGCTGGATTGGCTGCTTTTTAATGCTCTGCACCATGAGGCCAGTCTTTGAATCCCTATAACTGACTTGGGCCTGTTGCATCGAAGTAACTCTGAATCAAATCAGTAAGGGTGAGGTATACACAATACAAGACACATTGCCACTGGTAGTAGATAGAGAAGCCACACCCAAGGGCCTGCTGCTTGGAAGACCTGCCATGTTGGATTACTCCGGTTGGCGAGTATTCCCAGGCACTGACTGCGTTCTCCAGACTCAAGCACGACGGCAGGCAGAAGGCTCCCTTCTGTCTCGTATTTAGATCGCAGGAACCCTAGGAGCTGTGATGTTTCAGGAAGCAAGCCTGCGGAGGGAAGGAGAAGACTCACTCTGTGGTTGAGAGAACGTCTCTTGCATTGAAGCATGATCTTTATCCATTCGTGCCTTGTAGTGAAATGGCAGGGCCTCCCGCCAGGGATGGGTGAATGAGCAGAAGCCAGGGTCCTTTAAGATGTGACACCGTTTCTGTTTCTAAAAGCACTGGACAACCTACACAAAGAAATCTGTCCACCACAGTGAGGACGGTGCAGGACCAGATAGTGTTTCGTTCTATGGTACGTGGTGGGGTCACTCTTAGTTGGAACCAACTCGACAGCACTTAAGAACAACATTTATGTAAAAGTTGACTAAGGAGCTCAGCTGCCAACCAGAGGGTTGGAGGTTGGGGTCCATCCAGAGGGCTCTCAAAAGAAAGACCTGAAAAATCAGCCACTGGAAATTTCATGGAGCACGGCTCCACTCTACATACAGGGACCACGTGTGTCCGAGTGGGCTCCCAGGCACCAGGTAACCGGAAGTTTTCCCTGGAAGAGAGGCTCTCAATGGCTGCATCTCAGCAATCTCCTCTGAGCTGTTAAGTGTGTCCAAGGCAGTCACCAGGAAGCAGCTGTGTGGGCACTTGGTAGACTAACTTGGCCATGGGAAGCTTCCGCACTCGGCCCTGCAAACAACTGCTCAGCCCGAGCAGCTGCTTGCAAAGAAAAAAAAAAAAAGACACCACAAGGTCCCCTTACAGCTTAAGATTCTCTTCACCTCCCTGTCGGTTGGTCTGACACACTGGTCTGTGCTGCTCTGGGGCACGGCTCTGAGTTTCCACCCCATTCAAGATGTCTTTGAAGAGAACTCAGCTTACGCCAGGCCAGGCCGGGGGCACGCTGGAGCTGCGTCTCCATTCATGTTTACAGAGGGCGCCGTGAACTGCAACGCTAAACGGGGAATGCCCACATCCTGGTGGTGGGCAGCTGCTACCAATCGTTTCCTTTGGCGCGGCCCTGCAGGGCGGGCTTCCATGTTACACCCTTGCTTCACTCACTAGTTCCTTTAGGTTGTCTGTCTGTCTCCTTTCCCCCTTTCCTTCCTTCTTCCAGTCCCCCCTCCACCAATTTTCCATGTTCATCTGTTTTATAAGCAGCCTGACCCTGTCACTCCCCAGGCTTGATTAACAAAGAGCAAGGCCTTCATCTGACCCAGCTGCTGATTTCGGATGCAGCGTGGGGAGACACACTGTCAAGAGATGAAAATGGATAAGCAGCAGAGAAATGGGGGCTACAGGGGGGCGGGGGGCGGTGGAGAGCTACGATTTGCGCTGGCACCCCTGGCCACGTGCCTGGCTTATAACGAGAGGCATACGAAATGTGGTTTTCCTCTTCGATCCGAACTCTGTTTTTCTTTTTCACCCCACCATCTGAATCCTGTCTTTGGCGCAATCTTGTGCTATTTTGCTGGCAGTCCCACAATAGCCACCAACTTGGGGACTGCCTGGAGACGCCAGCTCTCCCTGCCAGAGAAAACGCATTCCTGAGCCTGACATCTGGGTCCTGCAGCTGGAGAGGAGCAGGAGGTAAAAAAGAAACAGTTGCGAGGGCCATCAAAGGCCGCTGATGGTGCCAAGCGAGTATGGAAATTACACACAGTACAGATGCTATTTTCAACAGCCGACAAATAATGCGGCCATTGAAGAAAACAAAGATGTGCTTAGAAATTCATCATCCGTGTACGTGCCATGAAAATGTTCGCAGCTCCCAGGGTGTGGTAGGGAGGGGCTGTGTGTTCTTTCCAGAATATTCACATTCTTCTTGAAAGAGAGAGGCTGGAGCAGGTAATCTCTCTCACCCCGGTGTGAAAACTGGAAAGGGGTAGGGGGGTGGGGGTGGCAAGTAACCAATCAGCGGCGATTGAGTTTCATGAACATTTTCGAAATGGGTATTTAAGTGTTTCAGATGTATGCCGGTTTTCTTTCCGGGCAGCATTTAGATGGCTTTGTGTGACAGACGACGGGAGAGGAAAGCAAAAAAGTACCCCGTTATCGACCAGCCATGATCAATCACCAAGAATGAGTTCATTGTCCTGAGATTTGAGGGAGGAAATTGGAATGCTAATACGCGTGAAAGCCCCTCGCCCCTCTTCCTTCTTCCAGTCGGATGTGCAGGGCCAGAGGCGCCCTGATTCCTGGAGTCAGGGATTGCCCGTTCAGGGCCCTGGCCGGCTCCCCTTAGGGTCCACACAGAGTGAACGTTGGGGAAGAGTGGGGCTAACAGCAGCTCCAGACCCAGCGGGCGGGCGGGCGGGAGGAATCGACGTGCCTGTAAAAACTCCATGACCTTTTCTTACTTGCAGATGTGTTTCCCAGGAGAGGCACCTCTTTGGGGTCAAAGTGATCAAGTGGTCTAGACAAACCAGTCTCTGTGCGATGGCTGTCACAACTCAAGAGCAGCGCTTCCTAAGGCTTTCAACAAGGGCCCTTTCCGAAGGAGCCCTGGTGGCGCAGTGGCTGAGGCATGGGGCCGGTGACTGTTCCACCCCACCAGCAGGTCTTGTGAAGATGCACGGCCAGGAAGGTCTCTGGAGGGTCACCGTGAGTGTGAATCTGCTCCCTAGCTGTGGGTTTGGTTGCGGGCCCAGAGTCGATCAATCGCCAGGCCGTTCTGTGCGATTCCTCCAGGCAACCCCAGAACCGTCTGCTGCTCAGAACAAACCCCATGTGGGTTTCTGAGACGGTAAGTGGCTGGTGGGTGCAAACTGCTGACCTTGCTGTTGGGACTGCAACACTGCAATGCTGTCACCAGGGCCCCTCCAACAACAACTGCAGTTCTCATTAAGAGCAGTGATTTTTTATTTAGGGACGAGGCATTGCTTACGCACAGTGACCCCTGTGGGTTTCTGAGACGGTAACTGTTTATGGGAGTAGAACACCACCTTTTCTCCCCCGGAGCTGCTGGTGGTTTTGAACTGCTGACCATTATACAGTGAAATCCATTAGAGCCGGAACGTGACCAAACGGAGCCGTTTTCCAGGTCTCAAAAGTGCCCCGCGTTTGACAGGGTACATACAGCCTTGCCAGTTTTCTTCCCCTCCATGCTATTGGAGAAGACTTGATTCTTCCTTCTCTGACAGGTCTCTGACTTGCATGCGTTCCAGTTTTCACAGGCTTTAACGTATGACACCAGGCGTTTAAGCTCTCTGTGACTCAATCCCACTCTTGGTGTGTCAGTCTGTCGTACGGTGGCTGGTTGTTAATGTGGTGCTGGATTCTGCCAGCAGGGTCCCCCAAGGCCAGCTTCCTGACCAGATCAAGGCAGACTAGGAAGAAACACCTGTAATCTGCTTCTGGAAGTTAGGCAAGGAAAGTCTGGAGGGGCAAGGCCGAATAGTGTCCCATCGAGTGCAGAAGCATAAGGTCCACGGCTGGAAAGATCGTGAAGGTGCTGCGGGATCTGGCAGCATTTTGTTTTGTTATGTCGAAGGGTAGCGTGAGTCGGAGCCAACTTTAGTGCCACGCATACGCACATGATCTTGTCTCTAAGCTGGCAGGGGGAGGTGGGGACGATAATGTCCTGTGCTATGAGGACTTGAACGCATGATAGAAATAGAAGTATTGTCTGACTAATAACCCAGAGGTTGGAACATTGATGCAATACCCAAGATGGGCAAGTTTATCAGTGGGTCCACTGCTTCTGGATACCCATGAATCAGCATGGGGGGAAGTTTCCACTTCTGCTCCCAGAAAGCTAGCGATGTAGCTTTTCTGGCAGGGTACTTTCAGGGGCACAGCTACAAGACAATCTGGGTCCCCACAGCTTCCCTGTGGTGGGAGAGAGATTATGGATGCCTCCCCCTAGGTCAAGGTTAACTTGCTTGAGTTCTTTGGGGCCATTTCCCATTTACCTGGTGCACCGGAGCAAAACCAAGAAGCCAACTTCACTGCCACTGAGTCGATGGCAGCTCCTAGAGACCCCTGTGGGTTTCCCAGTCTGTCTGCTGTGGAGCTGCTGGTAGTGTCGAACTGCCAGCGATGCAGATCGCAGCCCAGGGTGCAACCACTAAGCCAGCACCTGAGCAAAGTGCAGGCTGTTTGACAACCCCAAGGACCAGTGGTGCTTAGAGCAGAGCTGTAGATCAGATGTGCCCAAATATTCTCAGGGCAGTGGGACTTTAATTGGGATGGTAATAAAATGCAGATTCGGCTCTGGGGCACGGCTGAGTCCTGCATCTCTAACAAACAGCCAAAGTCTCGGGTCTATTTCCGTCTGCAGGCAGATACTTTTCTCTAGAGCAGCCTTTGGATGAAAAAATGAATAAACATGTGCATAAACAAGGCAGAGTTGCTGGGGAGACAGCATTTTCTGCAACCGCGGTTCTGCATCAGCCCCACTTTCCCATCACGCGCACAGCCCATCAGTGACAGTTCGCCTTCAAAGTAGTTATTTTCAACTTACTGAGGACAGAGGCCAAGGGGCCAGCGCCTTGATGTTGCTCCAGTGTCTACAGCCCTCACTCACGTCACCGAGGGACAAGTGACTAAGCTCTAGCTCCCCTGATAAATCCTGGGGGGGCCAAGCCAATCGTTATGGCCTTGTTCCTCTTGCCAGTGGTTGATTTTTAGGCATGATCCTGTGACACTGTTTTGGCTAGTAAGAGGCGGGGGGTGGGGGGCAAGGCTGCTGGAGAGGTGTTTGGGGAAGACTTTTTAATCCTTAAGAAAGCATACAAAGGAAGAGCTAGCCGATACCCCCCCCCACACACACACACAGCTGTAGTTGTAATGCATGTAACTGTGGCAGCCACCCTGTGACAGGACCAAACCCAACCCACTGTCATTGACTGGATGCTGATTCATAGTGACCGTGTAAGACACGGGAGAAGTGCCCTGTGCATTCCCCACATGGGAACTGTTGGTGGAAGTAGATTGGCCTGTCTTTCTCCTGCGGAGCGGCTGGGGGTTGCACACTGCCCACCTCGTGGGTCATCGCAGCCCAACTCGGAACCATGACACCACCCACCGGGTCTCCTTGTGACAGGACAGAACTAGCGGTTCTGACAAAGTGAAGAAACATTTTAAAGTGGGCCCTTGATGACATTGTTGAACTGCCGATGTAACCATTTCTGGAGCTACCTCCCTCTGGATTTCTTAATATGTCAAAGAATGCCTTTTCTTTATTCTTCCAGCCAATGGAGTAGAAAACTGTTTTAACGTGCAGTTGAAGCCACGCAGAATGACACAATGGTTTAATTTCTCAGATGGTTAAGAATTCATGCTAAAACTGGCCCCACAGTTCTTTCCCTGCGTGTCATAGTTATCGTCACAAACTTAAATTCCAGGCTCAAGTGGCAGAAAACGTCAGTGTGAACAGAAATGCCCGGTGTCCAATGGCAACAGTGCACGCATCGCCTCAGAGCCGCTCATTCTACAATGAAATGCACTTCGGCACCTGAAGCGCAGCTTTCAGGTGGTTGGACGATCTTCTTCACAATTCCACTTCGCCTTGTGTGTGTGATGCCTGCCACACGTGAGTCCACGAACATGGCTCTTACAGCGTTTTTGCTGTAGACAGTTATCCAACGGATGAGTCTAGAGCAACTGTCTTATTCCAATGTTTTTTGGACCCATTGAAATAACCGTGCTCCAGATACTTTCCAGTATTGTCCCAAATAATAAATAGCTCAGATGTTGGGAGAAATCAAGGACACTCATATTTTCCAGGGCGATCAAGTTTTATCAGCAGGTTCGCTGCCTGCGGATGCTCAGGGATCAGGCATGTGGGGACGTTTCTGCTGGGTGAGAGCTGTAGACATAGCTTTTCTGTTAGGGTCTTTCTGACAAACTAAGTTCGCCTGGCTTTTCTGGTGCCTGAGATGGAAGCTTAAATAAGTGTGTTGTGCAAGCGCTCAGCTCTGTTGTGGCGCAGCAGTGTGGAACATCTAGCCCGAGGGCAGTGGAAACCGTCCCTTCGTGCTCAGTATCAACCAACATCACACGCCTCACCAAAGAGAAGCAGCTCTAGCCATTACCTGAGGGGGCAGGTACATTTTTGACCACATCTAGCAGGCTAGTTTTTAAGTTGATAATTCTATATGCCCCACAAATATCCAAATGGCCCTTGGCAGAAAAAAGGGTTTTATTTTCCCCTCCCCTGATGTAGCGCCCGAGTCTCCCACAACCTTTCAACAAGCTCCTTTTCGAAGAATCCCAGCGTGCCAACGTCTACAGCTTGAAATGAAACACCTTGATGCCTAGATTATGCCCCCAAAGCCCTCAACTTTGTTCCTCTGCTCCAATTGCTAAAAAACAAAAACAAAAACAAACTAGCAGACACATATTCCTAAAACACTGCATCATGAGCCAGAACGAGGGGACGCAACCTAGGCAGGCCGGAGCCGCTGCCGTCGCCATGACCCGCGGTAACCAACGCGAGCTTGCCCGCCAGAAGAATATGAAAAAGCAGAGCGACTCGGTTAAGGGAAAGCGCCGAGATGACGGGCTTTCTGCTGCTGCCCGCAAGCAGAGGGACTCGGAGATCATGCAGCAGAAGCAGAAAAAGGCAAACGAGAAGAAGGAGGAACCCAAGTAGCTCTGTGGCTTCGTGTCCAACCCTCTTGCCCTTCGCCTGTGTGCCTGGAGCCAGTCCCACCACGCTCGCGTTCCTCCTGTAGTGCTCACAGGTCCCAGCACCGATGGCATTCCCTTTGCCCGGAGTCTGCAGCGGGTCCCTGTTGTGCTCCCTTCCCCTCAGGTAGCCCCTCGCCCCCTGGGCCACACCTGGGGGGTGAGGGGGTTACCCCTTCCCAGTGTTTTTTATTCCTGTGGGGCTCACCCCAAAGTATTAAACGTAGCTTTGTAAAAACAAACAAACAAACAAACAAAAAAAAACACTGCATCATGCTTACCTCTGCTCATAAATCCACAGGAAACTTTGGAAAGAATTGTTATTTATTTATTTATCTATCTATTTATTTATTTTTGTTGTCTCAATTGTGTCAGAAGACAAATTCAAACTAGTTGTAGCAAAAAAATGAAAAAAAATCATTTATTGGTTGATGTAGCTGTAAGAACCGAAACCAAACCAAACCAGGAAGGCGATGTCTTGAGCTGGGTCCAGCCCCCACGTGTGTCAGAGCAGAGCAGTGCCCCGCGGGGTTTTCAGAGGCGGATTTTTCAGACCTAGCTTGCCAGGCTTTTCCTCTGCTGAAATCCAAAGGGGACGAAATCGCTCCATTCAGGGGCTCATGCTCTGGCCTGAGGTCTTTGTCATTTTTTATCTCCCAACTCACTTCAGGTTGCAGCAGAGTTAGGCCCTGGTTACATAGCCTTGGAAAAAGAAGTTGATGGGCTTTTAACCTCCACTCCTAACACACACACACACACACACACACACACACACACACACACACACACACACACACACACACAGGAGCAGACCTGCCTTATTGCTTCCTCTACCTCTGACCAGAACTCTGGTTGATCCTGAAGGAGTATTGTGTTCATCACTGGACACATAAATGCTCTGAGGGACAGGGCTGCTTTTTTAAACTTCTAGTTTTGTGTGTTTGTTTTTTTATTTAAGGTTATTTTTCATGAGCAAGCTGGGGCCATGTGCCATCTGCCAAGGTGTGAGAGATGGGCACAGTTCTTCTAGACCAGGGAGAACACTCCTTTCCAAAATACTTTCCACAGAAGGGGGAGGAAGAGAGAGTGGAGCACACCGTGGCCCACCAAGCCCTCAGGATGATATCCCTGGTCAAAGCAGTCAATTCACAGAGAAGGACATATGGCCGGCCCCACTATGAGATACGACATCCTTCACTGACCCACAGCCCTACAGGGACAACACTGAAGACATAGTGTGGGAATTGCGCCCGATCTGATCCCACCACGCTGAGGCAACACACTAAGGGCATGCAACAGAACAGCAAGGGGAGCAGAGCAAGGAAGTCCCCAGGGAAAACCAAAAATAGACTTTGGGGCCAGGGCTTGGCACCCCATCAGATTCAACCAGAAAATACTCTAAAGGTCAACAAACAGTCCTTGAACTAACAATGAGCTTTTATTTTTTGTTGTTGTGTTGTGTTTTTTTGTCATTGGCTTTTTGTTGTTGTTTTGTTTCCTTTTGTTGCTTGGTTTTGCTCTATCTTGTTTTTGTGCATGTTATTATCTCCACAGGTCTGTCTAAATAAGATAGACTGGATAAACTATCTGGAGGAGAAAACAACGAGACTGACAGTTCCGTGGGGACATGGGAGAGGGGGAGGTGGGAGGAAAGGAAGGGGTGTTAGCAAACCCAGGGAAAAAGGAACAACAAGTGATCCAAATTGGTGGTGAGGAGGGTGTAGGAGGCCTGGTAGGACATGATCAAGGGTAATGTAACCGAGAGAAATTACTGAAACCCAAATGAAGGCTGAGCATGATAGTGGGACAAGAAGAAAATAGAAGGAAATAGAGGAAAGAACTAGGAGGCAAAGGGCATTCATAGAGGTCTAAATAAAGGCATGTACATACGTAAATATATTTATATATGATGAGGGGGAAATAGATTTATGTGCATATATTTATTGGTCTAGTATTAAGGTAGCAGATGGACATTGGGCCTCCACTCAAGTACTCCTTCAATGCAAGAATACTTTGTTTTATTAAACTGGCATTCCATGATGCTCACCTTCCCGACACAATCGCCGAAGACAAATGTGAGCATAAGCAAATGTGGTGAAGAAAGCTGATGGAGCCTGGCTATCAAAAGATATAGTATCTTAGGGTCTTAAAGACTTGAAAGTAAACAAGCAGTCATCTAGCTCAGAAGCAACAAAGCCCACATGGAAGAAGCACACCAGCCTGTGTGATCACGAGGTATCAAAGGGATGAGGTATCAGGCATCAAAGAACAAAAATTCATATCATTGTGAATGAGGGGGAGTGTGGAGTGGGGACACAAAGCTGTGTAGGAAACTGGACATGTGTAGGAAACTGGACATCCCCTTAGGGAAAGGTTGCAGGGAGGAGACAAGCCAGTCAGGGTGCAGTGTAGCAACGATGAAACATATAACTTTCCTCTAGTTCCTAAATGCTTCCTCCCCCCACCCCCACCCTACTATCATGATCCCAAGTTTACCTTACAAATCTGGCTAGACCAGAGGATGCACACTGGTACAGATAGGAACTGGAAACAGGGAATCCAGGGTGGATGATCCCCTCAGGACCAGTGGTGAGAGTGGCGATATGAAGAGGGTGGAAGGAAGGTGGGGTGGAAAAGGGGAACCAATTACAGGGATCTACATATAACCTCCTCCCTGGGGGACGGACAACAGAAAAGTGGGTGAAGGGAGATGTTGAGATGTTGGACAGTGTGGCACAAATAGTTGGTGCTTGGCTACTATCTGAAGTCCACTCGGAGAACTGCAAAAGAAAGACCTGGTAAGCAGCCTCCTTAAAGACGACAGCCTAGACAGCTCTGAGCAGCTCTGCTGGGCAAGGCTTGGGCTTGCTGAATTTACTGAAGGGCAACTACTTTGAATTTTTTTTTTTTTGCAACTTCCTGGCCTCCTTTTCCCATTCATAGCCCCGGGGGAGGCCAGGAGTGGTCTTCACAGGCCAATGGCACCCAGGGAGAATCGCCCCATTGTGTCCGGGGGGGGGGGGGGGGGGGGGGGGGGGGGGGGGCCTTCCTTTAGGCAAATCTGAAGAGTGTGAAAGGACCTATTTAAAAGGGTCTGATGAACAAAGACAAAATACAGATCAAACTCAGGCGTAATCAAAAGCTGTTTGTTAACAGGCCCATGTCCTTCAAAGCGTTTATCAGGAGGGAGGGGAGACTTATCTTGGGCACTGTGTGGAGAAAGTGGGCGGCTCTGGGGGCGTTCATTTGAAGTTCTAAAGAGATAGATGACTGCCGACCTGGCAGCTGGGTTCCCTAGTATCACTCAGTCTCACGGCTTGTGGGCAGCACTGGCAGATAAGGGTCTGGGAAAAATAACAAGTCATCCCATAGTGGGAAATGTTTATTGGAGAAATCCTCTGAACCCTTCCGCCCAAAGACGTCAAGGTAGAGCAGCCCTTACCTAACCCTGAGGGTTCTTCTGATGTCACAGCAACCTAATTTTTGGATGTTAAACAAAGGCACGGGTGTGGGGGTGGGGCATGTGCTCTCATCAGCCTGCTCTAGAACCTGCCTGCGATGGTGTGTTCAGGGCTGGCCTCTTTAACTCATTGCCAGCGAGTTGATTCCAACTCAGAGCGATCCTCTGGGTCCTAGAGTCTAGGACACAATAGATTCGCATGCCATGGTTTCCAAATCCATGATCTTTACGGAAGTGGGCTGTGGTGGAGCAGCAGTGGCGTTAGAACTACATCAGGTTTTTTGTTTTTTTTTAAACAGGGCAGCTTGGTGGTGTAGTGGTTTATGAGACAGGCTGTGATCCCCATGTTCAGCAGTTCAAAACTTCCAGGAACTCCAAGGAAGAAAGACTGGGCTTTCTACTCTCCTAAACAGTTACTGTGCTTGGAACACGGGGTTGCAGTGAGTCAGACTTGACCTGATGGCAGTGAGTTTGGGTTGGTTTGAGTGAATAATATATGATTCTGATGTTACAATGTTTGCTGTTGCCATAGGATTCCCAAGGTCAGCAGTTAGAAACCACCATCTGATCCAAGGGAGAAAGATGGGGCTTTCTACTCTCGTTAACAGTCACAGTCTTGTAAAGTCACAGGGGACCTTTTACCCTGTCCTACTGGGTTTCTGTAAGGCGCCATCAATGCGATGACAGTGATTAATGATAATGAGTCTTGGGGCACAATAACAAAGCACTTTGTGTCTAATCTGCCAACTGAAAGGTAGGTAGATCAATCCCAGTTGCTATCTGCTCCCATAAAGAACGTTGCAGCCTAGAAACCCCGATGGGGCAACAGTACTACTCTGTCACACTGGGTGCTATGAATCAAGGCAAAGTCAATGGCACCTAGTGACAACTTCAATGATAGCAGTTAGGGAAGGAGAGGGAGATAGAGACAGAGCTACTGTCCAGTAAACTCCGACTCATGGTACCCTAAGCACAATGGAGCAGGAGATTGCCTGGTTGTACATACACGGTGCATTGTACATACATTGTATGATCCTTACGACCATAACCAGCAGTGCCTCTCTCCCTCTTACTAATGTCTTACTTCACCAAATATGATCCCCTTCTTTAGCAATGGAGCCAGGGTGGCACAGGCATCAAAAGCTGCTAATCACTAAGTTGGTGGTTCAAACCCACTATCCATTTCTTGGGAGAAAGAGAAGGTTTCTCTGGTCCCATAAAGATGTATAGTCTTAGAAACCCTCAGGAGCAGTTCGACTGTCCTCCAGGGTCTCGAAGAGTTGGAACTGACTCGCCGGCAGTGGCTTGTTTTTTTCCTCAGTGACCTATCCACAGCGAGTGAGTCAGACAATATTTTGTTGTGATCTGTAATTTTTTTAATGACTAATTTTCAGATGTCGCTTGCCAGCCCTTTCTTCCTCTCTGTCTTAGTCAGAAGGCTCCATGGAAACTTTTCCATCCTGGTTGTCGCTGCAGGCCTTTGAAATGCTGGTGGCATAGCTTCCAGTCTCACAGCAGGCCACCACAGTATGGCAAACTGACCGACCGACAGGTGGTAGCTTAATGATAGTAGGTGCCATTGATTGAGAGCCTCCCACATGCCCGGCAGGCACTGTACGCTAGTGACTCTTGATCCCACCACACCCTGGACTCTTCTTATCTCCAATTTACAGACGAAAAAGCCAAGGAGTGGTTCACATAAGGCCCCCAGTGGGCCCCCAGTGGAGCTGAGAGCCGAACCTCGGTGCCTTCCTATAACCAAAGCCTGTGTTCTCAACCTCCCATCACACTGACGTCCTAACTATGGCAACCAAGGACTTCACTTTTGGGGGTGGGGTGGGATGGGGAGGAGTAGGAAGTGGGAACTGAAGAATTCTCATTCTGAACCCCAGTCCCAGAAACAGAGGCCGAGACACCCAGAAGTCAAAGGGAATCACGTCGAACTAGTCATGGAACTAGTTACAGGGTGGTTTTAGACAAGCGCTGAGGCAGTCACCAAGAAATGTCAGGACTCTGGAACCAGGGTGACGTGATGATGACAGAGAGAGCTACATCCACTCAGCTACCTATTACCAGGTATTTATTACCTGAGTGATGTGTATACTTTTTCTATCGGCATATCAGTATGTTTACTAACACTTCTGAAAGCAGCCATTATAAAATGGCCTGCCCCAAGCAGTAGTTCCTAACGAAATTTAAAGCTATCTACACTTACATTTATTAAAACTCCAAATGTCAGTTTCTCGTTTCCAGTGCCTACAAGTAGAGATAGAGCATTTTCATCATTGCAGGAAGTTCTATTGGACAGTGATGCTACACAGTCTTTCTGGACTCTCGTTCCTGACCCAGGATGGTCACAGCTCCATTTTATCTGCTGTCGTCCATAGCAGAAGAAGGTTACCGTGTAGCCTCTGTATCCTTACCCCATTCAGCCACTTCACCGAATTCTCCCTTCAGAATCACCAGTTCGCCTTGTTTTGTCAAAGTTTTCTTCAGAGTCTCGATGGTTCTCGAAGATCTTGGTCACCCTCCTTCTTCAAGAATGTTCTTCTCTGGGGTTCTAGAACACTACCCTCTCTTGGTTCTCTTCCGACCTCAATGAGATGCATGGCTTCAGTACCTCCGCAGGATCTCTCCCTTGTGAGACCCCCTGAGGCTCCTAAGCTCCCAGCCTTCCACTTGCCTTTTCTCCCGTGACCCCATCAGCCAGAGCGGCCTTGGAAAAGTGAAAACAAAGCACGCTTCCTGGACTTAAAGCCAATGGCTTTCCCTAGCGGCTAGAGGAAACCCAAGGTCTTTAGGGAGCCTTTCGAGGCCCTGTATGAAATAGCTTATGTCTGCACTGGATAGATGTTGGGGTACCAACCCCCACAATCAGATGGGTCCAAGGGCGGTTGTGTAATTGAGGGGTAAAATTAAACATCACCAGACAGGATAAAGCATGCAATTTCTCACCCCCAGGACGGCCATGATCTCAGTAGCCAGATCCGCACAGAGAGAGCGAATATATTTCCATTCAAGACTTATATACACTCAGGGTGTGTGGAAGCCCCCCCAGCTATAGGCAACCACATGCGTCACAGGAAGGGGTTGTACTATGGTTACACCTGTAACAGGAGAGGGACGAGCTAGAGGTGTACATGCAATAGGAAGGGAGGCATGCATGTGACAAGGGGGATGCATGTGACAGGTTAGGCAGACTCTAGAGTCAAGATGGCAGCCTAGTCTTGGTCCTCTGTGAGTTGGCTTGACCTTAGTCTTTGGGCTCTCCTTCAGGGGAACAATCCACTGTCCTTATCAGAAGGGAGTGGGTCCTAGTTAGGGTGGGACAGACTATAAGGTCTGATTGCTCTAGATGGCTGATAACCTTTAACAGTTGACCTCCAGGTGTATGGTCATTGACCATGTGTATTAGCAAGCAACACCATATAATATGAGGGGACAACCTGGGAAATAACCTTTCCGTTTCCCACAGAGAGGGCCTCTATTATGCATTACATAAGCGGTGCAGAGTGGCCATATCTGATCTCAAGTCAGGATACCGCAAGTCAGGATCAGTAAACAGTAAGAACACAGTCATTGTTCTATAGCCATGCCTCTCAGCCAGTACTCATGTCTCTCTCTTTGGCCTCTGCCTCTGAGAGCCAGGAAGCCCACTCACTGCTCTGTGTCAGTCTCAGCACTGCTTCCACGCTCTGCTTCATCCGGATACCAGGCCCATCCTTTGCTCTGTCCCATGGTCTCTGGTGCCTCTGGTCTCGGCCTCCACCACTTCAGACAGAGATCTCCATGCTCTTATTGCAGGGGCCCTTCGATTTCTCTCTCCTGCCTCAACGGTGGCTCATTCTTGTAGGCAGGGTGGTAACTGAAACGGACCAATTCCTCCTGTTAGTGTCTCACGTGTCCTGTTGACATAGTCCCACATAATCACTTGGTGAGAGTGAGCGATATGAACAGAAGAGCCATATTAAGATATTCCACCCCCCGCACTCACTCAGAGCCTTTGTGGTTGGCACTGTCCCCAAGACTTGGGATAGCTCATTCTTTGCCACCATTTGGTCCTTAGCTAAACTTTTATCTTCTCAGAAAAGTCATCCGTGGCCACTCTAGATAAAACACTTCTTCCCACTATACCCGAATGTATATTTTATGTGATCTCATTTCATTTTATTTCTGGCACTCACCAGTAACTGAACTCTCCTCATTGCCTTGTGCTTCATAATCTATTTTCCCCAACATTAGCATATGAGCTCCCGGAGGGTGGGGTCTCTGTCTCTTTTGTTCACGAAGATATCCTCGGTCCCAGCAGCAAACTCTGATGCATCATTGTTGTTGTTCGCTTCTGTGGGGTCCAACCCTGACTCATGGTGGCCTCACACGCTACCAGAAGGAATGCTGCCCAGTCTACACATCCACACTGTCAGTCCTGGATCCACCGAAGGGGTATAGGAGCTTCATTTGCTGGGTTTTAGAAGTCGATCTCCCAGCTTTTCTTTCTAGTCTACTTTGTCTGGAAGCTCAGCTGAAAGCTGTGAAGTGCCACAGTGACCTGAAAAGCTTCCACTGAAGGTGGTGGCCAGCACAGAGAAACGTGAAAGATTTTTAGACTGAAAACACTTGCTGTCTACCAAGAATGAACAAGAGTGGCCTTGACACCAGAGAGACTATTATGTCCATAATCCTACAATTGCAGTAACACCAATAGTTTTCCAGTGGACATGTAGACATGTAAACTGACCAGGTGAGGAAGGGGAATGGGACTGTACCCATGAATATAGATAGGATCGACACAGGCTAGTTATACCTATGTAGCCCTGGTGCTGTAGTGTAATGGGTTGGGATGAGATCCACATAGTCAGCAGTTTGAAACCACCGGCAGCTCCTAGGGAGAAGGACTGTGCTTTCTACTCCTGTAAACAGACTCGGAAACCCACAGGGGGTGGTCTCTATGAGCCAGCATTGACTCGATGGCAGGGAATTTTGAGGTTTTTTATTTACATATGCTGCAACTATGTCCATGAATATGGTCGAGCATAAAAGGACAATGTCATGAAACCGTCTTAGCCACAATTAAGCACTACTGGGCCTGGAGGCTTAAGACCATAGGGGGCATCCAGGTCAAGTGGCACAACATGGTGCACTAAGGAATGGTCCACGTTCCACTTCTGTGAGTATCCACTGGGGTTCTACAAGTGTGTGGGCCGCCATGTAAGGTGCAACATGTCATCTCCTCCTGTGGAAACGAAGGAGAGTGAGGAGCAACCAAGAGCTATGGAAACAATGAGCCCCAAGGACAAATGACCACACGAGCCCTGCTTCCACAGCGCGGAGACCAGAGAACTAGAACGAGAAGAACCCTACCAGCACTACGGGCTGTTCTGAAAGGGATCGCCTTTCGAGGTCCTGGACAGCCAGGGAACAAAATGTGGAACACAATTCAAAATCAGAAAAAAGGCCGGGCTTACTGGTGGAACCCCTGTGACCACGGCCTTTCCTCATCTGTAGACCTGGAACTGAACTCACACCCTGGCTTAATTTCCAGACAAGTCTTTAAGGTAAACAATTGTACCAGGGGCGGTGCAGACTCCTTAGGACAGTCAAAGGTCAGCATTGGACCAAGGACGAAGTTCAGAAACCAGGACAGGATAGAAGGGAAAGTGAAAACAAGAAAGACATGAAGTGGGATGAGTGATGTTATTATGCTCAATGACAGGAAACAAAATGGGTGATATGTGTTGAATGCAACTGATTTGCTCTGTAAACTTTTATGGAATGCAGCACAATAAAAAGCTAAAAAAAAAAAAAAAAGAATGGTTTTGGGATTTACATGGACTCCCAGAAAGAGTCAGCCTGTGACATGAGGGGAGATATGGACCACATGGCTTGGAAGGGAGAGGTTTGCTGGGTCAGCCTTTTGCTCTTTGGCCAGCTGGCCTGGCCCATGTTTCAAATGGATTTCCGCTGTATTTTGTAGCTCAATGCATACTTCAAGAATGTAAAACTCGGGGAGGGAGGGGGAAAAAAAGAGGACCTGATGCAGAGGGCTTAAGTGGAGAGCAAATGCTTTGAGAATGATGAGGGCAAAGAATGTACAGATGTGCTTTACACAATTGATGTATGCATATGTATGGATTGTGATAAGAGTTGTAGGAGTCCCTAATAAAATGTTTAAAAAAATGTAAAACTTCTGTAGGATTATTTGTTTTCTTTTTATGACTTCCTCTTGGGCATGTTGAGTAAACACCAGTATGATTTTGAAAGAACTATTTCTTGGCCTTTGCTTTCCCCACCCAAAGTTGGTGTGGTTAAGAAGTGCCACTGAGTTTGCGCAGACTCTTTGCTACTCTGTGCAGCAGAGCCAAACCCCGTGGAGCGCTGTACCAGCTGCACCACTGCAGCCGCAGCGTCCGTTCATCTTGTCCGGGGCTTTGCTCTTGTTGGCTGCCTCTCCATTTTACCAAAGATGATCCCTTTCTCCAGGGATGAGGCTCTCTTTTGAACTTGTCTGGGAGATGACGTCTTACAATCGTTGCTTCTAAGGAGCATTCTGACTGTATTTCTTCCAAGACAGATTTGTTTGTTCTTTTGCCAGGCCATGTATTTTCAATATTCTTTGCCAATACAATAATTCAGATGCATTGATTTTTCCCACAGCCTTCCTAATTTAGTGTCCAATTTTCACATCCTATGAGGTAATGGAAAATACCAGGACTTCCGGTGCATCCCCTCTGACCATGGACCAGGGTAGGGGAAGTGGGTGGGAAATGGAGAACTAACTCCGAGTGACAGGCAGAAGAAGGATTTTGGAATGAGTAGTGGTGAGGGTTGCACAATGTACGGTGGTGAGTGTGACTGAACCGGTGAAATGTATGGGGTGGGAATCGTATGTTGGTGAAACTGTCAAACAGAAGTACATTAATTAATGAAAAAGTATGGAGTCTAAGGTAAAGGCTTCTAGGTCAGCTGTCATCACTTTTTATGGGATGGCATTGATGTACTAAGCGGCTAGTTCCTCAGGCTCTGGACCCCCCCGCCCAGCACACCCCCCCCCCCCGCGAGGTGTTCTTTGCTCTCAGTCACCCCTGGAGGTTGCAGGTGTCTTGGTCTGCTCCTGCTTCCATACTGCAGAGCAAGGGTATGGAACTAAATAGATTTTTCTTATGGGGGAGAAAAACACATTCCTCTTGGGGAGTTCATGAAAAACTAAAAAAAAAAAACAAAACCTCATTGCCATTGCTATGAGTCAATGCTGATTCCTAGCAACCCTATTATAGTGACACTATAGGACAGATTAAAATAGGCCCTATGGGTTTCTGAGTCTATATGTCTCTTTTTTTTAATGTTTTATTAGGGGCTCATACAACTCTTATCACAATCCATACATACATCAATTGTGTAAAGCACATATGTACATTCATTGTCCTTATCATTTTCAAAGCATTTGCTCTCCACTTAAGCCCTTTGCATCAGGTCCTCTTTATTTCCCCCTCCCTCCCCACTCCCCCTCCCTCATGAACCCTTGATAATTTATAAATTATTATTTTGTCATATCTTGCCCTGTCCGACATCTCCCTTCTCCCCTCTTTTCTGTTGTCTGTCCCCCAGGGAGGAGGGCCACATGTAGATCCTTGTAATCAGTTCCCTCTTTCCAATGTCTGTAACTCTTTAAGGGAGTAGAGAGCCTCTTCTTTCTCCTGAGGAGCGGCTGGTGTCTTTGAACTGCTAACTTTGTGGTTAGCAGCCCAATATGTAATCCACTTACACCACTAGGGTTTTTCATCCTTGAGGGTGGTGGGGAGAAAATGGAAAATGACGCAGGCGATTGTAATGTGCCATAAGTTAGAGTGTTAGCAGGAGGTAGGGTGTGACTGAACCCATATGTGCGGGCTTGGGGAGATATCTCAGTCATCTGAACTTGAAAAACGGAGTTGAAGGATCCAGTGTTTTTCCTAATCTGTCTCAGCCCTTAGATGAGTCATTTTGCCTCTCTACCTGGAAAGTTCCCATCTGCAAAATAGAAATGCTCAGACGACTACAGCCACCAGCTCTCCCTACTTCACCAGGTGAGGCTTTTGAGGATTCAGTTGACCTAGAATACAGAAATGATTTGGGAAAGATGAAGGACTCTCAGGGCTTCACCTACAGGCAACAGGATTGGGTGGTGGAGAAGCCGTGATTAATGATTAACGGAGCAGCCAGGCCCCAGATGACAAATCTCTTGTGTCTTTGGGGCAAGGTTGCCAGCTTCTCCCTTCCTCTGAGGCTGGCAGCTATTCTGTGGTGTGTTATTGCTCAAAGGCAGTGCAGGTAGCAGGGTAAACTGGGACTCTACAGGAGACCCCCAGCTTTCACAGTGTGGGGTCCTCCACGTGACACCCCCACCTCCTAAACCCCCCTTCCTGGCTCAGAGGGAGACCTTCTGAATCACCACGTTTTATGACCAAGAGGAAATAGTGCTGCAATTGAAAACCTCCTCTCTATTATTCTGAAAGTAACAAGGAGGGTGCTGTCTGGAATCAGACTGGTCATGAGGATGTTCAGTCTGTTGCTGGTTAAGGTGGATTGTTTTAGGCCCGTGGTATCTCCTGCTGGTCTCAGTCCTGAGACAAAGGGAAGGGAATCCTCCTTGCTTGGCCTGTCTCATCCCTGGTCTGGGGAGGTGGGCTGACTCAGAAAGACAAGGACATCTGCGATGGGATTTGGCAGTTCTCTAGGATAGACAGGTCTGGCTTTCTCCCAGAAATCCTTGCAGAAAGTGGTTGGGTCATTCGCTCTCAGCTTCTCTGTGCCCGTCTCCACTTGCTTCTTATCTCTTTTCCCTTTCTCGTTTTCAACAAATACTTACTGAGAATCTATTATGCGTCTGACATTGTGTCAGGTAGGCACCGTGAAGGAAACAAGGTACAAATGGGACTGGCATTTTAAGTAGCTATTATGAAACTTTTGAAGAGCTATTACTAACAGGCAAGAACATCATCTGAGTTTTCAGGGTGGCCTTTCAGGTAAGTTCACTCTCCACAGCCATAGAATGGATCCTGAACCCCAGTTCCCCGATAGGACAGAGTAGAGTTGTTATTTTTTTAAATGTTAATTTATTTTCTGTAGGGTTTCCATGACTGTAAATCTTTATGGAAGCAGATAGCCTCATCTTTCTCCCTCAGAGTGGCTGGTAGATTTGAACCGCTGACTTCGTGATTTAGCAGCCTGCTTCCTAACTCACTGCACCACCAGGTTCCTTCTTGCAGGTAAGCCTTCCTGGGAAAGGAGCTGAGTTTTATGGGAGAGCTAGACTTTGGAGATGTAGAAAGTGGGGGCTCCCAGAGTGGACACAGCCTGCCCGCTTTGGTTTCTCCTGCTCCCGTCTCCCAGGGGATTGATAAAAACTCCCTTGGAAAGGTTTTCTAACACAAAGCCTTCCCTTATCAGGTTCTGAAGGCATAATCTTTCTACATCTGAGTTCTTCCAAAACGTTTGACCTGCCAGCTAAATAATTTTGTCACCAAAAAATGACAATAGTAACTTTAATACTTTCAGCTCAAAGAGAATATTTTTCTCCAAATTACAGAAAGCATTACTTAATAATTAGGAACACCCTCCCACCCCTTCCCTTTAAAAATAAATTAGTCTGGTCTCTCTGTCTGACACTAAATAAAACCATTTATAATTCTAGTCCCAGACATTTAAGAAGATTCATTGTACATTGTGGGAAAGAGAACCCTGGGAAGAGAGTGTGTGCAGACAAACATTCAGCATTTGTACGTTAAGGATTCTGGGAGGCCAAGGCTTCCATGGAGGGAACCTTCACATTCGTGGGTTGGAGTTGCATCTCAATCACATTCTCCTAAGTAAAAGTTATTCCCCACAATGTCCCCCCATAATAGTGCCACATTTAAGGTGCTGTTTGCAAACACATGGTCATGAACTATATACTTGGAAGTCAACTGCTTGAAGGTTATCTGCCTGAAAGTTGTCAGCCATGGAGAGCAATTAGAACCTATTGTCTGTCCCACCCTAAGTAGGACCCACTCCCTTCTGACAAGGTTAATGGATTGTCCCACTGAAGAAGATCTCAAAGATACCTAAGGTGAAGTCAGCTCAGGGACAACCAAGGTCAGGCTGCCATCTTGACTCTAGAGTCCCTCCATCTGGTTACATATATGCCTTCCTGTCACGTTTGTGCCCCTAGGGCCTCCCCTTCCTATTGCGTGGACACCCCTAGTTCCTCCCCCTCTTGTTACTGTATACCTATTGTACAACCCTTTCCTGTTACCTAAGTGCTTACCGTGGCCTGCCAGGTTATATAAACATTACTCTCTCTCTCTCTCTCTCTTCCCAGACATGGCTCCTGAAGTCATGACTGAGAGGTGCTCCTTTGCATGCTTTATCTTGTTTGATGTCTCTTTAATTTACCCCTCAATTGTACAACCGCCACTTAGACTCCTTAGACAGTTATGGGGTGCTGCTTTCCCACAGTACATAAGGCAATAAGTTCCTTGAGGGCAGGGACTGGGTCTTATTTTTCTAATTCTAGTGTACTGAGGGTCAGTCCTACAATGCTTGATAGGATCGCTATGAGTTGGGATCAACCTGATTGCAGTGAGAATGAGAATGTACTACTTCAAGGGGGCAGTGATGGTTCAGTGGTAGAATTCTTGCCTTCCATGCTGGAGGCTCAGGTTCAATACCAGTCAGTGTACCTCCTGTGCAGCCACCACCCATGTGTCAGTGGAAGGTTGTGTGTTCCTTTGGTGCTAAGCAGGTCTCCACAGAGATTCCAGACTAGAAGGACTAGGAAGAAAGACCTGGGGCTCCGCTTCCAAAAATCAGCCAAGGAGAACCCCATGGATCACAATGGTCTGATTCTACTGCTTGGTCTGGGGCTGGACAGGGAAGCATTTGTTCCTTTGTGCACGTGGTTGCCATGAGTTGAGAGCCAAATTGATCTCAGCTAACAACAACAACAACAACAAAAGGTCTGTTCACACCAGACTGTCACTCACACACTTAAAGAGCACCATAGGTTGTTGTTGTTAGCTGCTGCCTGGCGGGTCCCCACGCACAGTGACTCAGTGCACAACAGAAGGAAACATCAGCTGGCCCTGCGCCATCTTCACGGTTTTTCTTATGTTTGAGCCCATTGTTGAAGCCACCATGTCCATCCATCTTGTTGAGAACCTGTACTTTACCAAGCATGATGTCCTTCGCCACAAGCCAGTCTCTCCTGACATGTCCAAAGTCGGTGAGACCAAGTCTCCACATCCTTCTCTGTAAGGAGCGTCCTGGCGGGACTTCTTTCCAGACAGATTTGTTGGTTCTTTTGGCAGCCCACATACTTTCAGTATTCTTTGCCAGTGCTGTAATTTAAATGCATGGCTCCTTCTTTGACCTTCTTTAGTCAAGGGCTAACTTCCACATGCGGATGAGGCCATTGAAAGTACCCTGACTTGGGGTCAGGCTCACTTCAGTTCTCCAAGTCATATCTTGCTTTTCCACACTCTCTAGAGGTCTGTGCCGCACATCAACCCAAAGGCGTAGCAGGGCCTGTTTGGAATAACTTGGGAATTGGAAAACTGTGGTGGCAGGCCCCTCTTCCAGGAAGACACATTGAGATGAAACGTATGACCAGATGTACTTGGTCTATTTGCCAAGTTTCTCTTCAGCACTTTGGCAGAGCGGGGTCTGCCGTGTCTGCCACATGGCTACTCCCCTGCAGTGCCAAGGGACGAGGCCATGTGGCGACGACCACCTTCTGTCCCTGGGCTTTGACATCTGGAAGGTGGATGACCAACAGGCCTTGGCCAGGCCCCCTGGCCCTTCAGCTTGCCGCATGGTGGTTGGAAGCCATTTCTCAGGAGAAAGCCACAGCAGGAAGGTCACCTTCTGGACCGATCATTCCGGTCCAGGGGCACCAGATGCAATAGGGATTCCAAATCCACGAGCAAACGAACAAAGAACTTTGTTTGAAAAGAAAATGAGATTCTGACAGAGCCGTGGTTGTCCTTTGCTCAATAGGACTGGCACTCTGTAGAGAAGCAACTCAGAAGAGCTTGGTTGGGATCCAATTTCAGTAATTAGTCTGTTCTCAATAAGGCCCGTTAATAGGTCCCTTGTCGAGCAGGCCGAATCCCCTGTCTCAGGTGCCAAGGGCGATTAAGGAAGCCAGCGTTTCGTTCCCCCAGGTAAATCGCCACTCTGTATTTGTTCTCTTAGAGCTGTACCTCAGGATTGTGATCCCCACCTGCACCCCTCCACCCCGGTGCTCGCACTATCTAGCTAAGTAGAGAGCAAGCGCCAAGAAGCCAGGGGCTATGTGTGATCTGCTGGCACCTGGCTTACCCCCAGGCCCTGTGGTTAGACAGCAAAAATCGGCAGTGTGTGCCCCCTTCTTGTGTCCTCACATCCTGCCAGGTCTCCTGCAGGGCAAGAGATCTTGCAGCTCAGGATGATGGACTGTGCTCTTATCACCAGGCCAGCAGGTAGAACTCACCAGTGTCTTCTCGGGAGAAGGATGAGATTATTTTTTACTGTAAAGATTTTTAAAATCTCAGAAACCCAAAGGGGCAGTGCTACTCTGTGCCATCGGATGGCTGAGTTAGCGTCTGCCACACAGCCTTGAGTTGGGTTTGCTTTTGGTCCCGTCAGTATTTCTCTTCTTCCTCTTGGGACCTGCATAGCCTCTATGTGAAGGATCTCAGCTGGCCTGCTGAAGGGTGAGAGACACTAGCCTCCATTGCCCCAGTTGACACCGTGCTAATCCCCAGAAGTATAACTGCAGAGACCAGCACCGACCCACCCATCTAAGTCCAGCTGAGACCAGAACCATTGTCCATCTGAACCCAACCCAAAAGATCACTGAAATAATTTTCAAATAAAGATAAACAAGTGGCCATCTAACTGAGAAGCAACAAAGCCCACATGGAAGAAGCACACCAGCCTGTGTGATCATGAGGTGTCGATGGGATCAGGTAGCAGACATCTAAGATCCAGAACAAAATCATACCCAATGTGAATGTGTGTGTGTATGTGTGTGTGTAGTGCAGACCCAAAGCCCATCTGTAGACAATTTGGACATCCCCTCACAGAAAGGTCACAAGGAAGAGATGAGCCAGTCAGGGTGCAGTGTAGGACTGATGAAGTACACAACTTTCCTCTAGTTCTTTGGTGCTTCCTTCCTCCCACTATCATGACCTCAATTCTACCTTACAAATCGGATTAGAGGAGAACATGCACATTGCTACAGATAAGATCCTGCAACACAGGGAATCCAGGATAGATAAACCCCTTAGGGCCAACAATGAGAGTAGAGATACCAGTAGAATAAGGGGAAGGTGTGGGGAGCAAGAAGGAATCGAACACAAGGATTTATAGATAACCCCCTCCCAGGGGGATGAACAACAGAAAAGTGGGTGAAGGACGACAGAGGATGATGTAAGATATGAAAATAATAATCTATAATGTATCAAGGGTTCATGAGGGAGGGAGGATGGGAGAGGGAGGGGGAAATGAGGAACTGATATCAAGAGTTCAAGTAGAAAGAAAATGTTTTGAGAATGATGATGGCAGCATATATACAAATGTGCTTGACACAATGGATGGATGGCTGGATTGTGATAAGAGATGTAAGAGCCCCCAATAAAAGTATTTAATAATAGTAATACAAGAATTATCAACTAAAGAAATGGTGACTGTTTGAAGTCACCAAGTGTGGGTGTGGTTCTAAAACTGATTTTAGTGATTGTACAACACTTCTTGATGTGCTTGAACTATTGAATTGTATGATATGTGAATTACATGCCAATAAAACTGTCAGGGGAAAAAAAGCACTAATTGATAAAGTGCCTTCCTAAGAGGTATCTGTGGGTGAGTTACTGATAAAATGCGACCTGATCAGAAATAAAGTGTGTAGTTTTATTTTCCTCCAAATATTATTCACTGACAGAAATTCTGCCCGGGTGCTAATTTGCTGTTAACTATCTCCTTTCCATTATATAAGCTGCATGTGGATAGGAGAAGACCTTATTTAATTTGCCTTTAAATCCCTCTCTCCTGGAATAGCTCTGGGCACAAAGGATGCACACAATAAATTATTGAATGGAAGAATAAATGAATTTCATTAATATCACTTATCAAGATGCTAGCTGAGCAAAGAGTCTGAGAGTCGGTTAGCAGATATATTGATGCGTCAGTCCAGGTAACTAGAGAAACAAATCCGTAGAAACTCATATGTGTATATAAAGGATAATTGTACATTTAAAAAGCATCCCAACCCAGTCCATTCCAAGCCATAAGTCCAATATTAGCCCATATGTCTGATACCAATCTACAAAGTCCTCTTCAGACTCATGAAACACGTGCAGTGATGCTGAACGCAGGATGATCACAGGCCAGTGGGTAGAAAGTCTTTGGATCCAGTGGTGCTGTCAGCATCTCAGCGCTGGCAGGTCTCTCCACAGGGCTTCTACGGTTCAGGGCACAAACATAGTTCCATTGACTTGTCAGGAGAGTGCTTGCGAGAGAGTGAGCAGAGAGGCTCTCCCACCTCCGATGAGGAAAAACCAGATTTCCCAGAATGCTCAGGAGAAAGCCAAGCTCACACAGAGGTCTCGTTGGCTATGATCTGATTGACAGACTAGGCTCCATCCCTTCACTCTTAGTCCTCTCAGGTAAAGTCCACAATTGACACCAGATTATGTAACTACCACACTCGGCTGATATGTTCTTGGTGCATTTTCCTCAATTCCTTTCTTTGTACATTACTACGTACCGAAGTCTGGCAAGTGAAAATGAAGGATCCTAAATTTGTCGGAAGTCCCCATGTGGCGCCAACGGTGAATGTGTGTTCATCTGCTCGCCTGGAAATTAGAGGTTGGGGTCCACCCAGAGGCACCACTAAAGACAGGCCTGGTGATCTGAAAAATCCACCACTGAAAGCGGTAGAGAACTCAGTTCCGCTCGGATGCATGCATGTAGAGTGGCCAGTGAGCTGGGGTGGGTTCACCCACAACTGGTTTGGAAAGTTTGCGGAGATTCTGCTGTGTTTGCTTTCTCACTTCTTAGGCCCCTGCTTCTCCCTCCCCAATCATTCTTTTTTTTAAAAAATATCATTTTATTGATGGCTCATACAACTCTCATCACAATCCATATATATATATCAATTGTGTCAAGCACATTTGTACATTGGTTGCCCTCATCATTCTCAAACCATTTGTTTTCTACCTGAGCCCTGGTATTCGCTCCCCATTTTTCCCCTCCCTCATGAACCCTTGATAATTTATAAATTATTATTATTTTGACATCTCCCTTCACCCACTTTTCTGTTGTCCATTCCCCAGGAAGGAGGTGATATGTAGATCCCTGTAATCGGTTCCCCTTTCCACCCACCCTCCATCCACTCTCCCGGTATTGCCACTCCACTGGTCCTGAAGTGATCATCTGACCTGGATTCCTCCTTCCCCAATCATTCTTAATGATCCGTGTTTCGGTGAGGAAAACCTTTACTTGCTCGCATATTCTCTAGTGAAAACACCAGCACCACCGATAGCACCGTCAACAATCACACTCACAACAGGCACTCTTTCTTTGGAGTCCTCTCTTTTCCCTCTCCTTACTCTGACTGGCTCTCTTAGTCTCTTTGGACTTGCTTATAAACACTCGTATTTGTTTTCGGTCTTGGATCTAAATGCATGAAGAACTGACTCAGAAAACTGAGCCTGAGTTTCACTTTATAAATAGAATTATATGTATTCACTCATGAATTGATTGATAATTTATTCACACATGAATCAATGACACAACTACAAAACCCTCTTTATGATGCATCAGACCCTGAATTAAGCCTTTCTCACCATCGCTCGTGAGGGAGTGCTGGTGACACAACGGCTAGGTG
This sequence comes from Tenrec ecaudatus, assembly GCF_050624435.1. Taxonomy (NCBI): domain Eukaryota; kingdom Metazoa; phylum Chordata; class Mammalia; order Afrosoricida; family Tenrecidae; genus Tenrec; species Tenrec ecaudatus. The sequence goes on along the minus strand of NC_134542.1, from coordinate 115,305,974 downwards.
CATGACTGCGGACTGAAAGGAGAGCAATTCCGACCCGCCAGCAGCTTTGCGGGGAAAGATGTGTGGTCTGCCTCAGAGACTCACGGCCTGGGAAATCGGGGGGCCAGTTCTCGTCGTCATCGCTGTGAGTTGAAGTTGACTGGGCAGCAGTAGGGTTGTTGTTTTTTTATCATGAGTAAATAATCTGTAGGTTTTATCACGAACAAAATATATAACTGGTATTTCATTTTGAAAACAGGGACCTAGCACAGTAAGTGAGTATATGCTTGAAAATGGTCAAACACACAGAGGACCTCCTTTAGCTTTTACTGTCAGAGACTTCAGCAGCTGAGCAGTAATTAGGATAAAGAGGTGAATTTGATTTTCCCAGACAGCTTTTGAACTCTTGATGGCAACCATCCTCCAAAAAATAGTTGAGAGAGCAAGGAATGGATGGGTTTCTACTGTCGATAGTTCAACATTTCCAGCACGATCAGTCCTCTGAACCTTAGGCTCAAGGGAGAAGCTTCCTTTTTGCTTTCCGAAGCTCCTTCCTGGATAACTGCCGACACGATTTCTTTCTCCTCGGGCTTGGCACTGACTGTGAGCCACACATGTCATATTGGACATAAAATATGGGTTGGCGCTTTGCCCAGCACTCAGCAGACCTCACAGAGAGAGCTTTGGCTGAGCCAGTTAAATCCCTCAAATTTTAAGAATGGGAAATTTATGGCTGGCTGGGATCTTGCTTTTCACTTCTTTCCCAGTGAGTCTTGCACATAAAGTTCATCTTCCTTTGCCTGTCTTCTAAGGGTGACCTCTTTGGCTTCCCAATGAACCTACGCGACACCGGTTTCCAGGGGTGAGTAAAAAAGCAAAGATCCAGGGCCAGGCCCACCTGCACTTCTGTCTGTCATTAACCTCGTCAATAGGGATTCATTACACACTCACTCGTGCTTAATCTCCCCCAGAGTCTAGATTTATTGTTACGACATGTCAGACCTCATTGGGCTTCCAAGTATTTTGGATTCACTTGTAGGTGGGCCTCAGTGGCAATGCAATATTTGAAGACAACGTTCCGCATACGCGTCTCATGCTTTTATTCCATTACGATCTGTTATTCTGGGCTTATGAATTGAGCCCAGTGGATTTACAGAGGCTGAGCCAGTTTTTCTAAAGGCTTTACTCCAGAAAGACCACGTAGGTGGCATTTTCAAACAGACTCTTTCCCTCTGGGCAGCACACCCAGCTTCTGCTTCGTATTGACCCATATCAGTCAAGACTGGTCTCTTTACTCATGCCAAGACACCCAGATCGTGGAAAGCCCAAGGACAAGGATCAACACGCAGATACCGGAAAGCACCCCAGGAGGATATGAACACTAATTAGAATCCCCTTTTCCTGAGCACAGCTAATGGTCACTCTTTTGTTCAGTATCCCGAGTAAATCCCCTCACTACAGATTTCCGTACTTAGAATCATATTTGCCTACCTGGTGACTGTTAGGATGGCCGAATTAGCCACGGCAATGAAAGAAAGGAGTGAGTTGCTTTTGTGGTTTGGTTCCCCCGTCATCTACACTACCTGGACGTACAGAGGGTTCATGAAGCCACCCCTAGAAGGAAGAAGCATTAACTGGGACATGGCCTAGGAAGCACCCGCAGAAGTTATGAGCTCAGGAAGGGTAAGGACACATGTAAGTATTTTGAATAGACACTTTGTACCGTCTTTGTGTTGAACTAAGGCCACTATTTTTTTCTCACTTTGAAAGAAAAATTATGGAGGCCCTTTTTAGGGTTTTCATGATTTGTGACTGAAATTCTTAAGAGCCTGGGACACTCATTAGCAAGTGCACACTAGTCACTTGCATGTTTTCTGTGTAGGAAGAAGAAAATCCTGTTCTCTCTTAGGAGCGAAAGAAGAGGAGTTTTGGTGTAGAAGACTACAACCCTTCTCGGATGATTTTATTACCGGTTGTGCTAAGATTAAAGATTAAATTATGCTGATATTTTGTTCAGATACAAAAATAGCCCCTTCAACAATGAAAATCTAGTAATGGTGATTTCCTGTAGACACGAAATATTTCTCTGTCTTGTATCTGCAGATCAAGAGGAAGCCAGTCAGATGCTTGTAGTGAGTTCCCTACCAGAGAAGGCCAGACAGACTTGAGGTTATGAGGTCACCATAGAGCCAGCAAGCAGACCTGCTAAAAAGGTGAGCATACACACCATCCCAATGTAAGAGCACCTTAATAGAGGCATGACTGGGTCAAAGGGAAAACGTGTATTTTCAAGACTGGTCCAGGGTCATGCATGGATCAGTTGCCTGTCATCTAATTCTGGTCCCCAAGCCAAACTCTCTGCTTTCAAGTCAATTCTGACTCTTAGCAATCTTATAGGACAGAGTAGAATGGCCCTTTGGGTTTCTGAGGCTGTAAATCTTTGTGGCAGCAGAAAACCTCGTCTTTCTCCCATGGAGTAGCTGGTGGTTTTGAACCGCAGCCCTATGGCTAGCAACCCAATGTGCAACCCACTATGCCATCAGGGGTCCTGATTCTTGTCACAGGGGCATTTAAATGTCACCTTTAATTCTTCAGTACCTTGTGTGGTCCAAAGAGGATTCCTAGCCTTTTAAAATTTTACAGCAAATGAATTCAAGGATCCTTGGTGGCCCAGAGGGAGAAAGATGAGATTTTTGCTCTTGTAAAACCCACAAGGGTTGGTGTAGACAACCTAAGGAAGGGACACGGGTCTCCCAGTGATGATTTCATATAGGGTAAGTGTGAGATCCAAATGGTGGAGAACTCAGATTTAAAAGAACAGAGAGAAGGCGCTTAGTCAAGGACAAGTTTAGACTTTCACAAAGCTTGTCCATTTGGGTCTTTATTCTTCCCTTATTTCCCACTACTTGGCAAAAAGACAGAAGATGGTAAGGACATTGTAGTCTTTGATAGATGGAAAAACCTGACAGAGTTTATAAATTAATGGTCAAGTAAAACCCAAGCATTGCAAAGAGTTTTTGGCATTCCCTAGAGGGATGTGATGTTTTCAAGAAGTTATTTGCATCGAAGGCTATAGGAGCATGACAGCGAGAGACATCTACTCAATGTGAGTCTATAAATCTCTATTAAAATGAAATAAAGAATAAAATGACTAGTGAATAAAATCTAGCTACCATTCATTCATAGGCTGAATGGTAGGATTTTTGTACAGGCAGGCTTTTAATGTGTTTTCTAGAATTGGAGTAAGAGTAATAGGTGGCAACATGTTCAGTAGCCTCAAAATTATTTTCCCCACCAATGTTTTTAATGTCTGAATCATTTTATGTCATCCCATCTGGGAACTTTTATAGAAGGTTCAGATTGTTGGAACATGCAGAAAGTTGGGTAAAACAATTTTCTTACTAGTCTGAACCCACAGTTTAGTGGCACAATTTTAGTCACCGGCCATCTTTTTCCATGCCTTAGTTTTATCTAACTTGGAACAATTACTGCTGAGGATCAATAGGGGTTCCTTCTGCAGAAATTAACTGTTCTAAATATAGAACACAGAACAAAACCAATTATAATGTTTTCTTGGGATACTATTGTGCACTAGCTGCTGTAATAAAGCTACCCTGTCATCAAGGCAGGCCTGCTGAGAGGTTGAGCAAGCTAGCAAGCCAGCAACTTACTGCAACAACGTGTTTTCATATGGAAAGCCCGTAAATTCACATGCACGGCCTGAGAAAAGTCGGAGGGACATCCAGGAAACCAAACTCTAAGGCATTACAGTCCAGGTGAATTGTTAATTTTCCCAGGTAAAAGCAAGCAACTACTGACTTTGACATGCACCGGCATATTGAAAAGGCACTGCAAAGATCCCAACTCTAAAATGAGCTGCATCTCATGGGAAAGTGGAAAGTATTAAATGACTAGGCATTGCTGGGAACCTAGCAATGACAATGTAGTTGATAATATGCGAATATTGAAGAAACCTCCAGTCCCATTATTTATTTGTTTTACATATTTTTAATTTGGAAGAACAGAAGCATTATAAGGGCTTAGATAAAGGACAATTAAACCTTTAGAAAGGAAATATGGTATGATAGAAAGAAGCAAGTCCTTCTTTGCTTCTTGGTTGAGTACATAGTGGGGGATTTTGGTCAGAGGCTTAGATAAATCTTTTGAACTTGCTTGACTGAGAACTCAGCCTACATCTGTGATGTGTGGCCCATCACGTTGTTGGGCACTAGGGAAAAGATACAAGAAGAGGGAGCGGGACTTCGGAGAGACATGGCACACCCTGACATATGGAAAATGGGTTCTTTCCCAGAATACTGCCTAATTCCGAATCTGTCTCTGTTGCCTTAGGGGTACCAGGCAGACTCGAGAGTCGATCTCCATTTTCATTAAATTGGACATGGAAGTCCCATTTGAATAAAAGATCCCTTCCCAATAGCTTGACAGGGAAATCAGAACTAAGCAGAATCGAGTATGAGTCTTCACTAGGACTAAGATCTAGCTGAGCAGATTGAAAATGAATTAACATCTGTTCCTGACCCCCGTTGCTTTTGAGGTTTTAGTGCTCCAGAACACGGGTCACTGTACACAGATGGGGTGGCTCCAATGTCAATTAAAAATTTACAAAGTTCTTCATTAATAAGAAAAATAGTTTCTCCTTCTGCATTAAAAGCCACCACAGGAAAAGCCTCAGAGCCTCCGGGAGAACCCCCAGCATGTGTACTCCTGGCCCGAGATTCTTCCAACACTTCAGGGGTTGTTTTGATCAATATTTAAGACTAAGTTGTCCTTAGGGTCTTTTCATTCTGCCTGCTATAACAATAATTGGGATTCCCCTGGGCCGGTGATCATGCGAACAAACGAGCCTAAGTGAAGCTCAGGCTGGTAGGCATCAACAGGGTTTTTAAGTTCATTAGAACATTTGTTGAGGTCCTAACGAGTTTAGGAAAATCTTCCTCAGTGCTGTGTAATTCTGACTGTCCACAGGGCAAAAGTGACACAGGGACATCTCCAGCCTCATCGCTGGAGAGAATTTTGAATAGCGTTTCAGTAAAGGATTCAGAAGGGAAACCCAGAGAGCGTGCTCTCCGAGGAGTAGGAAAGTAAGGAAGTAAAGAGGGAGTAGCTGGCAGCGGGACGGAAGTGGTGGGCGCTGAAATCTGTCCTTGTAATTCTTCCTTCTGCTTAGATCACTTAAAGATGGTGTCCTGCAGGGAACCAATGTAACTACCTTTATGTTTCCGAGAGGTCTCCACATACCAATGAAAATAGGCAATCCAGGAGACATGCTCTCTAGTTACTGTGCAGAGAAAATAGTGTAGAGAAAGAGCCCCAGAGTGGCCCCGGATTTTCCAAACTGTCTTGAGTGAGTTCCTGCCAGTCAGACCATGGCACCATGCGTGCATGGTAACGTGCCACAATGCCGGTTGAGGTAGTGAGCTGGGTCCCAGAAGGGAGCGCGAAATCTCCTGCAGACACAGGATCCCTCAGTTTATAATGGCAGGAGCCGTAAAGAACTCTTTCTTACAAGAGCCAAAACAAACCAACAACAAAACTTGAATCGCTATCCATACAAGGGAGTGGACCTCCGAAATGAGAATTGCTTTAAACAACAAACAAAAATACTTTAAACATTTCCCAAGAATCATAGAAGCAGAGAGCCCAAATGTCTCACCAGGTACCATGCCCATGTTTGCTTGGCCAAGGGAACGCGGACGACAATAAACCTTCCAAGTCTTGATTCTAAATCCATAGCTGTCAAAGAAGAAATTTCTAAACTCTGTTAAGAGTGAAAGAAAAAGTGTTCTGTTTTAAATCATTTTATTGGGGGCTCTTACAGCTCTTATCACAATCCATGCATCCATCCATTGTGTCAGGCACATTTGTACATATGTTGCCATCATCATTTTCAATACATTTTCTTTCTACTTGAGCCCTTGGGATCACCTCATTTTCCTCTTCCCTCCCCGCACCCGCCCTCTCTTGCTAATTCATAAATTATTGCTATTTTTTCATGTCTTACACTGACCTATGACTCCCTTCACCCACTTTTCTGTTTTTCATCCCCTGGGAGGGGGTTATATATAGATCCTCGTTATCGGTTCTCCTTTCTCCCCCGCCCCCCCCCCCCACCTTCCCCTTACCCTCCTGGTATCGCTACTTGCCTGACACTGTTACTCTCATTATTGGTTCTGAGGGGTTTATTTGTCCTGGATTCCCTGTGTTTCCAGCTCTTATCTGTACCAGTGTACAAGCTCTGGTCTAGCCGGATTTGTAAGGTAGAATTGGGATCAAGATGGGGGGAGCGGGAGGGGGTGAGGAAGCATTAAAACTCTAGAGGAAAGTTGTATGTTTCATCGGTGCTGTACTGCACCCTGGCTGGATCATCTCTTCCTGTGACCCTTCTGTGAGGGGATGTCCAATTATCTACAGATGGGTTTTGGGTCTCCACTCTGCACTCCCCCTCATTCACATTGATATGATTTTTTTGTTCTGGGTCTTTGATGCCTGATTCCTGATCCCATCGCTACCTCATGATCACACAGGCTGGTGTGCTTCTTCCATATGGACTTTGTTGCTTCTCAGCTAGATGGCCACTTGTTTATCTTCAAGCCTTTAAGACTCCAGGTGCTGTATCTTTTGATAGCCGGGCACCATCAGCTTTTAAGGAAAAGGTTTTATTGAAGAATAATACAGCTTGAGCTGGGCAGTCTGAAGTAAAAGTACAAAACACTGAGAAGTTCAAGAAGAGAGAGGACTCTATATACATAGAGCAAAAGAATATATATATATATGAGTTAATGATTGATGATTAAAAAAATGATCTGCTTCCACTTGAAGGCCTTTGAAATGTACAGATTGGCCACTTGGTTAAAAAGGGAGTGAGTTTCCACCTAGGTAAGTGTTTCCCAGCGTGGACAACACTGTCCTCTTGGGGGTGCTGGAAATATCCAGGGGGCATGCTTCAAAACAGATACTTTACCATGGATTATAGGTTACAGTACAGACATTTTTAATTGCCAAGGGGTGTTGGGTAATTCCCACCCCCCCAAAAAAAATGGAGCCAAATAACTTTGGAAACCTGTGACCTAGGTGAATGACGCCAGCCGGTCTGATTGCAGTTATTAACACATTTCATAATCTGTCCATGAACAAGTGGTTTAAATCAAGATGTTTTGCTTCCTGGGAATGCAGGTTGACCCCATCATTCTTAAGCCCGACATGCGTGCATCTAGTTTGAAACTTCCATTTACATTTGGCAATGAGGGAGAAGGAAGTGGGAGACGATAAACAGCGAAAGAAAGAAATCTATTTTCAGATGATCCTAGTGGTTATTATTTTATTTTTTTCCCAGAACAATTAAAGAATCTCCTTTAGGGGTTCAAGATTCATGCTACCCAAGCATGCAAAAGAAGTATCTAGGTCAAAACCTAAGTTTATTCTGAACGTTGATCATAATTTAAGTGCTGTACTTTGAATTTTTTCCAGAGTTCAAGGGGGAAAAGTTACACGGATAAAAACATTCTACTATAAAAAACCCATTTTCGCTTATTATATTTTCATGTGATAGATGATGCTGAATGAAAATCAAGGTAGTACAAAGTGTAACCTTGTACACGTAATCAGAACACATCCATTTCAAGCAGTTCCATGCCAGACTCCTTTTCATCCGTCACCCTGATGAGGTACCCAAGTGGGTGAGCCTCTGGATGTCCTTTCCTAGACCGGCTTCTGCTGGAAGCAACACGGGGTGGTGTCCAAATGAGCATTCAGACAGCTGGGGCGTACAAGGAGCTTGCACAATAAGGCTCCTTTTGTAAAGCTTGGAGCTGAGCTCCTTTTTGCATTCCGAATCGCCGTGCAAATGAGTGATACCCTCTGCTGCTACATGACAGGCAGGAGATTCAAGTCTGCTCACAGGAGACTCGGAAGAAAGGACTGCCAGTCTCATTCTGAAAACCACCCATTGGAAATCCTCTGGAGCAACACACTGGGAGTCCATGAGTAAAAATCAGCTTCCTGCTAATGGATCGTGGTAAATCCAGAGAGAGAGACGCACATTGCAGGGGCAGTGGGGTCCTTCCAGGCAAAGTCTGGAACGTCCACCAAGCAACCTTTCCCTTCATGGGCCTGGGAAAAAGGTGCAGGAAGATACCAACAGCATTTACCTGTGAGTAACTGTGAATAGGCGTCCCTGGAGTGACAGCCTGCTGCTGTGTGTAAAATGAGCTGGCTGAGAAGCAGGAGGGGGCATCTCATTACCAGCAAGAGCCAGGAGTGGAACATTATCCTCTGGACCTGGGATCCCTGTGGAGTGCACTTCCCTCTGGGCCAAGGCCTAATGAAATGGGGTGATGGTGGACACTTACTTCAAGAGGGTGTGCTTGCGGACCCATGGAAGTGGAGCTGAATGCCTGTGGGCTGAGGCTTACTGGAGTGAGGTGCTTCTAGGAGCGGGCTTGCTGACTCACACAGCTTGAGCTGAATGCCTTCTCTTGGAGTCTTATAGCAGAGTGGTATGCCCCTTGAAGCATTTATTAGCAGACCTGAAACTTTGTATCATGTCCTGGCAAACAACTACCCCGAGCATTACTCCCTGGCATCACAACTTGTTGACATCTGTAATAAACCCTTTAATCATGATTTCGTCTGTGAGTTTCTGTGTAGCCATCGCAATGGCCATTAAACCCCAAAGACACACAGTGTTTAGGTGCCATGGAGTATATTTTTTGATTTATAGTAACCCCGTAGCATGTGAACCCTAGACTGTGATCCGTATAGAAGCAGAACATTGGGGTTTTCCTCCATGGAGCCCCTGGTTGAGCTTAACTCACCAACCTTTTGGTTGGCACTTAACTATTTCTACCACTAGGGCTTGCTCAAACACACACACACACATACATACACACACACACACACACCCCTACACACAAACACAGAGGGAGAGGGAGAGAAAGAGAGAGAGAGAGGTGGGAATTGATTTATAGGACTGTAGCAGCTGGCAAATATAAAGTTCATAGGTCAGACAATGGACAGCCCTTCTATATTATGACAGATAATTTGCTTTACTTCGGCCAACTGATTGAATCATACCTAACTATAGCAATTAGACTAGTGTTTGGTCCAACAACTAAGCACCATAGCCTCACCAAGTTTATCCATAAAATTAACCATCACATCTAACCTCTAATATCAGAGTCTCTCAGTGTTCAGTCCTTGACCTTCTTCTGTATCTACTGTGCTTCATTTAATCTCTACGAATGCTTTTAACCAGTGTCTACATGGAGAGAACTTCCAAATGTATCTCTCTGACCTCACCCATCTCGAAAGTGTCTCCACCTGCTTGACATCTCCACTTAGCTATTTTACTGGTAGCTCCTACTTACATACTCATCATTTCATTTGCATATTGATTCTGCCTAATGTCGTAGAGATTGCTGGTAGCCGCCAACATCCTTTCCACTCTTCTGTTAATCAAAGAGCTTACCAATTTTAGCTTGGCATATAGTCGCCCAGTGAAAGGCTACAGTTCATAGCCTTTACAATTCGACAGTTCAATCAGATCAAGAAGAGTTGTACAGTCATTACCACAATCAATTTTAGACATTTTCTTCTTCCTTGTACTCATTGTTATTAGTGTAATTGTTTTTTAAATTGTGGCCAAAATATACACGGAACAAAACATTCTCCATTTCAACAGCTTTAGTGCCATTGATTATACTCTTCATGTTGTACGGCCACTATTGATATAATTTTCCAAATTATTCCACCACCATCAATGTAAACTCAGCGGGGATGATCTAACTGTAAGGATAGGCTGCCTATTGTTTCCTGGCATCCTCCCTGAGTACCCATTTGGTATTACACATTGTGAACGTTAAAGAAACTTTGACCCAAACGGGGACGATGACCTAGCACCTGGCCTACACACTCATGCAAACTGGTCTTCCAAAATATACTCTGGAGGCTTTCAATTTATTCTCTACACTGCAGCCCATTTCAAAACACAAATGCGATCAGGTGGCTTTGCTTTTACCTGAAAGGTGTGCCTTCTTAGGTCTCACACCTGCGTTGGTTCTCGCCTCACCAGCTATCAAATTCTCCCTACAGCCTTGGAGATCTGGTCACGCAGTCTTCGTTTCTTAAGCTTCTGTCTTCCCTAGGGTCTTCTCACGTGTCTTGCGGGCTATTATTGTTGCCCCCCTTACCATCTACAGACACATGCTCCTACTCATTCATTCTCTCATTGCTGGCATGGTCAACCTCTGTAGGGACTTCTTCCCGAGCCCCTGATCTAGGTTAGTTTGGGTCCGACTCCTTTGTATCTTTCGGAATACTAAACTCGGTTTGCAAATATGCGTGTATTGCCCTGGTTATTTAATGCTTAGATCTCTGGCTTAAGGTTTTATACAAACAGAACAAACCAAAAAGCTCACTGTCATCCAGTCAATTTCGACTCACAGTGACCATACAAGGACAGAGTAAAACAGCCCCTGTGGGTTTCTGAGGTGTGAAATCTTTTATTTTTATTAAAAAAAATTTTTTTTTGAGGTTTGAAATCTTTACCTGAGTAGAAAGCAGTTACCAGAGGTTGGGATGGGAAATAGAGAGGGGGAGGGGTTGACCAATGGGGCATAACATTTTTATTAAAGGTGATGAAAACATTTGGAAATAGTGATGATTTTCGAATAACATGATGAATGTAGTTAACACTGATGATTTTTGTATAACATGATGAATGCTATTGAACAGATGAAACAGCTTGTTACATATATTTTGCAACAATAACAGACATAAATAAAACTCAGGGACTTAAAACAATGAAGATTTTGTGTTTCAACAGTTTTATTAGCATATAACTCACATCTTATACAATTTAATATTTTAATCTCATCAAGAAGAGCTGTACAGTCATCACTACAATCAGTTTAGAGCATTTCCTCATTCCAGTGCTCATCATTGATTAAGTATTAGGACCTCAGTTCCTCCAGCCTCCCTGCCATACCCACAAGGAACCCTTAATCCTGTTACTGTCTCTGTAGATTTACCTTTTTTTGGATTTTGTACATAAAAAAATATACCCCCTCCCCCAAATAATCTAACAACAATAACAAATTAAAACAGATTAAAAACCTCAATTCAAAAAATCAGAAAATATTAAAAACTAGAACAAATTTAAATGGATCATAAGGGAGATCAGATGATAGGGTGCTAAATTTTAACCTCACTGCCTGTGCAGCCATCCACTTTCCAGTGCGTTCTGAAGGAGAGCCAGGTTATTCACATTCCTAGTCCATGGCCAGAGGGGATTCACCAGGGCTTACCCCACATTTTATTTCCCCTTCATATAAAAATTTAAAAAACACTGAAATAGCTTTAAAGTGGGTTAAAAGGGAGATCATACATGATAAGATATAACAATTTAACCTAACTACCTCTGCTATAATTAACTTTACAGCGCTCTCTGTCCTATAACAGGCCTATTCACATCCCTCAACTCTGGTCAGAGGGGATTCACCAGAGGCTTAATCTATGTGTGGACCTGAAAATAGATTTTGTGTTTTCACTGTCATCCATAACCTTCTTCAAGCCACAATTCACAATTCAAGTTCTGACACCATTCCCTCCTTTGGATTTGAATTATATTATTTATAATACTTGGATCATACTGTATGATCCAAGTATTATAAATAAAGATTTCGTTTTTGTTCCCAAAAGAGGAAAACACAAATGAAGTAAAATATGGAAATTTCTTGGTAATTCCTGGGTAGCTTTGTAATGCTTAATCAGACAAATCATTGATTACAAAAAAAGAGAGCTACAACTCATTGACTATAGTGACTATATGCTTGAATATATCAATGGAGATTTCTTTATCATGTGGGTTTAAATTCTAAATAAAATCACATAAGATATTTATCATGAAAGCACCAATTTTTAATATTTTTATTCATAGTTGGGACAATTTATTTCCCAGAATAATGAAATCGTTAAATTTTTACATGCTGAAAGATGAATTTAATTTTAACTATCAGAAAAATGTTGATTTTATCTCTGGTTAGTCCTGTCAACATTGTATCCTCTCACCATAGTTATGCAGTCTGCGTGCTGAGCAAATCACCAGAGAAATTGGATTATATAAAGAGATGGCAACATCAGGATTAGAGGAGGATTTATTAACAGCCTGAGGTGTGCAGATGACTCAACTTGCTTGCTGAAAGTGAGCAGGACTTGAAAACACTCGCTGATGAAGATCAAGGAGTGTGGTCTTCAGTATGGATGACAATTCATTGGAAGGAAGACCAAAATCCTTTACAGTTGGACCAATAGGTAACATCATGCTAATGGAGAAAAGGTTTCAGTTTCAAGGATTCTCTCTTACTTGGATCTGCCATTGCTGATGGAAATAGCAGTCAAGAGATCAAGACATATTACATTAGGTAAACCTGCCACCCAAGACCTCGTTAGGATAGTGAAGTACGAGGAGGTTACGTTGGTGCCCCTGACCACGACATGGTGTTCTCCATTGGCTCGTGTGCATGGGGAAGTTGGACATTGAGTAAGGAAGACTGTAGATGAATCGATGCTTTTGAGTCACGGTGCTGGGGAAGAATCCTGAAAGTACCCCGGACTGCTAAGAGGACAAACCAATCTGTCTTGGAAGAAGTAAGGCCAGAGTGCTCCTTAGAGGCGAAGAAGGCAAGGCTTCGCCTTACATGCTTCAGGCATATTGTCAGCGGACACTAATCCCTGGAGAAGGGTTTCATGCTTGATGAGGTGGAGGAGTGGCGAAAAAGAGGAATGTCCTTGATGAGACGGACTGACACAGTGGCTGCACCGATGGGCTCAGTCACAGGGACAATTGTGAGGATGGAGCAGGGCTGAGTGGTGCTTCATTCTGTTGTGCATCGGGTCGGAGCAGAGTCGATGGCACCTGACAACCACAGTCCCAGTTTAGGGGAGAAACACAAGGCTTCCTACTTTGTACAGAGTTATAGACTCGGAACAGTTCTGCCGTGTCTTACTGGGTTTGAACCAACTTGCTATGAATTGGACCTGACTTGTTAGCAGGGTGTTTATTTTTTCTGAGTCTCTGTTTTCCTGATTCCTGAAGCCCATCTCATGCAAATGTACCCAATTCGTGATATCCCCGCTACAAAAGTGACCATGGCCCTTTTTTCGGCGGTCTTTTCCCACCTCAGAACCTTGTAGTCTGTGACACACTGTAAGCCACCATTGTGTGCTGCCTTATTCTGGTGACCTGTTTGAATGAAGGAAGTTCTTCCCCAACATGACATTTCCTTTTGAATACAATACAGACATAGTCTTTAGGGTTGGCCCTTTTACACATTGTTCACTTTTCAGGCCCCACATAATTGTGTCATGTATGAATGCCTAACTCTTTCAGAGATTTCCTTTCGGGCTCACGAGTCGGTATACTTTCCTGTGTATTTTGAAAGACTTGACGTCTGTGGGAGAAGGTCTTTGAGAAGCCCAGATGCATATCACCTCTACCGAGCTCTGAAGGTGCTAGCCTTGTTCAGATGGCGCCATGAATATGGATGGGGTCCATGCTCAGGCTGCCTGATCACTCTGGTCTGTGACCACTGCCTCCCAGTCCTGAATGCCATTCTTCTGTACTTTTGGAATTCTCTAGAATGTTTCTTTGTTGTCCAGGGTTTTAGTTCAGAAGCACTAGACTGCCTGAAAGGCTCTGCTGGGGGATGGATATCATGTCAAGGCTTCTGCAACTAGTAAACGCAAGTACTAGATTTGAAATATGCTAGAGTGACATATCTTTCTACTTTTTAGTATTCTACAATTGCTTGGGGCCTAAGAGGAGACTTGGTGGCATAGTGGGCCATGCGCTGGGCTGCCAACCACAAGATCAGCAGTCTGACATGATGCCCACTCACCCAGACCCCAAATGGCCCTGCAGTAGAAAGCTCCATCCTTTTCCCGTTGAGTGGCTGGTGGTCTTGAATCTCCAGCCTTGACGATCACAGTCCAATGGGTAACCACTATGCCCCTAGAGCTGGCAGTTTGGTCCTAGAGAAGCACTGTGGGTTAGGTGATGTGATACTACCTGTAGGATTGGTGGTTCAAATCTACCAGCTGCTCTGTGGGAGAGAGGTGTGGTTGTCTGATCCTATTAAGATTACAGTCTTAGAAACCTTATAAAAGGATGCGATTTGTTGGAATGAACTCAGTGGCTATGGCTTTGGTTTGGTTTAACAAGGGACTTTCTTTTTTTGCTTTATACCTTTCAAAATAAACTGGTTATTCATTATGTATGCGTTATAGTAAGGTTGGAAAATATAGAAATGTTTAAAGAAAATAATTCTCTTAAAATTACCCAAAGATCTAGCACCCAAATAAATGTCTACTGGTAAGAATATTTTAATTTGTCCTATTTTTGTATGCATGGATTTGTAACAATATTCAGAATTAGATACTATGTACAGTTATGTAACCTGCTTCTTTCATTTCACACATCATAAACATTTTCCAATCTCAATGACCATCATATAAGAAACTAGGCACCACTATATTGAGTAGATTCGCCATCATTTCCCTAATCGTCATTTCATTGTTAGATACAAAAGTCATATAGCGTTGGGAAAATCTGCTGCAAACCCCTTTTTAAAATGCTATAGGGCAAAGATGACCCAACTTGACCCCACTCAGACTCTTCTCCCATGCATGTGAGACCTGAACAACAAATAAGGAAGACCAGAGAAAGGCAGATGCATTCGAATCATGATCTTCGTGAAGAATATTGCATTTAAGGGGGCACCAAAATGTTCATGGAAAAAATGGAATCAAAAGATAATGAAAAATGTTCACAACTTTTTTTGAAGCCCTCTCTTATATGATGAAGAATGAACAAATCCATCTTGGGAGAAGTACAGCCAGAATCCTCATTAGGAAGGAAGATGGCAAGACTTCTTCTCACATCCTCTGTACATGTCAAGGGATAGAACTGTTTCTGGAGGTCATGCTCAGTGGAGTCGAAGGTCAGTGACAAAGACGGCCCTCCATGAGCTGGATGAACGAGGGCTGCAGTGAGGGGCGTAAATAGACCAGCAATGCGAGGATGGCACGGGACCGGGCCGTTCTCTTTGTGCCGAGGGCCACTACGAGGCAGAAGTGACTCGACAGCATCTCATCAGGAGAATACATTTCAGCGATTTCTAGTTTTTTCAAGTTAGTGCACGTGATGCTTTCCGTAATCAAAGGTTAGGTACTTGGATAATGTATCTAGAAATGAACTTTCTGTCTCAAAGAGGATGAACAAGGAAGCTGCCAGGGCCTTCTGAAGCGGCTCCTGAACAGTTGACTGGTTTCTACCTGACCGTGCTCCGTGGTACCTGGCTCCCTGCACCCCTGCCAGGTGCGGCGTTGCCATTTAGCAAGCAGCTGCTAGTGGATCCGTGAGAAGCTGTGTGTTGCTGTTTTGATTTTCATTTGTTTGGTTGCCAACGAGGTTGAACATTTCCTCATATTTTTTGTTTATCTGCTGTATTTCCTCTTTTTTGGCTCGGCTCTTAATATTCATTCCCATTCAGTTTATTGCTTTGTGCATATGTCTCTCCTTTTCCATATTGGTCGGATTCCCCCCCAACCCCCCAGGACTACGTTAGTCAGGTGAGCTTGGCTTCCTCTACCCTAGCCCAAAGTTAGTAGGAAGTCTGTTTTTCTTTTTGCATTGTCATACAGACATATCAGAAAATCCACTTTAAAACAAAAGACTTGACAAGAAAGTTCGATAGTGCAGTGAAGTTCATGTGGAGGCGTTTTAGTAAGAGACAGAAAAGTGTGAGTTCCTTGGAGATTATTTGTGACATTCTCACAAGGGACCCGAGAGCTAAAAGGAAGTAGCAGATTTACCATCTTTCCCACTGAAGCCAGGGTCAAGTCCAAAATTAATTTCCACACTATTGATTTTTCATAGGCTTTTGTGGCTCAGCTTGTGGCCGAGAAACACTGTTCATCGCCTGGGATGACGGCGTTTTCTTTTGTCCGGTTTACTGACTGTCTGGGGGAACTGCTGCCCAAAGCTGTGCCGGCTGATGATCACTTTGGAAGGGGAACTGGTGCTGCTCAAGCCGGAGGAAAATCTGTCATTGCTCGTCCACCATCTTTATTAGCGAGCGGTCACTGCTTTCACTGTAAATCCCGGGACCACAGCCACTGATGCTGATTCCGCTCAGAGACCCTACAGGAAGGGGAGAATTGCACCATAGGATTCTTAAGGCTGTAATCTTTACAGGACTAGACTGCCACGTGGGCTCAAATGGCCAGTTTTCAGTTAGTGGCCCAAGGGTTTAACCATTGTGTCCTCAGGGCTTCTCCAGCCTTGACTACTTTCTCTAACTGCCAGGGAGTTGATTCCGACTCATAATAACCCTGCCAGACAGGGCAGAACTGCCCTTGTGGAGTTCCAAGACTAACTCCTTAGGGGAGTAGAAAGTCTTTCTCTAGTGGAGCTGCTGACCCTATGCTTAACAGTCTGTGGTAGTCAATTTGAGACTTAAGAGCAAAGGGGTGGAGTTTAGCCTGTCAATCAGGTTGCAGCTTGATGATCTCGTTTGCAGCCGCTAAGGAGATAAATAGCTTGCTGGAGGCGGGACACACACACACACACACACACACACACACACACACACACACACACACTCCCTGTGAGACATTACTGATGATGAGCCTGATGGACCTACCCTGATGCAGCCAGTCCTGGGAGCTGGAGGAGCCACATGGAAGCCCCTGCCAGTGCTGAGATGCTTGTACCATCACTGGATCCACAAGAATTTCCACCCACTGACCTGTGAACTTCTTGCATTTGGCATTTTCGCATGGCTGTGAGTCAAAACAGGAATTTATGGACTAATATTGGACATGTGGGCTAATATTGGACTTGCGGACTTGATCTGGAGTGGGCAGGATGTTCTTTCAATATTTAATTGCTCTTGTCCATAAAGTTCTCTCTTACACACATATGAGTGACTATGAATTTGTTTCTTTAGTCAACCTGGACTAACACACGGCCCAACACGTAATCACTAAGCTATCAGGGCTCCTAGTTCTGACTAGAAGGAATTATAAAGAAGTAGACACTCTCTCCCCTTGCACTCTGGTTGCTGTTGTGAGCGGTCAGGTTTGACTCATGGGAACCCCATATGGCAGAACAGAACTGTCGCTGGGGTTTCCTTGGTTGTCGTCTTTTGGGGAGCAGATATTGTTTATTTTTCCTACAAAGATCAGTCTTTTCTCTCATGAAGACACGGCAGGTTCCAACCACTGACCTTTTGTTTAACCAGAGCTCCGTAGAAATGGCTGAAGAGGCAGCTCTCCTACCTCAGATCACTCTGCGTGATGTAATCGACTCAGTCACCATCAAGACCTCACCAACCAATATGGTACAAGCTACACAGAGCCATGGGCAGTCCTGCCTGGGAAAGCATGCTGAGCAGTCCAGGGCTTTATAAAGGGAGGGCGCCATATTTATGCAAATAGACGAAGGTTGCTACTTCACCTGGTTCTTAGTGCACAAGCTTACAGAGCACATGATCCTCTGTCTCACTTGTTTACTCACATTTATTGGATTTCTACCATATTTCAAGCACTGTTCCAGACCAGTGGTCAACAAAT
Source organism: Tenrec ecaudatus (assembly GCF_050624435.1). Lineage (NCBI taxonomy): Eukaryota > Metazoa > Chordata > Mammalia > Afrosoricida > Tenrecidae > Tenrec > Tenrec ecaudatus. The sequence goes on along the minus strand of NC_134542.1, from coordinate 115,288,343 downwards.
GATGACCTGCTAGCCAAATCCGGCCTGCTGCTTGTTTTTGTATGTACTCAGAGCTAAAAACAAAACTAACCAGTTTTTAACCATTTTGATTGGTTAAAATAATTAAGAGAAGAATTGCATTTCGTGACACATAAAAATGATATGAAATTCAAATTTTAGTGCCCACAAATAGTTCCAGGGGAACATAGCTGCGCTCATTTGTTTAAATATTGTCTGCGGCTGCTTTCCTCTACAACGGCAGGCTGAACAGTTGCGGCCAAAATAGCATGGCCTACAGAGTAAAATATTTACTATCTGGCCTTGTTCAGCACAAAGATGTCTGTGACTGCCATCCTAGGCGCTGGGAATACAACCACCAAGAAGACAGTTGTATACTTTGCATTCACAGAATTCTTCTCTTAGGCAACAATACGGTAAAGATGACCCGAGCAGGGCACACACCATGAAATTGCTTTGGAAACATCAGGCTCTAACCAACTGGGCTAACCTTATTAGTTGTAGCCAACGCTGGCATGACCTTTAGGAATCTAATTTCTAAAATCGAATCAAATATCTATTAATGAACTATGGGGGACTGCAAAGGTCACTGCACTGAAGACATTAACCTTGTTAGGAAGCAAAAAAATATTTTGCAGCAGACTTCATGAGGATGTAGGATGGAAGAGCTGACTTTGAACTGCCAGAGAACGCACAGATTTGCTTAAGGAACTGGTGTGCGATCCAAAATAATGGTCTCGGGTTCCTTCTTTAGTTTGAGGGACCTAACAAGTTGGGTCCATAGACAGAAGCTCAAGAAACTGCCTCTGGGGAGCCTCCCCATATCCTACAGTTGGGCAGAATTTCTACTCTGATCCTCACGACAGGAGCAGCTTCTGGAGATGTGACATAGGAGGTAGGAGAGAGAGGGACAGGTCAGCCTTTTACCCACCTGACCTGGGCAGTAGTCTACTCCTTTTTAAGTGAAGAGGTGGATAGAAACAAGGCTGAGGTTGAACAAGACATGAAAAACAGAGATGCCACCCTTGTTCCAAGGGAGAATGAAATATACATTGCACCTGGGGTATTAAATTTTTTTTAAGTGGATGAACTAGAAATTTTAATTTGTTAAAATGTGAGAAAGTTGCAAAGTTCAAGAGTCCTTTACTCTCCAGTGTGTCTAGAAGGGCAAAGGATTACATTTTCCTTCTGACAATGAGCAGTTTTCATATTTACCCACCCACAGTGCTATTCCACAAGTCAGCCCTTAGGAATGTCCTGCCTAAGGGCTACGTAAGGCCCCCCAAATCACCAATACCAGCTAACATCACAGGCCTCACCCAAGAGAAGCAGGTCCAGCCATCACATTAAAAGTCCAGGACACTGCCCTAGTGGGTTTCTGAAACTAACTCTTGGAGGAATAGAAAGCTTCATCCTTCTCCCAGTCCATCTTATTCGGGATGAGTTAATTAAATGTTGGACCAATATGATGTTATACATATCCAAAAAAGGTTTCCCATTCCGTAATAAATGAATGCTTGAAAGAATGGAGAAATTAGGAGGAAATGTTATGGATTGAATTGTATACCCCCAAATCATGTTCTAAGTGCTATCCTCAAAACTATGATTATAATCTCATTGACATATTGAGATTCCCAAAGAGCCAAGCCATTTCTCAGAGACTGAGGACCTTCCTCCAGAGTCATCAGAGAAAGAAAGCCTTTCCCTAAAGCCAGGGAGGACCTTGAAATCAGACTTCCAGTCTTTGAAAATGTGAGTAAATAAATTCCTGCAATAGCACCAGATGATTACACCATCCATACACCACCATTAATCAGAATTAGGGAACATGTACCCTCATGAATAGAAGTTTATAGGTATTCATTCAACAAATATTAGGCACTAAGTTCCTGCTATGTACCGAGCATTGTGTATCAGGTTAACTTGAAATCCATGGGTTATGCATGGGCTGTTAACTGCAAGATCATCAGTTCAAATCCACTACCTGCTTAATGGGAGAGAAATTATCTGTGAAGATTTACAGCCTCGGAAACTCACAAGGGCTGTTCTACTCTGTCTATGTGGTTGCCTTGAGTCAGAATCAACTCGATGGCAGTGAGCTTCAGTGAAAAGCTTTCTAAAACATCGGTCTGCTTTGACATTTTCAAACGCACTATTAAATAAGTGTCCAGCACTGAACCCTGTAGAGTACCGGATCTTCTTGACCTCATGGGTAGTATCCTGAATATCAACCAACATCCCTCCTGCCAGTGCCTCTATTCATGTCCTTGAAACCTCATGGGACAGAGTAGAAAACGTCTCCTTAGGGTTTCGGAAACTATATCTTTCCCGGAACAGACAGCCTCACCATTCTCCTGTGGAAAGGCTAGTGGGTCTGAACCATTGACCTTATAACCATTGACCTACCATGCCCCCAGGGCTCCTTTGACCAACATGGAGACAAATCGTCTCAAGAAATAAAGCCTGATGTCAAACTGCCTGGCGCAAATTCAGGCTTTACCACTCATTAACTATGTGATGTTGAGAACGTTTAAAGTGTGTTCTTTACCTCTGTATCCCCAACAGTAAAACAGGTCAAAGAATAGCGCCGACTTCATTGGGCTGTGTGGATACTTGAGCATCAAAGCGCTTTGGCTCTCCATGAGTACTAAACCCTCCTACATGGTAGCTGCTCTTGTTACCATAAGCAGTAGAGAAGGGGCTGAACTTTGGCCTGGATATATCGAACTTAAGGACGTGCACCAGAATTGGAGGGTGCTATTTTAATGCCATGTATAGTATACACAGCAGGAAAAGCACAACCTCTTTATTTGTTGTTTAATTTCTTTGATTATTTTATGTCCTTGTTTGAAAATGTCGCTAAAAATATTTAACTGGCGGGGGCTGTTGTGAATACTGTATCTAAGTGCCTGGAATTTAGTAAGCTCTCAAATAAATATTACTTTCTTTCTGACAGAGTCAACTATGAGGAAGTAATTCAATTTAATTGAGTGCTGATGAGTTGGGTTCTAGTTAATTGAACTGTAATATGTAAATCAACCTTATTGGCTCTGCCAGATAAACACCCAGCACCTGGCATGGTTTGGTTGAGCACCTTTATTTGTTTGGTTTCAAAAAATTCATTCCCCTTCTGTGGCATCTTAGTCGTTTGGGTACCTCACTTCTGCCTCCAACCAGCTTGTATTCACAGGTGAAAGAAAGGGTTTTTCAAAAGAGTTTAATTGTTGGGATTAATAGAATTGGTTTATTGCATTCTGTGATGCCCACCTTCCTGACACGATTGCTGAAGACAGAATGGGTGACTGTGGTGAAGAAAGCTGATGTTGCTCGGCTATCAAAAGATGTGCATCTGGAGTCTTAAAGCCTTGAAGATAAACAAGCGGCCATCTAGCTGAGAAGCAACAAAGCCCCCACATGGAAGAAGCACACCAGTCTGTGTGATCATGAGGTGTCAATGGGATCAGGTATCAGGCATCTAAGACCCAGAACAACAGCATACCCAATGTGAATGGGGTGGGGAGAGCATGGAGTGGAGACCCAAAACACATCCGTAGACAATCGGATGTCTCCTCACAGAAGGGTCACAAGGAAGAGATGAGCCAGTCAGGGTGCAGTATAGCACCGATGAAACACACAACTTTCCTTTAGTTCTTTAATGCTTCCTTACCCCCACTATCATGACCTCAATTCTACCTTACAAATCAGATTAGACCAGAACATGTGCACTGCTACAGAGAAGAGCTCACAACACAGGGAATCCAAGACAGATTAAACACCCCCCCCCCCAGGGCCAACAGTGAGAATAGAGATACCAGGAGGATAAGGGAAGGTGGGGGGCAGAAAGGAGGAATCGATCACAAGGATCAACATATAACCCCCTCCCAGAAGGAGGAACAACAGAAAAGTGGGTGAAGAGTGACAGAGGATGATGTAAGATATAAAAATAATAATCTATAACTTATCAAGTGTTCATGAGGGAGGGGAGGGGAGTGAGAGGGGGAAGTGAGGAGTTGATATCAAGGGCTCAAGTGGAAAGAAAATGCTTTGAGAATGATGATGGCAGCATATGTACAAATGTGCTTAACACAATAGATGAATGTATGGATTGTGATAAGAGATGTAAGAGTTCCCAATAAAAGTATTTTTTTAAAAGAGAGAGAATTGATTTAAATGAGTCCAAATCAGTCACAGACAATGGAACAATGGGCTGTGACCTCATTGAGCCTTGCTTATTTTTAAATGAAAGGAGGGAAAATAGGATGTTCCAAATGGCGTCATAGGCAGTGGGAGGATTAACTAAATAAACATCGTGGTCTTTAAAGAGACATACTTGATGGAAAGCCTCCGTAGTTAACCTTTATCATTCCTTTTCTTTAGTGATACGTCTAGAGAGAACACACTCAGCATATTTTAAATGGAAAGAACTTAAGAAAACAGTCAAACCTCAAGTTACAAGACTGACAGATTCCATGGGCAAAGATATTGAAGGATGCAGGATGCATCAAAAAGATGGAAAGAAAACAGTCACGGTGTGGTAAAGAACTAGTAGGGCGTGGCAGGCCTGGTAGGGAATGATCAAGGGTAAGGTAACGTAAAGAAGAGGTATAGCTGTAGCCCAGGTGGGGACGGAGCATGGTAGTGGGACAGGAGGAAAGTCAAGGGAAATAGAGGAAAGAGCTAGGAGGCAAAGGGCATTCATAGAGGTTTAAACAAAGACATGTACATATGCAAATATATATATGAGGATGGGGAAATAGATCTATGTGTCTATATTTATAGGTTTAGTACTAAGGTGGCAGAAGGACCTTGGGCCTCTACTCAAGCACTCCCTCAATGCAAGAATACTTTCTTCTATTAAATTGGCTCTTTTTTCACTTTCTTTTTTTAATTTCTTTTTTTAAAACAATTTATTGGGGCTCATACAATTCTTATCACAGTTCATACATATACATACATCAATTGTATAAAGCACATCTGTACAGTCTTTGCCCTAATCATTTTTTCTCCTCTTTTCTTTTTTTACATTTTATTAGGGACTCATACAACTCTTATCACAATCCATATATATACATACATCAATTGTATAAAGCACATCCATACATTCCCTGCCCCAATCATTCTCAAAGCATTTGCTCTCCACTTAAGCCCCTTGCATCAGGTCCTCTTTTTTTTCCCCCTCCCTCCCCTCTCCCCCCTCCCTCATGTGCCCTTAGTAATTTATACATCGTTATTTTGTCATATCTTGCCCTATCCGGAGTCTCCCCCCCCCTTCTCTGCTGTCCCTCTCCCAGGGAAGAAGTCACATGTGGAGCCTTGTAATCAGTTCCCCCTTTCCAACCCACTCACCCTCCACTCTCCCAGCATCGTCCCTCACACCCTTGGTCCTGAAGGTATCATCCACCCTGGATTCCCTGTACCTCCAGCCCTCATATGTACCAGTGTACAGCCTCTGTCCTATCCAGGCCTGCAAGGTAGAATTCGGATCATGGTAGTTGGGGGGAGGAAGCATCCAGGATCTGGAGGAAAGCTGTGTTCTTCATCGGTACTACCTCGCACCCTAATTAACCCATCTCCTCTCCTAACCCCCTCTATGAGGGGATCTCCATTGGCCGACACTTGGGCCTTGGGTCTCCACTCTGCACTTCCCTCTTCATTTAATATGGTATATATATACATATATACATATACATATACATATATACATAGACACATACATACACACATATATCTTTTTTTTTTGCATGATGCCTTATACCTGGTCCCTTGGCACCTCGTGATCGCACTGGCCGGTGTGCTTCTTCCATGTAGGCTTTTTTGCTTCTGAGCTAGATGGCCGCTTGTTCACCTTCAAGCCTTTAAGACCCCAGACACTATCTCTTTTGATAGCCGGGCACCATCAGCTTTCTTCACCACATTTGCTTATGCACCCATTTGTCTTCAGCGATCCTATCATGGAGGTGTGCAGTCAATGATATGATTTTTTGTTCTTTGATGCCTGGCAACTGATCCCTTCGGGACCACTCAATCACACAACCTGGTGTGTTCTTCCATGTGGACTTTGTTGCTTCTGAGCTAGATGGCCGCTTGTTTGATGCTCACCCTCCCGACACAACTTCTGAAGCCATAGCGGGTGAACAAGCAAATGTGGTAAAGAAAGCTTATGGTGCCCGGCTATCAAAAGATATAGCGTCTGGGGTCTTAAAGGCTTGAAGATAAACAAGTGGCCATCTAGCTCAGAAGCAACAAAGCCCACATGGAAGAATACACCAGCCTGTGTGATCACGTGGTTCCAAAGGATCAGTTATCAGGCATCAAAGAACAAAAAAAATCATATCATTGGGTGCACACCTCCATGATACGATTGCTGAGGACAAACATGTGCCTAAGCAAATGTGGTGAAGAAAGTTGATGGTGCCCGGCTATCAAAAGAGATAGTGTCTGGGGTCTTAAAGGCTTGAAGGTAAACAAGCGGCCACCTAGCTCAGAAGCAACAAAGCCCACATGGAAGAAGCACACCAGTCTATGTGATCGCGAGATTTCGAAGGGACCTGGTATAAGGCATCATCAGAAAAAAAATATCTTGCCATAGTGAATGAAGGGGGAAGTGCAGAGTGGAGACCCAAGGCCCATTTGTTGGCCACTGGAGATCCCCTTGCAGAGGGGTCTAGGGGAGGAAAAAAGTCAGTCAGGGTGCAATATAGCACTGATAAGAATACAGCTTTCCTCCAGTTCTTAAATGCTTCCTCCCTTCCAACTATCATGATCTGAATTCTACCTTGCAAGTCTGAATAGAGCAGAGGATGTACACTGGTGCAGATAGGAACTTGAGGCACAGGGAATCCAGGGCGGACGATCTCTTCAGGACCAGGGGTGTGAGGGGCGATACTGGGAGGGTAGAGGGTGAGTGGGTTGAAAAGAGGGAACTGATTACCTACATGTGACCTACATGTGACCTCCTCCCTGGGGGACGAGCAACAGAAAAGGGGGTGAAGGGAAACGTCGGATAGGTCAAGATATGACAAAATAATAATTTATAAATTATCAAGTGCTCATGAGGGAGGGGGGAGTGGTGAGGGAGGGGAAAAAAAGAGGACCTGATGCAAAGGGCTTAAGTGAAGAGCAAATGCTTTGAAAATGATGAGGGCAAAGAATATACAGATGTGCTTTACACAATTGATGTATGTATGGATTGTGATAAGAGTTGTATGAGTCCCTAATAAAATGTTTTTAAAAAAAGAGAAGACATTCTTTAGGAATTAACCCTATAGTGCCCGAATTTTTAATTTCAGGAAAAAATTTTTTGTTTTTATTCTTTACGTTCATAGTTATAAATATATATAAAACAACCAAAATATTTTAAAAATATAAAATTTGCAATGTTTTAAAAATGTAAAAAGAAAAAAAAGAACTAGTAGACAGTCAATCATTTCAAGAGGTAGCAAATGAGTGAATGCCAATTGCACTGAAGGAAGCAGTCCAAGCTGCACCGAAAGCATTAGCCAAAAACTAGGCTCCAGGAATTGGTGGGACATATCAACTGAAAAGTTTCAAGAAGCTGATGAGGCACTGGAAGCACTCCCTCATCTATTTAGGAAATTGGGAAGACAACTACATGGCTAACTGACTGGAAGAGATAGCATTTGTACCCGCACCAAAGAAAGGCGACCCAACAGAATGTGCAAGGTATAGAAAAAACATGGATATCACATGCCAATAAATTTTCACTGGAGATCATCCAACAATGGTTGCTGCAGTACATTGAGAGGGAGCTGCTGGAGGTTCAGGCCAGACTCATCTGAGGATGTGGAACAAGGGATATCATTGCTGATGTCAGATGACTCTTGGATGAAAGCAGAGGATACCAGAAAGATGCTTACTTCTATTTCACCAATTATGCCGAGGAATTCAACTCTGTGGGCCATTACAAACGATGGGTAGCCTTCAGAAGAGTGGGAATTCCAGAACACTTCGCTGTGCTCATGCAGAACCTGCAGATGGATCAAGAGGTAAACAGAACAAGGGAATACTGCATGGTTTAAAATCAGGAATGGTTTGCATGAGGGTTATATCACTTCACCATACTAATCTGTATGCTGAGCAAATAATCAGAAAAACTGGACTATATGCAGAAAATTACAGCCTCAGGATTGGCGGAAGGCTTACTAACAACTGTCAATATGCAGAGGACACAACCTTGCTTGAGGAAAGTGAGGTGGACTTGAGACCCTTGCTAATGAAGATGAAAGACTTTAGCCTTCAAGAAGACCATCATGATAAATCGAGAGAAGGTCGAAGTTGTCAAGGATTTTGTCTGACTTGGATCCACAATCAGCAGTCAAGAGATCAAAAGATGTCATTGCATTAGGCAAATCTGCTGTGCAAGACCTGTTTACAGTATGGAGAAGCGAGGCTGTTCCTTTGAGGACTAAGATGCGCCAGACCCAACCTATGGTATCTTCAGTTGCCCCATATGGATGTGAAAGTTGAGCATTGACTAAGAAAGAGCACAGAAAAATAGCGAAGAGTCTTCAAAGTACTACGGACTGCTAAAAAGCAATAACAAAGAAATCTGTCTTAGAAGAAGTACAGCCAGAATGCTCCTTAGAGGCGAGATAGAGACTTTTTTTACATACGTTGGCCATGTGGTCAGGAGAGACCAGTCCTTGAAGAAGCACACCCTGCTTGGTAAGGCGGAGGGACAGTGACAAAGAGGAAGACCCATGACAACATGGGCTGACCCAGGGGCTGCAACAAGGGGCTCAAAGTAGAACAGTTGTGGGACTGGTGCAGAGCCGGGCAGTGTTTCGTTTTCTTGTACAGAGGGTCGCTATGAGTCGGAACTGCCATGATGGCATCTCACAACAACATGAGACGTCTTCATTGCATGACACCTGGCGGCCTGCCAGGGAAGAGAGAACAACAAACAGAAAGCCGTGTTTGTGATGTCAAAGTCATTTTGAAACAAGAGTGGAAGCTGTGTGAGCTGAATAAGGAGGCACTGACATGAATTGAGACCAAATCAAGGAGGCTAAAGATCCCTAGGTGGTAAAAATGGTTAAGATGCTAGACTGCTAATAGAGTATTGGAGGCTTGAGTCTTCCCAGAGGTGCTTCGAGGAGCCTCACAGAAGCACTGGTCATTTACTTTAGCAAAGAGAGCCACTGAGAACCCTGTGGAGCACAGTGTGACTTTGAGACACATGAAGGCAACTAGTTGAAATAGGTGGAAGGGAAACTCAAAAACCCTGTTGGGTGATTCCAAGCTCTTCCTGATCCATTCTGTTTCTAGAATCAGACTGGTGGGATGCATCCTTATTTACCAGTTATCACTCACGACCTGGAGCACTAAAGACCCTTTGGACTAAACAGTGTTTCCTTTGGAGTGCTGCCCTGGGCCTTGTAGGAGATTTAGCAGCCTCCTGGCCTCTCCTCACTTGATGCCAGGAATACCTCACCCCCTCCTTCAAGTTTGAAAACCTAGAATGTTTCCAGATAGGACCAACCATTTCCTGGTGAGGAGGGGCTGGGGGGAGGGGGAGGCGCAAAATGGTCCCTGATGGAGAACCATGGCTTTTTAACAGATTCTTTTAACTTCTTTCTGGGTCCCCAAGGCACTACTAGGTCTTTCAGGTAATATTCAAGGGAAGTCACTTGTCTAACTACTAACAGATCTGTCTCGTGCCCACTGGCCTTGCGATCCCCGTTGGCAACCAGGGGGGAAGACTTCTCAGAGCAAGCTGCATCACCCCAATTCTAATTGTTGGAGTTGCTTGGATTATTTTCTGAGATCATCTGAATTTTGTCCAGAGGAACGAGCCTCTTTTAAGTGAGTATTTCATAGAAATGATGATCGTTGAATTTTGTTTGGGGAATCTTTATACAGAGCTAGGAGAAAGCCAGGCACACTTGGATAAAATATTAAAACAAAATCTGTTGGGCATCCTCCTACGAGTACCCTAAGAATTATTATTTTTAATATAAACTTAGCCACAGAAGGGGACTGAGAGGCCCATGGCTAGGGGAGGCGAAATGCCAAGTGATGTCTTAAGAAAGCCACTTTCCTCCTCCTTAACGTCATCATAACTCAGACGTGATAGTCATGCCATGATTGGCACCATGCATACAATTTAAATATTTTAACTCCCATTGTGCAACGGGATCTACAGCCCTGACCTTCAAGGGCCCCATTCACAAGGGATGAGGAGAGGGAACAATCAGCTACTTCATGCAAGGGCTGCCCAGTAGACAGACTGGTTTCCCTCACATTGTCAGACAGGCCACCAAACAGGGAGGGCTGGGGAACACTTCCCAACATGACCGGCTCGGGAAGGAGAAGAGTAGGGACAGCCACTCTTTTGGTGCAGAGAGGGCCCTGGCTTTTCCCTTCTTTCTTTTTTGAGAGAGAGAGAGAGAGAGAGAGAGAGAGAGAGAGAGAGAGAGAGAGAGAGAGAGAGAGAGAGAGAGAGAGAGAGACCACCTTTTGTTCCAGGAGCGAATGAAATCTCCATTGAGATGGGCTTGCCTGGGCATTTTGTTGAGGCTGCCCTCCTTTTGTTCCGACTCCAGGACACAGGGAGAGGAATCTGGGGCAATGGGGTTCCAGGCCAAGATGAGAAAAAGGAATTCTTTCCAAGGATTCCTCCTATTGTTTCCTGGAGGATAAATATTTATGCAGAAAGTTCAAGTGAATTCTTTCACAACGGTCAATGCTTTAAGACTGAGCCTTTGAGAGCCTCCATGTAAAACTATGCTCAAATGAAGGCTGATCTAATTAGGCTTCCCAGAGAAAACCAAGAAACCTCAAGATAATTTCCTATCTGAAATCTAATTGTATTCTCAAGTGGAATAGGAATACCACTCTGAATTATCCCAGATCCATAGACTACAGCAAAATGTACAACCAAATTGGATTCTATTTTAAGTAATTAAGTTATTTCTCTTCACAGGATCTATAATTTGCCTCCAACAAATGCGATTTGCCTCCGAAAGATAAGGCATTGCATTTTTTCCCCTCCAAAATGGATTTTCCGTGCCAGAAACAATTACTAAAAGTAGCCCAAACACTGCCTTAATTATATCCTGGGGATTATCTTTGAATGCATGCCGGCCATGCTATTTGTGTTCCCAAGTGAGCTAGGTATGACTAAGCACAGTTTGGAAATTGTCTTTAAACGGAGACTGGAGTTGAAATAAGGAGCCCCAGTGCCATTGTGGTTATGCACTTGGCTGTGACCCACAAGTTCAGCAGTTCGAAACTATCAGCCAGCTCCATGAGAGAAAGACAGGACTTCTACTCCAGTAAAGTTTAGGAAACTCACAGGGGTGACTCGGTGGCAGTGAGTTTGGTTTTAGACTGGAGCTGAAATATGCTCCAGAACCTGGGGCGGGCACAATGAAAACGCAAACGGCTCTGAGTCGTTTCACACAAGGGTCTAGCTCTTGTGCAAGACGAGGCAGCAGCGTGGAGCTTGCTTCAGTTGTGCTTTCTTCGGAGCACCGAAAACACCAGCATGAGCTTTGCTGCTCCATTGAAGCGGGGAGGAGGTGCTAGGTATTGCCATAGATGAAGACTAAAAGGGGCTATTTGCATAAAAGACATTGCAAGAAGCTTTTTGGAGCACGGTTCATGATCTGAACAAGACATTCACTTTTGGCTTTGTTTTCAAACGGCTCGTTTGATTTATGACCAGGTGTCCTGAGGCACCACAAGGGGTACTTGGTATGCGGAGCAAGGGTCGGTGATGAGGCTTGTTATCAGCACCTGATAAAGTATGTGAGACTCTGCCGGTTACTTCAAAGTCTCTGTGAAAAGGGAGTGTAGTGTGTACACGCTGAGGAGGATGAGGAACGCGTACAATGCTTACATGTGGGGATATTAGGGATAAAGGCAAAACATTGCTTTGCATACTTGTCCTTCTTTCCCGGGAAAAAAAGAAGTCTTTTATAGGAAGGAGTCCTGGCTGGTCACTTGTAAAGTTCTGTCTGAATGTCAAGGCACCCGATTTTGAAATCACATGACCTGGTTTCAAATATTGCACCTTTAGGGCAGGGCTGCTCTGCACCGATTTTCTCATCTGCAAAAGGCACCTAAGAATAGAACCGTCATCTATTCTAAAAGCTGTAAGGATGAGGTAAGAGAGTAGCAAGTACCTAGGATTGTGGGCACCCCATAAATATTGTTATTCTTTTCTGCCAGCCAGAGGGAAAGCAATGGAAGTCAGGACATGACACTAATACGTTTATCATGTGCTTTTATTAACAACGTAATACAAAGACTGTACATTATAGAGTCTAAAAATCAACCCACTCCTGAAAATGGAAGAACCACCTTTTAGAGGCTTTCGTTGTAAGTGCCATCTTCTACAGCCAAACCGCATAGACTAGCCAAACAGCTTCGGAACAGTGAAATAAAAAACAAACAAACAAAAATCAAAACAATGTTCTTCTGGAATGGAGGGATTATTTATACACAAACAGCTGAGTATCATTTCTAGCTTAACATGATTCACTACACATTCTGGAATGATCAGTTCCCTTTTTAATAGTCCTATCACCAGACACACACAGCAACTAAGAACTTGGCCACAGGTCCTGCCTAGATTACTCATCAATATGAAACACACACACACACACACATACACACGGACTCAAAAATCCATATAAATAAATCAATTAAACTTCATGACAACTAAAAGACACAAGACAAAAACCCATCAGTCAAAAACTGTACAGTATCGGTCAGTCTTTTATAGCTGAAAACATGTGTAACTTTAAAAAAAAGTCCTTTTGAAAAGTATTTTTTAAAGTCTTTTAAAAAAATCAATGTTAGCTGGAGTGAAAACTTGAAGATTCCGACTCAGTTGAAACAGAAGAGTGTCCGCCACGCTTTCCTTTGGAGAGGATCTTGAGGCTGGATCCTCTGCTCACTGAGGTCAGGGCATGCTGGGCAGAGGTCTTAAATTTGGCCCCTAGGAAGGCATACAGGATGGGGTTCAGGCAACAGTGAAAAAAGGCAAGGGCCTCCGTGATGGAAATCCACTTGTGCACCACATCCTGAAACGCACAGCCTTGCTTGATGATTTCCAGGAGGATGAAGGAGTCGATGCTGATCCCGATGTAGTAGGGCAGCCAGCAGGCGAAGAAAGCCAAGATGAGGATGACTGTGGTCTTGAGAGCCTTGCGCTTCTGCAGGCCCTTGGAGTGTGACAGCTTGGAGATGATGATGCAGTAGCACGACAGGATGACGATCCCTGGCAGGATGAGGCCAACCATGACGTGCTGAAACTGGAAGACCACCACCCACAAGTCATTGGGGTAGAAGCGGTCGCAGATATAGTTCCCCTCCAATTCGCTGACCTTGACGAAGATGAAATCGGGAATAGTCAACAGCAGGGCAGGCATCCAGACGCCGACATAAACCATCTTCTCAGCCAACAGCTTCCTTGGGCGATGACTGTTGGTGGCATGGACGATGGCGAGGTAGCGGTCCAGGCTGATGAAGGCCAGGAGGAGAACACTGCTGTAGAGGTTGACGGTGTAGATCACGTGGACCGCCTGGCACATGAACTGCCCAAAGTACCAGCCCGCCACGGCATCCACCGCCCAGAAGGGAAGTGTGAGCACAAAGAGCAGGTCCGCCACGGACAGGTGCAGCCTGTACTTGTCCGTCAAGCCTCGCAGTTTCTTCTGGTAACCCATGACCAGGATGACCAATCCATTGCCCACGATACCAGTCAGGAAAATGATGGTGTAGATGGTGGGCAGAAAGACTCGGTTGAACTGAGTGTTCCCTTCCCGGAAGCAGGGCTCCTTTGTGGAGTCATAGTCGCCAGAGCCCACTTCCTCCGTGTCGTTGTCTAAAGTGAAGAACTGCAAGAGAGGCAAAGGAAAGGCCATTTACTTCCAAGTTCAGGAGGTAAGTTAGAAAAAACAGTTTCTGGAATTAAAATTTTTCTTTTTGTTGTTCTATCATGTTTGGCTAATGGAACTAACCTGCATCCTGACATTATTTTTATTTTTTCATTTTATTTATTTATAAACATTTTATTAGGAAGGATTACATTGTTTTAATGTGTTATTTTCCCCCCTTTCCTAAAACCCGACGCAGCCTAGCCCTCTTTAAGAAAGTCTGCTCCTACTTAAGGATTGGGCAAGGGCGCAGTAGCAGCATGGTGAGACTTACACAAAGCCACAGCCTGGAGTCACTGGGACTCAGGCCACCTCGGAGCCAGTCCCCCAGGCTTTGCAATCTTCACAGGGGGGGGGGGGCAGACAGCCTCGTCTTTCTCCCAAAGCAGCATGACAGAACTTTATAATCCCTTTCCCATCGTTTCCCAGCCACTTTATTATTTCCTTTGGTCAAACCACTTCGAATCTGAACAAAGGGTCTAAAATGGGACGCTGAGATTCTGAGGTTTCAAAGCCGCGACTTTGTTAACGCGTCTGCCCCGCCCACTACAAAGAAAAAAAAGGAGGCAAAACAAAACAGAGGCCACACCCAGGTGGTGTGGGGGTAAGGATAGAATCTGGGGTTCGTCAGAACTCCCAGCCCAGAGGAGAGAGGTGTACTGGAGGACCCCAAAGCCTTTCATTGTCCCAAGGTCCAGTGTCAGTTGTTGACCCCACATTTGTCTAAGTGTCAGGCACGCTGTACTTCCAGCATCACGTGAAGATTGACGCCTTCAAGCAAAAGATCTTGGGGTGCCTGGGGTGCTGAACTTGGGAGTGAGTACCGACTCCACCCTGAAGGCGTGCTGCTCTTTAGCCACACCGAGCTCTCCGCGCCTGTCATTTGGCGCGCTTGGGACCTTAAGGAGGCGCCACATTTTCCCGGCGGGGGGAAGGTCATGGGGTGGGAACCCGTGGCCCTCGCCCCAAGTTTCATTTCCTCACTCTCCCAAGTCCCGTCCCACCCCGCCGCGTATCCAGCGATTGGAGTCGGAGGTCGGCAGCTGGAAGGCTGGCAGGAGATGGGCGCGCGGGCTGCCCAGTGGTCCAGCTCCCCGAGCCTACCGCGCGCATGCCTGGCGGTCCGGTGGGTGCCGCGGGCGCACGCGGGCTCCGTCCCACAGGGTGCCTGGGACCGGCTGGGCGGCTCCACCCTGAGTCACTTTGAATTGCGCGCCGCGGGAGGAAACGAAAAGCCTCACCAGCGAGGGGGTTTCAAAGGCTCCAGGAAACCACCGGCGGTTAAACGGCGCCGTGGGGCTCAGCGAGGGCCAAACGGTCTCACCGCTCGCACCTGTCTGTCAGCGCGCCAGGGCCCTGCCACACGCCGGCGACCTCCCAATCCCCGCCCGGCCCGCGAACCGGCCGGCGCGGCAGAGCGCTCACCCCCTTCCCCAGCTGCACCAAAGACTCTCTCCAGCCCTGGGGCGCGCCACCCTCGCGGCCCGGAGCAGGCGGCAAGCCCGGCCGCCCGGGTCGCCCCTTCTGCCCCAACGCGCGCGCGGGCAGCCCTTGGCCATCGCCTATCTGCTGCCCCGATGCAGGTGAGCTCCGAGATGGGCCAGCTCGTCTCCTCTACCCTTGGACATTCGATCACAGGACTGCGAGGGCCATCGCCCCCGGCCGTGTCAAGCTTAGGCACCAAGCGCCCAACGCCCACGATGCCCCCCAGACGCATTTGCACAAAGTTCACCCGGCGGGGCACACCGTCCCTTCTGGGCCTGCAGCTCCGTCTCTGCCTTTAGAGAATGTACCTCGCTTCCAAAAGAGCCCCCCGCCCGGGGCGAGCTCGTCCCCCGAGTCCCGCGGCGGAGTGCGGGTCTTCTTTGCACTTGTGCGCGGGCTGCGCCTCCGTTTGCAAACAACGTGCCAGCCCGGCGCGCCCGCGCGCGGGACTCCAGGGCGAGACCCGAACAATCGCTGCAAACACGGTTCCCTGTCTACTTGCCAAGAAAAAGAGCCCTAACCCGACCCCCCGGCCCCCCCGACCCCCCCTCTTGACTTCCTCAGCCCTCCCCCGTTGCAGCCACACTCGGGGACAATCCTTTTCGCGGCCCCGCTCCCGGACCGGGCACCTGGAATATTCGGGTGGCTTGGGCTAGCTGGGAGAGGGGGGCGTTCCCAGTATGCTTTTGAGCGTGGAAGAACCAGCAGGCTGGAAGTGCGCTCACCGTGATCCCGTCCATGGTGCCCGCTTGCTCTTCAAGCTGCGGAGAAGCCAAGCGCTGGGTTCACTTTACTACCCGCCGCCTTAGCCAACAGACTGAAGTTTCTGGCCGGAGCTGGACTTTTATAAAAACACGCTCCGCAGGCGGCGCATGCGTCGCGCAGGCGGGCAGGTGGGCGGGGCAGGGAGAGGAAGGGCGAGGGGCGGGGGGCTACGAGGGGGGACGTAGGAGGTGGCCCGGAGGGACCGAGGATGGGGGTGGGGTGGGGTGGCCGGGAGGGAGCCGAGAGAGTGGCTTTGGGAGTCTTAGAACGGCTGCGGCTCTGCGGCTAGCCACGTCCCAGGTCCCGGGGATGTGAGGGCAGCCCGGAGAGTCTCGGAACTTGGGGACACGGGAAATGTCAGGAAGGAAGGAGGATGCGTGGACCTGGGCCGTGACCCTGAGTGGCGCATCCATCCTTGCTCCAGTGGGCAGAATTCCAGATTTGGGGATTGTGTGCCTGGAAGCACTGAGACCCAGAGACGGGAAAGGACTTGTCCGACTCCCTGAGGTCCCCTCGATTCGGACTCCTGACGTCTGGTTTCCCAGGCTGTCGGTCGGTACTGGGGCAGAACGCAAAATCCATCTCCTGCTAAGCGGCTGGTGGGTTGAAATTGCGGACCTGGCGGGTAGCTACCCAACAGGTCCCCACTACGCCACCCGGGCTCCTTAGCAACCCAACCAGTAGGTGGCAATGCTGAAAGCGGTGACACAGCATAAGGTTCCCTGCCACATTCTGCCACGGGAGAAGACAGAGTACCAAAGATCCTTTCTTTGAAACACAAGGGTACTTAACCAAACGTGCGGTACCTATCAAGGTGTGACCGGTCAGGAAACATTCGCACCAGAAGGTGGGACTCGGCCTAGGCGAAATCCATTTGCATCCTCCATAGGGGCCCTCCAGCTCATCCCCAAGTCCAGAGCCTCCGGAGAAGCCCTCGGAGGGATTCTCGGGGTGCAATTGCCAGCCTTCCTCGCCCTGCTCTAGGGGTGGATCCGCTACCCTTTCCGTTAGTAGCCGAGGTGCTTCGCCGTCAGGACTCCTTGGGCCTGGTCACCAAGGAGTCCACAAATTGTAAACGTGTGTTTGTTTTACTCTAGGAGAATGTAGTGAGTGGTATGTTTGGGATATGTATGTTTTGAATGATAGGCTTGGCTTTGTTTTGGTAACGGATCGTGAAGCACTTTCACACCATCACGCATTCATTTTCACAACTCCGTGGGATGGTGTGTACCATGTATTCAATGTGTTTCCAGCGAGTTGACTGCTGCCTGGCGTTCTTCTTCTAGGCGGCGGCCAGAGATAAGGTGGACAATCTGAACGAGGCACCGGCTTGGGTCTTTGGGGTGTTTGACGTGTGTTCATTCGAGCTCCGGGAGAGTGCTTTCCAGCCTCCCGCCACTTCCTGCCGGCTGGTGCCTGAGTGGAGCCCCGGAGGGAGGGAGAGGCGGGGCGGGGAATGAATGGTCTGACCGCAGGCCCAGGGAGCATGGGTCGCTATGGCTGCCTGGTAAAACGGACCCCAAACGTCCCCCAGCCCCGGGTTGACCCAAGAAGAGCATTTGTCCAGAATAGAGACCCCAATACTCACTCCCCATAAAACTGCTCTATTCCTTCTGGGATAGGGTGCTGTACGGAGGTGGGTTTCAAGGAAGCCGCCAGCGCAGGAGACGTTGTAGTGAACAGCTACAATGAACCATACTAGTCATTACGTAGGACTAAACTTTATCTATTTTTGCAGAGCGCTTCGACTTTCATTAAATCATCGGCACTTCAGGGCCTCTCCACTTTCACAAACGAGGTGGTGGCGCAGGCGCCTTACCTTTGAAGAATTAGAGTTTGATGGTTTCATGATTTGTTTTAAGGAAGCTGAGTCCTGCTGTCGTTTCTAATGGACAGGGCAGAATAGAACTGCTTCTTGGAGTTTGGAAAATATTTGTGAGAACAGTCAGTCTCAGCTCCACCCCCTCCCCACCTAGGCAGAAGGACTGGTAGTAGCAGCTCCACGCTAAATGGATGTTTTGACCCTGGGCATTAGCTGCATATTACTTCACAACTGCTTTCTTCACAGTGGCTACGACTTGGAAGTTAGAATCTTTTAACCCTGCCTGCCTGAAAGGGTGTGTGGGCAAGACAGGGTGTGTGTGTGTGTGTGTAATCTTTCAACTCTGCCTGCCTGAAAAGGGTGTGTGGGCAAGACGGTGTGTGTGTGTGTGTGTGTGTGTGTGTGTGTGTGTGTGTAATCTTTCAACCCTGCCTGCCTGAAAAGGGTGTATGGGCAAGACAGGGTGTGGGTGTTTTGGCAAGACAGGGTGTGGGTGTATGGGCAAGACGGGTGTGTGTGTGTGTGCGTGTTTGTGTGTGTGTGTGTGCGCGTAATAAAGTGGTCTGCCCAATCAATATTTGTTGATTGTTGGCAGACAAAAGGGAGCGTCCTCCCTAGTGTGCAGTCCCCTGCTAGCGCCTTTTAGGTATATCTGCCCAAAGGAAGCCAGATGATTAAGCGAACAATGAACTGCTATTTTGTGACCACCAAATCAGGCAGAAAACCTTACAAAGATAATATTCCGTTTCAGGATTTGATAAAGCCAGTATTCTTGTGGGACAGGTGGGTTTTTGGATGTGGGTTGGGACAACCTCTCTGGAAAGCAAATTGGCTCCATTTATCAGGAACCTTACAACAGTGACTCTGGTCTATCAGAACCACCCCCTCCCCACCAAGGGTGCATGCCCCGAGGGTATTGACCAAGGCATTATTTGTAAGAGTGACGTGTTTGAACAGCTCCGCATGTCCACTGCTAGGGGCAGGGTTGAGAGGACTTTGGGATAGCAGAATATGGAATTCCAGTGGCCACTACAGACGGGGTCTGTGGGGGAAATTCGCGATGTGGGACAATGTTTATGCATGCTGAGCGCAAAAGGCAGTGTTCAAGGCGCGTGAGCAGTGTGAGCTCGGTCCGCTAGAAAAGACCGGATGGAAACCAAGGTGTTTACAGGGAGTTTTGTTGGGTGCAGGATTATAGCAGATTTTTACTTTTTTCTTTTCTTATGCTTTTCAAAGTTTCTTTTTTTTAAAACCCTAACCCTAACCTAACCCTAACCCTCGCTTTTTAAAGTTTCTTTACTGTAGACAGGATATATGGTTATATCTAGGAAAAATGAATATTATGTTAAAGGAAAATAGAAAGGCTCCTTGATGCATTCTCACCTTTCAAACTATCTTTTAGATGCGATGGTCTTTCTCTTCCAAAAAATCCCTCTGAGAAAAGCACACTCACTGCTGGGGAGTCCATTCTGACTCATATCAACCCCACAGGACAGGGTAGAACTGCCCTGTGGGTTTCCAGGATGGTAACCATTTGTGGGAGCAGAAAGTCTTTTCCTCAAGGAGCTGGCTGGTGGTTTGGAACAGTTGGCCATGGGGTTAGCGTCCCATCACGAAAGCACTACACCACCAGAGCTCCTGACTTTTCCTTATTGATCCCTTTGCCCCTTTTCCAAGGACTAGTTTTTGTCGACTTTTTCCTGGGTCAATCCTCCCTAAATCTCAACTCTGTTATTTTCTTAGAAACAAAACAACACAACACAACACACACACACACACACACACACACACACACACACACACACACACACCCTTCAAACGTTTACTGAGTCTTAATGTGTGCAACTGACCTTGTGTAATCCCAACAACTGTGCCTGGCTGGTAGCATCCTGTGTATTTGGCAGATAGGCCCCTGCGATCCCCACAGTGCGCAGCTACACCCAGTCTGTCAGGTTCACGGAGCTCCAGCACAATGGCTCTTTTTCCCTGAACACAGCCACTCACTCCCTGAGAGTTCCCTCTTTGGGAAAGGTCATTTAGTAGCAGTCTGCTTTGAGCGGCATCTCCTGTGATGTCATTTAGCTTTTAAAAGAGCGTATGTTTCTCTTCCATTCCCCAAATAGTTCATGTCCCTTAAAGTGACTGCCCAGACATCTCTACCCATCTAGTCCACTGCTGAACGAACAGCAGGCTCCACAGTCATTTCCAGAACCTTTAGTTCAAGAATTAATGACTTTCCTGTGTGGATCTGGCAACAGAGCCAGGCTTCGGGGCTGTCAAGGCTTTGGCAGGGTCCCCACGTCCTCAGGTTGGCCTTAGCCCAGGGGATAACTAGCTTTGGCCAGGGCTGGAGAGAATGCTTGCAAATCTAGGGACACATTGGCAAGCACCCTGCCACCTCCTGTTGCTCACTCTGCAGCTGGTGGTGTGTGTGTGTGTGTGTGTGTGTGTGTGTGTGTGTATGTGCGTGTGCGTGTGTGTGTGTGTGTGTGTGTGTGTGTGAAAGCTGTCCTCTTCCAAAACAGGTTGGAAGGGAGTGAGTGGAGAGAAAACTTTGGGGCAATCTTCCCAATGGTGGGATGGCGGCTGGCAGGAAGCAATGGGTAAAAGGCCTTCACAATGCACCAGGGCCCCGCTGTCCCTTTGCTGGCCTCTTCTTTGTTTCTTAAAAGAAAAGAGCTACTTTTGTTTCTGTAAGAGGAAAACAAAATAACAACAAAGAACCAGAACCCAATAAGCCTCGTTGGTGGCAGTGGGAGTTGGGTCATGCAAAGAGACAAAGTTCACGTGTTTTCTAAAGCCATAAAAGAAAAAGGAGGCTATTTCTTTCTTTCTTTTTTTTAATTCTAATACATCATTTTATTGGGGGCTTTTACAGCTCTTATAATAATGCACACATCAACTGTATCAAGCACATTTGTACAAATGTCACCATCATCACTTCCAGAACATTTTTTTTATTTTAACAATTTATTAGGGGCTCATACAATTCTTATCACAGTTCATACATATACATACATCAATTGTATAAAGCACATCTGTACAGTCTTTGCCCTAGTCATTTTTTTCTCCTCTTTTCTTTTTTTACATTTTATTAGGGACTCATACAACTCTTATCACCATCCATACATATACATACATCAATTGTATAAAGCACATCCATACATTCCCTGCCCCAATCATTCTCAAGGCATTTGCTCTCCACTTAAGCCCTTTGCATCAGGTCCTCTTTTTTTTTCCCCTCCCTCCCCTTTCCCCCCTCCCTCATGTGCCCTTGGTAATTTATACCTCGTTATTTTGTCATATCTTGCCCTATCCGGAGTCTCCCTTCCCCCCTTCTCTGCTGTCCCTCTCCCAGGGAAGAGGTCACATGTGGATCCTTGTAATCAGTTCCCCCTTTCCAACCCACTCACCCTCCACTCTCCCAGCATCGTCCCAAAGGAGGCTATTTCTGAAGGGACATGGAACTCTAGCAAGGGTTACAAATCCCAAAGAGATGCTGCTATCGGATGTCAGCTATTTCCAAGCTGGTTTTAGGTGAGAGAAATAATCTCTCAGCCCACTCGGCTCCAGCCTGTTCCTCCTCCCTTAATCCGTTCTGTCTCCAGGATCTACAAGTGAAAAATGATTTTGGAAATAAGCTACACCATCGCTTTAGCCCAGTGAGGAGACAATTACTACTGGTTTTCTGAGTTCTATTTTTTACCCTGACGTTAAGCCCTACCTTGAATTTCTAAGAAGTCTGTCGATTATAATTAGGTCACTAGTGAGTCCTGTCCAAGCTTTGCAGCAGTTAAAAGTCCACAAATTTCCTCCACAGAGAGAAACTTTAGACTGGCAAACAAATACAGCCAATTTAGAGCTCCCTGGTAAGTCATTTGAACAAAGCAGTCACTTAATTAACAGTGCAATGGTCATTACTTGACTAATCCCACTGCCAGGAGGATGGATTGCTCCAAAAGTTCATTGTGCTCCTGTGGCAGGTGTGTTGTGGCTTTGTGGGTCTGGAGGACAGCCACACACACACACACTCAGTGCTCTCACGTCCAACATTAAGGTGTCAAGCTGGGAAGGAGGGCACGACTTTAGCAAATAATTGAGTGAGCAAGCCCTGTTCTCCATAGGAAAGGCTTGTCTTGTTTCCCTTAAACCAGTAATTTATTGACAGTGAGCTCAGCTCTATAACAAGAGGAAGCGCTTGGAGCCCTTCGGCCAGTCGGCTCCCTAAAGGAACCCTGTATTTTGTGGCAGAGCCACGCTGCTCCCAGAAATATGGTGATCCAATCACCCAAACAGATGGGCTGTGAGATCTTGTTGAGCCCATTTGACCAAGAGTTTTCTATTAGCCGAGGACAAGGCAGGGACTATTTATGTGTGTATGTGAGGGGGCTGCGGGGCTGGGGGATGCAGTGGGGCAGGTAACCATGCCATGCGTTCGCATGAACACTTTTCTAACTCCAAAGCCCCAGTGATGCACTTGGAGCTACCTGTAGGTCTCAGACACAGACCACTCCCATCCTGTAGTTTCTGGAGATAATGATTATAGACGTAGATACACACAATACTCCAAGGTGACAATCGTTACTCTTTTAGTTAATCTGTTACGTAGCTTAAAGGTGACTTCAGGGCATCGTTGTAGTTTAAGGTTTGAAGAAAAACTCAGGGTCATTATCTTGGGGACCCCTTTAGGTTTAATACAGGCCCGGAGAGTCTGGATGACTTAATGATTTGAAGTTTTGCTCCACTTTTTCCTCCCTCCTTCTTTTTTTTGTCTATTGTGTTCCTGGTCAGAAGCGCTGGGTGGTAGCCGGGGACCATCTAGTGCTTTTGGTCTCGAGATGGAGAAGGCAGTGGTTGACACAGTGAATCCTGTAGTCCCGTTCCATGTCTGATTCTTGAGCCTCTTCTTTCTAGAGCAGCGCTTTGCGACCTTCCTCAGGCCGGGACCCTTTCAGACAGTTCCTCATGTGGTGGTGACCCCCAACCAAAAGTTATTTTCGTCGCTACTTCATAACTGCTACTGTTACGAATCATCATTTAAATATCTGATAGGCAGGGTGCATTTTCATGGTTACAAATTGAACATAATGAAAGCATAGTGATTCATCACAAAAACAATATGTAATTATGTATTGTGAAATATTCATTTCTAATTACAATTAAACGAAATTTTGTCTTGAAGCCTGGTGTAACATGGGTTACAGTCTTCACGCCGGGTACTCATACGTGGGCATATCTGCATGTGGGCGGACCCGCCTGGAGACGATAGAGGAGCGGTGACTCTGTTCCTAAGACCATCAGAAATATGGTCTTAAAAAGAAATATGATCTTAAATATGGTCTTAAAAAGAAATATGGTCTTAAAAAGAAATATGTCTTTTCTTTTTTTTTTTTGCGCGCTGCACCCTCCGCCTCCCCCGCCCGCCCGCCTCCGCTTCTGCCCAAAATATGTCTTTTCTGATGGTCTTAGACAAGCCCTGTGAAAGGGTCATTCGACCCCCAAATGGGTCACGACTCCCAGGTTGAGAACCGCTGTTCTAGATGACGAAGATCAATGACTGTAGTTTAGGTGGACACTCAGGACACCCAGGCCACTCTTCATTGTGAGAGGTAGAATCTCAACTTTAAGAACAAAAATAGATGTCAGGTGACTGTCTCCTGAGACCAATTGCCCGAAGCCCCCGAACCAAGAGAGCTAATCCCATGGGGTGGTTGCTTATGTTTAATTAGTTTCAGCATCTGTATCCCCCCTTTTGTTGTTAGTAAGAGCGGCTGAAACATCCTGATTTTAAAAATACCAAATCTCCCAACTTTAACGTGTTGGTTCAAACCAACAAACAAAGAAGGCAAACACTCTACTACACATTAATTTCTAATGGACAAGGCTCCCCTAACGTGTTACCACTAGTAAACAAAAGAAAGGAGGAGGCTAGAGGGCCAGGCTGCGTGGGCTGGTGGAGCAGGTGTGTGCCCACGCACACACCGATAACAGTGGAAAGACAGAATCCCTTTGAGGGATTTGCCAGACCGTTCTCGCCTCTGCACGATCCACAGAACCTTTTCAGATTTCTGGATGTGGCTCGTGACTGGACTCAGGTTAACTTTTGGGGCTCTGAAGGGATTTACTCCCTCTCCTTGTGGCTCCATTACATTCCCGCGACTCCTCTGGTAAGTCCAGGCGCTGCGTCCTCTGCTGCCTTGACGCAAGAGCCTGCACTGTTTGTCTCTTTCCGTGACTATGAGATTAGAGGAGCGCCATCCTCCTCCCTCGCTTTCAGCAGGAGGAGCAACGGTCGAAGAGGGAAACCCCACGTGGGGCACTAGTAGGGGTATGGGAGCAGGTTCGTGAAGGCTGCCTAGGGCCAACTCTATGTCTTCACAGACATCACACTTGGAGCTTGAAATCAGTCACAGGGACAATATGTACAGCCATGAAAATCAGCCATCAGGAATTTTTAATGATTGACTGATTTCTTTCTGAGAGAGTGTTTAGCAGCACACTGTTTGGCCCAGACCCTCGGCAAGCATTTCTGTAAGACTCAGTTTCCTTAGCTGTCCTATCTAGATATGCTGGTATTTAACTTTTTGGATTTTTGAAGGGGTTTAATATGACAGTGCATACAGAGCTTCGGCACAGAGTAAGTGTCCAATGAGCAGTACTTATTAAGAGAGGAAACCGGGAGATGCAGTGGTTAAAACCCTTGGTTGCCAACTAAAAAGTTGGAGGTTCAAATCCACCAGCCACTCTGCAAGAGAAAGTTGGGTAGACTCTACTTGTGTAAAGATTACCGTAGCCTTGGAAACGACCCAGCAGTTCTAGCCAGCCCGAGAAGCTCCTTAGGAAACAGAAGCAACTGGGTGACAGTTATTGTGGCTAGTTGCCTTTGCGCCGGTTCAAACTCAGTGACCACATGCATAACAGAACAAAACGCTGTCCAGCCCTGTGCCATCCGCACAATGGTTCCTGGGCTTGAGCCCATCACGGCAGCCCCTGTGCCAATCCAGCTGACTGGGCCACTTCTTCTTTTTTGCTGTCCCTCTACTTTATCAAGCATGGTGTCCGTCTCCTCCAGGGACTGGTCTCACAGACAACATGTCCAAAGCATGTAAGCCGAACTCTCGCCATCAGTGTCTCTAAGGAGCCCTCTGGCCATGCTTCTGCATGGTTTAGAATCAGGAAAGGTGTGGATGGCAGTGGGTGTTATTAATATGGACCGTCGTCTCAGCTCCCCCAAAGTCTTCCTTGTCAGTGCAGGGCTTTGATTGGGCAGGCAAATGGCTTTCTCCATTATTAGAAGGAAATGGAGTCTAAGGTGTGAACTGCTTCTAACTTTTAACTGGGGGGCAGAAGAGAGACGTGTGTGCCGCCTAAAGGAAAGCGGAGTCATAAAGAGCTGCTCACATGTGACTTGAAAGCTCCCGCCTGCAGTGACAGAGTCTCAGACTAGGGCAGGAAGGGATCCTCGAAGCCATTTGGTCTTATCTTCCAACCTTGGGATGGAATGTCCGCTGCAGCACCCAGCGGGTGGCCCACTCTCAGGACACTCCAGGGATGGGCAGCCCGTGACTTGGGAAGGGAGCAAGCCCATGCCAGCACTGGGCAAACCTGGGGATGGCACAGTTCTTCCTCTCCTTCTTTATTTTTGGCAGTGAGTTCAGTTTTTAATTGGTTTTATGCCACAACAGTAATCAGTACATATTTGAATTCATTCTCAATCCATGAACTTTATCGATCGAACATTTAAACATAATGCAAACATATTTAAATATGCACAGAATACAAATGTATAGATATGCTAATGTTTGCACATCTATGCAAATACTCAACCTTGAAGATATTATTTCTACAGTTAAAAACACTCAGAACCTT
Organism: Tenrec ecaudatus; assembly: GCF_050624435.1. Taxonomy (NCBI): domain Eukaryota; kingdom Metazoa; phylum Chordata; class Mammalia; order Afrosoricida; family Tenrecidae; genus Tenrec; species Tenrec ecaudatus. The sequence goes on along the minus strand of NC_134542.1, from coordinate 115,262,498 downwards.
ATCTCATGCGATGATGTCTTAGATGTCAACCCAAAGTATCCTTTTTCCTTCGTTTCCCACTGCTTCTCATCTAGATGGACATACCGCATACATCGGCACACAAATCAAATATGAATTGCTAATGTCCAGTGTGGGAGCTTCCAGATACAGGTGGCTACCGAACACGTGACATGTGACCAACCCACCTTGAGCTGAGCCGTGTGAAATATACACCAATGGTAAAGCCTTGGTCTGCAAACCATGGGCAAACCCTCCCCTCACATCCTGGTTAATGATAGTGGCTTGTTGCTCTCCTTGTTAGGGGCCATGGAGCCCCGCGAGCAACAGCATGAAACCTCGCCCGGTTCCACACCCCCTTCACAACTATTCTCATGCTGGGACCCATTACCGATCCACCTTGGGCAGTTCTGTCTCCTGGGGACTTGCCTCCCTGGATTCCTAGCACCCCGGTCTAATTTAGCTGGAGCTTGGCTGGCGAGGAAGCCAAGGATAGGGGCAGCCCAAACCATCCCGAGGCTACAGGAGAACGGCCCCTTTCCACAGCCCAAGGGGAGAGTCATGAGAGGCCCCTTTGTTCGAGGGAACTCAGGCCAGGTGAGCAGTTCCTTTCAAAGAGGAAAGGACCACCAAACAAGAAAGATTTCTGGACGAAGTGACTCAAAAGTGCTGATTTTCTGAAGTCTCCTGAGACTTTCAGATGTACTTTCTGGGGAGACAAAATGTGGGAAAGTAGTGGGGGTTGGGTAGGAGTCAAGAATAAAAAAAACACCTTTGCTTGGTTTTGTGTCAGGTGAAACCAGGTTATAGTAAATACTTAGAAAAGTCTTAAGACCCAAATGGGTTTCTTTTTAGTAGGTGCTGATGGCTGCCTGGAAGGAGCCCTAGCAGGTTAGGAGTTGGTGACATAGCAGGGTCCGAGTTGGATTTCTAACTGCAAGGTCAGCAGTTCAAAACCACCAACCTCTCACAGGGAGAAAGATGAGGCTCTCTGCTCCCATAAAGAGGTTGTAGCAGTAAAACTTTCTGGAGCACCGTTCTGCTCCAGGGTCCCCATGAGTGAGCATCCCCTCCAGGACACATTGCAATGTTCTTTCTTTAATGGCTCCCTGGAGGAGAGGTTGGGAGGCATTGATGGGTCAGAGGTAGAATTCTCACTTTCCATCTGGGAATTGACTTCCATAGTTGGCCACCACCGGTCTGTCAGCAGTGGGTGGTATGCTGCCAGGATACGAAGCAAGTTTCAGCAGAGCTTTCAGACTAAGGCAGACTAGGAAGAAAGGCCTGGTGATCTTCTTTAGAAAAAACAGCCAATGAAAACCACTGAATCACAACTGCCCACCACCACTGCTCACGAATGCACGAGGTCACCACAAGTCATGTGCTGACTTGTCCGCAGCTGCCACCACCCACAAATGGCTGCCTGAGGACAATAGTACTTAATGATCTAGCTGCCCTCAGCCCCCCACCCCCCCTTCCAGCCCCCACACCACGAAAAGCTCAGGGCATTTCCTGGAATCTCTGCATCCTGGGGATGGCATTGTGGTGGGGGGAGGGGGGAAGAAACCGTTTTCTGATGCATTTCAAAATACCATAATGGCGTACGTACTTCAGGGTTTTTTTTGTTTTGTTTTGTTTTCCACTCCTTTATCCCTGTGGTTAACCAGTTGTGGTGCAATCCCCTGACTGTGTTTACTCAGGCTGCATTTACCTCAGGTTCCCTCCAGCGCTTGCACCATGAACCCCACAGCCTTTTGAGCTGCGCTGGGCCAGCCCTGGCAAGCACGGGCATTACAGGCCCTTGGGCGGCCCGCTAGGTTGTCTCTGTGGGTCACGAATCTGCTCTCCTGGGGATAGTTTATTGCTTGCTTGGGGACAGATGGGGCAGGCCTCCCTCCACAGACACACTCTGAGCCACTTGGCTAATCCTTTCCACAAACAGGTCTGCACTGGCATGTCCAGACTGCTGGGAGCTTTATCTTTGATGAGAAATGGGGGTGTGGGCCTTCCAGATTCATCCTTAAGCTTCTCCTCGGGCTGATGTCAATTAGGTTCCTCAGGACTGAATAGGATTTGATTTCTGCCAAGTAAATAAATGTTCACTTCAGGGTTAACGTTTTGACAGGCAGTTTATTTTTATGAGTTTTCTTGTTATTTTCTCCCCCTACTGTCTCTTATGCTCCTCCATATGGGGCGTGCTAAGGTTTTTGTCACACATGGGCAATTTGCCAGGCTGAAAGCAGCCACTCTCTCTTTTTCAACCCAAAGCTCCTCCTTAAACGTCTCCCCTGCACCCAAGGGCTGAGCCAGCCACCTTAGAAGCCCAAGCCCCCTGTGGCTGCTGAGCTTTCAGACACCCAGCAGCCCTTGAACTCTCTGTTCTGTTGCATGCTTCCACTCAGCCCGTCTCCATTCTAGACAAGCCGGGTGCTGCTCTGGCTAGACTGCTGAGTGTGGGTGCTGAGGGTCTAGACCAGCTCAGGAAGTAAGCAGGCTTTCCTTGGGTCCTGGGAGGCAAAGGCCTTCGCTGTCTCCTGACGCTAAACATGAAAAATAACCGTCCCATGACAGGTCTTATCCTTGAAAGCACGAACACGCAACAACACAGTGGCGTCACCTGGAAAGGTTCTCTCTGGTCACAGGGAATGTTTTTGTAAAAGCAGTTTTGCTTTAACCTCGGATTTTTTTTTTTTTTGATGGCTGATTTAAGAGAACAGTGTGAGGCTGTGGAATTTTGTTTCCTGCTCGGGAAAAAATGCCACAGAAACGGTTATGATGTTGAACACAGCTTACAAGGACAGCGCTGTGGAAAGATTCAAGTGTACGAGTGGTTTTCTCATCTCAAAAAAGGTGAAATGTTAATTGATGACAAACCTCTCTCTGGACAGACGAAAATGTCAACTTGTAGTGCATTTGGGGTTGATCCCACCAGGTCAGACTGTTAATCCAGCTATTGAGAGTTTTTGAAAAGATCGAGTAACAGTGTGTGGCATAAAAGGCCTGATTTGTGGCAGACGGGGGACTGGTTTTGCCACCACGACAATGCACCTGTTCTTGCAGTCACCTCAGTGTGCCAGTTTTGGGCAAAAACAGCATGCCTCTCTTGCCCCACACCCTGACTCGCTTGACCTCTCTCCATGCGACTTCATGTTTTCTTGAGTGCAGAGGGACATGAAAGGACAGCAACTTGATGACGTCAAGAGGTGAAGAATAAAAATAGGGAGGTGCTGTCAGCCATCCAAACAGATGAGTTTGAAAAATATTTCCAAGAATGGAATCACAGATTTGGCAAACATATTAAGTGTCATGGAGACTACGTTGAAGGTGATAAGATTGTTTTGTAGGAAAAAAATTTAAATACATAGCTTTTGGGGAAAAAATCCGGTTTCTTTTGGGTCCCCCTCCTCCTCTGCCACCCCACCCCCCTCCGTCATAGAATATGTTCCTTCTGCCCTTTTCCACCAGCCAGGAGGGTTTTGTTGCACTTCCCTTACTTCCTGTAGTTTGTATTTTGAAAACAAAAGGTATGTTGTTTTTTAAATAACAACCAAAAAAATCACCAGGTGCATATATATGTTTTTCAAATTTTACATAATACTCCCTTGCAGTTCGCTACTTTATCATGGGTCTGAGCAAACCATGAAGGTGATCTGGATTTCTGACCCTCCGCCCGCTGTTCCCACAGTCCTGTGTCTCTCAGACCAGAACAAACCTGTTCTGCATGAATTCTCTCCGGGAGAAAGAGCTGAGAATGGAGGTGGGTGGGGCACCCATGAGAGGCCCAGTGGGTCAAACAAATAAGCCGACACAAAGCTTACGTGTCTTTACCTCTTTGCTGTAGAACCCGAGCCGTGTATAAACAGTCCCCCTCTTTGCTCATGAGAGCAAGGGAAGTGGGTTTTACTCTGCAAGCTCTCCTTTCCCCGTGTTGCTTTTGTGGGGTCTGTTGAGGGAGGGTGTGTGTATGCATGTCTTTGCCATTGTCACCTGTCAACCATTCACACACATACCGTTAGAGGACCTACAATCCTCATGATGTAACAGACCCTTTCCACCCCCTTCCAGCACTTGTCTCACTCTGACTGATGCTGGGCAATATTCTGCTGTTTCCATGGAAGCAGAGGTGACCACAGGTTGCCAGATGTCCCTGCCTGGTGATGGACACTCCTTCCCTGAGGGGGGAGAGAATCCTAGAGAATCTCCTGGGCAGGATGATGCTACACTTACCCTTCCACCTCCAAGATCTGACGCTGGAGATGGAGATGTCAAAGATGAGAAAAGGAGGTGTTTGCTCAGAGAACCGTATGTCCTAAGACATTGTAACGCAGCATGCTATGCTCAGAAAACGAGGATGATGGTGTTTCCCTTGAGTGTGACTTGCCATGAAGGGAAATGTGCGTGGCATCAAAGGATGTGATGGCCTGAGACAAGGTGCTTTGTCGATTCCAAGGTGTAGGACAATCGGCAAGATTCTCCATGAGCTATTTCTGTGGCAGGGTCGATAGGAGGACCATACAGAGTAATCTATAAGGTATATTTGTAAAGTGGAGTAACATTACCGAAAGTGAATTATTAAGATATTTTATCAAACCTAGATTAAGTGTTGCACCATGGTGAGCTTCTACCCGTTGCAGTTTCATGACTCAGAGGAGCACAATGTTGGTCAGGACGCCCTGGGTCTGCTTTGAGGGATGGAGAGGCAATGAGGTGATCAGGGAGACACTGGTCTCAAACCAAGGTTGATGTTAATTCTTCACTGTTAGTGCCCGTACATTTCCTCCTTCTCACCTCCTATGGATCTCCCTCACCGTCCTGCACCTGCCCCACAGTGCTTTCTTTTTCCTAATTCATGTCTCCATTTCTGTTCCTGTCTGCCTTCTCTTTCTCAGGGGTCGCTCATCCTGCTACCCAGTCCCTTCCGAGTTCCTGCGAACGGAGACGGCCTTACAAGTCCCTCCTGCCCCCGTGCCGGTCCTATGCCCATCCTTCCAGCTCTCCACCAACTTTAAACAAACAAAAGTGGTTCTTGTGATCCGGGCGACATTTCGCAGAGCAAATTGGCTTTTCATTCAGCAATCCATGCAGGGTTCTTTGCGTGACGTCGATTGCGTCCTCACTTCCTCCCTGTGCTTGGTGTGTTCATTTGGCCTGGTCTAGTCCTGCTTGCCTTCCGAGCTTTATCCCAGGGCAAATGCTGCCTCTCTGATCTCATGGGATCAGTCGGTTTTTCCAAGGAGCGTATTTACAAAACCATTCCTCAGTGCTTGAACCTGCACGTTCCTCTCCAGCAAGGACTCCAGTCAAATCAGCTGCTCCCTGCTTTCTCACTGCACGCTTGGACTCAGATGCCTTCCTACTTCAATCAGAATGTCCTCCAGGCAATGTTTCAAGTCAATTTTCCCCCGATTTTTTCAAGTCAAAATCCTACCCACTCTTCCTATATGCCTTCCCTGGGGAAGGCTTCCTCCCTCCCTATACACCCCAGCGCCTCCCAGAGCTCTGGGAGCTGTAGGCCATTGTGGTTAGGTGTCATGGAGTCGGCTCTGACTCATAACAACCGGCTGCATAACAGACAGGAGCACTGCCCAAGTCGGTATGGGGTTCTGTTGGAGCCCATTGTTGTAGCCACTGTGTCATTCCGTCGCATTCAGAGTCTTCCTCTTTTTCACTAAACCTCTGCTTTATGACTGGCCTCTCCTGACAACATGTCCAAAGTCCATGAGACCAAGTCTGGCCATTCTCGCTTCTAAGTAACATTCCGAGGTCCTTCCTCCCAGGCAGATTTGTCTGCTCTTCTGGCGGTCCGTGGCATATTCAAAATTCTTCTCCAGTGTCAACATTCAAATGCATCAATTTGTCTTTGGTCTTCCTTATCCGCTGTCCAGCTTTCATGTGCACATGGGGTGGGGCGACTTAAAATGCCATGGGTTGTTTGAGGGGCACCCCGGTGCTCAAAGTAACACCCCGGCTCATTAGCACTCTCAAGATGTCTTGTAAAGCACCCTTGCCCAATGCGCTCCATCACTGGATTTCCTCCTTCCCCAACGGCCCTTACCTGCACTTCATCGATGCTGCCTCCCTGCTCAGACCCATGGTAACAGATGTCTGGGTTCCTATGGTATCTCCCATGCTGGGTGGCAGTGCCTTGAGGTTAAGGACTGTCCACCGGTCATCTAATATATAACTCAGTGCCTCACAGAGCTCTAGGAGTGGTAGGCTCTCAAAATAGGTGGTGGAGTCTCAGGGGACACTAAGGTCCACTGGCATAACATAATCCACCAAGATCATGTTCCCAACCCTACCTTGGAAAGGAGAGACTCGGGTCTTTCAAGCTTGGCCATCTAAGATTCAATGCTTGGGGTCTCCTCATCCAAAACATAGTGAAGATCAAAGGCACAAGGAAACAAAAGCTTATTTGAAGCTCAGGCTCTGCTGCCCTAAGATCAAAAGAACTAGATGGCATCTACCATTGCTGACTGCGGTGAAAGGGATCCCAATAGGATGTTCCAAATAGAGTGGGGGAAAAATGTGGAACCAAACTCAAAATCATAGAAAGATCAGACGTACCAGTCAGATAGAGACTAGTGGAACCCAAGCCTGGTCCTTATTCACCTTCCAGCCTGGAACTGAACTCACCCCAACACTAGACTGTAAGGTGAACAATAACACTAGAGAGGAATACGCCCCTTCTGACCCACCCTATGAGAGCAGAGAGGCAGCATTTGCCCTGGGATAAAGCTCGGAAGGCAGGCAGGACTAGACCAGGCCGAATGAACACACCAAGCACAGGGAGGAAGTGAGGACGCAATCGACGTCACGCAAAGAACCCTGCATGGATTGCTGAATAAAAAGCCAATTTGCTCTGCGAAATGTCGCCCGGATCACAAGAACCACTTTTGTTTGTTTAAAGTTGGTGGAGAGCTGGAAGGATGGGCATAGGACCGGCACGGGGGCAGGAACTCGGAAGGGACTGGGTAGCAGGATGAGCGACCCCTGAGAAAGAGAAGGCAGACAGGAACAGAAATGGAGAAATGGCTTTGTCCGCAAGACTAATAGGTCTGAACTCGATACAGTAGCACGAGGACTCTAAAGATTTCCACCATGGGAATAACATGGTCTGATCTCTGCTTTATCTGGAGTAATTAACCCAGAAGTTGAATGTACATTGAGTTGGAAGGAGGAAATGGGCGTAGAAACCAGCTAGACACTCACTGGCATAGCTCAGGTGCAAGATGATAAAGGGATGGGCTAGCGGTGTAGTAGTGGGAACTGGAAAAAGCCTCATAGGTCATAGAAATCTTTGGGGAACTAGGCTGGTTTCTGGTGGTTTGGGATGTGGGGCTGAGGGAAAAAGAAAGGGTCTAGGTGACTGAAATTTTAGCTAGGCTGTGAGGAATGAAGGTTTGGGAGAAAGGATACCTGAGGGCAGGGGATGATTTTTAAAGTCTAAAGGCTTTTTCACTTTCCAGAGTTTGACTTGCACACGACTTGTGGGATTTTGTGCGGCAATGACATCCTGTACTGGTGTCAATAAGATGACCTCATCTACCTGCATAACTCGTAAAGATAACCTTCAAAACTTGGCAGACCAAAAGAATTTTCCAGTTCACGATTCATCCTTTACACTTCCAAGACCTCTGCGTGGCTAGCATCTGGAGTTGATTCTGTGTGGTAGGATATGACAGCTGATCAAAGCAAATCAGCATGAGACTGTTACGTCACTTAGAGGACCAGGGGAGAAAAGGCAAATGGAAAATAGAGACTGTCCTAAGAAACTTGGAGAAAAACAAAAATGTCAGTGAAAATCAACACCTATCCTGTAATAACCGTTCAACTATGGATCATCTGTAATGTCGCTGGCTACAGATAAGTTATTCAGAAAACACTCACTCTCCTCAGAGGGCTCGCTGCCATTGAGGCAATGCTGACTCACAGTGACCCCCAAGTGGGTTTCCAAGGCTGTAACTATTTACAGGAGTAGAAAGCCTGCCTCGTCTTTCTCCTGAGAAGCTGCTGGCGGTTTCGAACTGATGACTGTGCGGGTCACGGCACAACTCGTAAGCATATGCAGAATTAGAATCTCCAGGGTGGGAGCCATTTCAAACCATTATGCGCTGGGAAGGCTTTAGAGAAGAGATGAAATCTGAGTTGACCTTCCAAGCAGTTCGCCTGCCATTATGCCACTCAACTCCTGACTCAGCATACTGAAATGCCATACTCAAGACACCGGTCCTTACAATAAGGAAGAACGGTAGGAATGCTACTTGCAAACAAGCAGCAGCTCACTCACAGGTGTTCCTTAGCTGCAAGCAGGGTTTTCAGTAGAAAATGGAAACCAACTGTGCATGTCTCTAGACAGTGTACTGCCGTGTTTTTCTTTCTTTCTTCTTCTTTTTTAGGAATCCCGGACCTGTCTGCTTGGAGACCTTCACTGCTCTGGCATCAGGGTGACCCTGTCTGTTCTGCTCGGCCTTTGGATGCTCAACTTCGCTTCTCAGCTCAAAGCTGAGCCAGAAACAATTTTGCTAGAGACAGTTTATTTTCAGATCCCTTTTCGCTTGTTTGACCTCAGACCACATTTCTGGTCCTTTGGTTACTCACTGGAGGCTCATCTCAAACTCTGCTATTCCCATCGCTGGATTTTGGGGACAGGTGAGTGCAGGTGGGAAGGCCACTGGCCTTGGACCTTGATAAGATCGTGCATGCTACATCCTCAGGAAAGTTACTGTAAAGGGCCACGTCATCTCCAGCCGGCTGAATAAATCATTCAGTGCAAATTTTCAAATGAATGTTAGTGCTTGTGGTTAATAAAACACCACATTTATTTGGAAGGATCTTGAGTTCATAGGGATTTTATTTGATTGATTGGTGTGTGTGTGTGTTTAAGAATAGTTTTTAAGTCAAGAGGCATTAAAAGCATGACCAGCTTTCATCTGGTGGCTCATGAAACTTTGTGGTTGTTAAAAGTGATATTCATTTTTGACCAGAAGACAGGTAGCCCTGGAGGGAGCCTAGTTCTTGCCTGGTTCCCTGAACCTACTCCTACGCAGACTGCCAGGCCAATGAACTCGCAAGGTGCCTGGGGGTGGGGGTGGGGTTGGAATGGGGCAGAGCATCTGCTCTGGACATCCATCAAGAGCTGCCCAGCTTGCAGCAGGGACTGACCAGCCAGATAAGAGGGTTGTTATTTAGGAGGGACTTTTTAAGGAGCCTTGGTAGCAGAGTGATTGCCCATTGGGCTGCCACCCATCTGTAGCAGTTCTAAACAACCAGCCGCTCCAGGAGAGACAGTCGGGCATTCTACTCCCATTGAGTTATAATCTTGGTAAACTCGCGGCAGTTCTACCTTGTCCTACAGGGTCACGAAGAGTCAGAATCGACTTGATAGCAGTGAGTTTGACTTTTTTTTTTTAAGTCCTTTAAACCCACATCCTAGTTTTGGTAAAATCCCTTATGGAACTTATCAAAAGGGCGAACAGCTGGTCTTGGCTTAGGCCCTGTGCAGTCAGGAAGCTGCTCTGCTAGTAGGTAAAAGCCAGATCTCTCTGGGCCTCAAACTTAGTGTTTCCCATTTCATAGACCTGGGGTAGGGCCTTGGACACACACACACACACACACACACACACACACACATTCACTAAGTGACTCTGCTGTCAGAGTTGAAACAGAAGAGGGTTAGGAAGGACAAAAATACTTCATTAGAATACTCTTTGTTGATGCTGTGCTCACTAATGCATGAACAACGTCATGGTCAAGTTCTGGCGGGCTTTATATTTTACTCCCTTCTCTTCTCACACCCACCCTGGTAGATAGATCCCTATTTCAAAGCTGAGTAAATTAGAACCCAGGGAAGTGAAACCAGTGTTCTCTGATTCGGGTGTGACAGTTGGAACCCCATTGTCTAAATGAAACCACGCAACACTGGGTGTGACATGCTCTTGAGGAGGGACAAACATTTATGACCTTGAACCCACGGCTGAGATTGACAAACATAAAACAGGTACTAGCCCCTTGGTAGGAGACTGATGTTGCTGAAATCAGAGCAGGAAATGACGTTTCAGAAACTTCTGGAACACTTGCTTCTTCAGTGCAGCAAGTGTACCTTCGTCAAAGGAGTGGGATCCGTTAAAGAGCTTAGCTGGGCTCTGGAGCTAACAGATCTCGCTGTGCATTAGTCTGGGGGCCTTGGGAAAGTTCTTTAGTGTTTTAGGGCTTCGGTTGGTTGCTTCATCTGCAAAACCACTCGCGCCTCTGACCATGAGTTTTGCCATCAGCATAGACTCCTGTGACACACTGCTCCACGCAGCACAGGCTGGGGAGAGCAGGCCTTTGGGGGACGAAGGGAAGGGAGAAAGACTAAGAAGCTCCCCTCATTCTTCATCCAAAAGGAGGAGCATACATAGATAGATAGATGATAGAGAGATCGATAGACAGCTGCTGCCTACTTGACTAGGGCTCATGGCAATTTCATCATCCTCATAACCCCCAACATGTTTAAGTTCTATGTTGCAGCGATTGTGTCAGTTCACAATCCCTGGTGCTACACTGGCTAAGCACTCAGTTGCTAACTGAAAGGTCAATAGTTTGACCCTGCCATCTGCTCCTTGGGAGAAAAACATGGCAGTCTGCTCCTATAGATTTTAGCCTGAGAAATCTATTGGGCAGTTCTACTTTGTCCTATAGTTAGAATTGATTTCATGGGAGATGGTGTGTGTGTGTGTGTGTGTGTGTGTGTGTGTGAATCCATTTCACTGTGGGTTCCTCTTGCCCTTGTTGGCTCTCTCTTACACGAAACAGGATGTCTTCCTCTAATGACTGAATCTTCCCGATACTGAGTCCAAAGCAAGTGCATTAGATGGTGTTCTGCTGTGTTCCATAAGGTTTTAATTGGCTGCTTTTGGGGAAGAAGATCATCAGGCTTTTTTAATTTTCTTCCCCCTAGTCTGTCTTAGCATGGAAGCACCACTGAGCCCTGTGTGTTATTCTGGGTAGACTAGAGAAACAAATTCATAGACACTCATATGTGTATAAGAAAGAACTTTATATACAAGAGCAATTGAACAAGTCCAGATGAAGTCCATAAGTCCGATATTAGCCCATATGTCTGATACCAATCTATAAAGTTCTCTTCAGATTAATGAAACACATGCAATGATGCCGAATGCAAGAAAGATCACAGGCCAGTGGGTGGGAAGTCTTGTGGATCCAGTGGCATTGTAAGCCTCTCAGTGCTGGCAGGGGTCTCCACATGGTTCCTTCAACTCCCAGGGCATGGGATCTATCAATGTAGTGCCATGTGTCTTGTCAGTAAAGTGCCTCTCGGGGAGACAGCTGAAAGAGGGAGAGAGCGAGAGCGAGACAGACAGAGAGAGAGAGACAGAGAGAGACTTCAGTCTCTAAGGAGGAAATACAGGAGTTCCCAGAATTCTCAGGAGAAGGCCATGCCCACACAGAGGTCCAACTGGCTATGACCTGATTGACAGACTAGACCCTATCCCTCCACTCTTAATCCTCTGAAGTCCCAAACTGACACCAGATTATGTAACCACCACACCTTGTCCATCATGAGTGACCCTGCGGGTATTTGAAATAACTTGTGCCATAGTTTACAGTATGCTGCAACGTGCAAGCTACCACAGTATGACAAACTGACTGATGGGTGGTGGATGAAGGCCTACTGCATACACTCGAGTATAAGCCGACCCAAATATCTGCCGAGGCACCCAATTTTACCACAAAAACTGCATTAAAAATGTGCTGAAAAACTCGGCTTCTACACAAGTACACACGGTACGCGCCTGGGGGAGCCCAGCCTGTTCTCTTTTGTACTTGACTGAGTTACTCCAGAGTCTGGTAGTAAGCAGGGAGATGATCAACAACACATTGCTTTGGGCTAAACAAGGTCATAGATGACCGGTAGCTACTTACAAGGCAGCAGCCCAGCCTCAGCTGAGGAATGCAGAAGTGATTAGGAAAGCCCCTTCCTTGGGTCACATCAAAGATCTTTGGGACCTGGCTTGGTTGAGATGTCACTTAGATGTTCAAATCCACTCCCAAAGGGGCCCAAGGGGGGAAGGGTTCCCAGTGGGAGCAAGCAAGAGCCGCCTTCTCCTCACGGAGGTGCTTTCCTGCTTGGCACCCTGGTGCTGGGTGCCTGTCAAGGTCTCAGGGAGACCTGAGCCTGTGCAGGGACCTTATTTGGAGATGAGTCATACTTTTGAACTTCGTGTGCCCTAAGTTGGAGTTCAATGCCACTGCAACAGCTCAAGGACGCCTTCCCCCCTCGAAGGCACTCTTCCTTCCTCTGGTACTTCCTCCAAATTAATTCTGGGCTAGAATTTTTGAGTTAACTTTAAATGTCTGTCATGCTGTACTCATTGCCCGGCTGTCTGCAAAAGGGTGCTTGCTGTTCATCCTTGGGATGGGAAGAGATGCGCTTCCTATCCCCACTCCCATGATTCTTTCTATTTCCATTCCTCCTTGACTCCTTTTCCCAAAATCATTTTGCTCTTGGGTTTCGATGACACTATGACAACCCATGTGACACCAGAAACTGAGCCTCTTGACTGTGGGTAATTATAGCGCTCCTTCCTTCTCGGAACTCCTCACTGTGAATGCCAACCAGGTGCCCCGAGTGAAAGACGGTACTCATTTGTTTGGTAAAGTCAACCGGAGGAGGAGAATCAGAACGAACAACTTCCCAAAGAGAAGTGGTTTCCTGGGTCACTGAGTCGCCACATTGAACCTTCACCCTGGCTCCTTCTGAAATGAGTCAGTGGTCCTTTCAGAAGAAGGCCTTTGAGTACAGTGCTTCGAAGAAATCTGGGACTGAGATGGGGATGTGCATTCTGACTCTTGCTGCGCAGCAGCTGATTCATTTGCATTTTCCCCAGGTGAAACTCAGTCTGCCTTCCCAGGTGTTGACAGAAAGAATCAACACTTCAAAGTTGAGAAAGGGGGAGGGGCAAAATAGGGGGTGGGGAGGTGGGGGTGGGCCCTGTTAGCTACCAAAGAGAAGCCTGAAAGCTTTCTTGAGTAGGACCGTGTTTCTCAACTCGCATTCCAAAGTAGGAGCTGGGCTGAGTGGTTGTCAGCTGTAGCTTTCTTGTGGCTTAAAACTTACATTTCCCTTCTAATTCGTTTCTTTTCAAAGGGTAATGTCTTTGCCTTCTGGTTGACCTTTTCTTAGCTTTGGGGGACTGAGTGAAGTCCCGCCTCCCCCAACAGCTCCTTAATGCCTCTTCTCTTCAAAGAAGATGGCAAGACAGTCTCTTTATTGACCTCTATCCAGCCCAGCCTCAGGCATTCCACAGTTTTCTACTGGGTGGGGGGGGGGGGCGAGGAGGGGGCAGCAGGGAGGAGTGCTTCTTTATTTCACAGGCAGGGTCCCTATCCACAGAAAACCCAAGCAAACCCCAGCAGTTGCTGCGGAGGCTCCTTTGACTCAGCACAGTCACAGGTTTTCCGAGGAGAACTGCCCTCCAGAGGGTTGTCAGTGGAAGTGATCTTCTGCAAGTAGGTCCCCAGGCTTTTCTTCCGAGGTGCCTCTGGGTAGATTCAAACTGCCAACCAACCTTTGGGGTAGTAGCTGAGAAACTCTTTCCATTGGTTAAAAGCTGCCACTGGGCATCCGGCTCCTTCTTTCTACAAACGTTTACAGAACATCTACCGACAATGTTCTAAGCACTGGAGATGATGGTGACACAGCAGTGCCCATAGCAGACTAGGAACTGGTCCTTATGGGACTCGTTGGAACCCAGACAGGTGCCCCCCCCTCCCAATAACAAATTAGCAAACAAACAAAACCCCACTGGCATCAAGTTGATTCTGACTCTATAGGCCAGAGTACCACTGCCCTTTAGGGTTGATGAGACTGTAAATCTTTATAGGATCAACAAGCCTCATCTTTTGCCCTAGAAGCAGTGTTCAAACTTCTGACCTTGCATAGGCCCTATACAAGGTTTCAAGACTATACATCTTTCTGGGAGCATACAGCCTCATCTTTGTCGTGTGGAGTGGCTGCTGGGTTTGAACTACTGGCCTTGCAGTTAGCAGCCCAACGTTTACCTGGCTACACCATCAGGACATCCCTAGATAAGTGCTTAGGTGCTTACAATCTAGTTGAGACCCAGCCTTGGAAGAGTCTCTGAAAGCAGTAGCCTAAAATGAAAACAAAATACATAAGTGGGCTCTTAGTCTTTCATTGCGGGCCTGCTGTTGAAGATGTTCTCGCATCCCACTCTGCACGAGTTCTATTTTCTCCCTGCCTAATGTGCACATGTTGTCACCTTTCAGATACTGTGACCTCTTGCGAGCACTTTGTCCAAGTTTCCCCCTGGTCTTCCTCATCGTTTAAACACTTTGTGAGGAAGCGGAGGAGTGCGGACGGTGCCGGGCTGCGTCCAGCCCGTCCGGTGCAAGAGCTGGTTAAGGAATGGAGATGCTGCTGAGCAGAAGTGGAGGTACGATCCAGTCCTTCTAGCGGGGAAACAGGATGGCAGGTCCATGTCGGTCTGTGCTGCTGAGTAATTGGGTGATCTCGAGAGAACCTCTAGGCTTCCTCTGGGCCTGGCTCTCCTCATCTGTGGAGCATAGGGCGTCCATCCTCCTGCTTTCCAGCGCTGCTTTCTGCCTTTGCTCGTGCACTCCCATGACCCCCTGGCCGTTGGTACACTCGTAGGGAAGACAGCTGAAGAAGGTGGTTCAGGGGTTAAGGCAGGAAACCCAAGGTGGAAATGAAACTGCCACCCTGAATGCTTCACTGATGAGAGAGTTGGCAATCGTGGACAGGACATCCCTGGTGAGTCGCCCCACCCTGGGGTCCAGAGCCTCCATCCATCCTCTTGTGTGGGGTCCATACCAGGTACTCTCTGAACACAAAATGCCAACCAGAGCAACACTTGGGCTTTGTTCAGAGAGGCCAGCAGAACCCTCACCCCCGCCATCAACACCTGCGGTTTTGTAACCTAGACTACCGAGATAGCAAGTGGGTACGCAGAGGAGAGGCACGCTGATGAGATACTGAGCTGGGTACAACGCACACAGCAGAGCGTCAGAGCTAAAAACACCTCGCTTGGGACATCATGTACTAATTCAAGGGTGGCCCCCCTTCACTCTCTCTCAAAACTTTTGAAAACAGGAAGAAAGTTTTCTCCAACGGTAGCACCAAGAACCTATGTCCTTCTAGAGAAATCTGTTTGGACGCCATCCAAGAAAGCAACCTCACTAAAACGTTTTTTTTTTTTCTTCTTCCCCCCCGCCCCGCCCTCCTTTTCGTAGTCTGGGCTTCTGGTTGCCGTTCGGAAGGTTGGCACCAGGCCATGTGAAACCACGGTGGGGTGTCAGGTAGCCATGTTCTCATTAAAATGCTGTTCTGTGGTTGATTTTTTTCAACGGTTTCACTGCAGCTTGGAAGACACATGTTTTTGAGGCTAAGGGAAATGGCTCTGTTGTATAAGCAAAAAGGCGGGAAGATGGGCTGGCTGTGGATGCTTCCTTGCGCGTGTTTCCAGAAGAGACACCCTTTCTTTATAGAAACGACAAGGCGAGCATTAATGTCACACTCCTGAGCTCACTGGAGGCTGATGAGACTTCATGGACTTCTGGGGGCAAATGACCCGATGGCCTCCTTCCAGACTGACAATGTCCAACAGTATCTAGCCATCCAGCCACGTCATCCATGAGTTGAATGATCTAGCCATCCAGCCACGTCATCCATGAGTTGGATGGTTATCAGTGTCCAGCATGTGGCTGTTTCAAATGCAGAGAGGTAGAAGTCACTGTCCATAGAAGACCTCCAGGAGGTAGGTGGCAGATGAGTCAATGGGGACGGCGGTGCAGTGGAGGCAAGAAACAAATTGCTTCTCTTCACCGGCTTGTAGCCTTTGGGATGTTATCAATGAAGACAGCAAACAGACGCCAAGACACCAAGCCCACGTCATCCAGCCAGTTCTGACAGATGGGCGGCCCTTGTGCTGCAGAGTAGAAATGAACTCCAAATCTTTCGGGCAGCAGAATATCGGGCCTTTCTTCCGTGGCAGTGCTAGGTTGATGGAAATCTCCAACTTCTCCGTTAGATGCGGAGTGCAAATCATCGGTGCTACCCACGGACCGCATTTTCTTTTAAAATAAGAGGCTGGCGATGCATCTAAATGCTCCCAATTCCACAAAAGGGGTTGGGTAGGCCTTCGAGTTGCCAAGGTGTGTGCTCAAGAGTAGGATTGGTGGCATCCTTACTAGAGGATGAAAGATTTGTCATTAGCAGCCACTGCAGCTAACCCCTCCTCAGTGTGACCAGGGTCCCTTTGCCCCCTTTCCTGTTGGTTAGCACCCCACCCAGCTGCAGCTGACAATGGGAGTTTAAAGGTAGGAACTGCTCCGGCCTGCCCAGAAGCCTTCTCCATTCTACCCTTCCTGGTCTGCTCCCACCTGACTCTGCTCTACCTCTGCAACTCTTGCGACCTTGGTCCTTGACTTGGGCCACTCCTGCTCTGCATTTGTCCATGCCCAGCGATGGGATCTTGACTTCCTTCCTAGTTTTTTTTTTTTTCTGGTTCGTAGCTCCTCTGAAGCCTTACATAACAGGCGTGGCCCCTGCCCTAGCCTCTCACGGTGGACAGGCAAAACAGTGATGGTGGAGGCTGCCCCCGTGAGACCAAGATGGCCCCAGGTGAATGCTATTGAACACACTCAGCCACAGGTGAGCCCAGCAACAAGCACCTTGGGTCCTAAGTCTGGTTGGAGCATTTTAAGTCCCAAGAGCTTTTCAAATAGGACTCATATCAGCTGTTCGGGTAAAAGGTGAAAAAGAAATCCTTCTTTGGGTCTTTACTTTCCAAAGTTCTTCTCTCTTATTTATCTATCCTGATTCCTCGATCGTATCTTGATTCCGCTTGGCAGTGTGATTATGTGCACATTAATAGGCAAATCTGCAGTGTCCTTTGACATTTATTTTGAGGGATTCAGGGCATTCTGAGTTTTCACAAATCATCCACAGTTCAAAGGCAGGGGAAAATATTGCTACAAAATCACAGAAAACTTAATTTTTTTAAACATGTTTCCATTTTCACAATGGGTGCCTTCTGTTTCCTGACATCTCCTCTCTCCAGGTCTTCGCACTTCTGGGGGTGGGGTTCCATCTCTCTCCTTCCTGGGAGATTTCTGCTCTCTCACACCTGTACCAGCTCAAGAGGCTGATTTGGCTCTTCAAGAGCCCCCAGTTGTGTTCTTTTCACTTGGGAGCAACAAGGTAAAAGTCTGAGGGGTGAAGATCAGGACTCTGGGGCGGATAGGGTTAGGCTCCCGGGTGAGAGTCTCCTAGGCTGGCAGGCGACACCCTCACGGGCACACTGTTTGGAAGGAAGAATAATTCCTTGGCACAACATTCCTGGTCTTCTCACTGACACAATGCTCAGTTTTCTTAAAACTTTCCCTTAATAAGTCCTCAAGATTGTTCTCTGTTCTTTCAGTAAAACCCGTCAACACTGCCCTTTTGGAATCCCCTAAAAGTTGCCATAACCTTCTGAGCTAACCTTTTCGCCTTGACTTTAACTGGCCCAGGAGATCCTCGCTGACACCACCACTCTTTTGATTGGCTCTTTTGGGGCCCTCCTCCAGACAAGTGCCTTATTTATAGATCTTGTCTGAAGCCACCCACCGATCGCAGAGACTTCTGCAAACGCTGTTTGGAAGAAACTCATGCATGTGTGAACTGGAACCCCAATAGCAATACTTTTGGACTCATTCTCATTCCTGACCTCGCCCAGGCAGTACTCTTTAAACATATTCCCACCCCCACCCCCACACACAAAATAAATAAGCCCATTCCCAAATCACCATGCAGGTTTGGGATGTAATTTGACACCACTGGTGGAGATTTTTGAATGCAATCAACTTTGATGACACGTAAGTGGAGAATTTGATATACTCTGGTGGATAGGCATTGCACTGCCAATTGTAAGGTCAGCAGTTTGAAACCATCAGCTGCTCCGCAGGGAAAAGACAGGGCTTTCTATTCCTGGAAAGAGTTACAGCCTCAGCAGCCCTCCAGAGCAGAGCTTGCTACGAATCAGGACTACCTCGGTGGCAGGGAGTTAGAATTTTTGAAAGGTGACTGGAGTGAAATGGACTGATTTCAGGTTCGAGCCTCTCTCACCAGTGACATGAAGACAGGTAAAAATCAGTGTGGTTTTCTCTGGGGCGGGGGCTGTTTCACTTTGACTTGCAACATTTAATCTGAGGGTTTCATGAACCCAGAAATGCAAAGTGAAACTTGGGAGTGCGAGCAGAGTCAAGCCACGATGACTTCTATGAACGGCAACTCAGGTTTCAGGGAGCTTCTCTTCTGTACGTATTACTCGTTTGTTAGATGCTATTCGTCATTTAAACAAACAAAAAAAGAGAACCCCCCCCCCCCGCCGCCCTGTTTTTTAGGAACTTCCATTTGAAATCGGCTATCGGGCTTGTAGCCACCTAGCAAGGCATTTCCTAACTCTTCGCCTCAAAGTTCCAAGCTCATCACCACTAGTTTTTGAAATCAGAGTGTAGTTTTTTTTTTTTTTTTTTAAAGAAGATGATAGGCCTTCCTTGCATCTCTGGGAAGACTGACTGGGAAAGCAGTTGAGAAGGTGTGAACTGTGAGATGAGCAAAGCCCTTGCCCTAACATTTTTCGGTGGGGACACATCATAAGGGTGTCCCCTTAGCCCCTGGTGATTGGAAGCTTTGGAAAGCAATGGAAGGCCCAAGAGTGTGGTGGGAAGGAGACTCTAACCATGGAAAAGACATCCTCTTGTCTAGCCAATGTTGACAGGTGGAGTGTAGGTAAATCGACAGATTGTTCATATTGCTAGATGTCACTGAGCCAGCAGGGACTGAGGGTGACCTCATTCAAAGAGAGCAGTGGCTTGCCAGTTCTGGCCACCTTCGTGAATCTTGGAATGCCCAAGTTTAAGTGCTGTCTAACCCCGAGTGCTCATCTTCCAGCATTATATGGGACAATATCTGGTGATGCTCCATAGGGTCCCCACTGGCTCACTTCAGCAGTACTTGCCAAGTCTTTCTTTCTAGTCTGTCTTGGTTTGGAAGCTCTACTGAAAACTGTTCCTGGTGGCTGACCCTTCTGGTTTGTGAAATACGCATGACATAGTGCCCAGCTATCACAGTCACAGTGTGACACACGGACAGACAGGAATAAATACCAGCATGGAAATGTTCTGAACATATTGCTCCCCCATGTGCACCCTGCAGGGTGCGCCATCCTGGAAGTTTTTTTTTAAGGGGACTTTTCATGTCCTATGACAACTTGAGCAGATTTAGTGTTCAACATGGATGCCTGGGCGTCGGCCTGGGCAATGAATGTCAGCCTGGAAGCCCATGAGTCCAGGTACCTGAGTGTGAGAGGGCCTTGACCACACCCTAGGTTGTTTGCCTCTACTTGTGAGGTAGTTAGTTCATTGTGCCAACCTGCCCGATAAACTCATGTGGGGTTAATTGAAAGGTAGAGCGATAAATGGCTCGGTGAGCCTCGCCATTCGAGTTCTCGGGTCTCTTGCTTTGTGATGTTCACACCAGGGAGCAGCTGCCTTAGCCAATTCCCTGCTTCAGCTGGCCAGGCTCACTTCCTGCAAGACATCCCTGAGGAGAAACTGCATGGACCTACCCCCCATACAGCCCTGGGTGCTGGAGCAGCCGTGTGGAGACCCTTGCCAGCGCTGAGATGCTTACACATTCACTGACTCGGCTTTCCTCCTGCAGTCAGCATCATTGTGTGTAGTTTGTGAGATGAAGGAGGACTTTGTGGGTTGGTGTTGGAACTATGGGCTAATGTTGGAGTTATGGGCATGGGCAGCACTGGTGTGGGATGTTTTCTTGATGTGTATTTACCCTTTATATAAGACTCTCTCTTATATATAGATATGAGTTTCTGTGGATTTGTTTCTCTAAAGTACCCAGATGAACACAACTTGTTACCGTTTAACTTAGGAAGGATCTCAGCCAGCCATGGATGGCAAGGTGCCTTGTCCAGGCTCCCTGAACTCAGAATGTCAGACATGATTGACAGAGGTGTGTGTGTGCGTGTGAATGTGTATGTGTGTGAAGCAGACCTGTTTTATAGCCACAAATAACTCTTTTCCTTTGAAATCCAAGACGGTTCCCTTTGCTAGACCTGAGGAGGGAATTAAGCCACAAATAACCGTGAACACTAAAAGAGAAATAAAATAGATCAATTAAACCTTACTTGATCTATCTAGAGTTTCTGGAACATTTGGGAATTTCACGATACCTTTCTTCTCTTAACCTGTCTTCCAAACACAGCCACCTGTAGGGAGGCATTATACTCACAGGTACCTAGTCTTATCCAAATCCTTTGATCTGTACTTGGTTATTATTTAAACTTTAAATACATCAATGATCTTAAGAGAAAAACGTATCCAAGTCCCTCTCTCACTTGCTCTTTCCTGATAACAATTCCGAACAGAATCTTGAGCGGAGATTAGTGACTCTATGGGACAAAGAATTTGTGTTTGACATTCCGCAATAGCTGTACAAATATTCACTCAGAAAGCCCCTTTCATGGCCCGAGATGGTGGAACTGATGACCAGGAAGGGCCAGGAGGACCAGAGCTGGTGAGAGTGCTTTCTTGGCAGGGAGCCCATTCTCGCGATGAAAGCTGGGAAAGTCTGCTTGGGGAGAGTAATCCCATGATTCGAAAGGATTAGACAGGCTTACATTTCAAACTGGAAACCATGAATCTAAATGGTGTACCTCTTCTCGCAGGCAGCTGCTTGGCTTGTAAAATGCAGTTACCAAAATTAAATAAGAGGAGAAACGCAAGAGAGAGGGCCAAAGAAGGAAGCACTGGGTGTTTCGAAAGGATGTTGCAGATGTGCAAACCGAGTTTGCAGGCAGGAGCAGAAGACTTATCTCAGCAGTGAGACCA
The DNA here is from genome assembly GCF_050624435.1 of Tenrec ecaudatus. Classification (NCBI taxonomy): domain Eukaryota; kingdom Metazoa; phylum Chordata; class Mammalia; order Afrosoricida; family Tenrecidae; genus Tenrec; species Tenrec ecaudatus. Next base: position 115,241,561 of record NC_134542.1, on the reverse strand, counting down.
GCTCCCCAGCACCAATCCCTGAAGGCAGGGGACACTTCTACCACCTTGAACCTGCAGACTCCCAAGTTCACTTTCCACCCCTTATTCCTACTGGTCTAGCCACTGAGTAATTTCACCTCTGATTACTTAGCTATTAGTGACAGTAATTAAAATTGTTTTGCCCTCAGATGTATTATGAAGCTGTTTGTAAAATGCTGTGAAAGCAAATTGCTCCAAGAGCTATTAATCCTGTAAAGGCCGTGTCAGTTTCCGTGCGCACTCATAAAGGCAAACCCAGCCTGGCCAATACTCTCCAGGGGCATCTAAATTGCACAGCTGGCTCTTAAGAAAATGCACGTGGAAGAACATGCAAAGCATTGAAAATGCCTCAGTAGGGTTAGCTAGTAGATGGAAATCATGGGAGCTATCTTGGGTGGAGGCGGGCTGAGGAAAGAAGTTATTCTTGAGTAACAGATAGATAGTGTTTTATGCATGGGATGACTGAGGTTGGGTTAGCAAGGCATTTGGGAAGAGACCACTACAATCTGAAGTCAGCCCAAAGGATTTAAGAAGATTGAGCTGGCAAGTTCCCAGTGGCAGCTTTTGTAGGCTCCTTTGATTTTGTTGTCTGTCACTTCTGTCGTTGCCACCTGAAAGGATTGGAGAAAGAATGATAGACGATAACTCTTCCAGTTATCTGTTTGTTAAGATGGAAAATAGTCTTGCACGTTAGGACTCTGTTTCTAGAATATTATCCACATGTATCACCTCTATTTAGTCCCTGGCAAAGGATATCATGCTTGCCGAGTTAGAGGGGTAACACGAAAAAAGACCCTCAATCACATAGATTGACACAGTGGCGGCAACAATGGGCTCCAACAGAACAAGCAACCACGATGAGGAGGGGGCAGGACCAGGTGGAGTGTCATCCTGTTGGGCATAGGGTCTCCGTGAGTTGGAATCTACTCAGTGGTACCTACAACAGCAACATCTATATTATTTAACAGGCTACTTAGATAACAAAGCTTACTATAATGAAATTACAGTGTGTGTGCATGTGTGGAGGGGCGGGGAGAAATTGTGGAGAGGGCTCTCTCTGAAGACTCTCTTCAATGCTACATGAGATGTTAAGTGGATGAGTTCATCGTATTCAGATGAGAGATGGTTGGTTCCTTCACATCTGCAGACAACTAGAACCCTCATGTGTGGTGTGTGACTTTCTCATGGGGATGGAAGCATAGTAACTGAGATGGGTGAATGGATGGATGGTTGAGTAGGTAAGCAAAGGTCTCATTCATTCAGTCACTTATTAAACATCTTAAGAATCATTTTATTGGGGGCTCTTACAGCTCTTATAGCATTCCATACACCAATCATATCAAATATATTTGTATATAAGTTGCCATCATCATTTCCAAACCATTTTCTATTTGAGCCCTTGGACAACACATCTTTAGTAAGTACAAGACACTTGTGGTAGCTAGGATCTAAGGAGGAAATCTGTCAGAAAACCAATATTTTCTACTGAAAGGAGGGAGAGGAGATTAGTAGATTGCGCCATCACTTTTTTTCAAAAGGTGGAAAACTTTTGAATCCTGGAAAAACAAGACAATTCTAGTGAATTCCTGCTCTCACAGGTATCACTGGACCTACTGTGTTCCTGACATTGTTCTAGGAACTGGGGACTTTGGGGTGTAGAGACAAGGTCTATTTGTACGTGTGTGTGTGTGTGTATGTGAGGGTGTACTCAATAGCTTATAGTTTAGTCGGGGTAGACTCACAATAAAGAAGCAAACAAAGTATGTGATGGTGATCATGAAGAGCTAAGAAGACAATAAAACAATGTAAGATGATAAAAATGAACAGAATAATTAGATAACTTGTACAGTAGTCAGGCACCTAACTACCAACAGAAAGGTCAATGGTTTGATTCCATCAGTGGCTCTACTTTCTTGGGCAAAAACAAACAAACTGACAATGAGCTCCTACAAAGATTACAGCCCTGGAAACTCTGTCAGGCGGTCTCTCTATTGGGAAACTCTGTTCTATAAGGTCTATACTCTGCTCTATAGGGTCACAATGAGTCAGAATCAACTGAAGAGTACACAATGTCAATAACAGTCTAGCAAAATAGCTCCAGATAATTTAGTGTTGTGGCTTTCAGATGTGATTTTGCCCACAGGTCCATTATTTTTCTGATTGAAATGACAATTTCATGGGGAAACCCAATATATAACAGAGGTAAAAGCCATCTGTTGTATTCGCAGTCTGGAGGGTTGTGTGTGCATGTCTGCGAGTGTACGGGGTTGTCGGGCCTTGCGAAGTTGGGTTCATCCTAAGAGAAAAATAAAATAATATTAAAAATTGTATACAGTTGTTTTATTGTAATGAGATGGATGCTGTTACTGATGGTGTGGTAGTTATATAATTTCATGTCAACTTGAAGATATAAAAGTATAGGGGTGGAGTCTGCTCTCAATGTTAAGTCTGATGTTAAGAAGATGAACTTATCACACTCAAGTGTTGGATAGTTTGTTGCTTCAAGTATAGAGAAAATGACTGATGGATTCCTAATCTATTTGTGGGGTTTTTTTTACTTTGAAAAATACTCATCTATATTTTATTGACACATTTCTCTGTATTTAAAATACATAAAACAATACATAATTCATTTTATTTTGCCACAAGTGAGCAATTTCAAATGTCCAAAATATTAATGATGAGACTTTTGGTGGGTAATTTTGAGCTGTTTGTACTATGGCTCAGTCCTGAAAAAATCCAGCTATCTTAACATTCCCTTGACCCCAGGTTCAATCTATCCAAGATACTGAATACATCAATAAGATATATCATTATAGGAAACTATTTGAAATCATAGAAATGGGCATGAAGAAATTATTCATTATCTCATCTGTCATTTCAAAACCTCCTTCCTCAGGAACAGCCACAAAATATCTACCCACAGACTGAAATTACATCAGGTCCCAATTTTTCACCGTTTCCTTTGTGGTAGATGCTGTGATGTTCTTTGCCCAGATACCTCCGTCAAGAATGAAGGAGCTGCTAGTGTTGCTGTCACACGGCTCTTGATTGGCAGCCCTTCTTGGGGAGGAATTTGGCTGAAACAGACCTTTGCTCAAGGGTAGCGTACATCTATTGAGGGATCAAGGGGCTGGAAAGGTTTGGTCCTCTCACCACAGTTCAGTTGGATTTGCAGAGATGTCTCCCAGGCACAGCACTCCCTCGGGCAGGGGCTGGCAGTTGGGGGCTGAACTTCAAGGACTTCCCTGGAATACGGCAGCGCAACCTCTTCCTCTGTTAATCTGTGTTTTTTTCCTCTTTCTAACACGTCAATCCTAAGCTTATGTCCTCAAAAATCTCATATCTGAATCAGAGTCATCTTTCTGCTTAGGAAAATCTTCAAAATGGCATCAAGTGAAGCAGTTAACAGATTAGTATGTAGGCTTTCTCTCTTCCCTTCATTGGAAACACATTCGTTTATGCACCGGGAGGCGAAACTTTCTCAGAACTGATGCAGATGTTCTTGACATCATGCTCACAAAAAGAGTTGTTGGCCAAGTGAATTTTGTCTTCACTTAGAGAACGGATTTTCAGAAATAAACAGTTATGAGGTAAGTTATACTTCAGGAAGAAGCAAGTCATCAAATACTTCTTTTCAAACAGGGGCCCCACCACAACTAAATTTTGTTCTTATCAACACAGACATGCTACTTTTCCGTCCAAGCACACATCACGACTCCTGTAGAACATCTATGAAAGGTCTTTGGTAAAGGAATGTTGCCAGAGTGGCTTGTTTGCTTTCTTTTCGAATGCAATATTTAAATTAAATTCGCAGTATTAAAAAAAATAAAATTAGCTCACAAAACTCTTTACTGTGAATTGGGTGAATGGTTACAGAGCAGATCAGTAACTACCTGAATACTTCTTTTTTTTTTATTTTAACAATTTATTGGGGCTCATACAATTCTTATCACAGTTCATACATATATATACATCAATTGTATAAAGCACATCTGTACAGTCTTTGCCCTAATCATTTTTTTTCTTCTCTTTTCTTTTTTTTACATTTTATTAGGGACTCATACAACTCTTATCACCATCCATACATATACATACATCAATTGTATAAGCACATCCGCACATTCCCTGCCCCAATCATTCTCAAGGCATTTGCTCTCCACTTAAGCCCCTTGCATCAGGTCCTCTTTTTTTTTTCCCCTCGCTCCCCTTTCCCCCCTCCCTCATGTGCCCTTGGTAATTTATACATCGTTATTTTGTCATATCTTGCCCTATCCGGAGTCTCCCTTCCCCCCTTCTCTGCTGTCTCTCTCCCAGGGAAGAGGTCACATGTGGATCCTTGTAATCAGTTTCCCCTTTCCAACCCACTCACCCTCCACTCTCCCACCCTTGGTCCTGAAGGTATCATCCACCCTGGATTCCCTGTACCTCCAGCCCTCATATGTACCAGTGTACAGCCTCTGTCCTATCCAGCCCTGCAAGGTAGAATTCGGATCATGGTAGTTGGGGGGAGGAAGCATCCAGGATCTGGGGGAAAGCTGTGTTCTTCATCGGTACTACCTCACACCCTAATTAACCCATCTCCTCTCCTAAACCCCTCTATGAGGGGATCTCCATTGGCCGACACTTGGGCCTTGGATCTCCACTCTGCACTTCCCCCTTCATTTAATATGGTATATATACACATATATACACATACACACACACACTTATATCGTGTTTTTTTTTTTTTGCATGATGCCTTATACCTGGTCCCTTGGCACCTCGTGATCGCACTGGCCGGTGTGCTTCTTCCATGTAGGCTTTTTTGCTTCTGAGCTAGATGGCCGCTTGTTCACCTTCAAGCCTTTAAGACCCCAGACACTATGTCTTTTGATAGCCGGGCACCATCAGCTTTCTTCACCATATTTCCTTATGTACCCATTTGTCTTCAGCGATCCTATCATGGAGGTGTGCAGTCAATGATATGATTTTTTGTTCTTTGATGCCTGGTAACTGATCCCTTTGGGACCACTCGCTCACTCAGGCTGGTGTGTTCTTCCATGTGGACTTTGTTGCTTCTGAGCTAGATGGCCGCTTGTTTATCTTCAAGCCTTTAAGACCCCAGTCACTATCTCTTTTGATAGCCGGGCACCATCAGCTTTCTTCACCACATTTACTTGTTCACCCACTTTGGCTCCAGCCGTTGTGTCGGGAGAGTGAGCATCATAGAGTTCCAATTTAATAAAAGAAGGTATTCATGCATTGAGGGAGTGTTTGAGTAGAGGCCCAAGGTCCTTCCGCCACCTTAATACTTGACCTATAAATATAGACACATAGATCTATTTCCCCATCCTCATATATATATATTTGCATGTACATGTCTTTGTCTAGACCTCCATGAATGCCCTTTGACTCCTAGCTCTTTCCTCCATCTCCCTTGACTTTCCTCCTGCCCTACTACCATGCTTCGTCGCCACCTGGGCTAGAGTATACCTCTTCTCTAAGCAACCTTACCCTTGATCGTTTCCCACCAGGCCTGCCACTCCCCCTTCTCTACCATTTGGGGTCCCATGTTTTTCCCTTGTCCCTGGGTTTGTTAACACCACTTGCTTCTTTTATTTTTAAATTATTTTGTTTCTTTTATTTTTAAATTATTGTTGTTGTTATTGTGAGTGAGGCAAGGGGGTGTTTATAATTCAGAGCATACAAACCACTCATCAAGCCTCCCAAGAATGTTTCCTTCAGTGATAATGACGTCTTGTTTGTTTACAGCAGGGGTCTCCTACAATATTTGTTCGTGTGTGTTGGAATACAGCCAGTCAGTCTAATATCCGCCAGGTCCGTCCACATCAACACATGTTTCACAGACCCACCCTTGTCCTTTCGGATTCCATTTCGTGTATGTAGCACAGTTTGTTTATTCATTCTGCCATTGATAACAGCTAGGCTGTTCCTATCTGTTTTCTATTTGTGACAAACATGGGTCTGCACATACCTATTCACCCCATGGCTTTTCTTACTCTAGGATAGATACCAAGTAGAGCAGTGGTTCTCAACCTTCCTAATGCCACGACCCTTTAATACAGTTCCTTATGTTGTGGTGACCCCCAACCATAAAATTATTCCCATTGGTACTTCATAACTATAATTTTGCTACTGTTATGAATCATCATGCAAGTATCTGACATGCAGGATGTATTTTCATTGTTATAAATTGAACATAATTAAAGCATAGTGATAATCACAAAAACAATGTGTAGCTATATATTCTGAAATATTTATTTCTAATGACAAATAAATGAAATTTTGTCTTGAAGCATGGTGTAGAATGGGTAACAGTCTTCACGCTGGTGACTCGTAAGTGGGTGTATCTGCATGTGGACTGACACAGTTGGGTTCACCTCTCCACACCCTTCCTAGCCTTTGTTATTTTCTGAATTGTGCTATTGACGCTGGGGTGAGATGATATCTCATTGCTGTTTTGATTGCTCATTGTGTTTCTCTAATGGCTAATGATCACAGGCATTTTTTCATGTGTTTGTTTTCTTCTTTATCTTCTTTGGTGACGTGTCTGTTCATGTTGTCTTGCAGTTGGTTGTACAAAATTCTTGTTGACGTTTATGGTACCTATTTTCTATGGAAGGTGCATCCTTCATAATGCTTCTCGTTTTGACTTCTCCGTGTCCTTGAGGAACAAACACCATTAATTTGGTATTGGGAAGCATTTGTCACTTTTGCATTGATTCTGGCAAAACCTTATTATTCTATCAGAGAAGTCCTTGTGCTTGGCTGGAAATTATCCTGAGGTTTCCATGACTTCCTGTTCTTATTGCAAATATACCTGTATAACAGATGCTACTCTGGAGAGCCAAGGGCAAACTCACTGCCACCAGTTCATACAATTTTCAGATTTTCCTGGTCATATTTCTATCCCCAACTTTCATTTTCCTTGGCTTACATGCGATCATCACAGTCATGTTCTCATTTCTTCTAGCACATACTGCCTTACTTTTCTAACTGGTTCTTGAACCCTGTTCCCTCTTAACATTTAAGATGCTCTCCTGAGTTCTGGATGGTATTTGCATTACTATTTTTGTCATCCTTACTATCGAGCCATTGCTTTAAAGAGTATAAATTATGGACAATTGAATATTAACTACTAGACACACAAACTCAGTACACAAAAACCATGGCATTAGCTGAGTCAAAAATTACATTGTTATTGAGTGTTGGCCTAGATAGACTGATGGGTTGCTGGGGTAACCAAGGAATTTGAGAATCTCACTTTGAGCAAACCTGCCCTGGCCTTTTCTGACCCATATTTCCTTTGCCCCCCCTTTTTTTTTGGTCCTAGCTCCACTCCTTGCACATCCTCTTCCTTGTCCCTTCGTTTCCTCTTTGAGAGGTGTCAGGCATGAAAGTGGAAACAGTGATATTTGGCAGATGAGGAACCTGAGGTACAGGGAGGTGCAGTGAAGATCCCAAGTTACGGGGACCGGAATCAAGGCCCCTGGCTCTTTGACTCATGCAACACTATTTCTCCATTTTGTCCGGAAGCTCTGAAGCCCCCTCCTTTAGCTCTCCGTTCAGGTCCTCTCTTGGTGCTGACAGTGGTTGGAACCACAGTGATTAAGGTTGCGTGTTGCTGGGGCTAAGGAAGTCGAGAGTTAAGAGAGTTAAAATGTGAGTTGTGTGTCCTCATTCGGTATTTAATCACTCAAATCTCTGCAGTCTCCCTCCTAAAGTATCTGTCTTCTCTGTCCTGGTAGGTCAGGCCTGTAGGTCAGGCTGTGATAATCTTTCTCCTGGACAATTTCAACAAGTTAATTTCGAGTCTTTCTGCTTCTAAGAACTACTCCCCAGCTTCAGTGGCAACCTCAAATATTTATCCATTCCACTACTGCGCAGAGATCTGATATTGTCACTCTAATCCCACCACTTGACGTCCAAACGTTTAGCAGGACACATGACCGGTAAGTCTCCCTGCCTGTCTGACCCCTATCATTGTGTGTATTAATCAGGCTAAGTTATGCACATTAATGATTACCTCCTGAATCCCCGTTTTAACACATAAAGGTTATGTTATATTTGTACAAAGTTGGCGGCAGGTCTGTGTGACTCTGTGGAGGTCTCCTCGCAGTGACTCAGCGATCCAGGCTACACTGGCCATGTGGTTTCGCCAGCTCAACATGAAATTCTCGTCATAACTGCCATGAAGGAGGAAGAGAGAGCTGGACAGTAAGGCATCGGTTCTTCTATGCTTCAACCTGAAAGCAATACCCACAAACTAGAGTTTATTTCCCAACTGCAAAGCAGCTGGGAATGTGGGGAATGCTTGGTGAGCACTGCTGTCTCTGCAGAGGGACCCTTGGGTGGTGGAAATGGTGAAGAAACTTGGTTCTCTTATTCAAGTTGGAGGTCTGAGTCCACCCAGAGGCGTTTGGGAAGAAAAGCCTGGTGCTCTGCTTCCACAGAAACCACTTATTGAAGCTTTATGGCGCACAGTTCTGCTTCGACACACGTGAGGTTACCATGAATTGGAATCAACGTGGTGGTGCTTGGTTATTCATATTGATTCTGCCATGGTGCCTTACAATTGGAGCCCTGCACATACTTGACGACTTATTCCCTGAGTCCAAACTCTTTTAAGCTTCTTGGTTTGACCAACCGAACCCTATCTACAAATACTCTTCTTGCCGACCGGATAAACGCCTACACACCAAGCCTGTACTTCTTCTGAGCAGTCATTCTTGACTTACCCAAATCAACTTGAGGGTTCATTGTCAATGTCCCCACTGCCTCTTAAAGTTACTTTTATCATAGCTAACTTTTTGGGTGTTATTATAATTATTATAGTTGCTTATCTAGCTATTTCCCCAAATATTAAAATCTCCTTGTGGTTTGGGAAAGTCAACTTTTATTTTTAAGGCTTCAGTTTCAACATAGGAATACCTAGAGACTCTGCCTAATTGTGGCTCAATAACTGGATGAGCAACTAAATGACTTCAGAATTGTACTTTTTCTTTTTTTTGAATCCTAGCCTCACCCCCACCTTAATCCCGAACAATCACCTTCTCCTGCTTGGACAACCACATAGACTCTCACACAACTCTTCAAGTTTTGTCCCCATCCAGCCATTCTGTACTTGACAACCACATCACACCCTCCAGACTCCCAACCAAACTCATTGCCATTTTGTGGATTCCAACTCTTGGCAACCCCGCAGAAGGCCTCCGTGGCTGTGAATCCTATGGGAGCAGACAGTTTCCTCTTTCTCCTTTGACGGGGTTTCCATCACTGACCTTGTGATTAGCTGCTCGATACTTAGTCGACGGCATCTCTAGAGTTCTTGAAGAGAGGAAAGGGTCACTAACAATACAGCAAAGAAAGAAAAGAGCAAAGTGAATGTCCCAAGAGACTCTGCAACTTACGTTTCAATGGGAATAGCTAAGGCAAATGGAAGAAATGATATAAAATAAGGTAATATACTGAAATGTGCAAAGACCTGCAGTTAGAAAAACAAAAGGGAAGAACATGCCTGAACATCCCTTATCCTAAAAGAACTGAAGGAAATGAGAGCAATCCTTGAGTTACAATTTTGAAGGATTCCCTGGGCAAAATGTTGCATGATGGATCAGAAGAACATGGAAAGAATATGAGGGGTTACCCCTCCCCCCATGGTATTTTTTTCAAAGCTATGTATTTAAATATTTTTGCCAAACAACGTTATCACCTTTTAAGTACTCTCCATTACACTCAATACATCTGTAAAATCTGTGATCCATTCTTGGAAACATTTTTCAAACTCATTTGTTTGCATAGCTGACAGTGAGATAGTTAACGTTTATGGTGCCAAGAAGGCCAATGAACACATGACATGTGGGAATAATTGAACGGCAGAGAGATAAATGGCTCGCTGACCCTTACCTTTTGAGTTCTTTAGTTTCTTGCTTTCTGATGGTCAGACTAGGGTGCAGCTGACTTAGTCAGTTTCCTGCCTCAGCTGGCAAGGCTCACTTCCTACAAGACACCCCCAAGGAGAAGCCACATGGACCTACCCCGATGCAGCCCTGGGTGCTGGAGCAGCCGTGTGGAGACCCCTGCCAGCGCTGAGATGCTTACACATTCACTGATGTGGCTTTCCTCCTGCAGTTGGTGTCATAGTGTGTGTTTTGTGAGATGGAGGAGGGCTTTGTGGATTGTTGTCAGACATATGGGTTAATGTTGGACTTGTGGCCTTGGGCAGCACTTGGATGGGATGTTTTCTTGATGTGCACTTATCCTTTATATAAAACTTTCTCTTATACATGAATTTCTGTGGATTTGTTTCTCTAAAGCTCCTAGACTAACACAGAGAGTGTCCCTCATTTTTTTTCCTTCACCTCTTCTATGTTGTAAAATTTCTGTCCTTTCATGTCCCTCTTCATTCTCAGAAACTAAAAGAGCAAGATCAGGTGAGTAAGGTGTGTTGTGCAAGAGAACAAGAGAGGCATGCTGTTTTTTTTTTCCCAAACAGGCGTACCGATATGGCTGCATGAGCAGGTGCATTGTCATGATGGCAAAACCAGTCCCCCGTCTGCCACAAATTAGGCCTTTTTTTGCTACCAAACTTTTTTTGCTAGTCTGACCTGGTGGAATGAAATGCACTATCCTCCTCACATTACATCCAGCATTTAGGAGATAACCCCTCATACACAGAGTCATTGTGCCAAAATAACTGGTCATGTTCAACCATTTCAGAAGGTAGCATCTGATCAAGAATTGATGGTATTGAATCAAATATCCAAGCTGCATTATAGGTATTGGAGGAAAAGAGAAAGGCTCCAGGAATTGATGAAATATCAACTCAAATATCTCAACAAGGTAACAAGTGCTGGAAACACCCATTCATCTACGCCAAGAAATTTGGAAGATAGCTACCTGGCCAATCGACTGGAAGAGATTCATATCTCTGCTTATTCCAAAGCAAATTGACCTGAGAGAATGCAGAAATTACATTGAGAATGATGAGGGCAATGAACAAATGTGTTTGACACAATGGATGTATATATGGGTTGTGATAAGAGTTGTAGGAGCCCCCCTATAAAATGATTTTTTTAAATTACAGAATGATATTTTTAATATCACATGCAAGTAACATTTTTCTGAAGATAACTTTTAAGATAATTGAGCACATTTGGCAGAGAGCTGTCACAAATTCAAGTCAAATTCGGGAGAGGGTTTGGCATAAGGGATATCGTTGTGATGTCAGATGGATCTTGGCTGAAAGCAGAGAATACCAGAGAGATATTTATTAGTGTTTTATTGACTATGCAATGGCATTTGGCTATGTAGACTGTAGTGAATTATGGATAACACTGAGAAGAATGGAAATTCCAAAACACTTTATTATGCTCAGGTGAAGCCTATACATAGACAAAGAGGCAGTCCATTTTACCAGAACAAGGGGATATTGAGTGATTTAATATCAGGAAAGAAATTAGTCAGAGTTGTATTTTTCACCACATCTATCCAATTTGTGTGGTGAGCAAGCCATCTGAGAAACTGGACTATACGAAGGAGAAGTGGGCTTCAGGATTTGAGAATGTTTTATTAACAACCTGTCAGGTGCAGATGTCACAATCTTGCTGGCTGAAATCCAGGGGGACTTAAATATTTGCTTGTGAAGATCAAGGAGTTCAGCCTTTTGTATGGGTTACAACTCAATACAAAGGAAACAAAAAATATTGACAACTGAACCCGTAGAAAACATCGTGAAAAATGAAGCAGAACCAAGATCGAGCTTATTGGGATTTCATCTTACTTGGATCCACAATCGATGCCCATAGATACAGCAGTCAGGATATCAAATATCATTGCATTGGACACATCTGCAGCACAAGACCACATTAAAGTATGAAAGACTTTGAGGACAAAGATGCCCCCAACTTAAGCCATGGCATCTTGGTACTTTCAATTTGCTTCATGTATCTGTGAACACTGGGCAATGCATAAGGAAGATTGATGCATTTCAAGGATGGCCTTGGACTGACAAAAACTAAACAAATTGTCTTGGAAGAAGAACAGCAAGAACATTAATTAGAAGCGAGGATGGTAGCTCCATCACACGCACTGTGAACATGCCATCACGAGAGACCGGTCACTGAGAATGGACATTATGCCTGGCTGAGAGTCACGAGAAAGAGAAGTCCCTCAAAGCAATGGATTGCCACCGTGGCGTCTACAGCAGGGGCGAACACAGCACAGTTGCAAGGACGGTGCAGGACTGGGCAATGTTCCATGTTGTTGTAGACAGGGCCGCGGTGGGTCAGAACCTCTTTGATGATCCCTAACAACAACAACACTAGCCTAGTTCGGGTCATAAGCTCATGTCTAAACCATTTATTAAGGGAGCAGGATGGGAGTTTGAGGCAGGGTTAGAGTTACTTAAGTCAATTAGGACCCATCCTTGGGTCTGAGGGTGGGCTCACACATCCCCAGGCAACATGGCAGCTGATAGGGAAGGGTTTGCTTCCCAGAGGAGGAAGAGTACTTTCTTAGAGAAAGGGGAAAGGCAACCAAACACTGTCCATCGCGTTTCCTTCAGAGGCAACCAAACACTGTCCATCGCGTTTCCTTCAGAAAAGCCTTCATTGCCCATCCGTCAAAGAAAGTCCTCTTTGGGAACGTCTGTCACCGATCCTATGCACGTCCCGAACAGCACCTGCCATTATTGGTACCTCTCTCTTCTTTGCTCACTTGCTTATGGTCAGCATCTCCCACTAGACTCTAATTTCCTAAGAGCAGATACTATGATTTGTATACCTACTGCCGGAACAAACCAGCAAGTAAACATTTTCTGAACGAGTGAACATAAATGATATTCTCTTCGAATCTAGCTCTGTTTTTACTAAGGGAGGCATGAGAGGAGGAGTTGGGAGGAGAGGGGGGATGTGAGCCAGTGTTAATTTGGCATTTCTTTGTCTTAAAGCTTGGTCCTCTTGTCCTCACAATCCCCAGGTCCCTTCTCTCCAGATCTTTTCTTTTTAACCCACCTGTTCCTGGTACCCTGGTCATTTGGATTCCACTTGATTTAAAAAAAACCCAACTCCATCCAAAGTTTGAATCTCAGTAGAAACAGATTTTTAAGGACATGTTAGGGTTTTTTTTCCTCCAAAGAAGGGAGGTACCAAGTTCTCTCTCTTTGTCCGTCTGTGTCTCTCACCAGCTGCTGCAGACATAGTGGGTGTGATGGATGCGGTGAAAGTTCAGTTCACCTCCTGGAAATCAAGACAATGCCAGGTGATGGGAAGAGGGAGGAGAGTCAGGGCTGAGCCAGGAGAAGGAAAAGGTTGTCAAGAGAGAAGAAAGGTTGGAGTGGGCGAAAGGGAAGGAATGTTGGCCCGAGTGAACTTGGGAAATGAAAGGTAACTTAGCAGATAGAAATATGGAGGAATGTTCCATCTTTCCTACACCCATCCCCTTTCTTCATCAAATAGTGAGCACCTACTATGTACTCCCCCAGGAGCTCTGGATATAGGGCTGATAAAAACATACACACCCTGTCACACTCACGTAGAGGGAAGTTAGACACTAAGCAATTGAGTCTATTTAGGAGATGGGCTGCAGATATAAAGGTCAGACTGAGAACGCACATCTACTTTTACTCAGTCATGAAATCCTACAGAAGAACAAGAAAGATATCTTTCAAACAATTTTAATGTTAGTTTTAACCGAAGAGAGGATCATGGGTAAGCAAAAAGGGGGAATTAGACAATAGGAACCAAGCTGAGAGGTGGAGGGGGGAGAGAAAATTTGTGAAAACTGCACCAAAGTGGTTAGAGGAGTCCCTGGGTGGCACAAATGATGAATGTGCTTGTTTGCTAACCAAAAGACTCAAGTCCAGGGTCACCAAAGAAGGGAGCGAGCATCACCTTCCCTACAGAACAGAGTTACAACAGTCCTACTCAGACACACGTGGGGCTGCAATAAGATGGAGGTGTGTGTGTGTATGTGTGTGTGTGTGTGTGTGTGTGTGTTTAAGAGGGTGGAGGGTAAAGCTGAGAGCCAATTTAGTTTACACTACATATACTCCATATACAGGAATCAGTGGGGTCCGGTGCATCTGGAATCTGTGTGTGTGTGTGTGTGTGTGTGTTGTGTTCAAGAAACAAAAAGGAGCTGTTGGAAATGAAATATGTGATTGAAAACATGAAAATCTCAGAAGGAAAACTGGAAAGTGACAGGTGCTGCCATAAGCATAGTAGGAAAATCCCAAGGGATGAACTGGTGGGGGAGGGAAAGACCACAGACACGAGGAGCGCATCCCAGGAGGCTGCGATCATAGGGATTTCAGAAAGGGAAGGAAGGAGGGATACTTGGATGCAGTGATCCCCCAAATTAGGCACAGAAGTTGATAGTGGTTGCCCCTGGACCCGAAGTGGGATGAGGCTGGGAAACTGCCCGTCTGTAGAGCACAATGGACATGAACGAGAGAGAGAAAGAGCAAATGGAAAGAGAAGGAAGATATGAGAGAACTACTCATTAGCTGTTTATCTCAGTGTGAGAGGGAGCAGATTTTGTTTAGTTTTTCTCTTTGCTTTTTCTACATCCTCTAAAATGAATGCGTTTCGTCTTTTAAATCACAACACACACACACACACACACAGAGCTTAGGTCAACAGGAGAGAAAGCTCTGGACAAAGGGAGTAATGGGGAAAGCAGGAGGCTTGGGAAGCTTCCCAGCTGGGTGACACTGACTACATGTTTGAGGGAAAACCCATGTGGATACCCTGAGGAAGAACATTCTAGAGTAAGGAAACGGCATGTGCAGAGGTCCTTGGAGTTTGTGAGGCCAGGGTGGCAGGTGTGTAGGTCCGAGAGGAGACTGGAGTGACTCACATAGCATCTTAGGGGTCATGCTATGGGGCTTCAGGTTTTCTTCCTACAACGGTCCTCAGAAGCTGTGTAAGAGAGACAGGTTCTGAGTTTCAGCAGGGGTGAGGGAGGTGGGGGGAGGTCAAGAGATCAATTAAGAGGCTCTTGCTAAGTCCAGATGAAGGCTTCCTCCTGATTAATTTTAATCACTGGTGTTCAAGATGTCTTATTTTATTTTAGCAGCAAAAGCCTTTTCTTCTCCCCACAGGAAATTTTACTTTGATCTTTCATCTGTAAAACAGTAAAATGAGGCATAAATGTCAAGCAGCTTTGGAAGTAAGGTGGGGGGGGGTCAAGACCCCCTCCCTCCAGCCCCCAGGGAAAGATTACCCAATGATCAAGGTAAGCACAGGCTTGTTGTTGTTAGATGCCGTGAGCCAGTTCTCATTCAGAGCCATCCGACACAAGCAGAAGGAAATACCACCTGGCTAGGAACCAATTGGTCTTATGTTAGAGTTGCAGCCACTGTCACTGGATCTCGCCAGGGGCTTTCTCTTGTTCACTGCCCCGCCCCTTTACCAAGCAGGATGTCCTTCTCCAGAGACTGGTCTCTCCTGACAACATGTCCAAAGTATGTGAGACGAAGTCTCGCTAGCCTCGCCTCTAAGGAGCCTTCTGGTTGTACTTCTTCCCAGACGTGTGTGTGTGTGTGGTCTATTGGCCATTGTACTGTCAATGTTCTTTGCCAGCACCGTAATTCAAGTATATGGATTCTTCTTCCGTCTTCATTACAGATTAGTAAGTAAGCATAAGTAAGCCTGTGCTTACTTGATTATTGGGAACTCCATTCTGAGACTGTCACTCTTTACAGGAATAGAAAAAGCCTCATCTTTCTGTTGGGGAGCAGCTGGCAGTGTCGAACTGCTGAATTTGTGACTTGCCACCCAACATGTAACCCATTACGCTACCAGAGCGCCTCTATGCCTATCAAGGATGGCAGATTGGAAAGATGCTTTGATTTCGTAGGAAGGTGCTATGGGTTTGGGAGAAAGATAAATGGCAGCTGTGTCCAGAAGCAGAATCTTTGGGGTGGTGAAAAAATCGTGAGATTTTTCATTATAGATGAATAAGTAAGCACAACTAAGCTCGTAGTTATCTTGCTTATTGGGTAATCTGATCCTTCCTGGTGCCACCCTCTCACTCCCACCCCAGCCTGGTGACCTGGAGGTGAGTCTTTGGACCATCACTTGAGAATGGATTCTGCTTGGATCCCTCTGCAGGTGGACCCCCTCGAAGAGCTGGATGAGCAGTGGGGTTTGAGGAGGCGATTTCCAGGTGGACGGTAGAATGAGGGCATTAGGCTTTGGAGTGCAGGCAGAGCTGGGCCCCAGTGTCTTTGTGCTGGCTCAGGGCACGATCCACTGCCCCCTACCGCTTCTGGCTGCTTTAAGGGGAATGTAGTATGTCAGGTTTTTGCCATGTTTTACCATGTGCAATTCCTCCCCTCGCCAAGAAGCTATGCTTTGATGCAATTTCAAACAAGCTGCTGGGCGGGGTGTGTTGGAGGGAGGCAAGGAAGGATCGCGGTGCTGGTTACTTTCCTCTCGCCAGTGGTACTCCAGCACATGCTTCAGTCTGCAAAAAGGAATAACGCCCTGGTCTGTGGCACATTCAGAGTTCTATGATGTAAATGGCCCAATTGTGGGGCTTGACCAAAGCTCCCAGTGTCTTTGAGCACAGAGTTAGGGAGAGGTATGCAAGGCCCACCATTACCCAGCAGCCCCCCACCATAGGTTCCCTAGATGGGAAGAACCCCCAGAGCTTAGAGCACAGGGAAAGATAGGAACGTGAGTAGGAAGTGGTGAATTTTGACTCTGTATTGCCTTTCCTTTTAATTGAATTAAGCTTGACTTTGTAGTGGCTCCATGTAACAACTGGCTGGCAGAGTCCTTGACACTGTGACTCTTGGCTCTGTAGCCAATCCTGGGGCTACAGTGTCTACAGCTCTAGGGCTGCAGTGTCTCTCAGAACCAGAAAAAGGAAGAGGAAAATAGAAATAAAGGAAACCTCTTCTGGGCTGTAAATCAAGAATTTCAATCTGTAAACAAATTGTGGTAGGCCTGGACAGTGGAATGGCACTCAGTAATAAAGTGGGGGCGGGGGACCTACAGATACAGATAACACCTTGAATGCATCTCACAAGCATTGTGTTGAGCAAGCAAGCCAGTCTTCAAAGGTGGCCCCCCCTAAGGTTCCATTTTTATGACAGTGGAGATGGTAGAGATAGAGAACAGATCAGGGGCTGCCGTGGGTTGGGAGGGGCAGGAAGTGATTGCAGAGCCAGGGCTCCAGAGGTTTGGGGATTTTTTTGGGGTGGGGGCTGGGGGTAGTGCAATTGTTCTGTGCTCTGACTGCAGTGGTGTGGAAAGGAATCTGCACTTAGTAAGTCAGAGATCTGTGGGTGGGAATGTTCATTTTACTGGATGAAAAAAATGTTTTTTAAAGGAAAGAAAAATCACAGTGTAAAATAAAAAGAATTGCAGTCTGAGTTGAACAAGTCTTTCCACTCCTTTGGGCTTCTTTTAAAAAAAAAATCATTTTATCGGGGGCTCTTGCAACTCCTGTTACAAACCATACATCAATGTGTCTGGCATATTCGTATACATATTCCATCGTTCTTTTCTAGACATTTACTTTCCATTGAGCCCCTGGGATCAGCTCCTCTTTTTTTCCCCCTCACCCCTCCCTGCTTCCCCAACACTCATGGCCCCTTGATAGATTGTAGATTATGAATTATTTTCAAATCTCACACTGACTGCGGTCTCCCTTGCCCTCTAGTTTCTGTTGTTCTGACTGGGGGTGTGTGGTTGTGTGCCATTCGTTGTGATTGGTGGCTCCCTTCCTCCCCACCTCTCCCCTCCTTCCCCCTACTCTTTTGGTATCTCTATTCCCATTCCTGTTTCTGGGTTCCATGTGTTGTGAGTTTTATCTCTTGCCTGTGCCTATGTACATGCTCCCATCTAGTCCAAAGTGGGAGGTGGCACTGAGGTTGTGATAGTGGGGGTGAGGAGGCCTCCAGGGAACAGAGGTATATTATATTTTGTGACCCATTAGTGCTCTACTGCACCCTGATTGACTCATTCCCTCCCTGTGACCTCTCTGTCGGGGGATGTTCCATTGGCAATAGATAGGCTTTGGGTCTCTGCTCCAACCTCCCTCCATTCTCACCAATGCATTTGTGTTTGTTTACTGTGTGCTGTGAATCTTCTGATGCCTGTTGCCCAGTCTTGATCACACCGATGCACTGGCTGATGCGATTCTTCCATGTGGGCTTGTTGCTTCACTGTTGGATGGCTGCTTGTTTAACTTCAAGCCTTTAAGATCCCAGACACTGTATCTTTTAATAGCTGGGCACCATTCTCTGTCTTCACCACATCTGCTTATGCACTCATTTTGTCTTCATCAATCCTGTGGGGCAGGGGGTAAGGGGTAGGGGTTGGGATAGTGGGGGTGGGTGGTGGTGAGCATCACAGAATGCCAATTTGTTAGAACAAAGTGTTTCTGTATTGAGGGAAGGTATGAGCCAAGGCCCAAGGCCTGTCTGCTGCTTAAGTGTATTGCCTTATACCTATATATACATAGGCCCACACCACTATTGTTATAGATTAATGTATTTACGTAAGTGCATACCTCTGTTAATCTCCCTATCTGTGCCTTTGCTTCCTAGAGCTTGGTTCTGTTTCCTTGTGCCTCCTCCTGCCCTGCCATCACTTGCCCCCTTCTTCCACCTCTTACTCTAATACTCACAGGATTTCTAACCTCTCCTAGATGCTGCTTCTGCCTCCCTAGTTGTTCCCCTGTCCGAGATGCTTTGGGCTTCCTTTGACCCCTCTGTGAAGTGAACATCCTGGGCAAAAAGGGTTTGCGGATGTAAATGCCTGTGGTGGGGTGCAAGGTGAACGGAAGGACAATAGGGAGTGGTATGGGCTATGGACAGCAGTCTGAATTTACACCTATCTTAAGGGAACAGTTGTAGCTTCAGCTGATGGCCACGGTTCTGGAACATGGTTCTTGTTTTTCTGACGATTTGAATTTCAAACTGTCAAACGTTTGGACTTTTATTTCAGTGAAACCGCCTTACTTGTAAGTACTAGGCCAGTGATTCTCAACCTTCCTAGCGCCGCGACCCTTTCATACAGTTCCTTGTGTTGTGGTGACCCCCAACCATACATTATTTTTGTTGCTACTTCATAACTGTAATTTTGTTACTATTACCAATCGGGTGACCCCTGTAAAAGGATCGTTTGACCCCCAAAGGGGTTGCAACCCACAGGTTGAGAACCCCTGTGCTCTGAGAACTCAGTAAAACATGTCTGTGAATCCTGTTGTACCCGAGGGCGGCCCCTTTGCAGTCCCTGTGCAGGGATTCTATGAGGGCAGGTCAAATAGTATTGCTACCTCCTTTCAGTTGAGGCCTTTCTCTATTTCATTGTGCTGTTGTTGTTGTTTTGTTTCTTGTTAGTGTTTTAGGAAAGTTTTTCTGTATTTGAAATGCAGGCTAAGTAAATCGATGGAGACAAGTACTGGATTAGCAAGTACCCAGCGGCGTGGCAGGGCTGGTTGCCGGCAAATGGAGAACTAACCATGATTATAAGAAAGAAGAACGTGTCCTGAAATTGACGGGGTGATGGCTGCACACCTCTTCTCATATGACTGAATGATTAATTGGTGTGACAGGTGAATTATATGCCAAAAACTGTTATAAAAGTATTGCATTAATACCTTTATTGAACAAAAAATTCAAAATCTAAAACAGGGGTTTCATCTCCTAACTCCTCCCCGAAAGAAATATGTGCACCTCGATTCACGCTGCCTCAAAATGGCAGTTTGGGCATCCTCAGAGGACTCATATCATGTACTTTGGAAATGTCCTTTGAATTCTTGCAACAAGGATAAGTCCGAAACGGGATGGCCAGGACTTTCATCCTGAGGCTCCCCAATGACACCCCCAGTGACAGCCCTGACTACCCTCAGAGAAGAGGCGGGGCATTGCCACAGGCTTCATCTCAATTTTCCTGGCTTTTTTCTCAATGATGCTATTTTCAATTTTCTTAAAATTTCACAACAAGCCCCTATGATTATCTTGTGTCCTTCAAGAAAATCTATCAAGATTATCCTATTGGGATTAGACACCAAAAAACCAAAATAGTCAACCATTACCTTCTGAGCTGCTTTCTCTGCCTTGAATCGGGCTGGCCTAGCAGATCTCCTTAGAAGTCCTGTTTTTCATTTTATTTTAATACATCATTTAATTGGGGACTCTTACTGCTCTTATCAAAATCCATACATTAATTGTATCAAGCACATTTGTACATATGTTGCCATCATCATTTATTTCCAAAACATTTTCTTTCTGCTTGATTCCTTGGTATCAGCTCCTCTTTTTTTCCTCCCTTCCCCCACCATCCCAACCACCTTGAACCCTTGATAAATTATTATTATTTTCATATCTCATGCCAACCGCTGACTCCCTTCACCCATGTTTCTGTTGTTCATCCTCCCTGGGGGTGGGGGTGTTTCATGTCAATCATTGCAATTGGTTTCCCCTTTCTCCCCCTTCTCCCCCCATCTTCCCCCTCCCCTCATGGTTTCGCTACTCTCATTATGGGTCCTGAAGGTTTATCTGTCTTGGATTCTGTGTGTCGAGAGCTCTTATTTGTGCCAATGTACATGCTCTGGTCTAGCCAGATTTGTAAGATAGAAGGGGGGGTCATGATAGCGTGGGGGAGGGAGGGTAGTGATAAGAACTAGAGGAATGTTATGTGCTTTGCCGGTGCTATACTGCTGCCTGGCTGGCTCGCCCTTCCTTGTGGCCCTTCTGTGAGGGGCTGTCCAATTGTCTACAGATGGGCTTTGGGTCTCTACTCTGACCCCTCTCATTCACATTGATATGATTGTTTGGCGTCTTCTGATGCCTGATACCTGATCCTGTTGACACCTTGTGATCACACAGGTTGGTGTGTGTTTCTTCCATGTGGGCTTTGTTGCTTCCCTGCTGATGACCGCTTGATTAACTTGGAAGTCCTATTTTGATTGGGCTTTTTTGAAGACACGCTGAGAAAATGAAGGTGCTTCAGTGGCCCAGTAGGTGAAGCACTGGGCCGCCAATCATAAGTGGAGGTTCAAACCCATTCCATTCTTCTCCACAGAAGAACGACGAGGCTACCGGCTCCGTGAGGATGTCCAGCGGCAGGCACCCCTTGGGGCAGCTCGCCTCTGTCCTCCAGGGTTGCTATGGCCTGGCTGCAGTGGTTTCATTTTGGGGAGGGGGTGGGTTGATGAGACGAAGGCAGGTGGAGCAAAGAGACAACTTGTCTGTAGCCATCATTAATTGCCAAGACATGTTTTTTTAAAAAAATAGTTTTATTAGGGGCTCACACAACTCTTATGCACAGACATGTTTAGACATGTTTTGCTAGGAATAAGCCTGTGCATGTAGGAACTGAAACCCCCCTCCGAGCTCATCCTCTTCCAGCTACAGGACTATAAGCCCTGCGAAGCAGAGATGTCTTCAGAGATTTGGAAGCGTCCTTGAGGGCTCTTGCTCCACTGAATGAGATGAGACCTGCTCTGGTCCAGGGACCAGCTGTGCAGTTGTGAGAAAGGAAGGGGTGGTCCTCGAGCCCATACAGATGGCTGGTGACCTCATGTGTGTCAAAGTAGCACTCTGCTTTGCAGGGTTTTCAAACGCCGAGCCTTTCCAGAAGCTGGTTGGTAGATCTTTCTTCAGAGACACCTGGGGGCACGGGGATCCCCAACCTTTCAGTTGGCTGGCAGCGATAACCTAGTGCAGGCACCAGACACTCCGCGACAGAGATACAAGTGGCGTTGGGCTCATCAGAATCCACGTGAGGGAAGGAGGACCGGTGTTGAAGGGGGGCCCCTCCCGCGGCGCATTTGGAAGCGTGTCGTTTAGTCTGTTACAGATCATAGCCTCTCAGAGATGGGTCCGACATCTCTGCACCCATTACCGATTTTGTGATGATGGGTGAGAATGGAAGCCATCGCTCATGCCCGTCGCAGGGCTGTGATCGATGCTCTCCCTCACACAGATTTACACTTAGCGTGGCAGCGGGGAGAGCCCATTATCAAGAGCTGAAAAATGGCATCTCTGTTGGAAATGACACACGTCCGGAATGTCAGGTCTGGGAACGGAATGTCAACCTGAGGGGGACAAAGGAGTCCTGAATCCAGGGCGTGGCCTCAGCGGGGGGTGGGGGGGAAGGAGAGCCCCTCCCTGCTCCAGCACAAGGCACACAGAGCATACCAAGAGCTAGCTGGGGCATCTGTGGGGAGGGACAGGGAAGGGGCTTTGCCCAAAGATGTTTCCATGACTTCTCAGTGCTGCATCCTCCAGGGAGTCCCCAGACACAGGCAGGAGGCGGGAAAGACCAATGGGAAGGAAGTCACCGATTCAAAAGTGTCACCCTTGGGGTCTCAGGGCGACTATTTCCTGCCTGGGAATGGTGGCAGATGAACCTTGGCCCAGCAGGTTTCTCCTCCTCACTTCATTTTAGACCCGACCCTGCCTTCTCTTTTTAAAGTGGAGCATCTATGTGGCATGGGCAGAAAACTCGCCCCTACACTTGGCCTCTTTGATTAGTTCAAGGATGGCCATGGGGCTCCCACTTGTACTTAAATGAAGCAGAAAGAGGCACTATGTCTTCTCTGTGGGTACTAACTATAAGGAGGACCTAAGTTAAAGAATCTAGCCACCACATAGCAGGAAAAATGGACTGATGCGTGATCGGAATGACCTTGATGCTATTGGCTGAGCCCAGGACACAGCCTTACCCAGTATCTGCCTCTGCACTTCTCAGCTGTCTGTGCCATGGTCTGCCACTTTTCCTCTCATTTCCTGACATCTTAAGCTTTTTGGAAACAATTTCTGTCATCTGCCACCAAAATAAGCCCCGATTAACGTATCCCCTTAGGATGTCATCCAGTCAGTTTTGACCCATAATAACCTTATGCACACCACAAGGACACATGCCTGGTCCTGTGACATTCTTACAATTGTTCCCATGCTGGAGCCTGGTGCTGCTGCTACTGTGCCCGTCCAATGGTTACACAGAGGAGGACTTCAAAAAGTTGTGGAAACACGAGTTTAAAAGACAATGGAACCCCTCATAACAGTAGTTCCTACTTCCCAAGGTTATCGTGATTAAATGAGATATATAAACTGTTTAGAATAAGCCCTTGCCCATGATAAATGCCTAATAAATGGTAGATGATAGTGAGATGGAACTTTTTGGCTATCCAAGAATCCTTTCCCAGTCTACCTGTTTTCTTTTCTACTATACGAAGGTAATTTAGTCTTTGGAGTCAGGTGGAACTGTCCATGTTCTACCTGCTCCACTTAATTAACTAAAGATTCAGTCAGAAGTACTTAATTCTCTGTGTCTCAATTATCTCAGCTGTAAAATGGAACACTAATACCTTCCTTTCACAGGTATAGTGAGAGAGATGAGGCTTTCAAGTTATGCAGTTACAGTCTCAGAAACCCACGGGAGCAGTTCTACTTTGTCCTGTAAGGTCCCTAAGAGTCAGAATTGACCATATGCCAGTGACTTTGAGTTCGGAAAAGACATAAAGCAGGTGTTTAATTATTCTTCTTCATCAGTTCACACAAGTGAATGTGACAATTCCCTTTGAAAAAGAACCCAGAGGAAACAGAAATAACTTATTTGAATGCATAGAATCCTAACTTAGGAAAGTTTTATGTTCAGACCTATTCAGTATGATTGTTTAAATCACCTGCTGGTTAAATGAAGACGTCCTGGTGGCAATGGCGAGGAATCCTGGTGGTATAGTGGTTACCCATTGGGCTCTGATCCACAAAGTCAACAGTTCGAAACTACCAGTTGCTCCTCGGGAGAAAGATGGGTCTTTCTACTCCCAGGAACAGAAAGCCTATATAGGGTTACTATATGTGGGAATAAGGAGCCCTTGTGGTATAGTGGTTATGTGTTGGGTTGCTAATCATAAGGTTCACAGTTCAAAACCACCAGTTGCTGCTTGGGAGAAAGAGGACACTTTCTACTCCTGTAAAGAGTTTCAGTCTCAGAAATCCCTCAGGGCAGTCAATTCCACCCTGTCCGATAGGGTGGCCATGAGTCAGAATGGACTCACAGCAGTGAGTTTGGCTTAGGTTTTATTGTTTTGTTTTTTAGACAGGTATAGGAGGCAAACACAGGCTCACTTATTGAGTGATACATCACTGGTCAGAACAATAATCCCAGAATAGAGCCCACCCTTCGACCTGTCACCAGGCTGGGAGAGGAAGATGCTGGCAGAGAGGGCCTGGCAAAACAAAACCAGTGCACAGCGAGATTCTGGGTAGGCACCAGAGGAGGGAAGGAAGTTGGGCCCCAGAGAGTGAATTGCATGCAGTTGGTGTGTAGGGGTGTGATGAAAACCTTTTATAATTGGGCCCCCCACAGCCTTTTCATATGATCGGGGTGAGAGGTAGGAGCCATGCAGTTGCTGGAGCTGACCTGGAGTGGCCTGCAAGGGCCATATGGTTTTCCTGAAGCGTAAAAGTCACTAAGTGACGAAGAAATTTACTGCCAGAGATCAGTGTCCACAGCAGAATGCCCCTGTGTTTGCTTCATTGTTTCCTTAGGAAGGAGCTGGAAGCCCTGGTGAGCTTGAGTGCGGGGTGGGAGTGGCGAGAAGGCTCCGGCTTCTTTGTGGGAACAATTCCGTAGCATTTATTCAGGAGGAGGAAGACTGGGGAACCTGGGTGCTCCTGCGGCCTGGCTTCTGGGGCCTTTCTCCTGCCCAAAAGCTCTGCAGATGGTGCGAGCAGGAGAGCTGTGGATAGAACGAGGGGAAAGGGGTGGTGAAGTCCAAATGCATAATGCACAGGAGCCTGGAAAGGAGAGGTTTCATAAATGGTAAATGAGTCCAGCGTTTAGGGAAAGAGATCAAAATGCTGTAATGAATTGGGACCTCCAAAAAAGAGGCCCCGCCGTCAAAACCATAGCTGCTGAGAGCCAGTTCTTTGGAAGCTGGAATTACACCAGTAGTTTCTCCCTACAAAGTAGCTCCCTGTTTACCAAACAGTTTCACGCAGAGTTTGCTAATCTGAGCTGGGAGACCAGACAGAAGCCAGTGCTAAGCAAGTCTGCAGATACAATGGAGCCTCTTCTTTTTATCTTTCTTCTTTTATATCCTCAGACCTTGCAGCAATAATTGTTTCAGTGATTGCAGTCTTGCTACCTCGGTCCTCTCTGAAGATGTTATCTCGGTGGGCTTGCAGTAAGAATGTTGCTCCAACATCTTGTCTGACCTGCTTCTGCTTTTAGTATGAAAACACATGTACAGATGTGAAGGAAATTTTCCACTACGTGTTTTCGCCCCTCAGCTATATTAAAATCGTCCTGACAAATTGCTCTTTGGAAATGGTAACAACTTCTTTAGGTGATGCAGGATTTGTTGTTGTTGTTAGGTACCATCAAATTGGTTTCTGCCCCTTGGGACTCTGTGGGCAACAAAAGGAAGCACTGCGCAGGCCTGCACCAGCCTCACAATTGCTATGTTGGAGCCGATTGCTGTTGCCACCGTGTTAATTCACCTCCTGGAATGGTTTCCTCTTTTTTTTCTGCTGCCCTTCCACTTTACCAAGGATGACGTCCTTCCTTCTCAAGGGATGAGGAGCCCTGGGGGTGGAGTGGGTTCTGCGTTGGACCAGCAGCTTCTTCTCAGCAGGAGAAAGGCGAGGCTCTCCTCCTGTAAAGAGTGATACTGTAGCTAAGAAACTCAAAGGAGCTCTTGTACCCTGTCCTACGGGGTCACTCTGAGTCAAAAAGGACAAAATAACAGTGAGTTTGGTTCGGTCTCTTCTGATAACAAGTCCAAAGGAGTATTCTGGCTGTACTTCTTACAAGACAGATCTGTTTGTTCCTTTGGCAGCCCATGGTACTCCCAGTATTCTTGCCAGCCCCATAATTCAAACGTATCATTTCTTTTGTGTTTTTCCTTATGCATTGTCCACCTTTTACATGCATGTGAAATGATAAAAGAGACCCAGACTCGGGTGAGGCACACCTTAGTTTTTAAAGCGGCACCTTTACCTTTCAGCACGTTAAAGAGCTCTCTGTCGTAGCTTTACCCAAGGCATCGTCTTGATCTGATCTCTTGACTGCTGCTTCCATGAGCATTGATTGTTGATCCAAGCAAGATGGCAGCCTTGACAACTTCAATTTCTTCTCCATTTATCATGATGTTACCTATGGGTCCAGTTGCGAGGATCTTGGTTGTCATTATTATTATCATTTTATTAGGGGCTCATACAACTCTCATCACAATCCATACATACATCAATTGCGTAAAGCACATTTGCACATTCACTACCCTCATCATTCTCAAAACACCTGCTCTCCACTTCAGCCCTGGCATCAGCTCCTCATTTTTCCCCCTCTCTCCCCTTCTCCCCCCCAATGATAATTTATAAATTATTATTTTGTCATATCCTGCACTGTCTGACGTCTCCCTTCACCCACTTTTCTGTTGTCTATCCCCCAAGGAGGAGGTTATATATACATCCTTGTAATCAGTTCCCCTTTCTACCCCACTTTCCTTCCACCCTCCTGGTATCACCACTCTCACCACTGGTCCTGAGGGATCATCTGCCCTGGATTCCCTGTGTTTCCAGTTCCTATCTGTAATCTGTTCCAGTTTACATCCTCTGGTTTAGCCAGATTTTTAAGGTAGAATTGGGATCATGATAGTGGTGGTGGTGGGGGGGGTGGCGGAAGCATTTAGGAACTAGAGGAAAGTTGTATGTTTCATCCTTGCTACCCTGCACCCTGACTGGCTCGTCTCCTCCCGGCGACCTTTCTGTAAGGGGGTGTCCAGTTTCGTACAGATGGGCTTTGGGTCCCACCCTGCACTCTCCCTCATTCACAATGATATGATTTTTTTTGTTCTTTGATGCCTGATATTTGATCCCTTTGACACCTCGTGATTGCACAGGTTGGTGTTCTTCTTCCATGTGGGCTTTGTTGCTTCTGAGCTAGATGGCTGCTTGTTCATCTTCCAGCCTTTAAGACTCCAGATGCTATATCTTTTGATAGCCGGGCACCATCAGCTTTCTTTACCACATTTGCTTATGCACCTGCTTTGTCTTCAGCGATTGTGTCGGGAAGGTGAGCATCATGGAATGCCAGTTTAATAGAACAAAGTATTCTTTCATTGAGAGAGTACTTGAGTGGAGGCCCAATGTTCATCTGCTACCCCAATACTAAATCTATACATATATGCACATATCTCTATTTCCGCATCCTCATATATATATTTGCATATGTACATGCCTTTATTTAGACCTGTGTAAATGCCCCTTGCCTCCTAGCTCTTTCCTCCATTTCCTTTCACCCTCCTGTCCCACTGTCATGCTCAGTCTTCATTAGGGTTTCAGTAATTTCTCTTGGTCACATTACCCTTGGTCACGCCCCACCAGGCCTCCTACACCCTCCTCACCACTGATTTTGGATCACTTGTTGTTCCCTTGTCCCAGGGTTTGTTAACAACACTTCCTTTCCCCCTACGTCCCCCTCTCCCATGTCCCCCCGGAACTGTTAGTCCCATTGTTTGCTCCTCCAGATTGTTCATCCAGCCTCTTATTTAGACAGACCTGCAGAGATAATAACATGCACAAAAACAAGACAGAGCAAAACCAAGCAACAAAATAAACAAGTCAATGACAAAAAGCAAAATAAACAAAACACAACAGCAAGAAAGAAAAGCTTGTAGTTAGTTCAGGGGCTGTGTGGCCTTTAGGAGTGTTTTCCAGTTGAGTCTGTTGGGATGCCAAGCTCTGGCCTCAAAGTCTATTTTTGCTATTCTCTGGGGACTTCGCTCCTCTGTTCCTCTTGCTGTTCTGTTGCACACCCTTAGAGTTTCACCTTGGTGGGGTGGGTTCCGATTGGGTAGAATTCCCACACTGCGGCTCCAGTGTTGTCCCCTGTAGGGCTTCTTGATTGTCTTTACATGAGTTGTACTTAATGATGAAAGCTGGAATCCTTGAGCTTCATTAGCAAATGCTTCCAGTCTTCTTTCCTTTCAACAGGCAAGGTTGTGACATCTACATATTGCAGCTTGTTAATACACCCTCCTCTAATTCTGATGCCACGTTCTTCATGTGGTCCAGTTTCTTGGATTATCTGCTCCGCATATAGATTTATTGTAGCGGCTGTCAAATCAGCCCCTAGAAACATAACAGAGCAAAGCAAGAGCTTTGGGATCAGACTGTTGCAATCCATAGCGTTTTTCCTGGCTGATCTTCAGACATCGCTCATCTTATCCTGGAAACTCTGTGAGACACTGTTTGATTTCCTGGCAACACTCAAGCGTACACTGACAGATGAACGGTGGTTGTGTAGGAGGAGCATTGGTCAGGAATTGAACCTGGATTGCTCACATGGAAGGGGGGAGTTCTACTGCTTTCAAGTGAAATGTACTATCTCATAGACATGGTGACTTGAAAGATGATGCCGACTAGCTGGTTCAGTACTTACATGGGCCTAATAACCCTGGGGTCCTTTGTCAGTCTTTTGGCAGAGAGGATTTCAAAAGGTAAACCTACTTTTGAATGTGCCCAAAGAACACCACAGAACAAAGGTGGGCATTGATAGCAAGAACCTGCAGGCCCCTGTCTTCACTGCGACTTCCTTTCTATTTGAATCACGCCAGCCGTGCCCTCAAGCCCCCAGGGATCCTTTACAATTCCCAGTGGAACGGAGGACTTGGAAACTGGAGAATATGGGTCCCCTTGCATGCTTAGATGGCAGTCGTTTGGCCTCAGAAGGTGGTCCGGGGAGGGGTGGCTAGGTGGCTAGGTGGCTATGTGTAAACTCAAGAGAGGGGCATGGGTCTTAATGTCTGTCCTGTGTGTCTGGGTCAGCACTAGCGACCACGCAACCTCTCCAATCCCAGTGTATGAAAAGATCGAGGGTTGTGGAGTCAAGCAATTGGTTGGAGGTTTACGTGTATCTAAGGAGTCCTGGTGGTGTAGCAGGGTACACATTGGGCTGCTAACCATGAGATCAGTAGTTCTAAATCATCAGCCACTCAGAGGGAGCAAGATGAAGCTTTCTACTTCCATAAAAATGTACAGTCTTGAAACCCTGCAGGGGTGGATATGAGTCACTGAGTGAGTTTTCAGGAGCCTCGTGGACAGCCGGGTATGTGTCAGACTGCTTACCTGTGGTTCAAACCCATCCTCCACCCTGCAAGAGAAAGACGAGGCTCTCCTGCTCCCGGAAAGGCTTACAGTCCCAGAATCCCTTGACACGGTCCCTGGGAGTTGGAATGACCCAATGGCAAGGAAAGGGCCTGATAATCTACTTTAGACAAACCAGTCACTGAAAACCTGAGGGAACACAGTTCTCTTCTGATATCCATGAGGTTATGCTACCATGGGATATATATATATATCCCGTATATAACTGAATATCAGCCGAGGCACCTGATCTTACCACAAAAACTGCATATAAAATGTGCTGGAAAATTAGGCGTATACACACGTATATACGGTATTTAAATATTCATTTTAAAATTTGATGGGATTCCACTGGGAGAGGAGGCTAGTGCCTGGTTTCTCCTGGACTTTCCTGTTGCATTTCTCCTGTATGGATGAAGCTTGGCTGGACTGAATCTGAGCCATGACCACACCGCATGCTGAGTCCTGTATGTTCTCCTGGTGAGTGGCTGAAACCGAGGGTGGTCTTTGGGAGCCCCTGACACACTTGGGATGGTATCTGATGCAAGTAAAGCATTCTCTTTCACTGAGCACAAAGACATAAGCTAATGAGAGTTGTACTGCAGCTGGAGAGATTTAGGTTAGACAAAGGAAGCCCTTTATGATTATTAAAGGATTCCAAATTGGATGGGACAAAAGGACAATGGAATCTAAAAACTTTGGAAATTTCACAGAGGGGAATTGTAGTTTCAAAGGCAGTTTAGCTTGGACTGGATTTCTCAGCCTTCTCCGTCCTTGTCTTTCTGTTGTCTGGTTGTTGTGAAGAATAATGCTTTATTTTCCCTTAGATGATAATTTCATTCTAGACCATCCAACTTTTCTGTGGTGGGTTAGCCTTTGTTTAAAATTCAATACGCTACTTAAAATGCTGCCCTGGAGTTTTTGTCTACGTAGTTAATGTGACTGGAAGCAGAAAATTGCCGGGAGCCAGCCAAATGTTGAGACAGATTGAAAATACCTGCCGGGAGGGAGCATTTAAGCATTTCCGATCGGAAGGATACTGAGGATTTTACATGCAAGGACTCCGCACCAAAGTCCCAATCCCAGCTTTCTCTCCCACTTCTTAGCCATAGTCGGCACAAAGGACCCACTGTCTGCGCTGGCGTTGACCTCACCACTCTATCTTGTTATTCCTGAGTTCTTGCCAATCATATTGAGAATTTCTTGAGGGGAATAACCAAACAAGCTTTGCCTCCTTGACAGTGGAGAATAGGGAGAAAGGGCCCTCTTTCAGAGACAGGCCTGCCGCTTCTCTTCTCTCCCTGAGTTGTGCGGCTCACTGGACTCTCTCCCTTGACAGCCCCAGGGTGCCCTGCTGAGGAAAAGCCCGGGTTGATTGTCTCTTCCTTGACTCGAACTCACATTAGGGAAATGTTCTGAAAGGATTTGGGGAAAGCCTTAGCTTGGGGAATGACGTGTCAGGCTTTTTGACGCGGCTATGAACCTACACTGCGGCCACTAGAAGGGGGACATGGCTGCTCCCTGTGTCTCCGCCAGCAATGGGGGACCAGTGGTGACAACAGAAGAGCGGGAAGAAGGAACAGAAATGCCCCTCTCTTCCTCAGGAGCCCTGGTGGTGTAGTGGTTCTTAGTGGGGCTGCGACTGCATGGCCAGCAGTTTGAAACCACCAGCAGCTCCAAGGGAGAAAGATTGGGCTTTCTACTACTGTAAGCAGTTACAGCAGGGGTCCTCAAACGACATTCATCTGGCCGAGCAGGTGCTTTTGCCCCATTTGGTTTTTTTACGTCAAAATAAGATATGTGCAGTGTGCATAGGAATTTGTTGATAGTTAAAAATAACAACTATAGTCCGGCCCTCCAACGGTCTGAGGGACAGTGAACTGGCCCCCTGTTTAAAGAGTTTGAGGACCCCTGAATTACAGTCTCGGAAACCCACAGGGGGGTCGCGATGAGTCAGCATTGACTTGAGTTCAGTGAGTATTCTTCCTCTAAGGAATGTTTTGTCTACTTTGGTTCTCCAGGTTGGGGTTGCTCGGCTCCAGCAGGTCTCCGTCAGCCTGCAGCCTCTCCACCAAGCCATGGGGATGTGCTTCCTACCTTCCTCCACTCCGTCCCTCTCTCCACAAGCCAGCCGTTGCAATCGCTTAACATACTGCGGGGGCTTTCTGCGTCATTTATCATGAGGAGGAGTGGGATGGGGAAGAATTCATCTGAAGCCCCATTCTTTGAAATTGAATGCTGGCTAGCCACACGACCGAGCCTCCGTAGCCTCTAGGAACCAATACTGGAATCGCATCAGCGTTAGGGGAGGACAGAATGAGGGACAGCGGACACTCAGCACCCACCGAGTGGACCCTGCCTCCTGCTTCCCAGAAGCCAGCTAGTGTCCTCGGGCTCCTAGGTGGTCTCTGGCTTGGCTGACTTTCCCCCACCCCCTCCATCTGCACACATCTTTTAAGTGTAGCCAGGAGGTTTTAAAAAGATAAAAAGTGGTTGTAGCAATAACAAGCCTTTGTAAGTTTTTTGCCCATTCATGCATAATAATAAAAACAGACTGCTGGAAAAAAAAGATATAAAGTACCTCAGCCTTAGGAACAAGGGGAAATACCTAAAGTGACTTGCCCCCTGGCCCCCCCCCCCACTGGATCAATTCTGAACTTGCGCATTGTTTTTTGTCACAATGGGGTTTCTAAAGATTGAAACGCTGTGTTTAACTGGGCCTCAGTCAGTAACTCACTCACTCACTCACTCACTCACTCACTCACTCACTCACTCACTCAATGCCATCAAGTCAATTCTGACTCATAGCGACCATATTGGTCAGGGTAGAACTGCCCCTGTGAGTTTCCAAGACTGCAACTGGGAGTAGAAAGCTCTGTCATTTTCCAGAGCAACAGCTGCTGGCTTTGAACTGCTGGCTGTATGGATTGCAGCCCAATGTGTAACTGCTATACAACCAGGGCTCCTTAACTGAGCTTCAGTTTCTTTATTATTATGACTCATTAAAGGTGTGGGGAAATATGAATAGTTTTACCTTTTTACGGTCAGGCTTTTAGTGTTAAATATTGGCTTTGTAGTATGAAAGCTCATTAAAGTAAAAAGTCTATTATTATTATTTTTCTTACTCAGAATTTACATTCCAAGGATCATGAAGATGGCCTGTCACGCTTCATTCTACTGTGTGGCAGCAAACAACTTTGTATGTGCAGAACTAGTGTCCTGGAGGACATCGGTGTAAAGGCGCTCGAGAGAGCAGGGTGCATTTCAAGGAGAGCCTTCTGCCAAAGATGGAGGCCAGACTTCATTTCGGTGCCCCTTTTTTTTTTCACAACATATTCTGAGCTGACCTTCAAAAGCTGAGGGTGGAGGCAGGCTCCCTCCTGTCCCTTCCTTTCACAGCAGCTCCTGGGAAGAGCAGGCCCTCAGCGTGGCGCTTGAAATCGCCATAGGTTTAGCTGCTAAATAACTTGAACTCATGACTAGCAAAATAATGCTTAATGGATCTCACCATTGTCTTGTGTCTGGTAAAATGTGGTTTCGTAAATATCAGCCAGTCACAATGCTTTTCTTGCAAAATTCCTGGATCCTCTGTGAACAAGTCCTCGTGCTATATAATACTTTGGTGAATCCTTTTGAAGAGCAGCCTGATCACTCGGTTCCTTCAATAAACTCTTTAGTGGTAACAGAAAGTACATTTTGCTCTCTGATGTATGGAACCGGGAAATGGCTATGGTTGGTTCCACAGTGGCTCAAGGTCAGGAGGTCACTAACGTGGCGACCCTTCCTGCCCTTCCCTTCCTGATCCCACTTCGGGCCACCTCACTAATGTTTCAGGTGAATCTTTAACACCTGCTAAAGGTGACTCTGAGGACTCAGGTGCATCAGCCCTAAGCCCCAGGTGTTCTCTCTCCAGTGTCTCACATGCATGTGAAGGACATTGCATAAGGGAGACTGAAGAAGAATCGATGCATGTGAATTGTGGCGCTGGGGAAGAACATGGTGTAAAGGACAAACAGATCTGTCTTCGAAGAAGTGCCCAAGTGCTCCTTAGAGGCCAGGATGGCAAGAGTTGGTCTTGTATACTTTGAACCTGAGAGACTAGTCTCTACAGAAGAATGTCATGCTCAGTAAAGGGGAGGGACATCAAGAAGGAGGAAGCCTTCAGTGAGCTGGAGTGACACAGTGGCTGCAACAATGGGCTCAGACATGGGGACAATTGTGGGGATGGCACAGGACTGCGTGTATTTCATCCTGTTGTGCACACGGTCACTATGTGTTGGGGCTGACCCAATGACACCGAACGGCAGCATGTACTCCACCCTACTCAGTACTGTTCGGTGACAGGGAAAACAGGTGCCATCGTGTCTCCCAGAGGTCTGCTTATTGAATGAAACTGTTAGGTTTCTGGGATGGGTTTCCTTGTCTCTTGTTTCTCAGCGCTGAAAGAATTCACACTCACCAGGCAGAAGCACTTTTGTGAATCCAAGTAATTTTTGTAAGGGAAAGGGAAGTTTCTGGTATTGGAATCTCAGATAGTACATGCTGTCTCTGGAAAGCATGCAAGGCCAAGCAGGAGAACTGCATGAGTTCGAGACCGATGATGGCCACTTCAGGGGAGTGTGGAAAACCATGTGCAAGAACTATGGGAACAAGCAAGTGACTGTTCTTGTTCCTGCTTTTTATGGCCCCTACCCCACTTGAGGGGGTGCAGTTGAGCTCATTCTTGGTGGTTGAGTTCAGGCACACCTGTGATGTGATGCCGCTGGTGCCTAGTGTGTGTGCCCAGGTTGACCTTCACCTGTGTCTTGGCAACCTTTGAGCATCGCCTGCTTTGGATCATCCCCGTAGGTGACTATGTGTGCCTGATTTTTTTCCCCCAAACCCCGTGTTGTGGCGTGGCCAGCTAATTTTTGTTTAACGTAGGCATTCGGTGGAGATAAACCCCTGTATCCCTAACTTCCTACCTATCAAAAGGACCCACTGGCATTAAAAATCCCGGTAACTAACACACAAAACCCAAACCCACTGCCATCCAGTGCTTTACCTTCCCGGAAGCACAAAACATCTTTGCATGCATCAGAGCCTGATCTGAAATTCGCTTCTGTGCCAATTTGAGAAGCTCAAATGATCTGTCTCCAGGCTCACCTGGTTCCTGAGCCGGAGCTGGGAAGTAAAGGAGGAAAGGCGAGAGACGGATTAGAGGGCAATCACCTGCACTTACCTGGAACCAGGACTGTGGGGCCTGAGGACAGGCACCTCAGCTCATAGGTTTGTAAGGCAGGCTCGGGGAGGAACACTGCCTTTTGCCTCTGGAAGCCGCTGCGGTTGAGCTCAAAGAAAGAGGGATACCCTGGCTGTGGAGGTCTCCGAAGACAGGGCTGGCAACCTGCTTCCCCAAAGTTTGCAATCTTACAGTGCTGGGCTGCTTGTAACACTGGCTGCCAGGGGGCAGAATCCACGTGAAGGCAATTGACATTAATCACACACCAAAAGCAAGAATTGATCAGCAGTTTCCAGCTTTTCAGATCATGCCCATTCCCCCCACCCCCCACCCCCCAGCCAAGTCCACAAGTTTTACAATGTAACTCTCAGAGACAATGGCCAAGTTCACAAGTTTTACAGTGTAACTCTCAGAGACAATGCTTACCCTAACCATGTGAAATGCCCTGGGTTTACTTTCTTTCTTTCTTCCTTTCTTGTAATGCCAGTTGTGCACTATTCCATTGACTTTCGGATCCCCTCCTGGTTCGGTTTGACAAATGTGGAACCAGAATGTCCCCAAGGGGCCTTCCAGTTTGGGAACAGAGGAGAAGAATCAGCTCGAACGGTTAGTTTAGATCCACACGGCTGAATGAAGTTAGGAGAAGAAACACTCCATCCCACGGGTAATGACTGGCGACAGGCCAGACAGATTCATTTTAAAAAATTACATATATGGCTGGAAGTCATACCAGCCTTCTGGAATTCAAGGACATGGTCTCATGGACACGAAAAGGCTAATGACTGGGGCGCATTTACTGGCGGAGCACAAGGCTGACAGCAGTTCCCATGTGCATGGCTCATCTGAACTGCATTGTAATTGTGGAAAGAGAAGAGAGAATCCTGGTCTCTCACAAGTATGGGGATTCTGGAAAGAATTCACACTCCTCACAAAAGACAAAACAAAATAAAACAAAAAAAATAAGCCAGCTTTTGAATCCCTAAATGGTTACAGGGCTATGAATTCAGGCACTTGGGAGAAATGGCTTCCCTGTCTGTGCAAATGTTTGTTTTGTCCCCTAATGTGTTTGTCCATTTGCTCCACTGCTCAGGAGATAGTCATTTAGAAACACAAGCTCCGGGAGAAACAAACCCGAAAGGAAGGAAAGTAAACAAAGCCCTCTACCCTAACCTCCGGAACAAAGACACAACCTGTCTGCGCCCACTCTTCTGGAGGACTCCTCCCCGCCCATCCCGCCATCCCTTTGGGGCTGTGCTCACTGCTGGGCTTGTGGACCTCTAGGCAAAGCACTTCACCTTATCTTTTATCAGTTAGAAGCCTTCTCTTTTAGTTACAGATAACTCCCCAGGGAAATTTCTCAGTGACTTCTTAAGATTCAATGACTTTTTAAGGACTCAGCCTAAGTGCTTTGCTCAGGCTGGAGCCAACCAAACCCAACTAAACTCATCACCAGCAAATTAATTCTGGCCCATGGTGACCCTATGGGACAGGGTAGAACTGCCCCCTTTGCGTTTCTGACACTGTGACTCCTTATGGGAGGAGAAAGTTCCATCTTTCTCCCGAGGCACTGGCTGGTGGCTTCAAACTGCTGACCTTGCGGTTAGCGGCCTGATGTGTAACCACTATGCCACCAGAGCTCCTCAGGCTAGCGCAGTCACCGGTGGAAGGTTAGCCAGGTTTCAGGGATGAAGATTTCGTCTGGAAGAAGTCAGTGCTTAGGATCTCTGGTCTGGTTTAGATTTTAATTAAGAACATAGGATTTGGGACCAGTGGACTGGGCAAACTCCTGACCTGTCCATGTCTCTCTCAAGTGACAGAATAGTATTGCATTTATAGGGATTGCGTTCTATAGAGGGATTAAATGGCCTGCCAAGCGCTTAGAAACGAGTAGCACATTATTCAATAAATATGAGTTACCTGTTGGGCTGCTAACTGAAGGTTGGCAGTCCCAAACCACTAGCCGCTCTTTGTGAGAAAGATGGGGCTTTCTACTCCAGTAGACATTGTGGCATCCATCTGTTTGAGGCTTCCTCTTTTTCATTGTCCTCTACTTCCCGCTTGATGTCCTCCTCTAGGGGCTGGTCTCTCCTGACAACATGTTGTAAGTAAAGACTCACAGTCCTGGAAACCCAAAGGGGCAGTTCTACCCTATTTTATAGGGTTGCTCTGAGTTGGAAACAATTCAATGGCAGTAAGTTTGGTTTCAGTTTGAGTGTTATAATTAGGAGCTTGGTAGGTTAATGGGTTATGGGTTGGGTTGATCACTACAGGGTCAGCAGTTTGAAACCAATTGCTCCATGGGCGAAAGATGAGTCTTTCTACTCATAAACCTTTAAGACTCAAAATCCCACAGGGAAGTTCTACCCTGTCCTACAGGGTCACTATGAGTCGGATTTGGCTGAATGGCGGTGAGTTTTGTTAGTTTTTGGAATGTTCTTAGGGACTCCTGGGGGCTGAGTGGAATAAGTGTTGGGATTATTCAGATCCATCAGCTGCTCCGTGGGCGAAAGATGAAGCAGTTTGCTTGTGTAAAGAGATATGGCCCTGGAATCCCAATGGAGCCATTCCATCCCATCCCATCCCAGCCCATCCCATCCCATCCCATCCCATCCCATTCCATAGGGCCACCATGAGTCAGAATTGACAGCAATGGTTGTCAGACTTGACCCTGGATAGTGCGGAACCCTTACACTCCACAACAAAGTTTGGGGTGGAGCCCACACAGAGGTGTCCTGGAAGAAAGATGGGCAATCTCCTTTGGAGAAATCAGCTATTGAAAGTACATTTCTGCTCCGACATACAGGGCACGTCCAAGAGTCAGAATTGGCAGTGGCAGCTAGCCGTGTTATTGCAGACCCACACGTTATCCCAGGAAGGATGCAGCTGCTTCTAAGTTGGAGATGGAGAGAAGGCAGCACGGGAAGTACCAATTGCGGGAGTGCGATCGCAAGTTAAAGCGGTGGGGCGGGGGGTTGGAATCAAGATGGTGCCCCGCTCCGCGGACCCAGGCCAGACATCTAACTGAGGAGCAGCGAAGGGGGGAGTCTCTCAGTGTTGGTGGCAAGAGGGCAAGGGCCGGCCCCTTCAGGCACGGGGAGGACTCACCCCGTGCCAGGCTTCCACAGGCCAACAAAGCCCTTGCCGGGAACCTGGCACCCAGGCCGGCCAAAAATGACCTTCTCTTATCACGACCGAGCCTCCTCCTCAGAACTTCAGTGCGCTCTGAATCCTGAGCCTTCCTCAAGGTAAAGAAATGTCAGTTTGCTCGAATACAATGGTCTTTTAAAAGGCAGCTCAGATGTTTTATCTTCGCCCAATATTTACTCTACTGAATAGGATTTGGATGGCGTATTTTTCTATTCCTTCGGGGAGTGAAGTTTCGTGTGTGAAAGCTGAATATCAACTTCTAAATGAAAAAGTGGGC
The DNA here is from genome assembly GCF_050624435.1 of Tenrec ecaudatus. Lineage (NCBI taxonomy): Eukaryota > Metazoa > Chordata > Mammalia > Afrosoricida > Tenrecidae > Tenrec > Tenrec ecaudatus. Next base: position 115,203,776 of record NC_134542.1, on the reverse strand, counting down.
AAAGCTGGGGAAACCCTGGTCTGACCCCAGGGAGAAAAAGGTTCTGGTAAAATCTGGCCTGGATTCTTTGTCACAGGCCACCTTGGCGGGGAGGAGCCCAGGGGAGGAGCTTGAAGAATGCTGGCAGGACTGGTGGAGCAACCGCTAAGGCTGCACAGGGACCATGAGGGCCCAGGTTTTCTGCCAGAGCCCTTGGGGCATCTGACTGAGGAGCATTCCGTCTGTCTGTCAGTGTAGTAACTTTGGTTGTTGATGAGCCGCTTCCCCTCCCTGTCCCCCAGGTGCCCAGGTCTGGCCAGCCTGCCTGGCTGGAACCCTGCGGCACACAGACATCCCCCCACCCCCTCCTCGCTTTTCTGCTATTAACCCCAGGAAAGAGACTCCACGCTAGCGGCTTCTTGAAATAAGAAAGACCCCGGTCACATTTGCCATGGAAGTGTAGGCTGGTGGTCAGCTGTCAGTGAGAGGGGCTTCACCAAGTTTGTGGGGAAACTCCATGAGCTTTCCATTTTTCCATGACCTTTTGGAGCCCCCTTCTATCTTTGTTCAGCAAGGAAGACCTTAGTCTATAGCGTCCATCAAGACCACCAAATCACACTTGCAATTTTAAACCGTCCGAGAATTCTGCAAAGCAACAGGTATGGATTTATCATAGCGGAGGTTTTGCCAGCAGGTGTGTGTTGTCAGGTGCTGTCTCGCTTGCTCTCCCTTAGAGCAATCCTAGAGGTAGGACAGAACAGAACACCGTCCTGTCCCGCGCCCTCCGCACTGCTGTTCTTGCTCGGAGCCCGTGGTTGCCGCCATGTGTCGACCCATCTTTTTAGGGCCTTCCCCTTTCTCTGCTGCCCCTCTGCTTGAGCAGGCAGGATGGCCATCTCCAGGGACTGGTGGCTCCGGATGCAACATGCTTGTCAGTTAATCCTTTCAACCACCACCTAGTGGGGTAGCTATTTCCCATTCTACATACAGATGGAGACACCGAGGAAAGTGGAGGTGAGGTTGCAATGGGATTGAATAGCCAGTGAGGATTAAAGTCCCTTCAGAAGCCTGTATTCCCAACACCATGCACCTCGTTAAAAACACTTTTTCAAATCATATCTGTACCTTTATCTACCAGCATACTTGTATAAAACCAAACTACACTCGCTGAGTCAATGCTGATTCCTAGTGAACCCCTGTGGGTTTCTGAGACCCGTAACTGTTTATGGGAGTGAAAGCCCAGCCTTTCTCCCAAAGAGCTGTTGGTGGCTTTGAACTGCTGATCTTGTGGGTCAAAGCCCAACACGTAACCACTACACCACCAGGACTCCTTTAGAGTTGTACATGCGTACTCTTTTTTTTTTTTAACCTTGTAAAAATGCTTCGTTTTTTATCACTTATTTATAGTGTTTTTGCTAAGATTTACACACAGGACACACACCAAATGAATAATTTCTACATATGCAATTCAATTACATCGATGATTTTCTTGAGTCATGCAGTTATTTTCACACTCTTTTGCTGAGTTTTGCCTTCCCCCACTAACGTAAAAGCACCGCCTTTTAAGTTTTCTATCTAATAATTCTAGTTGCTGTTGTCAATCTGATCCCATATATAGACCTAAAAATAGCACAACACTCAAATCACATATTCATTACCAGTTAGGCTAAACTATTGTTTGAGTTTAAGAAGACTTTAGGGGACACGTTTGTTGAAAAGTTTAAAGATGATCTCACGGTGATATCTTCAGAGCTTCATTTTGTATCTGTGGTTGCAGAACATCTGGGGTCATGAGAGTCTGAAGTTTTGTTCTGCATTGTCCCCCTTTGGATTAGGAATTTTAAAATAGAATCTTTGATCTAAATGTTCAGTAATGGTATATAGGTACCATGTAGTTCTGGTCTCCTGACAAAAGGGGCCATTGTCCATGAAGGCAATTAGCCACATCTCCATTTCCTCTTATTTCTGATTCACTTTCTTCCTCTGTTGCTCCAGTTGATTAGAGAGCTATTGTTGTACCTTGAATGGCCACTTGCAACCCTGGGCATTCAGTGAACTAATGAGGAAGAATTGAAACAGTAAACACATTAGGCCAGTTAACTGGGATATCCCAGGAAACCATGACCCAAAGCCCAAGCCAAGGGTCCAAATCCCCCGAGGCGCTTGGTTGTGCATAAGCAATCTCAGCAGCTGCCTTCTTTGTCATCTTTTTTTTGTCTTTGTAAATATAAGGGCCTACAAAAAGTTCTTATAAACATTCTATTATCCTTCAATTCCATTTTCCATGGATTTTTGAAGCCTCCTCCTGTATCTGTCACATAACTTTTGCCATTCATTTATTAGATGTGTACAACTTATTGACAGCTATGCTATCATTTGGCTGTGCAGCCTCATTCTTAATCAATGTGTTTTCTTCCATCATCATAAGCCAAATCTCAGTACTCCAAAAGTAATAGCCCCTTCTTCCTGCCCATGGAAATCACTGATTGACTTTAGTCTCTACACTTGCCTGCTTTGGTCTTTGTATATAATTGAGTTCATACAAAATCTGCCCTTTTGTAATTATCCTATTGCACTCAGCACAACATCTTTAAGCATCATTCATAATGTAGCATGTGTCAAGACTCCATTTCTCTTACTGGATGAGAAGAATTCCATGGTTTGTGTGTACAATTTTGTTTATCCATCCATCAGTTGATGGGCATTTGGGTCATTTCTATGTTTTGGTGGCTGTGAATATGCTGCCATGAACATGACCGTACAAATTTCTGATCTCATATTTTTGGTATATATCTAGGATGGGATGATAGTTTTTCTTTTTATATGTTTGGGAAACTGTCACCCTATTTTCCAGAACCATTATAACACATCACATTTACACTCACAATGCACAACAGTTCCAATCTCCCCACATCTTCAACAACATTTGCAATGTTCTGTTTTTAAAAAAAAAATAATTTCTTTTCAGTCATTCTACCAGGAGTGAAATTGTGTTTTATGATGGTTTTGATTTACACATCTCTGATGGATAGCAACAATGAACGTCTTTTCATGTGTTCAATTACCATTGGAATATCTTCTTTATCAAAATGACTATTCATGCTCTTTACCTATCTTATGATTGGGTTATTCACTATAGTCTTTGAGCAGTTCTTGGAAACTATGCCTGCTGTTGGGTATGCAAAGATGGTAGGTTTTATGGTTTTCAGTACACCTCCTATCAAGTTAGAGGGATATGACTGGCCAGAAGGTGATGATGAAGGCCCCAGCTCATGTGGTCTTTGTGGCACAAATGAAAATACTTTCGGTTTCCCAGAGACCTGAACATAGGGAGCTGCCCTGCCATTTCCACCCCATCTGAGCAATTTTGTTTTCTTTGGATGAGGGAGCTGAGGGAGAGAGGTCTAGAGAGAAAAGCTGGTTGTTAAACGAGACAGTGGGTGGGCTTCAACTCTGTGTCTTTCCTGGAGGCTGAGACTGCTTGAAAGGAGAAGAGAGATAACAGCTTCCCATGAGCTCATGAGAATGAAAATGACAAAGTGGATTTAGCTGTTAGGAAGGCCTTCCAAGCTTCCCAAATATTCTAAATCTTCCCAGTGCTCTTCAGAGTCTCCCACAGCACAGCTTTACTGACTCATTTAGTTCCGTCATAGTATCTATTAGGTGCCCACTGTCCTCTAGAAGCTAGAGAGAGATAAGAGAATAAGGGCATGGAAAGATTTGATAGTATTAACAATAGCAGTAACAGACTTTGATGTAGTCAGAGTACAAGCAACACTACAAAACAAGCAACAAAATGGGAGAAGAGTTGTGCGTTGTATGCTAATTGACAGGTCAATATCCGTCATATGTAAAGAGTAGCCAGAAATTGATAAGAAAAAGACACACACAAGAGAAAAGTGAGCAGTTGATAGGAAAATATTACTTCCTGTAGAAACAATTACCCTTGCCTTGGATTTGCCTTGGATTGCCAAAAGGAAGGAATGGACCTCTATTCACAAGGGATAAGTATTCTGAAGCATTTCAGGTGGGTCTCATGACTGGTGGGTTGTTTTTTAAGTGTGATGGCAGTGAAAATCAACTGAGGCCCAAATATTCCTTTAATCCCCGGAGTTCAGAATAGATGGTTTTGTGTGGACAAGTCTTTCCCTCCTGGCATTTGAGAAACACTGGGATAGACTACCTGCCAAGGTGTGAAGCTTTAATCTTTCTGCCTTTAAAGACAATGGAGGCCACCTGTGGCTCCTGCTGAGCCATGTAAAGAGCTTGGAAGTCATTAGTTGTGTCCTCATAACAGCTCTGCGTAGATCCATCAGAGAATTGAGGCTATAGGGCAAACTCCAAAATAAGATAATATAGAGATCGCAAATTAATGGTGAGAAGTTGCTATTAGAGCCCAAGTTTAGTAAAGATAAAGGAAAGATATCAACCAGTTTAGATGGCAGTGGTAGAATTTTTACCTTATAGGTAGGAGACTCAGGTTTGATTCCTCACAAGTGCAGCCACTACTTACCTGGCAGTGGAGGCTTGCATGTTGCTATGATGCCGAACAGGTTTTTAGCAGAGGATTCAGACAAAGAGAGACTAGGAAGAAAGGCCATCTGGCCATCTACTTTCAGAATTTCGCCAGTGAAAACCTTATTGATCACAACAATTGATGACATTGTGCTTCGGTCACTAAAGCCACCTTGAGTGTAGCTAATAATAACAGCAGTGGGTCAGTTTGGTCTTTGGGCTGGAGGTATCCTGGGAATCTCTGGTTGGGGATTACATCATGGAGTTGTAAACATGGACTGATACCTTCGCTCAGCACTTAACAGTCTTTGGGGGAGGGCGGTCTTCGGGCAGCCTTCTCCAGACACTGGTGTATATGTGACATAGCATTATGGATATTTGAATTGTATGATATGGGAATGATATGCCAATAAAACTGTTAAAACTGTTAAAGTTTAATTCAGTTTAAAAAATCCTGAGGATAAAACTTCAAGTTTGCATAACAAAGACATCTTTGTAATTTTTACAAGGAATATAGCTTTGACTGATGTCCATGCAAATGAGAAAATGTAATGATGGGTCACGCCCCACCCCCAAATGAAAATAAGTGCATAAAGGGAACAACAACAAAACAACAAAATAAATGCTATTAAGAAGCAGCGAAAGGTTACAGCCTAGGACACCCAGTGGAGCAGTTCTGCTCGGTCATTGATTGACTGTGAGTCGGCATCACGTCTTCCTGTTACCATAGTAAGAACTATCGTGAATGGGTACAGTGAACTTAAGTTTCAATTCTCCGGCATAAAATGAGGTTCAAAAAAAAAAAAAAAAAAAGAAGCAGCACCTCCTGTGAGTAGAAGGGAGCTGCTTCTCGCTCAGCTAGGTGGTGAGGTCTTCCTACAGACTCTAAGCTTCCCAGATGGAGTCCTGTTATGTTTGTATGAATGCTTGTACTAACTGCCTGTCTTCTGAGGGCAGAGCTGCTGGCCACTCCTGGTGTTTTGTCCAAAGCAGGTTCTAAAAGTGACGAAGAAGGGGACTTGGAAGACACCACTCGATTGCTTTTCTCCAAGTGACATACTCCATAGTGGCATTGGAGACTAAGCTGGCTGGAGGTAGGAATGGGGGGAGTGTGGAGGGAGATTCATGATGCCCCCTGACATAGTTAAAGCTTATTGGGCCAATCTGGCCGATGAACACATGTGGGGTTAATTGAAAGGTGGAGTGCTAAATGGTTCAGTGAGCCTCGCCTTTCTAGTTCTCGGGTTTCTTGCTTTGTGATGGACCAGGGTGCATGCAGTTGCCTTAACCAGTTCCCTGCTTCAGCTGGCAAGGATCACTTCCTGCAAGACATCCCTGAGGAGAAGCCGCTTGGACCTGCCCCGATGCAGTCCTGGGTGCTGGAGCAGCCATGTGGAGACCCCTGCCAATGCTGAGATTCTTACATGCTCACTGATTTGGCTTTCCTCCTGCAGTCAGCATCATTGCATGTGTGTTGTGAGATGTAGAAGGACTTTGTGGATTGGTGTTGGACATATGGATTGGTATTGGACTTGTGGGCTTGGGCAGCATTGGGTTGGGATTTTTTATTGATGTGCACTTAACCTTTATATAAAACTCTCTCTTATACATGAGTTTCTGTGGATTTGTTTTTCTAAAGTACCCAGACTAACACATTATGGTACCTTGGGAGTGGGGTACTGGAGAAACAAATCCTAAGGTGGAGAACAGATGTTTGTTTGACCTCTCTCTCATGGTAGTTTTTCTTTGTCTAGCCAGAGGTCAGATAAAGACACACTTTACTCTTTTGTTTTCTGGGGAAAATATGGGAAGTAGGAAAATAGAAAGTTTGTAAGCCCACTTGCTTTCAGCCATGGAAATTTGATCTTTAGATGGGTTTAGGCCATGCCTGCAAAGAAAGCTTTAAAAAGATATGCCCCACCCAGTGCTTTGGAGTACTCAGGAACCAGTAGTCTTTGTCAGAAGCTGGAATAAAACTGGAACCATGAAGAAAACTCCCCTGGGACTGAATGTTAAAGGGAGCCTGTGGGCAGGCTGAAATGCTTGCTAGGTGACCACCTGGATCTACTTGTTGAGTGGAAGTGGGAGAAATGCAACAATAAAGAGAAGGGTTGAGTTTGGGCACTGACACCTGTGGACTGGGTTTACAGGAAAAAGAGAAGATGAGAGCGGGTTGGCTGGTCTAAAGTTCATGACCTAGCACAAGGGGCCTAGCCTTGTTGAGTATTGGTGAGAGCCCATGGTCTAAAGGCAAGGCGACCAATGGGCACCCTGTGAGAGGCTGAGTGAGGCAGCCCATAGTGAGTTGACCAGAACCCGACCAGCTGGAGATTTTTGAACCTGTGAGCTGGTGCATATTGTTGCTGACTTTATGGATGGCCTGTCCGGATTTGACTTTGCTTATGTGACTTTGCACAAGGTTCCAACTGGAATGAAGACTCTTCATGTTGAAAAATATGAATGTCTCCTCAGAGCACTGGGTTGATGTAAGGGGCAGTATAGAATGGATACTCAAAATTGGGGGGATAAAGGCATGAGGTGGTTGGCTTACAAACTTTCATAGGTGGGGGAACATACAGGATTATAAGATTAAGGTGTAGGTGTTACTTAATTGAAATTGTGAGGATAAAGAATTATGCCCAGGTCCCAAGTTGGCAAGGGGTGGATTGATATAATTAAAGTTTATTGTGCCAACTTGGTCGATAAACACATTTAGGGTTAATTGAAGGGTAGAGGGATAAATGGCTCACCTTTTTACTTCTTGGGTCTCTTGCTTTGTGATGGTTGGACCAAGGTGCATCTGCCTTAGCCAGTTCCCTGATTCAGCTGGCAAAGCTCACTTCCTGCAAGACATCCCTGAGGAGAAGCTGCATGGACATGCCCCGATACAGCCCCGTGTGCTGGAGCAGCCGTGTGGAGACCCCTGCCAATGCTGAGATTCTTGCATGCTCAGTGATTTGGCTTTCCTCCTGCAGTCGGCATCATTGTGTGTGTTTTGTGAGATGGGGAGGACTTTGTGGATTGGGCTAATGTTGGACTTGTGGGCTTGGGCAGCACTGGGCAGCACTTGGGCAGCACTTAACCTTTATATAGAACTTCTCTCTTATACACGAGTTTCTGTTGATTTGTTTCTCTAAAGTACCCAGACTAACACCCTCCAACCTACCCCCTGCCATTTAACACCCAGTGTGCCCTCTGGATTCTTGTGTAGAGTGGCCATCTCCAGGCTCCCAGGGAGCTTCAGTAGGAGACCCTTAAACTTTAATGTCCATGCAAATAGCCTGAGGAGTTTAGTAAACTGTATATTCATGGGCCCTACTTCAAAGGCTATCCTAAGCACAACACCCCAACATCTGAATTTTAATTAGTACTGCAAGTGCTAGTAATGCAGCATCTAGTGCAGCTTAAAAGACTAAGAGGCTAGGCAGGAAGGCCCTTTAATCTACTTCCCAAAATTAGCCTATGTAACCTTATGATTCACCGCACAATATTGCTTGATATAGGGCTGGAAGGCGAACCCCAGTTTGGAAGGCCCTCAGAATTACAGTGGCTTGGGCATGCCCGTGACCATGAAGATGGTGCAGGATTGAGCAGACTTATGTTCTGTTACACCTGGGGTCACCCTGAGTTCATCTGACTCCATGACAACTAGCAGCACATGTCTACATGTGAAGAACTGTGCGTGATTCACTCTGAGCATCAACAACAATAGCTATTGGTACAGTTGCTGAGCTTCAGTGATAAAGTGTGGCTTCTAGGCATGCAGCGAAGTATCTGTTCATCAGTTGACCCTAGTCTTAAGTTTCCATTTGGCTTCTTTCTTCCGTTGAGAGTCTAGGCAATCTGAAGGGCCTGTCTGTTTTAGGAGCTGATTTGGGTCTGGTTTACCCCCTGCATCAGTACTTCTGGCTTCTCAGAGGCAGGAACTAGAGAAGGGAAATGGGATTGACCTGTTCTTTCCAAGCCCATGTCCCTCCTTATAACAATGGAAGAGTTTCCATTCAAATGAGGTCATGAGCTGCTTCATGGCTGCTGGAGTCTGTGGGAGAGCGTGAATCACTTGTGCCTTATCCAACTTGGCCTCCAGTCTGTTTTCTTTGAGAACGGGTTTAAGAGGGGGCAGCAGAGGCGTCATTGGAAATGAAGGAGCTCTGTGTGGAATCCAAAATCATCCCTCTCTACTTCCACCCGCTCCACTCTGCCCTTGCCCAGTTCAAGAGAAAACAATGGAGCCCAGGGTGGCCAAACTGCTGGCCAGCCAGTCAAGTCAAACCCTCGACTCCGCACAGAGCCATGACGTAAGCCCTGGGGGGGTAGGAGATTGTATCAAGCAGGGATGGCACTTCTTTAGGGCCGTGCCCAGGTTCGCCATCCTGTAGCTGGGCAGCGGTTCTGGTGCACAGTGTGGGCAGCTTCTGTTAAGGAGGCTGGGAGAGGACAGACCGCTTCCCAGCTCCAGTTGTTGGCTGCCTACTATCTGTACCATGCTGAGGGGTAACGGTGCCGGACTGTTCTCTGAAAAGGACGCAGTACCTGAAAAGTTTTCAGGACCTTCAGGACTAGACCGATTCCTTATGCCCCTTCCACCCTCCACCCCCAATAAGGGAAATGAGGCTGTTTGTGGGAAGAAACCTTCTGAAGCACTCTCAGAAAGGTGACTGTGTCATTTGAACGGGACAGGGTCATTCTTGATCCCTTCATGAGTAGTATTTCAGGCTGATGGAACTGAGTGACCAACCCAAGGAGGCAAGCTATGTTCTGTCCTGCTGTTCTCAGGGATTGTCTCGCCTCATCAAATGCGGCGCCCCATTCCCAACTCAATGCTCCGTGAGCCTGGTAGTGGAGGAGGAGGGCAGGTTGTGTTGGTTTGTTTTAGTCCCTTATCAAATGGAAGGTTAGAGATGTTGGTTTCTTTGGAGCAGCGGTTCTCAACCTGTGGGTTAGACCCCTTTGGGGGTCAAATGACCCTTTCACAGGAGTCGCCTGATTCATAACAGTAGCAAAATTACAGTTATGAGGTAGCAAAGAAAATAATTTTATGGTTGGGGGGGGGGGTCACCACAACACGAGGAACTGTATGAAAGTGCCGTGGCATTAGGAAGGTTGAGAACCACTGCTTTAGAGATTTGAGCCACAACACGAATGTTTGAGATCTTTTGAGAAAGAATGCAAGTAGTTAAAAATATAAAAGGCATTCTGGGTTGCAATCTAGGGGGCCCGGGAGCTGAAGGGCAGGATCACAACACCAAAGCTTGGAGGATTCGTAGTTACATAGGAGTCTAAGAGGGAGAGTGGGAGAGGGAGAGAGAATGAGACTATATGCATACACATACTATTTATATGTATTTTATGTGTGTGTGTGAGGATGTATGTCAAGCAGGTAGTGTATAGGTGTATGTAGGATTTGTGTGTGTAGAGTGTGCTGGGTGATTAATATGGTTGAGTCTGTGTAGGATGTACAAGTAAATACATGCGGGAGCACTCCTAGGCACTTATTTGCCCTACATGACCCACTTATTTGGACGTGGGTCTAACGAGGTTTGACCTGTGGTGTGAGCTGGTTGTGAACTTGTAGTTCCTTGTACAGTTGATGCTGATTATGCTCAGTGCCCTACCCTGCAGTTAGATCTTTCAAAGGTACTAAAATTAATGGAGCAGTGACATAGACTGAGAAGCTTGCGTAAGCATTACTGGGACTTTAATATTTGTGTTAGTCTGGGGTAGACCAGAGAAACAAATTCATAGACACTCAGATGTGTGTAATAGAGAACTTTATATCAAAGAGTAATTGTATATTAAGAAAACATCCCAGCCCAGTCTAGATAAAGTCCATGTCCAATATTAACCCATATGCCCGATACCAGTCTATAATTTCCTCTTCAGACTCATGCAACACATGCAATGATGCAGAATGTAGGAAAATCACAGGCCAGTGGGTGGAAGGTCTTGTGGATCCAGTGGTGCTGAAAGCATCTCAGCGCTGGCATGGGTCTCTATCAGGCTCTGGGCTCCAGGGCTCTGTCTCCATCAGGGATCTCCATGTGGCTTGTCAGCAGGAAGACAAGCTGACTGTTTGTATGCACCTGGCCTTAGTCAGCTGTTTATCTCCATCACGCCTCCAAATGAGGTAATCAAACTGTGACCTGATAGACAGGCTAGACCCAACCCCTTCACAAGTTGACCGGAGGTTATGTAACTACCACGATATTAAAGGCAGTTGTAAGGGAATGATTCACTCCCAAACCTCAACTTTCTAGGGGTCGCAATTCTAAGTTCAACTGCCTGTAAATCTCCAACATGCCGTAAATTCAAAAGCAGCTCAGAATCCCTAATTGTGTTTTTAACTACTAGTAACTCTGGTGGCATTTACTCATGAGGGAACTGAGGCTTGGGGTCCTCCTACCCCGAAGTGTTGCGGGGAAGCTCTGGGTTGGGAGTCAGGAATGGCCAGTCCCGGAGGGGGCTCTCCTCGTGACCAGATGAAGAGGAACGGTCCTGGTTCCGTGGCCTCCGCTGCTAAGCCGGTGTTTGCGCCAAAGGCGTGCACCTCTGCGTGCTGCCCCTGCCTGGGATCCGGGGATGGCGTGGTGATGGGCCAGGGAGCACTTCCAGTCGTCTTTCTGGCTCCCTTTCTGTCATTTTTGAAGGTGTAGCTTCATGGATTTCTAGGAAATGACCCAATGGAATAGTGATCCTCTCCAAGCCAATCAGTACAGATTCACGAAACCAATAACTTTTCATCCATAAGTTGTTTTTAGGTGTTGACGGGCTGGGTTAGGAGACCTGCGCCTTCCGGGTGCTGCCGAGCTGCAGCACTGCCGGACTCTTGCCAGCGCACGCCTGGCAGGCAGGTAGTGCCCGCGGCCTCCCTCCAGCCTGTGACACGGCTGCTACCTGCAGGCCCCGAGCGCTTGCGTAGCACTGAAGAGCCTATGAAATGGACAGAGAGACAGCACCGGGCAGTGTTGGGTCTGCTCTCCTTTCTGCAAGGCCGCCTTGACTAGGTGCCGACCACTAGGCCAGGAACAACCCCCCCCCCCCCCCCCCCCCGCGAAGGAACATTCGCCAACACTCCCGGGTTCTCGTAGTAGGGGGCGGCATTCCATCCTTCCCACCACCGTGGACACGTTTATTGATGAATCGTAAACATGGTGTTGCGAAACATTTTCCTGCCAGAGAGTAATTCTCCAGCTCATGGAAAAGCAGCGGCACTCCTGACCCCCTTTCAAAGCTGCCCTCCCACCAGCGCGGCGGGCTCTGCGCTTGGAGAGTGATGGAGGTGACATGCACTGACTCGGCCTCTTTGTTTTTTCTCCACACAAGTTAATTTTCCCAGGGTCGTGCGGCGGCAGTTCACTATGGACACAGCATGTTCCGGCAAGATATTTTCTGAAACCTCCACCAGGCTTTTGGTGCTCAGGATGCTGATTTAAAGGCATTTGTATCCATAGCTCTTTGGGCCCCCTCATTTACATACATGCCTGAAAGGGCAGGAGCCTGGGGAATGCATTGGAAAACGTGAATGCCCAGCGCTGCATGTTCTGCAGAGATGTCCACGACGTTTCAAAGGTGGGCATTTTAACTTTCAATGACTCATTCTGTTTATGTGCATTTATGGGACCCAGGAAAAGAATAAAGGCGGTCAATTTTCCCCTCTTACTTTTGCAGCGATGACAGATCGCATTGTTAGTGTCTTTTGGTTTTCCAGAGGAGAATAAGGTTTTCTGTGTAATGTTTTTTTCTGGGAGTGGGGGAAACTAAGGGCATTAATTAGGACCCATTAAGGGATGAAATGGAATATACTGTAAGGAGCCAAAAATGTTTTGCAGATAGCTGGATCTGACCCAGACAAGACATCTGTGAGTTTTTGATTCTGGAAAAGAGAGAGAGAGAGAGAGAAACCAGTGGGTCTAAATCCCAGCTTTTAACTAATTATTGAAGAGATAAAGTAAAGTAGATATAATGTGAAACTTACCATTCTATCTCTTCTTTTTTTAAAAAACATTTTTTATTAGGAGCTCATACAACTCTTATCACAATCCATACATACATCAATTGTGTAAAGCACATCTGTACATTCTTTTCCCTCATCATTTTCAAAGCATTTGCTCTCCACTTAAGCCCTTGGCATTGATCTATCCCTTCTTAAATGTACAGGTCAATGTCAGTCATTATGGTCACCTCACAGTGCTGAGCACTGGTTACCTGCACTCTTTTCCAACATCTTCTCGTCACTCATCACTCTCATCACAGAAATGCTGGGCCCGTGAGCAATAACTCCCAGTGTCCCCAGCCCCTGTCCTTTGAAAACCTCTCATCTAAGCATCCATCTTTCCTCTAGGTCCTAAATGTCTCCCGCCCCCCCCGCCCCCGCATCCTCCCCTGTCATGATCCCAATTTTACCTTACAAATCTGGCTAGACTGGAGGATGTACACTGGTACATGTAGGAACTGAAAACACAGGGGGGATCATCCAGGACAGATGATCACTTCAGGTGACCAGTGCTGAGAGTGGCAATACCAGGAGGGTGCAGGGAGGGTGGGGTGGAAAGGGGGAACCGATTACAAGGATCTACATATCACCTCCTTCCTGGGGGATGGAGAACAGAAAAGTGGGTGAAGGGAGACGTCTGACAGTATAAGGTATGACAAAATAATAATAATTTATAAATTATCAAGAGTTCATGAGGGAGGGGGAGCGGGAAGGGAGGGGAGAATGATCTGATACCAAGGGCTCAAGGGGAAAGCAAATGTGTTAAGAATGATGATGGCAACAAATGTACAAATGTGCTTGACACAATGGATGGATGGATAGATTGTGATAAGAGTTGTACGAGCCCCCAATAAAATAATTTTTTAAAAAAGAAAGAAAACCTCTCCTCTATTTCCCGCCTCTCAGAATTTGCCTCTTTAAGCTGGTCAGCATAAGTGCCAACATACAATGTGGACCTCTGTGTCTGGCATCTTTCAGCATAGCGTTTTCATGGTTTTACCCACGTGGTGGCATGTATCAGGCAGCGCTGAACACTGCTCCATGGCTTTATGCTACATTTGGCTTACTTAGTTTTCAGCTGATCTCTAATTGAAAAGTGCCAAGTCCTTTTATGGTGAAGGTAGGCTACAAGCAACAGTTACATCAGCAGTGCCATGACTTTGTTCCCAGTAAAAATCACTGATAGTTTTATGGCAATTGAAACCATTCGTTATCTCAAATCAAAGTAGGACTTAAAATTATTGCTTGAAAATTGTGTCACTTAGTAGGCCAGCTCCTAGATCTTGTTGTCAGTACTTTAACATAGTAATATGTCATTACTATATTAGAGATTTGGTTTAAAAAAATAATTTTCAATAACTGAATTTTAATGTTGGTTTCCTGTGTAATCTTAGATATTTCATTTCAAGCACTTGAGAGCATTAAGACCACAGCACAAGAGAGAGAAGATCTCTAGCTTACTGACAATGGGACTAGGGAGGCAGTGGGAGGTAACTGGAGGGTGCATGTGGGGGGCCAGGGGGTCACTGGAGCCAAATCCAACTAGTACATAGGCTGCTTCTGAAGATCAGGTAATGTGGGCAACTAAACCTGTCTGAAGTTAATGGTTCTCATTTCCGAAATATTAATACTAACCTCATAATAATACTAACCTCATGATTTGTGGGAGGCCCAAGCACCCATATATCTCAAATTAAAAAAATCATATCAGATTTTCCTTTCATGTCAGGCTAAAGACTGCTGGAAATTTATAGTAGCTCTCAAGTATTTATTCAATCAGATATATGAAAATATGCCCCAATCTACCATGGAAGTCTATAACAGATTAAGACAGGAACTGAAAACCACTCTAATTATGTGTTTAGAAAGAGCCAAACTGCACCCCCCCAATCATTTATATCTGGGCTCAGTCTACTTACTCATCTACTTACATCATCTTTCTTTTTTTTTGCTAGTTAACTTGAACCATCCAAAGTGTGGCCTCTAAAACAGCACCAACCATCCGACAGGAAATGATTGCAAAAGCATACTCTCTGGGCCGGAGATCCACTGTGAATTGGAAACCATGAAGGTGGAGGTAAGTGGTGTGGGTTCACCAAGCCTCCTACACCTTGATTCCAAACCACCAGATGCCATGGAGTCAATTCTGACTCACAGCGATCCCATGTGTCTCCTAATAAAGGTGCTATTATCATGGTATTATCATGTGGAAAACACAGTGGGAATTTGCAGTGCAGTGAATTGTTTGGAATGACACCTTTAACCATGCCTTTGTAACTCCCACTAAGTGATTGAGGAGAACTAGGCAAATGTGAGGTGCTGGGGACCCACTCAGGGGATTAGAGGCCTTGCTAATAATGTAAATTACATGGTACCTTTGTGGGGGTGGGACCATGAAAATAGGTATATGGAACCCTAATGAGGGGATTGGTCAGTTCTGACATCCTGTTAGGCTTAAAATGAGGCATTCCAGTGGTGGCATAGGGGATCTTACTACTGAGGCATGACTGACGTCTCTCTAATAGGAATTGATCTTGAGCTGATGTTGATAGTGACTCTCTCTCCTGACCCTGAAATTAGGGGAGCTTAGATGTTGCCCCATGCCAATTTTTTACAGTTGGTTGAGAAATGAGAGTTATCACAATGGCTATGGACTTTATAAAAGAGCTAATGAAAGGTCGAGGGAAGTGAAACTTTTGCTTCTTAGATGGTTACTTAGGTTGTTACCTATAATGGCTGAAAAGATAGTAAGAGAGATTATGTTACAGCAGAGGGGGCGGGGGAAGCTGTTTGGGGAGTGGCCTGGGGGGAGAGGGGGCAAAATCAGGCTGATTAAACATGGGGATTGATAGGAAACAGGGTCATTTCGTTCCACTCAGCCAGAGACTCAAAGTTTTATCCATGTTAATGAGAAGACAGACAAGGTGTGGAGAAAAGAATAAGAAAGTTGAATGTTTTCAAAAGAGTTCTGTGCTACTCATTGGGTTGCTAACTGGGAGAGTATCAATTTCAACTCATCAGAGGCTCCATGGGAGGAAGATGAGGCCGTCTGTTCCCATAAACATTTACAACCTCAGAAGCCCTGCCTTATAGGGTTACTTTGATTTGGGATCAACAAAATGGCAGTGAGTTAAAAAATGTTTTTTAATGTGTTTATTTGAATACATAATGGATATTGAATGTTTTCCCTACTTACCATTTTCAAAAAGAGCTAAGTGTTACAATGAGCTAAGTGTTAGAGGGAACACAAGATCAGTGGTTCAAAACCCACTAGCTGCTCTGAGGCAGAATGATGAGGTTGTCCGCTCCTACAAATTTTTATAATTGGAAACCCTAAGGTGCTGGTCTAGTCTGTTCTCTAGAGTCACTATAAATTGGAATTGACTTGATGGCAGTGGGGTTGGTTTTATATTCAGTGTTATAAAATCTATATGTGTGATGAAATCAATATTGCATATTTTAAAAGAACTAAGCCCAAAACAGAACTCATTGCCATTGAGTTAATTCTGACTCATAGCGACCCTGTAGGATAAGATAGAGCTGCCCTTGTGGTCTCTGAGATTGTCTTCTTTACAGGTGTAGAAATTCTCATCTTTCTCCCAAGGGAAGGCTGGTGGTTTTGAAAGCAGAGTGTGAAACTTTGCCTTAAACTAATACTTGATTGGTCATGCTAAAAAGGGAACTAGGATTTGCTCAAAGGAAGCACAGGGTTAGTTTAATGCAGTAGATGGGTTGAAAGCCCAGTCCCACCTTTCTAGAAAATTTACATTTGAAAAGACACATAGATACTCTCCAAAGTACTCAGAGAACAGATATGCATTTAAAGGAAGACCCACAGGGGAAAAATGATTGCTTGACCTTTAGGATTTATGCAAGTCATTTGTTTCCAGGTAGGAAAAGTCAGTACCCACTAGAAAAACCGTTTTCTAGAACTGGAAGGTAAAGGAAACTACCAAGTAGACAGCCTAGTATGCTCACTCCTAGTGAGCATTTGGATCCATTGAATGAGTGCAAGCAGGGGAGAGACAGCAATGAAAAGGCAGACTGAATCGGAATATGTTCCATGCTATCCAGTGACAACCCATGGAAACAAGGAGACAGAAAGCAATAGAGGGAGAAAAGGAGAAGGAGGAGAAAGAGAAGGAGAGAGAAGTGGGGGAGAAGCAGGAGAAGGAAGAGGAGGAGGAAGAGATGAAAAAGAAGAAGAAGAAGAAGAAGAAGAAGAAGAAGAAGAAGAAGAAGAAGAAGAAGAAGAAGAAGAAAGAGAGAGAGAGAGAGAGAAAGAAAGAAAATATACCAGCTGCTGGCTGGTCTAAATTACAGGAAGCTGTGTGGATGCCTGAGCCTAAGGGTGGTATCCAGAGGGGATAGGGATGAGATAGCGAAGAGGGCCTGGCTAGTCTGTAGTGTAGGAAAGTGTGTGGACTTCCAAATTTAGACAGTAAAGGAAGTACCCATTGAACTACTTTAGAGGAGCAGATTAGAATCTGACTGAATAAAGAGAAAGATATAAGCTGCTATAAATTGCTGCAATTTTAATGGCTTGCCTTGTACTGGACTTTGCTTATGGTTACTTTATTAGAGCTTAAATTCTGAGAACTAGGTTTGCATAAGGCTATAGTTTAAAGTGGAAACATTTTGAACCTCTATATGGAGCTCTGGTGGTGTAAGGTGGTGGTTACACATTGGGCTGCAAACTGTAAGGTTAACAGTTTGAAACCACCAGCTACTCCAGGGGAGAAAGATGAGGCTTTCTATTATCATAAAGATTTACAGTCTTGGAAACCCACTGGGACAGTTCTACCCTGTCTTATAGGGTTGTTATTAGTTGGTATTGACTTGATGTAAGTGAATTTAGTCTCATTGAGTTCTTTCTGACCATTGACAGACAATGTTAAAATTGTGTTTGAAAATAGATTACGATCTGTCCTGTGGCTAGCTCAGAGAGGGGCAGCCTCAATTTTAAGGGCTTTCCTCAGTGTGCTCTTCATAGAAATTAAGGTGCTAGGGTCACATAAAGGGAAGAACACTGTCAGTATATCCCAAGCTGAAAGAACTGAAGGAAAAAAAATTCAAACATCAAGTTATAATATTAAAGGAGTCTATGGATAAAATACTGAATGGTGTAGGAAGCATTGAAATAAGATAGAAAGAATTCACAGTCACTGTAACAAAAAGAACTGATTGGCATTCAATCATTTCCAGAGGTAGGATATGAGCAAGCAACAATAATACTGAAGGAAGACATTCAAGCTGCTTTAAAGTCATTAACAATAACCACAATCACAACCACAACCACAGCAAACCAAATGGGCTCCAGGAATTGATGGAATAGAAACAGAAATGCCTCAACAAACCGATAGAACACTGGAAGAACTCAGTAGTTTATGCCCAGAATTTTAGAAGCAGCCCTCTGGCCAGCCAACTAGAAGTGATTTATATTTATGCTCATTCCAAATCAAGGTGACCCAACAGAATGCTGATAGTATTGAACAACATCATTATTACTTATTATTGCATGCAAATAATATGTTGGTAAAGATAAGTTTTAAACGATTGATGAATATATTCACCATCAGAGAGCTGATCCAAGCCCTGACATTTTTAATCACCATAGTGGATGTGAAAGCTGGACAATGAATAAGGAAGTCCGAAGAAGGACGGATGCATTGACCTTGCTGGTGAAGAATATTAAAAGTATCACACAGCGCCAGAAGAACAAACAAATCGGTGTTGAAGGAAGGACCACCAGAATGCTCATTAGAAGTGAGGATGGCGCGAATTCAGGTCACATACGTTGGGTATGTTTTTCGGAGAGACCCGACTCTGCAAAAGCACATGCCGCATGCTACAGTAGAGGGTTAACAAAGACGAGGAAGACTCAAGGACCTGCTTGACACATTGGCTGCAACAGTGATGAATTAATCTGCTGCCAATCATGGCTTTGTGACAAATTTCCTTTGATTTTCATGCTTGAGCCACATAACTGTGACTCCTTTGGACACCATTAGGGCCTCATGCTGATGGTCTCCTCGGTCCAAATGATTAGTTTTTGTCTTTGACTTATCTTATTACGACTTAATAAAGGGGTCTCCATAAATATGTATTTGGATTTGGAATCTACTTCCCCTTGAGAACAATGCAGACGCTCAAATTTCCAACTGGAACAGAAGATTCTTCAGATCAAAGAACATGCTTATCTCTTCACAGTACTGGTTCAATAGCGATGGGCAAGGTAGATTTTGGCTATCCAAAATGGGAGGAGATAAAGATCTGAGAAGCTAGTTTGCATGCTTTCCTGGGTGTGCATAGTCTAAAAACAAGGTGACAAGGAGGACCCCTACTATATAGTCTGCTTTCCTAGTGGGTCCGAGGGAAGGTGCAGGTAGGATTATGTGATTCAGTCATGAGTTTCGATTAACAGGGTAATTATGAGGATAAAAGCTGTAATTGTAGAAGCTGTGATTGTGAAAGAGGGAGGGAAGCTATGCTGTAGTTTAAGGAACCCTGATGGTGCAATGGATTCAGTGTTGGGCTACTAACTACAAGGTCAGTGGTTTGAACCCACTTGTTGCTCCACTGGATACAAAGGAGACTGGTTTGGTAAAGATTTATAGCTTCAGAAACACTATGGAAATGTCTACTCAGGCCTATAGGATCACTATAAATTGAAATAAATTTGATGGCAGTGTGTTTATGTTTTGTGGTTGTTGCTTATAGCTTGAAATTAGCCATGGAGGTAGTATTTCTAGCACAAAAACTGGCAAATTCTACTATGCAGGTGTTGTTTGTTTATTTGATTATTCCTTTTTTCCAGATAGTAGGTTTATAAAGGCACTTTTGAAGCAAGTATCTAGCAACACTGGCACTTACAAGTTTGTGTGAATTTGGGATTATTGTTTAACCGCTCAGCTGCCACTACACAAAACTTCTAAAACATAAAAAGTTGAGAAAGGGGATGGAAGCCATCCTCAATTCTACCACGCCAGGAGAACCACAATGAATGTTCAGATGCTTTCTCAACTTCTGTGCTATGAATTGCACTTAGATGACCGAGATTACACAATTGTAATCTCCCTTTAAAAATTATTGTTGCATCATAAGCATTTCTTATGCAATTAAAATTATTTGAAAAATTAGTGTTGATGTCTATGTAATATCCCGCCCACCATTTGGATTAAACAGAGCCACCATTTGGATCTGCATTATAAATAGTGCTGCAAAGCCTTCTTTTTCTGCATTTGTAATTGTTTTCTTAGCTAAATTCCCAGAAGAGGGATTACTAGGTTCCTTATTGAGGCTACAATACAAGTTGTTTTCCAAAATGTTTGTATGAGTTTATGTTACCCCCAACAGAGATAGAGCACTCCTTTTGATCTGGTCATTATATGAACCCAATTAAGAGGTCTGCTTTAACTCAGAAACCAGCATTCTGGCAGGTTTCATGTGAATGCATTTGGATGCCTGGTGGTTGCCTGATAGTTTTAGGTGGAGATGACCAAATTTGGAGTGTTAGTAAAAAAAAAAAAAAAATTGGTACCAAGACAGCTCCTGAGGCTTTACTGGTGAAGGCTAGTCAACTTGAATAAAAATGATGATTATCCTCTCTTAAAGTGTCGGCACTTTGTAATTTAAGTGGATTACAATGACATTGGAAACGTGGAGAGAAGTTGGGTATGTGACCATATTTAGTGAGGAGAGTAGTTACAGTTTGCTGCAGAGCAGTGATGGCAGGGGAAATGAACGAGGATACCTTATTTATCTTTTACTAGAGACATGTCGTCTATTGCTTGCAGCCTAAGCTGGAATGAAAAGCAGGAGTGGGTGAGAAGATGTGGCCAAGATGGCACCCTTTCCTTTATAGAAGACAGATTTTAAACATCAATAGCACTCTCTTTTTTCTTCAGGCTTAATTCTTACTATAAAGGAGCACTTGCTCAATGCAGGCAATAAAAAAGTGCTGTTACTGTTTGTTGTTGAGTCCACGTCAACCCACGGCAGGCCCATGTATAGCAGAATCCTTGGTGCACTCAAGTTCATTGTGATTTTTGAAGGGAGTGCTGGTAGCTTACATGTTGGGCAGCTAACTGCAAGGTCAGTAGTTTGAATCCACCAGCCACTTTATGGGAGAAGATGAGGTTCTTTACTCCTGTAAAGAGTTAGTCTTGAAACCCACAGGGGAAGTTCCACCCTGTCCTCTTGGGTCACTGTAAGTCAGAATCAACTCTCTCTCTCTCTCTCTCTCTCTCTCTCTCTCTCTCTCTCTCTCTCTCTCTCTCTCTCTCTCTCTCTCTCTCACACACACACACACACACACACACACACACACACACACACACACAAACAAATGTGGCCCTCAACAAGATAGATGGACGCAGTGGCTGGTAGTTTTGAGCTACTGACCTTGAAGTTAGTAGCCCAACACATAATTGACTATGCCACCAGGGCTCCCTGTAAAATGAACTCAAGTGTACCGATGATCTTGATGTACATGTGCTTACCATGGGTTGGAACAGACAACAGCAAATATTAACAACTTCTTTTTTACCTTGAGCATGTACTTTCCTGAAGTTTCAAAGTGGCTGAGCAGGGAGTTTGGTTTGGGCCCACACTAGGAGTTTCTTCTTCCAGCAGTGCATCAGAGAATATTCTGTTCTGGTCCACTCCACAGGGTTTTATCTTTCTTTCTTTTAAATCATTTTATTGGGGGCTCATAAAACTCATAAAACAATCCCTACATCCATCCATTGTATAAAACCCATTTGTACATTCATTACCCTCATCAGGCATCAGCTCCTCATTTTGCCCCCTCCCTCCCTGTTCCCCCCTCCCTCATGAACCCTTGATGATTTATAAATGATTATTTTGTCATATCTTACACTGTCCAACGCCTCCCTTCACCCGCTTTTCTGTTGTCCAGCCCCCAGGGAGGAGGCTATATGTAGATCCTTGTAATCGGTTCCCCCTTTCCACCCCATCCTCCCTCTATCCTTCCGGTATCACCACTCTCACCACTGGTAGTCCACAGGGTTTTCATTGTCTAATTTTCACAGGTCAATCGCCCGGCCTTTTTCTATTCTGACTTATCCTGGAAGCACCATGAAAACTTGTCCACTGTGAGAAACCCTGCTGGTATTTGAAATATGGGTGCCATCGCTTCGAACATCACGGTAACACACAATTTTAAATTGTCTCTATTTAGAGCAACGAGTTCTGGTGTCAGAGTGTTGACACCTCAAGGTCCTCAGTTCAAAACCACTAGACACTGTGCAGGAGGA
Source organism: Tenrec ecaudatus (assembly GCF_050624435.1). Taxonomy (NCBI): domain Eukaryota; kingdom Metazoa; phylum Chordata; class Mammalia; order Afrosoricida; family Tenrecidae; genus Tenrec; species Tenrec ecaudatus. The sequence goes on along the minus strand of NC_134542.1, from coordinate 115,182,011 downwards.
GGAGGAGGAGGCTTTCTAATCCTATAAACTGTTACAGCCCCAGAAAACAACCCATACAAGCAGTTCCATCCTGCCCTACAGGGTGGCTGTGAGTCAGAACTGACCAGATTGGTCATAGGCTTTCGTAACAGATAATGTGGGCATAGAAACATTGACTATTTAAAGTCAGCATTACCTATTGTATTCTTCCAGTCTTTCCCCTGTGCATGTGGTTAGGTGCCTGTGCCTCCCCACTTCCCCCCACAACTGTTCTTTGTTTCCGCCCACAGCTGTAACCCCAGAGTCCATCCATCTTGTTGAGGGCCAGGTAGGTTTTTTTTTTGGCTTCTGAAATTTAAACTTAAAAGGCAGACTATCTACGATGTTGTAAACTCTCTACTTTGAACTCTCCTTTTCACATCCCTTAAGTTACAGAGAAGGAGCCTGTGTCAGTCTGGGTAGACTAGAGAAACAAATCCATGGACACACCATGTGTATAAGAAAGAGATTTACATATAAGAGCAATTGAACATTGAGATAACATCCCAGCCCAGTCCAGATCAAGTCCATAAGTCCCATATTAGCCCATATTTCTGATATCAATCTATAAAGTCCTCTTCAGACTCATGAAACTCATGAAGTGATGCCAAATGTAGAAGATCACAGGCCAGTGGGTAGAAAGACTTTGGATACAGTGGCATTGGAAACATCTCAGTGCTGGCAGGGGTCTCTGCATGGCTTCTCCAGCACCCAGGGCTGCATCAGGGTGGGTCCATGTGACATGTCAGCTGCTATGTCTCCCAGGGTGTGAGCAGAGAGTCTCCCACCTCCAAGGAGGAAATACCAGATTTCCCAGAATTCTCAGGAGAAGGCCTTGTCCACACAGAAGCGTCATTGGCTATGATCCGATTGACAGACAAGACTCCACGCCTTCACTCCTAATCCTCTCAAATTGACAATCATTACCACAGAGCCCTGGAAGCACAGTGGTTAAGCACTCAACTGCTACCCCACCAGCCGCTCCAAGGGCAAAAGATGAGGCTGTTGGTTCCAGTGAAGATTTACAGACTTGGATCCGTATGGGGTAATTCTATTCTGGCCTGCAGGGTAGCTTTGAGTTGGAATTTGACTCTTTGGCAATGGGCTTGATTTTTTTAAAAGTTAAACAGCTGTAAACTTTTCTCCATGCCATTTAATAACTCTCTGAACATCTTTTTAAATGCCTGCCGCCTGGTCTTCTATATATGGATAACTATTTTATGTAAGCCATCCCTTTAGTTGGCCATTCTCTTGTCATGTGTTTTACATTAGTGTTGATACTCCTTTTTTGTCCACTGAATTTTGGGCTTTATAAGCGAGAGCCTTTGCTCGGGAACTGGTGTGTGCGAAGTTGTAGACTCAGTCTTAGATGGCCCCTGCTGACTGACTGCAAGATAGAGTCTTGCAGTGACCTTGTCTATTTCTTCTTTCCTCTGTAATAGTGCCCCTCTCTCCCTCTCTCAGGTCTATAAGGGAGGCATTCTGACTTCCTCTAGCTCTCTCTATCTCGCCCTCTGATTCAGGGCCCACAGAGCCCGGGCTGAGAGCTTCTTACTCAACACCGCCCACTTCTGCTGCCCCCTGTTTAAAGCAGTAAATGACACAGTTGAGGGTAAGATTGCACAGTGAGGATTAGAATGAGGAATGCCAGCCACTTACCTGACCCCTGCCAACTTTCAGTTATCGATTTCTCCATACAGATAACCATTTGCAATAAAAAACAAACAAACTTGCTTCTTTAGTTGTTAGCTCCATATTTCTACATAACATGCATTTGTTGCAAAATTAAAAAAAAATTGATCTCACATCTTAATCTATTCCATCATTTCCCAGTCCTCTCTTTATATGCTGCCAGTAGTTATAGTATTATTTAGATCAATATTCAGTATTTATATCACTAGGAGTATATAGTATTGTTCGTAGCTGAGTCAAATAGTGTAATATAGTTCTAATTCCTTTTATAGTGAAACTTTTTGGTTTTCCCTTTGGTAATAACTGCCTAACTACCTCACATTTTCCTTTTTTTAAAAATTGAACTTCCTACAAATTATTCCTACAGCCTCTACACAGTTTAAAAATGCTTTTCAACTGAGGTGAAGCTGTCATAATTTCTCAGTCTTACAAGCTCCCCTCTTGGGGGATATTTCTCCTAAACCATCTTACTTCCCTTCTTCACAGCAGCCTGGGGATTTTCTCTTTGTATGCGGTCCCCTCAGAACTTTGATGGTGTCACTATATTGTTTGTCTATCTGTCTTGCCTATTTAAAAAATCATTTTATTGGGGCCTCTTACAGCTCTTATCACAATCCACACAGACATCCATTGTGTCAAGCACATTTGTACATATGTTGCCATCATCATTTTCAAAACATTTTCTTTCTACTTGAGTCCTTGGTATCAGCTCCTCATTTTCTACCTCCCTCCCTCTTTCTTCCTCCCTCCCTCTCTCCTGAATTTATATATTGATAATTTATAAATTATTATTAATTTTTTCATGTCTTACACCGACCACTGTCTCCCTTCACCCATTTGTCTGTTGTTTATCCCCTGAGGGGGTGGGGTTATATGTTGATCATTGTGATTGGTTCCCCATTCTACCCCCACCTTCCTGCTACCCTCCTGGTAAAGCTACTCTTATTATTGGTCCTGAGGGGTTCATGTGTCCTGCATTCCCTGTGTTTCCCTATGTACATACTCTGGTCTAGCTGGATATACAAGGTAAAATTGAGGTCATGATAGTGGGGGGGGGGTGGCATTAAAAAACTAGAGGAAATTGTATGTTTCATCAGTGCTATACTGAACCATGACTGGTCATCTACAGATGGGCTTTGGGTCTCCACCCTGTGTACCCACTCATTCACATTAATAAGATTTTTTGTTCTGGGTCTTTGATTCATGATACCTGGTCCCACCGACACATCATAATCACACAGGCTGGTGTACTTCCTTCATGTAGGCTTTGTTACTTCTCAACTAGATGGCCACTTGTTTACCTTCAATTCTTTAAGACCCCAGATGCTATATCCTTTGAAAGCTGGGCACCATCAGCTTTCTTCACATTTGCTTATGCACCCCCTTTGTCTTCAGTGATCTTGTTGGGAAGGTGAGAATCATGGAATGTGGGGTTATTAGAACCCTCTACCCAATTACTCCCTCAACACAAGAACACTTTATTTTTCATTCACTACTGCTATGGAGAACTCAGTACCATCCCAAGCCTCCTCCTTTCTTTGTTGCTTGCTTCCTGGAAGCCTCTAGAATCTTCTCTTTATCATTGACAACACGAAATTTCACCACAGTGCCTATTCTGCCTAGTTATTCTTCTCTGGATTCTTTTCAATCTGGGTTATTTTCAATCAGAAGGCTCAGTTCCCTTACTTCTGAGAAATCTCTCTCCCCCCCACACACATATGCATGTATGTATTTATACATGTCTATGTGTACATATAGAGGAACCCTGGTGACATAGTGGTTACACATTAGACTATGATTCACAAGATGTCCAGTTAGAAACCACCAGTGCTTTGAAGGAGAAAGACGGGTCTTTCTACTCTGAGAAACCCACATGGGGTTGCTATGAGTCAGCATTCACTCGATAGCTTGGTTAATGAACTTGGTTGGTTTTGGTGGTAGTATGGCTAAATGCTGTCTTTCCGTCTTACTTACAAACGCAATTTGAATAGGATGATTATTTTTCAATGATGAGTTTAGATTATCTTCTTCTAGCTGCTTATCTTTGATCTCTCTGGATCACATTAATGGTAATAACAATGGCTAATATTTACTGAACACTTATAATGTGCCAGAACCTGTTCTAAGTACTTCAAGTCTCCACACGACCCCGACTCCTAAGACTTTCGGCTCACGGTAAGCTTATGCACAATGGAAGGAAATGCTGCCTTGTCCTTCTTCATCTCTGTGATCAGTTGTGGATTCCACTAGACCTTAGATCCATAGGTGGTGGTAATGGTGGTGGTTTGTGTGTGTGTGTGATCTTGTGTGTGTCAGAGTGGAACTGTGCTCCAGGGCGTGTTCTTTTTCTTCAATGAGTTTTGCATTTTTTCTTTTTAATTTTAACAGCTTTATTGGCACTTTATCCATGTCATACAATTCAGTAGTTCAGTCATATCAAGAAGAGTTGTACGATCATTACCACAATCAATTTTAGAATAGTTTCTTCTTCCTTATACTCATTGTTATTAGTCTAATTATTGTTTTTTTTAAATTGTGGCAAATTTTGACAATTTTGACAACTTCTACATGTATAATTCAGTGCCATTGATTATGCTCTTAGTGTGGTGCAACCTTTACTGATATCCTTTTCCAGATTATTCCACCACCATCAACTTAACCACAATGACCCCTAAGCAAATACTCTTCCTCCTTCATCCATTTTGGTTTCTTCAGTTTGAGGTAGTTTTCTTGGGTATAAAAGTCATACGTCATCACAATCAGTTCTAGTAGTCCCTTCCCCTTCCCGCATTCATTATTTGCTTCGCCTTTACCCTCCCCCCAGCTGCACGTCTTTTTCTTGTGCACTAGGTGAAAGTTTACAGAGAAAACTTGTTTCCCATTTCATAGTTTGTACATAGTGCTGCAGGAGGTGTGAGCGTACTCCCTGCTTGCTGTAATCCTAGCCGCCAAACGCGTCAGGAGGAGAGCCTCCCTAGTCAATCTGACCAAAGAGCCACAGAACGCATTAAAGTGGTGCTCGGGGCTCCCATTCTACCGCCTCCTTCATCCAATGTCGATTGAGCTCACTTGAGAGTCCAGCAGGCACTGGTGATTCAAGAATGAGCAAAACCAGCTCCACGAGGCTCAGTGTTAGAGGAGGGGGTTCAGATGGACAGGATTCTCTGATTGTGCTCAACACTTTCCCTTTGTGGTTTATCCCTGAGAAGTTTTATATTTGAGTGCCAACCACAGGCCCTGAATGGACGTACTTTATTATTATTATTATTGTTTTACATTATCAGGGAGCTGGGTGGTGCAATATTAACTGCTTGGCTGCAGTTTGAACCCCCCTAGCGGTTCATTTATTAGGCCTGGTGGCACAATGGGTTAAGCATTGGTCTATTAACTGCAAGGTCCACAGTTCGAAATAAACAGTCTCTCCAAAGGAGAAATGTGACACTTTCTATGCCCAGAAAGAGTTAGGGTTTTGGAAACCCCAGGGGCAGGTCTATCATGGCCTATAGGGTTGCTATGGGTCAGCATGGACTGCATGGCAGTGAAGGGAGTGGAACGGCTCACCTGGGGAGTGAGATCTGGGTGGATTACAGTGCAGAAAACCCTATGGAGCAGTTCTGCCATTGGGATTTGTAGGAGTTGGTATCAACTTAACAGCATTGACAGCAACAATTGCACTGACCAGCAACCTGGGTGGTATTAACTCCCTTGGAGTTATGAAAATACACAACAATGAATACAGTAACTTATTTAGGGTCTTAGAGTAAGAGGTTCGGCTTATACATGGGTCAGTGGTGCTACCCCAGGTGTAACATCTCGCAGGTGATTGCCACTCCTCCTGCTGTTCATTCAAAGCCCCACTGACACTGCAGGGCTTTGAATGTTTGTTTACTCACATCTAACCAATCAGAGCCGTCCTATGACATGGACAGCTCCAATTTACAGAAGCACCCGTAGTGATTCACTTACGCTGGCCGCTGAACTGGTAAGGATGTGTCTGTGACTGCGCTCCATCTCTCCCCTCTGGTCTCTGTGTTAACTCACATCCTGCATCCCCCACCCTAGGCTTATACTCGAGTCAATCAGTTTTCCTGGTTTCCCAGGTAATACTTAGGTACCTCGGCTTATACTCGGGTTGGCTTATATTCGAGTATATACGGTAGTTCTTCCTGATTCTGAGGCTTATGTGTTTCGTTTTGTTTTTGTCTAAAATACTTCTTGGTCTCTGTGCATTGTTTGTTATCATTTCCTGCCTGTGTTTTGTGACTCTAGCCAGATTCTTAGTGTGAGAGGTACCCATATGGATCACATCTCCATCTCCCCACTATAGAAACACTGCATGTATACCAGAAACACTGGAATCAGGGAAATCTGAGTTTGAACACTACCCTTCTAACTCTGTTAGCTTTGTGCCAAAATGACAGTCTCTAAGTCTCAGTTTTCTTGGGAGTAAAATGGGGACGATGCCTACTTTATGGTTGAATAAAATAAGATAGATAAATAAGATAGGTGAAATAAGAGAGAGAAAATTAAGTATTACATCCAGTGCTGCTCTCAATCAGGGTCAATTCTCTACTCTCCTCCACCCTTTCCACTTCCCCAGGTACATTAGGGCCTCAGCAAGCATTTGTTGATGGAACATCAAGAGGTGGCCCTGCAAAATTAACGAAGGCTTGCGTGCTGTTGGCAAACCTTCAGAAAGTGATTTCCATCTGTGAGTCCTCACTTGGGGGAAGCCAGGGGGTTAAAGTGTGTCTCCCTGGGACCTAGATCTGAGGCTGTGCCAGCAGAGGCCTTGATGGCATGGCGGGTTATGCACTGGGCTGCCAAACTGAAGGCCAGCGGTCCCACCAGCCTCTCCTAGGGAGGAAGAGAGGCAGGGCTTTCTACTCTCATGAAGAGCTGTAGTCTTGGATGCTCATGGGGACAGTTCCACCCTGCCCTGGAGGGTCACTGTGAGTCAGAATGGACTCGATGGCAGTGAGTTTTCCCAGCTGAGGAATGAGGTTCCTGGGGGCCACACACCCATTCCTACTGACTCCAAGAGCATCCCTGATAGGCCTGTGTGAGCAGTCTCAACCACTAACATATAATTTCGCCTCAGTGACTATGCTCAACTCCCAGCAGGCCTTGTTTAAACAGGCAGCTTGTAACAGCTGGGGCTGGCTCAGCGGAGCGTGTGGCGTGTGCGGGATGCTCTGAGTGCAGGTGCCTGTCTCTGAATGTGCAATCATGCAAATCGAAGGACCAAGACTGATGCGAATTGAATGCCTGGTGCTCAGCTCCAATAAACACAACTGTCTCTTGCTGGGCCTGGACTGGCAGTCCTCAACCCATCAATTCAAATGAGCATTGTTGGTGATACGGGAAAGAAGTGTGGAGTGAATCCCAATCGGAGCTCTCCATTTTGGGCAGGCAGCATCTGGGAGAGCGGGCACCTTTCCGGGGGGGAATTCTCAGCGGAACTGGCCCGGAGACAGGAGGCATTATCGGAGGAGGGAGAGAGGGAGGAGACTCGTGCCTGTCACAGAATCATGGAGATTACCTGATCCTCCCTCCACACTGTAGGAGGGAGTTAAGTGAAAGTCTGAGAGGTGAAGGGACTTGCCCAAGGGTACATTGTTTATCAGTGGTATGCACCTCCTTCCCCTGAGTCTGATGCTCCCCTTTCAGCCACTCTTCCAGTGAAGCTGCCCTTTGGTGCCCTGCTTTGAGTCCCAGGCCACAAACAGTTGTCGTTGAGCTAACTCAAGGCACCCCATTGCAACTGTACTCAGTCGGGTTTTCAAATAGCCGATCTTCCAGAAATGGACTGTCAGACCTTTCTTTTGAGGTGGCTCTAGGTGGACTTGAACCACCAACCTTTTGGCTTTTAGCTGAGCAGCTAACCTTTTGCACCACCGAGGGGCTCAAGTGAGTAGTAGCTCTCTCCCCAAAGTCACTGAGAGTAGTGATAGCAGACCTGATGTCATAGAGAGAACTGAAAGGGGTGCTGGAAACACAGAAAAGGGGGAGCTTGTGGCAGATGTCTGGGCTTTGTCAGTGACAGATTGGTCTTCTGGTCATAAGACTTGTCTGTCTCACTTCTGACTCTTACGGTTCTCTGCCCTTGCACTTGCTCAAGCATCCTTCAGATTGTTACGCATGAAAGGTCTGTTGTGTTCAGAAAAACTCTTCAGTTGCCCATTCTAAATAGAAATGGCTGTGAATAAAGGCAAATACAGTCATCATCTCGCCCACCATTTGGCCAGCCATGCTGCTCCCCGAAAGACCGGCCGCTCCATGGAGAAAGGCCTGGCAGTCTACTTCCTTCAATATCACGCGTATGAAACCCTGGGGGGGGGGGTGCAGTTCTACTCTGTACTACAGGGGCCACCTGAGTTGGAATTTGACTCAACAGCAGTGTGTTTTTGACAGCTCACAGAGAGGCATATCTTCCACACTATATCTCACAACATTCTGTTGGCTCAGTTTTTGGAAGTAGATTTCTAGTCCTTTAAACCTGGTCTGTCTCATGCTGGAAGACCCACTGACCTTTGTGCACCCTGGGTGACCCTGCTCTTTGAAATATGGCGCATGGCTCCCAGCAAAGGACGTCTCGCATGGGGTAAATCTGCTGCAAAAGCCGTCTTCATGGTGCTGAAAAACAAGGAGGTCACAAGGAGGACTCAGTTGTGCCTGGCACTCCCCATGGTATTTTTCAACTGCTTCACATGCAAGTGGAAGTTGGACATTGAATAAGGAAGACTGAAGAAGAATCGATGCATTTGAATTATGGCTCTGGAGGATAGTCAAAGTTCGATGGACTGCCAAAAGAACAAACAAATCTGTCTGGGAAGAAGTATAACTAGAATGCTTCTAAAAGGCAAGGATGGCGAGACTTCGTCTCACATACTTTGGACGTGTTGTCGGGAGAGACCAGTCCCTGGAGAAAGACATCCTGCTTGGTAAAGTAGAGGGGCAGCAGAAACAAGGAGATGGGTTGACACAGTGGCCGCAACAAAGGGCTCAAGCAGAGGGGCAATTGCGAGGATGGTGTGGGACCGGGCAGTGTTTCCTTCTGCTGTGCATAGGGTCGCTATGGGGTGGAATGACTCAATGGCTCCTAACCACGACATCAGCTCCCACCATGGGCACGACATCACAGCCCCACAGTACAACAAACTGGCAGGTGGGTGGTGGGTTTGCAGACACACCCCGGCTGTGAAGGTTCAGTAAGAACGAACCGCTCATGTGAAAGCACAAAGGCCAGAAAGACGAGGAGGGATCTTCAAAAAGTTCCACCCCAAAATGGAATAAAAAGGATGATTTTGGGGGTCCACTATTTACTTGTGCAGATGAGAAAACAAGGCTCAGAGAAGAGGCATGGCCGGTTCAAAATGAACCCAGTCCCAGTAGCATTTTGTACTGTGTGGAGGCTGGATGCAGCACCTTGGTAAATCCTCACCAGCCATCAGCGCTCTGGAAATGCTGACGAGATGAATACTGAAGCTCTCGAGCAAGATTTGTGGGCCACGGGACCCCTGCCTACCGAGCATATATTGCAGCATTTGTTCTAGAGACGGCCAAGGTGCTCCGACTATAATTCTGAAGCTAATTTCTCCCTGGACTCCCATGCCCTGGCTGAAAGAGAGAGAGATATGAAGAGAATGCCAACGTTCATGCCTGCCCTGATTCTTGTCCGACTGACCTTGTGCTTCAGAAAAAAAGATGGATTTGCTGTGATTTTCTGTACCTGCTTCAAAATTTTGTTACCGAGAGGATTGAAGGAAATGATGAGAGGAGGCTTTCATAGCCCCGTGCCTCTGCCTGCCACACATCTTCCTTTAGTTCGCATGCCCTTAACCGTGAGGTCAGAGCTCCTGCTGGGATCCAGCGGAGGAGGCCATAGAGTTGGGAGTCGAGGCAGGAATCGGCTGATGTGAAGAGAGGACATTCTCACAGACTCTTGGAGCGAGCTATAGAGCAGCTCATGAGGCAAGTCAAGGATTAGGGAGGGGAAGATGAAAGGCAAGCCGGAGCCAGGGAAAATAGGTAAAGGAAGTCATTACTAACGTAAGTGGTGAAATTCATGGGAAGCAAATCTGATGCTTTGCCCCTGCTCAACTGGATTAGGAACAAGTAATGAAAGCAAATAGATTTAATGGGGCGGGGATGATTAACAGTGTCTTACGATATGTCAGGAAATGACTTTGTGCAGGAAGAGTTGAGGGCCAGAAGAGGAAATTGAACTTAATTCTTATCTCCTTATGGAGTTTTAGTTGCTTAACTTATTAGTACACCTGTAAAACCGGAAAGAAAGAGAGGCTTGAACCTTAATATGCTGTTTGCAAAGTAACTTGAGAGATGCATGTCTTGACTGTCTGGCTCAGCTTTATTGAAGGCTCAGGATTTTTTCTACCCAGTTATTGTAATGTGTGGATTTCTCCAGTGGTACTCGGGACTCGGGTTCAAAGTCACCTTTGATATATTTATTTGAACACTTTTCTTGACATATAATTCATATAGAATACGATTCAGTGATTTAAAGATTTTAAAAAGAATTGTGCAATGGCCCCACAATCAATTTCAGAATACTTTTTCATTTTTTTACTCATTATTATTAACTCCCCAACCTCTCTTCAATCTCTTCTGCCATACGCTAAGGAACTATTAATCAGGCTACTGTCTCTACAGATTACCTATCCTGGATTTCATTTAAAGAAAATCATACCAAACAAAACCCCCCCACCCTACCCCCCAAAAACCCCAACCAAACAAAACACCCAAAAACTACAACAAAAACCAAGCAGATGCGTTAGTCCGGGTGGACTAGAGAAACAAATTCATAGATACTCATGTGTATAAGAAAGAACTTTATATAAAAGAACAATTTTATATTGAGGAACCATCCTAGCCCATTCTAGATCAAGTCCCTAAGTCTGATATTAGTTGATATGTCTGATACCAGTCTGTAAATTCCTCTTCAGACTCACACAACACATGCAATGATGCCAAATGCAGGAAGATCACAGGCCAGTAGGTGGAAAGTTTTGTCGATCCAGTGGCAGTGGAAGCATCTCAGTGCTGGTGTGGGTCTCCACGCGGCTCCTCCAGCTCCAGGGATCTGGCTCCATCAGGGTAGCTCCATGTGACTTGTCAGCAGGAATACAAAGCAGAGAGTGTACCTGGCTCCAGTGAGCTATTTATCTCCTTCTCGCCTCCAAATGAGGTTGTCAAGCTGCGACCTGGTTCACAGGCTAGATTCCACCACTTCATCAAGTTGACAGGAGATTATGTAACCACCACAACAGAAAAACTTCAATTTAAAAGAAGGTCAGAAATTAAAAACAAACAAAAAACTAGAAGAAATTTAAAATGGGTCAAAGGGGAAACAAATGATAAGTCCATCAGTTCATTTCCCAGTGTATTTGTCTGAAGGTGAAGCCATTTACATCCCTGGTCAATGGTCAAATCAGAGTCACTGGAGGTTGAATCTATGTGGAGACTGCAAATAGGTTCTGGGCTTTCACTCTCCTCTATAGCCTTTGAAAACCGACTGTTCAGAATGTCATCTCTAGTACAATTCCCTCCTCTGGTTTTGGATTTTATTATTTACAATCCTTGGATCACACAAGCTGATGTGCTTCTTCCATGTAGACTTAGTTGACACCTCACTAAGAAGGTTGTTTGTTTTAAGACAAGCTTTTGAGACAACCAGACACCATTCTTTCTGAGAGGTGAACGCCACCTGATTTCTTCACCACACTTTGCTCTAGCACCCATATCTTCAGTGACCCCTTCACGAGGGTCACATCAAGCAGGTCACATCATAAGAACTGATCATAGGTTAAGGCTTATGGTCAATTGGGAGCTCAACATCCATGAATCTATCTAAGTTTATATCTATTCTTGTTTTACTTGCATCATCAAAGTCACCCTTTCAATGATATGAAGGTACAGCTTCTTTCCCTCTACTCAGTCCAGTGACTCGTTGCCTCCTCAGGACCCGGATGAAGTTGATCTCCACCATGAACCTTATACAGAACTCTCCCTACCTCAGAGGCCTTGCACCTGTTGCTGGCAAGTCAATTCTAACTTGTGGTGACCCTACGCGTTTTGGAGTAGAGTTGTACTCTAACGAGTTTTCAATGGCTGTGAACTTTCGAAACAGATTGCAGGTGCCTCTGGGTGGATTCAAACCACCAACCTTACAGATAGTAGCCAAGTGGATAACCGTTTTAGTGATTTATTTGAACTACTCATTTTTGTACCGTATCACATATGGTCTTGTATTACTACTCTTCTACAGTAGGATTTCCGTTTTCAGATTGATTTAATATGGGGACTTCTTCCAGAGAATGATAATTGTGACGTCTTAATTATTAGTAGGGAGACATACCTCAGTCTTAGTTTCAGAAGGCACATGGCTGCTTAAATTCCTCAGCCTCCCGTGCAGCTAGGTCTACCTGCTGATGGGATGTAACTAGAAGTCTTCAGGTTCCTCTGCTTGCAAAATGTCTGTAGGAAATTGCCTGCCATCCCTTTTCTCCATCCCTTTATAGCTGTCTAGAGTACAGACAAGCACATACTCATGGAGATACTGGAAGACGACAAGGGCCTTGAGTCCTGGGATAGCTTTGTAGAATAGAGTTGCCTGCCTGCTCTGGACTGCTTATCCCTTTCTGGTATTAAGTAAGGGAAAACTCTATGTGTTATCTTGTACTCTGTATTTTTGGATTGTCATGGCAGATTTGTTCATATTCATATAGCCAAACTTAAAAGGAAGTGTTCTGAGTTTTCTCCTTTTCCTTGCTGGAATTCTAATGTTTTCTCACCTTCCGGAGTGTGGAGTATAAGGTTTATGTCCTTACTGCTTCTCAGGAAAAGCAAGAAGGGTGCTGATGGCTCTTTTATTTAAACTCTGGGTCTAATGGTTCATCAAGGTTTATTGTGAAGGAACAAGAGAAGCTGGTGTGAGGAGGAAGTAGAGAGAAGGAAGTGCCTCGGGGGAAAGAAAGATTTCATCAGTGCTAAGAAGGATATGGGGTGGGCAGAGGAGGAGGAGGGGACCATAGTGCAACCCCAGAGACTGTGCCCCCAAATCCATGCCTAAGGATCCTTTCAAGCGAGGATCAGCTGCTTGGGAAGAGTTTTGAGAGGTGTTGGCAAAAGATTAATAAGTAGACTGTTGGTCAAGTATGTACAGTGTGGAAACTAAGTCCTCACACAGGTGTGGTCCAGCTTTGGACCACATGTGAGCTAAATGAGTCAGATACCTGACAGCTGAGTTTTCTTTGCGTCTCTGAGGGAGGCTTCTTTCATCTGAAATCAACATCTTGGCCCATCACTTCTTGAACAAAGTGACATCTATGCCTGCTCTCACACTTACTAGTCCTCACTGATGACCCCGGATGACCCTTCTCTGCCTCTTCTCCCCAAGAATACCACTAAACACAAGAAAAGGACAGTAGCCGAGGAAACCTACAACTTTCCTCTAGTTCCTAAATGTTTCCTGTCTCCCCCCAACCCCCACTATCATGATCCCAATTCTACCTCACAAATCCGACTGGACCCGAGGATGTACATTGGTACAGATAGGAACTGGAAACACAGGGAACCCAGGATGGATGATCCCTTCAGGACCAGTGGTGAGAGTGGTGATACCTAGAGGGTAGAGGGAGGGTGGGTTGGAAAGGGGAACTGATCACAAGGATCTACATGTGACCGCCTCCCTGGGGGACGGACAACAGAGAAGTGGGTGAAGGGAGATGTTGGACAGTGCAAGATATGACAAAATAATAATTTATAAATTATCAAGGGTTCACAGGGGAGGGGGAGCGAGAAGGGAGGGGGAAAATGAGGAGCTGATAGCAGGGACTTAGGTGGAGAGCAAATGTTTTGAGAATGAGGAGGGCAATGAATATACAAATGTGCTTGACACAATTGATGTATATATGGATTGTGATAAGAGTTGTATGAGCCCCTAATAAAATGATTAAAAAAGAAAAAAGGACAGTAGTATCAGAAGTTCCCCCAGATCTAAATTTGAGACTGGTGTTGCCTAATTTATAAAAACAAAAAAGTACAGACTAATAATTTAATTTTGATTCCAAATCAACAATGCATATTTTCTTAGCGTAAGTATCTCATATGCAGTAATGTGTGTTGTCATTTGTCAGTCCTACTTGGGTGTGTAGGTGAGAGTGCTGCAGATCTCTTGAACTAGTTCACTGATAATGACACAATGACACACTTTTATATTATTCTTTCATGAGTATCAATGGTACAACTCTAAAGTAAGGAGACTGACTTCCAATGTCACCCATGTGGCACATAGATGAATTCAGGTCTTATCTCCTGAATTCTACTATAAGCTTCTTGGGGGCCAGCACTATGCCTGCCATATCTGAGTATCTCATTCAACACCAGCACAGGGTTAAACACATAGAGGACATGCAGTAAAGACTTGTTGCTGAGTTGAATTGGAAGGCCATGTGCTAAACTGAAGGGAACAATGGACAGGTGCTGTTCTTGACTTTTATCTTTGATGTTAGGTGTGCTCTTGAATAAGTTTCTCTATCTGGCTGGGTCCTAGTTCCTATTTATAGAGTTGAGTTAGAATTTACATTTTTAATTTGGACCGTTGGTAGAAGAAAGTGAGATAAGCAAAGTGTCCAATAGATAGGACCCCAGATTCATGTTGTTTAGCAGGAGCAGCTGGCTACGAGGCACATTTATCTCTTGCATAATAGGCAAGGAGCTCTGGTGGGATAATGGGTCACACATAGGGTTATTAACCATAAGGTCAGCAGTTTGAGCCCACCAATTGCTCCTCAGGAGACACACGAGGCCTTCCGCTCCCATAAAGATTAGAGTGCTACTCTGTCCTATGATGTAACTATGCATTGGAGTCCAGAACTCGAGGCAGTGAGTTCTGCTTTAAAAAAAAATGTTGTTTTTGATAGCCAGTAATTGAATGAAGTTGAGAAAGTCCCCTTTGCTGTGGTTCTTCTCTGAATGTGCTCTTGGGGACCTCCAGCATTGCTTATCCTGGCCCCGTTCATCAGCCTGGCTACTGTGCTCAGAAAGTCTGGTCGTTCTAAGTGCTCACTCTCCACTGGCCTCTGGGGCATCACGAGGCCACTGACGAAGCCTTGGCAGCTGGCTCAGCTGGCTGTTTGACTCCTTGGCCGCCTGCTCCCCGAGCCCCAGGTCTCTGAGTACAGGCATAGTTCTTGTCCCCCTATCGATGGAGTCTGACTAAGGCAGACTGCATGGCCCAGGAATTTTCCAAAGTCCCAGGTATTCACTCTTCCTCTCGCTCTCATTCTCCCCCCACCGCCCATGGTGATTGGGTGGTTTGTGGATATTCACTCTTAGATAACTCACTGGGGATAGAGAATGGGGAGAACTATCAGTTTCTCTCTAGAAAAAGTCATTATTCTTCTGCTTTCATGTGCACAGGCTGGCTGGGGGCACTGCCAATGTACAGATAATTTTGTATCTCTTTTTCTGTAGACCCCCACAGATAGAAGGACCATTACCGGTTCCTCCACAGACCAGTAAGTGGGTGATTATTCTTCTCAAATGTAACGGAAAGGCCTAGGAACTTCTGAAATAAAGGAGATGACAATCTCTCTCCGCCCTGCCCCCTCTCTCTTACTGCCATCAAGGAGTTGATGCTGACTCAAGTGGTGACTGTCTAAGAGAGGGTAGAACAATCCCTGTGAACTTCCATGCCTGTAACTCTTTAGGGGAGTAGAAAGCCCTGTATTTTTCCTATGGAGCAGCTAGTGGTTTTGAACCGCTTACCTTGCAGTTACAACACAACACATAATCACGAGGCCACCAATGCTCCTACCTTTTTCTCTAAGTACTCAAATTACAAGTCATCCCCAAATAATAGCTCCTTCACTGAAAACCAAACCGAACCCAAACCTTAATCTCTCTTCATCAGGCACTCACTCACATACGCAGGGCCCTCCTGTGTTACGGTTCTTGAGAACAAAGATTTTAAGTTTCAAGAACAGGAGAGGCTTCGAGTTGAGTGAAGGCGGACAGAGCTCTATCATGTGGCTTCAAAAGCCAACCATGAGTGGCCTGAGGAATGGGAGAGGAGTTAGGACTTGGGGTGTCAGAGTGGACCCAGTCGTGATCCAGAGGTCACACCTTCGAGGTGTGTTCAGTTCCTTGCCAAGGCACAAAGAGCTTCAGTTCATGGGAAAGACACTGAAAACATCAAAGGGTGAAGAGAGGTGAGAAAATCTCCCCCAGGGCCACTCGGTCACATTCCTGTGAGAGCATTATTACATAACGCCTGGTACGGGCGTGGTGTTGCTTAATGTACCCTAGTCTCATCTGCCTTATCAGTTGTGAGTCTCTGAAGGTCAAGGCCTGGGTGTCTCATGACCTTAGGCAGTCAAAGAGAGGGGAACTGGGTCTGCACTGAGTGTCCCCCCGGTGCTTTGCACCAAGTGGACTCTCTGTGTCCCTCACAGTGCTGAGTGCTCCTGAGATGCCTGCTGAATGGCGTTGTGAGTCCTGTTAATGGCTTGGTTGCTTTAAAGAAAAAAAAAATTGTGAAAGGGGGAGTGAAAGGGGGGAAGATTATGAAATTGAGCTGTGGTCCTTGAGTCAGAGAAATTGGCAAAATATAACACTGTGCCATTCAGTCCGCCTCCTCTGTGGCCTTTGCCTCAGGGCCTGCGTATCTCCCTTCATTTCACAGGGCACTCCTGGGAGTGGGGAGGAGGGAGGCCTGGGTGGATGGCCAACCTTCATAAATATTTTCCCTGGAGACTGCAAAATGACTTCCCTGCTGCACAACATCACACCCCTTACCCCCGACCCCTCCAGCGCCCGGCCGCCCCACTCTGGTTTACAAGAGGTTGTCAGACTAGTGTTCTCAAAGGATGGAAGCCTGGAACCTTGTCGCCTAGGAGCACTCTTCAGGAAGTAGGCTCTGATCGCCGGTCCATTTCGAAAACTGCACATTGGCAGGAAGATCTCGTCTGCAACAACAAAGTCACGTGCTAAATGGCAACGGAGCTGGCGTCATGGCCTTGATGGTGAAGTACCGCAGCCCGAGGTAGAAGCAGCAGGGGACTGCTGAGGGACACCTCAGGTCGCGGTGATTCGATTTAGAGTGTGGGTTGGAAAGCTGGATCAATTCAAGTACAAAGGCTTTGTTAAGATAGTAGAAAGTATTTTTAAAAGTGCATAAAACCCTAAAATGAGAGGGAACGTGACATCTATAGCATATTTATAAATAATCACGATAGAGACTTTGGCTTTGATTTTATCTGAAGCTTCTTAAAACAATCAGTATTGAAATCTTTAGTCAAAGAGCATTTTGGCAAATAAGATTAGGAAAGCTCCCTTGACTCTCAGATTTTGCATGATAGCCCTTTTCCCAGGAGGATGGAGAGGTGACTGAACACTTAAGTAGGTCACCCTGTCACTGGAATTTAGAGCTTAAATGGAGCATCAGGTCTGAGCTAATTCTCATGCCCCCAAGGTTCTAAAGGAGGACTTTGAGAGCCAAGCAGTTAATTGGCTCGTTCAATTTCATGGCTGGATGCGGCTCCCAGGGCTTCTGCTTCCAGGTCTGGGGTGC
Source organism: Tenrec ecaudatus (assembly GCF_050624435.1). Taxonomy (NCBI): domain Eukaryota; kingdom Metazoa; phylum Chordata; class Mammalia; order Afrosoricida; family Tenrecidae; genus Tenrec; species Tenrec ecaudatus. The sequence continues at coordinate 115,164,706 of NC_134542.1, read as the reverse complement.
TGTCCGCTCCCCCATGCTGACCTCTTGGTGGACAGGAGTTCAGTGGGCGTTGGTTCCTCTGGACTCTGGACTGGGAACCTTGCTGCACTCTGCTCTGAAATACAATCTCTGGCGCCTCCAGTCTCCACACCAGACCTTGGGGATGCCAGCAAGCGTTGCTTGACTCAACGACAGGGAGGTAAGCAGGTTCCCAGAGCTGTTTCCTCTTGCAGCAGCCTTTCCGAGAGCAGGGAAGTGCGGATTCAGCTCAGGGAAGAAGCTCTAGCCCTTCTGAAAGAAGGCAGGTGGGAATGGGTGGGCTTCCAGGGCTTGGGACTCACAAACCATCTCAAGTCATGGTGGCTCCATGTGCAAGTGAGATTGGACGGCTGTGTCTTCATTCGCAGGTTTTCAGAAGTAGATCTTCACGCCTTTCCCACCTTCTTAATCTGGAAGCTCTATTGAAATCGCAGCGTCGTAGCAACACATGGACGGGTAGTGCTGCATGTGCACTGTGTAGGCTGGGGACCAAACTCAGGTCTCCTGCACAGAAGATGAGAATTCTACCATAGAATACAAACACTGCGCTCCGTCGTGTATGACTCTATACACTTTCCTATTTACCTTCCCAGTACCATTTCCCACCACCCTTCCTATTTCCATATATGTGCCTCTGCCGCATTGGTCTACCAGTTGTCTTGACTTAAATTTCAGCCCCAATTTCAGCCAATATAAGTATTCCCAGAGATAGGTTTCTACCACCACCCCACAGTTTCTGGGGTTTATTAGGGAACAACAGGGTACCACAAGCCAGGGCCAGAAGACATTAAGGATATAGTCACTGGCCATTGTAGCAGTTCGCCACAGTCAGTAGCCAAGTCTCTCCAGTCTTCAGCCTCTCAGCCATGTGGTGGTCCCTTGGTCTCTGCCTCCATGGGCCAGGAAGTCAGCCCACTCTTCTGCCTCACAGTCTTGTGGCTCCTGTTTCTAGGTCATGGTCTCCATTCCCAGGCCTCTGGCGCCTCTGGTCTCAATCTCTGCTACTTCAGACTAGAGATCTTGAATGTGCTGCAGTGGGGGTGCTTCTTCCAGTGGTTCTGGTATCTTCCTTTCTTGTCTTTTTAAAAAGCAGTTTATTGGGGGCTTGTGCAACTCATCACAATCCATACACCCATCCATTATGTCAAGCACATTTGTACATTTGTTGCCATCATCATTCTCAAGACATTTGCTTTCCACTCGAGCCCTTGATATCAGCTCCTCGTTTTCCCCCTCCCTCCATGCTCCTCCCTACCTTGTGAACCCTTGATGATTTATAAATTATTATTATTTTATCATATCCTACACCATCCGATGTCTCCCTTCATCCACTTTTCTGTTGCCCACCCCCAGGGAGGAGGTCACATGCAGATCCTTGCAATCGGTTCCCCCTTTCTACCCCACCCTCCCTCTACCCTCCCAGTATCGCCACTCTTATCACTGGTCCTGAAGGGATCATTTGTCCTGGATTCCCTGTGTTTCTGGTTCCTATCTGTACCAGTGTACATCCTCTGGTCTAGCCAGATATGTAAGGTAGAATTGGGATCATGATAATTGGGGCGGGGGCTGGGGGCAGGAGGAAGCATTTAGGAACTAGAAGAAAATTGTACGTTTCATCGTTGCTACACTGAACCCTGACTGGCTTGTCTCCTCCCTGCGAACCTTCTGTAAAGGGATGTCCAGTTGTCTACAGATGGGTCTTGAGTCCCCAATCTGTACTCCCCCTCATTCACAATGATATAATTTTTTATTCTTTAATGCCTATTAACTGATCACTTCAGTACCTCGTGATCACACAGGCTGGTGTGCTTCTTTCATGTGGGTTTTGTTGCTTCTGAGCTAGATGGGTGCTTGTTTACCTTCAAGTTTTAAAGACCCCAGACACTATATCTTTTGATAGTTGGGCACCATCAGCTTTCTTCACCACCTTTGCTTATGTACCCGCTTTGTCTTCAGCGATCATGTCGGGAAGGTGAGCATCATGGAATGCCAGTTTAATAGAACAAAGTATTCTTACATTGAGGTAGTACTTGAGTGGAGGCCCAGTGTCCATCTGCTCGCATAATACTAAATGCATACATATATGCACCTAGATGTATTTCCACATCCTCATATATAAATATATGTACATATATACATGACTGTATTTATACCTCTATAAATGCCCTTTGCCTCCTAGTTCTTTCTTCTATTTCCTTTTACTTTCATCTTGTCCCACTATCATGTTCAGCCGTCATTTGGGTTTCAGTAATTCCTCTGGGTTACATTACCCTTGATCAAGCCCTACCATGCCTCCTACACCCTCCTCACCACCGATTTCAGATCACTTGTTGTTCCCTTGTCCCTGGGTTTGTTAACACCACTTCTTCCACTCCACCCCCCATCGCCCCCTCTCCCATGTCCCCCGGGAACTGTTGGTCTCATTGTTTTCTCCTCCAGATTGTTCATCCAGCCTATCTTATTTAGACAGACCTGTGAGATATGTTGTTATTAAAAGCAACTTCTGTGTTCCATACCTGCATCTGCTTGTTTGTCAATGATGTATGTGTTCACGTGTGTGTTCAGGTGTGCTGGTGGGTGGGTCCGTTCTTTTCCCTGGCACAGGATAGGCCTATACCTCTGCTCTGAGGAAGAGAACATCTCTTGACTGCTGTTAGTTTTGAATTCAGCTTCAGGTAGCCGAAAACTCAAATAACAATGACTCAAACATAGTAAGAACTCACTTTCCTCCTGTGGGGAGAAATCCTTATTTACTTGATGATTTAATGTGGTGGCTTAGGGATTTTAAGCTGTGTAAGTGGGGAGGGAAAGGGGAATACGTCTCGTGGCCTTCCCCTTATTGTTGCCAGAGATCTGCCGCATCTCCAGCCAGCATGTCTCCGTTTCAGGTGGAGGGTAAGTGGCGTTTGAAGACGGACAGGAGGATATTTGCCAGTTGAGAGTGTCCCTCCCGCCATTTGGGAACCGGCCTTGAATCCCAACCTAAGCATTTCTACATATTTTTTTTTGAACGCTTCACGAATTTGCGTGTCATCCTTGCGCAGGGGCCATGCTAATCTTCTCTGTATCGTTCCAATTTTAGTATATGTGCTGCCGAAGCGAGCACTCTACATATATTTTTGAAGGCTGGAATTTGCATGGCTACAAGCCCTCCAATGTATATTTTTCATGCTCGCTTCCGTGTCAGCTAGCTGGTCTTCACTGCGATCTTTATGGTAGAATTGCAAAGGGCGGTTCGAAAGTGTAGGACAACTGCCTTAGACAGTGTTTTGGATTTGGTTCTCAACCTTCCTAATGCCTTCTTAATACAGTTTCTCATGTGGTGGTGATCCCCCCCCATAAAATTATTTTTGTTGCTACTTCATAACTGTAATTTTGCTACTGTTATGAATCGGGCGCCCCCTGTGAAAGGGTCGTTTGACTTCCAAAGGGGTTGCGACCCACAGGTTGAGAACGCTGCAAGGAAATGTACAGGTCCTAAGCCCGCTACCTGTAAATATGACCATGCTTGGACATAGGGAGTTTCTTTTGTTGTGTTAACGAGGCTATAACAGAGTAGGTGAATCCTAAATGTAATCACATACACAGGACAGGTACCATGTCCCTCTTGACACTGGGATTTTGGAGTTCTGGCCTCCAGAAAAGGAACCTTGGTGGTCTGGCTTCTAATTGGAGATGATTGGTTCCTATCCCCCAGCAAAGTGACGAGTGGCTGGCAGCATCAGTAGAGACGGTAGCCTTGGGAACACTGTAAGGCGTGTTCCTCTGACCTGTAGGGCCTGTTTCCATCGAAACGGACTTGACAGCAAAGATGTGTGTGTGTGTGTTTTCAGCCTCAGAATGGTGAGACAATAAGTTTCTATTACTTCAAGCTTCCCGGTTGGTGGTTCTCTGTGACCACAGCCCCAGGGGACTGTTCTCTTAGTTCTCTGGACAGCCTCCACGTGATCCTTTAAAAAAAATATTTCATTTTATTGGGAGCCTTTATAGCTCTTATCACAATCCATACAAATATCCATTTTGTCAAACTGTTTGGAAAAAGATGATGACAACGTATGTACATATGTGTTTGACAAAATGGATATACGTTGTCATCATCTTTTTCCAAACGCTTTCTTTCTATTTGAGCCCCTGGCATCAGCTCCCTATTTCCCCCTCCCCCATACCTCCTTAATAATTTATAAATTATTATTTTTTCATGTCTTATACTGCTGTCTCATTTCACCCACTTGTCTACTGTCAGTCCCCGTGGGATGGGGCCATACATCGATCATTGTGATCGGTTCCCTCTTACTCCTCTCCCACCCTTACCTTCCTATTATCACTGCTTCCTTGTTGATTCTGAGGGCTTATCTGTTCTAGATTCCCTGTGTTGCTAGCGCTCTTATCAGTACCAGTAGACAGGTTTTGGTCTAGCCAGATTTGTAAGACCCTTTTTATTCGTTTGGCTTATGTTGCCAACTCTGACTCCAGTCTGACTCATTGCAATGTTCTCCATCCAGTTGATCTTTTGTTTTTAATAAATTTTTGGTCTTTTGAGTTAAATTTTCCAGAGAAAATTGTTTTTCCGCTCAACAGTTCATACACATTTTGTTTTGTGGCCTTGATGCCATTCTTCTTGCCTTCTCCCTGCGGGTGCCCCCTCCCCACTTCTTTTCTTTCCACCCCGTCTTGCCTTTTGAGCCTTAGGCTGCCCTGAGAAAAGGCAACCTGTTTGATCCCCATCATTGATATTGCTAATGTGCGTACCCTTCCCCGATGACGACATCCGACTCCTTCTAGGTCCAGCTATCTTTTGGCTGAAAGTTGAGTCTAGGGGGTGGGTTCAGTTTCAGGCTTGAAGAACACCTAATAGTTTTAAGGGTTCCATCAATCTCTTTAGGACAGTAAGTTTGGTCTTTTTATGATTTTTGAATTTTGTTCTATGTTTTCCTCCAACTCTATCCAGGACCTCCTCCTGTGATCCCATTCAGAGTGGTCATCCCTGGTCCCTGGGCACCATCAGGGTGCTGGAGGTCAATGATCACATGGTGCACCAATACTTTGGACTCATTGTTGAATTGTCTTTGATTTTCCCTACTCTTCTTTGCCCAGAACAGGGAGAGACCAATAGTTTCACCTTAGATGACTAGTTTCCAAGAGCCCAGCTACTATTCCCTAAAGTAGGATATAGATCATTGTATTTGTGGGCAGTACCATGTCCTCTGAGCCCCAAGGTCCAGCGCCTCATTATCTCAAAGTGTTTGTAGCTGAAAAGCTGTCATAAAATTTCTCCCTGTATGCTATAGTAGACTGAAAACTGGAATCAAATTGTTTGCAACCGTGGGAAGAGACATTGGAGAAGCTCAACACCATCAGCCAACACAAGGCCAGGGGCTGACTGTGGAACAGACCATCAGGTTGAAGTTGAAGAAAACTAAAATGAGAACTCACGATCCAAAATAAGACCTTGAGTCTATCCTTCCTGAATTTCGAGATCGTCTCAAGAACAGATTTGACATATTGAACCCTAATGGCCTGATGAGTTGTGCGATGAGCTCATACACGAAGAAAGCAAAAGGTCATTAAGAAAGCAGGCAAGGAAAGACCAAGTGGATATCAGAAGAAACGCTGGAGCTTGCTTTTGAATGTAGAGTAGCTAAAATGAATGCAAGAAGTGCAGTAAAAAAGCTCAACAGAAAAGTTCAAAGGGTATCTCAAGAAGACACAGGACATTAATATATTAAATGTGCAAAGACCTTGCACGAGAAAGGCAAAAAGTAAGAACATGCTAAGTGTAACTCATTCTGAAAGAACTGAAGAAAAAATTGAAGCTCCCAGTTTCAACATTGAAGGACTTTGTGGGCAATGTTTCCTCTGCTGTACATAGTGTTTCTATAAGTTGTAACTGACTTGATAGCTCCTAACATGTGCACAATTCTGAATGATGTAGAAAGCACCAGAAGAAGATGGAGGGAATACACAGAATCACTGTGCTAAAAAGAATTGTTTGATGTTAGACTATTTTAAGAGGTAGGATCCTGTCAAGAAGCAATGGTCTTGAAGGAAAAAGTTCACATGGCACTGAAGGCATCAGTGGACAATTAAGCACAGGAATTGATGGGCTAACAATTCAAATGTTTCAACCAAAGATGCAGCCCTGAAAACACTCACTCATCCATGCCATGACATCTAGAAGCCAGCTACCTGGCCAGTCAACTGGTAAAGATCAATATTAGTCCCCATTCTAAAGAAAAAATGACCCAGTGGAGTGTGGAAATGATTGAGCAATAGCATTAATATCACACGACAATGCATTGCATCATTTAACATGGCTCTTCTAGCCACAGTCGTTCTTACTCCCCACCACAGAGCCTTCACTTTGCTGATGGGCCTGGGTAGGAAGATACTGATTGCATCATATGATTCCGCTGTGAAGGAATGTTAACCAGGGTTCATTGTGATGGTCACCCTGCTGGGTATAAAATGAATGATCGGGAGAATTTCACCATCCTTCTGGCAAGAGGGAAGAGCCAGGCTTGGAATGAGTCCTCAGGACCCTGAGATCACTGCAGATTGAGCCTCTTGGAAGCAGGACATAGCTCTGACACAAGAAGCGTAGCAGGAGAGTAGCAAGAGCAAAACCGAGAGCAGGAGATGAGCCAGTGGTGGACTTCCCAGCCCCCAGAGCAAGTTGAGCTGAGTGCTCTGGTCAGCTTATGGTTTGGTGCCTATGAGGGTGCTGGGTTTGCTGACCTATGGAGCTGGAGCTGAATGTCTTTGGGTTGAGGCTTACAGAGGTGTATAATACCATTGGGGAACTTATTGGAAGTCCTAAAATAGCCTTGTAATATTGCTCGAGCAGGGTAGAGGTCAGACCAGACCAAGAGGCTGAAGACTAGAGAGAAGGCTGCCTGCGGAGCCGCAGAGATGCTGCCCTGACTGAACAACTCTACCAGAGCATCTCTCACCGGAATGGTAACCTGTTACCCTCCCTAGCAAGCCCTATCCTGGTGAATGTCATCTGTGAGTGATGTGTGGCTGTGGCAATGAACTAGAGAACCCAGCAGCAAAAGCGAGTGCTGTGGGAGGAATGACTCACATCAGAATAGAATAAAGAAGGAATGGAGGGTAGGGTAGAGGCAGGTCTGACCTCAGCCTCCACAGGTGGTCAGATGTGGCCCCAGGCTGTTTCCTCACTCATGCCAAGTGTAATTCAAAAATGGTTTTAGTTGCATATTGATAGGAAGCTGCCAGACATTCAAGCCAGATGGATCATGGATGAAAGTAGAAAATATCTGAAAGAGGCTTACTTGTGTTTTGTTGACTTGTGTTTTGCAAAGGCATTTGATTTTTTTCCTATTTTTAAAATAATTTTCTTAGGGGCTCATACAACTCATCACAATCCACACATACATCAATTGTGTAAAGAACATTTGTACAGATGTGCTTTATACAATTGATGTATGTATATATATGAACTGTGAAAAGAATTGTATGAGCCCCAATAAATTGTTAAAATTTAAAAAAAAAAAAAAAAGAACATTTGTACATTCATTGCCCTCATCATTCTCAAAACATTTGCTCTCCACCTAAGCCCCTGGCATTAGCTCCTCATTTTCCCCCTCCTTCCTAGCTCCCCCCTCCATCATGAGCCCTTGATAATTTATAAATTATTATTTTGTCATATCTTGCCCTGTCTGATGTCTCCCTTCACCCACTTTTCTGTTGTCTGTCCCCCAGGGAGGCGGTTATATGTAGATCCTTGTAATTGGTTCCCCTTTTCCAACCCACCCTCCTTCTACTCTCACAATATTGCCACTCTCACCACTGGTCTTGAAGGGATCATCTATCCTGGATTCCCTGTGTTTCCAGTTCCTATCTTTACCAGTGTACATCCTCTGGTCTAGCCAGATTTATAAGATAGAATTGGGATCATGATAGTTGGGGGGTAGGGGTAGGGAAGAAGCATTTAGGAACTAGAGGAAAGGTATATGTTTCATCATTGCTACATTGTATCCTGACTGGCTCATCTCCTCCCTGAGACCCTTCTGTAAGGGAATGTCCAGTGGCCTACAGATGGGCTTTGGGTCTCCACTCTGCACTCCCCCCCTCATTCACAATGTTATGATTTTTTGTTTTGATGATAAGGCATTTGATTTTGTGGATAATAACCAACTGTAGAAGAATGGGAATTCCAGAACACTTAGTTGTGTTCATGTAGAACCTTTACACAGACCAAGGGACAGTCATTTGAACAGAATAAGGGAATACTCCCCAAACCCAAAACCAAACTCACTGCCATCAAGCTGATGCCAACTCATAGCAACCCTAGAAGACAGAGTAAGACTGCCCCTGTGCGTTTCCAAGTCTGTAACTTTTTACAGGTGTAGAAAGCCCTGTCTGTCTCCTAAGGAGTGGCTGGTAGATTTGAATGGCTTACCTTGGGGAACCACAGCCCTACAGGTAACCACTACACCAACCACCAGGGTTCCTGTGTGGTTTACCATCAGGAATGGAATGTGTCAGGGCTGTATTTGTTCACCGTCCTTATTCAGTTTACATGCTGAACAAGTAACTCAAGAAGCTGGACTGCCTCAAGATGCAGAGAGCGCAAGCTTGTTTACTGAGATTCAGAAGGACTTGACATTTCTGATGCTGCAACTCAAGGACTACCTCTTTCAGTGCGGATTGCAACTCAATGTAAAGAAAACCAAAAACCTTGCAAGTGGATCAATAAACAAGATGAATGGAGAAAAGATTGAAGTTGTCAAGGATTTCATGTTGTATGGCTCCACAATCGAACAAACCAACCCTCAGCAAAACAGGAATGAAAGCCCACTCACTGCCGTTGAGTCCATTCCAACTCCTGGAGACCATACAGGACAGAGACACTCCTGGGGGTTCCCAGACTGTAACGGCTTCTATGGGAGCCGGAAGGCTCACCTCACTGACTCACGGCAGCTGGTGGTTTTGAACTGCCAACCACATGCCACCCACTACAGCATCAGGGGAATTCCTCCGCAAAATTAAGGACCCACACACAAAGCCAACTGAACAGGAACCAGTAAAGGGTGCTCTTTATTACTACTCCTATTTGATAGTGTATTGGAAGTCCTGGTCAGAGCAATAAGACAAGAAAGGAAATAAAAAATATCTAAAATGGAAAAGAAGAAGTAAAAATATTTATAGTTGCAGATGATATGATGCTATAAACAGAAAATCCCAAGACTCAGCAAGAAAACTACTGAAACTAATAGAAACACTTCACAGTGTGGAATAGTATAAGATCATCATTCAAAAAACAACTAGACCAGCCCAGATGGTAAGGAGGGCGTAGAATGCCTGCTGGGGTTTGATCAAGGGCTATGTAACTGAGAGGAATTACTGACGGCCGAATGAAGGTTGAACATGATAGTGGGACAGGAGGAAAGTAAAAAGGACTAGAGGAAAGAACTGGGAGGCAAAGACATTTATAGGGGTCTAACTATAGGCATGTGCATGTGTAAATATATTAATATATAACAATAAGGATATAGGCCTGTGTGCATCTATTTATATTTTAAATATTAAGGAAGGAGACAGACATCGCAGCTCTACTCAAGTACACCCTATACACAACGACATTTTGTTCTAATAACCTGGCATTCTGTGAGGCTCATCTTTCTGCACGATTGCGGAATACAAAGCGGGTGCAAAAGCAAATGTGAAGAAAGCTGATGGTTCTTGGCTATTAAAAGATATAGTGTCTGGGGAATTAAAGGCTTGAAGCTAAAAAAGCAGCCATCTAGCAGGGAAGCAACCAAGCCCACAAGCACACCAGCCTGTGTGATCATGAGGTGTTGACAGCATCAGGTATCAGGCATCAGAAGATGCTAAACAAATAATCACATCGATGCAAATGAGGGGGTGGGGGTCAGAGTGGAGACTCAAAGCCCATCTGTAGACAATTGGCCATCCCCTTACAGAAGGGTCACAAGGAAGGGACGAACCAGACAGGGTGCAGTATAGCATCAACAAAACACACAACATTTCTCTAGCTCTTTAATGCTTTCTTCCCTCTACTATAATGACCTCAGTTCTATCTTAGAAATCCGGCTAAATCAGAGCATGTACACTGGAACAGATAAGAGCTCTAAACATACAGAATCCAGGACAGGTAACTCCCTCAGGACCAATAATGAGAGTAGTGATACCATTAGGGTAGGGGAAAGGTGGAGGAAGAAGAGGGAGAAAGGGGGAACCGATCACAATGATCAATGTATAACCCCTTCCCCCCAGGGGGTGTGTGACAAACAACAGAAACATGGGTGAAGGGAGACAGTAGACAGTGTAAGATATGAAAATAATAATTTATAATTTATCAAGGGGTCACCAGTGTGGGAGAGTGGGAGAGGGGGTAGATAAAAGAGGAGCTGATACCAAGGACTCAAGTAGAAACAAAATGTTTTAAAAATGTTGATGGAAACTTATGTACAAATGTGCTTGATACAATTGACTTATGGATTGAGATAAGAGCTGTAAGGGCCCCCAATAAAATGATGTATTAAAAAAAACATCAACCAGAGCAGTGGTTGGCAAACGTTTGAGATGAAAGAGCCATTCTTGTCCTTCACAACAATTTAACAATTATTCAAAAGCCATAAATATATTTTTACAAAAAATGAAATCATCATTATCTGAATAATAACTTTAATTTTTTTCAATTTTAGTTCAGAGCCACATGTATGACATGAAAGAGCCATGTGTGGCTCTCCAGCTTCAGTTTGCCGACCTCAGCCCTACACTAATAAAGGAATCTCTGAAAAGAAAATTAACTAAAGAATACCATTTACAATAGTCACCCCAATCTGACATATTTAGGAACAATTCTAACCTGAGACATGAAAAAAAACCTATACTAAGAAAATTACCAATCACTAGTACATGAAACCAAGAGACCCTCATAAATGGAAGCATATGCTATGCTCATGACTAAGAAAAATGAACGTGTAAATGTCAGGACTCCCCAAAGTCATGTACAGGTATAGTGCAATCTGGGTCCTTATCCTATCATCATACTTTAAGGAGATAAGAGAACTGCTCATCAACTTTCTCTGGGAAAGAAACCACAGTATGGACGGATATGCTAACAGCTCAACATGACTGCCTAGGAGCCCGCCACTGATCGAGGAGGGAAAGGGGTGAGTCATGGTCGGGGGGGGGGGGGAGTGGGCAACACCCACTTTTCTGGACGCTAAAATCAAAAAAGGGAAGGGAGGAGTAAGAAAAGACAAGGGGAAGAAGAAATGCCACAAAAGCAGTCCATCACTAGTCGCCTGTACTTGGCTTGCTGCTGGGTGGGTGGGATGGGGGTTCCACCCTTCAGTCCTGGCAGGTTGTTTTGCAAGGTAACGGGGAGGTCACCTCTCCCTGGTCACTAGTGACTGATGTGGGCGCTGGGACAGGTATGAGCACATCGAATGGATTTTTCTGGTTCTTCAACCACGGCTAGAGTGCTCCTCAGCGGGAAGGATGGCAAGACTTTGAGCCAGGTTGTTGGGAGAGACGCGTCCCTGGGGAAGGTCATCGTGGTTGGTCAAGTGGCGAGGCAGTGAGTGAACAGGAGGAAGCCTTCTACGAGATGGCTTGGCACTGGCCACAGCAATGGGCTCAGGCATAGGAACGATTGTGAGGAAGGCACTGGACTGGGCCAAATGTTTCCTTCCGTTGTGCCCAGGGGCCCCGTGAGTCAAAATTGATTCGATGGCCCAACCACCACTTCCATGGGAACAGTGCTGGTAACAGACCTCAAAATGGCCCTGCTGCTCGTTGTTCACAGTGTTTGTTCATTTTATTCCTCTCACTGGTCTTCCATCTACTTCTTTATCCTGTCTGTTGAAGGTCTGGCTTCCAGGATTGTCATCCGAATCCATTGCACTGGGTTTCTCCCGTCTGGGTTGGACAGGATCTGGATAGCTTGTCCACTGAGTCTGCCAACTTGAATCTCCCTCTTCACAGAATGAGTCTGAAGGATTTTTGCTTGTCTTTTCCCTGGGGGACTGGCGGCATGACAGGGAGGAGGAGAAGCTCTGGGACCCTTCAAAAACTCTGGTGACAGTTATATAGTCCCTGAAAAACACACAATGCAGACCCCCCCTCCCCTCCACCATATCAGACGCCCACAGTTAATTAACTCCTGTCTCTCACCACTTCCCAGAAGGAGGGATTAGCTGTTCTTGTTTATAAGGGGCTTTATCGTGTGTATTGTTCCCAGCTTTGTCCTCTTTCTGAGAGTAATTAGCACCTCACTGTCCAATCGTTTTCTGTGCTATCTTGGACGGCCTTCAGTTCAGCACTGTTCTAGAGAGCCCACACAGCTGCTGGAGAAAAGAGGGATTTCCCTATCTTGGTCGCTCCACGATCCAGGAAGCACCCATTGCATGCACCTCCTCCTCAGAAGTGAACATTTTCCTTCGTTTGGGCCGTCTCCCGGGAAGCATAAAGTGAGGGATTGAGTACATCACCCATTGGGACGATTTACTGAGGGATTTAGGAAGATTGCTGTTATTTTGGAGCAGCGTGTTCCCCGAAGGGAAGGATAACCGAGATGAATGGTACATGTAGGTCTAATGGCTGATGGCCACTGCCATTACTGTGCCGCTGTCTCTACACTGTTCTTGCAGAGTATGATAAATCAAAGTGCCAACAAACTGGTCCTTTCATGGACCTTCACCTAGTTCTGCTATAGTGAATCTCCAGGTTACTGTATGCATATTTATTTCCAACTTTGTTATTTTGGGCTTGTAGAGACAGCATGAAGGAAACCCTTCTGACACCCCCTCTATTGGATCTGCTGTGTAACTTTTGCCGGATGGCCTTTTCCTTCCAAGCTATTGATTGGCTGCTTTGGCAGATGCTCAGTGATTTTAGATTTCCTGGCCTTGTGGGTGGAGGAAACCAACCAACAAGCAAGCAAACAAACAAACAAAAAGCAGAGTTGTTGGTTGAAGGCTTTTTCAGAGACACTTGGACCTTCGCTATAGAAAGAACACTGCTCTTGCGCAGTTGTTTAAATTGATCAAAACAACATGGACACATCAATGAACCCAGATGCATTTGCCATCAAACGTGTTTCTCATAAAAATATTCACACTGGACTATTGTTTAGCCAGTGCTTGCTAGGATCCACCTTTAGCCAGGAAGTCTGCTTAGTTTAAAGAAACAAAGCTATTGGGAATGTCCCCTATAGTTTTACGTGCCATTGCTTTGGGAAGCCACTTGGAAAAACCCAAGTGTTCTCATGATGTTTTCTTTTCTGCCCATGTCTTAGGAGGCTCTGGATCCCCGCTGATTTACATATAACCTCTGTACTGTCCACCACACCCTCTTCTTTGGGGTTCTAGAACTTTCTGCAGTGGCCATGCAGAACTCACAGCTGATGCTCGTGATGATGTGATTCATCATCGGCATTAACAGGTTACTGTTCAGGTGAGCAGTACTCAGGATTCAGTCTTCCAATCAGGACCTGTGGCAAAACTCTCTCAGGGCTGCCAATCCAGCTTTGCTTTCAGGCTCAACCTGGGGGCACTCAGCTGCGGTTCCTTGGGCCAGCAAAGCCAGTTCCCCAAACGAAATGACCAGAGACACCACCCTCTTCAAGCCCGCCTCCTGACTCAAAGCACTCCGCTTCACTAGCTGTGTGGGCTGGCAGCCCAGCCCTCTTTGCCACCCTGTGGTTCCTGTGGTGGCACAGTTGTCAGTTGTCGCCTGGATCAAGGAGGTCCAGGTGACACAGAGAGCTTGCGGTCCAGAGGAAGCACCACCCTCCCGGTTGGTTCTGCTGGTAGTGAGATTCCCCTCAGGCCTCCAAGAAAGCTCCTTTCCGACCCAGCAGCTGGCAAGTGCATCAAATCCTGTTAACAAGCACTCACCACTCAATCCTATCAGCTTCTTCCCCTGCCGTTTAAAAGGTCGTTTGGTGGGAGATATTTCTCGCAAACCATCTTATCTCCCTTCTCCACAGCAGCCTGGGGATTTTCTCTTTGTACGTGGTCCCCTCAGAACTTTGCTGTTGGGAGACAATGGCTAGGAGAGTCACATTAAATAATCCATTGCCCTCTAACCTCTAAACTTCAACTCCTCTCCTGTGTTGGTGGATCTATCTCGAAGCTACATCTTCATCTGCTAGCATCTCAGGAACATGTTCCTTATTCCGGTATGTGTCTCCATTTAATCACTTGAGTAAACGATTTGCCATTAGACAGCCATTTAGGTTATTACTGGTACTGTGGTAGAAATCCCACATCTATCGCTTTTTGTGTGTGTGGCAAATGTCACCCCAATACCTAAAAAAGCTGTAATATTTATTGAGACATACAGAGTTGGAAATATGAGGGTAAATCAAAAGCTATTGCTACAAAATCAGAAACTTTTATTTAACAAAAATTTAAAACGTGAGACTATTATTTCTCAGCATATCGTCCAGTTAGTTTGGAAGGTGTTGATTGCCTCTCTCCAACCCATCCTCAGTGAATTCTGCACTATTTGATTTACAATATGGCAAAAAAGCAAGTTTGGCATTCTTGATAGACTTAAATTATGTACCTTTAAATGCTTTTTGAGTTTTGCAACATGAAGAAATCTGAAGGGGCGATATCAGGGCTGTAGGATAGCCGAGGTCAGCTTTTCCAATAACATTCTTTTTAAAAAATTTATTTATGAGAATTTTGAACGCCCCCACCCAAAAAAAACCCACCCCATTTTATTGGGAGCTAATACAGATGATCATATAGTTTCTTAGTTCAATCACATCAAGCAGCATTGGACAATTGCTACTACAATCCGGTTCAAAACACTCTCTTCCTTCTTGAACTCCTTGACGGTCAGATCCCTTCACCTACCCCACCCCACCCCCGCCACTGTAACCCCCCAGGAACCCTTATTCTGCTTGTTAACTCTATAGGTTCATCCATCCTGGGTGTCATATATTGAAGAACAAAAACATATAACTAAAATCCAAGAGGTTCCCCCCAATGAAAAAATACATCTGAGATAAACCCCAATGAAAAAAACAAGAAAACACACAGAGAAAAGGTTGAAACCATATCAATAAACCCTTAGAAGGCAGTCCTTGCTGTACCATCACTGGATGAGCAGGTGGATGGTTGTAATGGAAAACATTCTTGGTCTTTTTCTCACTGTTGCTATTTTCCATTTTAAGAATACTTCATAATAAGCCCCTGTGAACATCACTCACATTTTGAGAGACTACCAAGTTCACCCCTTGGGCGCCCCTGCCCCCATCCCTTCCCCCGATGTTGCCATACCTTTAATTTAACTGGCACAACAGATGTCCTTTCATTGGACCTTTGGGGGAAGGTACCCTAGTGAGATTAAGACAACTATATTCATGAGAGAGCCTGCCAGAAACCATCCACTGGTGGCAGAGAAATATTTAAGTTCATTTTGTTTGGAATAAGCCCAGGTATGCATGAGCTGGAGCCCTAAGAGCACATGCTTTGACGAAGGCTTGTATGAGCTCTGTTTGTTTGTTTGTTTGGGCTCACCCGAGTGTCCCCGGAGAGCAAGTGGTGTGGTTCCTCCAGCTGCCCTCGACTTATAGAGGCTTTCACACAGAGGGGCTCCTTCGATGGACTTCTCTGGGAGGAGAGTGAGTCCTGCGTGGATTTCTCGCTGAAGGCTCTCGTATTTCAATCACATGGAAAGGCTCACAGAGAAAACAGTGATTAGGAGAACACAAACAAAAAGGCAAAGGATTACTTTACAAGAACAACAAAAACAACTCTGAGAAAAACAACTTTGAAGTGAAATAAACCTCCGTATTTTATTTGTTGTTCTCCAACAATAAAAAGGAAAGATGAAGGGCACAGATTCCCATGCTCAAAACAAACTTCCCGATTCAGCGGGAGGGACTTCTACCCTGAAAGAGGACCCTAACACGAAAGAGAGGCGAACGCACTAGGGCCTGGCTGACTGTGGGTCTGGGCTAGGAATCCATCTGTGAATGCAAGTTGCTGAACTCCTCTGGAACTTTGGACCCGCTGCCCACCACACACACATTCACACCCAGTCTTCTGGATTCTGTTGTTTTCACATCATATTATGCTGCGTTTGTCTGTGAGGTAGTTAGTTTATTGTGCTAACCTGGCCGATAAACACATGTGGGGTTGACTGAAGGGAAGAGGGATAAATGGCTTGGTGAGCCTTGTCTTTCAAGTTCTCTGGTTTCTTGCTTTCTGATGGTTGGACTAGGGTGCGGCTACCTTAGCCAGTTCCCTACTTTAGCTTGCAAGGCTGACTTCCTGCAAGACATCCCTGAGGAGAAGTCACATGGACCTACCCCAATGCAGTCCTAGGTGCTGAAGCAGCTGTGTGGAGACCCCTGCCAGTGCTGAGATGCTTACATGTTCACTGATTCGGCTTTCCCCCTGCAGTCGGTGTCATTGTGTATGTTTTGTGAGGTGGAGGAGGACTTTGTGGATTGGTGGCGGACATAGGGGTTCATGTTAGATTTGAGGGCTTGGGCAGCTCTGGGTTGGGATGTTTTCTTGATATGAACTTAACCTTTATATAAAACTCTCTCTTATACATGAGTTTCTGAGGATTTGTTTCTTTAAAGTTCCCAGACTAACACAGTCTGCTGTTCCTGGCATGGCAGCTCCTCCAGGTTAGGGACTCCCATACTGTGCCCACTGCCAGCCTGCTGCTCATAAAGGCTTGCAATTCCCTTTCTTCCTTTGCCTCTCATGCTCTATGAGAACCCAGCATACCAGAACCCATTTCTCAATGCCTTTGGGTTCCCAGGACCTAGAGGTGTGTCCAGGATTTAGGAGGCCTTAACTATTTGTAAAACATATGCGAAGCATTAACTGAAGAACGTGGCAGGCCTCTCTTCTACCAAAGCAAACCATATATGAGGAGAGTCACTCTACTTTGCTGGGCCTGGAGGACCACGAGGCTACTCTAAAAGATTCAATAACGAGTTAAGATTCAGGCAGAATATTATAGATACCATTGGTAAGTGTGAACCAAAGAGATAGTTTAGAGCTTTCAAGTGTGGATTCTCGTTATGAGCTGCTGCCTATCAGACATCAGGCAAGCCATAGAACATGGAGCCATGACACCTCTGGTCGCTCCCTCATGTTGTTGGTTGCTATCGAGTTGGCTCTGACTCATAGTGAAGCAATGCACGGCGGACCTGCCCCTTCTCACCAAGCTGGTTCTGCTTCAACCTTTTGGTGTCAATCATCTCATCGAAGGTCTTCCCCTTTTTCACTGACCTTCGACTTTACCGACTATGAACTGGTCTCTCATGATAATGTGTCCAAAAGACATGAGACCAAGTCTTGCCATACTTACTTCTTCTTAAAAAAATTAATGTGAAATTACGGGGTGTGTGTGTTATATTTCACATAATCAAATATCTATTCAACAACCTAAACTACTTATCAAATCTCTGCCTGTTGCTTCACCTTTGCTCCCCTGCCTTCTCCACAACCCTCTCAGCAACTATCAACATATTGTTGTTATTGTTATGAAAACCTATGTCTTGTTTCCCCCCCTTTATAACAGTGATGTCATACAGTAGGGTCACTATGAGCCGAAATCAACTCTATGGCAGTGAGTTTGGTTTCCTTTTGGAATTTCACTAAGTATGCCATTTTCCAGGCTCTTCCATGCCCCGAGGTACTTCACAGTTTCAACATTCTTTAGTGAGAGTGGGTGAAAGAGCATGGAGTCCGTTCCCGAGCTCTCGCGACATCTCTGCCCTTCAGTGCTGGCGCAGCAGGTTGTCATGGTGGAACACACGAATTTGGAGCTCCCGTGGCCTATGGGTCGTGTGCTGGGCTTCTCACCACACGATCAGTGGTTTGTACCAGTGTACATTCTCCAGGCTAGCTGGATTTGTAAGGTATAAGTGGAATCATGATAGTGGGGCATGGTGTGGGGGGAGGGGAGACCAGGAAGCATTTAAGAATTAGGGAACGTTGTATGTTTCATCATTGCTACACTGCACCCTGACTGGCCTTCTCCTCCCTGCAACCCCTCTGTAAGATGATGTCCAGTTGGCTACAGGTGGGCTTTGGGTCCCCACTCAGCAATTCCTCTTATTCACAATTATTTTTTGTTCTTTGATGCTTGATACTTGATCCCTTCAACACCCCATGATCAGGCCAGCTGGTGTATTTCTTCCATGTGGGTTTTGTTGTTTCTCAGCTAGATGGCCACCTGTTTATCTTCAAGCCTTTAAGACCCCAGACGCTATATCTTTTGATAGCCGGGCACCATCAGCTTTCTTCACTTTTGTTTATGCACCTGCTTTGTCGTCAGTGATTGTGTTGGGTGAGGCTGGTGTGCTTCTTCCATGTGGGCTTTGTTGTTTCTCAGCTAGATAACTGCTTGTTTATCTTTAAGCCTTTGCAGATAGGAACTGGAAACACAGGGAATCCAGGACAGATGAACCCCTCAGGACTAGTGGTGAAAATGGTGGTACTGGGAGGGTGGAGAGAAGGTTGGGGAGAGGGGGGAACAGATTATAAGGATCTACATAGAACCTCCTATCTGGGCGATGGACAGCAGAGAAGAGGGTGAAGTCGGACGGTGTAAGATGTGACAAAATAAGACTAAGTTATAAATTATGAAGGGTTCATGAGGGAGGGGGAGCGGGGAGGGAGGGGGAAAATGAGGAGCAGATACCAGGGGCTCAAGTGGAAGGTAAATGTTTTGAGAATGCTGGGGGAAACAAATGTATAGGAGTGTCTGACACAATGGATATATGTGTGGATTGTGATAAGAGTTGTATGAGCCCCCAGTAAAATGCTTTTAAAAAGAACTTAAAAAAAAAAAAGATCAGTAGTTTGAATCTACCAGTCGCTCCACAGGAGAAAGATGTCTTTGTGTACCTGCACACAGTTACAGCCAGTATCCCAGCAACATACAAGTTGACACCCCAGCAAACTGACATCAGGGCAAACACACAGATGGGTGGTGGATTTACCTCAAAGAGAGGTTTTATTTTTCACATTTTGATTGATATTTTTTTAATTTGTTATTTTCATATTCTAAAGAAACAGAAAAGCAGCTTATACCACAATAAGAAGCGAAACAGAAAAATCTGGGTAAAAGATGGCAGTTCCATCCAAGTACTTTCTCTCAGTCTCCTCTCCAGACTTGCAACCATTTGGCCAGGTCCTCTGGGGGTTCGTGAACATTCAACCTGACGAATGAGTGAAGCGCTATGTGCACATAGAACACTTCCAGCAGATGCAAAGTGTTTATTTTAGTAGTAATTTAAAGTGTAAGACATTTTATTGTGAGAATTCCAAAGTGAAGTAGTTGGGAAGTAGACAAATGTTAACTAGTAACATCACCCAGTAGGACTCCTGGTGGAATAACAGTTAAGAGTTGGGTTTGGATCCGCATGGTCAGCAGTTCAAAACTGCCAGTAGCTCCACAGGAGAAAGACAGGGATTTCTACAGTTACAATGGTCTCGGGAAACTCACAGAGGACTGTGAGTCAGCATTGACCGTGAGGTGGGTTTTTTTGTTAACATTACTCAAGACAGCAATAATATTCTCCTGTAGATTTCCAGATTGGCTTTAAAATGTTCATGGCAGAATCAATGTGTGGTACTGTCGAGTTTGGTAGTCAGAATGCTATAGGCAGACCCCACAGTGTTAATCCTCGCTAGAAGACCCTTCGTTTCTAATTTAGTGGTTACCAGTTGGGCTGCAATTCCCAAGCTCAGCAGTTCAAAACCACCAGCCTCTCTTTGGTAGAAAGCCCGGGTTTTCTACTTCTGTAAAGAGTCTAAATACAGGTATCTACATATGTAAATATATTTATGTATGACGGCTAGGGAGTAGATCTATGTACATATATTTATAGGTTTAGTCTTAAGGTAACAGATGGACATTGGGCCTCTACTCAAGTACTCCCTCAATGCAAGAATATTTTGTTCTATTAACCTGGCGTTCCACGATGCTCACATTCCTGACGTGACCACTGAAGACAAAGTGGGTGCGTAAGCAAATAACAATACTTTATAAATTATCAAGGGTTCATGAGGGAGGGAGGGTGGGGGAGGGAGGGAAAAACTGAGCTGATTCCAAGGGCTGAAATGAAAGTGTTTTGAAAATGATGATGGCAACAAATGCATAAATGTGCTTGACCTGATGGGTGGCTATACAGATTGTGATAAGAGTTGTATGAGCCCCCAATAAAATGATTTTTTTAAAAAGAAAGAAAAGAGAGTTTCAGTCTGGGACACTCCCAGGGGCAGTGCTAGCCTGTCTCATGTATTGCTGTGAGTTGACTTGGGCTCGATGGCAGGGAGCTTTTGGATGGGATCTCTGTTGAGTGCCTTGACCCTCCTGCGCCCCACTATCTACTTCTGTAAGTTGGAGGGTCTATGGAGAGAAACAGCAGGGGTCTGTGCAGTCTGTCTGTCTGTCTAGGTCTATTTTGGGGGAGGGGACTCATGATAATGGGGGCTTTTGTTCAAAATCCATCCCCTTCCATCCAGTTGATTCGGATTCCTAGAGACCTGACAGGGCAGAGTGGAACTGCCTTTTTGGGTTTCTGAGATTTTCCATCTTTACAGGAGCAGAGAACTTCATATTTCTCCCATGGAGTGGCTGGTGGGGTCCGTCTGCTGACTTGCTAGACCACCAGGGTTCCGTTATGAAGGGCCAGCAAGCCCCAAATTCACCTCGTAGGGGGCAGAAAGGGGGAGGTGCGATTTCTGGGAAAATATTTATTATTTGATTATTGATAGTCTGGAGGCAGACCACCCCCTTGGTAAACTCCCTTTTATTCTGAAGGCCTTCAACTGATTGACTGACTGCATTGATTAGATGGTATTGTGTGCCGCGGTTCGATTTACTTAAGGTAAACTGACCTGTTTACATGTAACTCCTTCAGAAAAGCAACTTGTCTAAGGCTTGGCCAACCTCACGGTAACCATGACCTAGCCAATCATCATAGGGGTAATCAGAGTATCCCCTTTATAGCAAGTACCCCAAAGCACCTAGCCCAGAGCCCGAGGGATAGTGACTGTTCAGTGAGTTCACTTATGATTAATGATTCCCCGAGTAACAACCGCCGAGACGTTGCCCTGAAAGATATAGTTGGTTATGTTCACTGTTAATTCAGAGCCTCCTGATGGTTCTGCAACTATTCGGTAGGAGAGATTCCATGTTTCCTTGCATTTAAAACCATCCGTTAGGAGTCTCTCCTCCTGAAGTTCATCACCTCGTCCTCCTGCATCTGCTGTCACTGGTTAGAGTTCTCTGCATATGAAACCCACTGAAAATTCACTGCCCTTAGTAAAGGAACCTGGGATTTGCTTAGGGGGGAAAAAAAAAATCAATGTTTGCCTCTCAAGATACCTCTTTCATTTTATCTTCACACACAAAAAGAAAAATTAAGTTGATGAATAGATAATACCATTTGTCAGCGTGATGTCATTCTTCATTAATGTATTGGCATTGATTCCTCCAACATGGCTTTTCTTATTAAGAAGGTTCAGCTGGAGGCATGCCTACTGCTCCTTGGATTTCCCATCAGCTTTACAAATGAGTCTGCTTCCTTGACTGATGCTTTCCAGGGGTAACCTTTCACCTTTTGCATGCTCCTGATGAAAACCCGAGTGCTCAGCTGCTCCTTGAAGCCACAGTTCTCCCGGCCGTAGCTTAAAGAACTCTCTCTGCCTTACAATTTAGCTGTGAGACAGCATGGCCTTTGCTAGGGTTCTGGGGGATTTAGACAGAGTTGGCAGGGGAGACACAGACTCGGCCTACTACCCCCGTGCTTTGTGACACTCCTACTGTCAAGTGACTCCCCAAGGTCACTGTTCGTTAAGTTTCTGAGCATTAGCATTGCTTCCTGTTGGTTTCCCTTGGCCTCACCTCAATTCTGCCTAATGCCCACACCTTCTAGGGCTCTGTTTTGACACATAGTATGTGGCTGTGAACTCCACGATGTCCTGAAGACATTAGCTTGACCTACTGGCCATCCTTCTCTCACAGGGAAGTGGGGCCTGCCACAACACCGACCACACAGGGCCTGGCGACCTTTTGACTTGTGCAGCCACTCCAAGATGCAGACTCCAAGGCAAATCCTATTGTGGTTTTCTCCCCTGCTTCTCCTTCCCGAGAATCTGCACTCATGGGCTCAGAGCAAAGAGCCAGCGGATCGCCTGCCTTCACAGCTGTTGTCCATGGAAATCGCAAGTCCAGTACAAAGTGAGCTCCTGGGAATGAGCAGAGGCCAGAAACCCAACTTTGTGAGCACAGTTGTCTGGACAGGCATTCAGGTGCAAACTTGGAGAGGGGCTGCATTGGAATGTATTTCCTGGAAGGTCTAGCTCAGAAAATTTAGGAAGTAGCCTGAGTTTGGCCTTGAATACCAAACCAATGTTGACACTGGTGTTTCGCCACAGCTCTCCTGGAACAACACCCAAAGGAATTGGTCATGAAAAGGGGTGGATAGTCAGCGCTCACCATCTTTTTGTGGGTCACAAACCCTTTTGGAATATGGTGGACACTATGAGACAGCTTCCCAGGAACATACATCTCTCTGCCCAACACTTGGATTGAGAGACATTTCGATCTCAGGAGGCCACAGGGCCTGTGACTGGGAAACCACCCCATCTTGCACACAGGATGCACGGCAGAGTCATTTCCTTACCTCTAACTCAGTGTCTGCTCGCTTGTGAGCCACGTTTGTGCATTTTGAGCAGCCTTGGATAAAGCCCAAAGAAAAGTGCTTGTCAGATGCAGGAAGCATCGGTCATCTGGCTCGGAGAAAAACTTAACACAGCCATAAACATTTTATATGGGTCTTTATCACTGTTATTTAATTAAGTCTCGTGTTACCATGTACCAGGAGAGCTGTTCTGTGCAGCTGGGTGGCAGATGGACAAGATAGGAATGGAAAGGGACTGTTAGGTATTTGAAAGAGCACCAGCTTTGAAATCAGACAGACCAAGGCTTCATCTTGATTGTGTTGTGTAGGTGACTTGACCTCTCAAAACGTGACATTCCTCATCTGGAAAATGGGATCAATATCGTTTTAACCATTCACTGCTATGGAATCCATTCCAACTCAGAGCGGCCCTCACAGATAGGGTAGAACTACCCCTGAAAGTTTCTGAGATGAACTCTTTACAGGAGGAGAAAGCCTTATCCTCCCCAAGGGCTGCTGGTGGTTTCGAACTGCTGACCTTGCAATTAGCAGTTCAAGGTTTAATGAAGCCATCAGGGATCCCATATTAAAAACAGCAAAATGAAAAGTCATTAAACTAATGTTTGTAAAGTACCTATCTGGACCTGACCATTAGGGTTTATGGTACAGCCCCTGACATATACAGGGCCAGTGATCTGTGGTGGCATGTATCATCCTAGGTTTGGGGTCAGTCCCTGACATGGGCTTAGCATTTGGGCTTAACTGCTGTCCACTTGCTTATCTACCTTTCCTAGTTTCACATCCAAGATTTGGCAACTTGAGAAATGCTGATCTCTCCATAGAAAGATGGTTGTGTGGATCCACTGGTGATGTGCGGGTATGTCTGCAGACAGCACGCGTGGGTTGTGTGGATCGATTCCCTTCTAGTTTCCTGGACAGTCATTGACCAGGACCTTCCATCTGAGAGAGGCAAACAGCAAGGTATGTATGATTGGAACTGGGTGGAGCCAACAGGCTTGTGTTAGGATTGAAACCTAGGCTAGGATGTGTTTACCAACGAGGCCAGGCAGCAGGTGCACAATTCAGGAAACCCCCATCTCCAAGGACTTCTTTCTCTTCTGCAGTAACGACTATGGAGGTTAAAGGCGACTCAGAAGGGAAAGTGAAATTCATGAAACAGATCAAGGATTTGAATCACCCTCTATCAACTTACTATTTTAAAGAACAGGCTCTCCATGTGCAGATAGATGTGTGTTTATATACGCATTGAGAGAGAGAGAGAGAGAGAGAGAGAGAGAGAGAGAGAGAGAGAGAGAGACAGTCTTCGTTGAGTCTTCTCTCCACTGAGATTGAGATTGGAAGGTCCTTTGTCTCCATTCATTTGTCTAATCCATTCGCTCCATCCATTTTTCCATCTACACATCTGTATGGAACATATGCAAAAAAGTCCTATGTGAACAGAGAGGTTGTAACAACCATAGTTGCTTTTTTTTTTTTTCATAGTTGCTTTTCACATGTAGCCAGGCTAGTCGTGCTCAAGCTCTCTGTCTTGGAGGCTGCCGACAGCCTTGGTCAAAGCCCCCTATTCTGCATTCACAAAGAGGATGTTTCCATCGATTATTTTTTTACCTATTCCTCATCAGAAAATTGAGTGTAAGAATTTATTCCTGTGAGAAACCAATAAAATCATGTATGTGAAGTGTTTTGCCTTGGTTTGGACCTGAATTAAAGCCCCTCATAAAACAGTAACTGACACCATTTGTACCACAATGTGCTCGTTAAATAGAATGTAATTACATACTCGGATCGATAGCAAAGGCACCATGCACATGATTTAATTTGAAAAACAATTCTGTGTAGTTTCAGGCAATTGTTCTGTTTGTATGCACGTGTGTCTACGTTTTGTGCATGTGCGTATGTGTGCGTTCAAGCATATGTGTATGTGTGAGCCAAGGTAAATGTTATCCTCCGTGCTTCTGGTGATGGATTTAAGGTTCTCAGATGAGAAATAAAGAGGGGACTACCTTCTTCCCCAACACCAGTTTTATGTTTTGTAAGCTACAAGACCTTCAGGAATAAATATTCCAGATTGTATGCCTTATATGGCTTTTCTATTAGCAGTTACTGAGATTGTCTTGGTTTATATCATTCTTTGTAAAGTGCATTGCCTTTTGTTCTTGGAATGCCAATGACTGTAGCTAGTAACATTTTATTGCACTTGGTTATTAGTTGGGTATTTTTTTTAAAGGATAATCTCTTTATTCCTATTATGGCTGTATTCAGAGTTTCCATATGCATGTTATGAAGTCATTGAAAGAAGCTTCCAGTGTCAGGCGAGTGAGAAAATGGAGATTTGACTTTCAGGAAGTGAGGGGAATATTTTATATCTTGAAGGAAACTCTGGAAGAGGCTCTGTGCTCAGGCACCACCGGGTTCATTGCCTTGTATTCATTGAGCTTCATCAGCAAGTGCTGCAAGCCCTCCTTCCTTTCAGCAGGCAAGGTTGTGTCCTAACGAGGCTTCCTCCAGCCTTGATGCAGATTTACTCTTCATGTAGCCCAGCTTCTCAGATTATTTGCTCAACTGCAGATTGATTGCCAGAAATTCAAGCCAGATTCAGAAGTGAAATGCGGGATACCATTGTTGATAAGAGATGGGTCTTGACTGAAAACAGAGACTACCAGAAAAATGTTTACCCGTGTTTCATTGACTATGCAAAGGGATTCAACTGTGTATCTCATAACATTGTGAAGAATAGGATTCTGGAACATATAATTGTGCTTGTGCAGAACCTGTGCACAGACCAAGAAATGTTTGTTCAAACAGAATAAGCGATAGGTTGTGGTTTAAAATCAAGAAAGGTGTACATCAGGGCTATAAACTTTTCTTTTTCAAATTTTTATTTAAATAATTTTATTGGGTGCTTGTAAAACTCTTATCTTAATCCATATATACATCCATTGCATTAAGCACATTTGTACATTTGTTGCCCCCATCATTCTCAAAACATTTGCTTTCTACTTGAGCCCTTGGAATAAGCTCCTCATTTACCCCCCTCCCTCGCCACTCCCCCCTCCCTAATGAACCCTTGGTAATTTATAAATTATTATTTTATCATATCTTACACTGCCTGACGTCTCCCTTTACCCACTTTACTGTTGTTCATCCCTCAGGGAGGGGGGTTATATGTAGATCCTTGTAATCATTTCCCCCCTTTCCACCCCACCTTCCCCCCACCCTCCCAGAATCACCACTTTCACCACTGGTCCTGAGGCGTTCATCTGTCCTGGATTCCCTGTGTTTCCAGTTCCTGTCTGTACCAGCGTACATCCTCTGGTCTAACTAGGTAGCCTTTCACCATACATATTCAAATTGTATGTTGAACAAATAATGTGAGAAGCTGGAATATGTGAAGAAGAATGGAGCATGAGGATTGGAGAAGGACTTATTAACAACCTATAATATGTAGATGACTTTACTTCATTTGCTAAAGGCAAAGAGGATTTGAAGTATTTAATGAGGAAGATCAAACACTATAGCCTTTAATGTGGTGTGGTAGTTACATAATCTGTTGTCAATTTGAGATTTAAGGGTGCAGGAGTGGAGTTTAGCCTGTCAATCAGGTCACAGCTTGATGACCTCATTTGAAGGAGGTAAGGAGATAAATAGCTTGTTGGAGGTGGGACACTCACTCCCTGAGAGGCATGCTTGCTGACAAGACACATGGACCTAAGCTAGTGCCCTGGAGCTGAAGTAGCCATGTAGAGATCCTGACAGTGCTGAGATACCTCTACTGCCATTGGAGCCACAAGACTTTCCACCCACTGACTTGTGATCTTCTGCATTCGGTGTCATTGCATGTGTTTCATGAGTCTGAAAAAGACTTCGTAGATTGGTATTGGCTAATATCGGACTTATGGATTTGATCTGGACTGGACTGGGATGTTTTCTCAATATTCAATTGCTCTTGTATATAAAGCTCTTTCTTATACACATATGAGTGTCTATGAGTTTGTTTCTCTAGTCTACCCAGACTAACACATATGGATTAGACCTTAACATAAAGGGAACAAAAGTTCTCATAACTGGATCGAGACAACATGTAATAAATGGTGAGACACTAGAAATGGTGAAGGATTTCATTTTACTCAAACCCACAATCAGGGCCCATGGAAGCAACAACCAAGACATCAAACTGTGTTGCATGAGTAAATTGGTTGAGAAAATCTTCTTCCAGGGTCAAGACTAAGGTGTGTAACCCTGGCCAGAGTAGTTTCAATGGCCTCATCATGTACATCTGAAAGCCCGACAACGAATAAGGAAGACTCAGGAAGAATTGAAGCCTCTAAACGATGGTGTTGGTGAAAAATATACCACGGACTGCCAGAAGAACAGACACATCCATATTGGAAGAAGGAAGAAGTATAGGCAGGCTGCTCCTTGGAAGGAAGATGGAAAGTTTTCATCTCAGAGACGTTGGTCACGCCATCGGGAGGGACCAGGCACTAGAGAACGATTTCATGTTAGTAAAGTGGCATGGGGCTTCTCAGTTTTCAGAGGGGACAATTACATTCATTATTTACATAATGGTGTTGATTTGTCTTTTCTGCTGTTAAAGTTCTTTTCCTGTACGTCAGCTCCATAGACATTGAAGAATATTTTGATTTTAGAAGTATCCATGTACCCTTAATTTCAATACATAGATTTTATTTTATATAACCTTTTCAGGAATAAATTACCCTCCTAAAAAAAAGAAAAAGGAAAGACCCACAATAAGGTGGATTGACATCGTAATTGCAACAATGGCTGAAACACAGGATTGATTGTGAGGCAGGTACGCGATCAGGCAGGTTTTCCTTCTCTTGTACATTGGTCATTATGAGTTGGGGCCAACTCTGTGGTACCTAATGACAGCATATAGATCGACTAAGCATGGTGATTCTAATGTCATAAAAACCAAACTCAAAACAAACAAACCAAACAAACAGACAAACTCATTGCCGTCAACTCCATTCCTGCTCATGGAGACTCTCTAGGGCCGGATCAGACTGCCCCTATGGGTAGATTTGAAAGCTGCATCTTTCTCCCCGGTGTCTTTATTAGCTGGAAAGTCTGATCTGGAGAATGATCGAGTAACATCTGGAAGAGCGGGAAGAAGCCACTGCAGAGAAAACAAACCAAGTGTACCGAACAGGTGTGGGATCGCACATGCGCATGTTGCCAGTCAAACTACAGGGACAGGGAATTAGGAAAAATAAATGAGGACAGATACATCTAGGCTGAGATATGTTCGTTATTACTTTGCAAATTAGTGTGATGGGAATTCAAATGAATTGCTCTGCAGAGCATCAACTCCACTGTGTATGAGAACAGACAGCGGGTCAGAAGCTGCCTGCAGAGAACCCACTAACAGAAGGTGAGCCTGTGTGGGAGATCACAGCATGGAAATGCATGGTCTCTGGCTCCACGTCATCCCGAAGAAAGGCAAAACCAAGCACAGGGGACCCTGGGGGTGGCATCTACTGGAATCTGGGTGTGTTTTTTTTCCTTCTCTTTTCAGGCCTTGCTGATCAAAGCAGCCTGCCTGTGTCCTTTAAAGTCACGGATGAGATGGGGAAAGGCCAGGGTTCGGGCTGAGAAAAGCACGGTTTTTTGGAAAGGAGTCTCGCTGGCAATGTAAAGAAGAGCGATCCCTTTGGAATTCAACATGCAGGCAAAAAGAACAGTATTGATGTACACAAGGAGCTTTGTCGAAGAGAATTGAGGGTGACGCTGTCAATAACAAAAATATCAGAATTGAATATCTGCCACAAGAGACTGCAGAAGCGAATGGGGATACGTTTGTCCAGCAGAAGAATAGACAGTGCTGAAGAGGAATAGACAAGAACTACTGGCAGGAGCCTTGGTGGCGTAGTGGTTCCAAGTTGGGCTTCTAATTGCCAGGCCGGCAGTTCGAAACCATCACCCCCTCTGGGGGAGTGGGGTGAGGGGTGGGGGACAAAGACAGCTCTTTCAACGCCTCTAAAATGTTACAGTCTTGGAAACCCACACAGGCAGTTCTACCTTGCCCTATAGGGTCACCATGAGTCAGAATGGACCACTGCCCTTGGCTGCTAGTGGAAAGGTTGGAGATTCAAGTTCACCACAGGGTCCTGAGAAGGGACTTAAAGATCTCCTTCTACGGGGTCAGACATTGCACCCCGTACAGAGCACAGTTCTTCTCCCATGCATATGGCATTGTCATACATCAGATGGATGCCCCAGAGACAGAAAGAAAAAGCACTAACCCCCCAAGCTTTATATCGTGATTGAATATATACACATGCATTGTTGTTGTTGTCAGGTGCCATTGAGTCAGTTCTGACCCATCGCGGCCCCATGCACAACAGAAGGAAACCCTGCATAGCCCTGGGCCATCCGCCTGAGCTCATTGATGCAGCCACTGTATCAAGCCATCTCCTTGAAGGCTGCCTCCCTTTCCCGTCTCTCTGCTTTACCGAGCATGCTGTTCTCCCGGATTGGCCTTTCCTGACAGCATGTCCAAAGGATGTAAGACGAAGTCCTGCCATCCTTGCCTCCCAGGAGCACGCTGGCCACACTTTTTCCAAGACAGGACGGGCTGTCCGTTTAGCAGCCCAGTGTACTTCAGTGTTCTTCCGCAGCACCGCAATTCACGGGCAGCAATTCTTCTCTGGTCTTCCTTATTCAATGCCCGACTTTCACATGCACTGGAGGCGATTGAAAACATCATGGTTTAGTCCGGTGCTCCTTAGTCCTCAAAGTAACACCCTTGACTTTCAAGACTCTACAAAGATTTGGGGCAGCATAATTACTTAATGCAACTCCTTTTTTTTTTTTTGATACATAGATGAAGGGGCTTTAAATTGTTCTTGGAAAAATTCCACTATCCTTTAATCCCCCCCCTTTTTTTTTACAGAACTCTTTAAAATCACCCGTGTAGTAAAAATGTTTTAAAATGCACATGAGTAATGAAATCCAAATTCCATTTAGTGGTTATCTTTGAGGAGTTGGGGAAGGGGATGTGACCAGGTGGCGGACACGCTAGACATCAATTGTATTGCTGTTTTATCCTTCAAAGTGAGCAGTCAATACACAGGTATCCACCCGCTCCTACATGCACACACAATACATTGAGAACCAAAAGGAAATCTTTTCTCTGGTAAGAAGATGAATATTAGAATGTTAGCAAGAGAAATCCAGGAGTGTAGCATCTTGCAACAGTAAGTGCTTGGTGCATGTTTGCTGAACCAGTGCAGGCTGGGAAGGGAAGGACGTGGACTCAGAGTGAAAGAGAAGGTGAGTGGGTTGGAAGGAATGTGGGTAGGAGAATATTAGGACCCGATGGTGTGGGGGAAGTTGGGGCACATGCAGGGAGAGTTGGATGGTGGCTGAGCCTCTGCCGTGAACACCAGCCAGGCGCGCGACTCGCTCCGTCCCCCGGCTGGAAAGCGTTTTTGGCTGTGTTTGGAGAATTCCTTCCACGGGAAGGTCATGTTCTAGGGCTGCCCATCAAAGTGCCTTCAGTGTTTCCTGAAAGAATGATTATTGCAAAGAGAAAGAGAATGCATTTGATGTCCTGTTGTTCCTTCCAGAAAGTAATTAAAAGATGGCGATCAGTGTTATGATGAATGGTCTGCTTTATATTAATGACCAACACACAATGAAGTGTTGGAGATTGCACCATACGTCTTCGCTGTTATTGTTTGTGTGGATGGCGGGACTCTCAGAAGTTGGAATTTTAGAGTTAGCAGACAGGAAAATGCTTTTTGTTTGCTTTTTTTCAAACCCACTTAAAACTGGTTATTCCACAAAGTCTGCCGTGCTCCGAGTCCCTTTGATGCTGCCCAGTGGGCACAGCAAGCGTCACCAGGCAAGTTCATTTTTAAGCCAGGGCTTTGTGATTACCATCGCGTTGCTGCGCTGCTCGTTTGGACCGGCCTTTCCTAGACAATGTTGAATCAATCAGCCCGAAAGAGCCCTGCTTCCCCAGCCCTTTTGTTGGGAGTGAGTGAGCTGGGGACCCCAAGCACTAGGAGCAGATTATCCAATAAGCAGGGAAAGCACTGGCTTACTTGTGCTTACCAATTTGTAGTGAATAATTTTACATGATTTCACCACATCAAAGGGTCTCTGGTTTCTTAACTCTTTCCTAGTCCCACGGGACCTTCCTACAGAAGCAATGCCTCTTTTCAAATGTATAATCTCTAGTAGGGTTGGATAAGGAAGACCGAAGAAGAATTGATGCGTTTGAATTACGATGCCGGAGAAGGATATTCAAGAATTTGGAGAGAATATTGAACGTACGGACTACCAAAAGGACAGACAACTCTGTGTTGGAAGAAGCAGGGCCAGGGTGCTGGCTAGAGGCAAGGATGGCAAGGCTTCCACTTACACACTTTGGACGTATTGACAGGAGAGACCAGTCCCTGGAGAAGGACAGCATGCTTGGTAAAGTGGAGGGGTACCAAAAATGAGGAAGGCCCTCAACCAGACCGACTGACACGGTGGCTGCAACAATGGGCTCAGTCACGGGGACAATTGTGAGGATGCTGCCGGACCGGGCAACATAGCCTTCTGTCACTATGGCTTGGAGCTGACTCGTTGGCGCTTACCACCACCACAGGGCGGGGGCACCCACTCAGTGTGGATGCACGTGTGTTTACTAATCTGTCGCGCTCACTCTTGCTTGCTAAGTCTGGAGTGACCCTGTGAAGCCGTTCGTTACTGACTCGTAAGTGAACGCAACGAAACCCACGCTTCCCTCTTCTAAGCACCTGGTATTCCAGGGCCGACGAGTTGTCTCTCGTGTCTTCTTTCCTTATTTCATTTCATTTTGTCCTCTTCCTCATCAAAGAATGGCAAAATGAAATGGCAAAGTAACAGAGCAAGAGCTTGTTTTGCTTGCTGATGGCTCTGATCCTCGTTCCCCGCCCCCACCCTCCCAACACACACACACACACACACACACACACACACACACACACACACACACACACACACACACACAGTGTCCCCCGGAGGTCCGGAGGCCTGACTGAAGGCTATGGTGCTGCCTCTGCTGCTTGTGATGGTCCCTCTGTGTCCACCGCTAGATGGAGGGAGAGGTGAATGAGGTCTGCTTCCAGCTACCCTCACTCTGTGCTTCCAGATTAGGGGGTCCTTTATGGGGCTTAATGTCCCATTGGAATTTGAGGATATTTTAGGAAATGTTGAGGGGGCTGAGAAAAAGTTCACTGCCATTGTGTCGAATCTGACTCATAGCCACCCTATAGGATTTCTGTGGGTTTCTGAGACTCGAACTTTTTATGGGACCAGAAAGCTTCATCTTTCTCCCTTGGTGATGTTGGTAGTTTCAAACTGCTGACCTTATGGTTAGCGAACCAACACATCATGCACTGTGCCATCAGGGCTCCTGGTGAGAAAAAGCAGTGTGGTATAAATAAGGCGATCCCACCATTTTCCAGGGTGGTGCCCAATTTCATGTGGTTTTAGTCTTTTCAATTAAAAAGGCAGACTCAACACCGACACTGATAGAGGGTATGTATTTTGTGTGTGATATAGATGTATCTATACACACCCACGCACATACATATACAAATATGCATAGCTAAGTGTCCACAATATGTTCTGGGAAACAGGAAGCTATGTGACTTGGGTTGTGTGAACTCCATAACATGGGCAGGCAGTCCCTTTATAATCTGTAGCTAAATCCTTTAAAATGTTATTATATTAAAATCTCTCATCCATGGTCCTGGAATCAATTTCACTTCTTGGCAAGCCCACACGTACAGGGTGGAACTGCTCCATGGGGCGTTCAAGGGTGTGACCTGCCAGCAGCAGTTTGCCAGACCTGTTTTCCGAAGTCCCTTTAAATGGGTTCAAACGACCAATTTGGGGCTAAGTAGTAGTAGTCTAGTGCAGTTTTGTGGTTATGTGTTGGGCTATGAACCACAAGGTCAGCAGTTTGAAACCACCAGCCACGCAGAGGGAGAAAGACAGGACTTTCTAGTCCAGTAAACAGTGACAGTCTCTTAAGTGCACATGGGGCAGTTCTGTGTATCCATTGGGTCACTATGAGCTGGCATAGATGCGATGGCGGTGCGTAAGAGTGAGTGGGTCCAGCGCTGCTTCATCATTTCAGCCTCCTCGAGTGGTACGGTAGAAGGACAGTGACACAGAGGGAGACCCTTGACGGTGGATTGACACAGTGGCTACACGAATGGGCTCTGATGTAAGAATCGTTGTGAGGCTAACACAGGGCCAGGCAGTGGTTCAGTCTGTAGTACCATAGGGCTGCTATGAGTTGGAACCAAGTCAACAATACCAGAAGAACCACCGTGAGGATGGGGCAGGACCGACAGATCTTTGTTCTGTTGCACTTAGGGACACTATGAGTTGGAACCGAATGCATGGCACCTAATGACGATCGGTCCTTACAGATGTAAACAGATATACAGACATACGTATATTTTTGAGTTGTAGCTTTAATTGCAAAACTCTTCTTTAGGATCTTGTGGATCTTGTGACTAAGGACAGGTGTGGTCCAGTAAACACTGGCGGGGGGCCTTGGTGGTTCAGTGGGAGAATTTTGCCTTGCACGTGGAAGACTCGATTCCTGTGGAGGGCACCTCATGGCATTCGCCTCCTGTCGGCCAGTGGAGGCTTGTGTGTGGGTAGGATACTGAAAAGAGAGACATGGCCGTCTGCTTCCGACAATCAGCCGATGGTGGGGATGGGGCAGGGCCAGGCAGCATTCGGCTCTGGGGCCGGGGGTGGGGGTGGTCTAGACAAGAGTTACCAACAACAGTGCCCACTGGGGAAATTGCTCTCATGGTTCTAATTTCTTCAGTGACCATGACCAAGTCACTTACCACCTCTGGTATCTGGTGATTTTACCTGCCTAACAGGATCCAGGGCCACAGCAGTTGGCTCTCAGGAGCTGTGTTTGAGGGAGCTCAATGCCAGGCTCTTCCAGAAGCCTCAGTCTTGATGCTTGGTCTTGTCCTTGCTTCACCTCCGCCCATTGTACAGTGCTCTTGGGTTGTGTGCTGGCCCCAGCGTAGCAACCTCCATCCTGTCCAATCTCTTGCTGTAATCCGTGTGCCTTCCTTTCTGGAACTGAAGAGACTTGTAGGCCATGCGAGTTTTCACATGTATTGATCTCCGCTGTTTGGCACAGTGCCAAGAAGATCAACAATAACAAATTGACTGAAAGGAAATACACCCATATCCTAACACCAATGTCTCGCCAATGATGAAATAACGGGGAGTCTTACAAATATGATTGCTTACACGATTCTGAAATGGTCATGAATCAGTACCTGGTCCTTAGCGAATCAGAATGGTAAAGCGATCATGGGGATTTCTTTGAAGTATTCAGGGGCTGAGAGGCTCTCAGAAGAGTATTTCATGGACCTCCGCGCTGAAGGCCAGCGCAGCCCCCTCTGCTCCAGCTCGTGGGGTGCAAGAGCTGCTGGCGCTGCTGCCTGGATCGCTCACAAGCCCAGCCCACACCGCGCTGTCCGGCGTGAGTCCTCTGGGGTTTCACGTTAGTCAGGTACAACCGACATCTGCCTCGAAGGTTTCCTATACTACATGGCGCGGTAGCTGGCAGGTACTCTCCTCCTCCTCCACGATGCTCTCATGGGAACGGGGCTAAGCGATGCAAAGTCAAAGAGCCAGAGCGTGGTACATGTCTGTAATCTGGCTAGGCTCAGGATTTCTCTTCACTCAGAGAGAGGAATCACACTTCCAAAACTGGTAAAGGAGAGCACACAGTCAAGAATTGCTGAGTAGGGGGAGAGGTGGTGTTTGCGAGAGGACTTGACCCAGGGTTCGGGTGGGGTCTGGGCCTGGGGGCCAAGAAGCAGCTGTGGAAAAGCCTGGCGGAGGGGTCAAGTTTGCCTGTGTGTTTGGTTTGTCCGCTGTAGGACAGTGAGGGATGGGTGGGAAGATGGTGGAGGGGCGGGGGGAGTCCAGCCTAGATTGTAAAGCCAATTTCTGGAGACTGGGAAATTAGAATAGAGAGGTGGGTGGGCCAGGTAGGAGGACTTTGCGGTTGGGACAAAGGTGGCAGGGTGTGCAACTCTAGGGTGTGGAAGTGATGTCACTGCCTGGGCCCACAGGCTGCTTGTTGTCTCCGTCCAGGAGGAGGCCCATCAAGGGTTAGGAACTTGAGCCTGGCTCACACTGCCCGATCTGGCTCTGAGATCTGTGACTTGGGGCAATTAATTATGTTACCTTTGGAGTCTCAATTCCACCATCTGCAAATTGGGTATAACAATAGGCCTTTCGCATAGCATTACTCTGAAATAAAGTCAATATTCATGCTACTGTTTAGCATAGTGCCTGGTCTCTTACATGCACTTAATACACAGATGTTCTATGTAAGTTAATATCAATACCCATTTCATCAGTATGGTTTTTTTAAAAAAAAGATGAATTATTATTTTAAATTATTTCAAAAAGACAGCACATGATTCCCTTAAGGAGGTGAGTTTTAAGAGTGCTTCAGGCAGGTCTTGGTTAGAAAGACCCACTGGAGTCTCACCCTTCAGGCAGACTGACTGTCATTTAGCTTTTGTGAAATATTTACCTTGGTTGGTTACTCAACTATAATTTTTGGTCATTATCCCCCTCAGCTCAACCAGGAAGATTAGTTTGTTTATCTTATATTGCAGAAGACAGGGAGCTATAAACACAATGCCATTCAGTGACAACATCCTTCCGTTAACACTCACCACAGTTATCAGCCAAGCTTCCCCTCAGGGGACGAAGCAAGCAAGGGGTGTGGGGGGTGTGTGGTGTGGTGTGGTGTGGTGTGTGTGTGTGTGTGTGCGCGCGCGCGCTGACGGCCAAACTAGCCTTGGAGAGGAAGGAGGAAGAGGAAGCTAGGATTCAGGAGATTTCTTCTCAGCTAAGGATAGACCCAGTCCAGGAAGGGGATCAGGAATGACCATGATCGATCGGGTTGTCAGAGCCAACTCCAATGCCTCTCCTGCTTCAGAGCGCGGAGTCTTGCTTTAGATGTGACTGATTACAGTGCAAATGCCTTTGGGGGGTGCAATATTTTAGTGCCATACCAGAATTGTATTCAAGGCCAAAGGACAATTTCCTGAAACTTGGCTGCAACCGTGGCATTCGCATGTGCCTGACGTACATGACTTTTGAAAACTGACAATAGTGAGCTGAGACGGTCCCCGGGGGATGTGACGCATGGACAGGCAGGTGCACACAGCCGCTCGATCCGGCTCCACTGTCTTTTGTCCCTCAGTCTTTACCACGCTCCAGCCGGAACACCACTGGAATTCAACTGGACGTACCTAAAAGAAAGGCGGTTGACACCAATACTCTTGTGGGACACTGGCAGGACCAGTGACCACTTCAGAGGCTGCCCCTGGGTCCCTGTGCGCTGAAAGTCATCAGCTAGAAAACCAGACAGGTGGCAGTGGCCAGGGCCGCTGTGCCTCTGAGAGGGAGGGATGCAGGGAGGTCTGAGGAAGAAAGGCGGGAAGCCACACAGAGCCCTCTTCCCCGCCCTCCCCCTACGCTGTGCTCAGAGTACAGCTTCCATCCATCAGGTGTGCCTATAGGCACTAGGCAGGCAGGTTCCTTTCTACAGCCCTGCTGTGAATCAGGGGTTATCACTGGACGTGGCTAACTGTCTGAAGCCACAGCTCCAGGGCTGACCACTATGCTCTCTTCCCGACCCTCTGCTGCCGACCACAGTTTGAGGAGTGTGTGACTCCCTCTTCGTACCAAAAAAGCCTTTTCCCTCTTAATTTCTTAGGGTGCTTGTAACAAAATCCCCCAAAGTGGTAACTTTAAAGAGCAGAAATGTATCCTGTCAGAGTTTGGGGCGGCTCCAGGAAAAGCCCTTCCGCTGTCAGGAGTCTTGGCGTGCGCTGGCTTCCTTGGTTTGCAGATGATTCCTCACAGGATTTGTGTCACCAAGACATCTGTGTCGGTCTGGGTTGACTAGAGAAACAAATTCACAGACACACACTGTGTATGAGAGAGAACTTTATAGCTAAAAGTAATTGCATATTAAGAAAACATCCCAACCCAGTCCAGATCAAGTCCATAAGTCTGATATTAGCCCATATGTCCGATACCAGTCTGTAAATTCCTCTTCAGACTCACACAACACCTACAATGATGCCGAATGCA
Source organism: Tenrec ecaudatus (assembly GCF_050624435.1). NCBI lineage: Eukaryota > Metazoa > Chordata > Mammalia > Afrosoricida > Tenrecidae > Tenrec > Tenrec ecaudatus. The sequence goes on along the minus strand of NC_134542.1, from coordinate 115,127,829 downwards.
GGAAGATCACAGGCCAGTGGGTGGAAAGTCTTGTGGGTCCAGTGGTGGTGGAAGCTCGCGTGAGTCTCCATGCTTGGGTCTCAGTGTTTCCAGTTCACTGGCTCTATTAGCATAGCTTCCTGTAGCTTGTCCACTGGAATGTCTTGTAGGGAGACCAAGAGCGAGAGTGTCTGCTCTCCAGTGAGCTGTTTATCTCCTTCCTGCCTCCAAATGCGGTCATCAAGCTGCGACCACCCTGATCGACAGGCTAGACGTCACCCCTTCGCAAGTTGACAGGAGATTATATGACTGCCATACCGTTCATATGTATATCTCTTTGTACCTCACAGGAGGTACGAAGACCCCACTCAGAAGGGATTTAGTTTAAGACCCAGCTAGGTGGCAACAACTTGCGGGCTGGGGCAATTTCTCCAGGAAGCTGTATATGCTCTAAACCAGCGGCCAATATATGGTGCTGTGTCTCCAATAGCCAGAATTCATGGGTCCAGGAACCAAGGGGTGGAAGCTGGAGTGGCACCACTCACTATTACTCCTAGTGATCCCCTTGCAGCATTTTTGCTTCCGGTCCTAGCAACCCTGTGTTCCTCAGGCCTGGAGGTCCTGGTCCTGAAGAAAGGAACTCTCCCACCTGGAAACACAGCACGGATCCCACTGAACTGGCAGCTGAGAATGCCCCCTGACCACTTTGGGCTTCTCGTGCCTTTGGATCAACAGTTCAGGAAGGGTGACACTTTACTGAGTGGTGTGATTGATCCTGATTCCTGAGGAGAAATTGAACTGGTGCTACATAATGGAGGCAAAGAAGAATATGTCTGGAATCCAGGAGATCCCATAGGCTGACTCTTAGTGTTACCATGCCCTGTGATTAAAGTAAATGGTAAGTTACAGCAACCCAATCCTGACAGGACTTATAATGACCTAGACCCCTTAGGAATGAAGGTCTGGGTTACCCCACCAGGCAAAAAAACCACAGCCAGCTGAGGTGCTTTCTGAGGGTAAAGGTAATACAGAATGGGTAGAAGAAGAAGGTAGTTCTACCTATCAGTTAAGACCATGTGATCAATTGCAAAAGTGTGGTTTATAATTGTCAGTGTATTTTTTTATGTGCTTATTGCATATCTTTCCTTTGTTCAGATATGATAGATCAAATACAATTGGACTCAGTGTGTTTTCATTTATATGTATGATAGATGTTTAATGATAAGTATAAGTGTGATTTCATTAATGTCCTGAAATTATATATGGCTAAAGAATTGTGTACAGGTCCTGAGTTGGCAAGGGGTAGATTGAGGTTTATCGTGCCAACCTGGGCGATAAACACATGTGGGATTAATTGAAGGGCAGAGAGATAAATGGCTCAGCGAGCCTCACCTTTCTTTTCTCTTACTCTTTGATCATCATACCAGTGTGTGTCTGCCTTGCTTGTTCTGTTCCTCAATTTGCAAGCTACACTACCTGTGGGACACCTAACCTGTGGGACACCTAATCTGTGGACTGTGTCGCTGTAATTTGAGGTTCCTTCACGACCTGCTTCGCCACACCATTGGAATTTACATCTCTTAAGCTGGGGACTGTCGGACTCTGTCATCTGGCTGACTGTTGGTGACTTGCCTTGCTGTTTGCTGCCTGTGCCCGGGTAGTCTGAATTGCTCTACAGAGGACTACCCAGCGGCCCTCAAGACTTGAAGAACTGCCAGCGTCTCACAACTGTCTCACGCGAGTGAGTTGCACTGAGCCATTTGTACTGCTCTATAATTTAATTAACTGTTTATTTCTTATGTTATCTATCTACCTGTCTGTATAAGTATATAGAAAATTATTAACATTCTGATTTTGTTTCTCTAGGGAACCCAGTCTAACACACCATCTAATCTATCTTCTTCCCTCTCCCTCTTCTTTTAATGAAAGCCATCCTACTGGGTGTTACGTAGTAGCTCATTGTGACTTTGATTTGTGTTTCCTTAATGACAAGTTATATTAGTTATATTTTCAGGTGGACACTGGCCAATTTGTGTTTCTTTGGGAAGATACCAACTTCTGTTATTTGCCCATTTTTCAATTGGATGGTTTGCTTTTTTCTTGTTGAGTTGTAAGTGATTCTTGATCTTAAACCTTTATCAGCTGTAGGATTTACAAATCTTTTCTCCCATTCTTTACGTTATCTTTTTACTTTTGCTTTCTTCATGTCATTGATTTACAAAAGTTTTAAGTTTCCATAAGTGACTACTTATTAAATTTTTTTGTTTCTCGTGCTTTTGATGTATAATCCAATAATCCATGGCCCAAACCAAGGCTATGAGGATCTACCCCTGTGCTTTATTTCTAAGAGTTTTTTAATTTTGGGATCTTAAATTTTGGCAATCGATCCATTTTGATTTAATTTTTGAGGTAAAGTGTGGGATGATCCCAGCTTTGTTCATCTGCACGTGCCAAGTGCAGTTGTTCCAGACTGGGAAACTCTTATTTTCCCCGTTTCTGGAATTTCAATCTCATTTCATTGGTCTATTTTCCTTTCTTCTACCAGTGCCACACAGTTTTGATTACTGTAGCTTGAGAGTCCGTTTTGAAATCAGGAAGTATTTGTCCTCCAACTTTGTTCTTTTCAAGATTGTTTTGACTGTTCAGAGTCCTTTCCAGTTCTTTCGGCGTTTGAAGATTAGCTTTCCCAATTATACAAAAAGAGGCTTTTGGAATTTTAAATAAGAATTTTATTGAATCTTTTGATCGCCATTTCCTTTGAGAAAGAAACGTGCTGTGCTCCAAGCCAGCTGTGGCACTCAGCCTCAAGGCCGTGTAGCTTCCATTTGTTGTTCTTCCTGACACATGTACATTTTCTCTTCTTCTAGAAACTCTATTCTAGTTTTCCTCTCGGTCAACATCTTTCCCCATGTGGGCCCCATGGGGCTGACCCTGTCCTCTGAACTATGTATATGACAGGCTTGGGCCTTTGGATCATGGTTCTTATTTCAAAGATGGATACTTAAAATGGGCTAATTTAGTGTATTCGCTCTGGGAGTTTAAATAGAAGCATTGGCAAAGAGGTACTTCTTCTCTTGAGGCTACTAAGGTGATAAACCAGAAAAGGTTGATTTATAGCTAAATGAATCGATAGGAAGGGATTGTCAAGAAATAAAGTAAAACCAAAAGGTAAAGAGGCATATTCTTGAAGACATTATTTGAACACCTGTATTCAACTTTTCTGAAGATGTGCTCTGAGGTTTTTTTTTTGTTTTTGTCCCCCCAGTTGTATGAGCTAGTGAATTATCTTTTTGGTTATGCCATGTTGAGTGAGGATTCTTGTCTCTTGTAGCCTGAAGAATCCTAGATAAGAACGGCCACATTCTAGATCATAGAAAAGTTGCACAATTAAGTTTGCATACATACTCTTTCCTGATAATTGTACTTTTGCAGACCAGTTTTTGGTATATCACCAGCTTGCTGCCTATCTAAAGACCAAAGATATCTTGGGTGATAGGGAAAGATAGTCTTTCCACATGGTCAATATCTTTGGCTGTTGACCACCTGGACCCAGAGGTGAGAATCAGAGGGAATGTTAAGGTTAAGTGCTTTCCTGAGCCAACATTTTCTAGATAACATGCACTTCCCTATTTTATCTACGCAGTGAATAATCTCCAGGCCAATATTTCCCCTCCGGATATGTGGAAAAGCTGTAGAAATCATCTTCTGTGGTAGAAGGTGAGGTGTACCATGAGTATTGCTGCTAGGAATCTGAAGCATTTCAGAAGAAGATTATTAAATTCTGAAATTAAAATTTTAGTATTGACTTTAACTTAGAAGACAGCTCTTCTAACCCCTTCCTTTCAGAGGAAGAAAGGTCCAGAAAGACAAAGAAGCCTTTTTTAAGGTGGTAAGCTAGATACTTGTGGATTTCTATCAGTCTAATGAAAGGAGAGGGCTGTGGGTCCCTGGCCCCTGGGAACACCCACCATAAATGAGGTCTTACAGTGTTAGGACTCTGGTTACAAGTGACAAGAATCCAGAAAAAGAGGAATTTCCTGTGCTCGCAGCTAAATTGTCCAGCAGTGGGTATCGCTTTAGTAGAGATGGGTCGATGAGGTCATAGTGATGTCCTAAACATGAGGGGTATTTTTGTCCTTAGCAATTGAGCTGTTTCTCTCCATATTGACTTGACTCCCACAGCAGGTGCTATCCGTAGCGTGGCTTCTGTAAGCAGTGAGATTGTATTCTTCTAGATGAGCAATTCTGGTTGGTGAAGAGTTTTTAGTTCCCAATATTTCCAGTGCAGTCCCAGGGCTGATGGCGATGAGCTCAGAGGACAGTGGCATGCCTACCCGCAGGATGACCACGGGAGTGGCAGTGCTGTCCCAGCCTCGTCTGTTCCTCTAGAGCAGCGGTTCTCAATCTGTGGGCTCTCGGCTCCTTTGAGGGTCGAATGACCCTTTCACAGGGGTTTCCCAGTTCATAAGAGTAGCAAAATGACAGTTATGAAGTAGCAACAAAAATAATTTGATGATTGGGGGGGCACCACCACATGAGGAACTGTATGAAAGGGTTGCAGCATTAGGAAGGTTGGGAACCATGGTTCTAGAAGATCGGGGTTGGGTTGTCTCCCTTCAAATCACCTGGACTGAGACCGAGAAGTGGGGAGGAGAGGAACCCGAAGGAGGAAGTGATAGGTACCCACTCCCCTTGTTTTTTGGCCAGAAGGGGGCTTGGGCAAGGCCAGAGTTTGAATCTCAGGGACCAAGTTCCAGGGCTTCGTAATGTTATCTAGCCATAGATTTGAAAGTTGTTTTTTCCATGTAGCAGTGTAATCTCTGAGGTTTTGCTCCATTTCAGACATACGGTTTTGTAGAAAGGGGAGAATTTCGTGTTGCTGGGCTCTTGCAACCTGGGATCTCTCCGTATCAGCCTTGTGCCTCCATTTTCTGGACGGGGCGTGTTAGTGCACCAAGCCCAGAATATCTCAGACAAATATCTGCATTGTTTGTGGTGTAATTGTGACTTCCTTTCTTCCAATTTAGTGTTTTGCCCGCTTTTACTGTCTGGGTCATTTGATACTACATCTGGCACTTCCTGTTTTTGCAGCCTCTGACTCTAGCGAGCTACCGGACTGTAGAAAGCGGGGATCAGCTTCTTCAGAAGTGACACTGGCTTCAGTCACTTGTTTTGCTGTACTAATTGCAATTTGCGTAAGAAAGGCTGTCAGGTGTCTGCTGGTTTTCTCAGAGGCTGCCACTTCCCCCTTGATGAGCTTTTGTTTTTCAGCTGTTGGGACTTTCTCCCCCTAGTGTGGAAATGGTAGGGGTGGGTGTCCAACATCACCACCATAGAGAACAATTCGACAGTGGTTTTCTCTGGATGAGACAGGACTTCAGTCCCCCCAGTCTTTGTTCCGTGAGCCTAGTTCTCAGAAGGAACCAAAGGCTTAACTGCCCTCCTGGTGTCTCTTGTCTCTGCCCAGTCCTTGGTCTCAGAGTAGCTGGTGCCAATTGACAGCCGTTAGTCAGCTCATCAAAGACGCTGCTAAGTGCAGGTGCCCTTATTCTCTCCTAAGAAAGAGGAATTAAAAAAAGTTTTATTGACATGTAATTAATGTATCATACAATTCAATTGTTTCATCATATTAACAGAGTTGAGCAGCCACCACCACAATCAATTTTAGAACATTTTCCCTTTTGTCCTTGTTATCAGGCCCTCACTTTTCCCCAACCTCCTCTGCCATCGCCCTAAGAAAGCATCAACCCAGTTGATGTCTAGATAGATTTACCAATCCTGAGTTTCATAGACAGAAAAGTATACCAAATAATAAATAAATGAAATTGAATAGCAAACACACATAAAACCCAACAATAACAAAATAAAAGAGAAGAATCTCAATTGAAAAGGAAAGCAGGAAATATTGAAAACTAGAACAAATTTAGAATGGGTCAAAAGGAAGATCATGGGATAAGATGTTGATATGCAGAAGGATAACTCCATCTGCATTAACCTACTTGCCGACAGAAAGGCCATTCATGCCCCTGGTCAATGGTCAGAGGGGACGCACAGGAGCCTCAATCCATGTGGGGATCCTACAAATGAATTTTGGATTTTCATTGTCATCCATGGCCTTCTGAAAACTAGTTGCTCAGAGTTTTAGGTTGAATATAATTCCTTCATCTGATCTTGGATTTTATTATTTACAATCCTTGGATCACAAAGTCTGGTGTGCTTCCTCTGTGTGAACTTAGATGACACAGTAAAGAAATGTTTTATTCATTAAAATTTCACACAAGTTAACCTTTCTTTCCATAGACTGGCACGTTGAAGGAAGAAGCTAGAGTTCTAAGCCATTTATATCGAGGAATAGAAGATTTATAATATTCTTTACTCAGCTTCCTGGCCTACTGGGAAGAGGAACATTGCTGGTCTGAACTGTGTACGTATATCTAGGGTGCTAATTACGAAGTTGGTGGTTCAAAGCCACCAACCGCTCCACAGGAGAGAGATAAAGCTACATGCTTCTGCAAAGACGTAGTCCCCAAACCTTATCTTCTGCAGGTTGCCAACGAGTTGGACTTGACTTCCCAGTAGTTGGTTTGGTGAATTTATTTCTTTTTTGCTCTAGGAAGAGAATATAGGGAATTTTTGAAGATAATAGACAGGGAAAGAGATTGGTTCTGACTAAACCAATAGTTATCCATCAAAAATAGACAAAGACACATTTGTGACATAGCACTCAGCGCCTTCTCCATAGGAAGCTTTTGCTGAGCTACCGGAAAAACATTGCCACGGGATTAGCCGGAGCTCTTACTTGAGCACGTGTGTGGGACTAGAACTGCATTCCATGATGTCTTCAATGGCTGGGACTTGTGGAAATCATCAGGCGGATGGATGGTCATTGCCCTTTGATGGAACCCTAATGTGGGATCAGTGTCCTCACACCTGCTTTCTCGTTTTGTCCACGCAGTAATCGCGGCAGTTGGGTATTATAAGCATGAATGAATACGGCAATATGGTCCAGAGAGGTCAGGTAACTTGTCTGAGGACGCAGAGCTCAGGCATCCTGTGTGTGTTCTCAGTTGCTGCCCGGGAGTCCGTCTGTCTGCGATCTTGCGTGTGCAGAACGCAACTGCTCCCTAGGATGTGAGCACCAGACACGACGAGTCAGACTGGACTTGATGGCTGTGAGTTTGGTTGGAGTCTGGATTTTCTTCTGGGCGAGTTTGGACCCTCTGACCTTTGGGTTAGTAATTAAGTCCTTGGCCAAAGGAAAGGCACCTCCCCCCCCAGGAATATGTTGAATATGCATGTAAATCTGTTCTAGGAAGCCTTCGTACCTGCTCTCCAACTCGACCCACACAACGCACGTGTCACCCCAACCCGGGACCCCAGCCTTCCCCGTAAAGATTCGATTTTCTCTGGGAGGGTGCCTCGATCCTCCATGAGGACGTCCAGAGGCTTCCTGTCCTCATTTCTGTCCCTTTCCATGTCTGTCCCCGACCAGACCCGGCCTCCTGGAGGGTGTGGCCTGGACCACCTGCCCCTCTTCTCAGAGCTGAGCTTGCGGGGCTCGCAGCTGACCTCCAGCCAGAATTGGTTACCCTTAAATGCCAGGCCGCCCCGTGGGGCTGCAACCAGGGCTTACCACACGCTGTCTCCCCTCTGCTATCTCGGGATCTCGTGACAGGCGTCCTGCCAGTGTCTGTGGCCGGTGGACTCCACCGCCCTCTGAGTTATCAGCACCCCACGTCCTTTGACTTATCTGTATCTCACCTCACTGTCAAGGTTACCCGGTGTCTGGTGTGGGGCCCACATCCCGCACACCCACCATATGGTACAAAGACCCTACAATGTCTGGACAGACAGATTCTCCAGAGCTCTATGGCTGGGTCCTACCATGGCCACAGTCACACAGAAGCTTCCCCATATATCCTCAAGCATTCCACACATACCCTCATCCATCCATTCGTTCCCAGCCTGAGTAGCTGGGAATTCAATTTGTGTTATAATCCAGCCGTTCCTAGATGGCGACTCTGGGCTTAGTTTTCACCCTCTCCGCTCTGTGGCTCCAGGAAATAAGAATCTCTAACAGGGCAGTCTAGACTCCTTCAAGTCGTTTATGCAATACTTGTCCTGGGAGTTTGAAACTCTAGCTCATGTTTTTCCTTCTTCGTCTGGGGACACGAGGAAGGACCAGCCAACTTCATTACACTTGGCCATCGGACAAGTACGTGTACTTGTTTGCACGTCTATATTGCGACACCATGCCTCGGACTAGCAGTATTCGCTCCACTGCTACAAAGAGTTATCAGGGCTTTTATGTCTAATCACAGTAGAGAAACTGTTCCAGAAACGATGGGTCCAATTCAGAAAGCGCACCTTGAAGGACCCTGGGCTAACTAGACAAACAAAAAATTCACAAGTGAGCACAAGAGTTTCCTAGAACTGGATTCCCCTCAGAATCACCAGGGAAGCTGGTTATCAATTGCTGGGCTCCACTTAGGATTTAGGGAAGCAGGCTCGCCAGGAGCAGGACTTTGGAATGTCCCAGGGTGGTAAGGACTCGACTAGGAATGGGAAAGTTGGCAGTTCGAATCCACCTAGAGTTGCCTCAGAAGACAGTCCTGGCAATGATCTGCTTCCAGAAGACCCTCACCTAAAATCCCTGTACCTGTCGGGCCAGGATGAGTCCAAACTGACTCGTCATCAGTTGGTTTGGGGGGAACGTCTAGTCCAGCACCTCACTGCACAGTAAATTCTCTGGAAAACTCTAGGGACCAACCCAGAGGTTCGTCAGGAGGGGAGTTGTGTCCTGTCTTCGCTTTCTCCTTTGTGTTTGGGTTCACAAAGGATGAAACTAAATCTTCTGCAGGGTTTGCTTCATCCTTGGGTCCTCTGTTAATAAGTGTGCCGGCAGACTGTCCTCTCCCCGAAGACAGGGGCCACATCTGTTTCCTTCACTGATGTGTCCTCAGTGACTACCTGGCAGTGGCACCTGGCATCCAGGGGGTGCCCGCAGCTATCAGTGAAATAGTGAATGAATGATGAGTGGTCTGAGCCCCTTTCTTGCTGGGTGACCCCATCAGCTGGGCATTTTCATGACAGTGTCTGTCGAAGGAACCTGGGTGTTAGAATGGGGTACGCAGTGGGCTCCGAACTATCAGGTCAGCAGTTTGAGACCACCAGCCACTTTCTCTGCGGGGAAAGATGATGCTGTCTGCACCCACAAAGAGTGAAGAGTGACAGACAGACACTTCTGTGAGTCAGAATGAAGCCGTGGCTGTGAGAAGCCTGTGAAGGGGGTAAAGCTGGGTCGGAATGAGGCAGATGGGGGGAAATCATCTAAGAGGAGACTCGTTCTAAGCCCCACAGGGGCTTCCTCATGGCCTGGTCTGGGAAAGAAGGGTGGGGGTGGGGGGCTGGAGCTAAGTCTAGAGGGGAAGATACAAGGTGAAGAATCTCGGGGCACAAGGGGGCGTCACGCTTCGGAAGGGTTGAGTTCACCGAAGATGGAAACTGGCTTGTCATTCAAATGTCAGTTGACCTCCTGGTGGTTCCAGCGAGGTCCTGCAAGCCTCAGCCCCACCCCTTCCCACTAACTGGCCCACCAGCGTCCCTCAGAGAGAAGCCGTCCATCAAGGGATTCCCCTGGGAGGGCTGAGGGCTTTTTTTCTGCGAATCTATTATGAGGCTCCATTTTCAACACAGATTTTGTCAAATTCAGGCTGTCAACCGCACAGGCCCTGAAAGCCCATCCCAGACCCCTGGGGACAAGCGTGTGGTGGGCGTCCTTGAGGGCTCTGCTGAGTGTCTGTGTTGATAAGAGGGACAAATGAGGCGCAGCCACCTGGGCTGGGTACCCATTGTGCTAGTCCACGCCGTGCTCCTTATACTGGCCCGTGAGGGGCGCCTGGACAGCTGATAGATACAGTCCCTCCTTTCCCTCTCTGCCACCCCTCATGGGGACACAGAGGAGGCTCGCCGCGGAAGTGGGGTAAGGCTATAGATCGGCTCTGCCACTTAGAAGCTGTGTGACCTTGGGCAGGTTTCTTAATCTCTCTGACTCTGGTTCCCCAGACGGTGGTGAAGATGAGACGGGAGATACACTGCTGAGCAGGGCGCCTAGCATCTGATAATTGCCGTGATTGTCAGCTGTGAAGGCTGTTTTATAAACTCCAACTACTTGGAGTTTTTGCTGGGTTTTCCTCCTGTTGATGCCGCCTGGCCCTTCTTCGCCACTGAGGGTCTCTACTTCTTGCTAAGCCAAGGGGTTCGAAACTGCCTTCAGGAGAGCAGGCCTGAGAGCTAGAAGAGGGCCAGGCTGTGACCCAGAGGGGCCTTGCCTTGTGGGTCATGGCCGCTGCCCTCCAGAAACCTGCCTGGTGAACAGAGGGATGAAGGAAGAGGCGAGTAGTGGCTGAGTGGTCAGCAGGGCTGCTGGGTTACTGGGGAGCCAGGCCTGCCTCCACAGTAATGGAGGGCACCAGCTGCCCTTCCCACTGGCCCTTTAAGCCAGGCCCCTGCCTTGTGAAATGCCAGGGCCACGTGGAAACCCTGACAGCGTGACCAGAGCCACTCCCCGTCAGCTGACAGTCATGCATTCTCAGGTCCATGCCTGTAAATGCCGTGAAAACTTGTTTGTGTGGGGTAGAGTCCACGCTGGGCACCCCAGGCACCTGCCCCCCTCAACACTCTCTTTCAGTCTGTCTCTGTCACACGCACACACACACACACACGCACATTCACACACATACATTTTACTAAAGGCACTGGGCTGCCTAAGCAGCCCAACAGAGTCATTGTTTCCTCGAATGCAGAGGGACATGAAAGGATAGGGATTTGACAACATAGAAGAGGTGAAGAACAAAATAAGGGGGGTGCTGTCAGCCACCCAAACAGATGAGTTTGAAAAATGTTTCCAAGAATGGAATGCCAGATGTGACAAATGTATTAATGGAATGGAAAGTACTTTGAAGGTGATTAGGTTGTTTAGTAAAAAAATTTAAATACATATTTTTGGGAAAAATTACAGTTTTAGGGTACTCCCTCATATATATAAGTATATATATTTATTGATAGAGGCTATATATATAACATATACCTATATATTATAAAACATCTGTTGATAAATTTATGTTTATATATATGTAATGAAACTTCAAAATCTACATGTGATTTTTATTCTCAAAGCACATGTCAATTCAACCTAACCATGTATCAAGGCTTCAGTAGCCATGTGCGGCTTGTGGCCAGCCTACTGGACCCATAGGGCTAGCTAGATGTTAGGCAAGCCCAGCTCGCTGGATCTATCAAGATGGAATGTGAATTTCTGTTGTCTCTGAGGCATTGGTCTGTGGATTTATGGCCTCCCCAACATTTGTGGTTCTTCCACACACTCACTTCTCTCACCCATTCACAATTGCTCTTACTTTTCAAATATCTTGACGCCCAATCACCATCACTAAGGACATGTTAGCATGTTGGCAGGTGGGACCTATAGAGTGTTGGTGCAAAGGAAGGCCTGGCGATTGTTTTCTGTAAAGAGCAGAGTCACGAGAACCCAACAAGGACGTTCCACTTGGTTCCACACGGGCTTCTCCAGAGTCAGAATCAACTTGATGACAACGGGATTCGGCTTTTTGGGTCCTACATATACTCTCCCATATTTCTCCCCCTTATCAAACAGCATAAGTCGTCAACTGCCTAGCAGAAATTTTGTGTGTGAAAAATTGGTCTTGGGTGTGTCTAGTGAGTTTGTTGCAAGAAATAGATACAAGAGAATCCTCTTCTGAAGTCTGAATAGAAATGCTTCGATCATCAGGTAGGCCTACCTCTCCTATTGTTCTGGCAGGTGGCCTGAGGGGATGGGACAAGTTCCTCTGCAAGTCCCTTCACATCAGTTGTTAGCAACTTTTTATAGCCATCAGAATTATCTGGGGAGCGTCTTAAGAATGCATTATGATTTGCTATCAGTCGAAGACGATGGTTCTGGGTATGTGATTTTAATGCACAGAAGAGTTTAGAACTACTGCCTCAAGTCCCCTCCTACAGTGCATAGGCTGGGAATGGCTTTTGAGAACACCAATGTTTTGAGAACTCCAAATTGGAATTTTGTAATTTTAACCACTTGTCTGTCAGTTTGTCATACTGTGGTGGTGTGTGTTGATGTGATGCTGGAAGCTGTGTCACTGGCATTTCAAATGCCAGCAGGGCCACCCAGAGTTAACAGGTTTCAGCAGAGCTTCCAGACTAAGAAGAGACAATGAGGAAGGAGTTGATGCCCCACTTCGGAGGAAGAAGTCTCTGAAAACTTATGCATAACTTCAAAACATTTCCAATACTGAAAGCATAAACAAAGGAAGCAGAACATTGTCAGAGATACTTCCAGAGGATGGACCTTTCAAGTCCCTGAGTCACTGTACCAGAAGAGCCAGTCGACAGTCCAGCATGTCAGGAGGGAGCATGTGAGCAAGAACCAATGGTGCTGAAGGAAGAAGTTCAAGTTGCACTGAACAACTCCAGGAATCAACCCATTGAAATGTTTTGGAAAACTGAAGAAGAATGAGTACTCATTTTTCTATGCCAGGAATTTGGAAGACAGCTACCTGGCCAACTGACTGGAAGAAATCCCTGTTTGTGTCCAATCCAAAGAAAGGTGACCCAACAGAATGCTCAAACTGTAGAATGACATCACTGATCTCACACACACAGAACATGCTGCTTAAGACCATCCAACAGCGGTTGCAGCAGCACACTGACAGGGAATGGCCGGAAGTGAAGGCCTGATTCCGAAAGGGACATGGAACAAGGGATATCACTGCCGGGGGATGGGTCTTGGCTGAGAGCAGAGAGCACCAGAAAGATGTTGTACTTGTGTTTCATTGGCTATGCAAAGACATGCGACTGTATCAATGGTTCTCAACCGGTGGGTCGAGACCCCTTGGGGGGTTGAATGACCCTTTCACAGGGGTCACCCAACTCATAACAGCAAAATTACAGTTATGAAGTAGCAACGGAAATAATTTTATGGTTGGGGCGGGGGGTCACCACAACATGCGAAACTGTATTAAAGGGTCGTAGCATTAGGAAAGTTGAGAACCACTGGACTGTATGGACCGTGATAAACTGTGGATAACCTCGAAAAGAATCCAAGTGCTGGAACACTTCATTGTGCTCATCTGTAACTTGCCCATAGATGTGATAGGTTTATTGTGTCAACTAGGCTACTATGACCACGTGGACAGAGTTTGATCAGGTTGCAGCTTGGTTGGAAAGCAACTGATAAATGAAGATGGTTGGCCTCCTCTATCTCTCTTGCTCCCTGGTGATTGGACCAGCGTGCAGCTGCTGTAGCTAGTTCTCTGCCTCAACTTGTGTGCTACAACCACCTGTGTGGATCCTGTCTCTAGAGATCGAGGCTCCTGCAAGACCTGCTTTGCCATGCTGCTGGTGTGTACATGGCTTGAGCTTGAGGCTGGTGGGTTCTTTGCCGTGCTTTGCTTGAGTTCGAGATCACATCAGGCCTGCTTTGTTAAGCTCCGGTGCTCCTGACTGTTGCTGACCTACCCTGCTGTGTGCTGCCTGCGGGCGGACTCTGCCTGTCTTGCCTGAGGGAAGACCCCACTGTCTACTTCTTGACCTTGGTCCCAGCAGTTACTTCCATGAAAGTGAGTTGAGCTGAGCCCTCTGTACTGCTGTGTGGACTTGTTAGCTGTTATATCCCTTCTCCCTGTGTAACCCTATATATATGTATATATATAATCATAAGTGTCCTGGTTTTGTTTCTCTAGAGCAGGGGTGTCAAACTCAATGAAAATGCGGGTCATTTGGTGCAGCAGGGAAGATTCATGTGGGCCACATCACATTTACAGATTGTGTTACATTTATATTTCAAAGTGAGGCTTCTGGAATATGGATAGGATAATCAAAACTCTGTATAATTGCTTTTATTTAAACATTTATTTTATTTAATGTACCTATAAAACTAAAATTATTCTTTTTTACCTGAAACTTGCCAGCGCTTTCCTCCTATCGTTTTTACTTACTTCTTAAGCTGTGACCGGAAATACAGCAAAGTAACTAATAAAAAACACAAGACGTTGGACAGCTGACAAACGTGATGCACAATCGTAATGGCTTCTCTCTAAAAATGGGACCTAGCGCTGCCGCTAGGTGTCATTCCTAACAGCACAGCACAGAGTGCTCTTTCTAACCTTTTCGCTATTGGGATCTGTTTACATGATGTGACACTGAGAGTGGCAGACATGTCGCTTCCAAACGTCACCGGAACTGAGTCAGCATGTTTACACACGTCCACAGGCCCCCAGGAAAGGCACTGGGCCACGTGTCTACTCGTCTTCAGTAGTTCAAGGGTTAATGAGGGAATTGTGTGTACAATATTGCCTCAATCTCCCCTAAGCGCTATTTTCTTCATAATACTTTTGAATTTTCATTTTATTTCAGCGCCTCATGGGCCACAAAATATTACCTTGGGGGCCACCAGTTCGACACCCTGCTCTAGAGAACCCTGCCTATTGGACCGAGAAGCAGTGTGCAAGCAGAACAGGGGCACACTGCATGGCTTAAAATTGGGAAAGGTGTGAGTCACGGTTCTATCCTTTCACCATGCTTGCTCAGTCTGTATGCTGAACAGATCTTCAGCGAAGCTGGAGTCTATGATTCTCTGCTGTGCAAGGAGGGACTTGTAATCACAGACACAACAACAGGAGAAAAGGAGGCTAAGTACCCTGTTCGCACTTGTCTCCCTCTGATCCCATGCCTTGCAAATGAAAAATAACCAGTACACATCTCAAGTCTACAGAGAGTAAGGGCTATGGAGATGCTTACCATCATTCCTATCACTGGTGAATACACCTTTGGCTTGGGGCCTACCTGAGACTGTTTCCCCCATGAATGAACTCTGCCAAAGTTCTTTTTTTCTCTGCTGGAGTTCAGCAGCACATCCCTCTGAAGAAGTGGAATTTGCTCCTTGAGCCTAATATGTGCCAGTGGCTATGGCCTTATTTGATTTTTGAGGGTGTTATGGATTGAACTGTGTCTCTCCATAAGGAATCCAAAGCATAACTCTCAGAAGCTATAAAGGTGATCTTGTTTGGAAGTAGGGTCTTTGAAGATGTTCGCAGTTAACTGCAGTCATACTGTAGTGGGAGTAGGATGGTCCTAATCCCATCTTAGAAAAGAGAGGAGAAAAGACCTGGAGAGAGCCAGAAGCCAGCCAGTCATGTAACGAAGGCACATGGCATGTTATGGAATGGCTGGGGCTTCCAGATGCTTGGAGAGACAGGAAAGGGTCTTCCCTTGGAGTCTCCTGAGCAAGCATGCCTGGCCGACGTTGACTCCAGACTGATAAGCACCAAACTGGGGGACAGCAAATGGCTGCTGTTGAAGGCCATTTATTTGTGGTCCGTTGTTAAACTCTAGGAAGCTAAGACAGAGGGAAGTACCCACCCCACCCCCCCTTTTAAAAATTAAATGACTCTGAATTGCACTGTTTTCCTACTAAGAGATGGGGAGGCTGCCTCTGGATCAGCAAAGTTTGTGGCATGCGTGGTTTGATCAAGAGAGGGTTTATGCTGAGCTTGCTGTGTGTGCCCTGTGACTGAGGGGTGTAACCAGTTGGAACAGGAAGCACCATGGCACGGAAGGGAAGCTGCTGCGCTAATCAATCATTCTCCATTTGTCAGCCCACCACCTCCGCCCCTGCTCTGTTCTTTTCCTCTCTCCACCCTGCTCAGTGCCCATTGGAGGCAGGCTCTAGAGGACAGTCACACCCAGGCTACCTTCCAGCTGGCTTCCAGTTGGGTCTAGCAAACGGTCAACTCCAGCAGGTGCAGTCTAGGCAATTGCCTCCATGTCATCGGTTCCCTCCGAAGTCACATTAATGCTCTTTCCTCCCTTTCCTCTTTAGCCTCCGATCAGTTAGCAACGTTTTACTCAATCCCTGGGTGCCTTGCCCCCCTTGGGCTATTCCCTTAACTTGGCCCACATTTCTATCAGGGATCCTTGCACGAAAGATTCTTCCCTTGAACATCCGTGAGGGTGAGCCCTGGTGGCGCTGTGGGCAAGGTCTCAGACTGGTAACCGCGTAACGAGTGCTCCAAACCTACCAGCCACTCTGCGGGAGAAAGATGTGATCGTCTGCTCCCCTAGAGATTTACCGTCTTGGAAACTCATAATAGGGTGGCTTAGTGGGTTTCTCAATGGGCTGCTTACCACAAGGTCAGCAGTTTGAACCCACCTGCCACTTCTACTTCTGGAAAGATTGACAGCCTCGGAAATCCACAGGGGCAGTGCTACTCGGTCATGTAGGGTTGGTATGAGTTGCAATAGACTAGCTGGCAGGTTTTGTTTGCTTGTTTTTCATGAGTCTGGTCAACTCATAGCAGTTGGGTAGCTGAGAGGGCCTGCCTAATGTGCTTTTGATGTTTTTGTTGGCATGAAGCCATGTTTTGTGTGTTTTTCAAATGTATTACTAAATGGGGACTAGGATTTCAAAGATGAAGGCATTCTCTGGTAGATTTTAAAGTCAAGAGGAATTGTAAGTGTAAATAAACACTTTACTTTTTTCTTTTGTAGATCCCCAGAAATGTAATCTCTCTTGGCCATCTTTCGTTAGACAGGGTTGTTAAGGAGTGACTCTCCTCTTCAGCTTGAATTTGTAGAATGTCCCCCAATACTTGCTCATAGTTGTAAGGTTTTATGAATTCCACTCCATTTTGAACTGAGGATTTTATGCTATCTTATACTTCTATGGTGTCAGAAGTTACTATAGTCAAGGAGCCTTTAGGGCCTGGTCTCTTAGCCCCTCCAGATGCCTAGTGCAGCCATGAAACTGTCCTATGTTTGTCTTTCAGGTGATTTCTTTGCCTGACGTTCATCGTGTTTGGCCATAATTGAAACAAAGTGAGCGCAAGGGAAAGTTGGCTTTGAAACGGTGGACCCATTGAGGTTAGAGTGGTTTCCTGTCCCCATTAAGAAGAATCCTATCTGTCACCTCCATTGATGGATGACTTTACTTCTTAGAGTTTTGCTTAGTAAAAGGGCATGGCGCTGTATGGGATTCCCACACCCTCCAATGCTCTCCAAGGAAATGACTTATTCTCAGAAGACTCTAGTAATATGGGAGACATATTTTGGGGCCCATGCTTTGAAGTCCATAAATCATTTGGGCTTTGTTTAACCTCCTGGGGGAAGTAGGGCTATGGGAAGGACTGTCGAATTTTCCAAAACATGTTTTGAAAAGAAGCCACCAGAGGAGAAACCATTTGTCAAAAATAAGTCATTCGCCCAATCAGCGCTTTTGTTTCTTGATCTAAGGACTTGAAAACCCCAAAGCCTCAAGCCCAAGTGTGACCCACATGCATTTTATGGTCTATTGACCTAAGGGGCTTCATGGAGCAGCACATCGGGGTTCTCAGGGTTTCACGTGGAGAGCGATGGCGGGCCAGGCGAGAGGGTAGGCAGGCTGAGTTGCTAGGCCTTGGTGCTTGTGACCCTCTCTTTTTGCTCAGTCTTGTTCTCTCTCCGGCTGCCAGCCACATTCGATTGCCTGTGTGCTCAGGAAGTCACTTGGACCCTTCCCCATGGATGTTGATGTGTTCGCTCTTGTCCCACTCTCTGATTGCACATTTCTGACTCTCTTGGCTGCTGTGAACCTGGTTGTGATTCCTTCTCTTTGTCATCCCCTTCCTCGGTCCTTCTGGAATTCAGCCTCCTATCTGGACTCTCAGTTGTGCTTGACCCTCGGAAGCAAAATTTCCCCTTTAGCCTTTGCTCTCCAGAGCCTCACCATTGGGCTCATCCCAGCCTCTACCTTTGGCTCCGCCTTTACCACATGTTGGGGGACCTGAGGGGAGAGGAGGGATTAGATTATTTTCTTGGCTTTAACAATTATAACTGGTTCCCCATGATAAGGGAAATGTTAATTGAAACAATAAAGTACCATTCACATCTTCCAGATTAGCAAAAACTAATTAAGCCTGCTGACAACAAGGAGGGTGAGATGTGGGCATAAGGGAGCCAACTCTCTGGTGGGAGCACTTGGTACAGTCACTTTGGCAATAGCTACTGAAGGCAAAGAGGCTTCCCTGGGCATCTTGTGTTTGTGTGTCTTCATATATGCACACACATAATCATATGCATATGCATATGAGCGCATATGAAAAAGTTCATGGAAACATTCCATTAAAACGTATAGGGAAATTTTTGTACTTCTATTTTTCCATGAGCTTTTTGAAAGCCCTCCTCCCCATACATATTCATTCAAGCTGTGGTTCATTATGGAATTGAAAACCATACTACCCAGCTGTCATATAAGTGAACTGGGCCAACTTTTTATAAGTAAGTACACATTTGAAAAACAATTTTGAGTCCACACTCAAAACTGTGCATATGCATATACTCGCACACATATATTATAGAAGCAAATTCATGCTAAAGTATACAACGACTCTTTAGCACATCTGACACCTTTAATAATTGCCTGTTCAGCCCTCAACCACTGTGGTCATTTTAAAAAGAGTCTGTTTTATCGCTTCTTGGTCTTTTGGCTAAGATCAAATGTAGTAAAGACATTTTATTGTGGTACATATACATTAAATATTTAGCAGGTCAGCATTTTTTATACACAACATTCGATGAGATCGGTTACCTTCATCATGTTATATCACGATCCCCTCATCTCTACTCACTTTCAAATGTTTTCACTACCATTAATCGAAACTCAGTGCCCCTAAGCAAAGGGTCTTGATGTGTTTGGATTTCTCTCCCTCCCCCTGGAAATCATTAACAAAATTTTGCCTTTCGATACTCTGTTTCATGTAAGTGAGCTCATACATTTGTCACGGACTTCTTTCACTCAGCATATTTTCAAAGTTTATCTACGTTGTGGCATGGGCAGGGACTTAATGTCTCTTTATAGCAAAACAATATTCTGTTGTATGTATATACCACAAATAATGCATTTTACCAATACTTTATATATATTTTTACAAATCCAAAAGTATGTGGTGGTGATAATAGGAAAACTTCAGTATGCAGTTACTTTGGGGGGAGGAGGAGGAAGAAGGCATGTAGAAATGGAGCTGTGTCTGCCTAGTTTTATTTCACTGAAGGAAGCAGAGAAAAAGATAGGTAGACAGACAGACAGACACACACACACGAAGGCAGTGTGGAAAAATAGATTTAATTTTGGTGATGGACATGAAGTTCAGTTTACTATTTTGTCTACTTTTTAGTGTGATTGAATGGTTTCATAATTTTTATAATTCATTGAAAATTAAAAATATAAGGCTATGTGTTAGTCCGGTTGTCTATAGAAACAAATCCAGGGACTGATACATATGTAAGAGAGAGTTTTATATCCAAGAGTAATTGTATATTGAGAAAACATCCCTGCACTGTCCAGATCAAGTCCATAAGTCTGATAAAGCCCATAGGTATGATACAAGGCCAGAAATGATCCTGAATGCAGGAAGATTGCAGGCCAGTGGGTAAGAAAGTCTTGTGGATCCAGTGGCAGTGGAAGCATCTCAGTGCTGGCGTGGGTTTCCATGTGGCTCCTCCAGCTCCTAGGCTCTGGCTACATCAGTGTGGTTCCATCTGGCTTATCAACAGGAATGTGTAGTAGAGAGAGAGTGTGTCCCACCTCCAGGGAGGAAGACAGGAGTTCCCAGAATCCTCAGAAGGTCATGACCACCCAGAAGCTTCATTGACTATGACTTGATTGACAGGCTAGACTCCACCCCTTTGCTCAAGTTAAAGGAGACTATGTAACTGCCACAGACTATTTTTTAGTCTTCTAATAATTAAAAAAAGAATGGATGCATTTGAATTATGGTGTTGGCAAAGAATATTGACTATATCACAGACTGTCAGAAGAACAAGCAGATGTGTGTCAAAGAAGTACAGCCAGTCTTCTCCTTCGAAAGGAGGATGGCATGATGTCATCTTCCATGCTTTGCACATGGAGGGACATCATACTTGGTAGAGAGTCGGTGAAAAGGAGGAAGACCCTTAGTGAGATGGATTAAAACTGTGGGTTCAACTATGACAATGCGGTGGATGAAAGACCTGATGGTGTTTCTTTCTGTTGTACATGGGTTGCTAAGGCTTTGGACCAACTCAATGGTACCTTCCTACTCCAGCCTTACTGGCATTGAGTTGATGCTGACTCACAGTGACAATCTAGGACAGGGCAGGGTAGCACCGCCCTGTGAGTTTCTGAGACGGCAACTCTTAACCAGAGTAGAAAGCCCCATCTTGTTCCTGAGGAGGCCTGATGGTTCCCGACTGCTGACCTTATCTATAGCCAGCAGCACACTGCATACGCACTAACCACATCGCCAGGGCTCCTAAGGGCGCCCACAACAACAAGATTCCTCAGCTCTTTGGTCGTCTGGACTAATGGATGCCAAGTAGAGGTTTTATAGAAGAACACTTCCCTTCACGTGGGAACAGGGCTTTTGAGGACAGTCCGGGTGGGGCAATGGTTATAAATTGGGCTGTCACCCACAAGGACAGCGGTTCAAAACTACCAGAAAAAATGAGGCTTTCTACTTCTGTAAAGAGAAACCCAAGAGCAGTTTAATCTAGTCTTATAGGATCACTATGAGTCAGCATTGACTTGATGGCAGTGAGTTTGGTTTTTGGAGTTTCTAACTTTGAGAGATTCCTGAATCTCTCCTATGGCCTCCTTAAGACCTTGTGTTGGTTGACCCTGAGTTGGAAGTCTTGGAAGGTCATAGCTTTGCACTGAATTGACCTTCTCCTCCTGCTGCTGTCAGGATTCCCACCCACGGGACCTTGGACCTGTGGGGAATCAGTGTTTTGAGGCCAGCTTCTCAGGGAAGCTAGGGAAGAAAGAGGAAGCTGAGAGGCTGGAGCCAGCCGTAGGCCTTCCTCTTTGGAAAGGTTGCTTTGCGAAGGGACTTGCCAGGACCAGGCTCAGGGAGGAGGAAGCCAGGCTGTCGGAGCAAGAGCCCGTTAACGCGCAGCACACTGTGCCCAGGAGCTGCCGCTTTCCCAGACCGCACTTCCCCAAACGGGGCACGTGAGCAGCTGCATGGCCTGGCAATAACACCCTGGGAATTTTAAGAACAGACCAGGAGAAGGGCTAGTCCGGGCCAGCAATACAGTCTCTTCCTCTTGCGGGTCTTCTGTGACAGTAACTGGACAAGAAGGTCACTGATTCCCCGGCGAGTCTGGGAGAGAAAGTCCACATCAACCTGTTTCCTCTGGTTCCCTGAGGTCTTGTTAAAATGTGACTCACCTCAAAGTCTGGCTGTCGTGGCGGTCGCTGTTGAGCCAGCTCCTTCTCATGGTGGCCCATGCACAACACTGCTCAGTCCTGTGCCAGCTGCCTGCTGTAGGTGTGTCCCTCCACCTGCTTCTGTGACCACTGTATCAATCCATGCCAGAGGCTGGTAGCAGGCACCCAGGAGAATTCGCTACTTCACTCCGGGTAAAACTGGGACTCCCTGGATTCCGCGGGACTACCATCTGTGTGCTTTCTGTCAGTGGGCTTGTTTTAAAGGTGTTCCTTTTTGGGGAGAAAATGGTAAAGGATTTTTTGGGGGGTGGGGCGTGGGGAGGAAATCAACTACCGGGTTAAGGGGGAACATTTAACTTCTACAGACTCTCTTCCAGATTGCTGGGAGCAGAGACTGGGGCTGCAGATTCTTTGCTCATCGGGGATCACAGCAAAGGAGGGAGATAGACAATGGCTGTAGGCTTGGCTCCTGGAGGGACCTTGTCTTACTGCTTCTGTGGTTAGAGGTTCAGGCTTATAGGGAAGTGATTTTCAACCATGGCTGCCTGTGGAGTCCCTGCGAAGCTTTCTAAGCCTCCCACAGTGTCTTGAAACCTCACACCAATTGAACCAGAATCATTTGGAATAAGACCAGGCACCTATGCTTTTAAAAGTCTCCAAGAGAGTCTAAACAAGCCAACTGTGAGAACCAGTGCTGAGTTGGGAGGTGCTCGCAGGGCCTCAGGAAAACCAGCAACTCCCCCAGATTCCATTATGTAAATGATCAGTGGACAACACGTGTGGACTTGATATTTCCCAGGCAAGGCGCCAGATGTTTTGTGCGGAATAGCGAAGGACAATAGAGCATCATGCGGAGGTGGGTGACTTGTTTCATAGAAGAGGAAACTGACCTTCAAATAGGTTAGGGAACTCGCAAGGTGATGCAGCAGATAAGGGATTCGAAAGCCAGGCGCCCAGAGGCTGAGCTACAAACGGCTGAGTCAGGCGGCCTCTTGGGTTGGCACTATTGTGTAACATCACACTCACATACACAAAAACAGAAAAGTTGTCAAGACTGAGTATTGCTGATTAAAGACCTGCACACCTATTCCTTGTCAGTTGATCTGTTTCTCATTCTCTTGGCTTCCTGGGGCTGCTAGAACAGAAATATCCCAAGTGGGTGGTTTTAAAGAACAGAAATGCATTTCCTCCCAGTTTTAGAGACGAAGTGTCCAAATGAGGGTGTTGCACATATGAGTTCTTTTCTTGCTGGCAGGCCTTCATTGGTTCTTTAAGTTGTAGGCCATCTTCCCACCGCGTCTCTCTCCCCGAGTTTGCTCATCAATGTCCCTTTGTCTATGCTGCTCTGTACAGGACTCAGAAGCGATTAGGTTTAGGATCAGCGCTGCACTGTAATGAATTTGATTGATTACTTTAGGCTAGTGGTCACTATGAAAGGTGATGACGTTGCATTAGATTAGATTACACACCCAGATATGCACCAAAGGCCACTGCCACGGAGCCAATTCTGGCTCATATGACCCCACGTAGGGAGTCCCAGGCTGTAAATCTTTGCAGGGGCAGCGAGCCTCAGCTTTCTCCCTGAGAGCGCTTAGTGGGTCTGAACCACCAAGTGGGTGGTTAGCAGCCCAATCCTTTAGTTTCTAGTGCCAGCAGAGCTCCTTATGGGGATTAGGATTCCAACACATGTTTCTGGAGGCCACAGACAGTGATTGGTTTATTTTATTGAGGGTGGCACTGGTGCCAATGAGGCTTCAGAGCCTGTTTTGTTTTTTTTTTAACATTAAAGGTCAGAATTGCTTTCATTGTTGCTCTTTCCAAAAAGGCAGAGAAGAGTGACCTGAACCTCCATTTTAATTCTAGAACACTTGAAAAGTTGGCACATTTTCTCCATTTTCAGGAAAGGGTGATGATGTCATGGAAAACTTGAGTGCGATTGGGCTTGAAATCTTAATTCTGCCACTCACAGCTGTGTACCTATGAGCAAGAAACTTCCCCTCTCTGGGTGCTAACTTCCTTGTCTGCAAAAAAAGGAAATTGAGTCAAGTGTCTATTGAAAAGCCTTTCTTTTCTAACTGTGACCCCAGGGTAATTCTCACGAGGGCAGCCTCAGAATACCTGCCTCTAGTGGTTATGCACTGGGCTGCTAGTCTTGAGGTCAGTAGTTCTAAACCACCATTACTCCACGGGAGAAAAAGGAGCATTCCTACGTTTGTAAAGGGTTAACAATCTCGGAAACCCACAGGGGCAGTTCTAGTCTGCCCTACAAGGGTTGCTCTGAATTGGAATTGACTTGATGGCAGTGAGTTTGTTGGTCTGTTTTGGGGTTTTGTAAGTTTCAGGTGGCTGGCCTCGGGCGGTTGGTTGCTCCATTTAATCATGCCCGAGTATCGTATTTGCAAGCGTGATAACCTCAGCTTATAATTAGTGATGTACAAGCAAACTAATTATCACCAGACAATGGTCGAGTACAAGAGATGGCCCGGGAATGATTGGAAAGGGCACACTTGATTACATGATGCCCCCACTTGTGTGTCAGTTTGCTAGACTGTGATGCCGTAGGTTTCTGTGATAGTGGACGCTTCAGATACCAGCAGGGTCACCCATGGTGGATGGGTGTCAGTGGTGTTTCTAGACTAAGACACACTAGAAAGAAAGGCCAGGTAATCTCCTTCTCCTGCAAACGCCATGGGTGATAACAGACTACCTTCTGATACCCTGTTGGAAGATGAGCCCTTTAGGCTGGAAGCCACCCATGCACACGGTTTCTGCCACAGTGGCCTGGAGCCTACCAATGATCCCAAAGATGGCGTCAGAGCTGGCAGTGTTATGTCCTGTTGTCCGTGAGGTCATCTTGAGGCAGCCAACTCCATGGCAAGTAATGGCAACAATTATGTAACGAAGAGTTGAATCTAGGTTTTAATGACATATGAAGAAAAACTCAAAAAACAAACATCGCCATTGAGTTGATTCCAACTCATAACACCTCTCTAGGACAGGCTAGAACTTTCCCTGTGGGTTTCCAAGACTGTATTTGTTTATGCGAGCAGAAAGCCTCGTCCTTCTCCTGCAGAGCAGCTGGTGGTTTTGAACTACTGACCTTGCAGTTAGCAGCCCAATGTGTACCCACTATGCCACGAGGGCTCCATAGGGAGAAAAGATGAACTAAAGAGAAAACATAGGTAATTTATAAATTATCAAGGGTTCATGAGGGAAGGGGGAGCAGGGAGGGGGGCGGAAATAATGAGGAGCTGACACCCAGGGCTCCAGCGGAGAGCAAATGTTTTCTGAGCAAATGTGTACAAATGTGCTTGACACAATGGATATATGTATGGGTTGTGATAAGAGTTGGACGAGCCTCCAATAAAATGATTTATTTTTAAGTTGGAAATAGAAATATCATATGACACGCCCCCCTGTCCCCCCCCCCCAAAAAAAAAAGGAAAACATGCAAAGAAAGTCAGTCTCCTGGTAGATTTCTGGATTCAGGCTGTAGATATGGGACTTGACATTGCTGTGGTTTGGGGCGGCGGCGGTGGGGGGTGCACTGTTGGTAGAGTTCATGAGAAAGGCCAGCTTTCTGTTGGAGCCTGGAACTCAGCCTTGTCTGCTCCCAGACCTGACCCAGGGGTCAGCCTGCGACTGACAAGCTTGCTGACTTACATTACAGCATTACAGTGAGAGCTCCTTCATTACTTGGATCCGTTACTGTTTGCCATCCAAGAAGACTCCTCAGCCCCAGCCCAAGGACGCTATCTTGGAGGTGGAAAGGTGGCTTGATAAGAAGGGATTCTGGGCAAAGGCCACGGGGTGGGCTTGGAGGATGTTCTCTTGGACGCTGTGGTCGAGGTTGACTTCCCAGTGACTATTCAGAATCCTTGGGTGGTAAGCATGGTCAAGGTCCTTGGCTGCTACCCAAAAGGCTAGAGGCTTTATCCAGAGACATCTTCAAAGAAAAACGATCTGTTTCTGAAACAGAAATGGCCATCAACAGCCCCATGGATGACAGTTCTACATTGACATTCAGGGCATCACTGTCAGTTGAAATCGGCTCAACGACAGCTATCTCAGAGAGACTACTCTCACGTTCTGAAAGCACCCAATTCCCGTACTGGAAATTTCTTCTCCTCCCTGGTGTTCAGACTTCCAGGCTGGCTGATCCAACACCCACCTCCTATATTAAAAATACAAGTCTCCCGACAGAGACTTCCCAGGAGAGGCAGGCCTGTGAATGGTTACACTCTCTCCTAGGACTTTGCATCTGGACTGGAGTCATGAGGGAGGTTTATTCTTAGTGAGGACGGCACCCACGTAGGCTGTGCAGTAGCTTCTGTGACCAAGGCCATCAGGAGAAGTCTGGTTCTCACCTATCCCCAGACTACTTTTCCCAGTCTTTGTTTCAATCCAGTGTGGTTTTCTGTATCTTTTCTGCTAGTACCCATTCCTTCCTCCCACCTGCGACGCCTCCACATTTATCCTGAAATTAGCTAGAGTAAGTTGCTGTCCTCTTAGTTAAAGGACCTTGACCTATTAATCTACTTATGAAATTAGCTTATGGTGACTCTATGGATCACAGCAGAATACCTTGTGACACAGTGCTGGAAGATGACACCTTGGCAGTCACGGCCTCCCTGCCTCACACAGGAACCTCCTTCTGATAACGAGGATCCCGGCATTTAATTTTCTCTCTCTCCTTCCTGGAAGTTCTGGGCAAACACTGTCTACCCCTGACCTTGTAGTTTTCCTTTCTTTTTGTTCTCGCTCTTTTTTGTGTGTTTTTTTTTTTTTTTTTTGGTCTAGGCAGACTTTCTCCAGTCAGGACACAAAGCAGCTCACTAGTTCTCCTTTGGTCAAAGCCAATAGCATTTGAACTCCGTCACTTTGATGGAAATCCTAGGCATTGCCAAACACGTTTGCCAAAACTCGTTTTAAGTATCAAGCTAGTCTCATCTATTGCACACGAATTTCACACGTCTAGCTCTCCCAGGCCAACGGCATTTCCAAGGTCTTGGAATTCTCATCATTTCTGTTCCTTAAGTACTGTCCAGAGGGTTACATTCATCTTGAAATGATTGTCAACCCTTTGAAGATCCTGTCTTGCATGCTGCCCAATGGTGACTAGCCACCTTGGTTGAAGCTCATGTATTACTTGCACTCTCTGCCCAGAATACCAAGAGGTGTGACAGGGAATAAATACAAGGTTATAACAGGCATGGTTCATACCTTTAAGGGTTTGCAAGCCTGTTGACATGAAATGGTGATTAAAGTACTCCTGTTTTGGCGGACTCCACAATGAGCAGGGTCAGTGGTTTTCACACTGTTTCTGCAGCCCTCCTTGTTGTGTGAGTCAGAATCAGTTCACTGGCAGTGGGGGAGCGAGAGTGAGTTGTGTGGTGTTCCCTATTGGATACCTGGAGGTTGAGGTGGTGGTATTTGAGGTTATTAATATTCTGGACGATTTTTTTGGAAACAGAGTTTTAGGACTAATGAGGGGTGGAGGGCGGCAGGATTGTAACTTTTGCTGGAATACAAGGCCAATCCTGATTTTTCCATGGCCTGTGGTCCAGACTGTGCCCACTGCCCTGACTCTCTGAAGGTTTCCTGGCGTGCAACTGTCTGTGCTTTGTGTCCACCCCCAACACCTCCTCCTGATGGTAAGCTCTCTGAGGGCAGGGCCAGGTCTCACCTGTAACTGTACTTCCTGGCAAAGGGCCTGGAACCTGCTTGTTGAATTACAGGGCACATTTCATGGTGCCCTATGTAAGCATTATCAGAACTCAATATGAGGAAGATCATTATTGCCAGCCTGAAAGAAAGGCGGGCTTATATTAGGCCTTGGGGAAATATGCCATTCAGATCTGTGGAGAGGAAGAAAGAGGACATTTGGGGCCTGGAAAATATGCTGAGCAAAGGCACGGGAGGCTTCTCATGAGTATCCCTCGAGCAGCCAATTGCTACAGAAAAGAAGTGACGATGGAGCTTTAGAAAACACCCCTGCCGGAGCCCTACAGGCGGCTAACTAGATTAGACTCTGACTGAGCTGGTCCTCCGTGATGTTTAAAGCTTCCCTGATGTGTCCAATGGGCCGTCTTGGGAGGGTGGAGTCATATTTGTTATTGTTATTGTTGGTGCTGCCTTTTTTTGACTCATGGGGACCCTCCGTTCAAGGAAATGCCACGCCGCCAAGACCTGCACCATTCTCATTGCCCTTGACATGCCTTTCCCCATCGCTGCAGCTGTCGTGTCAGTTCATCTTGTCGAAGGCTTGCCTCACTTTCACTGGCCTTCTACTTTACCACCCAGAACGTCCTTCTCCACCACTTGTCTCTCCTGATCATGTGCACTTCTTCCAAGACGGATTGGTTCAGTGTGGTGGTAGTCCACGGTCTTGTCAGTGTTCTTCACCAACACCGTAATTACAATGTGTAATTTCTTCAGTCTTCTTTATTCATTGTCTAGCTTTTGCACACATCGTGAAAGGATAGCAACACAATGGCTTAGGTCAGGTGCGCCGTAGTCTTTAAAGTGACTTCTTGCATGTCAACCCTTTAAAGATGTCTTGCAGCAAATCTGCCCAATGGAATGTGCCATTTGATTTCTTGGCAGCCCCTTCCAGGGGCATTGATTGTGGAGCTTCATAAAATGAAATTATGCTATCATGTCAGTCTTTTCTCTGTCATGGCATTGCTTATCGGTTCCATTATATTATATTTTTATTTTCTTTATGTTGAGTTGTAGTTCATGTTAAAGGCTCTTTGGTCTTTGATCTTCGTCAGTAAGTGCTTGAAATCCTCTGCGGTTTCAAACAAGGATGTGTCATCTGCACAGGCAGGTTGTTCATGAGCCTTCCTCCAACCCTAATGAGGTAGTTGGTTTATTGTGCCAACCTGGCCGATAAATACATGTGGGGTTAATTGAAAGACAGAAGGGTAAATGGCTCAGTGTGCCTCCCCTTTTGAGTGCTCGGATCTCTAGCTTTCTGATGGTCGGACCAGGGTGCAGCTGCCTTAGCCAGTTCCCTGCTTCAACTGGAAAGGCTCACTTCCTGCGAGACATCCTTGAGGAGAAGCCACATGGACCTACCCCGATGCAGCCCTGGGTGCTAGAGCAGCCTTGTGGAGACCCCTGCCAGCGCTGAGCTGTTTTTACCTGTTCACTGACTCAGCTTTCCTCTTGCAGTCGGCATCTCAGTGTCTGTTTTGTGAGATGGAGGAGGATTTTGTGGATTGGTGTTAGACGTATGGGTTAATGTTCGACTTGTGGGCATGGGCAGCACTGGGTTGGGATGTTTTCTTGATGTGCACTTAACCTTTATGTAAAACTCTTTTGTACATGAGTTTCTGTGGATTTGTTTCTCTAAAGTATCTAGCCAAACACATCTGATGTCCTGTCCTTCTTCAGATCATGGAGCTTCTCAAATTATTTTCTCAGCAAACAGGTTGAATAAATATGGTGAAGGGAACAACCTTCACCTACACCTTTCCTGATGTTAAGACACACAGTGCCCTCTTGTTCTGTTTGAATGACTGCCTTTTGGGTCCTCATGTGCAAACTAGGGTGTTCGGGAATTCCCATTCATTGCGATGTTACCCACAATTTGTTATGACCCAGAGAGGTGAATGCCTTTACATAGTCAACAACGCACAGGTAAGCATCGGCCATGGATTGAATCGTGCCCCCTGAAAATGTGTGCCAACTTGGCTGGGTCATGATTCCTTGAGGTTCGGGAATTAGGGAGTGAGGAATCTTTTTGGATTCTTTCTTTTACTAATGTAGAAGTTATGAGATGACAGGCCCTGATGTGATCAACCAAGAAAAGATAAGGGTGGAGCCTCTCTCACCAATACCTTTAATTCCATCACAGCCCCGATCCAGTGCAAGGGGAGTTTCTCTGTGATTTGGTCTGCAAAACCTTTTAGTTTATGAAAGATAAAGGAAGAAAGAAGTGAGTGGAGGGAGAGGGAGGGACCTATTGCCACCAGGAAAGAGGAGCCGGGAGTGAATAGTATGCTTTGGACACAGGGTCACTTGAAATGGGAACTTCGTAGAACCAAGGAAAGAGTTGCGCCAAGAGATCTGGCCATCTCCAAGGGACGCTGGGGCCCCAGGTGTGAAAAGCAGGTCAGGAACGCTCCTCAGGGCAGCACAGAGGCAAAGTCCTTCCTCAGAAGCGACACTCCCGTTGCGGACAGCTCGACCGCCTAACTGAGAGAGAAGAGCTCTGTGTGGTAGAGCCCTGCACTTGCTGGCATGTCTGTTCTCCAGCACATGATGACGAAAATAACAACTTCTCGGCATTCTCCGCTTTCAGCCAAGCATCGTCTGACCTCAGCAGTGGTATCCCTTGGGTCACGTCCTCTTCTGAATCCAGCTTGAATTTCTGGAAGCTTCCTGCCGATGCACTGCCGCAACCATTTTGGAATGATCGTTGGCAACATTTTATTTGTGTGTTGTTGCCGTTGGTTGCTATCAAGTAGACTCCTGTTCGTTCCTTGTAACCCTGGATCGAATAGAATCGACCTATGGACCTTTCACCATTGCTAGTATTGCTCAAGTTCATTATGCTTGCCGTGCATTTGAGTGTCTGCCAATCCAGGGAGCTTATATTCCAGCACTGTGATGGACAATGCTCTCGTGAGAGCCCTTGGAGTGTCAATGGCTAGCCTTTGGAAGTTAAATACTAGGTCTTTCTTCCTATTCCATCTTACACTGGAAGTTCTGCTCAATCTGTCCACCATGGGCTATCCTGCTGATACTTTAATACCAGTGCCTTCGCTTCCAGCATCGTAGCCATATGGGAGCCACCGCAATATGCCAAACCGACAGAGGGGCAGCCATCAAGTCATCCTCCAAACCTACTGCCTGTGTAGGGTTTCCGAGACTGTAAGTCTTCGCAAGAGCAAACAGTCTCCCCTCTCTCCTTCAGCATGGCCCGTGGTTTGAACTGCTGACTGTGTGTTTAGCAGTTCAGTGCTTATCTCACAACACCAGTAGAGCTTCTGTCAAGTCCTGTGGGGGAGTTTGAAGGAAAAGCTGGGCTGGAAAAAAATTGAGATTACAGATGGAATTTAAAAACATCATTTTATTGGGGACTTGTACAACTCTTATCACAATCCATCCATCCATCCACTGTGTCAAGCACATTTGTACATTTGTTGCCATCATCATTCTCAAAACATTTTCTTTCTACTTGAGCCCTTGGTAATCAGCTCCTCATATTTTCCCTTCCCTCCCCGCCCTACCTTCCTCATAAACTGTTGACAATTTATAAATTATTATTTTTCTGTCATGTCTTACACTGTTCGCTATCTCTCCTCACCCACTTTTTGGTTGTCCATCCCCTTAAGGAGGGGGTTAAATGTAGATCCTTGTGATCGGTTCCCCCCTAAGTTGCTGACGGAATTTTAGGGAGCCCTGGTGTCAGAGTGAGTCGTACACTGAGCTGCTAAGGCAAGACCGTCAGTTTGAGCCCACCACTGGTCAGTTGGTAGAAGAAAGGCGAAGCTCTTTGCTCCCTAAAATTCTAGTCTTGGAAACCCAAAGGGGCACTTTTATTGTGTCCTATCAGATTGCTATGAGTTAGAATCAGCTCGATGGCAGTAGGTTTTGTGTATTTCCTTATTTGGGATGGGCTTTTTCCTACTTTGGGCCGGGATTTTGCATTTGAACCAACATCTATTAGGGTGCTTCTGACCGAATAGGTTACTTTTTGCATTTTGACAACTACATTAATTTGGCTCAGATTCAAGTTAACAAAAGGGACCTTAGGAAGCCGTAGCAAGGTGGTTCCAGAGACCAGGCCTACCCACCTCTGGAGGGTAGAAGCGGGAAGATAAATTCAAGAAACACTGAGCAGGAAGAAGGAGCAGAGATTGGTGGCTGTGTATAAGCTATAAAAAAGCAGGACACGTGTCCGTATTTAGTGTGTAACAGTGATGGCAATCTCTCATTTTGCAACAATTTTAAAACTATGCTGATGGAAAATTAGGGACGGTTTGTAATATCTACACCCATACTCCTCGACACCCATACCCAAACAAAACCAGTCACGTTGGAGTTGACCTCAGTCACGGGGTTGCCACGTGTACCCGAGTAGAATGTGCTCCCTGAGGCTCACTGGCTGATCTTTCTGAAGTGGATTCCCAAACCTTTCTTCTCAGCCACCTGTGGATATACTAGGACCCCACAGCCTGAGTTAGTGGGTGAATACGTCACCATTTCCATCACCCCTATAGTTCCTGAACATGGACATGAGCTTTGAAGGCCAAAGCAGGATGGAGGAGCACTGCTAGGGTGAACTGTGCTATGCCAATTACCTTGATATTCCCTGAACCCAAAGGGGTGATCTTGACACAGAATGATCACAGGGGCTTACTATGAAGACATTTTAAGGGAATGGAAAAAAATTCCATTGTTGAGGAAAAGTTCACGAAATTTGTATGGAGGAACTTTCTTCCCTCATGAGAGTGCACCTAGTCATTCTTCAAGGGTATCAAGGACTTCTCTGTGAGAATTTTAGTTGAGAAACCTTGCCCCCATCCACCCTACAGCCTTGATCTTGCTCATCAGACTTTTCCATAAAATTTTTTTTTTTAAAAAGAAAAGAAGCATCGAAAAGGAATAGTTTGCGAGTCCCTTGGGGATGCCAGACAGCCATTTGACATGGCGTAAATCCTTCAGGAAGGAGATAGAGAGATGTCAACACCCCAGAGCTGTGCGCATGCAGATGGAGGACATGTCTCAGCAATAGCTTTGTGCTTTGATCATTGGGCTGAATGAGCATCTTTATGCTTTCATGACAACACGTTTTGACTCACTCCTGTATAGGAGAGCTGGGAGCATTAAGAAAGAAAATGTATGTGAAAATACTGAGCTCATGACGCATCACAGCTCAATTTATTCTCCTTTCTTAAAGACAGAATCTGGTTTTTGTTATTCTTCTTTTTAAATTATTATTCTTATTATTTTCCCCATCTCGTTCCCAGCAGAAATGCTCCTCAAATGCTAGAGAGGACAAATTCCAAACACTAGAAAGCGTAGCAGCTCAAGTGATGATTTGAGTAAACCTGAGGAAGGGGTAGATTTCAACCGAACTGGATGTGAGCTTATTTTTCTTCTGTGGGGTACCTGCTCTGAGTGAGGGAGGGGGTACATTCTCTGAGGGAGCCATAAGTATTTTGGACTAGGTGTCACCCAAAGAGTTATTTTGTGCAAGGTTGGCTCAGGGTGAGTGAAAAGGATGGGCACGTGTGTGTCAAGGTGAGGTTCTGTGGGGTATAGTCAAGCGCCTGTCAGCTTCAAATTTTGAAGATTTGATCATGAAATTTTTACAGTACAAGTTAGTTAACTCAGGTGTCGATTCATTGTATGCATTGTTTCAGATCTGGGAGCTGCTAAGCCATCTGATCTAGGACCTACTACATGGATTTCTGCTTGCAAATATGTAGTGGGTGGTAAAGTGACAAGGTCCCAAGGAATATGTTCAATAATTGGGCCATCCCAAAGATGGAGCTGCAGGTGTCTCACTTATAACATGATGCTCCAGCATAGTTGTTCAGGAATTACTCTGCCCTGGGATCTGAATCACCTTTAGGATTGCTCAGGAACTGTGCATACCAGCTGGCTTTCTCCTTACGGCACTGTGCTGAGTTTACTTTTTTCACCAGTGGTTTGGAATATCGTAGTTGATGGTGTTTTGGAGTTTGGTCCCCGAATTTCAAAGAAACTGCCTGATTCTTTTGTTTGAATACTTTGGTAAACTTGTGAATGTATTGTGGAATCAATCGAGGAAGTGGATTATGTACTTTTTCTGCTCGTGAAAAAACAAAAAGTCATTTTCAAAAACGGTTTCACCGTGCGTGTCACATTCTATGATTGTAGTTGGAGCAGCTTGGGGGCATGTGGAGGGACTTCCAAGCAGCAGAACCAATGAGATGTATTTGTAGTTGTCGTCAGGGGCCATGGAGTTGGCTGGGGACACTGGGTGGATTTTGTTTTGTTGTTGACTGTATTCCCAAATGTTGGAATTGGGTAGATGGCAACTTGCAACTAATAGCAACAATCTTTTCATCAGTCAAAGCTTGTTGCCAGGGCTTTCTTCCGTGGCCCTGCAGGGTGCCTGTGAACTGCCAATTTAACAGCTATCCCACACTACTGTGTTGCCTGGAGGGAGAGAGAGAGGAGGAGGGAGAGAGAGAGAGAGAGAGAGAGAGAGAGAGAGAGAGAGAGAGAGAGAGAGAGAGAGAGAGAGAGAGAGAGAGAGAACGAGAACTGGCTTCTGGAGCTGACAAGTCTGTGGGTCAGACAGGAAAGGGAAAACTCCAGCTAGGTATCCATGCTGTAGTCTTCGGACAGAATCCTTCTCCTTTTGGAAAACCGCCATATTTTGCTTCTATGATTTTCCACTGATTGGATGAAGCCACTCACCTTATGGAGAATAATCTGCTTTGCTTAAAGTCACCAGATTGTCAATGTTCATCACATCTAGCTGTGGATTTCTTTCTTGCCTTTCCTGTGAGACCAGACCTTCTTTGATATAGGGCCCGGGTTCTGGAAGTCTTGGTATTCCTCTGGGGTTCAGAGCGCAAAGTTCCCACCACAGGTTCTCAGTGACTATTTATTGTCTGCTGAATATATGTCAAGTGATGTGAAGGCCCTGCACCGTGAGCTCCCCAGGGGATCTGACACAGGACTTACCAGTTGCTGATTAACTTTGTGGTTGCGTTAGTTTTGTCAGGCAGCTCACGGACTTCTGTGGTGATGCGTTTCAGGGATGCTGGGCTCCAGCTACAGCGGAGGCATGGGTGTGCATGTTTGTAGGCGAGTATCCCGGGGCAAACGCCAAAGCAAACCCAACCACTGCCATTGAGTCTATCCTGACCTCTAGCGACCCCAAAGAGAACAGACTACTGCCCCACAGGGCTGTCAAGGCTACAGCCGTAATGGATGCAGACTTTCACATCTTTCTGTAGAGCTGCCCGTGGGTTTGAACCACTGACCTTTTGGCTAGTAGCTGAGCACCTTCACCACGTGTCACCAAGGGGAAATCATTAAACCCTTGAATCGTATTTTGTGTTAAGGAACTCAGGCCTTGCCAACAATTAAGAGTGCTGATTAGAAGGCTAACTGAAAGGCTGGTGGCCCTGGGGAAGAAAGGCCTGTGATCTGCTTCTGACGGAACAGCGTGGAGGCCACGTCTGACCTCACCCAGAGAGGAGACGCCAACTCCTCATCAGTGCAAGGCCAGTGGGCCCAACACAGAGGTCAGACATGTCCCTACCCCATCCTTCTTTGCCCTGCCTGACGCCGACCATTCTTCCCCGTGACACCCCACTTCTCTGCTGGGCCACGGAGAACCCACAGAGACTTCATGATGAAGGGGGGTTGTCAGGGTTCCCTCCACGCAGGATCAGAAAAGTCTTTGGTGCACAGCACCCCCTCTCCTCGGCCAGCAGCTAATCCTCAGCCCTCTCCCGCCCTCAGCCTCTCAGCCACGCCATCCTTCAACTTCTGCCTCTGTGGGTCAGAAAGTGCCCCTGCCCCACCCCCCCTCGCTATTGCATGGTCTCCCTGCCTTGGCCTCTGGTCTTGCCCTGGCTCCTTTGCTTAGTCCCGAGGTTTCTAGGTTTGGTATTTGAAATCCTAGTGCTTTAGGTCTCAGTATAAACAGCAACCCGCCAGCTACCACACAGTGACAAACGAAGATGAGTGGGGTATTACTGATAACTACGGGTCAAACCAATGAACCACCGCATCCTGTCACCGTATCTGGAAAGAACATCTACTTGGACCTCAGAAGCCCCGCCAGATCAGAGCCCAGCGTCCCAGGCGTTAGGAACTTTGTACTAAAGGGACCAAAACTATTGATGACGTTACGAGTGTGCGGCCGTCGTGGGCCTGAGGGTGGCTTGGGGGTCACGGCTTCTCCAGATTCCTGATGTGCTTTTAACCTTTCCAACAGTTTACACGGCATTTTCTTTTTCCCCACAAAGTGGGTGAACAGTAGAGGTTACCGTCTGCATCTTAAGGACAAGAAGGCAGGGCAGCAAGTGACTCATCCACACTGTGTAGCTCAGTGCGTGGCAGTCCTGGGATTCAGCCTCAGGCCTCTGCCCTCAGTTCAAGGTTCCTTCCCGCAGCTGCTCAGAGGGGCCTGCCTAGAATCCTGTGATTTGATGATCTGCCTGGTGATCACTTGAGACTGAGTCTGGGATGTTGATTCTGTTCACATGGTGATGCTGTACGCAGATTTTCCCACAGGGATGTAGGACCAGCAAATCGTGTCCAGCCCTTAGCTCCTTCAGGGCTGACCCCCGCTGCCCAAGCCATCTCAAACCCTCCCCAGGACAGCCTGTACCTGATGACAGAGCGAGACAGGTTATAAAAGCCAGCTACTCTGGCCTGCTGCGGGACAAGTCTTGTGGGTGATATTTGATCCAAGTGTTCCTGCTTGGTAGCTAGAGGCTTTGTTATCACTCTTTGACTCCTTCCTCTGTCCGGCCCTGCTTGGCCCACCTTCTTTCCACAGCTGAGAAGCTGTAAGCAGACGGCCAGCACAGTGACTGCAAAAAAAAAAAAAGAGTCAACATATACAAATTGGAATGTCACACATAACATCTGTCGCAATGATGCTGAGTGGCTTTAGGGGAGCTTTCCAACTGAGACAGGCTAGGAAGAAAGGCCTGGCAATGCCCTTTAAAAAAAGCCAATGGGGAAAAAAAACCCCTATGGATCACAATGGTCAATTCCCGTTCTCCATGGGGTGGCTGTGAGTTGGGCCAACTACGTGGCAGGTAAGAACAGTATCAAGGAATGTCATGTGTTGACCCGTATTTCTTCCCCAGGCACTGTTGTTGGGGTTGGCCAGTGCTGTTCATTTAGAGAGATGAGTGTCCCCCGACTTTCCTGCCAATACTGTAGGATCCTCTCTAGTTCCCTCATTGATGCTCCCTGCCCGAGTCCCGTGGCTACCTGGGGGATTTTCCATGGACAAAAATAAATGGTTCAACAGGTGGAAACCAGAACCTTCCTCTCCCCTACCGTACTCTACCTGCTCACACCTGAGCCTTTGAGAATTGGACCCCCCTCAGTTCAAGATCATAGAAACCTTTATCAAGGAGCTGAGGGTGAGCTAAGGGGTTGGGGTCACCGTCACTGCCCCAGGTTGACCTTACCTCTGCTCCAAGCTACCCTAACGGAGACATTCTCTTCCGTGTTCTTGTTAGACATCATGCAGCCAGAAAGAGAAGTAAATGTTACTTCTTTCAAAAGCATGTTATATTTTCCTCACCATAAAAGATGTGCTAATCACTGGATAGTTGGACGGGATGACCCTCTAAGGCGGCTGACACTGTCCAAGAGAAATGTATCTCTCAGTATGCCACCTCCCTTCCCCTTTCAGCACAGGCTGCCGGCCCTCCACTGCCAGCCAAGTCTGACCCTGGCTCAAATCTCAAATTGCTACTGCTTATTAAAGGGGCGGTGGTAGTTGTAATTATATACAACTCGATAATTATATAGCATATTGCTTTGAAGTGATTATTTCAATGCATATTGGCAGGAATCAAAGATTTGAATGTAATGATTGATTCATTGATTACCAAAGGGTTTTTTATTTTTTTGCACTGATTCAATTGCTTCCTGCTTGAAATACGGGCCAGCTGGAAGACTACAAATACTTCAATGGCTTGAATTGCATTCAAATCATGGAGAGGGGTTGGCTCCCTTTGTAGTTTCTGCTGGTTGGTGATAAGAGCCCCTGGAATGGATCCTTGTGCCAGCAGGCGATGGTCACTCTGGCAAGCTTTCTTGCCAGGGCAGGCAGAGGCCCAAAGATTCAGGGCAGTGAAGGGTTGTGGATTCATAGTCTGAAGTCAAGATTTCACTGGCATGGAGCCTCCAATCATCTGGTCTCTCTGGGTTAAGTGTTGGGCTGCTAACCACAAGGTCAGTAATTCAGAACCATCAGTCACTCTGTGGGAAACAGATGAGGCTTTCTATTCCAGTAAAGAGTCAGTCTTTCTTTTTTTTTTTAAGTTAAAAAAATCATTTTATTGGGAGCTCATACAAATCTTATCACAATCCATAAATACATCCATTGTGTCAAGCACATGTGTACATTTGTTGCCATCATCATTCTCAAAACATTTCTTTCTACTTGAGCCCTTGAGATCAGCTCCTCATTTTCCCTCTCCCTCCCCGACCCACCTCCCTCACGAACCCTTGATAACGTATAAATTACTATTATTTTGTCATGTCTTGCACTGTCCGACGTCTCCCTTCACCCTCTTCTCCGCTGTCCATCCCCCATGGAGGGGTTTTTGTAGATCTTTGTGATTGGTTCCTCCTTTCTTAAACCCTACCTTTCCATGACCCTCCTGGTACCACTACTCTCATTATTGGTCCCGAGGGGGATTATTTGTTTTAGATTCCCTGTATTTCCAGTTCTTCCCTGGACCAGTATACATCCTCTGGTCTAGCTGGATTTGTAAGGTAGACTTGGGATCATGATAGGGGTTGGGGAGGAAACATTAAAGAACTAGAGGAAATTTGTATGTTTCATCGTTGCTACACTGCACCCTGATTGGCTCATCTCTCCGCAACCTTTCTGTAAGGGGGATGTTCAGTTGCCTACAGAAGGACTTTGAGTCTCTACTCTGCACTCCCCCTCATTCACATATAATTTTTACCTCTTTGATGCCTGGTACCTGACCCTATGGACACCTCATGATCACATAGGCTGGGGTCTTCTTCCATGTGGGCTTTGTTGCTTCTCAGTTTGATGGCCGCTTGTTTATCTTCAAGCCTTTAAGACCCCAAACACTATATCTTTGATAGCCAGGCACCATCAGCTTTCTTCACCACATTTGTTTATGCACCCACTTTGTCTTCAGTGAATATATGGAAGGTGAGCATCAGGGAATGCCAGGTTAATAGAACAAAGTATTCTCGCATTGAGGGAGTGCTTGAGTAGAGCCCCAATGTCCAGCTGCTACCTTAATAATAAACCTGTACATATATGCACATAGATATATTTCCCCATCCTCATATAAAATATATTTACATATGTACATGCCTGTATTTAGACCTCTATAAATGCCCTTTGTCTCCTAGTTCTTTCCTCTATTTCCTTTTACTTTTCTCTTGTCCCACTCTCATGTTCTGCCTTCATTTGGGTTTCAGTAATTCCTCTTGGTTACATTGCCCTTGATCAAGCCCTACCAGATCTCCTACACTCTCCTCACCATCGATTTTGGATCACTTGTTATTCTCTTGTCCCTGGATTTGTTAACACCCACTTCCTTTCCCCTGCCTCTCCCTCTTCTTTGTCCCCCTGTAACCATCCACCCTGTTGTTTTCTCTTCCAGGTGGTTTATCCCACCTATCTTATCTAGATAGACCTGCAGAGATGATACTATGCACAAGAGAACAAATCAGAGCAAAACAAAGCAACAAAAAAGACAACACCAATAAAAAACCCCAATGATAAAAAAAGAGAGAAAAGCTATAAATAGTTCAAGGCCTGTTTTTTGACTGTTAGGAGTGTTTTCTGGTGGAATCTGATGGGGTGCCACACCCTGGTCCCAAAGGCGATGTTTGGTATTCCCTCGGGACTTCCTTGCTCTGTTCCCCTTGCTGTTGTATTGCACACTCTTAGTGTTTTGCCTCAGTGTGTTGGGGTGAGATCAGGTGCAATTCCCACACTGTGTCTCCAGTGTTGTCCCCGTAGGGCTATGGGTCAGTGAGGGATGTTGTGCCTCGTAGTGGTGCCGGCCATATGGTCCTCTGTGCATTGGCTGCTCTGAGCAGGGGTATCATCGTTAAGGCTTGCTTGGCCAGGATGTGCTCCACTCTCTCTTCCTCCCCCTTCATTTGCTCCCGTGTGTGCTCTGATCAGACATGTCCCTCTCGCTGCTCTGCGGCTTCAGTGCTATCCTCTGAAGTGAATTCTTCTGGGGGCTGTCCATGTAGTTGGGATTGGGCTGGCCCCTCAGACCTCTCTATTGGTTCCCTGCTTCATGCATTCACATCTTGGAGCACCGGGTTGAAGTCTGGTTCCAAAGAGTCAGTCTTGAAAACCCATATGGGCACTCTACTCTGTCCGATAGGATTAGTATGAGGTAGAAGCGACTGAATGGCAGCGAGTTTGCGTTTGGTTTGTACATGTGTAGGGAGGTCTGTGTGCTCAACTGAGCCCTCCTTGAAGGCTTGATGTTTAGTGGTGGTGGGTGCCAATAGTGTGTTGAAATGGCTTGGCCTGCTGTGGCTTAGGACTGTGGGTAGCCATGGGCAGGCCTGAGGAGACAGGCTGATCTACTGCAGAGAATTAGAAGGACCCCAAACCCCGTAGCCCATGCTTTACCTGAGCCCCTGGACAGACCAGAGGAGGAATTTTGATATTTTCCCTAGCAGCCAAGGGCATTCAGCTTTTCCCAGAAGGGGCTCAAGGCAACCTGGACAAATAAGGATCATGATTTGGGCCACCACGGAACTTGCAGTCCAGGTGTTGGCAAACTTTGTCTCATAACAGATCAGCTGTGGTAAATAATTTAGACTCTGTGGGCCATGCGCTTCTCTATTGTACACAGTGGTCATCTTCTCTCTTATTGAAGCAACCCATTAAAAATGTCAGACCATTCTTGATGTATGGGCAGTCACAAAGCAGGATTCAGGCTGCATTACTGGCCCCAGCCCTGAGTCGCCATCTCTGCCTAGTGCAATGCATTTGTGGTCAGACACTGCATCCTCTGAGACTGGATGAGGACCCAGCGGTGAGGACTGGGTCCGGGCATCCACCTTGGACAATGTGGACAGGGACTGAAAGAGCCACATCACGTCCTCTGATCCTCTGGTCCATGGTGACTCTGTTTTCCTCTCAACGACCTTCATAGGATCTTTACTTGTGTGCCTGGCTCTCTCCCCACCTACCCCCACCTGTTCTGTGAGTCTCTTGAGGGCAGGAACCCCCTCCCCCCCACAAGAAAAACCCAAACTCACTGCCATCGAGGCAATTCAGACTCACAGTGACCCTAAAGGACAGATGGAATTGCCCCTGAGACTTTCTGAGACTGTAACCCTTTAAGGGACAGAAAGCCCTGTCTTTTGCCTGCAGAGACGCTGGTGGTTTTGAACTGCTAACTTTGCAGTTAGCCATCTAATATGTAGCCTCTACACCACCCAGGCTCCTTGGGACCAGGAGCAGCAGGTGTTTAATTGCTGCGTCTCCCTCCATGACTAGCACACAGCACTAAATAATATGGCCACTGAACTGATGATTCATGTACCCCTCTGGGCTTCCATCTTTACCCCCTTACCTGCTGGTGAGCCTCAGAAGGTGGAATTATTGGTCCATGCCCTGCCATTCAGATGATTTCTATTTATAATGACATTATATAGGGCTTCCCAGGATTTGTAAATCTTTAAGGGAGCAGATAGCTTCGTCTTTCTCCTGAATAGCAGCTAATAGGTTTGAACCACTGACCTTGTGGTTAACAGTACAGCACTTACCCCCATCGAACCCCTAACGCTCCTTGGAGTTGTTGTTGGTAGCTTCTGTCAATCATGGTGGCCCTGTGAACAACTGATCTGAACCTTTGCCTTGTCTAATTGCCATCCTTAGGAGCTCCATTGACTGGTGTTTGGATGCATGTCATTGGGCTTTTCTTCTGAGTCGTCTTAGTCTGGGAACTCCACTGAAACCCTAACAGCACACAAGCTTCCACTGGGGGAAAGGTGTGAGGAGGAGCTGAACCTGAGTCTACAGCCCAGCAGGGAACCTGGAAAAGCTGCCTCTGGAAACTCCCTCAGGATGCAGAACCTTTTAGATACTGTGTGATCGGTGGAGTCTGGGGTAACATGTGATCCGTAGGCCACAGCTAACGCTGTTCGCAGCCATTCTCATGTGGCCTTTGATGGCGAGAAAACAAGACTGGGACCTGTTTAGGAACTCTCCTGAGCCAGCTGTGATCTGGCTTGGACTGGGTTTCACAGATCTGCTGCTCCCAAGGGTCTGAGATTGCTGTTGGAGAAGCCAGGATTACACTAGGACCAGGAGCCTTTGGACGCTCTCCTGGGACAATGATTACTCTTCTGGGCCAGCTGCACTGTGATCGGCTTCCATCTGTGTTTGCAGAAAGGAGCCCCTGTGGCTCTGTAGACTAAGCATTGAATTGCAAACAGCAATATTGGTTTCAGCTAACCAGCTGCTTGGTGGGGAAGTTGAGGCTGTCTGCTCCTGTAAAGATTTACAGCCTTGAATTTCCTGTTGGAAATGGCAGTGACTTTGGTTTTGGTTTGTGCTTACAGAAGTGTTGGTGGCTGTACCTCAGCCTAAGGGGCTCTCATGGCTCTCTGGATATTTTGTTCTGTCTAAGGCTAAGTGGAAGGTTGCTTCTTGATCAGATTGCGTTTGGGTGCTAGCAGCGAAAATGACTGGCTTGAACACTAAAGAATGCTTAGTATTTCCTATAACATGAAGTTCAGAAGGAGGGAACTGCCAAAACAACAACAACAACAAGAACAAATTCGCTTCCATGGATACAATTTAGGACAGTAGACAACTGACTCTGTGGGCTCCCAAGACTATAGATCTTTATGGGAGTAGAAAGCATAGTCTTTCCCCTGCAGAGCAGCTGGTGGTTTCAGACTGCTGACCTTGCAGCTACCCATCCAATTCACCACGGAACCACCAGAACCCCTTACAGCTATATGTTAAAACAAAAGTCTTGCCCCATCAATGTGTTAGTCTGGGTCGACTAGAGAAACGAATTCTCAGATACACTCGTGTTAGTCTGGGTAGACTAGAGAAACAAATTCATAGATACACTCGTGTTAGTACTGGGTAGACTAGAGAAACAATTTCATAGATACACTCCTATGTGTATAAGAAAGAGGTTTATATACAAGAGCAATTGAATATTGAGAAAACATCCCAGCCCAGTCCAGATCAAGTCCATAAGTATGATATTAAGTCCATATGTCTGATACCAATCTATCAAGTCCTCTTCAGACTCATGAAACACATGCAATGATGTTGAATGCAGGTAGATCACAGACCAGTGGGTGCAAAATCTTGTGGAGCCAGTGGCGGTAGAAGCATATCAACGCTGACGGGTCTCCATGTGGCTCCTCCAGCTCCCAGGGCACAGTGTCTATCAGTGTAGTGACATGTGTTTTGTCAGTAGAGCGTCTCTCAGGGAGTGAGCCGAGAGAGACAAGTGTCTCCTGCCTCCAAGGAGGAAATACAGGAATTCCCAAAATCCTCAGGGGAAGGCCATGCTCACCCAGAGGCCTTATTGGCTATGACCCAATTGACAGACTAGACTCCACCCCTTCACTCTTAATCCTCTCATTGATACAGATTATGAAACTACCACAACCACCAACTCCCATTGTTCATGTAAATAGTGTTCAGTCACTTAAGAGTTTAATCTGTAGAAGTCAACAATTCATGCATTTTGGTCTGAAGTCAGCCAATATCAGCAACTATTAGTGTAATTTCTTTTTCTCAATAGTGTTTTAAAATCTATACCATTGGATAAATTAGTTACACCAGCAACAGAACTACCTCATGCTCCAGGGGGATGGCTTCTAATGTTCTCTACCATAAAATGGTAATGATGCCTTGAAAGTGAACCAGAGATATGCATAACCATAGATATATGAATTGATTTGGGGCTCACGCTTCTAACCCTAATCTAAGAACAATTATTTCTTTTAAAATCATTTTATTGGGGGCTCTTACAGCTCTTATAACATTCTATACATCAGTTGTTATGAAGTACATTTGTTGTACACATGTTACTATCATTTTCTAAACATTTACTTTCTATTTGAGCCCTTGGTATCGGTTCCTCTTTTTTCCCACCCTCTTCCCCCCTACCCTCGTGACCTCTTGCTAGATTATAAATTATTATTGTTTTCATATCTTACACTGACCGCTGTCTCCCTTCACCCATATTTCTGTTGTTCATCCCCCCCCCCCGGGAGGGGTTGAATTATGCATCGATCATTGCGATTGGTTCCCCTTTCCTCTCCTTTCTTCTACCCTCCTGGTATTTCAAGCTCCCATTTCTGTACCTGAGGTATTTCTCTGACCTAGATTCCATGTGTTGTGTGCTTTTATCTGTACCAGTGTACATGCTCCGGTCTAGCCAGAACTGAAAGGCACGACTGGGGTCATGATAAAGGGGAGGGTGAGGAAGCCTCAAAGAATCAGAGAAATGTGTGTTTCATTGGTGCTACACTGTGCCCCAGTTGTCTCATCCCTTCCTCGTGACCCTTCTGTGAGGGGATTTTCTATTGTCTACAGAGGGGCTTCGGGTCTCTGCTCTGACCCTCCTTGTTCTCAACAATATATTGTGTTTGTTTGTTTTGGGTCTTCTGGTGCCTGTTATCTGATTCCACAGACACCTCATGATCACACAGGATGGTGTGCTTCCTCCATGTGGGCCTGTTGCTTCTCTGTTACATGGCCTCTTGTTTAACTTCAAGCCTTTAAGACCCTAGAGTCTAGGGCCTAGACACTATCTCTTTTGATAGCCGGGCACCATCAGCTTTCTTCACCACATTTGCTTATTCATGTTTTTTCTTCAGTGATCATGTTGGGAGGGTGAAAATCAAAGAAATGGGAGGAGTTTTAGAAAAAA
The DNA here is from genome assembly GCF_050624435.1 of Tenrec ecaudatus. Lineage (NCBI taxonomy): Eukaryota > Metazoa > Chordata > Mammalia > Afrosoricida > Tenrecidae > Tenrec > Tenrec ecaudatus. The sequence goes on along the minus strand of NC_134542.1, from coordinate 115,083,927 downwards.
GAGAACGATTATTTCTCATGATATGGCATGGCCCTGCTCAGTGTTTGTCCTCATGCTGAAGATATGGATGCTATAGCAAAGTGTGATGAAGAAACTAGATGGTGCCCGGCTCTTAGAAAGAATAGCATCTGGGGACTTAGAGGCTTGTCATAAAACAAGCAGCCATCTAAATGAGGTTTCAACTAAGTCCACATGGAAGAAGCATATCAAGTGGTGTGATTCAAGATGGTAAATAATAAAATCAAACTCTAAAGGAGGGAATGCTATCAGAGCTTAAATCATGAACATCTGGTTTGAGGATGACCGTGGGAGCCCCAAATCCATTTGCAGGGTCCTCACACGGAGTAAGTCTCTGGTGAACGTCCTCTAGTCCTGGTGGAGGGCTGTGAATGGCCCTCTTATCAGGCAGAAAGCATTGTAAAGTCAATCATGGCAAGCGGAGGGAGGCTAACATGTAGCACTTATCCTTTGATTTCCCTTTTAACGCATTTCAAAGTTTTCTCCCCCAGTTTTTAATATCTCCTGCTTCCTTTTTGATTGAGGCTGTTCTCTGTTTTGTCTAGTCGTTGTTTGGGGCGGTTGGCTTGCTTCCTGTATGCATTTTGAATGGTTTTCTGGCTATGAAACCCAGGATAGGCAAATTGATAGAGACAGTAACTGATTTAATAATTACCTAGGCCCATGGCAAGGGAGATTTGGGGGGCAGGGGAGGGGAGCGGAGAGCTACCAGCTATGAGTATGAGAAAGAATAAAGTGTTCCCTAATTGGTTATGGTGATGGTCGCACAACTCTTCTTAATAGGATTGAGCGATTAGATTGAATGATGTGTGAAGCCTACCCCCACAAACTCCTTTAGAAGAGAAAACGAAAATCCCTCACTGCCATCAAGTCAATCCCAATTTATAGTGACTCCATAGGACAGAGTAGAACTGCCCTTGTGGGATAGTTTCTGGGACTGTAACTGTTCACTGATTGCGCACTGACTAGATGCCAAGCATGGTGTGTAGGACTTTACCCACAGTTAACCCTCCTGTGGCCACACTGCGATGGTGGTATGATTATCCCCAGTTACAGATGAGAACATGGAAGTCAGAGAGGTGGGCCTGGCTCTGGCCACACAGTCAGTGTGTATGACTCACTAGGAGTCAGTCGGCGTTTGCACCCAGATGAACAGGCACTCTGATCCAGGCAGTGTACCAGGGGCTAAGGATGCAAAGAAGAATGAGACCTCGTCCTTGCCCTTGGGGTGTGCATAGCCTGCCCTTTCCGGAAGATCATCCTAGATAGACAAGAGGGTGGGTGAGGTCCTTCAGATGTACAAGAAAATTACACAGTCATGTGCCTTCTGCCGGAAACCCTTCTGTGACAGAGCCCAGGAGGCCTAAGACCAAGCCGAATGGTTTGGTGAAGGAATTAGAGACATGAGGTTGTGTGCCAGACTGTCTGGTTTCAAACCCTTTCTAGCTAAGTGACACTGGGCAAGCTACTTGACTTCCCCACTGGCCGCTCTATGTTAATATGCAAGACATCTTGTAAAAGCAGAGAGGAAGAGCTCAATGAAGGCTGGAACGTATCGATGACTGATTCATGACCTTGACTACCTCTTAAATGATGATCTGAGGCCCAGCTTCCCATCTCCCCACTTACCTCTCAGTATTTCACACCCTCATGGTGGGTTGGGGCTGGGTCAGAGACTGCCACTTACAGATGGCTCCAGGAGACAGTGAACTGTGAGGTGGGATCCATCCACCCACCTACCCACCCCAGCATGAGTGGTTAGCTCAACAAGCAGTGCTCTCTGAAGCTCATTTCCCTCTCTGCGTGCTGGCTGCAAAGGGAGGCCGCAGTAGAGAAGGAGTATCTCTCTGCCGCTCTGAGGCCATTGGCCCACTGCCCATTGGCTTCCCTATGCTGTTTGTAAATATCGCTCCCTGTGCTAAGAGTCCCCAGAAAGCATACCGCTCCTTCAGAAGGGAGAGCGGTGGCTGAGGGACCAGACACCGCCCAGGGGATTCCTCAGGCTAGCTCTTGTCCCCTCAGAGTACTGGATCAGCAGCACTGGGAAGTCCCCTCGCTTTGGTTTCCTCTCCTCTGATGGGGTGGGCTACTTCAGCGGTAGCCTCCTTGAAAATCCCCTGGTGGCCCAAGTGGGGATGGTGTCTGAGAACTAGGGCAGCCTCAAAGGCAGCTGGTGCTGAGGCAGGGCAGGCCAAGTGAGTGTGCGGGGCTCCCAGCCTGCTCTGCGGCCCTGGACAATGTCCATCCATCTGCAAAAGCGGCAGCAGCCGTGATGCCTGCTGCCCAGGAGGTTGAGGGCCTAATCGATCTCGGGGAAGCCGTTAAGGCCTGCAGAGCTGTGCCGGGCCCTAACAGTTTAGGGTGCTATTAAGAAAAAGATAAAAGCTTAGCGCCTTGATTGAATCTTGGAGACTGGGGCTCACAGGCATGCATTCTTCTCTGTCCTCGTGGTCTGGGTCAACGGGGAATCCCAGGAAAGAAGGCGGAAGATAAAGGAGCCATGGGAAAGAGGCAGATTTTGAGACAGTAGACTGAGACAGGGAGGCAAAGCAGAGTCCTCTAGACTTTGTGGCGTTTTGTGTTGGCCCTTTGCCTGGAGCTGATGGCAGTGGGTTCGGGTCGAGGAGAACCTGCTGAGGTAGAAATGGCGAGTGGGTTTGCGGTGATGCCACAGGCACTGTCACCACCTGTCTCTCCCCCAGCTGGAGAGGGAAGTTCTTTGTGGACTTCCTTCTCCCCCAGGGAGGTGTCCTCACCGTCTGAGGTGGAGAGCCATGCTTAGAGGAACACACAGGGACCCAGCGGCTCTTGTTCTGCCCGGGAGAACTTGATTGTGCATTCGCTCCCGTTTTACTGCGTGGCTTTTGCTAAAAGCAGCACTCCGGGCTGAAACCCAGCTGAGGGGATCTGGTTTCCAAAAGCCATTTTGATCTTTTCTCTTCAAAGGCAGTTCCTTTTCACACACAAGCCCCTGTTGGCTGGCCCCAAACCTGCCCCTTTGGGCTGTGGGTCTGGATGGAGCCTTTCAGGAGAGCCCAGGAGGCTGGCACCCATGTAACCACAGGAAAGGCTCGGAATCAGTGTGATGTCGTCGGCACCCACAGAAGGCCTGCTCTCCTGCTTTCAGTGTCTGACTTCCAAAGTCCGTCTGCTCCCTGGGCCCCATTCATCTTGTCAAAATCTGCTCCTGGGAATGGAACTTACCCGAACTCCCTCAAAGAGTCCTCCCTGATAGCGCCTACCTGGCAGCCCCAGCCTACCTCGGATGAGGTGCCCTTTCCCACGTCTCCCACTGGAGTCTGCCACGCTCGAGAGCTTCCCCCACTGAGCGCCTGTTGCATGTGTTATATACGTATTCTTGTCCTTGACCTTCACCAGATGGAGAAGTCTTCGAAGAGGACCGCCATTCCTCCTGCCTGGCCTTAGAACCTAGCACAACGTTAAGTGCACAGTAGGCTCTCAACACATGACTGATGAAGCAATGAATGACTTCCAGCAGCTCCACCACACTGCTTTAGAGTTAGGGCCTGGGGCAGTCCGGCTCCTCAACTAGAGAGAGGGCCCCACCGAGGGAATGGAGTGGGAGCTCTCTTCTCCCACTGCCTCCCCCGCCCCCTACCCCCCGAATGCTTTCTAGACCAAGCGCCTGCTGTGGCCATGACAAACCTCCTGTGACCTATCTGGTGTTTATGTGAGTTGCAATGGAGCTGATCGTGACTCCCGATGACCGGGCTGTGCAGAGTGGAACTGCTCCATAGGGTTTTCCAGACTGGCTATTCTTTCAGAATCAGAGTGAAATGGTGGCTACAGCGATGGCTCAAACTTAACCTTTGTGAGGATGACACAGGCTGAGCAACGTTTCATTCATTCTGTCGTCCATAGGGTTGCTATGGGTTAGTACCAACTTCACGGCACCCAACAACACGGTGATATAAGGAGGCCTGTGTAGAAAACGCCCTGGTGGCTCATTGGGTTAAGTGCTGGACTTCTAACTGCAAGGTTAGTGATTCATATCCACCAGCTGCTCTGAGTACAAAAGGTGAACTTGTCTGCTCCCGTAAAGATTTTCAGCCTCAGAAACACGACTGGACAGTTCTACTCTATCATACAAGGTCACTGTGTGCCGACCCTATGGCAAGTGTTTGTGTATATCGTTGACCCTTGAACAACCTTGAGTTGAACTAGTTGGGTCCACTTATACTCAGGATTTAAAACAAAGCACCAGATGAGGCTACCCATCTCTGCATGATTAATTCATTTCCCCAGTAAATTGCTTATAACAATAAACTGTGATCTCGTATCGTCCTTGCTTAATTTTCATTGTGCTAGTGCAAGACCGTCATCCTCGAGCAACACCAGGGGACCCATATGCAGTGCCACTAGTGATGTTGGCAGTGCTCCCCCAAAGCAGCGAGAAGTCATGACTTTAACGAAAAGTTGAATTGGTTGGTGCGCTGCTTCATACGTTAAATGGCTCCAGTGTCTACGCTGTTGCACAATGCAAGAGGGAAATGCAGGACGCTGTTGCTGAAGTTATGACAGCAGGTGCGGAAACCTTGCACTTCTTGTGAAGTCTCTATCGCATGCAGAAAATGTAGCTATTATGTGGATGCAATATATAATATATATCATATACCAAATGCACCAAATATGTGTTAATTGATGGGTTTTTTGTTGGTAAGGCTTTTGGTCAACAGTAGCTTTTCACTCACTGCCATCGGGTTGATTCAGACTCATGGCAACCCTTTGGATAGGTTAGAACTGCCCCTGTGGGTTTCAAGACTGTAACTTTTTCTGGGAGTAGAAAGACCCATCTTACTCTCAGAGAGTCACTGGTAGTTTTGAACTGCTGATTGTGCAGTTAGCAGCCCAATGCATAGCCTACTCCATCACCGGGGCTTCTTGGTTTAAATTTTAGAGAAGTCGAATTATATGTGTATTTTTGACTGTGCAAGGGCCAGAGCTCCTAGCACTCTGCATTGTCCAGAGGTCACCTGTGTATTTTAAAATGATAATACATACAATATAATAAGATAGTGTATGTAGGTATAATGTATTATATATAACGGTAGTGTGCATTTCTATGCCTATGTATGCAAGCACAGGAGGGTAAGTCAAAAAGTGTTGCTGAAAAATGATCGAAACCCATATTAAGTTGAAATATTCAGACATTAAGCTACTGTTTCTCCATGTGTACCTGGGCAAGCAGCCGGTGCGTCAATCTCACCAGCCCTTCTGGAAGAATTCTGGCCCCTTTAATTTGTACCATGACAAAAGGGTAGGACCCGAGTCTTGTTCCTTTGTAATGGCATTTGAGTTTGCAGAGTGAAGAGCAGACTGAAGGGGCAAGGTCGGGGCTGTAGGGTTTCCCTTCTGCCCTCTGTGAACGGCCAGGGAAGTGGGGTGATGGGAAGACACCCTCAGGGCCCCTTTCTTGCCCCTTTTCTCTCCAAAGCAGTTTTCCATTTTCTTCAAACTTCTTCAGAATAAGCCTCACAAACATCCTGTGCCTTTTGAGAAAATCTATCAAGATTATCTCTTTGAAATCTCCAAAAAAAAAAAAAAATGGCTATAACTGACCTCTCTGCCTTGGGTTTTGGTGGAACTGCTTCTATAAGGGGTTCCAGATGAGACCGAGATGGGTGTTCTACTGAGAGAACTTGTCCATCGACATTCACTGAACACAGAGACATTTAAAATACATTTTGTTTGGCAGCAGCCTATACATTTTGAATGTGAACCCTAATAGTAATATTTTCCCCCTTACTCTCACATATAAAGATGATTTTCATCAAAAAAGGCTTTTTAAAAAATTGTTTAAAAGCCAAGCCTAGGCTTTGATGAGATTTTCCAACCAAGGTTTCCTTTTTTTTTTTAAGGGGCATTTCCTTTTGAAATAATTTTGAAAGCTTTGTTTCAGTTGAAAGGCTTTAAGCTTCTACCAATAGAATAACTTCTCGCTGGTATTCCTACTTCCCACATCACCCCATTCATAAGCAATCCTGACTGGTATTATGGATTGAAGAAAGAATTAGATTCTCTGAGGCCACAGAGCTGTTGACATCATTCATTTCGGAGAAGTCCTTTTTTGTTCAGGACCTGGCCCAGCTGGGTGGCCAGTGTTGATCAGGTTGATGTAATGAGGGATTGGAAGTCCCACAAGCACAGCAAGCTTTCTAGCCACCTTTCCTCTGAGCCCTGGTGGCACAGTGGATTGCAAGTTAGACTGCTAGCGACAAGGTCAGCAATTATACCCTCCCAGGTGCTCCCAGGGAGAAAGATAACACTGTCTGCTCCCGTACGACTGGATAGCCTTGGAAACCCGAAGGAGCGGTCCTCGCTTGTCCTAGGAGTTGTTGTGAGTGTGACTGGACTCTCTGGATGTGGCAGTGGTTCCTCTCGGAGGGCTCTCCCCTCTCCACCACTCTGATCCTGGACGTTGAGTTCTTGTCTCCCCAGGGTCCCACCGGGGCCCGTCTTTCTTAATGCAGCAAACCAAGCTCTGGCCTTTCTGATCAAAGCCCTGCTGGCTGGCCTCTGTCTCATGGTGGGATAATGGCCAGAACACTTAATTGGATCACCCAAAACTTGGTCTTCAGTTTTGAATTACTTCCCAGCCGTGGGAGCTGGGGTTGGCCAGGAACCGTCTGGAGTCTTAGTTTCCTAGGATGTGAACAGTGGCAATACTCGGGCCTTGTTACTTGCAAGGAGATCATGAAGCTCACATAAGACCCTAGATTAGTGGCTCTCACCTTCTCCAGTGTATTTGAGCCTCCAGGAGGGAACCTTGGAGACCCTGGTTCCCAGGCTGCACCCTCTGACTTTCTAAGGCTGAGACCTCAGCAGGAGCAGACATCAACACCTGGTGAAGCTCCCCAGGTAATTCCAATGTGCAGTCAAGGAATGAAGTACTTTGGCCCTTATTGTTAGGTGTCATCGAGTCAGTTCAGACCCATAGTCTAAGCACAACAGAATGACACATTACACCGTCCTGTGCCAACCTCACAACTGTTCCTATACCTGAGTCCGTGGTTGCAGCTGCTTGTCAGTCCATCTTATTGAGAGCCTTCCTCTTTCTCGCCGCCCGCCCACTTTACCGACCATGATGTCCCTCTCCAGGGACTGGGTCCACATTCTTCCCTTTTATGTCTCTTCCAAAGAACAGGAGGGGGTGGGGTGGGAATAGGAACTCTGGTGCTGTAACAAAATGCGACAAACTGGTGACTTATAAGAACACACTTTCTTGCTCATAGCCTTTAAGGAGCCCTGGTGGTGGTGTGGGGTCCCCATTGGCGTGTTGGCTGCAAGGTCAGCAGTTAAAATCTGCCAGTCGTTCTGAGGGAGAAAGATGAGGCTATCTGCTCTGCTAACGATGTCCAGCCTCTAAACCATTTATAGAATGAGTGCGAGTCAGAATCGACTTGATGGCAGTGGGTTGGGTTCCCTAACCTTTACAGCTATGACATGAACCAATGTTCATTCTCAAAGCAGAGATTCTCAAAGTGTGGTTCCAGGACCACCCTTATTTAATTAATTTATGGATCTAAAACCACCTGGCATGGGGCCTAGGAATCTTCCCTTTCCAAAGCTTTCTGTGTTTCTTCGGTCCCCTGTGGTTTGAGAACCAGCGGGCTGGGTGGACTCCAGGATCCTGGATGTCATGGCAGGGTGAAATCCGTTGGCTCCAAGAGCACTGACCTGTTTCTCTAGAGTCTGTTGAAGATGGCATTCAATCTCTCCTGATGGTCTTGGGTAGATCTCTAAAGCTACAGGGAAACGCCAATATTTTTCAGGTCACTCCACAGATCTGTGGAAATGTGGCCTATGTGGTGTTAGATGATTCAAGTAGGGCTTGCTAGCTCATTCAAAGGTCATTGCTTTCCTTGCCTTCACCGTTGTCCTGTCAGTCTTTTTTTTAAAAAACTATTTGGAGTCAACAGATGGCACCAGTATGGTGAATAAGAAAAGCCATAGCCATGGGAATAGTTGATCCCATCTCGGTGCTCAATTTTCCATTGGGTTTCCTGTACCTACATAGAAAAAACATCCCATCACTTCAGAGTACTACAAAGCTTATCCAGCCCCTGATCACCTTTCTATCTGTCAATACGTGGCACATATTTATACTAAGAAATTCCAATTTTACTTAGCATCCTATTTTAGTTTTTCGGTCACTCCACCCTAACTCTTGGCTGTTGTTGGTCCTACCTCAGGACGTCTGCATGCCCTCTTCTGCCTCAAATGCTCTTCCCCTAGATATCTGAAGGTACTGTTTCCTTACTGCTTCCAGCAAGACCTCTCCTGGACAGGTGCCCTTTACACACATACTTCTTTTTAAAAATTTTAGTCATTTTGGGGGGGCTCTTACAACTCTTATCATATCATAATCCATACATCTATCCATTATATACACATACTTCTTATCTTCCTATCTCGTTTATTTGTTTTCTCTTGTCCTGATAGCTATCTAGCACAACCTATACATTGATGATGTTTATTATGTGTCGCCCCTAGTATGATTTAAGTTTTGCATTTTTGTTCACTGTTGTGCTTCTAGGGTCTAGACCAGCGGTTCTCAACCTGTGCTTTGTCATCCCTGTTGAGGTCGAATGGCCCTTTCATGGGGGTCACCTAATACATCCTGTATCTCAGATACTTACATTACATTCATAACAGTAGCAAACTTACAGTTATGAAATAGCAACGAAAATAATTTTATGATTAGGGGGTCACCGCAACATGAGGAACTATATTAAAGGGTCATGGCATTGGGAAGGTTCAGAACCACTGGTCTCGACCAATGCTTGACATGTAGCTGCTGACTAATAAAGACTTATTAAGTAGATAAATAAATGGGTTATTTTATGTTCCCTCGGGGGTTAGGGAGTAGTGAGTGTCTGGTGCTTTGGGTGCATATATTTTGACTTTCCCATATGGTATGTTTTTCATATATTATTGGGCTTCTCACTCTTCAGCCGTCAGTATGTTTTTCAAGATGCATCCATATTATGATGTGAACAGCTCCGCTGTGGCTTCCAACTCCGTGTAATCTACCATGGTGGCACACCCCATCTTTGACCTATCCAATCCCCAGGAATTGGCACCCACAATACCTGTCCCATCATACCTATACCAATGGCATATATACCAATATGCCATTCTCCTAGAGAATGCTCCCATGAGCAGCAATATTCATAGTCCCTTACCGATGTGTTCGTTGACTTCTTTGGCATATGCATATTCAAAATGGGTTTTGCTGATATGTAGCTTATACAGATACTTCATTTGAGGCCCACTTTTTCGTTTCCTCAACAGAGCCTGAAGTGCTAGCCTTTACTCATTCACAGCCCATTTGTCAAATGACCCCACGCCAAGGCTTCACACGCAGCTCTCCCTTCTGGCAAAGCCCAAATGACCCATCAGTCATTTAATCAATTGGACAGAAGAATGAAGCTGGTCATACCTGTCGTCTGGCATGAGAAAACCTCCAGTGACATTTCAAATGCCCTTTCTCGGACTCTAACTCCTGATTCAACCTCGTTGACTGCTTGATTCTTTTCTTCTATTGCTTGTTTCTTACCACGTTCCTAAAGCAAGTAAGGGTATGCTAGGAGATGCAAAACAGTCTTTATTCCGTTTCTCTTCTTTTTTTTTTTTTTGTTGCCCTAATCACTTTCTTTTTTACATTTTATTAGGGGCTCATACAACTCTTATCACAATCCATACATATACATACATCAATTGTATAAAGCACATCCGTACATTCTTTGCCCTAATCAATTTCAAAGCATTTGCTCTCCGCTTAAGTCCTTTGCATCAGGTCCTCTTTTTTTTCTCCCTCCCTCCCTGCTACGCTCTCCCTCATGAGCCCTTGATAATTTATACATTGTTATTTTGTCATATCTTACCCTATCCGGAGTCTCCCTCACCCCCCTTCTCTGCTCTTTCTCTTCTTATGATGCACAATCCCACTGAAGGATGAGAGCCGGCAGAGATCATAGATCTAATAGTCCAGACGTAAGTTCCTCTCATCACTGTACACCGTGTCGCTGATACCTTCCACCAAGCGGGCTCTGTGTACAGTAGAACAAAACCTCGCCCGTCCTGCACCATCTTCACCACCACCAGCATGTCTGAGCCCATCATTGTGTCTCTCATGCCAGTTCACCTCACCCAGGGTCTCTGGTGCCCTCACTAGCTCGCTACCTCACCTAGCACGGTGCCCTTCTGTAGCAAATGCTCTCTCCTCATGACAGGACTAAAGCAACAAAACAAAAACCACCCATACTGTGATCTATCAGGTTTTCCTTGGCTAATTTTCAGAAATATCTCATCAGATCTTTCTTTTCCATCGGTGCCTAGCCAGTACTGTTGTGTCCTGTGTATTTATTGTCCTCCCTCTAGATTTGGAACACACCGAGTTTATGAACAGGGTCTTCTTTATTTCCTGTACTTAGTGTGGTCCTTGTTATCTTGTAGGTGTGTCATGAGCATTTACTGATGGGTTGGAAGGCACTTGAATGCACATGTACTGAGCACATATTTGCATATACTAAACGAGATGCCGGGAATGCATGATGAAAAGGCACCAGTTCATTATAAATCAGTGTGGAAAATGTATAGCAGAGAGGCCCCACATCCTGTGTGTGGGAGGGCCAGAAAAGCAAAACAAGCATAAAAGAAACATACACATAGCTGGCAGGTCACTGCTGACTCACAGCGACCCTACAGGTGAGAGGAGGAGCGCTTTTTAGGGTTTCCAGTACTATAAGGCTTGATGGGCGCGGACTAGCTCTTCTTGCACGGAGCGGTTGATGGGTTTGGCCTGTGCCTTTTGGGTTTGCAGTTCCAACACTTCCTCCAAGGTGGAAGCTCCACCAGGGTCCTTTGTGTCGGGGAGAGTGAGCTGCAAATACAAAGACACCCTTTCTAGCACTCACCACCCCCACCCCCACCCCCGCCTGAGAAGGACCTCTACCCTGGATTTTAGTTCATAACTTTCATTTTAATTACAAAAATCAAGATTCTTCTCTGTGTGTATGTGTATGCAAGATATGTGTGTGGGGGGGGCCATGCTTATCTGACCGCACCCAGCCACCCTAGCCTATTTTTATGGATTTGATTCCCCCTCCCAAATATCTGTTGGAATCCTAAACCCGCTATGTCTGTAAATGCAATTTTTATTCTAATTAGATCTGACCCAAGATGTCTGGGTTCTAAAGCTAATCACTTCTGAGTGGATCATCTAAGTAACACCCTGGACTACGTACAAGGAAGAAATCAATATGGCTAAGACCCTGCTTTATTTCCTGTACTTCCTGTATTTCTGAAGACTTCTAGCCTTCAGAACTGTGGGGAAATGGACGCCTGTTCTTTTTTTTTTTTCTTTTTAAAATCATTTTATTGGGGGCTCATATAATTCTTAACACAATCCATACATACACCATTGTGTCAAGCACATTTGTACATTTGTTGACATCATCATTCTCAAAACATTTGCTTTCTACTTGAGCCCTTGATAATAGCTCATTTTCCCCCTCCCTCCCTGCTCCCTCCTCCCTCGTGAACCCTTGATAATTTATAAATTATTTTTTCATCTTACACTGTCCGACGTCTCCCTTCACCCACTTTTCTGTTGTATATCTCCCAGGGAGGAGGTTATATGTAGATCCTTGTAATAGGTTCCCCCTTTCTATCCCACCTTCCCTCCACCCTCCCGGTATCGCCACTCTCATCACTGGTCCTGAAGGGATCATCTGTCCTGGATTCCATGTGTTTCCAGTTCCTATCTGTACCAATGTACATCCTCTGGTCTAGCCAGATTTATAAGGTAGAATTGGGATCATGATCGTGATGGTGGTGGGGAGGGGCGGAAGTATTTAAGAACTAGAGGAAAGTTGTATGCTTCATCGTTGCTACATTGCACCCCGACTGGCTCATCTCCTCCCTACAACCCTTCTGCAAGGGGATGTCAAGTTGCCTACAGATGGGCTTTGGGTTCGCACTCCACACTCCCCCTCATTCACAACGATATGATTTTTTGTTCCTTGATGCCTGATACACGATTCCTTTGACACCTCATGGTCACACAGGCTGGTGTGCTTCTTCCAGGAGGGCTTTGTTGCTTCTGAGCTAGATCACCGCTTGTTTATCTTCAAGCCTTGAAGACCCTAGTTGCTATATCTTTGGATAGCCAGGCACCATCAGCTTTCTTCACCACATTTGCTTATGCACACATTTGTCTTCAGTGATCATATCGGGAAGGTGGGCACCCACTGATATGATTTTTTATTCTTTGATGTCTGATATCTGGTCCCTTCTACACCTCAATCTTCACAATTCTTAATTGATCTTATGCTGAGCCAATCAGAGTAGCTTACTGGCAGTTCAGATCAGGGTGGAGGTGGTGATGAATGCACATCTCCGAGAAGGCAATTGCACTTGTTGGTGGGTAAACCTAGATGAGCAGCCTCTCGGGATTCAGGCCGCAACGAGCCACGTCACCAACTCCTCTGGAAAGCCCCGGCCACAGGATGGGGCGTGGGCGGGGATGCGGACATCCTAAGAGGCTCGGGGACCACGGGCTGCCCCACCACCAGCAAGATGGCGGCCTCCACCTTCCCTTCCTCTCCGCAAGAACCCCTCCGGGTCCCCAAGAGAGAGGCAGGGCGTCGCGGTGCCGACGCCGAGATCCGGGAACCTCCGTGGGCCCCGAGACCACGCCCAGGCCCCTGGGAGGTGACTTCACCCCTCCGGCGCGAGGAGCCGGGGGGGTGGGGCGGGCGCCACCCGAAAGGGAGCGTGGACAGTTCTCTGGGCGCCGAGGGAGGGCTGGACGCCTGTTCTTTAAAGCCACTTGCTCGCCTACTTCGATTATAGCAGCACGAAGAAACTTAAGACACCGAGTGTCACCACACAGAGTTTGAGGGCTACATGCCCTTCCCTCAAAGGAGCCTAGTCAAGATGACTAGGATGTACCTCATTTGAGTCTGTAATGCGGGCAAAGAAGTGAGCCTCACAATATTGGATACACAACTCCTTTGGTATGTGATCCAACAATTGGAAAGCTCCGAGTTGGCCCAGGGTTGAGCTGTCCCACCTTCAGGCCAAATCTATGTCAGTTTTCAAGTCCCTGATCAACCCAAGGGGACCTGAGTCAAGTTCTGTCCAAAGGGATAGAATTTAAGAGATTCTTTGGATATGTAAGTTTTGGTATCATATCGAAATATGTAGCCCTAGTGGTGTAGTGGTTACGTGTTGGGCAGGTAACTAAGGTCAGTAGTTGCAAACCACCAGCCATTCAATGGGAGAAAGATAGGGATTTCCGTTCCCATAAGGAGTTACAGTCTGGGAAACTCAAAGGCCAGTTCTACCCCATCCTACAGAGTCACTCTGAGTCAGAATTAATGGCAGTGAGTTTGGTTTGGTTCCAGCTTGGAAAACATACCAGTCAGAATTCAGTGAGAATCGTTTCTCATTTTAGAGCAGAAGACTCAGAAGCTCCTAACAGTGGTTCCCTGAGTTAGTTTATTGTGCCAACCTGGCTGATAAAGACACGTGGCATGAGTTGAAGGGCGGAGAGATAAATGGCTCAGTGATCCTCGCCTTTCTAGTTCTTGGGTCTCTTGCTTTCTTATGTTCAGACCAGGGTGCAGCTGCTTTAGCTAGTTCCCTGCTTCAGCTGGCAAGGCTCACTTCCTGCAAGACATCCCTGAGGAGAAGACACATTCACCTACCCCGATGCAGTCCTGGGTGCTGGAGCAGCTGTGTGGAGACCCCTGCCAGCGCTGAGATGCTTACACATTCACTGACTCAGCTTTCCTCCTGCAGTCGGCACCATAGTGTATGTTTTGTGAGATGGAGGAGGACTTTGTGGATTGGTGTTGGACATATGGGTTAATGGGTTAAGGTTGGACTTGTGGGTTTGGGCTTCACTGGGTTGGGATGTTTTCTTGATGTGTACTTACCCTTTACATGAAACTCTCTCTTAAACATGAGTTTCTGTGGATTTGTTTCTCTAAAGTACCCAGACTAACACACTCCCTAAGTGGCCAACAGTTGTATATGATTGGGCATTACCTCTTCTAGGGAAAAACAAATACCCATTTCTCCTCAGTTTTAAATGTACAGCTTATGAAACATTTTCTCCTGAAGGAACACTTAACAGTTGGCATTTGAATCTTCCTGCGCTAACCCCTGAAGAGACTTCCTTCATTGTCTTCTCTGTAGACTTGAGATAGTGGTGCCTGGTATGAAATGAACCTCAACCAAAATTATTCATTGATCTTCAATGCTTACTCAGTAGACACAGGGTGGGTTTTGCATAAACATGCAACTGATGCTTTGCCATTTTTTATTTTTAGTAACTATTGGACTAGTGTGCAGTTGTTAATTCTATATTTCAAGTACTAACTAGGATCAAGCACCCAGAGTTTCCTATACATTTTTTTTGTGTGTGCAAGATGGGGAGTAATTAGTATATGTGAGCTTCTCCCTTATAAGCCAAATGATCATGGTGAGGTGAATTGAAACAGGATGACACTAGCAATACTTGAGCAATGGTAGGACAATCAATAGAGCAGGTGGGGGTGAGCAGGCCTTTTTTAGGGTCAAAGGTCATATAATCAATATTATAGGCTTTGTGGGTCATATGGGTTCTTTTGTCTTTGTTGTGTCAGCACAGACATAGACCAGACACAAATGAGTGTGCATGGCCCTAGTTCAATGACATTGTATTTACAAAAGCAAGTCATGGGCCAGTGAAGTCTATGGGCCGGAGTGTGCCAACCTAGCGCAAAGGTCAGAATGGACTCATTGGCAGTTAGCTCGGTTTGGTTTTCATTTGGTGGTGGTGTGGGATTGGCAATGGGCTGCTAATTGTGAGGTCCGTGGTTCAGATCCACCTGCAGGAGGCAGATAAGACTGTCTGGAAAGCCCATACAGGTCTGTTGGGAGGAGGAACTGATTCAATGGCAAATTTCAAACAAATTAGAATAGAAAAACCTGGTTAACACCTATGGTTGTTGGCCAAACATTTGGAGGTTTGAATCCACCTAGAGGTGCTTTAGAAGAAAGGCCTGACAAGTTACTACTACTACTACTACTACTACTAATAATAATAATAGTTATACCAGTCATAGACAACCCTATGGAGCACAATTCTACCCTGACATACTCTGTGTTATCATGAGTCAAATTAATTGTTGATGGCAACTGGCTTTTCATTTAGAGCAAGCGATAGGAGCAAATAACCCACTTATGAAAAGTATCTGGCAACCCCATTTGTCTTTGAAGCATTCGTTTGGAGCTGTCTGCTAGCACACAACATCTGCTCTCCGGTTTTGTTTCTGGAGCTTTGGCTTTCGTGGGGGTTAGTGTGAGAGTGTTTACAGAAGCATTCAAGGTCAGAAGCTTAGACTGGCCCCTTGCTTTCTTTGTTATCAAAGGGGAGTCTCTCCACTCCCCTCCTCTGGGCCATGCTAATGGGCTGAAATAGAGAAGCGTTTGAAATGAAAACCAAGTACTTCTAGGGAGCCTCTGTCCCCGGGGAAGTTGGAATTATGCACAGGCAAGCTTTCAGGAGTCAGCTAGGATACTTATTCTGCAGCAGCCTGGAGAGAGCCAGAAGAGACCACTTCCCTCTCGTTCCCATGAGCACAGGGCTGGTTAAGGCTCTGGAGGTCTCAGGGTCAGATTGTAGCACCCAAGGGTGGCGGTCCTGGGTTTAGCTTGGCCATTCAGAGTCCACTGGCAAAACCTTGTGCTCTGCTGCCACCATTGACAGGCGTTTAACAGTTCACTGCCGTGACGACTCCTTAGAATAATTCAGCGTTTGCGAAGTCTGTGATTTCCCTTCCTGCAGACGAGTTCAGAGGGAAACCAGGCAGACCTCAAAGCAAGGCTGGAACGGAATGAAGCCCAAGCTCCTTTACCTGGAAGCGGACCAGGAGCTACTGCATGAATGGAGTGGATGCCAGCCGAGAGTTCAAGGCTAAAGTGAATTCTCTTCCTGCCTAGAAGAGATCTGTAATCTTGTTCTTTGCTTTCTCACCCCCCAGCCCCCACCCTACCCCCATTTGAGAAAACTGAGGCCCTCACCGAGTTCCTGGCCCGCACTTGCAGGTCCTGTGGTCACTGAGCGGCTCCGGTCTGAGCCGCATCTGTGGGGCGGCGGAGGCGTTTTTGCCCAAGGTGTTTCTCGAGGGCTGACCCAGTAGTGGTCAGGGCCATCAATTAGACAGTGGAGAGAAGAGGCGCCCAGGCAGTGATGTGCTGGGTAATTACAGTTGACCCCCAAGAGCAGGTGGCAGGGGCACGGCACGTTCCAGTCTTTGTTCGGCAGGGTTCATTTTTGCTCTCTGCGTTTCTGCCCGAGGGGCTACGCATTGATCTGGACGAGATGATCTACATGGTTTTTTGTTCATAACACGGGTCATCAGAAAACAATAGACTTAACATAGAAGACTGCTTTCCCTGTCCTTTATAGATGCTTGGAAGTTGCTGTTTTTCCGTTTGTTTGTTTTCGAAGGCAGGGTACGTATAACCTGTTGCCATGGAGTGTATTCTGACTCGTGACTCAGTGGCCCCATCTGGGTTAGAGTACGGTAGAAAACCTATGGTTTCCAGTGCTTGCTTTGTTGGAACGAGATTGCCAGGTTTCCCTGTGGAGGCGCCTCTGGATGGAGTTAGCTAGCCCTCTGACACGCAGGGACCCCGAAAGTGGCAGTTACCGACGACGACGTCCAACTCCACATTCCTCTCCCTTCTCCCCCCTCCCCCCTCCGGCAGGGACGGTATCCGCTTCCCCCCCCCCCCCCCCCCCCCCCCGGTTGTGGTTGTTGGTCGGTGCCATCGCGTGGACTCCGGCCCGTAGCGGCCCTGCTCACGGCAGAACGGGACACCGGCGGTCCTGCCTGCGTCTTCCTGCCGCTGCCCCTCTGCCCAAGGCCATTGCTGCAGCCGCCGGTCAGCCGGCTCGGCGAGGGCCTTCCTCGTTCTTGCTGCGCCCCCACTTTAGCAAGCTCGACGCCCTTCTCCAGAATGTGCTTCGAGTCCTTCTTTTGTTCCCGCTTCCTGGATCTGGGAGAAGGACCCAGTCACTAGGAAGCAAGATACTTCAAAGGCCACAGCCGCAGCCTTGTGGCGCTCCCGCCACCCGCCTGGCCCCCTTGCTTTTCTGGGGTTCACTCCGAGCTGTGGTTCATTTCCAGCCCTTTGTCATGGGGTCTTCTTCTTTCCCCGACTTGGCTTCACTTTAAGCCCACTTCAGTGAGGTGGAGAGATCAGCGACTTGTGCGGGGTAGTTCATTTCAGCCCCCAGAGAGGCCCAGAGGCCAGTGAGGGAGCAGGCAGCCCCACAACTCAAACAGCCGTAGCCCCTGATGCGCACTTGATCCAAAGAGACAGACAACCCCCCATCCCCCTGCCCCTCCCCCAGGGGCCCAGGGGAGAGGAGGTCTCAGGTCTCGGTGGAAGGGAAGAGTGCTTTCTAATTTCACTGAGGTTATACAAGTGCCGCCACTGAGCTTTAAACCCTAGCATTCATGACTCCAAGCGTTTTCTTTTACCTTTGTCTTGCTCTCAGTCTTTGAAGACCAAGTCACCTGTTCCTTCAGCTTGAGATAATGTTGCAGGTGATGAGAAAAGACAAAATACCAGAAACCCCAGAGGTGCCAATTACCCTTTCAAGCTAACTTGCATTTCTGCTCACTGGTTTGTGAAAATATAGCTTCCCTTTCCCTCTGCATGCTGTGTGTGTGTGTGTGTGTGTGTGTGTGTGTGAGGGAGAGAGAGAGAGGGGGTGGGGTGGGGGGTGGGGGTGGGAGTCTTGGGGAGGGGTGGAGGGATGTCTGTCGAAGTAGCCAGATCATATTTTTTAATAAGCAAGAGTCCAAAAGGAAAACAACAGCAAAAAAGGACATTGACTTCTTATAGGGGAATAGGCAATTCCTCAAAAACTATGAAAGATTCTGTCATTCAAAATACCCCTCTCCTGTCGACCTTATTTACAGATTTCGTGCAAAATACATCAGTGTAACATTGATGCATGGATCCCGGAGGCTCTGGTTTTCAAAGGCATCTGCTCTTGATAAGGACGCTGGTCAAGCATGAACTCATCAACGCCGGCCGGTCCAAGTGAGACGATGCCCCTTGGAATAGAGCGCACAGGGATGCGGGTCTAAAACACGCTGTATCCTTTGGAAAAAGGCAGTGTGGAGCTGTACCCCAGCTCTGAATGCAATCATGTTCCAAGCCAGGGAGGCAGGTGATAAGAGTGAACTGTGAAGTGTTATTGGCAGTTTTTCCTTCATGTTTCTGCCAGCGGGTGGGACCTCTGTCTTCACTGTCAAAGTGCCCGTGTGGTTTACAAGCGCGAAAGCATATTCCCTTTTCTGGGCCAATCCCAAACTGCACCTCGGTCAGGCATTAGGCGATGCTCAACTGGTTGTATTTGGAAGGTTGTTTTATTGCTTTCCCCACTCGCACTGCAAGTTTAAAATACCTGGTGACGGTTGTTAGTAAGAGTCCTTGGGTGGTGGAAAGGATTAACACGCTCCGATGCTAACCGAAAGGTTGGAGGCTTGAGTCGACGCAGAGGCAACTGGGAAGAAAAGCCTGGTGATCTATTTCCAGAAAGGCGGTCGTTGGAAGCAGAGCTGCACCCCCACAAACGGGGGGCTGCCACAAGTGGGCATGAGGGCACCCGCCTTTCGTTGCTGTGAGACTATCAAGGCTGTGCAACCTTCACGAGAACAGAAATTCTGGTCTTGCTCTCCAGGAGCAGCTGGTGGTTTCGAACTGCTAACCTGGTGGTTAGCAGTCCAAGCTATAACCCATCACACCACCGGGGCTCATTTGACTGGACAGCAGAGAGTTGGGGCATCTTAATCTAGGTTTCAGGTAGCTGACACTTCTACCTATTCCCCCCCCCCCTTTTTCTGGGGGTGGTGGTGGTCGTGGAAGTGGGTGCAGTCATTTTGGAGGTTTAAATCTTTCGCTCAGGACAAAGGTGCAGATTAAAAAAGAAAAAGCTATTTTGGATTCAGGTCCCCATTTATCCACTGGCCAACCTTGATTGGGAGTCTTGATTGGGATGAGGAGGGAGCAGGAGCGTGGAAACTTTCCCTGTGCTTGGGAGAAAAGCGAGCCCAGTCCTGTCAACTGGAGGTTTTTATCGGGAGAGACTCAGCTGGGAGGAAAAAAAACCAAAAAACAAAACCAAAACACACACACACCCCACCCCCATCCCCAAACAGATCTGAAATATAGGGGACACCTGATAACGGAAGCAGGGACTGCAAACCCAGCTGAGAGCACGCCAGTGCTCACCAACCAAGGAGCAGCCGTGTCCGTGTGCCTAGCCACCGCCTCGGTCAGCAAAGCAGCTGCAGGTGATCTTGGCTCAGCCACCGATCCTCTCAGCTGGCTGGGCCCCTGCAAACTTACTCCTCGCCTCATTAAAGCAATTTCTAAATCAATTCCAGATTTGTCAAATTGCATTGTTGCGTCTCCTTGATGGGAGTGACACGTTAGCCGCAATTAGACTTCCGCATGCGCACGTGGGAGCCTGTTCAGCATATTCTTTATTAGAAGAGCCTAAAAAGCGTCATTATAATCATCTAACCTGGGGTCATGGACACATGCTCTGCGAGCTCGGCTTCTGCCTGCAGCCCCAGCAGTGAAATTTTGCCTATTGTCCGCCAAGATTAAAAGGAAGTGCTCACCCCAGATGTGATATTTGAAAATCAAAGGTCAGAGCAAAGCTGGGGGTAACCTCCATGTGTTTTAATACCAGCGAGAGGAGCAATCAGATTAGTGTGAGCAGATATTGCGCCTCCTAACAGATGGCGCAGAATTCTTATGCAAATGAGGGCGGGCAGGCTGCAATCATTTGGTGGCAACGACCCAGTTCTGGGGGCAAGGGTAGGGATGCCGCTGTTGACTGGGGCTGGCCAGCACTCAGGCAGTGTGGATGGTCAAGGCTGGAGCCAGGACAGTGAGGGGCTTCCACAACGGGGTCTTTCCTCTCATGGAAGACGAGCGCCTTCTCTAAGAAAATTACTCGCTCCTTTTTGAAGGGGCCCCTTCTGTCCTCAGCTCTATCGGCCAATTGAATGACTCAGTGGCAGTTCTTTTCCTCTCTGCTTTAGGAGCCCTGTAAAATCTACTGAGAAAAGAGTAGTGTGTCCTGATTTCCCCAAGACCCACCAGCCTAAGGAGCTCAAAATAAGTTGCCAAATTCCCCCACCTTGTTGCCTTGCCTCACAGACACAGGAATTCACCTCCTGTCCAGACAAAACAGAACAACAGCAAAATCGAACCAACCGTCTTCGAGTTGATGTGGTTCATGACGAGCCCCTGTCTGTAGAGAATCGTGTGTTGTGAGACTTTAAGATCTGTGACCTTGGTGAAACAGATCACCCGACCTTTTTTCTAAGGTGCTGCGGGACCGATTCTAACCTTTCAGGCAGCTCCTGAGCTCACGAACTGAGTGCCGTACTCAGAGACTCTCACAAACCTTGTCAGAGGGTCAACCCCAAGAGTTTCCTCTGGCTCATTGTTTTCAGAAGTTAATCACAAGACCTCGCTGAGATGCTTCTGCATGGATTCAAACCAGCAGCCTTTCAGTTAAAGCTGAATGCGTAACTAGACACTGCATTTGGCTTATGTCAAGGACTCTCTTTGTTCCTGAGAGGTCCCTAAGGGAGTCTCTCGTGTGCCCACAAAATCCGCTCCTGTCTTCTGCTTTCTGCTTTGATGGCAACCGCCAGAGAGGGGGATTTTGCCCAATGGTTCATATGAGTAAAGCTGACATCTTTTAATTGTTTTGCAATTAATGATGCCATATTTATTATTTGAGACATCTCTTCATTTACACCAGCCAGATCATTCCACCCATTGCTGTTTGCCAGCCAGTCTCTCGTCTCTCTCTTCAGGAAGGTGAGGTAGATAACTTTCCCTCAGGAAGAGAAATCCATGGTTTGTTGCCTTTTCCAGTCATGAAAATGTTGCAAAGCTGGGTGGCAAGGTTATTGTTGGCATCTTGCACACGAACCACATCAAGCCAGCATCTCTCGCTCCCTTAGTGACCATACCAATTCTTCCCAGCTCAGCACCGCCAGTTACCATACACATGTAAACAGCGTCCACCTGGATGCAGTCAGTAATCTTTTCAGTCTCCAGATCAATTCGAACGGCGCCATTCACCTGGATGAGGGCTGGTGTGAGCATCAGGAATCACCAGGTGCGGGATTCCTCCTGTTCCCACAAAGATCTTCCTCACTTTATACAGCTTGTACTTCGCCTCCTCAGGTAGTAGTGCGATGAACAGCAAAGTGCTCCTTCCTGTCAGACATAAGACGGGAGTTCTCTTAGGTCTTTTCAGTGCTGATGACATCTATGAAACCAACAAGATAGGTTATATCAGTTCGGACCTTGCCATCCATCTTAATCAGCTGCTGCCTGCAAACGTTTTAAACTTCATCTCCTGTCAGAGCCTACTCAAGTCTATTTCTTAAGAAAGTGCTCCGTGGGAGACTTTCTCCCAGCTGATGGGGACCAGTGGACAGACGAGGATCAAACACCCCAGTCAGTTTGTTCAGCCTCCAGTGCTTTTGAGCAGCTTCACACTGAAGATGCCTCTCAGGACCATGAGCCATGGCTGCGCTGAGTACAGACAGAGCTAGAACTAACATCGCACAATAGCCCTAACGGTAAGGACTTTATTATTCCCATTTTGAGGAAATTGGGAACCTCAGTTATGTTAAGCCCTACGTTGCCTAGGTTCCCAATGTCAGAAAGTGGGCCACAACCTTGGGCAGTGTGGCTTGGGAACCCTTGCCCTCCAGGCTTAACTGTTACCAGATGTTGCCTCTAGGTCATACGCTGGTCTCTATTGGAGGGGTCTGCCTCCACAGCATCCAAAGTCATAAATTTTTCAACATCACATTCCACTGCTTGTTGACTGACTGACTGATTAGTTTAATGAATGAATGAATGAATGACTCTACGATGACCAAACTCATGCTGAAATATATATTTAAAATTCCTGGACTTGTGTATTTGCATCCCCTGCCCATTGCTTTTTAAAATGGCAAACAACTCCCACTCCCGAGGCTTGTGTTTCTCTTCCTTGAGGTGTGATATTCGTGGTTTGGCTGTCTCTCCCACTAAAAACATAAAATTCAATTGAGGCAGCAAGTATTCCATGTCTCACTTACTTCCGTGTCCTCGGTTCTAGAACAGAGTCTGGGACACACTGGACACTGAGAAGTGTAGGGTTAATGAAAGGAGTAGGTATCTCAGGTAAAAACGGGACAGAGACGTTCTCTCATCTCTGGCTCTGAAACATATCCTGTGCATTAATGATGAGGATTCTAGCATGAAAAGGCTGGAGGCAACTTCAAAGCGCATCTGTCCATGTTACCATTTTAAGAACAGATCACATGCTTTTGGTAACCACTGAGCTTGTAGCATAACCAGGGCCAAACTCCTCATCTGGAGTTCCCTAAATTGACCAGGTCTAGGGATTTCTCTTCCCACTTAGATCTTTGTTATAGGTCTTTGTAAGAACTCACCACTGCTCTACTATTGCCCCTGTTCCAGTTTGGGTTGCTTCCTGATGGGTGATTGCTGGGCTAGTCCCCTGTTGCTTGGTGGGATCAGGGGCGCTGCTCCCTGTTGCTTTTGAAGCAAATCTGTTCTTTGATGACTACCTCCAGGCACTTGTTTTTGAAGTCAAAGCTTCAAAGACAAGCAGCATTTGGAAGTTCTCAGCTGGTCCAAGACGTTAGATGCAGACCTCAGGAAGCCATTTGGTACTTTCATTGGGTTCAGAGTAGATAAAGGAAGTCACCATTTGGGAGGGTGATCTGACACCCTACTTTGGTGAGGTGTGTCTAAGTTGGGTCTGCACAGGACCGCTATCTTGATTTTCTGTCCCCTGGAGAGAAACCCTAGGGAAATAGTGTATAAATGGTGTGTGTGTATGTGTGTGTGTGTGTGTGTGTGTGTGTGTGTGTGTGTGTGTATAGAGGCAGGGGTGGGGGTGGGGAGAGGGAGAGAGCAAGGCTGGGTAGGAAGAATGTTTGGGATGAAATTTAACATTTCCAATAAGAATGGATTAAGCAGAAGTTCTCAAAGTTGGTCTGGGGACCCCCTGGGGTTTCAGAAACCTTTTCAGGTGAATACTCTTTTCATAAAAATAGTAAGACATTGTCCTCTCTTTTCACTTTCACTTTCTCCTGAGAAAGTGGAAGTCATGTGATACGTGATGTTGCCACAGGAGTAACTCATGAATACAGCAGCAGACAGGAGCATCTAGCTGTCTTCTCTTAGACCCAACACCGAATGAGGAGATTTATGAAAATGTAAAACAACGCCTCTCTTCTAACCCTTTTTGGTACTTTGCAAAGTAGCGAATTTTAAGAAAAAGTCTTCTTATGTTAATGTGTACTAACCTTGCTTTTAAAAATAAAGTATTTAATTTTTTTTCTCAACATGACAGTCTTCCACAGTAAATATTGATACATGTAAGGCACACTACACGAAAGTTCTTCAGAATTCTCAAAAGTGTTGAGTGGCCAGTTCCTGAGATCAAAAAACATGTTGGAGAACCAACAGTGCTAGAACTCAGCTTTGCAAGGTCCTGGAGAATCTCGCGTGTCAGAACTGGAAGAATCTTTGAGCCGTGACCTGCTCCCTGCTTTATATTATAAAGTGCCCCTCTCTGCCCCACAGCTCCAGGGACACAATGTTCCTCAGTAAGGAAACCATGACAGTGGACTCAAAGGGAATCACACACACCACCCAGCGTGAGGAATGCATGGGACCCGACAGCTTTTCGTTCTGTTAGACACAGGTCGTCTTGGGTCAGGGCTGACTCAGTGGCAACTAACAACAACAACAACAGTATTAAGACAGCAGAAACAAGAGCTACACCTACCCTCTCTTCTTTCAGGGTGTTACATTGACCTTTGCCAATTTTGCTGTAAGAAGCCTTTGTGGCCCAGTGGTTTTGCACTGCGCTGCTAACCACAAGGTTGGCAGTTCAAAACCACAGCCACTCCATAGGAGAAAGATGAAGCTTTCGACTTCTGTAAAAAGTTGCAGTCTCAGAAACCCACCAGGGCAGCTCCACAGTGTCCCACAGGGTCTCTATGAGTCTGAATCAATTCGATGGCAGTGAGTTTGGTTTCTGAGTGAATTTTACTGTTAAAGAATCTGAAAGTGCTAGAAATAATCATTTATTTGCTTAGCTGCCACCCAGGTTGGTACTATTGGTGATGTAAGTTGTGATCATCTCAATCCTCTGCCTGGGGAAGAAAGGTCCATTTCCAGTCTCCTTGACATGGCTGTGGAAAGCTTCAAGTCCTTGCTGGCTATTGGCCAGAGTTATCCATTCTTGCCATACATGCTTCTCTACAGGATAATTCAAATGCGGCAGCTGCCTCCCTTTAGCGTGAACAAGTGAGAGACAGCCCCCCAAATGGATGTGTCTCATCTTCTCGAACCCTCATCTTGGAAGTGACCTTCATCACTTTGATCAATTCTGGCTGCTAGGATGAGCCAACAGAGCCGCTTCATATTTCAGAGGAGGGCATTATTCAAAGAGTAAACACCAGAAAATGGGGATTACTCAGGGCCATTTTGAAAGCTGCCCACCAGAACCTGTCAACCTTAATTAAGAGCTGACTTCCAAAAAGCACATGGAAAAATGGACGTTTCTGAAGCTTCCTCTTATGAGTCCTTCACTCTTCCTTTATCATGCCATGTGCTCTCATTGCTGTCCATTCATTTATAACCCCCTAGGGACCCTACAGTGATCCCATATGGTGGAGCTCCCATGCTGTAGTGGTTAATTACCTGGTTTCTACCTGAACGGTCAATGGTTTGGACCCATCAGTCATTCCTTGGAAGAAAGATATGGCAGTCTTTCCCATCAAGATGAGCCTAGGAAACCCTTTGGGGGCAGTTGTGCCTTGTCCTATAGGATCACTAGGAATCAGAATCAACTTGCCAGAATTGGATTTGGCTTTTGAAATCTTTACGCAAGTAGACTGCCACATCTCTCTCCGTCAGAGCAGCTTGTCCATTTGACCTATCAACCTTCTGATTAGCCTCCGAGTGCTTAACCACTTCTGAACCAGGGACCCTCGTACAATGCCTTCCAGGTGAACTTAAGCTGTGCCCCCTCTGTCTGGAGCAGAGGCTCTCAAAGTTAAGAATGTGTACACTGTAGCCTGTCTGCTGGGTGCTGAAGCCACCTGCTAGCAATGGACTTTGGGGCAAATTATTTCACTTCTCTGTTTTTCTCTTTGCTGCATGTAAAGTGGGGATGGTAATAGTTGCCCCATGAGGGGCGGCTGTCAAGATTAATTGAGTTATTACATGTTACCAGTTGCTCAGTGAAACATCGGGAGAATTGTAGAATTCTTGCCTTTCATATGGGGGACCAGGTTTGCACAGCCACCACCTGTCTATCAATAGAGGCGTGTATGTTGCTAGGATACCGAGCAGCTGTCAGCAGAGCTTCCAGACTCAGATGGGCTAGGAAGAAAGGCCTGCTGGTCTACTTCCATAAAGAAGTCAGCAAATTACAATAGCGCTGGTCTGCAATCCCACAGTATTGTATTCAATTGAGTATGAATAAGCTAAGTTGTGAGAATGATGATTGGCATGGACTAAATGCCAAATGGGTTCTCCCAGATGTTGTCACTTTTTTCCAGGCATGTGCCGCAGGTCTCTGACTGTTGGCACCGTCCCGACAGGTGAGTATCTTAGCAAGTCTGTTAGAGTAGGAACTAGGATGTAAAGAGCAAAAGCCCAAGGTCTCTCCTGTCATAAGTGATGGAGTCAGAATTCCTGGCCAGGGTTACCTGACCCCAATTCTGATCTTCGTCCATTCTGATACATCAAGGGATCATGGAAAGAAAACATGTTCAAATTCAAGCAGAATAAAAGAAGAATGTACCTAATATACTATTGATATATTTATAAATCTTAAAGGAGATACTTTTTGATTATTCCTTTGTCACTAATCTGGGGACAATGGGGACTCCATGATAATTTTTTTTTGCCTTTTAATGTAAAGAAGAAAAGAAGGCATGCCAGAAGGCAGGAAGACAGGCTGGCCAGGCATTCTCCTTCTGAGAGTCAGCCAATGAAACCGTATGGGTCACAGTAGTTTGATGTGCAGCCAGTCATAAGCTAGTGCAGAACTGGGCAGCATTGCATTCCATCGTGCATGATGTCAACATGAGTCTAAGCACTTTACAATAAAAACAACATGTACAGCAACGAGGAGCTCTCCAGTACGAAATTCGAGGAACAAATTTAACTTTGAAAATGGATCACTAGAAACAAGGAAGACAAAAAAACTAACCAGGCTCTTATACTACTATATAATTTTATGTTTACTCTATGATGCTGTCATGCTTTCGATGGTAGTTGCCATGCAATTAAACAATCAATCGATTATCTTGGAAGTAGGGAGTATGCTTGTGGAATCTGTGAACTGGAACATCAACTCTTAGAGGAACAACAGTGCTGAATGGCCTGGGAGCGACCAGAGCCATCAAACCCACACCAGTGGGCAGGTAAGACTGCCTCTTCCCTTCAACACCTTCTATAGACACTAAATTCAGGGATACTGGTGATTGTAAATGGCTCTCCCTTATCAGTCTGTCTACATGGTAGCCAGAGCTTCCAGAGGCAGGCAGAGATCTTTGCTTTACACACAGAGAGGATTCCATAATCTTTGCTTTACACACAGTAAGGATTCCATAATCCGCTTTCAGGCTAATGATGTCTTTGTAACTGGTGAGTAGGCTCCTCTTAGCAGTGCTGGGCATGTTCCTGGTGGCTTCCTTGTGGGAATTCAAAGGAAGGCAAGGATCTATGGGTGGGTGGTGGGGACTGGAGTTGAGTCCAGTCATCGTCAATGTAAGTTGTTACCTCCTTGTCGTTTTGATTTGCTGACAGGCTAGTGATCATGCGTATTTCTTCATATGATCGTTCGACAGTTGGCTGTCATTTTCAATTGCCTTATATGCATGTGAAATCTGGACACTGAATAAAGAAGACCAAAAAGGAATCGACGTGTTTTGAGTTATGGTGTTGGCGAAGAGCACGGAAAGCACCATGGACTGCCAAAAGACCAGGCAAATCTCTCTTGGAAGAAGGACCGCCACCATACTTCTTGGAGGCAAGCTGCTGAGACTTTTCCTCATGTACTTTGGACATGTTACCAGGAGAGGCCAGTCCCTGGAGAAGGACGTCATGTTCGGTACAGTGGAGGGACAGCAGAGAAGAGGAAGACGCTCCACGAGCCAGATCGACGCAGGGACTGCGACAATGGACTCGCCCATCAGAACATTTGTGAGGACGGTGCTTCGTCGTGTTGTACAGAGGGGCATTGGGAGTCCTCATAACAACGACGAGTGCAAGATGAGGTCAAGTGCAGCACATACCCTTCAGAGACCAGGTGGATGGGTTATTGTACTGAACAGTGGAGTCAAAGTAGTCATTAAGTAGACCGACTCTTATAGACATGTAGCATTGGCTACTTAGTCATAGTGTCCCAGAGAATAGAGTACATTCAAAATACACTACATATTTACTTGGTCCACACAAGTGGAAAAATGTAGGTTAAATGAACAGTTTAATTTGAATTGCCCAAATAAAAAATCGTGGCCCCTGAGCCAATTTTCAGCCATGGGTCAGTGTATAGAACTACACCCTTTGAATGAAAGACAGGTCAAGTTCCCAAATCACTGCCCCAAATTATACTTTCTCTCAGACTTTAATTATACAAAATTAATCTTTCTCTCAGACGTTCCCAAAGGGTTCTATAGTCTGTTATGAGAATGGCTAATCATTGCAGAAGGGAGAATGCCCTCATTCTGACTAGTGGGTCACAGTGAGGTTGGGGTCTCCTGAAATTAGAGTTAGTTATGAATCAGGGAATGGTAACCCTTCCCTAACCCCTACCCATAACCCCAAACTGACTGTAGATTGAGTAGATTCTGTCTCACAGTGAGTCTATAGGAAAGAGTCCAACTGCCCCTGGGGGTTTCTGTGACTGTAACTCTTTCCTTCTCCAGCAGTGTGGCTGGTGGTTTCAAACTGCTGACCTAGAATTAGTAGCCCAATGAATAACCAGTAGGCCACTAGATCTGCCTCCCACGCCACAACATACACATCAGCATCATCCAACTATGACCTGATTGGCAGGTTGGACTCTGCTCCTTCACAAGTACGAGTTGATGTGATATCTAACTGCCACACCACCCTTATCTTTGTGTTTGATCACATCAGATCATATCAGGGCCTATCATCATGTAGTGCCATATCACTAAAAGAAAGAATCCAAACCAAATTGCTCATTCCCCAATTCCTAAATCTCGGAGAATCATGGCAGAGCCAAGTTGACACACATTTTGGTGGGGGGAGGGTGTCACCATTCAATCCATGGCGATGCTTACCTATGTGTTGTTGACTATGCAAAGTTATTCAACTCTGTGGATCATAACAGATTATGGGTAAAATTTTGAGGAATGGGAATTCGATATTACTTCATTTTGCTCATGAAGAACCAAAGACGGTCGGTCATTCAAACCGAACAAGAGGGCATTGTGGGTCTTAGAAAGGTGTATGTGACGGGTGCATCCTTTAACTGTTTATTCAACCTGTTTGCTATAAATAATTTGAGAAGCTCAATGATCTGAAGAAGAAGGTAACGTCAGGGTGGGAGGAAGGCTCATGAACAACCTGCCTGTGCAGATGACACATCTCGTTTGAAACTGCAGAGGATTTCAAGCACTTACTGATGAAGATCAAAGACCAAAGAGCCTTCAACATGAACTACAACTCAACATAAAGAAAATAAAAATATAATGGAACCGTTAAGCAACACCATGACACATAAAAGACTGACGTGATTTCATATTCATTTTATTTAGCACCACAATCAATGCCCCTGGAAGGGGCTGCCAAGAAATCAATGACACATTTCTCTGATTCATTGTTGCCGTTTCTGTCACAGCAGTACTTGATCATGAAACTGACACCATTTTGATATTCTCTACGTTCAGTCAAGATCCATCTGATCTCAACAATGCTATCCCTTGTTTCACCTCTTCCGAATCCAACTTGAATTTCTGGAAGTTTCCTGTTTATGTACTGTGGCAACTTTTTTTAGCTATCTTCAGCAAAATTTCATTTTTTGCGTGTTGTTACTTGCTATCAAATTGACGACTCCTCATGGCACCCCCTGGCATAACAGAATAGACCCGTGACCTTTTCACAATTGCTAGTATCCCCAAGGCCTTTGCCGCCTGTATGCATTTGAATGCCTGCCAACCTAGGAAGTTTATTTTCCAGCACCAAATGGACAATGCTCCTTTGAGATCTACAGGAGTGTCAATTGCAAATTTTTGGAAGTTGAATACCAGATCTTTCTTCCTAGGCTTTCTTATTCTGGAAGTTCTGCTGAAACCTGTCCCCCATGGCAGTTCTACCCTGTCCTATAAGGACAGAATTGAGTCCATGGTCGTGAGTTTGGTTTTACGTTAGCTCAAGTTCATCTCAGTGAGTTCAGTGGGTCCCTGAGCCCATCCTGTAGTGATTTCCTGTTTCAGAATGCATAATTGGAACAGATATATTTAGTAACTGGTAGAGCCCTGTAACATGCAGAGTAAAGGCTATTAGGAAAAGCCAAATTGAGTTCATCTGACTTGCTTCTAACAAAGAAAATAGTAAGCCAAAAGCAACACTCCATTCCTGAAGGGATTTCAGAGATCAATACTATCCTCAAGAACTTAAAGACTACAGGGGTGGTGATTCCCACTAGTACCCATGTGACTTGCCTTTTTGACTTGGGTAAACAAACAAATAGATGGATCTTACAGAATGAAAGTGGATTACTGACAACTTATCCAGGTTGTGACTCAAGTTGCAGTTGCAGTTCCAGATGTAGGGTCACTGCCTGGGCACATTAATGCCTCTCCAAAATACATACCTGGTATACAGATATTCGTTTGGCAAATGCCCTTTTCTCCATGCCTGTTTTGAAGAACCACTAGAAGCAGGTTTTCACCCACTTTCAAGACAAGGTGTAAACTTTTCTAACATATCAACTGTCTAGTAACGCAAAGCTGAGGGGCTGTGGCTGCCATGACTAAGGGACAGAAGAATGGGGCCAGGGAGTGCGGTTGTCACTCACTTGGGGCAGGCAAATAGACCTCCAAAAGCAGAGAGGGAATCGTGTTGCTGTTCCAGGAGGCTTGGGAGACAGAGCTGAACCCAAGGTCATTGACTCTGGATCCAAGGGAAAGTTTCCTGTTTATGTACTGTGGCAACTATTTTTCAGCTAACTTCAGCAAAATTTCATGACAAAAATTCTTGACAACATCAAATTTTTCTCCATTTAACATGGTGTTGGTTATTGGTCTAGTTGTGAGGATTTTAGTTCTCTTTACATTAAGCTGTAATCTACCCTGAAGGCTGTAATCTTTGAGAGTCATCAGTCAGTGTTTCAGTTTCCCTTGGCTTTCAGCAAGTAAACTTGGGTCATCTGCATACCATGGGTTGCCAGAGAACATTCCTGTAATCCTGATGCCATGTTTTTTCTTTATATAGTGCAGCTATTTGCATAATTTGCTCAACATACAGATTTAATAAATATTGTGAAGGGACACAACCTCGACTCAGGCCTTTCCTGACTTTAAACCATTCATTGTCTCCTTATTCAGTCGGAAGGACTACCTTTTGATTTATGTACAGGTTCTGCACCAGCACAAGGCAGTGTTCTGGAATTCCCATCCTTCTCAGTATTGTCCATCCTTTGCTGTCGTCCCCACAGTCGGATGCCTTTGCATGGTCAGCAAAACACAAATACGTGGTTACAGAGGGCTGCTAACCACAAGTCAGCAGTGTGAAACCAACAGCACTCTCCTCAGGAGAAGGATGCGACTTTCTTCTCCCGAAAGAGTCACAGTCTCAAAAACTCCACAGGGTCAGTTTTACCTGTCCTGTAAGGTCATTATGAATTAGAACGGGACACATGGCAGTGAGCTTGGTTTTGGGTATTTGGAAGCATCTTTCTAGTGTTTTTTTACCTTCAGATAAATTCCATCTGGTGTCAGCAATGATGTCCCCAATTCCTTATCTTATTAATCCGGCTTGAATTCCTGGCAGCTCCCCGTCAATGTACTATGGTAACTTCTTTTGAATTATCATCCGTAACGTTTTATTTGCATGTGATATTGATGCCATTCTATAATTTCTACATTCTGTTGGCTCGACTTTCTTTGGTCATTAGTTGTGACCCCACTGCACTCGGACCAGCCGGGCCGACTTTCTTTGGCATGAGTACAGACACCGCTTCCTAAGAGTTGACCAGGGAGCTGTCGTCAACAGTTCTTGGCACAGAGGAGTGAATTCCTCAAGTGCTGCATCACTTTGTTGAAACATTTCAGTTGATGTCCTATCAGTGCCCAGGGCCTTGCTTTTGCCCTATCTCTACCGTGCAGCTTGCACTTCTTCCTTCAACACCATCAGCTCCTTAGAAAACGCTGCCTTTTGAAATGATTGAATGTCAACCAATTTGTTCTTTTACTTGAATAAAAACACCGCTGTAATTAGTGATATAAGCAAGCACTTTTAGGGGGTAAGCCTGGCTTACATGTTTCAATATATTCACAAGGCTAAAACTCTATACTAATCTACACTTGCTGATGAAGATCAAGGACTGCAGCCTTCGGTACGGGTTACAACTCAATGCAAAGAAGACCAGAATTCTCGCCACTGGACTAATGAGTAACATCATGACTGAAGTTACCAAGAATTCTGTCTTGCTTGGCTCCACTACCAGTGCTCTTGGATGTAGCAGTCAAGAGATCAAAAGATGCATTGCATCGGGTAAATCTGCTGCACGAGAGCTCTTGAAAGTTTTGAAAGCAAAGGTGTTACTTTGAGAACAAATTGATCTAAACCATGGCATTTTCAGCTGCCTCATATACACGTGCAAGTTGGACATCGATCAGGAAGACCCAGGAAGAACGAATGCGTTTAAATTCTGGTGCTGGTGAAGAAAATGACCACGGACCACCGAAAGAACAAGCAAATCTGTCCCCGAAGAAGTACAGCCAAAATTCTCCTGAAGAGGCAAAGATGGGGAGACTTCCTCTTATGTACTGCGACATGTTGTCAGGAGAGATCAGTCCCTGGCAAAGGTAGAGTGTGTGTGTGTGTGGGGGGGGGGTGTGCGGGGGGCGGAGGGGTAAGCAAAAAAGCAGAAGACTCTTAATGAGATGGACTGACCTGGTGGTTGCAACAATGGGCTCAAACATAAGAACAGTTATGAGGTTGGTGCAGGACAGGGTGGTGTTTTGTTCTATTGCACAATGTTCTATTGTTTATAGAAGCCAGAACCGACACCACAGTACGTAACAACAGTAACAAGATGTTCTGATCAGAGATGTTACCCAATAACTTGTAATTAATAATGTTATATGTAATTCAGTGTAGGAAGACTTTAAAATATTGTTGTGTATTCATAGAACTTAAGAAGTATTACATTCCTCCAAGCTACAACTGTATTTATTACATATGATTCTGCAATTCAAATGGACAGTAAACTTTGTTAAGGGGTGTGTTCAGTCTGGCATGGCGGTGGCTCATGGCACGAGATGGCATCACGAGTCCCCACCCTTGGGGGCACCAGCTGTAGTGATGCCACTGTCTTGGTGTTGGTTTGATATAAATCTGAGCCTGGTTCACTTTGATTAAGCAACACTCAGGGCTGGAAATTCCCTTTTCCACAGAGCAGCATTGTGTAAGCTCTCTTCAGTAGAGGTGACTATATCTGGGTCACAGTTTTATTTGGGACAGACGTTTGTAATGGAAATGCTGTGTGAGAGATTGGGAGAGTTGAAGGGTGGTGGGGTGGGTGTCTGTTTCTGCCAATAGAAAGCAGATTGGGGCATAGGTTCAGTGCTGTCCGTGGAGCTCTGAGGACAGTTCAGTGTAGTCCACTCAAAATTCACTTGTTTATAAAGTTAAAACTCAAAATGGAGGAGCAGATCTCTGCCAAAATGCTAATTTTCTCTCCAAAGAGAAGTCACGTAGCTCACGACTCACAGTTGATAATAGGATCCTGAGGGGTAGAGGGGAATGTTGTAAAGTGGTTTTGAGACCATCAGGTTGAGAAAAGGGGCAAGTACACACTTAGATCAGAACAAGAGCAACTGCTGACTCAGCATAGAGAGCACATTAGCACTGAGCTCATGTGTTAACAGACAGAAAGTACCTGTTCTGTTTTGAATAAAGATGCCAATTTGATTTTTACGCAACCATAAACATTTCAGAAGAAACGTGCATAGTTATAATATATCTAAGGTCTAACAACTAGTTAGTATAGAACTAAGCCTCATAATATCTTGCATTTACATTGTGCATTTACATCATTACCTGTGTTTATGTGGTTGTCATGCAGTGGTGTTCTGCATGTCCTAGAAAGAGGCCTAGTGGTGTAGAGGTTCTAAGGTGGGCCAATAACCATACAGTCAGCAGTTTGAAGCCACCAGCTGCTTTATAGGAGAAAGAGGAGGCTTTCTGCTTGTCAAGATTGACTGCCTTAGAAATTCTCCCAGGACAATTCTACTCTGTCCTATAGAGCTGCTGAGTGGCAATTGTCTCAACGGCAGTGAGTTGGGTTTTGGATGATGCTAGACATTATGTCATTGGTATTTCAGATACCAGCAAGGTCGCTCATGGTAGGCAGATTTCAGCGGAGTGTCCAGACTTAAGAAATTAGGAAGAATGACCTGGTGCATAACCACCAAACATTACCCAACCAAAGCCGTGTGAACCTCAAAAGATCATTGTCTGAGAGACTCACAAAAATAAACCAAAAGACCCAATGATCATGGGTGTGGTGCAGGACTGGCTTATGCTTCCTTCTGTTGTGCACGAGGTGGCCAGGAGTTGTAGCCAACTCAGCAACAATTACCCAGAGTTCCGCAGCCCTTTACTTCTAATTCTCACAACCAGTGCTGTGGGGATGACTGTCCCCACCTAAGCGCTAAGGCTGTTGAGTTGCACCCCGAGGGCCTGAGAAGAGCTAGCGCTTTCTCTGAAGAGTATGCCATTCCTCTCCTCTTCTTATTCTTTTAAAAATTGTTTTATTAGGGGCTCATACAACTCTGATCACAATCCACACATGCATCCATTGTGTAAAGCACATCCGTACATTCATTGCCCTCAGCATTCTCAAAGCATTTGCTCTCCACTTAAGCCCCTGGCATCAGCTCCTCATTTTTCCCCTCCCTCCCTGCTCCCCCTCCCTCATGAGCCCTTGATAATTTATAAATTGTTATTTTGTCATAGCTTGCCCTGTCCAATGTCTCACTTCACCCACTTTTCTGTTGTCCGTCCCCCAGAGAGGTCACATGTAGATCCTTGTAATTGGTTCCCTCTTTCCAACCCACTCTCCCTCTACCCTCCCAGTATTGCCACTCACACCGCTGGCCCTGAAGGTATCATCCTCCCTGGATTCCCTGTGTTTCCAGTTCCTATCTGTACCAGTGTACATCCTCTGGTCTAGCCAGACTTGCAAGGTAGAATTGGGATCATGATAGTCCAGGGGCGGGCGGGGCGGGGGGAAGCATTTAGGAACTAGAGGAAAACTGTATTTTTCATCGTTGCTACATCGCTCCCTGACTGGCTTGTCTCCTCCCCTACACCCCTCTGCAATGGGATCTCCAGTGGCCTTTTACAGGGAAGTGGAATTCATGCTGGAACTAAGCAGGGGCCACTGCATAGATGTTGCTGCGGGCTTGTTTACACGATAGGAAGAGCTCTTCTTGAGACTCGTACCTAACTTGTAGGGGCAGGGTGTTAGGAGTACCATTATGCATCACTTACCCCTGGAAATCCCCAGCTTTGCAGTCAGTTCCACCACTTGTGTGTCCCCAAGAAGTTCCTCAGAGTGCGACACTCCCTGTTCGATATCAAAGACCTCAGGCCCATGTTTGCAGACAACTCTTGGCTAGCCACAAAAGTTCCCCAGTACACTTGGCAAAGGTTCATCAAATCTGTTCTGACTTTGTGTGGGCGGCTGGGTTTCATCAAGAAAGCAGCAACCCCAGAAGGTCCAAATCTGAATTGGGTCACTCTTTAGGCCCCTGCCCTCCTTCCTGTGTTGCCTTACAAAATCCCCTTTCCTGAATGTAAGCTTTGACCAAAAAAAGTTCCATATGATAGATGCCTCTTTTTTTGGGGGGGGGGGGGGCAGCTAAACTCTAGCAAAACATATAACATGGCATTTGCCAACTTAACATTTTTTTACATGTACAATTTAGCTATATTGATTACAATCATCTTGTTGTGTAACCATCTACACATGCCTTTTCTTTTGCAAGCTTTGCCAGAATTTATGAGATCTTTTCTTTAGATTTGCTTACAGCTCTAGGTGCTAAAGTTTAATAGAGTTATGTATGATGGGAATCACTTTGGGCCCTGTGGTTCTTTAAACACGCACGGAGATTCCATGCTGCCTGGCCTTGCCACTGGGCTCAACTGCTTTCCTTAATTAGTTCTGCAATTAAGAAGGTTTTATATATATATGAGAAATACTGGGTTAAGCTTCGGATACTTGTATCCCAATATTCAGTGCCACACTATTCACATAGTCAAAAGGTGGCAGAACAAGCTAAATTGTCATTGACAATGAATGGATAAACATGATGAGATACATTTGCGGCTGTTGTTATTAGATGCCATTGAGGCCGTACCTGACTCATGGTGAGCCCATATGCAGCAGGACGAAACCCTGCGCCTGGGCCAGTTCACACTGTTGTTACGTTCCAGCCCATTGCTGCAGCCTCCGTGTGACTCCAGCTCGTTGAGGAGCTTCCACTTGTTTAACTGTCTTCCTCCTTAATGTAATACATGCGGTGACATATTGCTCAGCCATAAAGGGGGATGACATCCTGATACATGCTGCAACATAGATGAGCCTTGAAAACACGAGGGAAATAAGTCAGATACAAAAGGTAGGAGGGGGCTTCAAAAAGCCAGGGTAAATTTCCATTATCTTTGAACCTTATCTTTCCATGAACAGTTTGAAGCTTCCCTGTACAATACGGTCTAACTTACATGAAATATCCAGAGTGGACACACGCACGGAGATGGAGCCCCTAGGCTCCTGGCCAGATGGTTGTCCAGTGGAACCCACCAGATGACCCATCAGAGAAAGATAAGAAAATCCACTTCCATAAAGCTATCACGTCTTGGAAACCTAATGGGTCCATGCTATTTGGTACTCTAGGGTCTCTATGAACTTGCTGGCGATGAGTCTCTTTGTTTATTTTTAGCTACCAGAGATGAGGGGCAAAGGGGGAACTATTGTTTAGAGGCTGGGTATTGAGTGTCTGCTAAGGGTGATACGGATGTTTGGTAATGGATAGTGGAGATGGTTGTGCCAAATGGTGGATATAATCAAAGTCATAGAACAGTACGTGTAACAGTGGTTAGAATAACAACTATTCAGATGCATATATTTCATGTTGATAGAGAAGTTTAGAAAAGAAATCATGGCTTGTATGCCTTTATCTTTCATGTATTGTCAAGCGTAGGGGAGGAGATGAGTCAGTCAGGGTGCGATGTAGCACGGATGGAGAATACAGCTTTCCCCCAGATCCTGGATGCTTCCTCCTCCCCAACTACCATGATCCAAATTCTAACTTTCAATTCTGGACAGAGCAGAGGTTGTACACTGGTGCAGATAGGAGCTGGAGGCACAGGGAACCCAGGGAAGATGATACCTTCAGGACCAGGGGTGTGAGGGGCGATACTGGGAGAGTAGAGGGTGAGTGGGTTGGAAAGGGGGAACCGATTACAAGGATCTACCTGTGACCTCCTCCCTGGGGGATGGACAACAGAGAAGGGGGTGAAGGGAGACACCAGATAGGGCAAGATATGACAAAATAATAATTTATAAATTATCAAGGGCTCATGAGGGAGGGGAGCAGGGAGGGAGGGGGGAAAAAGAGGACCTGATGCAAAGGGCTTAAGTGGAGAGCAAATGCTTTGAAAATGATTAGGGCAAAGAATGTGCAGATGTGCTTTATACAATTGATATATGTATATGTATGGATTGTGATAAGAGTTGTATGAGCCCCTAATAAAATGTTTAAAAATATTTTTTTAAAAAAGACACCTGTTTGTGTTAGGCCTATAAAGGTTTGCTCCAGGTCGAAGCTCATGGTCCCCACTCGGCTGAATCTGGCGTGGTCCCTCAGCACTGAGTCTGGGTTTGAACTCAATAAACCTTTCTAAGCTGTAAAAAAAAAAAGAAAGAAAGAAACAAATTATGAGACTTTGCTGGCTTCCCCACCTTAACAGAAACACAGCACAGAAAGCCACTTCTCTGGGGTCTATACAGTGAGCGGCTGGGAGCTGGAGTCCCGAAGGCTGAGTTTCCGAGATGAGCCAGCTAGCATTAGAAACAGGTTTCTGGGTGGCTGGGCCCGCAGCGAGGCTTGACAAGGAAGATGGAGGGATGGTAAGCAAGACAGTGGAACATTTCTCAAAGACAGAAATGGGGAAGGGGGGGATAAAAAAATAAAAAGCAGCTGACTTTGTGTTCTGAAAGCCTAGGCAAGTGCGTCACCACCACTTATCTGTTTGTTGTACTATGATGGGGCTGTGTTGCTGTAATGCTGGAAGTCATGCCACTCGTACTTAAAGTACCAGTAGGGTCACCCGGGTGAACGGGTTTCAGTTTGGCTCTCAGACCGAGACAGACTAGGAAGAAGGAGATGGAAACCTTGTGGGAGGACATCAAAGATATGCTACACGAAAAAAAGAGAGGTCATTTAAAAGACAGGAGAGAAATACAATATCAATGTGGATGTCAGATGAGACTCTGAAACTTGCTCTTAAATGTAGTATAGCTAAAATGAATAGGGGAAGGGGTGTGTGGTTTAAACAAGATATGGTGTGTGTTGGGGTTCTATACTTTCACCACACATAATCTATATGTATGCTGAGCATGTCATCCAAGAAGTTGGCTTTGATGAAAGAGAAATTAATATCAGAATTCAAGTAATACTTACTAATAACCTTTGATATGCAGATAACACCACTTCGCTCATTGAAAGCCAGAGGATTTGAAGCACTTACTAATGAGGCAAAAAACGACACTTCATTATGGCCTACACTTCAACATAAAGACATTGAACATCCTCACATTTGGTTCATTATTGAACATCATGATAAACCGAGAAAAGATGGGCAAGGATTTCGTTTTACTTAGATCCACAACCAATGCTTGTGGAGGAAGCAATCAATAAGTCAAAGGGCATTTTACATTTACATGTGGCCTATTGAGCAGTCAGGTGCACTTGCCCCATGATGTGATATTTTCAATTGCCTCAGATTCCTGAGAAACTGCACAAAGAATAAGAAAGACCCAAGTAGAACCGATGCCTTTGCATTGTGGCAAATACTATGGAATGTAGGACAGCCAGCCCGAAAGACAAGCAACCTGGTTTGGAAGAAAAGAGAAAGAAAATGAAAGAAAAGAGAGAGTGAGAGAAAGGAAGAAAGAAATAAAGAAAACACAGCTAGAATGCTCCTTAGGAGTTAATCTATTCATGTACTTTGGGCATGTTATCAGGAGGGACCAATCTCTCGCAAAAGACATCATACTTGGTAAAGTAGAGGGAAAGATGAGGGGAACTTCAACAAGATCCATCGACAGGGCAGCTGTGACAGTGGGCTCAGACAGAGCCGTGATTGTGAAGATGACACAAATGGGGCCGTGTTTCATTGGGAGACAGGTTTGTTTGTCCATAGGGCCGCCATGCGTTGGAACTGATTCAACAACATCTCGCAGTGACAGGTAGGCGAGGCGATTGCTGCACTCCTCAAGAGACCTTGTCTGTAAAGTTCCCATTAATTACCCTCAAATTTAAAAAATTTATTTTGGTCTTTCTTCACAGTTGTCAAAAAATGCCTATTACTTAAGAAAAGCCACAAAGCTTTGAGCTGGCACTTGTTAGCTCGAGTTAAGGTCAGAGTTTGCATCGAGACAGGAAGTGACTAGGCATTGAAGCAATTCAAGAGTGCCCGCTGCAACAGCCTTTGCACCAAGCTATGACACATCAGCTACCGGCAACTCTTCTGATGGTTTGCTTGCAAGCAGGACCATAGCACCGAGCATTTTCCTGC
This sequence comes from Tenrec ecaudatus, assembly GCF_050624435.1. Classification (NCBI taxonomy): domain Eukaryota; kingdom Metazoa; phylum Chordata; class Mammalia; order Afrosoricida; family Tenrecidae; genus Tenrec; species Tenrec ecaudatus. Next base: position 115,044,672 of record NC_134542.1, on the reverse strand, counting down.
CACACTTTGTTTGTGCATCTCCACAGAATGAGAGAAGGGGAACTCAGCTGCGTGCCCTGGAGCTCGCCGTCAGGAGGGAGGACGAGAGAGAAACGATTGGCCTGAAGGATGAGTTGTACAGCTGAACAAAATCAAGCATTGGCCTCTGCCCTCATCAGGAGTACTGCCGAAGGTGTCCCCCAAGAAAGCCTCACCAAGCTCTCCCGTGGTGCCATAAACAGAGCTTTGGAAGAAACGTCACCGCGCGCTTTTTAACATTTCATGACTTTGAAGCACCATTCCCGTCTGCCAGTTTGGCCTGTACAGTTTCAAACTGTTGAATTTAAATCCGTTCATACATGAATCTGCTCCCAACTGGCTGTTACACCTGAGAAAACCAGGAAGTGATGTGGAAAAGATGATAATTTATGATAATATCAGGCAAGACCAATTGTTCCTCTTGAATTAAACCAAGTGCAGAGTTGAACTGACAGCAGGACTTGCATTTCTACTTTGTGTTCTACTACGTTAGAGCATTTGGGCCTATTATGTGGGAGGTTTTCTATCCCCATAAAGAAACACAGCCTCAGGAAGCAACAGGGGCAGTTCTCTGCCCTGCAGAGTCACGGTGGGTCGGAACCAGCTCGATGGCAGTGATTTGGAGTGAGAATAGGGTATTTGAGAGAGCCAGACAAAGAAGATTGGCATGCGTTGTTCCATTGGTGGGGTGGGATTTTCCACAGAATCTTACTTGAGTTCCCTGGGATGGCTAAGGGTTGGTTTGAGCTTTATTCGATGGCTTCAGAAAGTCCTTTCACTTCATTTTGTAGATGGAGTCACTCTCTTGCTCATCCGGGAGTCATGCATTTCTCTGCAAAGACCAGGATAGAAAAAGGAAAAAACCGTCATTCTACATTTTGGTGTGTTCAAGGCTCCTTTTTAATGTGGCAGTTCCATGATGTTTGAAAATTCTTTAAGGCAAGAGATGGTTCTTTCTTTAAAAGAGACTCTCGCAGCCGTTTTTAGACAAGCTCACTTATCCACGAGGCGCTGCAGGGACAGTGCCGTGGGCTCAGGCGTTCCAAGCAAGCCCACTGCTGTTGGCCTGAGGACTAGTCATTGTCGACACTGTACGTAAGGTTTCTAAGGCTGTGAGAAAGCCTCATATTTCTCCTTCCCAGCAGCAGGTGTGTTCAAACTGCTGACCTTACATTAACAGTCCGATGGGTAGCCTGCTATGCTTCCAGGGATCCTTTCCCAGGAGCTGTGAAGATATTGCAGACTGGTCCCACCTTCCTATGGTCTTCATGAAGGATGCGTTCTCAGGGGCCTTTGGGAGATTGAGTCTAGTGGTGCCTTCTCAGTTTACTCTAACTACTGTACGCCAAGATCTTCACTTTCCCCAGCCTTTCTGTCTCTGACTGCCTCTTCAGTCTGCTCAGATGGGCTGGCATCCAAATCATATTTACTTTCCAGTTTGGTATCGACACTTCAAAGAGCCATTTCAGCAGTGTATTGGAATTGATCCTACATGTCTTAACTAGGATGTCATGTCCACACAGATTGGGAAAATTCTAGCCTTAGATTCCACTTTCAAGATTTAATCACACCTGCCCCCAGTTTCTGCAGTAGTTTGGCTGGATTTCCATTCTTGGCTTGTGCTGTCAACTGACTCTAGTTTTTGATCTGGAGGCTATGACAGTTGTCAGCAAAGTGGTGTAAAGGTGACAAGTCCATTTTACTTGACACTTGTGTCAGGTGAGGTCTTTTCACAGTCTCTAGAAAGGGAGAGGAAACCACCTAATTAGCTTAGAAGGTAAGGGGCTTTCAAGGGGTCTCAGGCTCATTCACCCAGAAGCCCCCATCCTGGGCATGGGGGTCGAACGCTTTCTCAGTCGGGACTCTGATTGGGATTAGAAACCTGTTGAGGTTGTCCCACGACTCCTCACCGTATTGCTAAGTCCTGAGACTGGTTTTTAGCATATGGAGTGCTGGCTACAGGATGTAGGTCATCTCTCCTTGTTTAATCTACCAAAGAGGGAGGCGGGGAGGAAGGGGCAAAATTTCTTTCTGTTATCCATAAGCTCGCCACGAGTAATATATACGTTGCCAACTTGCTAGTAACTAACAACAACTTTCATATTCTTTTAATTTTTATATAACATTGAGATCATAAAATGCCTATAGGAAAAAAATCACGGGTATTCTAAAGGCTAAAAAAAAAGAACAAATAACTGAAAAGTCATTTAATTTCTCAAAGGACTTATTAGGGGGGAATGTAACTTCAAATGATTGCTTCCCGTCTAAGAAGATGCCCAAATCCCCCTTTTCCATGAGAATGCCACCTCAGAGTTAGGTCTTGTGGTCGTTACATAATCTGTTGTCCATTGAGTATTAAGAGTGAAGGGGTGGTGTGGTAGTTATATAATTGTCAATCTGAGAGGATTATGTGTGAAGGGGTGGAGTCTAGTCTGTCAATCGGATCATAGCCAATGAGGAAACTTCTGAGAATTCTGGGAAATCTGGTATTTCCTCCTTGGAGGTGGGAGACTCTCTGCTCACACTCTGGGAGACATAGCAGCTGACAAGATGCATGGACCCACCCTGGTGCAGAGACCCCTGCCAGCACTGAGATGTTTCCAATGACACTGGATCCAAAGCCTTTCTACCCACTGGCCTATGGTCTGCTACATTCAGCATCACTGCGTGTGTTTGTGAGTCTGAAGAGGACTTTATAGATTGGTATTGGACATATGGACTAATATCAGATGTATGGACTTGATCTGGACTGGGCTTGGATGTTTTCTCAATGTTCAATGGCTCTTGTATATAAATCTCTTTCTTATACACATGTGTATGTCCATAGATTTGTTTCTCTAATCTACCCAGACTAACACAGGTGGAGTTTAACCTGTCAATCAGGTCGCAGCTTGATGACATCATTTGGAGCCCTTATGGAGATAAATAGCTCACTGGAGGCAGGAAACAGACTCACTCCTTGAGAGACTTTTTACTGACAAGACACATGGAGCTATGCTAATAGAGCCAGTGCCCTGGGAGATGAAGGAGCCGCGTGGAGACGCCTGCCAGTGCTGAGATGCTTCGACTGCCACTGGATCCACATGACTTCCCACCCACTGGCCTGTGATCTTCTTGTATTCAGCATCACTGTATGTGTTTCGTGAGTCTGAAGAGGACTTTATAAATTGGCATTGGACTAATATGGACTAATATCAGACTTATGAACTTGATCTGGACGGGGCTGGGATGTTTTCTTAATGTACAATTACTCTTTATATGAAGCTCTTTCTTATACACACATGAGTGTCTGTCTCCTCTGTGGTGGTTAACCCCAGTGCTTTTCCTCCTCTCCAGCTCTGCAATGGCCCCAGAGTGACTCGGTTTCTCAGCTACGCAGCTGGAGCCGTCCATGCGAGCCCCTAGGGTAGCAGTGGCTACAGTGTCTGACTGGCCTTTCTCCTCCTCAGCTGCTTGGGGACTTTTCTTACTCATCTTTAATGTATTTTCCAATGCTTCATAGGAATGCAGTTGTTGAATTCCACTCATTTGATCATTTTGAAAATCACCTGCCAGGGTCTTCTGTGCGCCAGGCACGGTTTTATAAGACCTAGGGCTTGTCAAGAAGGTTGAGGGAATCTAGGGCGCGGTCAAGTAGGTGTTTGCTTAAACATGCAAAGCCTTCAATCCAATTTTCAATTGTTAGTTGAGGTCCCGTGACAGCAAAACCCATGAGTGAGCCAGGGACATAATGGTTCCAGAGTAGTAGGAAGCCCAGGATGAAGGCCCAGAGTAGTAGGAGGTGGATATGCCTCATCTAGGGATCTGTGGATACACTCCCATCTCACATAGGCACTCTGTTGTCTTGTTTAGTGCTCTCTACTTGATCTCTGTGTTCTCATATCCATCGTTTGTAATGGTTATGCAGAACTCAGAAAAAATTTATGATTGAAGGGTTTATTAAGGAAATTAACAGGTTGCAATGGCAGTGAAAAATGCTGTTATTGATTAAGACATGTTACAATGTTCTTTGAGGTTTGCTAATAAAGGCCCCACAGGGCTTACCACTCCCCTATAAGCCTCAACCCACAGGCATTCAGCTCAAACTCAGTGAGTCAGCAAACCTGAATTAAATGACACAAAGCACCCCATTCCAGTAAGCTGCAGTCGGCAGGCACTCAGAGTCACTCTGTGGGTCAGCAGCTGAACTCCACCAATTAAGTGTCCAGAGGCACCCCACTGCACGAGGCAGCCTCCTGCACCAAAGCACTGCGGTTTGTTTGCTGCATGAGTCGGGCGGTCCGTCACATTGTTCCAGGCTTTGGCTCATGGTCCTGCTGCTGCTCCTCTGATGTTAGAGCTGTCTCTGGGTCCAGTAATCCCCAGTCCAGAGGATGAGCTCCACGCCTGGTTCTAGCTGGTAAAGATACCTCTCCTCCTGCTTCTCCCGGGGCTCCTTTTATACACAGCAGGGATGGCACTCCAGGGAATCCTGGTGACAGTTTCTCACAGGAGGATCCTGTCAGTACTGTCCCCCCTCACCTCCCTACCCAACCCATAAAGAATAAGGCCATTTGATGAGAGTTAAGAGACTTTTCTTAGAAGAACCCCATTAAACAATTCATTGGCCATGCAGGTATTTGTGGGGAAGATCAGAGCAAGACAGTGTATCTGTTTGAGCTAAAGTGAGTCTGGGGTAGGAAGCAAGGAGAATCCGGGCTAGAGACACCATCGGACTGCTGAAATCTGCCCCGTTGCATTCCGCATGGAGGAACTTGACGTTGCCCCCCTCTGTTGTAAACTGTGGACTGATATGCCCCCGTACCCCGCAAATTGTGTATTGTAAATCCTAATGTCAATATTTGTGCTATGGTCCCATGTGAGGGAGGGCAGTCTTTGTTCTGCTAGTATGTGATTTATGTAAGGTGTGTGTGGTGAGCACATCTCTCTTAAAGTGTCCAAGGAGATGAGAGCAAGTGAAGGAGAGAAGCAGAAATGGAGGACCACCCATGAAGAGCTCGTAGGAGCAGAAGCTCAGAAGAGACAAGACATCTTCCTTCTGAGCCAGCAGAGGAAGAAAGGCTTTTCCTAGAGCCTGTGCCCTCAATTCAGATAGCCGACCTTCTAAACTCAGAGACTTTTTAGTTTGCTAAAACTGGTCACGGGGAACCCGTGGTGGCACAGTGGTTATGCATCCACCAGGTCAGCAGTTCAAAACCACCAGCTGCTCCTTAGGAGAAAGGTAGCGCACTCTCTACTCTAGAGTCAGTCTTGGAAATGCACGAGGGCAGTTCTGCCCTGTCCTGTGCGGTCGCCCTGAGTCAGAATTGACTCCTCGTCAGTGAGTTTGGTTTTGGAAAGCCAGCCGCTATGTCCTCACCAGAACAAGAACTCCTCAATATCAAAGAAGCTACTAAACAAGAGCTACAATACCTGACTAAATTCATGTTCCCCCACAACCTACTCCCTCTCTACCTACTACCTTTCATGTCAAGTCAAACTTTCTCCCAGAATGAAAGTCAATGGAACACAAGAAGGCCTTTCTCCTTGAAGCTGGCCTGGCTAGTTCTGGGGCTGGGGCTGCCCTATCCACCAGCTTTGTGAGCGCCCCAGAAGGAAACGGGCCAGGAGGAAACGGGGGTGCAAAGATGGCCCACAGCTCACGCTGGGTGTCAGTTTCCCTTTTAAGGCAAGAGTTGAGAAAGGCTAGACAAGGGCCTTTGCAGTGGCCTCACCACGGTTAGTGTTCCTTGGCTTGGTCTACTCCTCCCCTCAGGACCTCGTCCCATTCCAGTCATGAGAGTCCTTACAAATAGGAGCAATTTTCATGATAAAATAATAGGTGATGCAGTTGTAAATCGCTTAGCTTTCATAGGTCATCTGGAAACTAACAACAAAATAAGGCCCTTCTGGTGGTGTAGTGGGGTATGTACTGGGTTACTAAATGCAAGTCAGCCGTTCGAAACCATCAGCCGCTTCACTGGAGAAAGTGGAGGCTTTCTACTCCCATAAAAATGTATAGTCTTGGAGGCCCAAAGGGGCATCCCCACTCTCTCCTACAGACTTGAGGTGAGTTGATATTGACTTGATGGCAGTGTTTTGTAAACTCCATCTACTTTGAATTACAATATAATTAGTAATTGAATACAGTATTTCAAAATGTTCTCCTTCCCCCCACTTTAATTATGACTTCATTCTCAAAACAGTTACCGATTTAGAGACACAAACAATAATCTAGAAAATATGACAAAAACACAAGCACCAGCGAATGCATCATGTGCTTGTCATATGCAAATGAAACCACGGAATTCAAAGCATCATCTTAATTGGGTCATAATGACAACTTTGACTGGTTTGCACTAGAAGGCTCAAAAGTAAATTTGAATAGTGACGTAGGGATTACTCAGTGGACTGCTAATTGCAAGGTGAGGATCTGCAAATTACACCAACAGGAGCTTTGGGCATAATTTTGTGTCTGCTGGTATACAGACCAGTTTTAGGACTGGTAATCCAACAGGGACTTAGCAGAACGGTTACGATAGCACTCAGCAGTATGGAACTGATGTTCCAAATGTGCGCAATGGTATGAACCAACAGGCAGCATATGCCTATCCTGCTACCGCAGCTGCACCTATGATTGGTTATCCAATGCCAACCAATTATATTCTCAATAAGACTTTAGAGGTATATGTAAATGTCTGTTTTTCATAATTTCTCTTTATATTGTGTGTTATCAGAGAAGATAGTTATTTAAGAAACATGGAAAATGCAAAAATGACTGCAGTGCAGAAGTAATTATGGTGCACTTTTTTTGCTATTTAAGTTGGATATTTCTCTACATTCCTGGAACAATTTTTAGGGTTTTTTTGAGTAGAAAATGCAGGCAGTGTTTTCACAAAAGTTATGTACAGTGATTTGAAATACATGAAGACAATACATGGCCTTCCAATAAAAAAATATTTGAAGACTGAAAAAAATGTACAGCCTCAGAAACTCACAGGAGCAGTCTACCCTGGTCTATAGGTCACTATGAGTTGGCATTGACTCAGTGGTAGTAAGTTTGGCTTGGTTTGCGCCCTGTAGGCATATTGATGCATATAAACTTGGCTGACAAAAAATATTTTGTTGTTTGAACTAACTACAAGGATTAAAAAACAAAACAAAACAAAACACCAAGGTTTTCATTGAGAATTAGGTGGAGGCTTACAGAGCAGGCCATCATTTTTACATTCACTTGACCTTAGCCGAAAGGCCAAGACACGGTCACTTTGACATCCGTACACATTTTGTTTCCTATTGTAGTCTGTTACCATCCCCTATCCTACTCCCTCCCTGAGTTCCTATTCTTTCTTCCCTAACCTTCTGAGGTAGTTAGTTTATTGTGCCAACCTGGCCAATGAACACATGTGGGATTAATTGAAGGGTGGAGAGATAAATGGCTCAGCGAGCCTTGCCTTTCTTGTCTCTTGCTCTTTGATCACCGGACCAGTGTGTGGCTGTCTTGCTTGTTCTGTGCCTCAACTTGCAAGCTACACTACCTGTGGGACACCTAACCCATGGACTGTGTCATGTAATCTGAGGTTCCTTCAAGACCTGCTTCGCCACACCATTGGACTTTACGTCTCTTGAGCTGTGGACTGTCAGACCCTGTCATCTGGCTGACTGTTGGTGACCTGCTCTGCCATTTGCTGCCTGTGCCCGGATAGCCTGAATTGCTCTACAGAGGACTAACCAGCAGCTCTCAAGACTTGAAGGACTGCCAGTGTCTCATAACTGTCTCACGCGAGTGAGTTGCACTAAGCCATTTGTGCTGCTCTATAATTTAATTAGCTGTTTATTATTTATGTTATCTATCTACCTGTCTGTATAAGTATATGTAGAATTATTAACATTTTGATTTTGTTTCTCTAGGGAACCCTGTCTAACACACCCTCTGAACCATGTCCTTGGGTAAATGCTGCCCTTTAGTCTTAAATAGTTGGGCGTTCTACAAGGGGTGAGTTCAGTGCCAGGCCTGAAGGGTAACTAAAGACCACAGTCTTGGGGTTCCCTCAGTCTCAGTAAGCTTGGTCTCGTTTATGACTGAGATTTCTTCTGTATTTTCCTCCCACTTTATTCGCGACCTTCTCCTGCATTCCTTGCCCGCGTTGGCAGTGGTTGCTGGGCACCGTTTCGTTCTGCAGGTCCCAGGTGGTAGAACTGATAGTGGTGGGCTATGTTAATCCACTGGACTCAGTGTTTCCTTGTGTCTTTTGATTTTCATTCTTCTGGATGTGTGCAAACCAGTCATTGGCCCTTAGATGGCTGCTCCCAAGCTTTTATGACTCCAGTCACAAGTTACCAAAGTAGGCTGTAGAACATGTGAACCATGTCATGCCAACTGGTGTCCCACCGAGACCATGACCCTGACCCCACGGCCCACCAACTCCTCCCCTCAAGGTATGTGATTATGTCTAAGAAGTTTCCGTAACTCTGCCCTACAGAGAGATTTATATTTATATATAAAATCAACTGCTGCTGAAACACTGTATAAGATTTTGATATTGTTGCCACCCCCTGGGACAGGGGCACCCCTCTTCTCCATACCCACAGTGACCCACTGCCCGGGCCTGCTGTTCCCTCAGAATTAATCCTCTCTGAACCTCTGTGTGAGGTCTCCAGTCAGACATGTGCAGGAACTTGTCTATGTTTCGTGTTCCTTAGGGTTGAGGATTAATTTGGAACGTGTTATGAATTGTTGCAAAGCACAGACACAGATCTTGCTTGTGTGTGAGGAGGGCCATGGCTGTCTGGGGTATAACTTCAATTTTTTGCTACATAATCCTCATTGGGGCCCACAGGAGGCTTTAGATGAAGCTGGGCAGCTGGGCCATTCTGTGTTCCTCCAGAGGAGTCGGGGCACTGGGAAACTCCCCAGGGTTTTCATGGCTGTAACATTTGGAAAGAAGATAGTTAGGCCTTTTCTCTTGGCACCTGGGGTGGGTACCCACTGGCAACCTGTAGGTTAGTAGGCCAGTACTTAGCCATTTGCAAACAACATTCTCAACCCCCCCCACCCCGACACACACACACCTGAGATTTGGGATGGGTCTTCTTAATGATCTCAAAGGGGATTTTTGAGGCAAGATAGAAACATGGTTGGCACACGCTGCACTCCAAAGCCCTAAATATCAATAGGGTAAGTCGTCAGGTCTCAGGCAATGGTAGGAGACAGACAGTGGGTTGTTTGGTGTTTGTTTACCTCCCACCTGAGGAGGCCCAGCCTCTGCCTTATCACCGGTTAGCAGTTGCGTCAACAGAGTGGGGGGTCCAAGGAAGGTGAGAGAGAGCTGCCCTGGCTGGGATGTGCTTCCTCATCCCGTGGCAAACTGCAACAGAGTTGAGATCATGAAGAGGAAGCTCAACAGAAAGGACCTAGTTGAAGATGGATGAAAACAGTGGGTTTGCTCCAAGTGATAAGAAAGAGAGGCCAAATTGAGGTATCAGTAGGCCTGGCTGGGAGGAGACAAAACATCCATCTCTGTTGAGGAGATCTTTGGTGAGGTCCTTCAAGCTGTGGCTCAAGGCGAGGCAAATGTCCCTCTGACAGTATCTCAGGGGATCGCTCCTGGATACCAGGACTGCATCTCACTAGCCGATTTTTCTAAGGGAGTGCGTGGGGGGTGTCGGGGTTAATTCTTGTACATCTGATAATTGAATGATTAACAAAAGCTGATGTTTGGGAAACCAAGCTTGGTGCTGTATTTCCAAAAAACATCCATTGATAGCCCTGTGGAGCACAGTACTGCCTCTGATACACGTAGCACAGCCATGGACAGGAACCGTCTTGATGATAATTGGCTTGAGTGTATTTTAATTTAAAAAAATAAAATAATATTTCTAAAGGAATCCCCCTCCCCCCAACCAAGCCCAATTACCTAAGGGAAACTATTTGCAGTAAAGCTGGGGTCTGAACCTGGTCATTAACGTCTAGTTGGTGGGGACACAGGTTTGCGGTACTGCAAACGGTATAGTTGAATGTTTCCATTCTAACTATATGGGTTCAATGTCTGGGTCACGGCACTCTTGACTTTGGACCCTTAGCCCTTTTCTCCAGGACCTCTTTACACCGCACCTCAGACTGCAGTGCGGGCTGACAGAAGAAAGAGAGGTAAGAAACCCGAGCCGGAAGTTCTTGATCGTACTTCAGGAGTAAGTTATTTACCGAGCCAGTGTTTTAATCTTTAGTCCAGAGTGAAAAGGGCCTGGGAGGTGTCTCTCAGGGTTATTTTTCGGATGTACCAACTCTGTCCATCATTGGTTTGGGGCAGCTTGGGGGAAGGCTTGGATTCTCTAGCCTTTCCAGACTGCCATATACAAAAGCAGAAGTCCATGAGAGATGCAAATGGTGACATGCTTGGCTGCTAATGGGAAGATTGGAGGTTGGAATTCACCCAGAGGCTTCTGAAGAAAGGCCTGGACACACATGGGAGTCACCATGAGTCATAATAGGCTCCATCTTCAGTGGCATATTTCACAAGGTGTTAGTCAGCGTGGACTAGAGAAACAACTTCATAGATGCACTCATGTGTATAATAAATAGGTTTATTTACAAGAGTAATTTAATATTGAGAGAACATCCCAGCCTAGTCCATAAACCCGATAATAGCCCTTATGTCTGATATCAATCTGTAAAGTCCTCTTCAGAATCATGACACACAGGCAATGATGCTGAATACAGGAAGATCTCAGGCCAGTAGGTGGGAAGTCTTGTGGATCCAGTGGCATTGTAAGTGTCTCAGCGCTCAGGGATCTCCGTGAGGCTTCTCCAGCTCCAGAGGTCTGACTCCATCAGCCTCTCTCCATGTGTCTTTGCCACAAGGATGTCTCACAGGGATGTTCCCAGGGAGTGAGTGTCCTGCCTCCAAAGGGGACAAACAGGAGTTCCCAAATCCTCAGGAGAAGGCCCTGCCCGCACAGAAGCCTCATTAGCTATATCCACCCTCTAACTCGTAATCCTCTCAATTTGACAGCAGGCTATATAATGAACACACAAGGGTGGGAGACTTTTGGGGACTCCAAGACAAACCAATGCGGATTAGTTAGGCTCCAAGGTGGTAAGATCTAAGGGTGCATGTGTTGCAAAGGGCCAGCCTTTATCCAAGGGTAAACTTGAGGAGGGTTAGGAAAGAAAGAAGAATTGAGAGGAAATGCAGAGGGGAAGTGGGATAAGTGAGGGTACCTGTAGGGATTGTAATCACTGACATAAAACAAAATGTGTATGAAGTATTAATCAGAAAAATGATTACATATTCAACACCCCCTGCCATTTCCTCCCTGGTGTATCTGCATAGTCGGCAAGTCTCCCTTTTCTGAGCTCGCCTTCATGATTCTAGACTCAGCTTGCTCCTTGTGTGATCAACCAATGGAAAGCTTTTCCCTTCCTCCTTCATGCAGCCTCTGTCTTTGTCTCTCAGCCTGGTGAGAAGAACTGGGTTGATAACACACCTATCTCTCTCCCTGTCTGCTGCTCTGTTCCCAGACTTTGACTCTGTCGACCTTCATCTAACTCACAATGAGAGAGAGATTTAAAAAGAAGAGTCCAATTGCACAAAAGTGTCATTTATCATTTGTTACTTAGCGTTCGCTCCTTAAGACTGACTCCACCCACACTCAGCTTCCATTCTGGTTGGAGAGGCCTCCTCTCGCTCTCGTCATCTCCTGGCTGGAAGGAAGGGAGGACGAGACAGAGCATCGCCTGTCCTAGCCTTGTGTGGAGCACGCCCCAGATCGGCACAGGTCATTGGTAGGACTTAGTCTCTTGGCCACAGAATAAACTGTAAAAAGCTCCAAGACGCACTCTCTCGTTTGGTACTGGGTGATTCAGTTCACACATGTGGCTGATCTACCAAATGGTTGGTAGTTTGAATCTACTCAGGGATGTACAGGAGGGGAGACCTGGTGATCTTCTTCCTAGAACCGACCATTGACATCTCAGGAGCATGGTTCTGCTCTGACACACACTGGGTTGCTGTGAGTTGAAATGGACTCCCCAGCTTGACTAGGTGCCTCATTAAAAATTCAGTAGTGTGTTTTCAAGATAGTAAGAATGATAGCTGGTGGATAACCAGATTCTGTTCTAGATAGCTCAGTCCACAGAGTCTGTGCTAGATAGCTCATCCCAAATTATTTCCCAAATTGACTTGTACCAAAATTCATGGTCATGCCAATTCAACGGGACCTCTTATTATTTTAAATTTTGAGACACTAAGGGGCTATTGATGTCAAGTTCATGTGAAATGACTGGAGATGAGGGTTAGTAAAGTGTTGAGTTGTGTGGGTTTGGACCCTGAAAACTAGGGTGTTCAGGAAGCCTTGCTGGAAAAGGTGATGTCATTTGTTTTCAGGAGGGCGCTGCTCACTACTTCTCGATCGCCTCTGGGCACTGAAGAAAGTCTTCACTTGACTCAATGCAATGCCAGCCAATCCTTTATCCATTTAACCAAATCCTTCCACTGCCCATAATAACACAATGGTAGGGTTTGGGAATGCTCTTCCTGACTCCGAGGGGTGTCAGAAAAAGAGAACTCATGCACACCAGAGGGATTGAAGGCTCTTTGTAGGTTCAGAGAAGGGCATGTCTTCCAGTTGCTGACACTGAGAGTTTTCACCGTGCCACATTGCAACCTTTGTGAAAGTTAGATCGCCAAAGCTAGATGTTTTAAATGTCTTGCATCTTCTGCACCCCCCCTCCCACCCAAATTCCTTGGGCTCCTCTCCCTTCACAGTCAAGAAATTAGAGACGGGAAGGAATGCATGAAGAATTTGAACGACGGCTGAATGAATGCTCCTGAGGGATGGTGAAAGACTGTACATTTCTCTGAGTGTTTCTAAGTAGTCTGGGACTTTAGAAGAAGCTTGGTAAAAACTTAGAAGACCAAGATATTCATTTTTATATCATATCTTCCAGGAATTCATCGCATCATGTTTTCCCATCAGTAGCCCCATGGTGGTCTACACCATCTCCTTTTCAGAATATATGGTTGACAATATGAAGGAAAGATCGGTTTATATTCCCCCTACTGCAAATAACACGACATCCTTCATCTCAACATCCCTCATCTCTTTATTTCTTCATCCTTCACTCTCTTTATCCATTCATCCATCCATCTGCCCACCCACCTATTCATTCAGGTAAGCTAATTTATATGACAACGCTCATGCCTTAACCCGTCTTAACGGTAAACTGCCCCTCGTGTAGGGAATTTCTAGCATGATAATTGAGTATACCTAAACCAAGCCCACTGCCATAGAATTGCTTTTATATAGGGTTTCTGAGGTTGTCATTCTTTATGGGACTGGATTTCCTGAGGAGCTACTGGTGGGTTCGAACTGCCAGCTTCTAGGTGTGCTGTCCCACACATATATGACAGCACCACCAGGCTGTGGCAGAGCAGGCTAATAGGAGTAGCTATATTGGAGGAAAAAGCACAGGATTCAGCTATCTCATATTGTCTATATAATCAGAGAGGGAAAAAACAACTTGACAGTGATTCTGTTCACTTTTTAGTCATCTCTGTCCAGTCGCCACCATTACAGAATAAGAAGTCAAACTGTAGCCACGGTCCTCGCTGATCCGGGAGACCTTTTGTGAGGCGGGGTCCGCCCCAGGTCTGGTGGCTGACCTCCTTGGAGAGCTTCGGGGCAGGGCTCCTCCTGTGGTCAGGTCACTGAGATTGTGGGTATGGGCTGCCTTGTCATCACTTTCATTTTGATTTGCTTCGTTTGGGAAAACAAACAGCGGCTATCGTGAGAGAACAGCGTCTCTGCCTGGGACCGATTTAATCTCTTTTCTCAAAGTTGATCTTGGGGGGGAAATGTACTCATTCTCACGACAAACACACACGCACAGCTACGTCAGCCCCCAGGCTGCTCTCCTGTGTCATGGGCTTTCTTGGTGGGGAGAGGGGCTGGTCTCTCAACATCTCTGGGACAGCCACCAGCTACAAGGTCCTGAGGATTCCTTAGCCCTGGGCTTGCTGTCCCGGTTCTGGTGTCCTCCAACCATCCGTAGCTTCGGTGGACATCCTGCCTGCCCTGGGTGACACAGAGCGCCCGGCAGCTGGCTGCAGTTTTGTTTGTCCTCGTCTCTCTTCTGCTCACTTGCTCCAGCTCTCTGTAAACCCTTTCACAGGTGGCCTGACTTTCGGTACCCAGGAAAGTTTGTCAACTGCTGTTCTTTTGCCCCAGTTGGTGCTTTGACTTACCTAAACCCAATTAAGCTGTAGGGAGTCCATGAATAAAAAGTTTCTATGACAAAATAATTGGCACTCTGCAAGGTGCTTTGAGGAGAGCAGGGGGATCGATATCACTTAGAATACGCTCGCTGGGCAGGTGTGACGCAGGGGGACTGGGCTCTCAAGGATGGGAAGGACTGTAGATCTGCCCCCGCGTAGTCAGTGTTTGAAAATGATGCAACAGTGCACTAGACTCAGTGGTGTGACGATTATTTGAGAAGTCGTGGGGGAGATTCTAAATGTGCTTTCAAAAAAGAAAGAAAGAAAATTAAATAACAACAAAACCATAGCTAAGCCCTCCCAGAAATAAAGATCAAGTACTTCCACCTCTGACCCTAATCTGGGTGACTAACATTAAGAGCGTTCAATTGTTTGTGGCACATGGATCCGAGGCCACAGGAAAAGTGTCTCTGGGGCTGCCTGGGGAATGGGGAGGAGGGAGGAAGCAGAGAGAGAGAGGTCAGTTTCTAGATGGTGGCAGCTAACAAGCAGCCATTTATTCCTCATCTTCCAGGCCGGAGCTTTCGCTGGTAGACTGTTACCTTGAGCTGATCAATTTAATGTGTGCCGTTTACTTTCCATCTCTGTCCGGTGAGCCAATTAGCCTGCAGGCTGGCGAAATGCAACTGGCTGCTAATTGGATCATTGTTGGAAGAGGGCACAGCCTTTGGTAGAGCTTGCAGATCGCTGAGAGAGGGACCTGGGGCGGGGTCCTAGGATGAGGTGGAATCAGGTCTATGTAGGAGGTCAGCACAGTTGCCTGGGAGGGAAGAGGGTAATGAAAAGGGAGAGGTAGAGGAAAGAGAGAGGGGGAGAGAGGGGGTGGGTGGGGGGGAGAGCTCCCATTAGAGAGTAAGAGAGAGAAAACCAAAAACCCCAACTCACTGCCACTGAGTCAGTTCAGACTCATGGCAGCCCTGGAGGAGCTGTGGGTTTCTGAGACTAGCTCCGGATGGAAGGAGCCAGCCTCATCTTTCTCCCCAGCAGCAGCTGGCGGTTTTGAACCGCTGACTATGCAGCTAGCAGCTCTACAGTCACCACTGCACGTTGGGATGCCCCCTTTCTTCCTCAGTAACAAAGAGCTGAAAGGACCAACCCTTTCTCTGAGGCCCACGTTCTCCAAAGTTTATCAAAGGTTCCTTGAAGTTCTTTAAGACAGGAATTGGTGTTTTATGCAGGGGTGGGGGATGAGAAGTGGAGATGAAATAGGGAGCTGAAACAGGGAAAAGAAAAAGGGGGCGGGGAGAGTCTAATCCTAGGGTTCCGTTTGGGCAGTATTTGGGTTGACAGGTGTCGGTAGTGCAGTTCTTAGAACCTTGAACAGACTAAAGCACCTAATGGAACTCCAAGAGGGGCTGCAGATGCAGTGTCTTCTCAAATGGTTTTGTTGTGAGTTCCACTGAGGAGTCTGACTCAAGGTGGCCTGTGTACCACAGAGCGGGATGTTGCTTGGCGCCGAACCATCTTTACAGTGGCTGGTCTGTTTGGCTGGTACCCCTTGCTGTGGATTGAATATTTTGAATGCCTTCCGGGCTAGGGGTTCATTTTCAAACACTGTATTGAACAGTGATTCAAATGATTTCTTGTGCGCTCATTTTGGGAAGTAGATCGCCACACATTTCTTCCAGTTTTTCTAATTGTGGCAGCTCACTGAATCCTGTCCGTCCTGGGTAACCTTACTGCTATTTAAAATAATGGAGACATCACTTATCGTGTCAGTCACACATACCCGATGGCAGAAAAACCAACTGAGAGATGAGGGCGTGCACATTGTTGGAGCATTATTATTCAATCATGACCCTCTGGGATAAGCAGATTGGGGATCGCGCTTTCTGAAATAATGACTCAGGACAATTTCCTGATTCCAGGAAGGCTGCACCTAACCCATTTCCATTCTGGTTCTGCACTTGGTCTTGTAAGCCAAATCCAGCTGCTGCGATCATCTTTAGTGGGAGCAGGAAAGCTACCTGTGGCAGGGTGTCCCAAAGCCTGTTCCCATTGATGCCAACGCTCCAGTCATTCACTGTGATATTCACTTGAGACCACTCCCCGACTCGCTTCGCTTTGTGAACACGGTAATTGCCACAGCTTTCCCTTGAGATAGAAGAGGCGCTGTCACAGGAGGTCTGCATATCTCTAGCTCATAGCCTTGTGGTTGTTCGGTGCTGCCAATGAGTCGGCTCCGACTCACGCGAACCTATGTATAACAGCAGAACAAAGCACTGCCTGGTCCTGTGCCATCCTCACAATTATGTTATGTTTGAGGCCACTGTTGGCAATGACCGTGTCGGTCCATCTTGTCGAGCCCCTTCCTCTTTTTCGCCGCCCCTCCACTTTACTAAGCATGATGTCCTTCTCCAGGGACTGGTCTGTCCTGACAACATGTCCGAAGTATATGAGATGAAGTGTCACCTTCTTTGCCTCTAAGGAGCATTCTGGTTGTACTTCTTCCAAGACAGATTTGTTTGTTCATTTAGCAGTCCATGGTACAGTCAATATTTTTCTCCAACACCACAATTCAAATGCATTGATTCTTCTTCGGCTTTCCTTGTTCAATGTCCAACATTCACTTGCATATGAAGCTGTGGAAAGTACCCTGGTGTGGGTCAGGCATAGCTTAGTTCTCAAAGCAACACCCTTGTTTTCAGCTCTTCCAGAAGGTCTTATGCAACAGATCTCCCCAATGTGATGTGTTTGCTACCTCATATATTGCCCACAATGAACCTGTACTTCCCTTCCTGATAACCTGTCTATCTTGAGCTCTCTCTTCCTACAAAGTGTCCCAACACAGCAAGCAAGTGTTGGTTATAATTAGATCGGGCCTACTGGGCGTGCTTGAAAGAACTGTCACAATGGCCAGGTCACCCCAGAAGAAAATCCAGAGTCACCGGAAGGATGTCACCAGATCGACTAGGACACCATCGGGAAGTGGGAGGTCCGGCAAGCCATTTCCTGAGACACTCCAAACCCCAGCCCAATGCATCTTCCCGGCACTTGTACAAAACGGAAAATCCTCTTTTTTCAAGAGCTTGCCTTGATGACTGTAATCCAGACTGGCTTTTTGCATGATCAAAGTAAAAACTTCCCCTTCCCTCTTTCATCCAGTGTCTGCCTTTGTTTCCCAGCCTGGCTGGATGAGATCTGGGTTGCTAACACACTCATTCAAACTCCATCTCTGTCTGCTGCTCTGTCCTCAGACCTTGACACCCAGGTCTGACTGCCCCCCTCCTTCCACTGTGGGTAGCATCCTGCTTTCTCTTTGGGCATTTTGACCTTCAGAGCTATTGCAGCGTAACTGATAATTCCTTGGCTTTCCTTCCTCCTCACTCAAGGCTTTTCAGTGTTCTCAAGGTCAAAATAAGTTCACAGTGCAGCCCCTAGTCTCCTGCCTGGTTTTCTTAACCAGGCTAAGCCCCCAAACCTTCACTTTCAAGCCCTTTCCTGCTGTAGGAATGTGCATACTATTTTCTGTGGCCTCTTCCTGGGTTTCTGGTTACTCCCAGAATCAGGTAGATTTTCTTTTTCATGACCTCAGTATTTCTTCCAACTCAGTTACTTTCTTTTGTTTTTCTACCACGATCTCTCTGGTGATGACAGTGATGCAGACAGTGGTGCAGAGGGTGGGTGGCTGTTGGCATTGAGTGGGGAGGAGGGCAGTCTCTCTGGGCTGGGCTCTTCTTCCTCCGAGGGAACAGTTTCTACCCAAAGCGCAGCCCGTCAAAGGCCTTCTGAGTAATCAGCACCTGAGGCCCCCTCCTGGAAACTCTTCGTAGGCCCCACCCTGTACCACCTCCCCCTTGATGAAATCATTCAATGTCGACACGCTCCAGAACCCCCAGCTCTGAGAACTCTGTCTACAGATGCAGCAGCATGGCCTGTATCCAGCCTCCCATTAAAATGGTTCAGTAGAGAACATCCTACACAGAGGCCTGTGAGATGCTACCTGGAAAGCCATGAACTTTTGTGCTGATTCACTGAATCCTGTTGTTGGTAGCTGCTCTTGAGTTGGCTCCAACTAACAGGGACCCATGTGTACGCAGTGGAGAGAAACACTGAGTCCTGCGCCATCTTCATGATCACTGGTGTGCTTGAGTTCATTGTGACTACTGTGCATTTGAGTACATTGTGACCTAGGGGACTCATCTTCCCACATGATGTCAGATGATATTTTGTTGTGATCCACGGGGCCACACTGACTGATTTTTCAGAATTAGATTGCCAAAGTTGTAGTCCTAGGCTAGTTTAATCTGGAAGCTCCACTGAACCATGTCCACCAAGGGTGATCTTCCTGGTATTTGAAATACCAGAGTCTTAGCTTCCACTATCAAACCAACCTGTCCCTCCAATTGCTATTGAGTCATTTCCAAATCATAGTGACCCAGAAAGACAGAGTGGAATTGCCCCTGTGGGGTTCCTTCATGGGAGTAGAAATCCTCATCATTCTCACTTGCAGTAGCTGGTGGTTTTGAACTTATGACCTTGTGGTTAGCAGCCTAACACATAAACCATTACACCACCAAGGCTCCAAAATTTGTCCCTAGTGAAGTTATTTATTGTACCAGTTTTATGGGAGTTATGTGAATGTATGGCAGGAAAATTACTTCTACCTGGAAATTAAGGGTAGATAAATAAAGGCATTGAAGCATTCACATTTCCCTAGCACTGACCCTTGAATCTGGGAGGAAGAGTAATGGTAATTAGTCACTGTAGTAGCTGCTTAGATCTACAAGCTTCCCACTCTCAGGCAAAGCAGCCAAATTGAAGCTGATAACGTGTGCGTAGGGGAGAACTTGTATTTCTTTTCTAATGTTAATAGGAAAAAGATTAACTTAATTTTACCAAAATATGATTCTGACCTGCTCAGTGTGGACATTTTGGAAATACATAAAATAGGAAGAAGAACAATTTGTCCATCTAAGAGGGGTCAATTCACTTTTGTGTTAGTAGCTGAAATGGCTACAGAGCTCTTGGGAGATGGCTTGGTTCTTACCAGGGTGCTTGGAGCCAGTCATGTCTCCAACTTTTGAATTAGTCGTGAAAAAAGTCCATGTTGTTGAGCTCTCTGCCCTTTCAGATGTCTTAGCCACCACCTTCCATCGAAAGTTTAGTCAATGCTGATGCAATAATACACCAAGGATTATCGTCCTTCTATACTTGATGTTAGGCAATCAACATTTTTCAGAATATTGCCTGAGCACATAATTGGTTGTTGATCAAGTATCCAGGCGAAACGTCTTATTGTATTCTAACACTCAGCACATGCAACTCAGAACTCACTGCCATTGAGTAGATGCCGACTCGTAGCAACCCTGAAAGACTAGAACTGGCCTGGGGGGTCCTGAGACTGAGACTCTTTATGGAGCAGAAAGCCCTCTTTCTCTCATAGAGTGGCTGGTAGATTTGAACCTCTGACCTTGCAGTTAAAGGTCCAACTTGTAACCACCATGCCACCAGATGGGGAGTATGTCTCATTTTAACCAGTCCTTATAGTGACCAACGAGAACCTATTTCTGGCATCTTTATGAAGACCAACAGGCCTCCTACATTATGGATGAAGTTACTTTCTGATATTTCCAATTCTATTGAGCAAGTCCCAGCTGTGATCACAAGGCGGAAAACAGCTGCATGAGATGATATGGGGTGTGGCCTTGCTGACATCGCTCATGCCCACCAGTGTTACGATAGAGGGAGTAGCAACCCTAACACGTCAGTCTAACCCAGCAAGCGCATGTTGCTGTCTACCGCAGAAATGTTTACAAGTAAGTTATGACATCAGATAGGAAACCCACAAGGGCAGTCTACCCTGTCTTACTGGGTCATTGTGAGTTGGAATTGACTCAATGACCACGAGGGAGGGAGGGAGGGAGGGAGGGCTGCTGTAACCACCCTCTCCTGCAATCTTTCCATGGGATTCAATAGGAGCTCTGAGGGCTCACCAGCCACTTAGTCCGTCTGCAGATCCAGCACCTACCTGGCTGGGCACAGACATGGAGAGTACTGACTTCAAAGGGACTAGCCACGTGGGATGGCCTGCCTGCCTTTCTGTGTCTTCTGACTGCTACATTCAGCCCTTGCTTCTAGCACTCTTGAGGAAGACCGTATCATGGCCGGGAAACGTTTTAGAGACAAGAACATGGCCAGTATGAATCTCTGAGGCTTCGGAATAAGCAGTCAGCCAGGAGACTTACCAGTGCTTGTTGCTGGCTGGTAGGATGCTGGAGGTTCTCAAAAAGATTAATTCTTTCTGCTCCCGTTTTTAATTTCACCCTATAATTTGGGTTCCTGTGAACCTGCAGGACAGTCAATGTCAATACGACCGATGGAACAACCACGTAGGCATTGAGGTCAACCCTGCAGGGTGAGGTGGGATGGGATGGGATGGGTGAGTTTTCTGTCTGCTCCAACGTGGAGCAACATTATTTGCAGTGCCCGGTCCCGTGCCACCTTTGTGTTGGGGACATGTTTGTGCCCATTGTTGTGGCCACTGTATTTTGTGTGCGTTTCCATCAGGAGGCTTCGTGGTATAGTGGTTATGCGTTGGGTTGCTACCTGCAAGGTCAGCAGTTCAAATCTACCATCTGCTCTGTGGGAGAAAGATGAGACTTTCTACTCCCTCAAAGAGTTATGGTCTCAGAAACCCACAGGGCAGTTCTACTGTGTCCCATGGGGTTACTGTGAATTGTACGCAATGGGATGGCAATGCATTTGGTTTGGGTTTCTCCGCCGAGGGACCCATCTTTTAGTACTATGTTGGATGGTGCTTTGTTTTAATCCCTAGGGCTTTTCTAGGAAAGCAACCTTCCTTTCTATTCTTAGTCGGAAGTTCTGCTGATGTGGGTCTACCACAAGTGACTCTGCTGGTATTAGGAATACTAGTGTCATATAGCTCCTGTCAGCACAGTAACATGAAGCCACTGCAGTGTGGTAAACTAACCGATGATGGAAGGTGGTGGGGCCATGGGCATAAGGTTAGGGCAGCGTTCGAGTAGGTAGAACAGGAGGGTAGTGGCCAGTGAGTGCCCTTAGTAGTAGGGACACACGACTGCGGATTGCAACCCAGTCAGTCGCAGTGTGGCTTTGGCCTCCACTGAGGGTTGGCACTTCCAGTCATAGCTGTTTGGCTAGAGAAGGGAAGCTGGGGGGATCTGAGGGCTTGGTCAGAAAGGACAGTCAGATCGGCACAAATCCATCCCCACTATAGGGATTCCCTACTTTGGGCAGTAAATGAGTTTCTAATTAAGCATGCCATGGGGGTGGGGGTGGGGTAGGAGGGGGGTGGCTTCTGAATAAAAGGCTCCCATTGTGAAGCCTTGGGTAGAGCAACTAAGACTAATCCTCACCTTTACATCTCTGGCATAAATCTAGGTTTATCGCTCAGTGTGTCTGAGGCTTGTTTGGAAATCCAGGTGACTGGTGTCCTAGAAAATTGGATCCTCAAGTCGCTGACTTTCGGATGAGGACCACAGAGGGCTGCAGTAGCATGGTCGCTCTTGGGATTCAGGGGCAGGATTTGAGTCCCAGTCCCTCCACTGACACGCTCTGTGTTGTTCGCATGTCCTGCTCTACTGCGTGGAATGCCCTCCCCTAGAGATTTCCCTGGCTCCCTCTTTCCCATCCCTTGGGCGCATGCTCAGCTGCTACTCATCTTCTGAGTGAGGCCTCCCTCCTCGCCCCTTTTAGAATTGTAGCTCACCATCACACCCCTTCCCAGCTTTGTTCTTCTCTGTGGCATGTAGCACCCTGGCATATTATGTATCTTCCTGACTTAGTTTACTGTCAGCTTCTCTCAGTGCAAACTAAAGTCTAGGAGGACCCGGTGTTCCACGTCTTTGTTGAATACATTGAATGAATGTCCCGAGGCAGGTTACTGACCTTTTTCTCAAGTGGAAGGCATACAGAGTGGTGGGGACCAGTGGCCCTCCTCCTAGTGTCCTGGAGTCAGTAGGCATGGGAGGGGCGTGGTGGTCAGCAGAGGGCAGGCCTCCTTTGTCCCGGGAGAGCAGCTCCTCCTTAGTGTCACCTCTTGTCACACAGAAGCTGGCTCAGGATTGTCTTTTCTTTTTAAAGGAATGTTGGAACATGTAGCTTTTTTTTTTAAGAAGTAGAATTGTCCGAGTGTGGTGTTGGAGGCAGTGATGATTCAGTGGTACAATTCCACGCGGGAGCCTGAGTGTGGTTCGCAGTCACCGCACTTCCTGTCTGCCACTGAAGGCTTGCAGGTCGCTGTGAAGCTCTGTGGGTTCCAGAGGGACCAAGGACTGAAAGGCAAGGCTGGGTGGTCATCTGTGAACACCCTGTTGGTCCCAATGGAGCATCATCTGATTTAGAACCAGTGCTGAGAAGGCACAGGACCAGGCAGCGCTTTGTTCTGTTGAGCATGACCGGGGCCACCATGGGCACGGATTGACTTGAGCAAAGAACAATGGCAGTCGGTTTGTTTTGTAAAAATGGCCAAGCCATGTTTAGAAAAGCAAGCAAGCAAACAAACACACTGTGTACACCAGACAAAGGCCGCTGATGGGTTGAATTTGAACAGTTTGGGCAACCCAGACCTCTAACATTCCTATTCTACTCTGACCTGTTCTATCCCATCTTTAAGTTCTATAAGCTCACTGCCGTTGGATCAATTCTGACTCATGACCAGCCTAGAAGACAGGACAGAACGCCCCTGTGGGTTTCGGAAGCTGTAACTTGTAGAAAACCCCATTTGACACTTGTGGAGCTGCTGGTGGTTTGAACTGCTGGCCTTGCAGTTAGCAGCCCAGCATGTAGTCACTGGGAGCCTATAGACTGATCAAACACAAACCAAATTCTTTTACTTAAGTCTAAAGCCTGGGTTACCTATTTACCTCTCCATCCTGACAAGGGAAAGATTGCTCCTTAAAAACCTCTGGTTTCCTGCTTTGTGGCCCAGAGAACAGCAGCACATGATGGGGACAGACTAGTCCAAGGAGCAAGGCACTGAACACCTGCCACGTTATTTTTATGGCTTATGGGTTGTGAAAGATTAGCACCATGTCAGAGAGTGACTTTACCAAGGCCCCGAGTTTATTGGATGGGTTGGAGCGGGTGGGGATGGAGGAGGTTATTGCCATTTTCCACTCTGTCACTCCAGAAATTTCATTTCCTGTGATGCATTTTATTCTCACATAATGACTTCTGCTCCTTGGCTGCTATTAGCCATCCTCAATGCGTGTGTTTGATAACTTGTGAAATGTCCAGCAACTCCACTGGGATCTGGAAGGCCGTGAGCGAGCCCTGGCTGAAACCAATAGGAAGAGGTCCAACAAATGGAATCACTCCCATGACCTCCACTCCCAGGACCACTGTGATGAATGGCTCTCTCTCGCCAATTATGTGAGTTGTAATTGGACCCCATCCTGCTGTAGACCAAGCTATTTTATGACTGTGATATGATATGTGATATGGAAATATGGGCCTTGGGACTCATGTGGAAGTGGAAGTTACTGCCCGGGGTCAGACTACGAGAGGTGAGAGAGAGACGAGCCAGGAATGCTGGTATGTCCTAATGCAGGGTGAAAACTGTGATGGAGAACAGGGAGGTGACAAAGGGTCACAGGCAGGCAGGCAGCTAGGGAAGGCACTCTGGCTTTAGATACACAAAGAACTGGGCTTGGATATTGGTTCCATTTCTCACCAGCTGTTGTCACTGTGGACAAGTTGCTCCTCAGATTCAGCTCTCAGGTCTATGTGGTTCTTGTGAGCTGTCACCAACTTAAACTCCCCCTTCCCCCACCCCCCACAAATCATGCTGACCCCATGCACGCTCAGCAAACTCAGCCCAGATGGATTCATTGTGGCCCATGGGTTTTCATGGGTTAATGTTCAATCCTGCTACCTTCCAAAATACTGCCAGGAGACAAAAACAAACTCACTACCATCAGTTGATACCAACTCATAATGATCCCCTAGGGCAGGGTAGAACTGCCCTATGGGTTTCCGAGACTTACGGGGATAAATGCTCCATTTTTCTTCCAAGGAGTGGTTGGTAGTTTCAAATCGCTGACCTTGAGGTTAGCAGCCCACCATGCCAGTAGGTACGTAACCACCATGCCAGTAGGGCTCAACGACTTTGAGTTAGAAGGCTGCAAAATGGTGATCCATGAGCTGAAGATAACTGAACTTTTTGTTCTGGGCACATACAATCCAACTAATAGTATATAGATAGTCCCAATTTACAATATGTTGGACTTAATGATTAATTGTACTTATCGCCCTCCATTTGGGGGTTTAGCTACTTCTTTTTTTTAAAGTCATTTATTGGAAGCTTTTACAGATAGCATGACATTTCAATCACATCAAGCATTATTATACAATTGCTACCACAATCAGTTTCAAAACGCTTCCTGAAATTCTTGATATCAGCTCTGCTTTGTCCTCTCCCTTCCTCGCCGCCCCCAGAAGCCCTTATTCTTTTAAATGTATATATGCCCATATCTTACACAATCCTATCTAGCCATTCACATACAAATCTGTTGTTCTATCCCACTGAGTGGGGTTATGCATTCATCAGTGCTATCAGCTCCCCATTCCTCCTCCTCACCCCTTTTCCCGTGCCCTCAGGGAACCATTACTCCTGTCACTGTTTCTGAAGGGTCATCTATCTTGACTTCTGTGTTCATCTGGGTTGACTAGAGAAACAAATCCATTGACACACATATGTGCGTAAGAAAGGGATTTATATACAAGAGCAATTGAACATTGAGAAAACATCCTCGCCTATTTCCTATCAGGTCCTTAAGTCCAATATGGACTGATACCAATCTATAAAGTCCTCTTCAGACTCATGGAACACATGCAATGACCCCAGTGGGTAGAAGGTCTTTGGACCCAGTGTCATTGGAAACAACTCAGCGCTGGCAGGGGTCTCTGCATCAAGGTGGGTCCATGTGTCTTGTCAGCTGCTGTGTCTCCCAGGGTGTGAGCAAAGAGAGCAGTATCTCCTGCCTCCAAGGAGGAAGTACCAGATTTCCCAGCATCCTAAGGAGAAGGCCACGCCCACACAGAGGCCTCATTGGCTTTCATCTGATTGACAAGCTGGACTCCACTCCTACACTCTTAATCCTCAAATTGACAAATGATTATATATCTACCACAACTTTCATGTAAAGTTTTGGTACTTCTTATAATTAGTACTTTGTACTACATGCAATGTTATAGCAAGTTAATTGCCGATGAGATTATTCTCAGATGTTCACTCTAGATGTTTACGAGTATATGTACTGCTTCCAACCACCCCAACCCCCACCCCAAGACAAATAAATATCAATCATTTAGTGGGATTGATAAAGGCTACAATCATAAAAGGTGGTAATAATGAAAACTTTTAAAAAGAAGAATTCTACATATACCAGAACTAGTTTAGGACAGAGTTATCAGAACAGAACCCCATCACAACTTGGGGACTACCCAGATTGGAAATATATATATGAAGGGTTAAACTGATGCTATTTATAAATTAGGAAACTTTGCCTGTACAAGGAGTTTGGCTTCTCTTGGAATGCTGACCTCGTAGGAACACGCAGCAGAAAGGACGGGCAGGGCTCCAGCAAACCCCGACCCAGTGTGTTAGTCTGGGTGGACAAGAGAAACAAACTCACAGGCACTCATATGTGCGTAGGAGAGAGCTTTATAGAAAAGAGTAATTGTATATTGAGAAAACATCCCACCCCAGTCCAGATCAACTCCATAAGTCTGAGGTTAGCCCACATGTTTGATGCCAGTCTGTAAATTCCTCTTCAGAATCATGCAACACATGCAATGATGCTGAGTGCAGGAAGATCACAGGCCAGCGGGTGGAAAGTTTTGTGGATCCAGTGGCAGTGGAAGCATTTCCGTGCTGGCTTGGCTCTCCATGTGGCTCCTCCACATTGCTCCATGTGTCTTGTCAGAAGGAAGATGAAGCTGAGACTATGGGTCTGGCCTCCAGTGAGCTATGTATCTGCATAGCTCCTCCAAATGAGGTAATCAAGTTGTAAGCTGATTGAAAGCCTAAACTCCACTCCTTTACTCTTAATAGTCTCAAGCTGACACCTGTTTATGTAACTTCCACACCCAGCAACAACCCTCTCCCCAAGTCCTCAATCTTGAGAGGTTTTCTCCCTAGTCGCCTTCACCCTGTAAACTTTGGCGTTTGCCCAGTGCATTGAAACTACTCAAGGCCCTGCTGAGATGCTGCAGTTCTACTCCAGATATTCTGAATCAGAATCTACATTTTAACAAGATTTAATGACCTCTCCCCCCACTCACAAAATTAAAATGTAGATCCTCATTCAGTGTACCTGGGGTGGAAATGCAGCTTCTCAGCAGGGGGTGGGGTCGAACAACTTAGGCTGAAGCCTCAATCCCAGCCTCCCATTTTACAGATGCAGGTTCTGAAGCCCAGAATCTCGGGCAGTGTGGGCTGTGTTGAGTCCCTCTGCTGGACCTGGCACCACACCATTTTTTCCCTCCGTTTGAGTCCCATGTCAACCCTAGGAGGAGGGGTTCATCAGCGCCTTTCTCCCAGAGGTGAGTGAGCAGGTGCACTGGGCTCTTCATTGGTGGCATGCTGTGTTTCTACATGAGAATCCACTTTACCTTTCAGCCCAGGCATGTTGTGTAGCCACCACTTATTCGTCAGCAGTGGCTGGTGTATTGCTATGATGCTGGACAGGTTTCAGGGGAGCTTTCAGACTAAGAGAGACCAGGAAGAAATGCCTGGTGAACTAATATCAGCCAGAGAAAACCTTGTGGATCACAATGATCAGATTCACACTGGGCACAGTGCAGGAGCAAACATATTTTGGTTCAGTTGTGCATGCGTTTGCCAGGAGTTGGGGGCTGACTCAGGGACAGTCAATAACAACAACACTTTTTAAGTAGACTAAACCTAAACTTATTTCTATAGGGTCAATTCTAGCTCACAGTGGCCCTATAGGTAAGCTAGAACTTTCCTATAGCGTTTCCAAGGTGGAAATCTTTAGAGAAGCAAGCTGCCACATCTCAAGGAAACTTGTGGATTAGAAATGCTGACCTTTAGATTAAAAATCAGGCACCAGGACTCCTTAGACATACCCATAGTGAGTCACACCCATATCAAGTGGATTCAGACTCATAGCGACCCTGTAAGACAGGGTAGAACTGCTCCAAAGAATTACCAAGGATATAAATCTTTATGGGAGTAGAAAGACCATCTTTCGCCTATGAGTTGCTAGTAGATTTGAACCAGCAACCTCATGGCCAGTAGCCAAGTACTTCACTGCACTACAAGGTCTCCCAGTGTAAACATTAAAAGAAAAAAACCCAAAAAACAAACTCACTGCCATTGAGTCAGTTCTAACTCATAGTGACCCTGTAGGACAAAGCATAGCTTTCCCTTTGTGTTTCCAAGACTTTAAGTCTTTTTTTATTTTTTAAAGACCTGAAATCTTTATGGGAGCAGACAGCCTCATCTTTCTGGTGGGTTCAGACAGCTGGCCAGGCACTTAGCAGCTGGATTTGTAGACCACCATGCCATCAATTATTTCAGCTCCTCTTATCAAGAGGTGGAATCCTTCTTTGAAGCTGCGCTGGCACTGTGACTTGTTTTGACCAACACAGTGTGGTAGGAACAAAGGGTGACGTCAAGCTCAGGCATCGAGTGGCTTGGCAGCTTTCTTTCCCATTTGGAGCCCAGCTGCCATGGAAGAACCTGAGCTGAGCAGGCCATGGAGGAGGACCAACTTACTCACATTGACAGCCCAGGCCACCTGTCAGACACATGCGCAAGGTTCTTCAGGGTCAGCCAACCTCCAGCTGACCTGCCAACTAAACCTGCCAAGGAATTGCAAATGCAAAGTGAGTCCTACTGCCTCCATGTGGAGCAAAGATGGGTTGTCCTAGCTGAATCCAATCCAAATTATGAACAAATAACTAATTGCTCTTGTAAGCTAGGCATTGGGACAATTTGTTACATAGCAATAGGTAACGTTGGGTATCTTTTATTGTGTTAGGTGTGGTAGAGTTAGTTTCAAATCACAGGACCCAGGAAACAGCAGAAGAAACACTGGCCAGTGTTCACCATCCTCACAATTTTTGCCATGTATGAGATAATTCTTGCAGCCCCTGTGCCAACCCATCTCAACGAGGGGCTTTCTCTTTTTTGTTGTTGGCCATTCACTTTACGAAACATGATGTCCTTCTCCAGGGACAGGTCCTTCCTGTGGACATATCCAAAGTACATGATGTCAAGTTTTGCCATTCTTGATTGTAAGGAGCACCTGGCTATATTTTTTCCAAGATAGATTTGTGTGTTCTTCTGGGAATCCATGGTATATTTCACATTCTTTGCCAACATTATCATTCAAAGGCACCAACTCTTTTATCTTTCTTATTCATTGTCGAGCTGTCTCAAGCATTAAAACATGGCTCATTGTCATAGAATAGATGCCGACTTAGAGACCCTTATATAGAGGGTAGTACTGCCCTTGTGGGTTTCTGAGACTATAACTCTTTGCTGGAGTAGAAAGCCTCCTCTTTCTCCTGAGGAGCAGCTGGTGTTTTCAAACTACGGACCTCATGATTAGCAGTCTAACATACAAACCATTATGCATGTGTATGAAGCAATTAAAGTACTATGACTTGAGTTAGGCACCTTCAGTCTTTAAAGTGATACCTTTGCTTTGTAACACTTTAAAGAGGTCTTTTGTTGTATATTTGCTCAATGCAATTTGTTGTTTAATTTCTTGGCTGCTTTTTCATGGGCATTGATTGTGGATCTAAGTTTAATGAAATCCTTGACTTTAATCTTTCCATTTTTTATCATGATGTTGCTTATTGGTTCACTTGTGAGGATTTTCGCTTTCTTTATGTTGAGATGTAATTTACATGGAAGGCTATATAGAGCCTTTAGATTTCATCAGAAAATGCTTCAAGTCCTCTTGGTTTTCAACAAGCAAGTTTGTCTTATCTGCACATTGCAAGTAGTTAACGAGTCTTCCTCCGATTCTAAATCCACATTCTTCTTCATATAGTTAAATTCCTCAGATTATTTGCTCAGTATACAAATTCAATAAACCCACTTCCATTGAGTAAATTCCAATTCATAGAGACTCTATACGACAGAGTAGAATTGTTCCTTAGGAATTCTGAGACTATATCTTTATGGGATCAGACAGTTTTATCTTTTCCCAGACAGATTGAATAAGTATGGTGAAAGAATATAACCCAGAAGCCCGCCTTTCATATTTTTAAACCAGGAAGTATTCTATATTCTATTGGAAGAACTAATTCATGGTCTATAAGCAGATTTTACATGAGCATGATTTATTATTCAGGAATTGCCATTTTTCACAATCATATTCATAATTTGGTATGATGCACACAGTTAAATGCTTTTGGATTGCCAATAAAACCCAGGTAAACATATTTCTTATATTCTCTGCTTTCAACCAAGATTCACCTGACATCATCAGTGATGTTGTCACTCTCCTTCCTCATCGGAATCAGACTTGAATTTCTGGCAGTTCCCTGTGGAGGTACTGCTACAATCACTTTCACATTGTCTTTAGCAAACTTTCACATCTGTGTGATACTGATAAGATTGTTTGATCGTTCCCACATTCCATTTGATCACCTTTCTTTGAAATAGGCATGGATATTGAATCCTGTTGGCCAGTGGGCCAGGCAACTGGCTTCCAAATTTCTTAGCACGGGTGAGTGAGCACCTCAACACTGCATCTGTTTGTTGTAAAATGGCAGTCGATTTTCTGTTCCTTCTCGGAGCCTTGTGTTTTACCAATGACTTCCATGCATCTGGGATGTCGTTTTCCCCAATACCATTGGTTCTTCTCCGATGCTACTCCTACCCCTGGAAATGGCTGAGTCCTGGCCAGTTATTTTTGGTAGAGTGACTCTGTCCTTCTATCTTCTATTGGTGATTCCTTGCTTATTCGAAAATGTCCACCGAAGATCCCTTCAATGTGACAGCTAGAGGCTCTACTGTCTTCCTCATTCCTTCCACTTCAGAGATATGCACTGTGCTCTTCCCTTAGAAGTTTCTAACTCTATGTGACTCTCCGTCTCTTAGACTTTCTGTGGAGCCACGGGGAAGCGTTCCAAGCATTGGGAAACCCTCATTTGCTACTCCTCGGGAGGCTCAAACGTTGGCGAGATATTTCAGAAGCGATGCTCACGACTGGAATAGGCTTCATACTTTGACTCGTGGAAAGGCACCAGAAGAAGCAAAAGCCCCCGAGTCCAGGAGGCATTAGAGGCCTCTGCCAGAAGGAGGTAGCATGCTTTTAGCTGTAACTAACTGAGCGCGCAAGTAAACGTTTTCTGAAACAAAGTAATGTAGACACGGATTATCTCCCCGAAGAAGTCTGGCAGTAACCAGTCAAGGGGTTGCCCAGTAGCCGTGCTCCCTGGCTCTGTTCCTTTTTCAGCCTTGCCTCCATAGTGAGTCAACAGTGCTTCTTCGCATCTCTCCCAACGGCTGCAGTAGTTCCAAGCTTTGTCTTACAATGACATCCTCACAAAAGGGAGGGTGGTGGGAAGAAAGTTCCCTTCCTCTATTAGTCTTTCTCTGAGAAAAGCAAGTTTCCCCCCACGAGTTTCTCAGCAGACATTTTCCTGTCCTGCACTCTCTTCACGATTCGCCCAGCCTGGGAGCTCCTCTTCCGGCACTCCATTGGACACTAGTCTGTCCTTATCCAGACGGTCCTCGTTGACTGCTTTCAGAAGTAGGTTGTCGGCGTCTACTGAACTCTCCCCACTATGAGCGATCCTTGATCCTGCTTGTATTTGAAATAACAGGGATGCCATTTCTGACTCCGTAAAGGTAGGGAAGCCTTCATCGGATGGCAAACTGACTGCAAGGTAATGGTAAAGTACTTTGGAGGAAGGTCATTCTGCACATTTTTTCAAAGCAATGTCCTGCTTGAAGTTCTTGGTAATGGAGTTGGGGGATAGGATTGGAGACTGAGAGAGACAAAGTAATTCCTACATTCCCATCTTGATTAGAATTGCTTTAGGTCTGTAGGGACGGTTAGGGTAGTGGTCTTTCCAGATTGCCTTGAGACTAGAACTCTTCAAACTAAGACTGGCTTCTTACTTGTTGGAAGCCATCATCTTGTTATTTTCAAAGGAAGTTGTTTACACTGCTGAAAATCACCTGCTAAAATGTCCATCTCGGTCACTCATCCCCCCATTTCTCCCCTCCTACTTTCAATTCCTGGAACTTACTTGTCCCTTTGGACTCTTTCTTGACAGCTTTGTCCATGACCCCCAATGTGCCCACTGGCCTCCCCAGACAGTGTGCAGCTAAGTACCCAAATGTTGAGTAGTGTGAGATATCACAGTTAGATCTGACTAGGAACAGCAAACTAACCACTTTCACTCTTCTCTGGCCAATCCAGTAGATAGCTTTATTTCTTAAGAGAATGCTTTGAAAATGCTGACAGCGGTCTATGTGCTAATGTGCTTGACACATTGAAGGAATGTATGGATTGTGATAAGAGATGTAAGAGCCCCCAATAAAAGTATTTTAATGTAAAAGACACCGATAAGTAAGAAAAGATGAAAAAAAGTAAAATTCTAGTCATACTTCTCAACGACAACTTTCTATTTTGCTGAATAGTCTTGTAATCTTTGGGGAAAATATGTACTTATTACAGAATTAGAATCACTCTGAATATATCATTCTACAGTCAGTTTTTTCACTTAACCATATCTTGTGATTTTTTCCCCCTCATATCATTTTACTATTCCCTTCCAGGGTTTCCAACATGCTTTTTTCATCATGTATTTAATTCTTTATTTTTAGGTACTTACATGGTTTCTTTCTCTGTTTCCTTTGTCTATATTTTAGTTAGTGATTGATCCTTCTTTTCTCTCCCACCCCTGTTGAACATCAAATATGGTTTCTTTTTATGTGAAAACCTTTCCTTGGCTTTTTATAAAAGTGGTCTCATACAATATTTGTCCACCATCACGCCCTCCAGGTTCATCCATTTTATGAAGTATTTCTCCAACTCCACGTTATTCTTAAAGGTTGTATAATTTCCATTGTGTGTGTATACCATAGGGTGTTTATCTAATCTGCCATTGATGGGCATTCAGGTCGTTTCCATCTCTTTGCAATTGTGAATCGTACTATGATGAACGTGCATATACATATATCTATTTGCGTCTCTGCTCTTATTTCTCTAGGATATATGCTGTCTATATACCAAGTCTTGGTTGGGATTTCTGGACCATATGGTCTTTCTAGTTCCAATTTTTAAAAGACCATACCATTTTCCACACTGCCTGTGTCATTTTGCACTTCTACCAGCGCTGCACAGGTGTTTCAGTCTCTTTATATACAGCTCTATGTTGATACACTGCAAGCAACGCTAGGCTGCATAGCAAGAGGGCTAAATATTTGTGTGCACAGGCAATCACATTTTCAGAGGCAATTCCTTGGAGTGGAATGAATGGTCTGCCAATAGCAGTGCAGTGAAGTAGGATGTGTGGACTCTGGCCAAGTGCTACTGTTCTGAAGACCTTTGTTAGAGAGTGTACCTTGGGGATCTTGGGACCCAACGGTTGACTAGAATCTTCCAGTGAGGTCCGTGTGAGACTTTCAAACTCAGTGAATTGTGTCTGGCCCATTTCAGAGCAACGTTTTCCAAGTTAACTTCTGTTGAGTGACAGCTACTTGGTCTTGCTTTTGGACAAAGGCCAGAGCCTTCGTGAGCAAAGCATGGGAACCGAAGTCGTGGAGGGATTTTTCCCTGGATAGCTTCAACTCTAAGGTTGGGCACAGAAGAAGGAGAAGCCTGCGGACCCAGCATCAGAAGACTGCTGGAAGGATCATATTATCGATCCGATGATTAGTCACAAGTGCACCTCTGTTCTGAGATTTCAGTATGCTAATCGAGGCCCTGTGAATGTAAGGGGTCAGGAGCATCTCAGTCAAGTCGGTGATGAATTCTGGCCCTAAGCTGTTGGAATGGTTTTCTCTGGCATCTTCCCAACTTTAATCGTGGTTTTTCTTTTATGTACCTTTACTCTGTCATGTGTTCTAATGTAATATGTCATTTCGTAAGGGAGTTGATGCTTAGACCCGTGGGACATTTAATAGAAATGAGTAAAATTACATTAGTAATTAGCCTGGCTCTCAGCTGGGAGATTTAATGTGACAAAGGAATGGGTGTGGGGAGTTCATAGTAATTTTTGCACTTCTCTATGTGTTCCACAGCACAAATATATATATTTTCAAAGTGTACCTTAACTTTGGTTCACCGTTGTCACCATTTTCAGCTTCCAGGAAGAATAGAGGCGACACGAGTGTTCTGAGAGGCCAGGAAATGAGTTCCAGCTGGGTCGGCTTCTGCCGTGGGGCCTTGGGATGGACACTTAATTCCTCGGCGCCTCAGCTTTTTCATCAATGAATTGATTATTCAATAGTACAAGTGTGTGTGGCTTACTGTCCTTTTGTCCTATTGCATATATGTCTGTGGTTCTACAAGATTCTAATAGGGTTCAGAAATCCTGACGGGAAAGAGATGCGGCACGCAGACTGTGACGGTACAGAGACTGCCTTTCCCTAGCTCTCTGGTCCTGGGGCAGCAGGGGAGCAGGTCCCAGCATCCATCCGTGGCTGTCTGGCTCACTGATTCACCTCAGATAGGGACCAAGACTAGCCTGCGAGAGCCGTCAAGCCCTCACAAGGATGCCCACTGTGGCTGTCACTTCACTCATTCCAGGCACTCTGCACATCCTGTTCATGTCACATTTTACTAAAATGTTCCCAAGTTCATTTTCAATCTGCCCTGATTAGAATCTCCTTAGGGGGAGATCCTACATGCTTCCTTTTTGTCAAGAAAATCTTTAGCACGTTAAGTTTGAAGACTCACAGTTTTCCTCCCTGCTGTTGCTAGTTAGCATGCAGACAACAACTACGCACAACTAACTCACAGGCAGCCGAATGACACGTTGTCTTCACAATCACTGATCGACTCAAGTCCATTGCTGAAGCTTGAGTGTCTTCCAATACAGAGTGTCTTGCAATACAGAGGGCTCATCCACCAGCATGATTTTAAACAATATTCTGTTGTGATCCATTGTGTTAGGCTGGGTTGTTTAGAGGAACAAGACCAGTGACACTCATATATACATAAGGAAGAACTTCATATCAAGAAGTCATGGAAGGCATCCCAGCCCCGTTCAACTCAAGCCCACGAGTCTGATGCTAGGCAGAGCCTCTTCAGACTCACGTAGCTAAAGGCTGAAGCTGCAGAAAGATGGAGCCGGAAGCAGGAAGCTAACAGGCTGGTGGATGCAGTGTCGTATGCATCCAAACATGAGCGGGTGCTAACGACTCAGAATTTGACTTCCTAGGTCAGCGACCCACGCGGGGCCATCCCTTGGGCTAGACATAGAGTACCAGCGAACAGGAAGGCAAAGGGCCAGCGAGGGAGCGAACCCCTCAGTGTCTCTCTTATAGAAAAGACTACACCTCAAAACAGACTCCGCCAGACTGTGACCTGATTGATATGCCTTTCTCTATGCCCACACTTGCACACACGTGTAAGTTGACATAAAGTCTAACTGTCACATCCATCGTTGTTTTTTGCTCATTTTCTAAGGTAGACCACTGGGCCTTTCTTCTTAGTGTCTTTTAGTCTGGAAGCTCTGCTGAAACCTGCCATGGGGTGGCCCTGCTGGTGTTGGAATTATTGGTGGC
Organism: Tenrec ecaudatus; assembly: GCF_050624435.1. Classification (NCBI taxonomy): domain Eukaryota; kingdom Metazoa; phylum Chordata; class Mammalia; order Afrosoricida; family Tenrecidae; genus Tenrec; species Tenrec ecaudatus. The sequence goes on along the minus strand of NC_134542.1, from coordinate 115,009,686 downwards.
ATAGCTTTCAGCGTCACAGAAACCACCATGAAATGATAAACTGACAGGCAAGAAGTGGATCTCCTGATTGTTGTCATTAGGGGCCAGCCCATCCTAGCCAACGCAGCAGAGGAACCACTGCCTGGTTTCTCCGTCCTCACAGTCACTGTTGTGTTTGAGGCCCTTGCTATAGCCACTGTGTCAGTCTGCCTCACTGAGGACCTTCCTCGTTTCTGACTATCAACCAAATGTACTTCTCGCCTGATAACGGGTCCAGATTGGGTGAGGCAAAGTCTTTTGATCTTGAGGATCAAGTTTCTAAGGAGCATTATGGCAAGACAGATTTGTTTGTTCTTCTGGCAGTCCATGGACCTTTCCGTGTTCTTCACCAGCAGCCTAGTTCAAATGCACCTGTTCGTCTCTGGTTCTCCGTATTCGTTAACCAGCTTTCACGCACGAACGAAAACTCACCGCCATTGATTGACCCTGTAGGACAGAGTAGCCCAGAGCCCCGTGGATTTCTGCGGCTATAAACGTTTATGGGAGTAGAAAGCCTCTTCTTTCTCCCGTGGAGCAGCTGGTGGGTCTGAACTGCTGGCCCGGCATTTAGCAGACCAAGGCATAACCCACTACACTTTCAGGGCACCTTTCTTTACACATGTGCACGAATCGATTGGAAATAGCATGGCTCAGGTCAGGTACACTTTAGCGCCGAAAGTCTCTCGATTAGATGCGATAATTTGTCTTTTTCTCAGGAAGTATTTTGGAAGGAGAGCTTTTTCTCTACCACCACAGCTGTCCCTGGCTTTTGTTTTGCTTGTAAGCCTTAGACTACCAAATCAGGATGATTGGCTTACCTGTGCTTTGCAATCCTGGGTGTACATTAGACTCACATGGAGAACCCTTTTAAAATGCTGATGTTGGAACCCACCCTGGGAAGCCCGCATCTCTTCACCGTATGGGCATGCCAGACTCTAACCATGGAGACCCCCTATCCTATTGGGGGACAGCGCTGTTTCAAAGGTAGGAGTCTTGCCTTCCAAGGGAAGTGCTGGACTTCAATGTCTGGCCAGTATGCCTCATACATAGCTTCCTCTTTTCTGTCAGTGGAGGCCCACATGTTGCTAAGATGTGGATCTTCCTGTCTAAAATGACTACAAAGAAAGGCCTGGCTAGCGACTTCAAAAGCCGCTAATTAAAGCCCTATGGGTGGAAATGGCCTGGTTTACAACCATTCGTGGGCATGGTGCACGACCAGGCAGAGTTCTGCTCTGCTGTGCAGAGGGTCGCCATGTGCTAACTTGAGAATAGCTAGCAAGAATAGCGGTTGCAACACGTCCTTGTACATCTGTTCCAGAGCCCAGTGGTCTCTCCCATCTGGAACTTGATCAAGGGTTTGGAGGATTGTGCAGTTCCAAAGCCTACTCACTTCAATGGCCGATTTTACCCTGATAGCCCCCCAGTTCGAAGGCAGGTGGGGAGGCCAAGATGAATCTTCTGCTCTGATTTCAGACATGAGAGAACTGACAAATCAGAGTGATTTCCAGACTCACTCGTGACCGACTCCACCAGCGCCGAGAAGCAGCAGGTTCACATCTGCCCCAGTCCAGCTCTCTGATAGAGATGGAAAGAGAATCCCTTATCCAAGCTTCACGACAACTACAGGTTCAAGAAAACCTACTCATGAGCTTCAAGCCCTTCAGAAGATCGCCTATGTGCAAACCATCCTGGGAGGCCTGCAGCTACTTGCTGGGAGGTCTCTCACGTCTCTTTTGCCCTTCAGGCCTGTGCTTAGAGTCAGTTATCAGTTCCAAGTGCCCTGCCCTGGGCCTTGGGAGGGAGGGCTGCTATTGTAACTACACCACTGGGGCCAGCTTCCTGCAGGTGGGCTCATCTTTTAAAGGGCCATTCTCAGTGAGCCCATCACTGCTGCAATCTAACCTACCTCCCTGTGCCTAGCACTGGGCAGAGGTGCAATTCGACACAGGAAGGATCTCTTTGCCCTTCCAACTTCTTCAGCATCTGCTGCTCCCTGACGACACTTTCAAGCTTAATTTTTCCACCATAAAATCCCCAGATAGCTGCTGAAGGGCACACAGAAGGACGGGGAAGGAAAAATAAGAACCATAGTAAAGAAATAAGAGCAAGTGATTATGATAAATACCATGAACTTAGTTTCCAGGAAGATCTACCTATAGTTAGCTTTACAGGTAGAACTTCAGAATCCTGTCCCCCTGCCCTTACACCTCCATGCAAACACACCAGCCCGGTTAATGCACGGGCCTTTCTTTCTGGCCCTCTTTTCTGCTATTCTACCTGGAACATGGTGAACGAACTGTAGAACGTTGCCTTTTCCAAGCTGCCCGGGTGATCCTGCTGCCACTCCCCAAAGTAGTGAGGTGTTGGGCACCTCTGGGTCCGAGTTCTGCAAGGCTCGACATCAAGCATACATCCCCTGCTCTGTCTTCTTGTCTGTTTTCGACTGTGGTATCAAGGTGGTCGCTACCAGTCGGTGACTGTGTGTGTCAGAGGGGAACTGGGCTCCAAAGGGTTGTCAATGGCTGATGTTCTTGGCGGTACATCACCAGGACTTTATGCTGAGGCATCAGAATGGATTTGAACTCTCTGAAAGGGTGTTCATTGTTTGCAGCCCCTATGGACTCCTATCAAGGCACAGGCCAAAGGTCATCTGGCTTAAGCCTTTCCTGAGCCCCACCCCACTCTCCCAGAAGGAATCAGACCCTTTCCTTGCTGTGTCACCAGGCTCTCCTTCTGGATCTCTTCTTTCTAGTTGGCGACTCTGGATCATAGGTTCCTTGAGGACAACATCTGCCTCATTTCTCTATTTCTAGTGAAAAGGAGCCCTCGTGGTGTAGTGGTTACACGTTGTACTGCGATCCACATGGTTGGCAGTTCAAGATCCCCAACAACTCCCTGGAAGAAAGTCTGAGATTTCTACTCCCAGAAACAATGACATTGTCAGAAACCCAGAGGGGGGCGCTCCGAGTCAGCATGGACTCGATGACCGTGAGTTTGGTTCTTGTTTGGAGCGTCGACCCCCATGCTGGAGCCATGGTGGTGCAGTGGTGAAAGCACTTGGCTGCAGGTCTGAAGTTTGGTGGGTTTGGAACTCCCGAGGGAGAAAGATGTGGCAGTCTGCTTCTATCAAAATTGGAAATCCCATGGGGGTGCCCTGTGAGATAGAGCAGGGCGACTATAGGTCACAATCAACTTGTGGGGATGGGTTCAGTTCCGATTCGGTTAGCGCAGCGCTGAGCACACCCCGTGGACAGGGGAGGGTATCGGAATAAACAAAGGAAAGAGCAAAGGAACCAACGACATGCGGCTCTAAGCTGTTTCCTGGCTCTGTCCCAGGCTCTTCCCAAGGGTGCTCCGGGGCCAGTTAGTACCTGAGCACCATGATGGGGAAGCCGAGTGGCTTCAGAAATATAAGGAAGTCAGGGGAGTGGCTGGATCCCAGAGTGGCTGTTCTCCCAGCTTCCGCCCTGTAACCGCCCCCTACTGCCTCACCAGTGGTGGAGCCATCCGCACCCCCCCCCACCCCCCACCCCTGTCTGCCGCTTAATCACAAGCAGGAGATGTGAATTCCCCGAGGCCCAGTGTGTGGTCCTCTGCTCAAAGTCAGCTTCCCGCCCCATTTCTGGAAGTCCCACTGGAGGGCCTGACAGAAGTCTTGCATTCCCACCACTCCACTTGGACAGGCTCAGGGCACAGAAGGACTTCTCTGGGAACAGACTGGAGAAGAAGAGCCAGAAAAAGTGACAAAGGCACACATTTGGGCTTGCTGTGCTCCACTTGCCCACGTCTGGGGACAGGGCTCTGAGCGGCCTGCAGAGAGTGATGGTAGCCAGGGAGGCTGCGGACAGCATCCCACTGAAACATAGCTTGGTCCACCCCAGGATTCAGTCCCAGTGGTGAATGGTCTCTGTGCGTAAGGAAACTCTCTAGAGAGAACTCTTCTAAGTGAGAAAGAAGCCAGGCAGACCAGCCTGGCCCAGGATCAAAGCTCGGGGTCTCAGAGGGTGGCCGAATCTGAGGACAGTCTGCATTTGAGGCTTGACTCTGTGCCATGAACACAGCCCGGGAGCAGGGTGGGGCTTGGCACAGCACTGGGAAAAGGCACTGTCCCAGCCTGTCCTCTCTCAGAATTGGGCAGTTTGGGGGCCCTGCGGGCTTCTTCATTGGCAAGGTGCTAGAAATTGGCAACAGTAGGGTGCGGCAGTTGGCAGAGTAGGGGTGTTTGGGGGAGGGTGGGAGGTTGCCTAGAACCAGATCTGACTTATCTTCCAGGGGCAGTCATTCCCTGGGCCCGTGATATTTTAACCCAGTCGCCCCAAATCTATCCCAACTCATTGACCCTCTGGGTTTCCAGGCAGACTCCTCCTCAGGGTTTTCACGGCCGAGCCCTTTCAGAGGCAGGTTGCCAGAACTTTCCTGCGTTGCCACTGGGTGGATGTGAACCTTTTGACTTGCAGCCCAGAGCTGAGCCGTTTGTACCACCCCAGGGTTCCAATGGGAACTCTAGGGACCCAGGAAAGCGTCAGACTTCCTTTTTAAAAGCAATCCGAAAGAAAGACATGTTTAAGGTCAAGGAACATGTTTTAATTTTGAATCCAGCCTGATGTGTTTTTGTGTATATACAAACATAGACATACAATTGGTTTTTGATGTACTGTTCAATGCAGAGAGGGACCCGCCCAAGTCCTCTGGAGCCCTGCTGGGAGTTGGTGTGTGTGTGTGTGGGTGTGAAAATCTCACAACCACTGACATCCCGGGTTGGCAGAGCATGTCAAGTGACAGCAGGGGAAGGGGGACTGCAGCGTGCTTGGAAGCCAAGGCCCACAGATGCCTCCTGGAACTTGCATCAACCACTAGGGAGGGCTTAGCTTGGGTGTGTCGTGTTGTCCTGTAAAGCCAGGTGGAAAAGCCACTGAAACAGAACCGATTGTGTGACAAATGAGCAATCATTCACTTACAAGTCTCTGCTTTATCCAGTCTCATTTCTTTATTCAGGAGCTCTAGTGGTATAGTGGGTTAAGCCCTGCCCTCTGGTAGTTACATCATCTGTCAACTTGAGCACAGGGGTGGAGTCTAACCTGTCAATCAGGTCACAGCCTGAAGATGTCTCTGTGGGCGTGGCCTAATCATGAGGATTCTGAGAACTCCACCTCTTCCTCCCTGGAGGCGGGACATACTCTCTCTCTGATTGAGGAGCCACATACAACCACACAGACGGCATCCAGAGCCCTGGAGATGCATCCACCGCCATTGGAGCCTCGGGACTTTCCACCCATGGGCCTATGATCTTCCTGCATTTGGCATCATTGCAAAGAGGAATGTATGGACTAGTATCGAATATATGGGCTAATGTCAGACTTATTATGGACTTGAACTGGACTGGGCTGGGATGTTTTCTTAATGTACAATTACTCTTTGATATAAAGTTCTCTCTTACACACATATGAGTGTCTCTGGATTTCTCTAGTCTACCCGGAATAACACAGGCCCCTAATTGAAAGACTGGGCGTTTAAGAGGTTACGGTCTTGCAACTCTAGGGAGCAGTTTTACTCTGGGAGTGGGTATCGACTCAACGGCAGTGGGTGGACTTTCTTTCTTTCTTCCTTCCTTTCTTTCTTTCTTTCTTTCTTTCTTTCTTTCTTTCTTTCTTTCTTTCTTTCTTTAACTTAGACTCTGTACTAGCTGCTCAAACAGCAAAACTGTTGTTGTTGTTAGTTGCTATTGAGGTGGCACCAACTCATCGTGACCACCTCTGTGTACACCAGAATGACCCCTGGTGCCCAATCCGTGCACAAGAGAATCAAACATTACCCGGTCTGTGCTGTCTTCATGGTGGTCATCTTTAGGTTCATTGTTGTAGATTTTGTGTTTGTTGAGTGTCTTCCATCCTATGACCCTCACCATCCAGTTCAACACTGAACAATGCTCTGCTGTGAGCCATGGAGATCTTGCTGATTAATTTTTGAAAGTAGATCACCAGACCTTTCTTCCTAGTCTGTCTTAGTTGCTGTGAAGCTCTGCTGAAGCCTGTCCACTCTGGTGACTCTGCTGGTATCAGAAATCCTGGTGGCATAATTTCCAGCATCATAGCAGGACACAAGCCAACAAAGCACAACACACTGAAATATGGATGGTGAACATGCCAAATAGGCTTCCCTGTGTTACAGAGGTGAGGATGGAGGCTTAAAGAAGGCCAGTGATTTAGTGAAGCTTCAGGCTAGTGCATCTGGATTTTTCTATCACTGAAAGGTGAGTATTTATTCTTAAACCAAAAGATCTTACTCTAAACTCTGAGGCTGTACTTTCATCCAGAACTCAGTTTCTGATAGTAGTTGCTCTGGTTTTTTAAAGGGATTGGGTGGACAGTTCCTGCCCAGATGTTCTATAGCCAACGTTGTAGAGATGTGATAGGTTTATTGTGCCAACCTGGCCAATGAATGTATGTGGGATTAATTGAACGGTGGAGAGATAAATGGCTCAGTGAGCCTCAACTTTCTTGTCTCTCGCTCTTTGGTGATTGGACCAGTGTACAGCTACCTCAGTTGGTTCTCTACATCAACTTGTGAGCTCCACCCAACCTGTGGACTACGTCACTGTAGTTTGAGATTCCTTCAAGACCTGTTCACCATGCTACTGAAGTATACATCACTTGAACTGGGGACTGGCAGACCCTGTCATCTGGCTGACTGTTGATGACCTGCCTTGCTGTTTGCTGCCTGTGGCCAGGTCGCCTGAATTGCTCTACAGAGGACTCAGCTGTCTGCTTCCTTGACTTGCACCCCATGGCCTGCACGACTTGAAGGACTGCCAGTGTATGAGCTGTCTCACAGAAGTGAGTTGCATTGAGCCATTTGTACTGTTCTATAGACTAATTAGCTGTTTATTTCTTATGTTATATCTATCTATATAAATATATATAAAATCATAAGTGCCCTGGTTTTGTTTCTCTAGAGAACCCTGTCTAACATATAGAGACAAAAGCTACATGGGATAATGTGAGAGCACCTATTACATCAGAACGATGTGGGGATTGTCTGGGGTGAGGGTAGGGTGGGTGCATTTTCTTTCCATAGCCTGAAAGGATCTCTAATTAGTTTCTCTGTGGACTGGCAGCTAGTCAGTTCCACCTTGTCAGCAGGTGAAGGAAACCATTGAGTTAAGGCGGGAAAGCAGGTGTGTTAGTCTGGGTAGACTAGAGAAACAAATTCATAGACCCTCATATGTATATATGAAAGAGGTTTATATACAAGAGCAATTGAATATTGAGAAAACATCCTAGCCTGGTCCAGATCAAGTCCATAAGTCCAATATTAGCCCATATGTCTGATATCAATCTACAAAGTCCTCTTCAGACTCAGAAATACATACAATGACACCGAATGCAGGATGATCGCAGGCCAGTGGGTGCAAAGTCCAGTGGTGGTAGAAGCATCTCAGTGCTGGCAGGGGTCTCCATGTGGCTCCTCCACTAACCAGGACACGGGGTCTATAAGCGTAGTGACGTCTGTCTTGTCAGTAGATTGTCTTTCAGGGAGTGAACAGAGAGAGAGAGAGAGAGAGAAGTGTCTCCCATCTCCTAAGAGGAAAATACAGGAGTTCCCAGAATTCTCAGCAGAAGGCAATGCCCACACAGTCTTCAGTGGGTATGATCTGATTGACAGACTAGACTCCACCCCTTCACTCTTAATCCTCTCCAGTCCCAAATTGGCACCAGATTATGTAACAACCACAACAGGTTAACTTTCAATAGCGTGAGGGTGGGGAAGCGTGAACTCCACTCCTGGAAAGGTCTGCCTGAATCTAGGCTGGTAGTTTGGGAATGACCCTTTGGGAAGTGGGTTAAGAAGAGGAAGAGCCTTCTAGACCTGTTTATCTAGCCAGACCCACACCTGGGGCACCTTGGCTGCAGGAGGTTGACCTCTCTCAGTCCATGGCCAATTACCCTGTTAAGCAAACAGAGCCCCAGGCACCCCTCTGGATGCCGCATTTTATCATCTTTTGGCTGTGCACAATGCTTCCTGGAAAGCTGTCCTGCTGAAAAATTGCTGGTCGGTGAGAGAAATCAGCAAAAGGTGCATATTTGTAAACAGAATCTCTCATATTCATTAGTTTTTCCCCGAGGGATCAGACCAGCTCTCTGACTACCAGATAAAATTGGCTTTGACCACTGTGGCTGTCATCCCAATGACAAATGTATTTCTCTTTGCGGCCCAGAGCGACTCTCTTGACACGGTCTCTGAAAAGTGAGGGGGGAATCTTAATTGTTAAGCCCCACTGGAGAAAGAGAAGAGTGCTAGCCAGGCACATGCTTTAATGATCACACCTGTGCCAGGAGAGGCTTATATAAATCCTCTTCTCAACTGCCTTTCCTCTAAGGAGAATTCTGCTTCATGGAGATTTGGGGAGCAATTTAAAAAGAGGTCATGTGACTGCTGACCAGTGCAGAACTGCTGAAGAGCTGTCCTTGGGTGCTGTTACTTATGGAGGCACGGTTGGCTTGTTCTTGGGCAGTTGGCCATGACAGGATGAGGCAGGTGGAAATGAAATTGGCTCTAAAGAGCTCTCTGCTTTATGTCCTTCCTCCTTTTCCAGCTCTGGTCTCTGTGTCCCTCCCACCCCCACCCCAGCCCCCTTCCAGCATCAGTGTCTCAGATCACTGGGCGTCATTGCTGGAAGGAACTTTGGCTCTCGTCCTGTGAGAGACGGGAGCTTTCTGAATACTGGCCACCCCTGCCTCCTGCTTCCTCTCCAATGTCTATGGCACTGAACACGCTTTTCTAAGTGCACCTTCAACATTCTTTGCAGTTTTACCCTCTCAAAAGTAGCTGTGATGGATTGAATTGAATCCCCCGCAACAGGTATGCTAAGTCCTTGACTTAAGAATGTGAACTGCTTTGGAAATAGGGGCGTTGTCGATGTAAACATGAAGTACACATGAAGTCATTCAGGAGTAGCGATGGTCCTGATCCAAGGGTTGGCACTCTTATTTGAAGAAGACACACACACACACACACACACACACACACACACACACACAGAAGAGGGAAAGATAGGTGGGTCCTGATCTAACATGAATGGCGCCCCAGTTTGAAGAAAAGAGACACACACAAGGGAGAAAGATAGTCACATGTAGGTGCATTTACAAGCTCCAAACATAAAAAAAGACATGGGCCTGTCTGCAAGAAGCCAAGACAGACAAGAAAGGATCTTGCTCTGGGGCCTGTGGAGGGAACATAGCCCCCGGTCAGCCTGGCTTTGAACTCCTAGGCTTCAGAACTCGGAAGCAGTAGGTTGCTGTCGTGTAGAGTCGTTGGTTTTACTCTTTGGGACAGCAGATAGGGAAGTGACACGGCCACCAGCAATAAGGGATTGTACACTTGCTGAACCTTGCTTTCCGCCGTTAGTTTTGTCTTGTCGAGGTGCTGGAGTGGATGAGAGATGGCACATTAAGCTACTGTCTTTCATTTGCTTCCCCCTGGTCTGTCCTGGGCTTCCCTCTCTTTCATTTTTATTTCACATCACTGCAAGCTGCAGCTTTGAGAGAGATAATCACATACATATTGCAATATTCACCCTTTCAAAATGTACCATTTCGGTGGTCTTCATCTATTTAGTACATTCACAAGAATGTGTAGCAATCACACTTTTGACACTTCAAAAACGAAACCCTGTTCTCATTACGAGTCATTTTCCGTTTATCCCTCCCTCAAGTCCTTGGCGATCTCGAACCTGCTCTCTGTTTCAGGATTCACTTATTTCATATAAATGAGATATGTGGCCTCTTGTCACAATTAGCATAATATTTTAAAGATTTATCCGAGTTGCAACACATATTATCTCTTTTTGTGGCTGACTGATCATCCATTTTATGGATAGACCTCCTTTTGCTTATGTATTCACCTATTGATGGGTACTTGAATGGTTCCCGTTTGGGGCTTATCTTTAGCTGTGTGAACTTGTGGGCACGTTTTTGCATGGATGTATGTTTTCAATGCTCATGGGTAGATACCTGAGTAGAATTACTGAATCATAATGGTAACTCTATCTTTAGTTTTTTGAGGACAGGCCAAGCTACTTTTCAAATGGTTTTACCATTTTACATTTCCATCGGCAATGCGTATGGGTTTCTGTTTCTCTACAGTTTCACCGTCTGTTATCACCTGTTTTTAAAAATCTTTTTGTGAGATACTATCCTGATAGGTGTGACAGTGTTCTGCTGTTATTTATCAAATTCCACTTGGGTTGACAATCGGAAGTTCAGAAATCAAATGATGTGCTGCATTGAGCAAATCTGTCCTCAAAGGTCTCGTCCTACTCCTTAAAAAGGAGCATAGTCCCTTTCTAAAGGGGAAGAATAGTAGATGACTCAGGTGTGCCTGACCCGACTCATGACCTTGAACATCACCTCACCTGCAGGCGAAAGCTTGACGGCGAGTGTAGAAGGAAGAAGACGAATTGATGGGTTGAACTGTGGTGTTCACTAGGACTAGAGAACACACCGTGGATTGTTCAAGAACAAACACATCTGTCTCGAAAGAGGGGGCAACCAGGCTGCTCCTTCGGAGTGAGGAGGGTGAGACTTTGCTTGTTTACTTTGGGTGCATCATCAGGAAAGATGGATCATTAAAGAAGACTTCCGGTTTTGTGAAGCAGAAAGTCACTAGATGCAGGGAACTCCTGTCAGGTGGATTGACATATGAGCAGCAACAGTAGACACAGCACATGGGACATCATGAAGATGGTGTTTTGCTCTGTTAGAAAGTTGCCAGGAGTCAGAAATCGCTGGACAGCAGCAAACAACACAGAGGTGTGAAGTAGTTTCCATCCCATTTTAATGGATTGAGGACCAGAGAGGACCTGTGACCTGTTCCCTGTCAAGGAATAGAGTTAAACTATAGAAGGAAAATCTCTTCAGATCCCAGTGTGATGCTTATTCTGGTGGACCAGGCAGCTTTTCTTTGCAACATGAAGAGGAAGCAAAGACAGACCAGGAAAGTGCTCTGGAGTGGAGTTAGGGTCCCCTCAGATGCCAGGTTCTCTGTGAGTGGAGAATCGCCATAGCAGGCTGCTGAGGAAGGTCTTCTCATGAAAACAGCAGCCTGGCTGGAATTTACAACCAGATTTCCAGGACTAATTTTTCTGAACTTGTCTTTGATGGGAGGGAGCATCAGCAATGATGTAAGTCTGCGTCACCTGCACAGTACATTCAGCCACGGTTACTGAGAACCTGTATTTTTTTACTTTGGGAACACACAGAGAAATAGGATATGGCTGGTATTCACATATAAACAGATGATCTCAGTGTTGCTCCACTGAGTGTTAATGTAGAAGAAGGTGTGGGCACTAAGGCAGCACAGATAGGGGCACCGTGGGGCCATCTGGAGGAGCATGATGCCCGGAGCGGAGTCCCATGGACCTTGGAGCTCCACTGAGAATGCAGGTGGGTGAATGAAGAGTGCAAGCAGCCGCTCGGGGATGGGTGAGAAAGGCTTGAAGGTCAAATAGGACGTTCAATAGCCCAGAGCTCCAGCACCCTTGAGAGCCCTGAACACCGCAAAGTGGATCCTCCCTGCAAAGGACTCTGGGAGAGAACAAGTTCCTGACTGAGCAGGGCTCTGGGATGGTAAAACCACACCAAACACGCTACTTCTCGGAACCATTCATTGGAACCCATTATTCAGTACAACCTGCATTCTCCCCACCCCATCCATCAGAAGTCAGATGTGCTTCTCCCCTTGGGTCCCTAAGGACATAAGGCCTCACCCTCCGTGCTGTGGGCACCTCTCCTGGGTACCACTCCATGCTGTGAATCTTGGTGTCAGTCTTTGTATGTAAGCTTCCTAAGAAAGCCCGGTCTGATCAACTTGACCTTCACTGTGTGCTTTTGGAACCTGAAAGAAGTCCCTCGGGCCCACTCCTCTGCTTGGTCCATGAGGTGCGACGGGGCTCTTCAACAGAGCCAAGCATAGCTGCGAAACTGAGGGGTCCAATAAGCTTGTGTGAAACCAGCTCATGCAAGTCAAGCTGAGGCTCCTGGGCATGCGGTAAAAGGTAGAGAGAAAATAAATAGCATTCACAGCTACAAATCCAATCCTGTATTTGAGGGCGCACAGAGTAAAAGGTGTCAGGAGCAGCAGGCTGGCTTGTTGATCACACCTCCCCCACACGCAGTTTGACTGGTGTTCAGTTATGAAGAATGTCTCAGATCCCCAAACAACCACACAAATAAAGAACAACCTAATTTGATTCATCTTCTCTATCTTGGCTTGCACAGCATACTTCTGTTCACACCAGCCTTCAGCTGTGCGGTTTTGGCGCTGGGGGAGGCCTCAGAGAGTGTGATCTCCAGGCAGCTGCTTCCTGAGCCCTCTCCAGAGCGGGGTGCACCCAGCCCCTCACCTCAGCCATGGAGGGCGAAGAGCACGGGGCAGAGCTCGTAAGGTGCTCATTACCATGCATGTGGATAGGTCCTTGAGTCTGAATCGTGGTTTGAGATCCTTTTCGCTCCAAAGTTGTGTTTTCAATGTTTCGTGCTGGGAGGGGTATTCGCCACCTTGATTTTGAGGATCTTTTTAATGAAAATACCAGTTACAAGAGGGCATAAATATGAATATGATTTGATACAAATGCCAACCAATACTGAGAGTCATTTCTATGGAGAGAATCCTGACAGGCTAGAAAATGTATGAATTGGAGGGTGTAGGAATGGCAGTCTTAGCAAGCCTTAGAAGGGTGGGAGAGTAGGTAGCTCATTATAGCTGGCAGAGATCCTCATTTGTCCCAATTCCAAAGAAAAAATGACCCAACAGAACGCCAAGTTATCAAATAATGAAATACAGTCACATCCAAGTAGAGTTTTGCTGAAGATCGTTCTGCTGCAGCTACAGCAGCGCATTGGCATGGAGCTGTGCCCCGAATTCAAGCTGCGTCCAGAAGAGGACGTGGCATGAGGGACAGCATTGCTGATATCAGCTGGGCCTTGACTGAAAACAAAGAATACCAGAGATGTTTACTTGTGCTTTATTGACGATGCAAACGTATTTGTGTGGATCATAGTAGGCTATGGATAACATTGAGAAGAATGGGAGTCCCAGGACATGTCCTTGTGCTCACGTGGGACCTTTACATGGATCAAGAAGCAGTAGCTCAAACAGAACAATGGGATTGATTCTTTGTGGTTTAACATCAAGGGAAGGTGCGCGTCAGGATTGTACCTCTCTTCATGCTGATTCAATCTATATGCTGAGCAGCTAATCGGAGAAACTGGATTAAATGAAGAAGAATGAGGCATCAGAATGGGAGAAAGATTTATTAACCTGTGATATGCAAATGACACAAACTTTCTTATGGAAAGCGAGGAGGACTTGAAGCCCTTGCTGATGAAGATCAAGGACTGCAGCCTTCAGTGTGGATCACAACTCAATGTTAAGAAAATTAATATACTCATAACTGGATCAATAGACAACATCATGGTAAAGGAAGAAAAGACTGAACTTGGTAAAGATGTGAATTTGTTTGGATCCAACATTGCCTGTGGAAGCCGTAGTCAAGAAATCAAAAGTTGCGTTGCCCGGAGCACATCTGTTGCATCCAATTTCGTTGAAAGATCGAAAAGCAAAGATGTCACTCTGAGGACGGGGATCTGCCTGACCCATCACCTCCTATAGACGTGAAAGCTAGACAATGAATAAGTAAGATTGTCGGAGATTTGAAGCATTTTAATTATAATATTGGCAGAGCCTATTGGGCTGCCAGAAGAATAAACAAATCTGCACCAGAAGAAAGGCAGCCAGAATGATTCTTAGAAAGAAGGATGGTGAGACATCAGGCTTTTGGGCTATTGAGAGACCAGTCCCTGGAGAAAGACCTCATGCTTGGTAAAGTAGGTCAGCAAGCAAGAAGCCCTTCAGAGAGATGGACAGACACAATGCCTGTACCCTGGGCAGCGTCACAATGGGGAGACGGGCCCAGGAGCAGGCAGGGTTTCTCCAAGGGTCAGAATTGCCTGGACAACATCTCACAATAACACCTACCCCAGCAGAATAGGGACACCATGATGTGAACCTAATCTCTCTCTTCTTTCTTCCATAAAAGAGAACACTTTGAGGAAGGGTCCTAGAGAAGGCACTGGTGTTGTTGCTTCTCCCTCTCGGCAGTGTTGGGGAAGGGTTTGCTGGGAGAGGTGTCTCCCATGGTGAGAGAGAGAGAGAGAGAGAGAGAGAGAGAGAGAGAGAGAGAGAGAGAGAGAGAGAGAGAGGAGTCTCCTGGGGTGAGCAAGTGGGGTGCGGGGAGGGAGAGTTAGAGTTTGGTATTTAGCACTCTCCCTCTCTGGGTTTATCACATCTCTCACCAAATTAAAAAACAAACAAAACCATCTCGCTAAATATATAACAAGACATTTTCCATTTTAACCAAGTTTCCTGTTCAGTTCAGTGACATTAATTACATTCCCCATGCTGCGAAACCATCAATCACCACTATCTGTTTTCCAGCATTTTTCATCATCCTGCATAGAAACTCAATACCCCTCCCACCAGTCACTGGGAGCTACTAATCAACTTTTGTCTCTATTATGCATTTGCTTTCACCAAATATTTTATCAACAGAATTATACAATATTTGTCCTTTTGTGTCTGATTTATTTCCATCAGTGTAATATTTTCAAGGTTCGTCCATACTGTGAATATATATCAGGGATTCATTTCTTGTTATGGCTGAATAAGACTTCATGGTCGATACACACCAAACATATTATGTTTATCCATTCATCTATTCATGGACACTTGGGTGGCTCCACCTTTTGGCTATTGTGAATGATGCTGCAATGCACATTGGTGGCTGAGTCCATGTTCGCCAGTCACTTGAGTATACAAGTAGAAATGGAATTACTGGGTCATAAGCTACCATGTATCACAGAACATATAAGTCAGAGATGGCGGACTCTTAGAGTGTGCAGTGAGTAGATGGTGGAGTGTCTCAGAGAAGCAGCATCTAGTCTGAGTGTCAGTGTGCAGAGAGCAAGTCTAACCCATTGATTTCAGGCAACAGGTGGGATGGTTTATGGGCTGCGGAAGTTCACAAGGTTTTCCCGGAATTTAGTTCATTCCACAAATACCTGCTTGTTTTTCCAAACTCAGCTGTAACATCACTTTTCTGTGAAAATCTCTTGACACTGGACCCAGATCTCAGCTCTTAGAGTACTCTGTTTAAGTATTTGCTTCTTCATTATTGATGGCGACATATTCCAAGTCCAAGACTGTGCTGTCATCATCGGAGTCTCTCTATCCTGGACCAAGCAATGCTTAGCAATTGCTCTTGAGTGAATGAATGAATCCAAGGCCTTGTATTTTGTTTCTCAAGCACTCATTGTTAGAGCCACTTTCTCTTCAGCCTGTAATGTTTAGGCGTCATCTAGCTTTTCAATTGTGTTAGTCTGGGTGGACTAGAGAAAAAAAATCCATAGACACTTATGTGTATAAGAAAGATATTTATATACAAGAGCAATTGAATATTGAGAAAACATCCCAGCCCAGTCCAGACCAAGTCCATAAGTGCAATATTAGCCCATATGTCCAATACCAATATATAAAGTCCTCTTCAGACTTACAAAACATAAGGAATGGCGCTGAATGCAGGAAGATCACAGGCTAGTGGGTAGGAAGTCTTGTGGATCCAGCGGTGTTGGAAACATCTCAGTGCTGACAGGGGTCTCTATGTGGCTTCTCCTTCTATGGAGGTCTGGTTGCTTCAGGGTAGGTCCATGTGGCTTCTCCAGCTCCCACGGTATAGTGCCATGTGTCTTGTCAGTAGCATCTCTCAGGGAGTGAGTCGAGAGAGAGTGTTGTTCCCCACCTCCAAGGAGGAAATACAGGAGTTCCCAGAATCCTTAGGAGAAGGCCACACCCATACAGAGGTCTCATTGGCTATGACTCAATGGAAAGACTAGACTCCACCCTTTCACTTTTAATCCTCTCTGGTCCCCAGTTGACACCAGAATATGTAAATACTATAGCAAGGAACAGCCACAAAAGTCTGTAAATCTCTTGGGTTTGACTCACATCTCTGTGTTGCTTCTGCTATAAGCAATTATCAAAATGTAATGTCTTCAACAATATGATTTTCTATTAGTTTACTTTTTAAACATTTTATTGGGGGCTTGTACAACTCTTATCACAATCCATACATCCATCCACTGTATGTCAAGCACATTTGTACATTTGTTGTCATCATCATTCTCAAAATATTTGCTTTCCACTTGAGCCCTTGGTATCAGCTTTTCATTTTCCCCCTCCTTCCCCCTCCCCTTCCCTCATGAATCCTTGATAATTTAGAAATTATTATTATTCTGTCATATCTTACACTGTTCGACATCTCCATTCACCCACTTTTCTGTTATCCATCCCCCATGGAGGAGGTCACATGTAGATCCTTATAATCAGTTCCCACTTTCTACCCCACTTTCTCTCACCCTCCAGGTATTGCCACTCTCATCACTGGACCTGAAGGGATCATCTGTCTTGGATTCCCTGTGTTTCCATTTCCTATCTGGCTAGACCAGTGTACATGCTCTGGTCTAGCCAGATTTGTAAAGTAGAATTGGGATCATGATAGTGGGGGGTGTGGGTGGAGGAATTATTTAAGAACTACAGGAAAGTTGTATGTTTCATTATTGCTACATCGCACCCTGACTGGCTTGTCTCCACCCCATGACCCTTTTGTAAGGGGATGTCTAGTTGCCTACAGATGGGCTTTGGGTCCTCAATCTGCACCCCCCCCATTCATAATGATATGATTTTTTGTTCTTTGACGTCAGATACCTGATCCCTTCGACACCTCATGGTCACACAGGCTGGTGTGCTTCTTCCATATGGGCTTTGTTGCTTCTCAGCTAGATGGCCGCTTGTTTACCTTCAAGCCTTTAAGATCCCAGACACTATATCTTTTGATAGCCAGGCACCATCAGCTTTCTTCACCTCATTTGCTTATGTACACATTTGTCTTCAGCGATTGTGTCAGGAAGATGAGCATCATGGAATGCCAATTTAATAGAACAAAGTATTCTTGCATTGAGGAAGTACTTGAGTGGAGGCCCAATGTTCATCTACTACCTTAATACTAAATCTATAAATACATGCACATTGATCTATTTCCCCATCATGATATATAAATATATTTACATATGTACATGCCGTATTTAGACCTCTATAAATGTCCTTTGTCTCCTAGTTCTTTCCTCTATTTCCTTTTACTTTCCTCTTGTCCCACTAAAAATGTGAAGAAGAATCAGGATTGGAAGAAGGCCTGTTAGCAACCTGTGATACACAGATGACGTGACCTTGCTTGCTGAAAGTGAGCGGACCTTGAAGTGGTTGCTGATGAAGATCAGGGTCACAACCTTCGGAACAAATCACAGCTCAATGTGAAGAAGACCCAAATCCTCACAGCTGGAGGAGTAGGTTCCGTCATGAGAAATGGAGAAAAGATTGAAGTCGTCAAGCATTCGTCTCCCTTGGATCCACAATTAATGCTAATGGTAGCGGCAGTCAAGACAACAAACAACACATTGGATTAGGTAAATCTGCTGCACAGACCTCTTTAGAGTGTTGAAAACCCAAGGCTGCTACTTTCAGGACTAAGGTGCACCTAACACAAGCTATGGTAATTTCTTTTCTTTATTTTATTTGATCATTTTTAATCATTTTATTAGGGGCTCTTACAACTCTTATCACAATCCATACATACATCAATTGTGTAAAGCACACTTGTACATTCATTACACTCATTATTCTCAAAACATTTGTTCTCCACTTAAGCCCCTGGCATCAGGTCCTCATTTTTTCCCTCCCCGCTCCCTGCTCCCTCATGAACCCTTGATAATTTATAAATTATTATTTTTGTCATGTCTTGCCGTGTCTGATATCTCCCTTCACCCCCTTTTCTGTTGTCCGTCCCCCAGGGAGGAGGTCACATGTAGATCCTTGTAATCGGTTCCCCCTTTCCAACCCACCCTTCCTCTACCCTCCCAGTATTGCCACTCTCACCACTGGTCCTGAAGGGATCATCCACCCTGGATTCCCTGTGTTTCCAGTTCCCATCTGTACCAATGTACATCCTCTGGTCTAGCCAGACTTGCAAGGTAGAACTCGGATCATGATAGTCGGAGGGGGGGGGGGGAGAGGGGAATGGGGAGGAAGCATTTAGGAACCAGAGGAAAGTTGTATTTTTCATTGTTGCTACATTGCTCCCTGACTGGCTCGTCTCCTCTCCGAGACCCTTCTGTAAGGGGATATCCAGTGGTATTTTCAGTCACCCCATATGCATTGGAAAGTTGGACATCGAACAAAGAAGACCAAAGAACACTCCATGCATCGGAATTATGGTGCTTCCAAAGAAAATTGAAAGTACCTTGGGTTTCAAGAGAACAAACAAATCTGTCTTGGAAGAAGTATAGCCCGAAAGCTCCTTGGAGGCAACCTAGCAAATGTGGAAAAGGTAGTCTCTATAACAGATGGTATTGGCAAAACTGGATAGTTATTTGCAGAAAAATGAAACAAGATCCTTATCTCTCAACATATGAAAACACAAAAATGTAAATAGTTGTGCCTTGAAACACTTCTCCAAAGAAAAGGAGAGGGAGTGACAATGACCTGTCTGACAAGGGACTAATCTCAAAAATGTAAAGGAAACTTCAACACCCCAATAATAAAAAGCATAAACAATTCAGTTAAGAAATGGTCAGAGAACACGAACAGACACTTCACTAGCGAAGACATTCAGATGGCTAATAAAGACATGAAGAAACACTTGCAGTCATTAGCCATTAGAAAGATGCAAAGCAACACCAATGAGATATCATCTCAACCCAGCAATCATAGCAGAGTTCATTTAGACAGGAAAGAGCACACTAGTGGGGGTGTGGAGAGATGCGAACTCTCACACTGCTTTGGGGACTGTGAAGTGACTTGGCCCTGTGGAAGTAGTATGCCATTTAAAAGTTGGAAATAGAAATTGCCATTTGATCCAGCAACCCTACTACTAGATATATATCCTAAAGAATTAGGAACCAGCACACAAACAAATATATGCACAGCCACGTTCCTGGCAGCACTACTCACAATAGCCAAGAGACGAAAATGGTCTAATTGCTGACCATAGAGATAGGAATAATCCAACAATGATATACACACACAGTGGACTACCACGCAACATCAAAGAATAATGAAGAATCCTGAAACACCACGAACTTTATACTGAATGAAAGAAGTCAATCATAAAGGACACGTTCTGTATGGGCCCATTATTTTAAGAAGTCAAGGAAAGATTTATGCAGGAAAACAGACAGACAGACCAACAACTGTGTTTCCAGGGGTAGGTGAGTTGGAGAGAGGAACTAACTAACTGAATCATGAAAATCAAGCTCTCTGCCATCAAGTTTGTTCTGATTTATGGCTGGCAGCCCTATAGGGCAGGGTAGCCTAGCCCTGTGGAGTTTCTGACACCGGAACTCCTTGTGGGAGTAGGAAGCCTCATCTTTTCCCTGAGAAGCACCTGCCAGTTTTGAATTGCCATAAGGTTAGCAGTGTGATGCATGACCCACTGTGCCATCAGGGCTCATGACTAAATAACAGATATACTCACCTGAGTGAAGGGAGAGTCAACCTACAATAAGGAGAATATCCCTACAGAAAAGGAAGACGTGCACAAGAGTTACAGAAAACAAAAATCAATACTGTGACATACACAGTCTGCTGTTATCAGTAAAGAGTAACATTTAAAGTGGATATACACAGAGAAAGGGAAGATGGACAGGTATGAGTAGGTGAACTGGATTACACTCATGATCACATGTGGATTTGACAGGCAAGGTTCCATATACATATTTTTATGTGTTGTTAATCTATCCAAGATGACCTATATTTGTATCCATTCTAAAGAAAGGTGATTCAACAGAATGCATAAATCATAAATCAATATAATTAATAATACACACAAATATATTTTCAAAGATAACTGGAAAACAATTGCAGCAGCTCCGTGACAGGAAAGTGCCAGAAATTCAAGCTTGATTCAGAAGATGAGACGTTTCATTGCTGATATCAGATGTATCTTGGCTGAAAGCAGAAATGCCAGAATGATGTTGCTTTGTGCTTTGTTAGATTATGTGCATCATAACAAATTGTGGCCAACATGGCAGGGAATGGACATTCCTGAATGCTTCGTTGCGCTCATTGTCCTCCATTGCACATATATCAAGAGGTAGTTGGTAAAGAATAAAGGGACACCATCTAGTTTCTAATCCGGAAAGGTGTGTGTGAAGGTTGCATACTCTCAACACGCTTACTCAGTTTATATGCTGGGCAAATAATTTGAGGAGCTGGCCTATGTGAAGAGGCTACGGCATCATGACTGGAGGAAGACTTGTGAACAACTGTACTATGTAGAAGCAAAGAAGATTTGAAGAACTTAAATTTTGGAGATCAAAGATTAGGGCCTTTAGTATGGCTCAAACTTCAGAATCAAGAAGATAAACAACTCATCAGGCCAAATGGAGGAGAGTTTGAATTTGTTAAGGATTTCATTTAACTTGGATCGTCTATCAAAGCCATGGAAGCAGCAGTCAAGGAATCGGACAATATTTTGCACTGGGAAAATCTGCTGCAAAAGACCTCTTTAAAATGTTAAAAAAAGCAAAAATACCACTCTGAGGCCTATGTTGTCCTGACTCGAGCCATGGTAATTTTCATATTCACGAAAAAGCTAGAAAATTAACCTGGAAGACCAAAGAAGAATGTATGCCTTTGAATGATAGTGTTGGCAAAGACTATTCAATATATATGGACTTCCAGAGAATGACCAAATCTACCTAGGAAAAAGTACAGCCAGAATGTTCCTCAGCAGCATAATGGCAAGCCCCCTCACGTCATTTGGACATGTTATCAGGAGGGACCAGTCCCTGAAGAAGGACATCATGCTTGGCAAAGTAGCAGATCTAGGCGAAAGAGAAAGACCCACAAGGAGATGGATTGACACAGTGGCTCCAACAATGGGCTCAAACAACTACAATTGTGAGCTTGGATTGGGACCAGGTAGTGCTTCATTCTGTTGTACCTAAGAGTCCCTAGGAGTTGTAACTGCTTGGATGACCTAGCAATAACAAGGCGGAGTTGTTCATTGGGAAACAGTGAGTTACTGTTTACGATGATGGAAAATCTGACAACCATTCCTGGTGAGGGGAGCAGAACACCCGTTAGTCTACTTGATCTCTCTACATCGGATATCTCTAACATGTTGAATTGGCAGATATTGTGTCTTACATATTCTTGCAGTAACAAAAAAGAAGGTAATCTTAGCAATATGTAAATACATTGAAAGATTAAAAATACGAGTTGCTGCCTTAGGGAATGTTGGGTGTGCTCCCAGGAGTCCTCGTTTCCTCCACGTTGTGTGAGTAAGCTTTGCACAAAACTGTTTCCCTCATATCTGGGACCAAGGAAGAAGGGTTGCCTTTTTCTAATATCCCCAGGACTGCATGCCCCCCCCTCCCGTTTGTTGGCCAGCTTCTTGGTGAGGCAGTAGGTAAGTGGACACCTCTTTTCCCGCCCTGTCCTGCTTTCTCCTTACTGTGGTCATGGTGGTGGGCAGGGAGTGGGGAGCAGGAGTAACGTGCCACACTTCAGAGGAACAAATAATGCACTTCCCTTTCACTCGCTCGCTCTCTTCCCCCTCCTTGATTTGATACGGGAGTTCCTTACCTGGAGGAGAAGATTGTACCTGACTGAGCCTTCCGCTTCTTCCATGACCTCTTTCTGAACACATTACAGAGTGGAAATAACTCGAATGCCTGTCTCGGATGAATAAATGAATTCTATGTCTCTTATAAATTCGATATCTAGTAGGGTGTTCCTTCCTTTGGCTTCTTCACAGTTGTCTTAACTATTCACGACCCTCACTCTTTCATATGATTTTTTAAAAGACATCATTTAATTGTTTTTTTAGGAAAGATTGACACAGCAGTTTCAGTTGCCATTGGATGATCTGTGCACACATTGGCTACTTTCTTCACAATGGGTAAACAGTCTTGTTGTTTTCATTCTGTCAGGTCTGTTTCTATTCCTCTGGGTTCCTTGCCTCCTTACATTCTAATTAAAAATAAATAAATTGACCATTGGTTTCAGATAGGTGACTTTTTGTTATAGATTGAGTGACAGATTACAGAGCTGTCAGTTTGACTTCAGCAGTCCACACACCTTTTGTTTCACCTCATTCACTGCAGTCCCTTCAAAGCACCATGGCTCATCACACGTCCTCCTGGAGTTTCCTGCTTCCAGGCTGCCTTCCTTCCTTGCCTTTCTGAACTCTGTCCTTAGGTAGTAAATGCTGCCCTTTGGAGCTTCAGTGGCTGATTATTCTGAGGTACGTGGAGCCCAGTGTTGTTCTCCTCACAGGCCTCTAACTTACTGAGCTGACTTAGGAACCCCTGAGGCGTGTGGAGCTCCAGAACAGAAGGATAACTAAGGGTGGCAGTCTGGGGTCCCGCCCGTCTCCGGCTAACCAGGAAGCCTGATCTCTTCCATGAGTCTGAGTTTTGTTCCAGGTTTTTCTCTTAGCTTATCCAGAACCTTCTAGTGTGATCCCCTTCGGAGCAGGTGGTAGCGATAGCTGGTCACAATCGTGGGATTCTGCTCTCAGGGCGTTGGGAATGGATGTCTGCATCATCCTTTGGTCCATTAGACTATTGTGCTCCATATTAGACTAATGTTTTCAATTTTCATCACTTTTCTTTCATCTGAACGGGGAGAGATTGATAGATGCCACCTTAGATAGCTGCTCAAAACCATTTAATTCTTAAATTTTAAGATACCAGCCGGTAGTCTCCAAAGTGGTATGTAGAACATCGTCTTTGTGAACTATGTTCTATCACTTGAACTTGGTGTTCTTCAAGACTATGGTTTTTACAGCTCAGATCCAGCAACTCATGCCATCGGTGTGCTTGGTTATGTCTAAGATGCCCCTGGATCATCGACCACATTCACAGATACATTTGCCGTGTTTGTTTGTTTGTTTGTTTGTTTTAAAGGAGCACAGTGCTTACAGGTGATATTCATTATTTTGTTACCCCGTCTATTATTTAGCTAAAAGGTCTCCTCAGGAATTGTGGGTCAAACGTTGAAGAGTGTCTCAGAACGATCTTCTCAGAGACCGCCCGTCTTAACCAGTTTAATAAGTCTGTTTTGTCTGTTGCTGTGGTTTCCTTTATTTGCTTTGGGGGATTTGCGTTTGTCCCGTTCCCCCAGGATCTATCTGTGTGGCCCTGTTTAGAATAGGTGGCAGTGGTCGCTGGGGACCGTTTTGTTCTTGTGGTCTCCGAGGAGATGGGGCCATGGTTTGTGTAGACGATTCTTAAAAGTCTTATACACCCATCTAATTTTTTATTTCATTTTGGAATGGTGGACAAATACTGTTTGTAGAAAAAGCAGACAGTTGGAGCGTAGGGAAATAGAATTAAAGCCCTATTTCTGTCACAAATCTGATAGATGACTTCAGGAGGAAGATTAATCTGCCAATGAAAACCCAGCGAGTCACTTGATCGCCTCCGTAACCAGTCACAGGGAGCGCACATGACCAGGCAGCTTTTGGCTTTGTGCTCGGGTTGCCATGGGTTGAGGGTCAGGTTCAAGGCAGCCAACTGACAGCAGCCGCAACAAGAAGAACGGACCCTGGAAGGGTGGTGGGAAGCTGTTGGGGGCCTTGGCTGCTTGTTGTATAGTCACAAATTGGTGTCACCATGGCCACTATATGACTCCAGAGAGGAGCCCAGAGGGTGTAGTGCTTAGGCACTGGGCTGCTAACCACAAGGGAGAGAGATGAGTGCCAGTCTCAGAAGCCTTTATAGGGGGCAGCTCCACCCTGCCTACATGATCGCTGAGTGGAAGTGTGAGTTAACTCCACATCATTTCAGACTCTCCAAAGAAACCCCATGTGAGCCGTCCTCCCGTTTTTACCTCCCCTCTCCCCTGACAGCCACTGATTCCCGTGTCTATGAATTTGCCTACTCTGGACATTTCTTATAAATGGAATAATACAATGTTTAATTCTTCTCTGTTGACTTCCTTCACTTAGGACATAGGTTCTCAACTTATTTGACCTACTGACCCCTTTTCAGAAAAAGATGATTCAGTACCTCCATGGAAATTAATAACTTTTGCACTATATCCCATAACCCTCCCATGGTTCTAGCACCGTCCAGGGGGCAGTATTGGCCACTTTGGGAAACTGACTTAGACTAATGTCTTCAAGCTTGTAGCATGCATCCAGACTTTATTCCTTTTCATTTAGTCCCCTGTGGGAGACCGATGGGCTTTCCATTCCCCTGAACAGTTACACTCTTGGAAACCCACAGGGCGGTTGCTACCAGTCGGCATCCACAGTGAGTTTGTTGTTGGTTCATGGATAAAACATTTTATTCATTCATTTGTTGATGGACATTTGAGTTATTTGTACTTTGGGGCTATTAAAAAGAATGCTTCTATCAGTACTTGTGTCCATGTTTTTGTGTGTGTACACACACACACACACACACACACACACACACACCCATATTCAATTTTCTTGGGCATATATCTCGGAGCAGAATTTCTGGGCCATATGGTAACTCCATGTTAATATTTTTGCTAAACAGACAAAGTGTTTTTTAAACACATTTGTATTCTCATCAACAATATATGCCTATTCCAGTTTCTCTACATCCTCAAAAATAAAAAAATTGATTAGCGTCATCTATTGGGAGTGCATCACAGCCACACACCAGCTGCCCCAGTACAGCACACCGACAGGGAAGCAGTGGCGGAAGTCCTTCCAAGCTATGCATTAGGTTTTCAGCAGTTCCTTTCTCTGAAGTGGGACCCTGATTCCTCCTTCCTTGTCTGTTCTTAGTCTGGAAGCTCCACGAAAGCCTTACCATTTTGGCTGAGCCCGCTGGTATTTGAAATACCATGATTTCGGGAAATGATCTCACTCATATTTCAGATGACAGCAGGACCCTCCAGGATAGGCAGATTTCAGTGACACTTCTAATCTCAGCAAGGAGGTGGCGGTGTAGTGGTTAAGGAGTTGGGCTCCTAATTGCAAGGTCTGAAGTTCAAAACTACCAGTCACTAATTAGGAGAAAGACAGAACTTTCCACTTATGCTAAGGGTTACAGTCTTGGAAACTCACAGAGGCATTTCGACCCTGCTGTAGGGTCACCATAAGTCAACATTGACTCGATGGTAGTGAGTTTGGTTTGGTCCAGTCTGAGCAGACTAGGCAGAAAGACCAGGTTCAACTTCTAAAAACTAACCAATGAAAAGAACATCATTACAGGAGGACAATGTCGAAGACTTTCTTTGGACGCATCAACAGGAGGGACAAGTTTTGAGAGGAGTTTTGGTGAATTAGAGGTGAAAGAATCGGAGCCCCTTGGTAAGATGGATTGGCACCGGACGTGGACATGCTGCTGCTCGTGCAGAGGGTGCAGCACCGGAAAGCGTTTCTCTCTGTGGCACAGGAGGTCACCACAAACAAGGACCACAGAGGTGTCCGATGGCATCTCCTGCTCATTTTGGTTTTCATTTCTCTAATGACGATTGATGTCTCGCCTCTTTTCAAGTACTTTTGGCCATTTGTATATCCCCTTTGGTGGTGGTGGGGGGTCTTTTCAAGTCGTTGGCTTCATAAACTCCATTACTTAGTGCGGCGAGGGGTTCCTTTTACTTAGTCAACATTGTCTCCATTGTTCCTGGACCCTCACCCTTCCCTGGGCACGTTGTGATCCCACACAAAAATCTATTGGCACTTGCAATTGGATTGACGGGAATTTTGAGGTTAGTTTAGGGAAATTCGATTCTGTTTACTCTCTGTGAACATGGTTTTGGCAAATTATTCCATGAAACCGTGAGAATATTAACTGAAACTATTGTTATGTTGGATCTCTTGTTGGTGTTGGTGTTTGGTTCCACACAGTCTGTTCTGACTCCCGGCTGCCCTGGGCTGGGCCGAGCACATCTACTGGGTCTGTGACGCTTCGCCAAATCCACCTCACACACAGTGAAATTGCATCTCTCTGCTATGTCGGTGCTTACCTATACTCTGCAATTCAAAACATCTTATTATTGAATGCTGTTATTAAGTTTTCCAGTTTGTCTCTAGATTTTGCAAAACTTTTCTTATTGATTGACATGTCATTGAGAAACGATTCTTTCTTATTTCTAATTCTGAAGGAGAGCCGGCTGGTCACACCAAGATCAACGGTTAGAACCCACCTCTGAGGGATGGAGAGGAGGCTGTCAGTCTTTTACTGTAAAGAGCTAGTCTTGGGAATCCCAAAGTGGCGTTTGTGCTCTGTCATAGAGGGTTATTAAGGGAAGTAGGGTTTGTTTTTTTTTTTGGGGGGGCTAGAGGGGTGTTCTAATTCTAATATTTAAATTTTTCTTTATCCTATCTTATTACTCTGGCTAGCATAAACAATCTGAGTTTCTATAGAAGTAATAATAGCCAACATTTTAACGGGAAAATACCTGTGTTTTCTACGTTGCAAAGTTTGCTGTTTGTTTTAATAAATATTCTTTATCTGATTAAAAATCCCTCTGTTATTACTAAGAATCATCCCTAAGAATGGAATTTAATTTTAGCACAAGCCCTCTCCCCTTTTTTATGTTTCTAGTGAGTTGATTATATATCTTCTTTTAAAAATGTAATTTGCTATTGTGTGGTTTGCAGGAATTGATTTTCTAACATTAAACCTTCCTGAAATCTCTCGGACTAAACTGATAGTGAAGAGTTTTTCCCTTGTCTCCTGTGTGTTTTTAAGTTTATTTTGTGAATATATATATATGATCATTTTATTGGGGGCTCTTATAACATTCCGTACATCAATTGTATCAAGTGTATTTGTACATATGTCGCCATCATCGTTTTGTTTTGCTGGTATTTTCATCAGAGTGTGTTGATACTGATGCGGTTCTCCTATTGTTTCCATTGCCACGCATGCTTTCTCCTGTGGTCTGGGTACCTGGCTGTTACGCTCTGCACGCAGGATCAGGGAATGGTTCCTGAAACCATCTGTCCTGAAACCATCTAAACAAGACTGAAAATAATGGCTCCTTCGATGCTTAGTAGAACTCATCCAAGGACTCAGGTGAAGGGGTGTTTTTTGCGTGTGGGTACGTGTGTGTGCAAAGCATTATACTAGCACTTAAATTTTTTTTTTCTCATCAAACCCAAAGCCCAACTTGTTGTGGGAGATTCAGCCTCCGGGCAGCCTCCGGAGGGTCGGAGTGAAACTGCTCCAAAGGGCTTCCAAGGGGTGATTTTTTCAGAAGTCGATTGGCAGGCTTTTCATTTGAGGTACCTTTGTTGTGCTGTTGTTAGGGGCCGGCAGACCTGTTCTGATTCATAGCGGCCTGATGGACGGCACAGCGCAACACTGCCAAGTGCCCGCTCTCCTTACAATTGGGCTTTGTAGCTGGGCCCCTGGCTGCAGCCACCGTGCCACTGAGGGTCTTCCTCTCTTCTGCTGCCTCTCTGCTTTACCAACCAGATGTCCTTCTCTGGGGAGCGGTCTCTCCTGGTACCATGTCTGAGGCACAGGAGACGAATCCTTGCTTCTAAGAAGCATCTGGCTGTACTCCTTCAGATTGGTGTGTTCTTTGGCAGCAGCGTGGCACTTCCAATATTCCTCACCAGCATCATAGTTCAAATGCAGCGATTCTTCTCTGGGTGGAGTCAAACTGCCAACCCTTCAGTTAGCGGCCAAGCTTATTAACACCTTGGATTACCAAAGAACCCGTTGAAATATCATCATTCACTGCCATCAAGCCAGTTTCCATTCAACGTGACCCTATAGGACAGGGTAAAACTGCCCTGTGGGTTTCTGAGACTGTGAATCTTTATGGGACTAGACAGTCTCATATTTCTCCTTAGGAGTGGCTGGTGGTTTTGAACTGATGACCATGAAGTTAGCAACCAAATAGGTAACCCAGTAAGCATCATGTTGTTGTTTTTAGGCGCCATCTAGTTGGTTCAGATTCATGCTCAACAGAACAGAATAATGCCTGGAACTCTGCCATCCTCACAATTACCCCTCTGCATAAGCCTATTGTGACGGCCACTGGGTCAGTCCAGCTCCTTGAGGGCTTTCCTCTTTGTCACCCCCCTCTTCTTTACCAGGCATGATGTCCTCCAGGGACTGGCCTCGCCTGACAACCTGTCTTGTTGCCACCCTTGCCTCTAAGGAGCATTCTGGCTGTACTTCGAAGAGATCTGCTGGTTCTTCTGGCAGGCGATGGTACTTTCAGTACCCTTCACCAGCACCGCAATGCACACATATGGAATCTTCCTTGGTTTTCCTTTCTCGGTGACCAACTTTCACACGCAGATGAGGTAAATGAAAATACCATGGCTTGGGACAGGTGCACCGTAGTCCTCCAAGTAATATCCTCGCTTTTCAGTACTTTAAAGAGGTCTTATGCAGCAGATTTGCCCAATGCAGTGGATCTTCTTATCTCTTGACAGCTGCTTCCATGAGCATCGATTGTAGAGCCAACCAAGACAAAATCCTTGACAACATCAACCTTGCTCGCATTTATCACGATGTTACCTGTTGATCCAGTTGTGAGGATTTTGGTCTTCCATACACTGAGTTGTAATCCACACTGAAAGCTACAGTCCTTGATTTTCATCGGCAACTACTTCAAGTCCTCCTACTCCAGTGGTTCTCGGCCTGCCTCATGTCACGGCCCTTTCATATAGTTCCTCATGTTGTGGTGACCCCAACCATAAAATTATTTTTTTTTTAATTTTTTAAACATTTTACTAGGGGCTCATACAACTCTTATCACAATCCATACATATACATACATCAATTGTATAAAGCACATCTGTACATTCTTTGCCCTAATCATTTTCAAAGCATTTGCTCTCCACTTAAGCCCTTTGCATCAGGTCCTCTTTTTTTCCCCTCCCTCCCCCCTCCCCCCTCCCCCCTCCCTCATGAGCCCTTGATAATTTATAGATTGTTATTTTGTCATATCTTGCCCCATCCGGAGTCTCCCTTCACCCCCTTCTCTGCTGTCCATCTCCCAGGGAGGAAGTCACATGTAGATCCTTATAATCGGTTCCCCCTTTCCAACCCACTCACCCTCTACTCTCCCAGTATCGCCCCTCACACCCCTAGTCCTGAAGGTATCGTCCACCCTGGATTCCCTGTGCCTCCAGCATCTATATGCACCAGTGTACAACCTCTGCTCTATCCAGTCTTGCAAGGTAGAATTCAGATTATTGTAGTTGGGGGAGGAAGCATCCAGGATCTGGGGGAAAGCTGTATTCTTCATTGGTACTACATCGCACCCTGGCTGACTCATCTCCTCCCCTAAGCCCCTCTGTGGGGGGATCTCCAGTGGCTGACAAATGGGCTTTGGGTCTCCACTCTGCACTTCCCCCTTCATTTACTAATATATATATATATATATATATATATATATATATATTTGTGTGTGTGTGTGTTTGTGGATGATGCCTTATACCTGGTCCCTTTGGCACCTCGTGATCGCACAGGCTGGTGTGCTTCTTCCATGTGGGCTTTGTTGCTTCTGAGCTAGATGGCCGCTTGTTCACCTTCAAGCCTTTAAGACCCCAGACACTATCTCGTTTGATAGCCGGGCACCATCAGCTTTCTTCGCCACATTTGCTTATGCACCTGTTTGTCTTTGGCGATCATATCATGGAGGTGTGCAGCCAATGATATGATTTTTTGTTCTTTGATGCCTGATAACTGATCCCTTTGGGACCACGTGATTACACAGGCTAGGCTGGTGTGTTCTTCCATGTGGGCTTTGTTGCTTCTGAGCTAGATGGCCGCTTGCTTATCTTCAAGCCTTTAAGACCCCAGACACTATCTCTTTTGATAGCCGGGCACCATCAGCTTTCTTCACCACATTTACTTGTTCACTGACTTTGGCTTCAGCAGTTGTGTCGGGAGGGTGAGCATCGTAGAGTGCCAATTTAATAGAAGGAAGTATTCATGCATTGAGGGCATGCTTGAGTAGAGGCCCAAGGTCCTTCTGCCACCTTAATACTAAACCTATAAATATAGACACATAGATCTATTTCCCCATCCTCATTTATATATTTGCATGTACATGTCTTTGTCTAGACCTCTATAAATGCCCTTTGACTCCTAGCTCTTTCCTCCATCTCCCTTGACTTTCCTCCTGCCTAGAGCAGCCAGTCTACAGAGAGAACAACATGGTTGGCCCCACTATGAGACATGATGCCCCTCAGTGATCAAGGGCACTACCGGAGACAGCACCGGAGACACAGTGTGCGAATTGCACCTGGCCTGATCCCACCACACCGAGGCAAAGCACTGGGGGAGTGCAGTGGAACAGCAAGGGGATGGAGTGGCAAGGTCCCCAGGGAATGCTGAAAGTAGACTTTGGGGCCAGGGTGTGGTGCCCTAACAGACTGGTCTGGAAAACACTCTTAAGGGCCTACAAACAATCCTTGAACTAACTATAAGGTTTTCTTTCTTGATATGTTTTGTTCTTTGTCAGTGGTTTGTTGTTGTTGTTTTGTTGTCTGGTTGTATAATGTTGCTTTGTCGTCCTCTGTCTTGTTTTTGTGTATGTTATTATCTCCACAGGTCTGTCTAAATAAGACAGGCTGGATGAACTATCTGGAGGAAAAACAACGGGACTGACAGTTCCGGGGGGACTTGGAATAGGGAGAGGTGGGGGGGGGGTAAGGAAGTGGTGTCAACAAACACAGGGACAAGGGAACATCGTGGGACCCAAAATGGTGGTGAGGGGGGCGTGGCAGGCCTGGTAGGGAATGATCAAGGGTAAGGTTACATAAAAAAGGGGTATAGCTGTAACCCAGGTGGGGACGGAGCATAAAATTATTTTACTTGCTACTTTACAACTGTCATTTTGCTACAGTTATGAATCGGGTGACCCCTGTGAAAGGGCCGTTTGAGCCCCCAAAGGGTTCATGATCCACCGATTGAGAACCACTGTCTTACTCACAGCAAGTAAGGTGATGTCTACTGCTGCTTGCAAGTTGCTAATAAGCCTTCCTCCAATCCTGATGCCACATTGATTTTCACAGAATCCAATTTCTCTGGTGATTTATTCAGCATATGCATTGAACAGGTATGGTGCGAGAGTACGACTCTGGCCCACTCCTTTCCCGTTTTTAATCCATGCAGCATTCCCTTCCTGTGTTTGCACAATTGCCCCCGAGCCATGTGAAGTTCCATCGGAGAATAATGAAATGGTTTGGACTTCCCATTCTTGTAAAGGCTATTCATAGTTTAAATTTTTTAATACTGATTTAATTTGTTTTGTTTTATTTATACTGTTTATTTACTTAAATTAAAAGATCATTTTATTGGGGGACTCCTGTCACAATCCACACATCGCTTGCATCAGGCGAATTTGTACATGTGTTGCCTTCATTCTTTTCTGGACATTTACTTTCTTTTTTTATTCTGCCTTCAGTAAGCCTGGAGCATAGTTGAGGTTGTTTTTTAAAATCATTTTATTAGGGGCTCATACAACTCTTATCACAAGCCACACATACATCAATTGTGTAAAGCACATTTGTTAGACATTTACTTTCTATTAAGCCCTTGCTATCAGCTCCTCTTCCTCCCCTCCCCCCTGCACAACCCCTCGATGGATTGTACATTATTATTATCTTCATATCTCACAGGGACCGCTGTCTCCTTCCCCCATGTTTTCTTCCCCCTGGAGAGGGGTGCATTTTTTTAATGGTCCACACAGTCAAATAAATGCCTTTGCAAGGTATCACTGGTCTGAAAAGAAAAAAAAATCAAAGATGCCAAACCAAACAGCTCCTCAAATAACAGAACCAGTGACCACCGACTCAGTTCCGACTGCGGGCCCCCCTGTGTGTCAGAGTCGAGCTGTGCTCCGTGGGGCCCTCAACAACTGGGATCATTTGTCCAAAGGTCTCCGGCCTTTTCTTTGGAGGCACCTCTTGATGGCTCACAACCGCTAACCCATGGGCTACTGGCCACGGGTGGTGACTGCGCCCACACGGTGGAAGCCCCGGAACGTCATCACTTGAGGGCATTTCACAGTGTTTCTGCTTCTCTGCCTGGACCCTCCAGCAGCTCTCCTGCCCGCGCTGGGCTCCGGGCGCCAGGAGCGGCCGCGTGGGGCCGCCCTCTAAAGGGCTCTCAGGAGGGCAGCCTGGCCCTTGGGCTGACCACGCTCTAACCACACGCTCACACCGCTCACACCTTGGGCTGCCAGGCAAAGAGGTGCCTTCTCAGCCCCGCACAGCCAAATGCCTCCTCCTCCCCCTCCTCCCTGGGAATGGAAACAAAGCTCCCTTCACTTCCCTGGGTGTGGACAGATGTTGTGTGGGCGCCCTGTCTGCACCGCTGGCGGGCCCTTCGCAGACAGCCCCGTGCCCTCTGAGACACGAGCCTTTGCGCCTCCACTTTAAGCACTTCCAGCAAGTTGGCCCTTTGCTCACATGCCCTTGTTTGCGTCATTTCCTCCCAGTGCGGCTCTGCCAGTTTCTGGGGGTGGATTAGGGCCTCCCAGAGGAGCTAGGCGACAGGGGGGCAGAATGAGAGGGGGCGTATTTCATGGTCCCCATGGGCCATGCCGAGGCCAGGGTGGTTCAGGGGGAGAATCAGTGGCTTCCTGGGGTCTCCGAGGAAGACCCAGGTCCTAGTCCAGCCAGTGTGCTGGAAAGCTCGCGGAAACGGAGCGAAGTGCCAGACTTGCCCTGGATGAGCCGTGGATGGAGCATGAGAGCCCCACTGTCTGAATCTTCCCAGCGGAGGCCCTCAGACTCTGGGCTCACTGCATTGTTGCTGGAACGCGTCTGTAATCCAGAAAACCAGCCCATGGATGTTGCGTCAATTCTGGAGACCCCACAGGGCTGAGTAGAACTGCCTGAGGGAGTTTCCAGCGCTGGGAAGCTTTCTGGGCGCCAACTACGCCTCTGTCTCCCTTCGCGGTGCCGCTGGTGTGTTCCAAGCGCCCACCTCCTGGTTAGTCTCAGAGCACTGAACACAGTGCCGGGGGCACCTGGCGGGGGATGCTCCTTGCCTCCCTGCCATCACGGCTCACCTGCCGCCTGGCGACCCTACAGCACAGGGGAGAACTGCACGGGTGCTGAGGCTGAAACCATTTTTTCAAAAGTTGTACTGATGTACCATGCACGTATATGAGTCTATGGTTTAAATGTATTAAGAACAGTGTGCAATCACCACCACAATCCATTTCATACCATGTTCTTCTTTCTGTGCTCATTGTTAATAGTTCCCCATTTCTGCGCCCCCCCCCATTTCCCCAGCCATAGCCCTAAGGCGCTATTAATCCAGGTGCTTGCTGTCTCTATAGATGTAGCTATCCTGGATTTTATATAAAGGAAAACATACAAAAACAAATAAAATAGCAACCCCAAAACAATAACAAAATGAAACAGAGACATCTTTAAAACTCAGAAACGTCCTGTCTTGGAGACCCTGGGGACCGAGTAGGACCCGCCCTGGTGAGTTTCCAAGGCTACAAGTGCCACAGGGAGTAGAAAGGCCCGCTTTCTCCCATGGAGTGGCTGGTGGTTTCGAACTGCTGGCCTTTTGTGCGCAGTCCAATGCTTAACTCAATATGCCACCAGGGCAGACACCCCAACAGATCAGATACCAAAATTACTTAGCAGTTTTTCCACCCCTGGGGTGCTCAATATGTCGATTGTGATCTACTCGTCGATTGCAGATGTAGTGTGGGTAGATCACATGGCATTAAAAAATAGATATAAGCCTATCATCAATCCTGTTACTTAATTGATATACAGTGCAGCCAATCAGATGCACTTAGGTGTCAAATGCATGTGCAAACAACTGCACTAAGTGCAGCAAAACTGACAAGCTAAGTTATCGCCAATTTTTAGACCTTGTCTCTTTCTCTTAAACGTAAGAAAGGGTATTAAAATGAGTGGGTTAGCTGGACCAAGTAAGAAACCAAAAACGTATCATCTTCATATGGAATGGGAGATTTTGACACTACAAGCCGACATTCAGCTAAAGTCCAGAGCGCATGAACAGTTCTGGAACTTACAGAGAGAAAGTACTCAAACATGAGAAAATGTGCTACCTCTTTGACTACATTATTCGGCTCTACTTATTTATGTGAGTCAGCCTTTTCCAACATAAAGATCTTTAAGTCCAAGTCCCATTCCGCCATGACTGATGATCATTCGGAAGTGTGCTTGAAGCTGGCTGTCAGCAGCTACTGTCCGGACTGTGCATCCCTGGCTCATGCCATTCAGCGCAAGTCATCAGAGTGAGCAAAGGTAATGACAAAAAATGAACATAGTTAATTGTGTTGTGTTGTGCAATATGGACTCACGTGGTTATGCAAGGTACATGAACATACAATGTACATATATAGAATTCTCAGTGCATTTATGAATACATGTAATAAATAAATACATGTTTTCCATTTTTGTGGTTGGTAGATAATTTTGACTTGATCATTTTATAAGTAGCTCCCATGCTGAGAAACTGTGAGCACCCCTGTCCCATCCTGATAGACTGCTGTGGGGTGTGCATATCTGTATTTTTAAAAAGAAACAAATAAAACTCCCCCTAGTGATTCTGAGAGGATCGCTTGTGGCTTAGTGGTTATGCGTTGGGCTGCTAACCTCAAAGTCAGCAGTTCAAAACTACCAGCTGTGGTGTTTTCTACGCTGCTTAAGACTTCCAGTCTCAGAAACCCCAAGGGGGCAGTTCTACCCTGTACTATAGGGTCCTGATGAGGCGGCTTCAACTCCATGGCAGGGAGTGGTTTGGGTGCTTCTAAGGTTGAGTCAGATTTGGAAACGACTGATCCAGTCGTGACCACATGCCCTTCCTGTATGGCCCTGGAGAGTTGAAGCAATCCTCCAGATCATCCACCCTAGAATGCATACGGTGAGCACCTTGCACCTCAGCTCCCTGCATTCTGATGGAGCCACTGGAAGAAGTGAGAGTGGAAGGAGGTGGAGGCGCTGCATTTCCCGAGAGTCCCTGCGGGTGTGCTGGGGGGGAGGGGGGTTCTTTAAGGAGCCCTGGCTGGCCTGTTGAGGCAGTGTTGGCCTGCTTAACCACACGCTTGGTGGTTCAAACCCTTTTCAGAAAGATTGTGGTCCAAGCCCTCTGAAGACAGATGAGGCGCTCTGCTCTTGGAAACCCTGCGGGGGGCCCTCCGAGTTAGAGTGGAGTTGATGCCGCGAGGGGAGGGTGTCTTTATTGCCCATTGGCAGGTGGGGGCAACGTAGCTCACAGCTTACAGGCCAGGAACCCTCCTCCCCCTCTTTTAATTTATTTTAGCTTTTATTGACTGCATTTCTCCTACAAAGGTTTGAGACAGGTGCAAGGTAAATGTAGTATAAAAATGGGAAACAATCTGAAGAAAACAATTTTGGAAGTTGGAAAAGCCACTGCTAGAAACCTGAGACAACTCGCCTTGAACTTATAATGCTTTCTATTAACTCACTGCTAGGAGGTGGCAGAGTGGCATAGTGAATTACCAGTTTGAATCCACCAGCTGCTCCACGAATGCCCATTTTTGACACGGGAAGATAACTCATTTACTCAAGAGTACCCGTGTTCTGGCGAAGCGGCTGAGAATAGGTTCTGGGACATCCTTCATTTGGCGTAAACATTGACATGGAGCCCGTTCGTACTGTCGGAGTAGAATTGTGCCCCCATGGGGTTTTCACTGGCAGAGTCTTTGGAAGCAGATCATCCGATCATCGGACTTTTCTTTCCTGGTGTCTCAGGGCCAACACAGGCCTTTAATGTTTCAGTTAGCAGCCAAGGAAACCAAGTGTTTAGACCACCCAGCGACTCCTTCACTGTGTTCATCCAAGACCAAACGCACTGCCATCAAGTCAATTCTAACTCACAGTGAGCCTGTGGGTTTGAGACTGCAACTCATTGTGGGACACCTCTTCTTTCTCCTGAGAAGTGACTGGTGGATTTGAACTACTGACCTTGCAGTTAGCCATCCAATGTACAACCATCAGGCCACCAGGGTTCAAGTCTTTGTGCTTAGCATTCAGAAGATATAGTGTTGGGGGGTCTTAAAGACTTGAAGATAAACAAGTGGCCATCTAGCTCAGAAGCAACAAAGCCCATATGGACGAAGCACACCAGCCTGTGTGATCATGAGGTGTCGATAGGATCAGGTTTCACAAAGACTCAGAACAAAAAAATCATATCATTGTGAATGAGGGGGAGTGCAGAGTGGAAACCGAAAGCCCATCTGTAGACAAATGGACATCTCATTACCGAAGGGGGGTCACAAGGGAGTTGTACGAGCCCCCAATAAAATGATTTAAAAAAAATAAAATTAAATAAAAAATGAAAGTAAATGTCTAGAAAATAATGATGGCAGCATATGTACAAATATGCTTGATACAATTGATGTATGGATTGTTATAAGAATGGTAAGAGCCCCCCAAATAAGGTGACCTTTTAATAAAACAAGAAAAAGAATGGTCACAAGGAAGAGATAAGCCAGTCAGTGTACAGTATAGCACTGTTGAAACATATAATTTTCCTTTAGTTCTTTAAGGCTTCTTCCCCCCGACTATCATGACCCCAAATCTACCTTACAAATCCGGCTACTCAGGGCATGTGCATGGGTACAGATGAGAGCTGGAAACACAGGGAATTCAGGACAGATAACCCTCTGAGGAGCAATACTGAGAGTAAGCGATACTATGAGGGTAAGAGGCAGGGGGTGGGAGAGAAAGGGGGAACCAATCACAAGTATCTACATATAACCCCTTCTTAGGGGGATGGAAAACAGAAAAGTGGGTGAAGGGAGACATTGGTCAGTGTAAGACATGAAAAAAAATTATAAATTATCATGGGTTCATGAGTGAGGGAGGGTGAGAAAATGAGGAACTGATACCAAGGGCTCAAGTAGAAAAAATGTTTTGAAAATGATGATGGTAACATGTACTAATGTCCTTGACACAATGGATGGATGTGTGGATTGTGATGAGTTGTATGAGCCCCCAATAAAATGATCAAAAAAGAAAGAAAACATGACTGTATCTTAAGATTTATATTTATTCTTATGCCTTGAAGTAACATATGCGGCCTCCATGAACACATTTCCCAGATGTTGCCCACTCTGCTCCCCCCGTGTCCTAATCCGAGGGTGGGAAATTATGGCTCTGTCTGGAGTGACGATGGAATGCAATGCCCGCGACCCTGTTGGTGGGGCGGGTCATGCTTCCAGAGTGTGTCTTTTGCTGGATGAAGAATTTCTTCGATGCCAGGTTTCCCGGGAGGAAAAAGCTATAGCCTCATTTGGGTTCGCTGAAGGCATCGAGATGTGTTGTAGCTGAGTCGGTTCTGATTTCCTGGTAATTGTGTGCATGTCAACAAAGAATTGCTTGCTCTGCAGGCTTTTCCATGGTTTAAAGACATTTCTTTGCTCCTTTTGAGTCTTTTAGAAGCAGATCACCAGGACTTTTGTCCAGCTTGCCTCTAGATGGTCTTGAACCTCCAAACTTCTGGCTAGCAATTCAGACAGCAGTTAACAGTACGGCTCTGTGACATGTTGACTTGTTAATCTGAAGGTCCAGCCAGACAGCTCATGCAAACAATGACCCAGTGCTGCCACCTTGTGGCTAGGGAAACTAGAAAGGCGACCGGTGACTCAAATTTGGATGCAGTCGGTGTGCAAGTAGTTTTTTTTTAATTTTTAATTTTAACAATTTATTAGGGGCTCATACAATTCTTATCACAGTTCATACATATACATACATCAATTGTATAAAGCACATCTGTACAGTCTTTGCCCTAATCATTTTTTTCTCTTTTCTTTTTTTACATTTTATTAGGGACTCATACAACTCTTATCACCATCCATACATATACATACATCAATTGTATAAAGCACATCCATACATTCCCTGCCCCAATCATTCTCAAAGCATTTGCTCTCCACTTAAGCCCCTTGCATCAGGTCCTCTTTTTTTTTCCCCTCCCTCCCCTTTCCCCCCTCCCTCATGTGCCCTTGGTAATTTATACCTCGTTATTTTGTCATATCTTGCCCTATCCGGAGTCTCCCTTCCCCCTTCTCTGCTGTCCCTCTCCCAGGGAAGAGGTCACATGTGGATCCTTGTAATCAGTTCCCCCTTTCCAACCCACTCACCCTCCACTCTCCCAGCATCGTCCCTCACACCCTTGGTCCTGAAGGTATCATCCACCCTGGATTCCCTGTACCTTCAGCCCTCATATGTACCAGTGTACAGCCTCTGTCCTATCCAGGCCTGCAAGGTAGAATTCGGATCATGGTAGTTGGGGGGAGGAAGCATCCAGGATCTGGGGGAAAGCTGTGTTCTTCATCGGTACTACCTCGCACCCTAATTAACCCATCTCCTCTCCTAAACGCCTCTATGAGGGGATCTCCATTGGCCGACACTTGGGCCTTGGGTCTCCACTCTGCACTTCCCCCTTCATTTAATATGGTATATATATACATATACACACATATACACATACATACACACACTTATATTGTTGTTGCAAGTAGTTTTTAATCGGATGTCAGAGCTAGGAAGCCCACGTGGCTTCTGTTTGATGAGTGCAAAGCAGACCAATGTCGTGGCCATCGAGTGAGGACTGACTCCGAGAGACCTCCTGTGGGTTTGAATAGAAAGCCCAATGGCACTTTCTCCCGAGGAGCTGCTGGAAGTTTCAAACTCCTGACCCTGTGGATCACAGCCCAGTGAGTAACCACTACACAACCAGGGCGGCTGTGGCTATGACCCTGGTGTCTCAAACCTACCTGCCTCATATGGCAGCTTCCTGAGAGGTATGGTTACTAACTGGGATGGAACCCAAGCCCACTATGAAGAGATTAAACTACCATGCTGCGAGTCTACCACCCAAAGGGTGGGCAGTTCAAAAAGCGAACGCAGGTGGGCGGATATGAAAAGGTTTCAGAGAGAGCAGGGCAGTCTCACATGTTGGCCATGTGGGAACAGGCTCCACCTCGTGCTTATTGTGGCCTTGATCCCTGCTGCTTCCATACGGGCATGGCCACCTCTTGTTAAAGTTGCCATTTGTAGGTTTGCAGGGCGCAACCAGACTCAGTGACGTCAATGCCCAGGAGGAAGGAGCAGAGCGGCTAAGCAAACTGGGTTTGTGGCACAACCATCCACCTAAGAACTCTCAGGGCGGGAGCCGAACTCTGATCGCAGGTGCAGAGACAGCCCTTTGCAGTTGGTCTGCTGGCTGGGGAGGGGAGCTCAGAGCCGGGTCTGACCCTGCAATGAGTAGGTGAGGCAGCCTTTGCCAAGGTTGTTGTCTTTGTTGTTCGGGTTCCTTGAGTCAGTTTGGACTCCTGGTGATCGGGTGTACAACAGCCTGAAACGTTGCCTGTCCTGGACCGTCCTCACGATTGTTCCTACGCCGGAGCCCACGCTGCGGCCTCTGGGTCAGTTAGCCTCCTTGAGGCTCTTCCTCTTTTTCGCTGCCAATCCGCCTGAGCAGGTATGATGTCCCAGTCTCTCCTGACGGTAGACGCACTCCCGCCATCCTGGCCTCAAAGGAGCACTCTGGCCTTTGTTGGTTCTGACGGATGTTGGTTCTCTTGGCAGGCCGTGGCACTTTCCGTGTTCTTCACCAGCACCGTAATTCAAGGGCAGCGATGCTTCTCCAGGTGTCCTTATTCAATGCGCACCTTTCGCTTGCAGACGAGGCGACTGGAAATACCCAGGCTTGGGTCAGGTGCACCTTTGTCCTCAAAGTGACCGCCTAACCTTTCAATACCCCAACAACATCTTGTGCAGCAGAGTTCCCTGTGTCCTTTGGTCTCTTGACGGCTGCTTCCACGAGCGTTGGTGGTCACTGTTTGTTGCCCTCTGGTAGACCTAACTCCAGGCCATGTAGCTTCCTCCTTCTGAGTCTAGGGAGGAGGTAGTTCCCTGGTATTAGTGCTCTGGACTTGAACTCCGAGGCCCCCTGATCTATGAGAAATGGCTTTCCGCTCTTTCAAGTCACCCACTCGTGGGGTCTCTGTGACAGCCACACCACATTGGGTCTCTGCAGATGAGGGGACTTCAAAAAGGTTGAGGGGAAGTTCCATTATCTTTAAATTCCATCTTTCTGTGACTTTTTTGAAGTCCCCTCATATGCTTGGGTTCCTAAGGGG
This sequence comes from Tenrec ecaudatus, assembly GCF_050624435.1. Classification (NCBI taxonomy): domain Eukaryota; kingdom Metazoa; phylum Chordata; class Mammalia; order Afrosoricida; family Tenrecidae; genus Tenrec; species Tenrec ecaudatus. The sequence continues at coordinate 114,969,429 of NC_134542.1, read as the reverse complement.
TGCCCGGTCTGTGTGGTAGACTTTGTGCCAGGCTTTGCCATGTGCTCCCTCTGAGCCACAGGTTGCCTTCCAGTGTATGGAGAGAGGATTGAAAGAGAGAGAGAGAGAGAGAGAGAGAGAGAGAGAAAGAGAGAGAGAGATACGCCATGAGGACAGAAGGCAGGGTGGGGGTACTGTGGGGTCCGGAGGGTCCAGACACTTGTGGATGGTAGGACCAGAAGTGGGGGGGAGGGTACTGGGTGAGGGTAGAGGCGAACTTTGCCATTTTCCTGAAGATGGGTTTTCTGTGGAGCATGTTTCACAGCCTGGACCAGACTTCTCCAGGGGGCTACCCTGCTTCTGAAGTTCATGACCAAGTGAGCGAGAGTCAGGGCGAGGGCAGCCATCCCCGAGGGGCCAGGTGATGAGTCGTGGTGACAGCGTTGAGGCTGAGGTGGGCAGACTTGAGCTCAAGTTCTAGTCTGAGTTGGTGAATTCCAGCTGCTTAGTCAGCGGTCGTACCCCTGCCCCAGTGTTCTCGATCGCCCCAAATCCATGTGAACAGTGGGCCTTGACTAAGGAAGAAGAATCCATGTGTTTGGATTGTGGGGTTGGTGAGGAATATTGAAAGTACTATGAACTGCCAAAAGAACCAACAGATCCGTCTTGGAAGAAGTGCAGCAAGAATGCTCCTTAGAGGCCAGGATGGCGGGACTTCTCTCATGTCCTGTGGACGTGGTGTCAGGAGGGAGCAGCCTCGGGAACAGGACGTGTGCTCCGGAAGCGGAGGGGCGCTCCTCCACGAGATGCACGGGCAGTGGCTGCAACCTGGATTCCGACATAACCGTGGCGAGGAAGGCGCAGGGCCGGGCGGTGTTTCTGGTGTCGCACATTTGTGATCACGGTGAGTCAGGGCTAACTGGACGGCACGGAACAACAAGGCCGGGTCAGCCATCTGTGCCTCATGCCTTCCTGCACTGGGCGCTCCTCGTGAAGCTCCTCGGAGACGCTGTGTGGTTAGCGGGGGTCACCGAAGGTGATGTCCATCTCCGTGAGGGCCCGGGTTGTGGCAGACATCGAAATGTCACATCGAAATTTTCCAGTCTGCGAGTCCCTGTCTGGGCACTCATCTGTGCGACCTCGGGGAGCTCACTGACTGCCTGAGCCTCAGCCCGCTCAGCCCTTAAAGCAGAAGTAGCCACAGCATCCGTGCCAACTCAGTCGCAGGGCTTGGGATGTGTGGAGACAGAGCCTTGCATTGGGAGAATGAGGCAGAGGTGGAGGGGAGGGGAAGGAGGGACCTGGCGCACTCCCCGCTCCCCCCAGGGGAAGGGCACTTGGAAAGAAGCTGGTCTTCCATTTTGACGGAGCGGAAACGGGGAGGGGATGTGGTTTGCAGGCCAAAGGCCAGGCTGGTTGAGGAAACTCTGTGGTTGCCTTTCTCAAACCGAAATAGGGCATCCTCACCGTCTGTGACTCCTGCCGGCTCAGGTCGTGATTCTCAGCCCGGGCTCCCGTTGACCTGTCACTGGACTTCCGGCGACTCGCCCACTGCACCTGGGCCCTAGCGTCGCACTGACCCCACCTCCTGAGTCACCAGTTCTCCTGCGTTGATTTACTGAACTTTCACTGAAACAGGTTGCCTGCTGGTACCGCACTGGGAACAACACGACTGCCTCTCAAAGACCTCGTAGGGGACAAAAGACAACAGGCAAGAGTTGCCGTGTATATTTAAGTAAGGCGTTTGCTGCGAAGTAAAGTTCAGAATGTTAGGAGATGTTCCTACTGTCCATTTTGACTTCCTCTCCCACTTGCAGCCCACGCAGACAGAAGGCTGTGTCATTCCCAGGATGGGCTGCAGATGGCGCCCTGGAGGAGTGTCGGCTCCATCCTTGAGGACCCTGTGCCCAACAGAAGGAAACGCTGCGGGGTCCTGCGCCATGCTCACAGTGGTCCCTGTGCCTGAGCCCATGGGTGCAGCCACGACACGCTCCATATCATTGAGGGCCTTCCTCTTTTTTCGTTGTCCCTCTACTTTACCAAGCAAGATGTCCTTCTCCGGGATTGGTCTCTCCTGACATGTCCAAGACAGATGGGTTTGTCCTGTTAGCAGTTGTGTTACTTTGAATGTTCTTCTCCAGGATCACCATTCAAATGCATCCATTCATCTTCGGTCTTCCCAACCCTTTGTCCAACGTTCACATGATGTAAAGCAATTCAAAATGCATGTGAAAATGCCTGTAAGAGTACAGGATGGACACACCTGATTCAGACGAGGGGTTCAGGAGTGCAAAGATAAGCAGCACAAGTGGGGTTTAATATGGGAGGAAGTGACAATGAACTGTAGGCAGAGGGGAGAGATGGGCTTCCCAGGCTTCCCCGCTGTAAATTTGTTAATGTCAGGTGCTGCTGTCTTGTTTTGACTTAGCACAACCCCAAGGGACATGGTAGAACTGCCCCAACAGGCGGGCTTTCTAGGCAGGAAACTTTTGGGAAACAGATTGCCATTAAAAACATTTTTTTTTTTTGCCTTGGAGCAATTCACCAAAAACCAACCAAACAAACAAACCAAACTCACTGCTCTTGAGTCAGTTTTATTTACTTCAGTTTGTGTTATAAAATTCCAATGCAAACAAATGTGTTGGGAATGATGAGGGAAACACATGTACGAATGTACTTGACACATTGCGATAAGAGTTGTACGAACCCCCAATAAAATGATTTAAATTAAGAGTTAACCTCCTCAAACCAAGCTTGCTGCTATCGAGTCAGTTCTGACTCACAGTGACCCTAAAGGACAAGGTAGAACTGCCCCCATGGGTTTCCACGCTGTAACTCTTTACGGGAGTGGAAAAGTTTGTCTTTCTCCCAAAGAGCAGCTGGTGGTTTCGAACTGATTTTGTGGCCCAATCCATGACATTTTGCCACCAGGGCTCCCTTCCAATGAGTTCATGCAGTGAATAAGCGATGAAAAACCAAGGATTCTGTATAAAACCTACACTAGGCAAACTGGATGTTGGGGGAGATGGGTGATGGGGCCTTTGGAAAGGGAACCCCATAGTTTTGACTAGCTTGTCAGAGGGCTGGTAACTTCCCTCTCTTTGTCCCTGAATCTGGCAATCATGGTGATTTGAATACTGTGTGGGCTCGAAGTAAATAGTTTGCAAACATGAGCAGCTGTCGTATGAAAACCTAGTGTTCAAAGAATGAGTCCTGTGTGGATTCACAATGGTTTGGGTCAAAGAACATTATCCAAAGCAAAGTAATTATGTATGGTAAAGTCTGACATCATCCCAGGAGGTATCCTAGGGATAAAAATAAACCAGTTGGTATTCATTGAAGCTTTGGGTTCTTTCTGCCCAGCTCCAGCGGGGCCCGCCTCCCGCCCTCCAACGAGAGAGGAGGAGGGAAAAGTGACCACAGCTCGCCCTCTGGTGGCAAGGCAGACCCACTGCAGCTCGTGGCCAATATCTGACCCTCCAGGAAACTCTGGACTCTTCTTCAAACGTGGTTTCCAGTGGCCAGACTGGAGAAAATGTCCCGAGGCTCTTCATGTTGGGCTGGGTGGTAATAAGACAGGGCCGTACTCTGTCGTCTCATAGATGGCTCGTCCCTGGAGTGAAAATGGTGCAGACATAGCCCTGTTGTCAATCCCTGCGGCAAAGGGCCCATAGACCCGAGCCTGGGATCCCTGGCTTACACACCGTTCCTTCCTCCACCCAGCCGACACTATGCAGCATGGGGCGCTCTTTCTTCGCAGCAGAATCCTTGTTCATCTGCTGAGGAAGCAGCAGCAAACCCCCAACCTGTTGCGAGATTCCTCTGTGAGCCACCAGCAAGTTCAGATGGAAGGGACAGCCTGACCAGGCGGTGACGCGCATGCCGCTCCATCCTGTCACCAGAGCAACGCCCGTGCTACTGGCCAGCACAGATGTCACCGCACACCTGGTGGCGTGCGCTCCTCTGTGACAAGGGGCCTGAGATCTCTATCTCCATCCTCGCTGTGCTGCCTGACGCCTCAGCTGCAGGGAAGACGGAGGGAGGCCCCAAACTCGCAATAGCACCCACCGTTGCCTGGGTCTCATTTGCGTATGCCTGACGCTGACTGGTCACCACTCACCTGTCTGTCTGTCATTTTGTGGCGGCTTGAATGGCTGCCGCCTCTTGCAAGCAGTGCAAACAGGAAGGCCACTTGGAGGCTGGCAGAGATGGATGGCAAGAAACTAGGGCCCTGAAGTGACGTCCCTGGGCCACTGACCCACTCAGCCCAGAGCCCACTTGACTCTTGGCCTCTGGACATCTTTTCTTTCTTTAAAAAAAATCATTTTATTGGGGGCTCTTACAGCTTTTATTACAATCCATATATACATTCATTGTGTCAAGCACATTTGTACAGATGTTGCTTTCATCATTTCCAAAACATTTTCTTTCTACTTGAACCCTTGGTGTCAGCTCATTTCCCTGCCTCTCCCTACCCTCATGAATCCTTGATAACTTCGAGATTATTATTTTTTTCATGTCTTTAAAAAAATAATTTTATTGGGGGCTCATACAACTCTTATCACCATCTATATATAGATCCATTGTGTAAAGCACATTTGTACAACCGTTAAGCTCATCATTCTCAAAACATTTGCTCTCCACATAAGCCCCTGGCATCAGCTCCTCATTTTCCTTCCTTCCTCCCTGCTCCCTCTTCTCTCATGAACCCTTGATAATTTATAAATTATTATTTTGTCATATTTTACTCTGTCCGACATTTCTCTTCACCCACTTTTCTGTTGTCCATCCCCCAGGGGTCTCTCAGGAAGGAGGTTATATGTAGATCCTTATAATAGGTTCCCCCTCTCAACTCCACCCTCCCGGTATCGCCACTCCACCACTGGTCCTGAAGGGATCATCTGTCCTGGATTCCCTGTGTTTCCAGTTCCTATCAGTACCAGTGTACATCCTGTGGTCTAGCCAGACTTGTAAGGTAGATTTGGGATTATGATAGTGGGGGGCTGGAGGGAGCATTTAGGAACTAGAGGAAAGTTGTATTTTTCATCATTGCTACACTGCACCCTGAATGGCTTGTCTGGGATCTTAAAGGCTTGAAGGTAAACAAGCGGCCATCTAGCTCAGAAGCAACAAAGCCCACGTGGAAGAATCATACCAGCCTGTGTGATCACGAGGTGTCAAAGGGATGAAGTACCAGGCATCAAAGAAGAAAATATCATATCATTGTGAATGAGGGGGATTTCAGAGTAAAGAGCCAAAGCCCATTTGTGAGCACACAATGATATGATATTTTGTTCTTTGATGCCTGATAACCGATCCCTTCAGCACGTAGTAATCACACAGGCCGGTGTGCTTCTTCCATGTGGACTTTGTTGCTTCTCAGCTAGATGGCCGCTTGTTTATCTTCAAGCCTTTAAGACTCCAGATGCTATATCTTTTGATAGCTGGCACCATCAGCTTTATTCACCTGCTTTGTTTTCAGTGATTGTGTCAGGACGGTGACCATTATGGAATGCCAGTTTAATAGAACAAAGTATTCTTACATTGAGGGAGTACTTGAGTGGAGGCCCCATGTCCTTCTGCTACCTTAATACTAAATCTATAAATATATGTATATAAATATATTTCTCCATCCTCATATATGAATATATTTACATATGTACATACCTTTATTTAAACCTCTATAAATGCCCTTTGCCTCCTAGCTCTTTCCTTTATTTCCTTTTACTTTCCTCTTGTCCCACTGTCATTCTCAGCCTTCATTTGGGTTTCAGTAATTCCTCTTGGTTACATTATCCTTGATCATGCCCTACCAGTCCTCCTACACCCTCCTCACCACCGATTTGGATCACTTATTGTTCCCTTGTCCCTGGGTTTGTTAACACCACTACCTTTCCCCCCACCTCCCCCTCTCCGATGCCTCCCTCACCCCCAACTTTCGGTCCTGTTGTTTTCTCCTCCAGAGTGTTCATCCAGCCTATCTTATTTAGACAGACCTGTGGAGATAATAACAAAACAGAGCAAAACCAAGCAACAAAAGAAAACAAAACAATAAAAAGCCAATGACAAAAAACAAAACAACACAACATCAACAAAAAAGAAAAGCTTGTAGCTAGCTCAAGGACTGTTTATTGGTTTTTAGGAGTATTTTCCAGTCGAATCTGATGGGGTGCCAAGCCCTGGCCCCAAAATCTAATTTTGGTTTTCCCTGGGGACTTCATTGCTCTGTTCCCCCTGCTGTTCTGTTCCACACCCTTACTGTTTTCCTCGGTGTGGTAGGATCAGTTTGGGTGCAATTCCCACACTGTGTCTCCAGGGTTGTCCCCTGTAGGGCTATGGGTCAGTGAGGGATGTTGTGTCTCATAGTGGGGCCGGCCATATGGTCTTCTCTGTGGATTGGCTGCTCTGAGCAGGAATATGGTCGTCAAGGCTTGGCGGGTCAGGATGTGCTCTATTCTCTCTTCCTCTGCCTTCATTTGCTCCCATGTGCTCTGATCAGACATGTCCCTCTCCCTGAGCTGCTACTTCAGTGCTGTCCTCTGAAATAAGTTATTCTGGGCAGAGGGGCATCTGTCCAAGTAGTTGGAATTGGGGCCGGCCCCTCAGATCGCTCTTTTTTCACGTCTTACACTGACTGCTATCTCCCGTCACCCACTTTTCTGTTGTCTGTCCCCCTGGGAGGGGTTATATGTCAATTATTCAATTGGTTCCCCCTTTCTCCCCCCACCTTCCCCTTCCCCTCCTGGTATTGCCACTCTCAATATCGGCCCTGAGGGGTTTATCTATCTTGGATTCCCTGTGTTTTGAGCTCTTATTTGTACCAGAGTGCATGTTCTGGTCTAGCTGGATTTGTAAGGTAGAATTGGGGTCATGATAGTGGTGGGAGGCGGGGGGTGGGGGTGGGGGGAGGGGAGGAAGCATTAACGAACTAGAGGAAAGTTGTAAGTTTCTTCGGTGCCACATTGCACCCTGACTGGCTTGTTTTTTCCTTGTGACCCTTCTGTAAGGGGATGCTCTGGACATCTTTTATGAAAGCGATACATCCCGTGTGATTTTGAGCCAGCTTGAGTCAAAACTTCGGTTCCTTGCAGTTTCAGAATCAGGTTCTGGGAAAGACGGGAAAGGATGCTGTGGCCCACTGGCTCTATCAACCGTGGTACAGTGGGCGTTTGCCAGCTGTGCCCATAGCTCCCTCCTCACAGTTTGTACAAGGCTCTCTTTTTTGCTTGTTCTGCTTTCTTCCCCGCATGAAACAGTTCTCTTCAGGTGCACACCGTGCTTGTTGCCGAACAGGAATCCCCCTGCTTCTATCCCTTGTCCTGGACAGGACTGTCTAAGTCACTCAGCACCCAGAGGTGTGTTTACAGAAAGGAGTGTTCATGGCAATTGGTTTTAAATTGCTGAGTCGTGAACTCTTATAGCTGGAGCTAGAAACCACCATGGTGAACAGAACCCCCACCTCCACCCCCGCCCCGCGCCCCCACCCCCGCCAAGGGGCGTCCAGGACAGAAGCCACCGAGGTCATACTTTAGTCATGCCTCTGGCTACACCTCTCTCCCTGTTAGGATTCTGCTGACTGCCTTGACTCCTGATGTCTCTGTAGCCCAGTGTAGAGATTCAAACTTTAGCACCAGCAAACGGAAATATTTCGAGCACCAGATGGCGGTGCCGACAGTGTCAGATGGGAGGGTGATCTGGCTCTTGGCTCTGGCTGGGACCCCGCATCGACTAGACTCTAGTAACTAGAGCCACAGTGGCCGATCCAAGGGGCCTCACTGATTTGCGTTTCACCACACCCTTGTAGAGAGGGAAGGGCTGTGCCGTGGTCACGTGTCTGCAGACTTGGGGACACACGATGCGCTATGAGTCTCCGGATTCCTGGAATCCTAATGCAGTTCCTGGAGTCTTGGTACAAAAGGGTCAATACACAGCTGTTAACTGAAAGGAAGGCAAGTTGAGCCCATGCAGAGGCACCGCTGAAGAAAATCCTGGTGATCTACTTAAAAAGAAAATCGCCCACTGGAAACCCCGTGGAGCACAGGCCTCCTCTGCTCTCCACGCAGCCACATACGTGCTGGCGTGCGCAGTTCGTGCCCATCAGCCAGAGCAGCCAGACGGCGAACGGAATCGTCGGGCGGCCATTTCTCAGCTCTCTTGGTTCACCTGGAGGCCATTAGACGGGATCCCACCAGCGTTGCTTGTAAGCGACCCGAGCAGGGAATGGGCAGTGCACGCAGGCAGGCGCGCAGGAAGAGCACATGCAAGGCAAGCCCTCAGCAAGAGGCTTCGCCCCCCCCCGCCCCCCCCCGCCCGCCCCGATTGCTAATTGATGGGAAAAATAGCTGGGTATTGCAAAGCTCTGGATGGATCCAGAGGAGAGTGAAAAGGGATCACTTCTCTAATTAAAACCGATTGGAGCTATGTGAGTTTAATTAATTGGATGCATGTCACTTCATATCCATGTTGTGTTGCGCACCACGCTCTGTTTTCATAATTAACGTGTTGGGGGCGGGCGGGCATCTTTCTAATTAGCAGTCTGAGCGGAGAGTGATGTATGGGCCTGCTGAGCAGGCAAAGGGGGGAGGGGTGAAAAGAGAAGTTGCAGCCTGAACCCCCAGTCTCCTTCCCCTTGCTCGGCTTCTGGCTGTCCCCGCAGCCTTTGTTTAGTAATGGCAGCGAGGCAGGGCGCGCCACTCCACGCCAATAAACAGCTCCCCTCTGGGAAACCCATGGGGCACTTCTGCCCTGTCTTGTTGGGGTGCCTTGAGTCGGCACCGACCCCGCTGGCAGGGAGTTTGGTTTGGTTTGCTTAGTAAGTGAGGTTTGGGTGGATCTGCCTGGCGTTCATTTCTCCATCAGAAGGTGGGAAGCATGCCCCCTGACATCCCCAGAGGGTCCCACGGCCGGCTCTCATCCTCTGCACCCCTCCGACACTCACTGTGTACATTGGGAGCCCACGTAAGTGGGACGAACTTTATGGTGCCTGCCTTGCGCAAGGTATGGTGACCTGCCTGGCTTGGAGCCCACACTCCAGTTTCTTATCACCCATGGAACCTTGGAGAAACTGTCTCCGTGTTCTGTGCCTCGGTTTCCTAGTTTGTACAATGGCACAGCTACGGTTCTCTGCTCAGGCTGTTGAGTGAAAGAGCGTCAGTGATGCAGGACTTAAAGAGTCTAGAGGAGAAGGGAGAGTCTGGCAGTTTGAACCCATAACCAGGTGCTGAGGGGCCATTGTGGCAATCTGTTTCCATGAAGCATGACAGCCTTGGGAAGCGGAGGGGCCACTTTTCCTGTGCTGTGCACTTTTGCTATGAGTTGGAATCGACTCCCAGTCTTTGCTGTTGTAGCTTGTGCCACCACCCCGACTCCCCCTCTGCTTCCTTCGCCTCAAATTCACACTCTACTGTGGAAATAGCATTCCTTGTTTCTAAACCAGAACACTAATTATCTTAATGCTTTGCAAAGAGTCTTAAAAGTCCCCTTCAGCCCAGGTGACAGAGTTTAAATTCTGTAGACCAGGAATTCTAAGCACTGCACCAGTTGGCTCCTGGTGACATGGCCTGGTTCAGATGTGGGCTGCCCTGCCCTCAGCAGAGCCCAGCTCCAACCCCCCCCCCCCCCCACTGAAACGCATCCCGCTGTCTTCCTCTCAGTGCTTCTTCCTCCCAGGCCACAGGCCCCTTTTTCTCTGATGAGCAGAAATAAATCCTATTTGCTTTTTCACATTCAACTCCATCGTGTCCTTTCTGATGAAGCCATCCGTCCCTCACAGCTCTCTTGTTGGTGCTTTCGAACGGCTGGCCTTGCTGTTAGCAGCCTAGTGCATAACCACTGCGCCACATGGTCTCAATTCCAACTCAGAGCCACCCTAGAGGACGGAGTATAGCTGCCCTTTTGGGTTTCTGAGACTCTCAATCTTGACGGGCAGAGGTGTTCAATAAGTAAATACAACTAGCAAATCACCTGCCTGATTCATTTGTTGTGTGCGGAACTCATGAGGAATGTACATGTTCCTAAAGCTCAAAATTGATAGGAAAATGTGCCAACGGGAGTTAATAAAACAGTCATTGCTGTTGCCATGGTTACTGTGATGCATGTTGTTGAGACAGGGAGCAGACTTTCGGAGGAGCTGTGACCTCTAGGTTCTCTGGACATGACTGGGCGACAGCCCTGCCCAGACCCAGAGGCAGCCCGGAGAAGCCTGGGGAAGGAAGCCCAGCGCTTCGGCTCAGCGAGACTGCAGCTGAGCTGCGTGGGGATCTCACTGGGTCGCCTGTTAAAAATCCTGCACCCCTCCGGTTTTCCCATTATGCTCTTGCCCTACCTCCGTGACATGAACCCATCAATAATGCATCCTGGTAATTTTAGAAAATCGCTTTATTTCCAGGCACTTGTATAGAGTCTAATCAATATTTATACTTATTCAAGCAATTTTCTTTCTTTCTTTATTTCATTAAGAAAGTCCCTCCCCCATCGCCCCTTATGCATGTCTGACCTTGTTTCAGTTAACAAGTCTTTCCCCTGGTGCAGCTCTCCCACTGGCCCAGCCCCTGTGCCAAACCACACCAAGCCCCTTCTCTAATTAGGGAGTGGTGAGCGGAAATAGACCCCAATTTCATGTTCCACTTTTGCTCACGCTTTACAGTGGCATCCAGTTCAGGAAGCGGGGTTGTAGACTGGGTGGGCCATCTCCAGCCTATGTCCTTCGGTCAATGAAGACCCTACAACTAAACCGAACCAAACCAGTTTCCATGACTCCCAAGTGCGCAGAGTAGAGCTTGGTGTTCATAGCCGTGGCTTTTCACTCAGACCTGGCCCAAAGCTTACACGTTGCGCTTCCTAGAAAGGACCGGATATAAAGTCCACCTCCTGCCCTCGAGTCAATGCCGACTCACAGGGAGCCCCTGTGGGCTTCCGACACTGTTGCAGGGAGGAGAGAGCCCCCCCTCCCCCTGTCTCCCGAGGGGCTGCCGATGGTTTCAAATTGCCAGTCATGTGGGTCGCAGCCTGATGTGTCCCCACTCTGCCAACAGGGCTCCCTTACAGACCTGATCTAGGAGGACTCCATAAAGACTCAAGGTGGTTAAAAGGAATTGGTGACCAAAATGACCCATAGGCGTCCTCCCTCCCCACCAAAATGTAATGTTAATTAAAATAAAAGCCGTTCCTTAATGGGCATGTGGCTTCTGTTTGGCACGATGAAACCATTTCTGAAAAGTGGGCAGGGGTGCCACTTTGACAACGCTGTAATTATAAAGCCACTGCATCGTCACTTAAGGCTGCCGCAGTGACCGACTTCACCCTAGGTGGATTTTGCCACCGTAAACCTAGGGAATCCTGGTTGTAAAAATGCAGGTGCTGAATGGTATGTCGTGTCGATTTTGAAACTAAGGGCAAAGCTGCACAATCGGGGTTGGCAGGGAGAGCCCCAGCCAGTCTGACTTCGGGGCTCAACCAGGAACTCTGCTCCAGGGCAAAGCCACTCGCTGACGTTTCTGGGCTTCTGTTTTCTTTTTTTGTTTGTTTTTTTTTTTAACAATTTACTGGGGCTGATACAATTCTTTTCACAGTTCATACATATACATACATCAATTGTATAAAGCACATCTGTACAGTCTTTGCCCTAATCATTTTTTTTCTCTTTTCTTCTTTTACATTTTATTAGGGACTCATACAACTCTTATCACAATCCATACATATACATACATCAATTGTATAAAGCACATCCATACATTCCCTGCCCCAATCATTCTCAAGGCATTTGCTCTCCACTTAAGCCCCTTGCATCAGGTCCTCTTTTTTCCCCCCTCCCTCCCCTTTCCCCCCTCCCTCATATGCCTTGGTAATTTATACCTCGTTATTTTGTCATATCTTGCCCTATTCGGGGTCTCCCTTCCCCCCTTCTCTGCTGTCCCTCTCCCAGGGAAGAGGTCACATGTGGCTCCTTGTAATCAGTTCCCCCTTTCCAACCCACTCACCCTCCACTCTCCCAGCATCGTCCCTCACGCCCTTGGTCCTGAAGGTATCATCCACCCTGGATTCCCTGTACCTCCAACCCTCATATGTACCAGTGTACAGCCTCTGTCCTATCCAGGCCTGCAAGGTAGAATTCGGATCATGGTAGTTGGGGGGAGGAAGCATCCAGGATCTGGGGGAAAGCTGTGTTCTTCATCGATACTACCTCACACCCTAATTAACCCATCTCCTCTCCTAAGCCCCTCTATGAGGGGATCTCCATTGGCCGACACTTGGGCCTTGGGTCTCCACTCTGCACTTCCCCCTTCATTTAATATAATATATATATACACATACATATATACATATACACATATATACACATACATACACACACTTATATCTTTTTTTTTTTTTTGCATGATGCCTTATATCTGGTCCCTTGGGCACCTAGTGATCGCACTGGCCGGTGTGCTTCTTCCATGTGGGCTTATTTGTTTCTGAGCGAGATGGCTGCTTGTTCACCTTCAAGCCTTTAAGACCCCAGACACTATCTCTTTTGATAGCCGGGCACCATCAGCTTTCTTCACCACATTTGCTTGTGCACCCATTTGTCTTCAGCGATCCTATCATGGAGGTGTGCAGTCAATGATATGATTTTTTGTTCTTTGATGCCTGGTAACTGATCCCTTTGGGACCACTCGATCACACAGGCTGGTGTGTTCTTCCATGTGGACTTTGTTGCTTCTGAGCTAGATGGCCGCTTGTTTATCTTCAAGCCTTTAAGACCCCAGTCACTATCTCTTTTGATAGCCGGGCACCATCAGCTTTCTTCACCACATTTACTTGTTCACCCACTTTGGCTCCAGCCGTTGTGTCGGGAGAGTGAGCATCATAGAGTTCCAATTTAATAAAAGAAGGTATTCATGCATAGAGGGAGTGTTTGAGTAGAGGCCCAAGGTCCTTCCGCCACCTTAATACTTGACCTATAAATATCGACACAAAGATCTATTTCCCCAACCTCCTATATATATTTGCATGTACATGTCTTTGTCTAGACCTCCATGGATGCCCTTTGACTCCTAGCTCTTTCCTCCATCTCCCTTGACCTTCCTCCTGCCCTACTACCATGCTTCATCGCCACCTGGGCTAGAGTATACCTCTTCTCTAAGCAACCTTACCCTTGATCATTTCCCACCAGGCCTGCCACTCCCCCTTTTCTACCATTTGGGGTCCCATGTTTTTCCCTTGTCCCTGGGTTTGTTAACACCACTTCCTTACCCCCCCTGCCCCCCCACCCCAAGTCCCCCCGGAACTGTCGGTCCCATTGTTTTTCATCCAGATAGTTCATCCAGCCTGTCCTATTCAGACAGACCTGTGGAGTCACTAACATGCACGAAAACTAGACAGAGGAACACAAATGTTGCTTCTGTTTTCTTAAACGGAATGGCTGGAGCCAGCCCGCCCACAGAGATGCTTAGTACCCCGCCCTGCAAGATGCTGGGTCTTCATCCTGGAGCCTCCCGCAGTGCCAGCACCCTTCCCATGAAGGCGCACAGTGAGCAGGCTGGCCTGGGCCCCCAGTTCAGCTCGCACAGCACACTGAGAGTTGCCCATTGTCCCTGCACTGCTTCCTGCCAGCTGAAGACCCCCTTCAGTGCAGAAGGTAGGGTGCCACATGGAGAGTTAGGGTCAGTCCGTTTCACAGAGACAGAAGGCCCTTTTGGGGCAGTGTCCCTCTGTCCCGAAGTCATATCACTAGGGACCCTGTAGTGTTCAATGGCGGCTCAGTGGTACAGCTGTGGATTTCCAGAAGGGGCCACCTCAGCGCAGCCACTGCCCCTTTGCTGCTACGGCCATGAACAGGTCTCAGAGCTTCCAGACCAAGACCGAGCAGGGAAATAAAGGCCTGGTTATCTGCTTCCCCAAATTCAGCCCATACAGGCCCTGTGGATCACAGCTACCATGAGTCACCTTAAACTGGAGACCTGCTCGACCGCTCCCTAACAGGGGTGGTTCAGAATGCACTGAAGAGAAGCTACCACGACCAAGTCCCGTGCTCACTCAGAACACAGGCAGCTTTTCTCAAACAAGGCACATTTCTGTTTGGCCTCGCAGGACAAACAGGATCAGCAGTTAGGAAGGTCCCAACACAGTACCGAAACCAGACCCTTTGACCGAGAGTCCATTCAACTCCCAGTGACCTGCTGAGTAAGACAGAGTTGAAGGGGCCCCAGGGTTCCGAGGCCATTGGTCCTTCCTCTCTCAGAAGCACAGTGCCTTATCTTCCTCCACAGAGCAACTGCTGGGTTCCCATGCCAGCGCTTAACCCACTGTGCTACCAGCGACGATTTCCAGGTACCATTGCCTGCTGCCACGGAGTGGATTCTGAGCCTCTAAGTCTGGCCTGGACTTCCGCATGGTGTTTCTGAGGCCGCCATATTTAAGGAGGCCAATGGTCTGACCTTTCTCCCATGGAGTGGCTGCTGGGTTAGAACCCCCAAATTTCTGCTTAGTCACCCGATGCTTAATCCAGTGTGCCAACAGATCTGCTTCCAAAGAACAATGGAGGAACAGAGAGAAGGCCATGGGGTAGTGATTAGAGAGGGCATCGAGAGGGCTGGAGGACCACATTCAGGGCCTTCTCTGTTACCCTGCAACACTGGTTCTCACCACTCTGACCACCAGCATGACCTATTGGACTTGTCTAAACAGATTGGTAGCTTCTGATCCAGTAGGTGTGGGCTGGGCCTGGGGGCTTGCAATTCCAACAAGTTTCTAGGTGACACTGATTCTGTTTCTGCTTAGAGACCTACCTGGCTGTGGGGAGTGGTTTGGAGGGAGGGTGATCATAGTGAGTGATGTTGGATCAACCAGCCTCTCCCTGGGAATAGTAATGACCCCCCGCACACCCACCCAATGTGTGGACTACAACTGTAAACGAGTGCCAGGGGTCTCAGCAACAGTGTTTCTTACAGTGGGGTTTGCCATTGGCCTTCGTCAGAATTCCCGAGACCCCTACTAAGATCGGCCGCATAGCAACGATGGATATTTGTTAGAAATGCAGAAATTCCGCCCCCACCAGAGAGCTAGAATCTATTTCAAAACATGCTCTCTGGATACCTATAAATCGTACCTGGGATTGGGAAACCCCGTTCTGTGGGTTTCTCAGGTATGTTTCTGGGGTAGGAGTAAAGAGGGCAGTCGGGGCAGGGAGGAGGGGGCTCTGTGAGAATCCAGATGTGCTGTACCCTAGCTCAGCACAGTTGTTGAGGTGGAAGTGCCCATGGGCTGGGACTTGCCCGGGATGGCGAACAGGCCTTCAGGAAGCCTCCATTCCAGGAGCCAAAGCCCACATCAAGGTAGGGGGTTTCCATGGGTAGTCTTTGAAGTTGACAGAGGCTTTTCCTTTTTCAGTCTGAGTGAGTGAGTGAGTTAATTGAAGAGGTGTGCTAGTGTGGAACACGGAAGGGCTCTCAGCTAATCCGAGGGTCCCTCGAGTTTATCCCTCCATTGGCAGACCTCCTGCTATTGGCTCTCCTACCGCCCCTTGGCAGTCCAGGTAGGTGCAGCCCAGAGTCCATGCTGCGTCTCTGTCACCAAGCTCAGAACAGAAGGTCCGTTCCAACAGTGCCTTTTGAACAATCAATGTGCATTTTACTTTTTCAACTTCTGTAAGCCTGAGAAAGTGTAAGGGGAAAATGGAGCAGGAAGAAGGAAAAGTGTGTGGGCTGGGAGGTGGGGGTGGGGATGGGATGTTGTGGTGTCTCAGACTAGGTTTGTCCTCTGTATAGTTCAAGCTGAAATGGTCATGACCATATTTCTGAGGATTCCCTGGGGTGGGTGAAATGAGTCAAGTGTCAGGATCTCTTCCAAAAGGCCTAGAACATTTTACAAAATGGCTTTGTTGAAACAAAATTGCGTACCAGACAATTCACCCCTTACAGCATCTAATCAAATTGTTTTGCTTTATTTTCCAGAGTCCAGAAACCATCACTACAATCAACATTTCCCAAAGCCAACCTAGCCCCCTGCTATCAAGTCGATTCTGATTCATAAAGACCCTGACCGGGTTTCGGAGACTCTACATCTCTACAGGTGTAGGCAGCTTCATTGTTCTCCGGTGGTGGGGGCTGATGGGTTTGAACAGCTTACCTCGAGGTTAACAGTGCAGTGCTTGCCCAGTAGTGCTGCCAGGGCTTCCGGCAGCCAAAATATAGTACATTTTATTCCCCACAAAGAAACCCTTTCTCCACTCACATCAATTCTCCTTCCTTCCACCACTCCAGTGGCTGTTACCTGAGGTCCAGTTGGCCCCCACTCACGGCTACCCCCGACAGTGGAACCACAATGCCTGTCCTGCCCTAAGCCTATGATTGAGCATGCCTGGAAATGCTGAGATCCACAGAGTTTTCATTGGCAGGTTTTGGGAAATTGCCCTCCAGGTCTTTCTCCCTACTCTGTCTTACTATGGCCATTCCACTGAAACTTGTTCAGTACCACACAAGCCTCCAGTGACAGTTGGGTGGTTGCTATTTGTGAGGTGTTCTGGTTGGCAATGGGAACATGCCTCCCTCAGGGGCAGGGAATTTTTCCACTGAACCACCCAGGCCTCTGGGCAGTGAGCTAACCGGTGTTTAAATTCTTTTCTCTTATATTTTAATTCTGTGCTTTTAAAATTTCTTCTGTGATGATGCTGTGGCTGTGACTAGTCTCCAGAGGAAGATCCAGAAAGGCAGGGACCAGAGTTATCCTTTGATGATCAGGAAAGAAGTTAATAAAAATTGTTCTCAGCAGTGGCGTCCACAGCAATTGAATTAGACTCTCCTGCTTACAGCTGCGGGCAGTGACGGGAGATGAGTTTATGGGCTGCATTGATCTTGCACTTCTTTCCTTTCCGGCTCGTCTGTAACTGGTAATCCATCTGGGAACCTTTAGCCATGCCAGGGTGAATCTTTTTAGAATGTAACTACAGGAGGTTCCAGTCAAAGGCTGGGACAGTGCCCGCCTGCCTAGCGGGTCGGGACGTGTGGGAAAGGAAGGGGCGGAATATAGGACCGGGGAACCTCTCAGCGGAGCTGTAGGGCCAAATTTGTCTATCAAATCTGGGGAAGGTAAAATCTCACTCATTGGGCAACTTACATAGTTGCTGAGGACAATCAATACAGCCTGATAGATTTCCTTTCCCCCCTACTCCCTCCCCCCATTGTGGTAAATATATGTAACAAAAATAGTTGCCACTTCAGCCTCCTTCGCATGGACAGCTTGGGGACATTGATTATGTCTGTTATTATTTGAAGGAGCCCTGGTGGCGCGGTGGCGTGGTGATGTGCTGGGCCACCATCGGCAAGGCCAGTAGTTCAAAACCAGCAGCTGCTCCGGAAAAGACAGGGCTCTGTACTCATTAAAAGTTACAGTCTGTGTCAGCTTTGGCTGGATGGCAGTGAGTGAGGGACCACATATTATTCCAAGCTGTTCTGGTGGTGCTGTGGGTTAGGTATTGGGTTGCTAATGGCACCGTCTGTGGTTCAAACCCACCAGCCTCTCCGTGGGAAAAAGATGAGGCTGGCTGTTCTTGTAAAGATTCATCTTCTCAGAAACCCTACCTAGGGTTGCTATACGTTAGCATCAGCTCGATCGAGTGGGGGGTTTATATTTTTCAACCTAATCTATTCCCAAACACCCCCACCACTCTGAACAGAACGGAACGATTTCCCCGAGGCCATTACGTGCAGCCTCTGGGCTCCTGGGCAAGTCAGACTCCCCAGAAACCAATTCTAGCAAGAGGGTGGTGTCTTCACCTTTCTTCCCCTCTCCCATCAGGAAGCTCAGGACTTCTCTAGCTCTGCTCTTCCACGCCCGACTTCTGCCACTGATGGTCCATTACCTCCCGTCAGAACCACACGTCCAGGGTGCCACAGTCCAGCGTCTCTGCTCTCTGCAATCTGCACACTTCAGGGCGCTCCTGGGAAAGGGCCACTTGTTCACATAGCCTTCCTGGAGAATGCTTGACTTTGCACTGTATCGTGGCCGATGGCACCGTGACAGGCAGGGCAGCGGGTAGAACCCCCACCCTAGGTTACCCTTCTTCGGTGTGGCGTGTGCCACAGAGATGCGCTGAACGTCATGATGGGAGGAGACACCACAGGCACGTAGTGACTGTGCTTCATCAGGACCCCACCCTTGTCATCACACTTTCAGTAGAGTACACTTTTAAATAGGTTCCGTCTCACACATTGCCACAACATGCAGAGTAAAAGGCTCTCATCCAACTCTGTTCCCCCTCTACCCCGACTGCCTGGCCCCCCTTCTGAGAGGATGCAGCCGGAGAGGCAGCTGTGCCAGCCGGCTACTAGTGGATTCGGCTTCATTATTGAGCTGTCCCTTTTGCACCGCAGAGAAAGTTTTCTCATCTGTATTTGGATCTACTTCTGAACTTTTGGTTCTGTTTAGCCGTCTGTTTATTGATGTGCCAAATCAGCGAGAAGAGAAAGCAAGCAGCAATTCTCTACCTTCGAGAAAGATGTAAGCTCCTGGAGGACTTCGTGTTCTGCACAGTCACCTGTGGAGTCGGTACTGTTATCCTGGCATAGGCAGAATAGAAGGAACAGGAGGGTTTAAGTTCAAGGCCACAAAGTTGGTAGGGTGGTGGAGCAAGAGGCTATACATTTGGGCAGTCCAAATCCTGAGGCAGATATCTGAACAACAGTGCTATAGTCCGCCCCCAGAATATAGTTGTATTATTCTAATTGATATTAACAACAAGGGTTATAATTTATTGGTATTATTGTTATGGTTAGGTTCCATCGAGTCAATTCCAACTCATAGTTTGATTCATAGTCAATACCAAATCAAGCATTGATTGTGGATCCAAGCATTACTCTGTGCACCTGTAACGCAGAGCAAAGCACTGCCCAGTCCTACACCAGCTCCACACTCTTTCCTATGTGTGAGCCCATAGTTCCAGCCACTGCGTCACTACCTCTTCCTGACACCTTCCTCTTTTACGCTGCCTCTCTCCTCTACCAAGCATGATGTGCGTCTACAGAGACTGGTCTCTCCTGACAACAGATCCAAAATATGTGAGACGGAGTCTCGCCATCCTTGCCTCTAAGGAGCATTTGACTGTACTTCTTCCCAGACAGATCTGTTTGTTCTTTTGGCCAGGCATGGCACGTTCATTAGTCTTTGCCAGCACCATCATTCAGACACACCCATTCTTCTTTAGCCTTCTTTATTCAATGGCCAACATTCGCATGCATATGAGGTGATTGAGAACACTATGGCTGGAGTCAGTCACACCTTGCTCCTCAAAGTAACATCCTTGTGCAGCAGATTTACCCAATGCAATGCATCATTAGATCTCTTGACTGCTATTTCCACAAGCATTGATTGTGGGTCCAAGCAGGACAAAATCCCTGACAACTTCAATCTCTTCTCCATTTACTATGATGCCACCCATTGGTTAAGCTGTGAGGATTTTGGTTTTCTTTACATTAAATAGTAATTCACACAGATCGTTGCCGTCCTTGATCTTCATCAGAAACTACTGTAAGTCCTTGGTTTTTCAAGCTTGTGTCATCTGCATATTGTAAGTTATTAATAAGCCTTCCTCCAATCCTGAGGGCACACTTTTCCAGTTGATCTGATTATTTGTTCAACAAACAGATTGAATAAATATGTTGAGATGATGCAATCCTGATGTACATCTTTCCTGATTTTACAACATGCAGTATCTCCTTGTTCTGCTTGAACAACTGCCTCCTGATCCAAGTACAGGTTCAGCATGAACACAATGTAGTGTTCTGCAATTCCCATTCTTCTCAAGGTTATCCATAATTTGCTATGGTCCACACACTGAATGCCTTAACATAGCCAAGAAAACACAAGTAAACATCTTTTTGACAGTCTCTGCTTTGAGCCAAGATCTTGTGACGTCAGCAATGATATCCCTTATTCTCTATCCTCATCTAAGTCTGGCCGGAACCTCTGGCAGCTCCCTTTCAATGTACTCCAGTGACTGTTGTTGGATGATTTCAGCAATACTTACTTCAGTGATAAATTACTAGTTACTATTAATAGCTACTACTTATTGAGTACTACCACAGAAAGAACTTAAGAAAAACAATGCAGCCTTGAGTTGCAATATGGAAGAGATTCTGTGGGCAAAGTATTGAACGATGCAGGAAACATCCCAAGAAGGTGGTGCATGCGTCCACAGAGTCACTGCACCGAAAGCAGTTTCCATTGTTCCTGGAGGTAGCATATGACCAAGAACCACAGTACTGAAGAAAGAAGTCCACAGGGCACGGAAGGCATGGATAACAAAACAAGGCCACAATGGGATCCCGATCACAGCGCATAAAGGGATGCACTACTGGAAGGCCTTCAATCATCTAGGTCAAGAAATTTCCAAGACAGTTAATGCACCACTGACAGAAAGAAGCCATCAGGGATATCTGTTCAACAGAATGTGGAGATTGCTGAGCAATATCACTAATATCACTAGCAACTGAGGTTTTGCTGAAGATCATTTAAAAACAGCTGCAGCAGCACCTCATCAGGGAAACGGCCCCAATTCAAGCCAGATTCAGAAGAGGCCCTGGAATGAGGACTGCCATTGCCGATGTCAAGTGGATCCTGGCCAGAAAGAAGCAAGGATGGCTAGACTTCAGCTCGCATCCTTTGGACATATTATCAGGGGAAGCTAGCCTCCAGTGACGGACGCCATGCTTGGTAAAGTAGTGAGTTAGCCACACAGAGGAAGCCCCTCCATGTGATGGAGTGGCACTGCGGCCCCACAATGGGCTCCAACAAAATAATGGGGAGGATGGCTCAGGGCGGGCTCTGCTTCCTTCTGCACACATGGGGTTGCTATGAGTCGGAACCACCTCAGGGCACCTAGCAACAACTCTCTGCTTACTACCCATTATGCTGACTGCTTGGAGTACTTGGTATGTAGCGTCTCATTTAATTCACTCTCCATGAAACCAATGCACAATTACTATGATCATTAGATATGTCACAACGAGGCTCAGGAAAGGTGAATTAATACATTGCTCAAGATCGCCTGGCTAGTATGCATGGCAATGTGTACACTCATGGCGTGGGGTCTTTGTCTTAATTTTATTTTATTGTTTGTGTGTTTAGGATTAGCAGGATTTGGCATCTGTCAAACATATGAAACCAAACAAACCCTGCCTTTGACAGGGTAGGACAGGGTAGGACTCTTCCCTGTGAGTTTCTGACACGGTATCTCTTTGTGGGAGTAGAAAACCCTGTCTATCTTCCTCCAAGTGGTTGGTGATTTCAACCGCTGACCTTGCGGTTAGCAGTCCACTACACCACTGTGTCAGTCTGCATACTTTAGAGAAACAAATCCACAGAAACTCATGTATAAGACAGAATTTTTTATAAGGATAAGTGTGCATCAAGAAAACATCCCAACCCAGTGCTGTCCATGCCCACAAGTCCAACATTAACCCTTATGTCTGACACTAATCCACAACATTCTTCTTCATCTCACAAAACACACGCAATGATGCCGACTGCAGGAGGAAAGCTGAGTTAGTGAATGTGCAAGCATCTCAGTGCTGGCAGGGGTTTCCACATGGCTGCTCCAGCATCCAGGGCTGCATTGGGTAGGTTCTTGTCTCTTCTTCTTAGATATGTCTTTCAGGAAGTGAGCCTTGCCAGCTGAAGCAGGGAACTGGCTAAGGCAGCTGCACCCTGGTCTGACCATCAGAAAGCAAGAGACCTGAGAACTAGAAAAGGCAAGGCTCACCAACCCATTTATCCCTCTGTCCTTCAATGTATTTATTGGCCAGGTTGGCACAATAAACTAATTAACTCAACTACCTACTAAGTACACTGAATAAATGTGTGATGTTGAAGAAGCTGCATGAGGAGGGCCTGTATTAGGGAAAACTAGAAGAAAAAATGGTGACGTTGGCTATTGGGTGGCTTTGAAACCCAAGCAAGGAAACTCAACTTTGATGGAAGAGGCAGATTTTTGAGCCGAGTTTGGGGAAAGGAGCAGAACAACCCTCAAATACAACAAACACTGGGTTTTTTTTTTATGGCTTTGCTCTTTAGAAGAGCCCTGGAGGCAAAGTGGTCATGAGCTGCCCTTCTGCTCGGAATGTTCCAATATCTCCTGATTCTTTCTTCCTTCTTCATCCTAAGAATCAGAAGAATCAAATTAGATCAGTTTCTATGTTCCAAACACTGGGAAGAACTTCAGAAAGACTCAAGAATCCTTTACTCAGATGTCAAATATCTCATGGTCTGGCCACCATTTTCCATCTCTCTAAGCTTTGCTATTGACCTTCATTCAAACTGAGCATCGTTAGTTCCTAAGTGTGCCATACTCCACTTGGACCCTGGGAAGGTTTCTAGAATATTCTTTTGCCTGTTTAACTCTTTTTCTTCTTTTAAAAATTTTGGCTGAGATGCTGCCTCCCTAGGGAAGCCCCCTTTGACTCTTGACAGTTAGTTGTGTGTTCCTCCTACAACTCCCATGGTGACTGCCTTCTCCCAGCTGAGTTCTGCTGGCTCTGTGAATGTCTGGTAACTTGCTGGTTCCCTTAGACTCCAAGTTTATAATGGGAAAGATTCTTGGCTCAGTTGTCCAGGCGCCTGGCCCTCAGCACTGTCCAGAAAATGCTGGCACATGAATAATGAGGAACGCCGCCATGGGCTGCTCGTCCCCATCTGTTGCACCAACTGACTCATTGATGGCTCCTGGCTCCGCGAATCTCCTTCTTCACATCCAGCAAGAAAACCTTCGCTTCAAAATCAAAGGCTGGGGAACCCTTTCCTCACCAGGAATACCTTTCTTCCTGGTTCCAACCTCACTCCCTTTCAGGTGGTGATTCTTCAAAGACCCTCCTTCTCTCCTGGACCATGAACACTGCCCGCCCCCTCCCCCATGGGCTCCTTAAGGAAAAAGTTACCAGCCATGTGTCTTCCTGAGGCTCTTGGAAAGCCTCTCCCCAGATTCTTGTACCTGTGCCCTGAGCTTCTGTTTTTTCAACCACCAGTGGTCCTCCTCCATATATGTACTGACTCCTCTCTCCTCCTCCTCCTCTTTGCAGAGTGAAGACCTTACTGTCTCACAGTTGAATAATTCCCTTCCCTTGACTTCTGTGACTGCTCAGCATTTGGCTTCCCTTCCTTCCCATTTTCTCCAGTGAGTACTTCTCCAATCATTTTCTAAATATAGACTTGGCTACATTTGTGACTTTAACCCTTGGCTATTCCCACTCTGGCCACACTCCCTCTCCAGCGTGTACTCCTCTAAGGTCTAAACATGGGTATTCTTGGGACGGTGAGAACCTCCTAGATTCTAAGAGGTTAGAAGACTTAGAAGATGCCAATAGATAGACCAACTAGACATCCAAAGACAGAGGAGCAATTGGGCATCAGCGTATTCTGTGTCTCCTAAGATCAACATCTCAGCCTTTGGACAATAGGCTGGGCCTTTGAGTCACTTCAAAGGGTATCTGAATTGAGTGGAATCAGTTGTCCTGGTCTGGTCATGAGCTCATTTGGTGCTCTGTGGGGGACTCAGTGATTTGGGGGACTCCATGTGGACATCTATTCACAGGAGCCACTAAAGGCATGGAGAACAAGGGTTCAGGATTCAGCAAGAGGAGTTGGTGGGCCAGTCAGGGCATCCTGGCGGGAAGAACTCCCAATGCTGGGTAATTTTGTTATTATGTTTAGCATGATGTCTTCATTTGCTTGTTTTCCCACTTAGTTTTGTTTTGTGGTTATCATTTAGAGCAAATTGGTTCTCCATTCAGCAATTCATACACTTTGTGTGCATGTGTGTGCGTGTGTGTGTATGTGTGTGTGTGTGTAAACTGTTTCTTTATCTTCAAGCCTTTAAGACCACAGATGCTTTATCTTTTGATAGCCTGTCACCATCACCATTCTTCACCATTTACTTATGCACCCATTTGTCTTCAGCTATCATGTCGGGTAGGTGAGCATCACAGAATGCTGGATTGCTAGAGCAAAGTGTTCTTGTGTTGAGGAAGTACTTGAGTTGAGGCCCAATGTCCATCTTCAACCTTAATTCTTAACATATAGTTATGAGTACATAGTTCTATTCATATATATATATACACACATATATATATATATATATATATATATATATATATATATATATGTATATATATATACACACACACATATTACATGTTTGTATATAGACCTCTATAAAGGTCCTTTGCCTACTGGTTCTTTCCTCTATTTCTTTTTACTTTTCTCTTGTCCCACCATTATGTTTGACTTTCATCTGGGTTTAGTAATTCCTCCCTGCTACATTGACCTTGATTAAGCCCCACTAGGCATCCTATGTCCTTCTCTCCATTAATTTTAGTTCCCTTGTTGTTCCCTTGTTCCTGGGTTGGTATCACACCCCCCCACCCCCACCCCACACACATACTTCCTTTCTCCCACCTCCCCTTTTCCTATATCACCCCCCCCCCCGGAACCATTGCTCCCATTATTTTCATCTCCAAATTATTTATCCCACGTATCTTATCTAGATATACATGTAGCTACATTAATAAGCACGGAGATAGTTGAGGTTTATTGTGCCAACCTGGACGATAAACACATATGGGATTAATTGAAGGGCGGAGAGATAAATGACACTGTGAGCCTCACCTTTCTAGTTCTGGGGTCTCTTGCTTTCTGATCGTCAGACTAGGGTGCAGCTGCCTTATCCAGTTCCCTGCTTCAGCTTGCAAGGCCCACTTCCTTCAAGAATTCCCTGAGAAGAGAAGAAGGCACATGGACCTACTCTGATTCAGCCCTGGGTGCTGGAGCAGCTGAGTGGAGACCTCTGCCAACACTCAAATGTTTACATGCTCATTGATTCGGCTTTCCTCCTGTAGTCAGCATAATTGCATGTATTTTGTGAGATGGAGCAGGACTTTTTAGACTGGTGTCAGACATACGGGCTAATGTTGGACTTATGGGCATGGACATCACTAGGTTGGGATGCTTTCTTAATGTATACTTGCCCTTTATCTAAAACTCTCTCTTATACATATATTAGTTTCTGTCGATTTGTTTACCCAGACTAGCATAAGCACAAAACCCCCGGCAAAGCCAAATAAACAACAAAGAAAGTCAACAAAAGAACAACAAGTCACCAACAAAAATGGAAAGGCCTATAAATAGTTCAAGGTCTGTTTGTTGGCCTTTATGAGTGTTTTCCAGTCTAGTCTGATGGGGTGCCACACTCTGTCTCCAAAGTCTACTTTTTTATTCCCTGGGGATTTCATCACTTTGCTCCCCTTGCTGCTCTGTTGCATGCCCTTAGTGTTTCACCCCAGCGTGATGGGGTCAGATTGTGTACAATTCCCGCACTGTGTCTCCAATATTGTCCCCCACAGTGCTATGGATTAGTGAAAGACGCAGTGTCTCGTGGTGGGTCCTCTCTGTGCATTGTCTGCTCCAAGCCCAGGGCTTGGTGGGCCAGGATGTCCTCCCCTTCTACTCCATCCCTTTTTGTTTCTCCCATGTGCGCTGCTCTGATGCACCCTTGTCCCCAAACTGTAGCCTGAGTGTTGTCCTCTGAAGTACATTCTTCTGTGGGGAGTGGGGTGTCCACATAGTTGGGATTGGGGCCGGCCCTGAAGAATTGGTCTACATATCTATCATACCAATATCAATCTGCTTTGATTACTGTGACTGTGTTTTGAAATCAAGGTGTGAGAGGCCTCCTACTTCATTTTTGTTTTTCAGTATTGTTTTGGTATATTCTGAGACATGATTCTTTTTCTTTTAGTTGAGGTTTGTTAATTTTCTTTCAGGTTATTCTGTAATTCACAATTTTTTCCTCAAGTTTAAAACAGTTGTTGTATCTTGATATCAATTTGACTTCCTCTTGATTTGGAAGTTCTGTAACAAATAATTTATCCTCCTTTGATTGTTTATGGTTGTTTACAAAGTCACGATCAGGTCCCTATTTTCAATCTTGTAGGTTTATTTTATTTCCTACTTCTCTAACAGGGTTTGATTTTCTGGTGATGTTATCATTTACCTGATACTCCAGTGGTCTAACCATGTTGATACCTTGTAAGATTAGTATTGTTTTACAAATTGTACTAATTCCAGCTCTCTGTGAGTATTCTAATTCCACTATTCTATTCGAGGTATAATTTTCCTGGATACATAACTCTTGGTTGGCAGGTTCGTTTTCCTTTTAGGGTTTGATGTATACATCCACGTCGTCCCATGGCTTACTTACCTCGCTGGTTTCTGCTGAGAAATCAGACTTTAGTTTTATTGGTTTTCTTTTGCAAGCAGATGTTCGTTTTTCCAGTTTCTTCCAGAATTCTTTATTTCTGTTTGGTTTTAGGACTTTTGATTATTGTCTTGGTGATTCTGTTTTGTGAATCTATCTTATTTAAGTTTTTTTGAGCTTCGGTGCTTGTCTCTCATGACATTAGGGCAGTTTTCTTTTAACTAATCTTTGACACGTTCTCTGTGCCTTTTTGGGTTTCTTTTTAATTCTTTTTAATCCCCTCCCCCCCCACCCCCCATGATCATTCCTATAACAGATTCCCAAACAAACAAAAACCAAACAACTGCTATCCAGTCCATTCTGACTCGTGATGACCCTGGACAGGCTTTCTGAGAGTGAATAACCGGGGTAGCAGACGACTTCATTTTTCTCCCACAGAGAGTCTGACGGGTTTGAAGTCTCACCTTGTAGTTAGCATCTGAGTGCCTAGTACAGGGGTTGGTGTCAAGAAATTCGTCTCCAATCTCCCGGTTTTGTCTATGCATTAGATAGCTCTGAAATTTTAGTACGTGAGTTTTATTTTTGTTTTTGTATGTTTTTGATTTTCTCATTTATTTATTTTATTTATTCTTGTATTACAAGAGACTCCTCTAGAGTTTTGTCTGTGTTTTCCTTTATTTGTTGTTTCTTTGAATTTTCAATTGACTGAAGGCACCTCCATTTGGACACCATTGCATTTAGTTCCAATAGCATTGTTCCTGAAGAAAATTTCATGGCCCTGTGTTTTGGTCAGGTGAGCCATCTTGTGCTGCTTTTTTGGGGGTCTATATTTTGAGCGATTTGAAGTTGTCTGTTGTCCTGGAGCTATTGTAGTGCTGTTGTATTGTTGGCTTCCTTCATCCAGATTTTTCCATTTGTTGGACAATCTTTTGGGTGTGTTACTCTGGCTACTAATTTGGCAACCCGGGGACACTCATTTTCCTTCTCTCATTAGATTTGGTTGTGGGTGGAAATTTGGGAGCAAGTTTCTGATTGTTGATTGTGAAAAGCAGCCGAGAGCAGGCTGGCTGGGTGCTGGCTGCCATCTGTGCTTGATCCAGTTGGGCTGTAGCAGGTGCTGGTTTCATCCCAGATGACAGATTTCAGGTCTGGCTGTGTAGTGTTGCTGGTTCCTGAATGCTTGGGAAAGATAGGGGGTGGGGTAGGGTTCATATGTATGAAGTGAAAGCAAAAGGAAAAACAAACAAACAAAAATAAAGAGGGGAGACCTAAGAAAAAAGTAACAGAGAAAAAGAACGCAAAACTCACTGCCATCGAGTCATTGTGACTCATTGAGACCTACTGTGGTTTGTCGAGACTGAAAGTGTTTATAGGAGTAGAAAGCCCAAAATGTCTTTCTCCCCGGAGGTGCTGGTGGTTTCAGGCTGTCAACCATTCTGATCACAGCACAACACATAACCACTACCCCACCAGGGCTTCTCCAGACAGTATTGGCAGGGGCTGCCAAATATCACCGTGTCTGGAAGAACACTGTTCTGCAAGGGTGTGCATGGCTGAATGTAGCGAGGCAAGGGCAGGCGGTACTGAACTGCCCTTGGGGTTGGCGACTGGGCACCTCCTCAGCCTGATCAAAATGTACAATTTACAAATGAGAGGGGGTGAGGAAGAGGAAAGAAAAATGAAAAAAAAAAAAACAAGGGGTGGGGTGGGCTTTTGACCAACTGCTGGCAGCATGCAGAAAGGCAGGGAGAGACACACTTCCAATAACCGGGAAGTTGTATAGGACAAGAGAGGAGGTCTCACCTCGCTGGCCACTGACCATCATGGTGGGTGCTTGTGCTGTCCTGGGCAAATGGAGCCAGTTATCCAGGTCCTGCTCCGAGTGGAACACTGCTTGCAATACTGCAAAAAGGCTGGCACCGTGCTGGTTGGCAGTTTACTGTTCTTTGTTCATTGTTTCCATCCAGTCTCTTCCTCTCATTTGTATTTCATCTATTTCATCCTCTGCAACAGCCCAGGAGGTGCAGTGGTTACATGCTGGGCTGGGATCCACATGGTTGGAAGTTTGAAATCCCCAGCTGCTCCATGCAAGAAAGACGGGACTTTCTACTCCCATATGCAGTTGCAATCTCAAAAACCTACAGGGGCTCACTTTGAGGTCAGCATTTCTCTGAAGCTCTGGGTTCCAGGATTGTCATTCTAGCCGCTTCATTTGCTTCTCTAATGGTTGCTGTAGATAGTCTGTCTGGATAGTCTATCTCCCTAGTCTGTTCTCTTGGATCCAAGTCCTGGAAAAGGGTTTTTGTAGCTTTTGTATCCACGTGGATTAAGAAAAAGACAATTTCCTTCCAAAACTCAGTCAAGGAAAACCCTTTCGATCACTTCAATTCAATCTACAACTGCTCCTGGGGTAGCTCAGGATTTCGTAGGCCAGTGTTCTAATGTGCTTTGGGACTCTCTGGGTGGGAGACGCAATGATATATCCTTGTGGTGGAATATAAGCTGCGTAGGTTGATGGTTCTAATAATTCATACATATTTTGCAAATGCACCAGTCATAATTATTTTGAAATACTCAACATGAACAACATGATTGGATTTGCAATCTCCCGTATCAAAAACGTCAATATTACTAGTTTGCCGATAGAAGACCCAGGAAGAGGCTATTTCTTGTGGAGGATTTTGGTTCAACTCAAATATCCTCTCCTACAAAGAGGTTTCCCAGCTCCCGCGGCAGTCTGTAGCTTCCCTTTCTGTGCTCCCACACTCAGCTCTTCTCAAACTCAAAACTCACTGCCATCGAGTCAAGGCCAACTCATAGCACAGAGTGGAACGTCCCCTGTGGGTTTCCAAGTCTGTAACTCTTAACAGTAGTAGAAACCCCCCTCTCTCTCCTGAGGAGTGGCTGGTGGATTTGAACTGCTGACTTTGCAGTTAGCAGCCCAACAGGTAACCACTAGGCCATCAGGGTTCCTGTCAGGGAGTTGGAATTCTGGGAGGATTTTTGGCTCATTCATCTTCTCTTTCTGCTCTGCAAGTTCTCCCTCCTTTGTCTCTAGAACTGAGCCCCGTTTCTGGCATACAGTAGGACTTTAATCAATGTTTTCCTAGTAACTGAATGATGTCCAGTCCTTTACCCTTCCCCCTGGGGACAGTGGGAGTTGAGTGCTAAAATTCTCACCTGGTGCACAACCATCTCTCAGTTGTCATCAGGGGCTTGCATGCTCCTATGATGCTGAGCAATGTTCCAGCAGCGCTTTCAGACTAACAGAGATTAGGAGGAAAGACTTGGTGATCTACTTTTGATGTTTAGCCAACAAAAACCCCATGGACCACAATGGTATGATCCAAAACCATGGAGGGGGATGACTCAGAACTGGGCAGTGTTGCTCTGTTGTGCGCAGGGTCTGTATGAGGTGGAGGCCAGTTCATAAAAACAGCAGCAATTCTTCCCTACAAGATTACAGATGAGCAGAGGCAGCGGGGGAGAGTTCCTAGTTTATAACAGTGACTCAAGCTGCAGCAGGCCCTCAGGATTGTGTGAGGACAGAGAGAGGGCTGGACCAGGAGCTGGAGGACTGGGCTCAGCTGACTTTGCTCCACACCACCTACGACTCCCCATCATCTCTTTCCGCTGCCCCATCACCTGTGAAATGAGACGGCTGGTTCATGTGCGCTCTCGGTTGCCTTCCAGCTAGAAACCCCCTACGATTCTGAGGATCCACCTTTTCCCCAGTAGCTAGTTTCCAGGAGACAGGACAACGGAGGTCACTGCAGTGACCCCAGTCACTGGCTCTGCCAGGGCGCTTGGCATCATACGCCCACTCTGTCTACTGCAGCCATCCCCAGACTCATGGGAAATCAGCGGGAAGACCAATTCCCTTCAAAACCTCACGAGACCGGATTGACAAGACACTTCTTTGGATGAGCTAAGATGAAGAGGTGTGGGGAAAGCACGGCTGACTGCTTTAGGGCGCACTTAACAGCCGCCCCGACGTGGGACCCTCTTTAAAGCCGCAGAGTTACTCCACTCATAAGAGGGCTCCATTACTTCTTCTCTCCCACACCGTTATTTCCCCGTGGTGTTATTCTGCTCACTGGCCCATCTATCCTCCTTACAACCTGCATGGCACCTTCATCAAATATGGCTGTGACACCACAGAAAAGCCTTCTGGCCGTGGCCATGACAGAGACTCCTCCCAGACTCGTTTGGCTCCTAGGTGCCACCAGTAGGCTTCTGGGCTGGGGACTGGGAGCCAGTTCTTGGTGCTCCCTTATAAGGATTGTGTGATTCCTTCGAGGAATACCGAGGTGGTGCAAATGTTTAAGGACATGGCCACTAACTGAAAGGTTGGCAGTTCGAAGCCACCCAGAGCCACCTCAGAAGAAAGGTATGGTGTTGTTCCCCCCCCCCCAAAAAAAAACACCATAGCCCCCAAACCCTGTGGAGCACGGTTCTACTCTCTGAACTTGACATGAGTTCAAATTGAATGGATGGCCAGGGGCTTTGATTTTGGTCTTTCCTTGCGGCTCTAAAGACTGACCCCTAATGCTGGGACAGGAGGGTGTCCCCAAGGTGAGGCAGTAGTTGGACTATACCCCCAAACCCCACCTACCCACCCCAGAGCATGTACTATAGGAGGAGTCTGGGATAGGTCACCCCTAGCTATGGCTTTCTTGTCTAATCATGTTGTTAATTAACGTAACAAATCTTCACAGCGAGTGACTATGGTTTGCTTCTTATTCCAACCCTCCCACCCCTGTACCTAATTAGTGCAAAAGCAGGGAGCAGATCTTCAAGTACTGATTTGCCTTTGTAGTAATGATTATTTTGGGAATGGCCCAACCTCCTAGGAGCCTGTAAGCTGCCCCCTCACCCTGAGTCTGAGCCACTTACCTCCTTCCTCATGGATTTTTGGCTCCATTCGGCCAGCATGGGGAGCACAGTTATTGAAGACAACAATACCACATTTGTCTCCACTCCCGGGTCTTAAAAGACAAAGGGCATTGTGAGGAGAGAAATGGAGAGGATGTGATTCATTGAGAAGTGTTTGCCTCTCATTAAAATAAATAAACAGCCGCTCCAAGTGGACACTGAGTCTAGCCCTTCTGCTAACACCTCCCCCTTGGTGAAGTACCTCACACCTCAGGCCACGTCCAGTTGTGCTGGTGGCTGAACTTTATGGGACAGGCGTTTCTGCCCTCTGAATAATTGGCGTCGTGACCGCAGCAGCTGGGAGAAGGATCTGTGGACAGAGGGTAGGACGACTTCTCCTCCAAGTGCTTCACGGTCAGGGCCAGAACTTGAACCCCAGTGCCTGGGTCCTCACATGAGCTCTTGCTGATAGGCCACACTACCCCTGGGCCTAGTTGGTTCTCTGGTAAAGCAATAGAATACAAGTACATGGCTTCAGCTCACTAATGAGTTAATCAATTTCTTTTGAGTTGATTCTGATTCATGGCAACTCTATCTATGGGGGCTGGAGTAGACTTGCGCTCTAGAGGCTTTTCAATAGTTGATTTAAATTTATAACTACCAATCAAATATTGGTAGTATTAAGCCTTGGCCATGTTTCCAGATCCACACGCTCCCCCTCAGATGTTGTCCCCAGGACCACACCAATTTGGATCACTGGATTTCTTCATAAGGAATTCAGTCTGTCTCCATTTTGGGTTGCTCTTTACTTTCAATCATCTCTCAATTTTAATTTAATCAGAGTGTGGTGGCTACTCTATGTCAGCTTCATTTTATTTACTGCTTATTTTTTTCCTTCTCCCTATTTCTCCATTTCAATCCTCTCTCCCAAGCACCCATTCGCAGGACCTTAATCATTTATGTCTCATCCTAGCTTTACTCACAGAACTCTGTTCTGTATCAGGATATGGGCGTCTGGGCTCAATATAAAAGGGTGCACTCAGTGATAGAGTAGGAATCTTTGCCATGCGATGGAGGTTGGGGTCCTGGGGGTAGAGACGCCAATCAAGTGATGCCTCTTTCATCCCATTAGATACAAATACCCCCAACAATTCATTCTCTAACTCAGTGGTTTCTATCTTGCTTTCATTAGAATCACCTGAAGAGCTTTAAAAACCATCCTGTTGCCCGAACTCCCATCCTAATTAGATCCAAATGTCTAGGATTAAAAATCATTGACCTAACACGATGTTTTAAAAACTCACTGTAGCTTAAGAATCAGGGTGCTTGTTAACAATACAGAATCTCGGGAGATTGAGATTCAGTTGGTGTGGGTGAAATCCACAAACTTGTTCTTTTAAAAAAGTATCTCAGGAAATTCTCCTGACTGGGCGTTTGGAAAATTACTCTCTAAATCATTAATTAAAGGTCACCT
Organism: Tenrec ecaudatus; assembly: GCF_050624435.1. Lineage (NCBI taxonomy): Eukaryota > Metazoa > Chordata > Mammalia > Afrosoricida > Tenrecidae > Tenrec > Tenrec ecaudatus. Next base: position 114,936,877 of record NC_134542.1, on the reverse strand, counting down.
TCACCTCCCCGAAGTCTTTATAGCTTGGTCATAAATGGCTTCAAATTGTTCTCTAGTTACCTTATGTATTTTGACCTTAATTCCCCACCTGGGTTCTAAATTCATAAAAGTGTAGAACTTCTGAGCTCAAAGGGCCTTGGAGACCAGTTGATCTGTTAGAACAAGGCCCACACATCAAGCCGTTTTCTGGCCTTGATCTAGGAGTAGTTCAAAATTCCTCTCCCTCAACTATAATTTCAAATCCTGTTTTTTCACACTGTCAAGGCACGCTAGCACTTTACTCCTCAGGAAAAAGCGAGGATAGCTAAGCTTGTCCGGTGATAGGACAGTGATTACCCCCAGGTGGAACTGCTGCTGCTCCGTGGCACCGTTGCCAACCAAACTGGCACAGGGTTTGTGAAGTGCATGGGTGCTTCAGAGCCATCTGCGTGACTCAGTGGTTTGAGGACTGTGAGCTTCCAGCATCAACTGGGCCTACCACAGCACAGGATGGTTGATGTGCCTTTAGACTGGGCTCAAGTCACAGCAGCTGTGAGAGTCTGGGCCAGTAGGTGGTGCAGCAAAAGTAAATCCTGATTTCCTTATCTGCAAAACACCTGAGATTACAGTTCCTTGATGGGGTCATGAATAATGAAGATGTTCCTTAATTGAGTGTTGTCCTTGCACCTGGTGCTAGGCTACACGGATCGTTGTTAACTGCCCTGGAGTGAACCCCTAACTCATGGTGAGCCCAGGCCCACCAGGGTCTGTTATCCAGAGGGTCTCCCGTGGCTCGTTTCTCAGGCAAGTCTCCACTGGGACATGGATGGTGATTGAACATGAGGTGCGTTGAATGGGGATTTCGGACTGCATCTGAAAAAGCTCACTTTATACCCAGTGGAGGGGCCAGACTTACCAATCTCCTCTCTTAAAGTTTCACACACCCCAATTGCATGTCCTACACAACAATTTGGTGGTAATTGCAAAATCCATGGATAGGAGAGCCATATCAAGTAATGTCATATCATCGCATTTGCCCATTCTGGGTCTCTCTTACCTCAATTATAAACTAGGGGAATCTCATTTATGCCGCAGGGTTACTGTGAAATAATAAGTTATATGACATTTGAGAGTAAATCGCGTGTTCCTTAGAGCGCAGGTGTAATAGTAAGAGTTGATGTTAAGAGGCTGCAGGGAATGTGCGTCTATCGTATTTATCCTGGGCTTCCCATGGGCCCATGGACCGGAGCCAAACCAAATAGGAATATCATTTGGCTGGCCAGTTATGTGGTGCAGAGTTGGTGCGGAGTTCCACATGGGACCCCAGTCTAGGGCGCCTCACAGTCACATCTGTGGACTGATCTTGGCTGCACGTGAGACCTGCCAATACCTACTACCTTTCCTTAAGCCCATGTCATGCCTTGGAATCAAATGTTTCCACATGGCTGACTAGGAGTCACATAATTCCCTTTGTCGTGATTACAGGCAGATGTTTCCATGGACACAGCTTGACCGCGGTGACATTGAACTCTTTCATACATTTGCTCTTTTTCTGGCTTCTCTAAACTGTCAGTCTTTCTTACCTCTTTCCATTCCTCAATCTACGGTAATCTGAATTTTAACCATCAACTTCCCAGAAGCTTCTTAACCATGGGCCGTAATGACCTCCTTGTTGTTAGGGTCAGTGGACACGTCGGCTGAGCACCCACGACGTCTTCCTTCTTCTTGAAGAACTCACTCGCTCCTGATTGAGGAGCACCACACGTTCTGCTTTCCCTCTCTCTCTGGCCTTCTTTCTCAATCCCCCGTGATGCTTTCTAGTCTTTGCGCCTACATCTGTGCTCTGGGGATTCGACTGGTTCTCCCCCAGGCATCATTCCTGTCGCATCTCACAGTCTTCCCGAGCAATCTCATCTAAGGTCCATCCTGGCTTCCTTTTCTCTCAGCGTCACTGATTCTCAAACAGAGGAGAGGCTAGCAGAACCACCAGCGGAGAGAGAGGCATTTTCAAAGCGCATAGGGATTCTGAGGTGCACCATCTGTGGCTGACACTCGCTGTCACAGTGAGTTCATTTTGGGGTTGATGCTCCTTAGTTGTGTGTCTGTTAAGGCCAACTTACTTAATTGTTGTTCCTAACCTAATAACAGCAGTCATTGAATTGAGTTTTTTTCCCCCTTTTTAGCCAATGGACTAGGTATGAAGACATCTGGCTGTTCGCCCACCTATCCCCCAGTAGAGTCAGCAACAAAAGAGGACGACTCTCCATGAGATGGATCGACACAGTGACTACAACGGGCTCAAACATGATGGCATTGTGCAGCTGGTGCAGGCAGGGCAGTGTTGCATCCTTTTGAACACAGTGAGTTGGAACCAACACTATGTAACTAGTCACAATGACAACAACACCCCATTCTGCACATTTCCTTAGCATTCAGTACTTGCTGTATAACCCATCGACACTGAGCAGGGTTTTACTCATAGCATCCCCAGAGAAGGATTCCTAGGGCTTCTAAGATCATCAGTCTTCACAGGAGCAGGCAGCCTCATCTTTCTCCTGCAGAGCAGCTGGTGGGTTTGAACTGGCAACCTTACACCTAGCAGCCCAGTGTATAAGCCCATACAAGCATATACAGTACAGAAAACACTATTATAGATGACTCTTACCCTTGCCTGAGATTAAACACACACACACACACACACACACACACACACACACACAGTCTCAGTTTAGCTCTAGAATTACTTTAATGTCTCTATAGACCAGCTGATGTTGAACTATTCCAGTTCATTGCAACCCTGCATGTGCCAGAGTACAACTGTGTTCCATAGGGTTTCAGAGGTTGATTTCTCAGAAGTAGATCTCCTGGCCTTTCTTCTGCGGTGCCTCTGGTGGACCTGCATTTCCAAATTTTTGATTAGTGTCCTAGCATAGTTTTCACCACCCAGAGACTCCTTTAGTGACTCTAAAAAACTAAAAAGCAAGCCAGTTTCCATTAAGTTGATTCTGATTCAAGCCAACCCTACTCATGTCAATACTGATCCATAGGTGTTTTTGTCTGTAACCTTTTTGGAACCAAATTGTCTGGCAATTTGTCTGAGGATCCTCTGGGTAGATTCAAATTGCCAACCTTTTGGTTAGCAGCCTTTGTGCTTAACTCTCTCCATCACCAAGCAACTTCTCTTAATGCCTCTCACTGGCTTTCTCTCTCTCTTCATGGAGTCAATGCTGACTCACAGAGCCCCATGTGGGTTTCCAAGACTAACTGGGAATAGAAAACCGGCCTTTCTCCCTCAATGCTTCTAGCACTTGTTTAGCAACTCCCCCACAAAACACTCGTTTCTTGTTTAAACAAAGATAAGAAAGCAGTTTTCAGGTTTCAATTCTTTTTGTAGGCAGTCAGAATTTTAAAACACTGTAAGTGGCATTGATTCTCCATTGGTGCAAATGATATCAAATTTCCATTTAAAAAGCACTATATTAGTAAAAAATGAGTTGGTTGAAATAAACCCATTAAGTGACTGATAGCTTCATTGAGATCTAATTCTGGAAGAAAACCAGCAAGATGGCAGTGTGGGAGTGACGGGAGCTTGGGAGCAGAGGCTAGCGCGGCCGTCTTTCATCAACTTACTGAATACTCTGAAAAAATATTTTGAAAATTTATGAGTCCTCTTGCATATTTTAAAGTTGACACCTAAAGTGTTTCCGCATAAGTTCAAATTGTTGCAAGGGATGTAATTTCTCCCTCTTCAGCTTTTCTGATGTAAATTTCAGAAAAATTGGAAGAAACAATAGTATAATGACTACTCATTTGTTCTCTACTTACTGACAAAAGTTGTTAACATTTTGCATTATTTGCTCAATTGTTGTGTATATTTTTGCAAATGATGAGCCATTTGTGAGTCAGTGTAGATATTCTGACATGCACTTTTAACACCTGAGCATCTCCTAGGAACAAGGACATCCTCTTACAAGCTAAGTACCAGGAGCACGCCTAAGGAAGTGAACATAATGCAAAGCATATGACTTCTGACGTATTCTAAAGATTGACATTTGAAAACAAAACTCTTCCATGATTCTTTTACATTTATCCCATGGAGCCGAAGCACGGCGGGGACTTGGTGCTCAGCATTGTCCATTCCCGAGTGCCCGGACAGCCCTTCTCTGGCATTGGAGCACTTTATGTCTCTGCCCCTTTTCTTAAATTTGCATATCCATTCCATGCATTCTGTAAAACTGTGTCCTAATATGAATGTTTTCCTCTTGAAAGATTTTTCTTGGCCAGCCCCATACAGTTTGTAAAATAAAATTTAAAAATGGATTAAAGTGGAATTTTTGCTCTTTATCTTCTGATCAGAAAACCTTAAAAATATTAACACATTATTCATGATTGAGCTATCATTTATATTTTTAGTATAGAAATATAGCACTAGTATACCCTTAATGATAGAATAATATATCACAATTTTATTAAATATATTATATAAAATATAACATATGCATACATTATATTACTGAAGTAATGTATATATAAAATATACATTAAATATTTTAATAGAGCATTAGCAAATAGTACATGCATTCATGGATGAATAAAGAAAGGCTTTAAAACGTTTGTGGGGAAAATTTATTATCCTTTAATTCCATTTGTCTATGAACTTTTGAAATTCCCTTGTACTTCTTGCTAGAAATAAACAAGGTGCAGCTTCAATTCCATTCCTATTTTTTATCAATGCAAGTGAAAATTTTTTATATATAAAATAATTGATAATAGAGTTTTGTTATATACCCACTTGAACTCCTTCAAGGTTATGTGCTTAACAGTTACATGTGACACATTATAAAAGTGATTTTAAAATGATGTATCAGTTGATCACTTAATTTATTACTCCTTAACTTTTATTATAATTCGGAATTAAAAAAAAGTGTTACCCAGTCATGAGACTTAATTTACCTAAAGTTATTAGAGCTATACTAGAAAATACTTATCCATCCTAATCAAATGATTTATTATATATATATATTTTCTACCTACAAGTATCATCTTTAACCTGATATACTTGTAAATGATTAAGAAAGTAAAAATACTGGTCATTAGAATACACCTTTGCCAATGCAATGCTTTTTACCTAATGCAAAAGCTTTGTCTATATTTGTATGAAACCTTGGAACTGCAGGCTCAGCTCACTTAATTTCTAGAAAACATCCACCATATACCATCTCTGGCAGAACCACTGCTCAAGGTCAATATACTTGCTTTCTGCCAGAACACTCCTGACTTCATTTTCCAATGTAAATACCCAACTCTGGTATGCTTCTCTCACCACTCGTTCTCATTCTAAGGAAGAAAGATGGGGCATGGGCATGGACATGGGACATGGGGCATAGGCATGGGGCATGGGCATGGGGCAAGGGGCATGGGGCATGGGGCATGGGCCTTGCTGGAAGTGTGTTTTCTGCATCGGTGTGTTGCATTCTGCCCTTCGCGCCCAGCCTCAGCAGCCTTGCATGTTTTGGAACAAGTTGGGCAGTGAAAAAGGAGAGGGTGCCTAGTAAAGTTCTGGATATTTTAATTCAGAACTTCGTAACATGGCCAAAATACTTTGTTTCTAAAGCCACAGTTGCCTAAGTGAACAAAAATATACTCATTTAGCAAAGCTTTTAATTTAAAATTAAAATTTATTTGGTACAATACAGCATAAAACATCCATCCATTGTGTCAAGCACATTTGTACATCTGCTGCCATCATCGTTCTCAAAACATTTTCTTTCTACTTCAGCCCTTGGCATCAGCGTCTCATTTATCCCCCCTCCTTCCCCACCTAAATCACAGATTTTCAGTCATAGTCACATAGCCTTCAGGCGAGACTATAAACATCACTGGTGTATATTTCAACAGTTTTAATAAGGAATTTGTTAAAAACCACTTTGGAGCTAGGATTTCATTTTTCTTTGTTGACTACGTAAATTTAGTTTTGTTTTCTCCCCTTCGTAAACTTAGTCCTCGTCCCACCTTGATGTTTCCTGCCTGTGCCCTGTAGAAATGAGAATCCGTGTCCTCTAGGGCCAAAGGTTGTTGAGGGCAGTTTGTTCATCTCACCAGTAAGCATTCACTGAGCACCCGAGTGGCTAGCCAAACTCACAGCACGCCTTGTCCGCATGGGGCTTCCATTCTCGGAACGGACACAGACAACAAACCACTCACAAAGTCAGTGAGCAATGGGACATGGTTGACGGTGTTTGTCTTGGGAAGAAGTAAAGCACAGAAGGGCTAGGAAGTATGGATGGGTGCCGTTTAAAGCAAGAGTGGAGGGAACTCACTGTGCCCGTTACAGCAAGACTTGAGGGATGTGAAGATCCAGCCAGGGCAGAGCACAGCAGTCAGCGCCTCCTCAGACCTAAAGTCTTCAAGGCCACGAGGTGCCCAGAAAGTCCATGGGTCGGTGGTAGGGGCAGACACTGCCGCATGCTCTAGGCAAAGTCACTAGCTCCTTCTGAACCTCCTCTTCTCCAGATGAAACCCAGAATTGGGCCTGGAGCCATGCAAGGTCCCACAGGGCTCTAACCTATGGTTCTGTGGCGAAGCCCTCCTCTTAGCAGAGGCTGTTTGCCAACGCGATGCGCTCATGGGAAAGGCTTCCACTATTTCTCTGAGAAGGATGCATGTGAGCACGGCGCCGGGCACGCCCGCAGCGCGGAGAGCAGGGTTGTGGTGGGTCCACAGCTGAGACACGCACGCCCACGCTCTGGGAGTGCAGACTTTCCCAAGTACCTGGCTCACAGATGGGTCGGAAATGAATGGCCCGGCAGAGGCGATCGCTATCTGCTTTATTACTGTTCAGTGTTTGCTTTCTGCGGTAGCCCCCGCAAATGACAACAGAGTGTTGGGCACGACCAAGAGTAGATTATTTTTTATCTGATCACCCTTTGTGAGTATTTGGGGTGACTGACGTTTTTTAATATCGGAAAGTCAAACAGCATGCGCGGTTGCACTCACTGCCAGCTGAGCCTGTAAGTCACAGTCCTCCCACCTGAACTTTCTAGTTCTTATAAAAAGCTATCAGGTGCTGGCAGCTCTGCCTGTGAGCGCCGGGAGATGAATGCTGGAGATAAACCCCCATCTTCCCAGAGTCGAGTCTTGGGTCCTTTCTGGAGAACATCATCTCCGTGTTGTACCTCCTGTGGCTGAGTCCCCTCTGAAAGACCCAGCACGATGGGCTCCCTCTTGCAGCCCACCAGGTGGAGGGTGTGGCCGTGGCCAAGACTCCAAGAAGGCTATTTCTGCAACCACGGAGTTCTTAGGAACACTGAGGATGACGTTGAGATTTCTCTGATTTAGCTGAAAGTCTTATGAACCTCTGTTCTCCTGCAGATGCCTGGGAAGTATGGACCGTGTGTTTACATTTGAGAGGCAGACGGAGAATGGAGGAGGAAGGGACTGTCAAACTTCCGGAGGGTCTCAGGTTTTACCTAGTAGCCAGCCAATAGGTGAGCCTGCCAACTTCCCTGAGTGCCCCGGCAGACTCCTGGGTGAGGTACAAATAATTCCTTGGCTCCGTGCAACAGAGGGAGCAGGTGAATGCTGCACAGTGTGTAAGCAAGACCCAGAAGAATGGACACATTTGAAGGATGTGCTGAGGGAAGATTGTCGTTGTATCATAGGGAAAGTATTTAAGAACAAACACATCTGTCTTAGAAGAAGTACAGCCAGAATGCTCCTTCGAAGCAAGGATGGCAGGACTTTGCCTCACAGACTTTGGGCATGTTATCAAGAGAGATCAGTCCCTGGAAAATGATGTCATTCTGAGGAAAGTAGAAGGGTGTGCAAAGGAGGAAGACACTCAATGTGCTACACAGCCCCCGTGCATGCAGCAACGGGCGCAAGCACAGCAGCAGTGCAGAGGAGGGCGCTGCGTGGGGCAGTGTTTCCTTCTGTTGTGCCTGTACGGTCACTGTGAGTCGGACGGACTCGACAGCAGAATACCAGCCTTTGTACCAGTTCCTTGAACCGATTCCCACAGGGTGATTCCTGCCCACACAGTGGTACCATGACAGTAGAGCAGCGGTTCTCAACCTGTGCGATGCCCGATTCATAATGAAGTAGCAATAAAAATAGTTTTATGGTTGGCGGTCACCACAACAGGAGGAACTGTACGAAAGGGTCACGGCACGAGGAAGGTTGAGAACCACTGCAGTACTGGATCTCTGGGCTCGTTGTTGGGTGCCATCACGTCAGTTCCTATTCATGGTGAACCTGCCCAGTCCGGTGCCATGTTTGTAACGCTTCTGAGGTCTGAGCTGATTGGTGGAACCACTGTGTCGTTCCGTCTTGTCATGGACCTTCCTCTTTTTCTGCTGCCCCTCTACTTTATCCAGCATGATTCCTTCCCCAGGGCTTGGTCTCTCCTGACAACACGTTCAAAGTGTGTGAGACAAAGTCTCCCCATCCTTGCCTCTCAGGAGCAGTCTGGCTGTACTTCTTCCAAGACAGGTTTGTTTGTTCTTGTGGAAATCCAATGCATCAGTTCTTATTCAGCCTTCTTTTGTCAACATCCAACTTTCATATGCAGACGAGGTCATTGAAAAGACCTTGGGTATTGCACCTTAGGTCAAGAAGGGCTTGGGTCAGTAGCACCTTAGTCCTCAGAGTGAAACCCTTGATTTTCAATACTCTAAAGAGGTCTTGTGTAGAAGGTTTACCCAATATGCTTCATTTGATCTCTTGACTGCTGCTTCCGTGAACATTGCTGGTGGACCCAAGCAAGGCAAAATCCCTGACAAATTCAAACTTTTCTCCATTTATCCTGTTGTTAAGGATCGGTCCAGTTCTGTGGAGTGTGGTCTTCTTTACATTGAATTGTAACCCCCTACTGAAGGCTACACTCCTTGATCATCATCAGCGAGCGTTTCAAGTCCTCCTCACCTTCAGCAAGCAAAGCTGTGTCATCTGTGTATTGTAAGTTGTTAACAAGCCTTCCTCCAATTCTGGTGCCACATTCTTTTTCATATAATCTAACTTTTCTGATTATTCATGTACCACACAGATTGAATAAGCATGGTGACGGGATACAGCCCTGACACATACCTTTCCTGATTTTAAACCACGTAGTGTTCCCTTGTTCTCTTTGCACAACCGCCTCTTGATCCATGTAGATGCTCTGCATGAGCACCAGGAAATGTCCTAGTTGTAGGGAACCCAAATAATTTATACCCAGCAGTAAACATGCCTGCATTTTGCTCTAGATGGAGACAGTATGTTTATTATTCTGTCAGGAACCAAACTTGCTGTTCGCTCTGAAAGCAACCTGGCTCTATCTTCTCAGGCTGCCTGCTATACAAACCTCTTGCCAAGGAGCTAATTTTGACATATAGCAACCCTATAGAATAGAACCTCACTTCCCCTGTGGGGTCCTAAGTGTGTAATACTATGGAAGTGGACTGCCACATCTTTCTCGCGAGGAGCAGCTGATGGATTCTGACGGTGAACCTTTTAGTTAGCAGCCAAGAGCTACACAAATATCCTTGTAAAAGCAGTTCAGAGCATATTCACAGACACCCATGATGACCTTGAAGAAATGCCTTTCTGTAACAGAGACTTGAGCACAGATCAGCACTGACTGCATCCCCTGGATGCCTCAGGTGATTTTATTTCTGGCTTTGAGTCATAGTACTTCTTCCTCTCTAATTTCCACGGAAATCCAGGGAGACATTTTTTTTGGACTATGTTCAATGCATAATTCAATTCTACCTCGAGGTAAAGGCTTAGAAGAATTTGAAAAGTTCTGGTTACTTTCTGACCAATCTATCTCTTTTATCTTGCTCTTTGTTGCAGTACAGTTGGGTATGCCAAGTTCTGGAAACTTCAGTTTCATCTACTCTTTGAACTATATATACGGCAGGGTGTTACCTTGTCTAGTTCTTGATTGAAGCAGGCCTTTCGTTTAGGCAGCGAAGGCTCTGAGGAGTTAAATATCTTCCTCAATGTCACTCAGTAACGACACACCAGGGCCATGATTCCATGTCAAGTCTATAGAAGCAGAAGAGTTCTTGTAGTATTCCTCATAAGCAAACATTAGACCAGGGGATCTTCTTAGGATTCAGGGGAAAAGGTGGAGGAAACAATAAGGGGCTTCTATAGGTGGAGGTCTTCAGAATATCTTACTGAAACAGTAGTGGTTTGCCAGAAATCAGTGTGAAAGAGACCTCTAGTTGCTACCCCATGTCCATTGTGTTCTTCTTTCTTTGGATGACCAGTAGCTGTTGAGTTGACTTACCCACAAAGATCCCTTTTGTGTCAGAGTAGACTCTTGCATAGGGTTTTCAGTGGGTGATTTTTCTCAAATAGATTGCTAAGTTTTCTTTCCAAGGCAACTGTGGGTGAATCCAAACCACCAAACTTTTAGTTAGTATCTGAGTGCCTTAAGTGTTTTTAGCTACCATTTGGGTGTGCCCTTGGCTCCTGGAGACCCATCACAGGCATGATGGGTCCATCCTCGCTATGATGTACAGAGGGGACCCTGTTGATACACAGAGTTTTCATTGACTGTTTTTTGAAAGTAGATCACCAAGCCCTTCTTTCTAGTTCCTCTTAGTCAGGAAGCTCCACAGAAACTTGTCCCACATAACAGCAACACGCAAGCCTTCATATCTGAAAAGTTCTTGGGGAAATGGGATGAAAAGTTGATGGGATTTTCCCATGAATTGTCTGAAAATTCATAACTCACTGCCATCGAGTGGATTCCAACTTACCACAACCCTGTGGGACAGAGTGGCAGAGACTGGCGTGTCTCCAAAGCGCCCATCTTTATGGGAGCACAAAGCCTCCTCTTTCTCCCCGGGAGCACCTGGTAGGGTCAAACAGCTGGCCTTGAGTTAGCAGCCCGACATTTAGCCTCTGAGGCTTCTTGGACTTTCGGAAGTCCTCTCACATTTAATTTGCCAAACTTTAAAACAACAAAACAAACATTTCCTAACTTTTCTTATGATTTAGTAGAAGTCATCTTAGAACATTTACTTCAATGGGGCTCACCGGCCTTGAGAATAAGCACTCCTTGCCCTCTTCTCCATCTCTCACAGCCTGGCCCTTTTCACGATCTGCCTGATGAATGCAGGGGCAAAGACAGGACTTTCTACTCCCTTAACTAGTTACAGTCTCAGAAACCCACAGGGACAGTGCTACCCTGCCCTCTAGGGTCCCAGGGAGTCCACAGCGACTTGAGGGCACTTAGTTTGTCTTTTGGTTGTCAAGGAAGTTTGAGTTCGAGATCCAAACTCGCTGCCCTTGAGTTGATTCTGATTCAGAGTGACCCTATAGGTCAAGATGGAACTGTCCCTGTGGGTTCCCAAGACCACAACTCTTTACATGGGAGTAGAAAGCTTCATCTTTCTCCAGAGGAGCAGCTGGTGGTTTTGAACTGCAGACCTTGGGTTTAGCAGCCCCAATGGAAAGCACTACATTGGGCAGATAGATAGAAGGGGTGTGGGCTATTGTTAATATCAGGAAACTACCATACCTGCCTTGGAATACTAGGCTGCCTTCTACTTAAAAGTTTCAAGTTGTATCCTGGAGCAAATAGGGAAGGAAAAACAAAAAGCATACTAACCATGTCCCTACAGCCAATTCCATCTTTTATGACTGCATGTTGCCTTTCCCTCCGCTGTCCTCTTTTTCTGTGATTCTTTCTGCTGCCCCCAATCTGTACTCTTCTTTCAGCTCCGAGAGGCGTTTTCCTGCTCCTTGGCACTTGGATTTATTGTCCCCGGGACCTGCATCAATCAATAAGGGTAGAGACAATTCCTTGAAGGAACTCAGAGGGCCATTGAAGCGGGGCTGTACAGCGTGGGGCTCCTCTCCACGAACACCTGCTCAGTCTAGCAGAGGGCCCGGGCATTTCTGTGATGAGTGGATTGGCCCAGATCAAAAGCAAAGCTGGGAAGCCTTCGGGCTGAGCAGTTCATGGCAAGCCCTCCTCCCTCGGACTGGGGGTTGAGGCTATTATAGCAATGCCTTGAGGGGGCAAATGCTTCCCAGGAGCTCTCTTACTTTATGCAGATGAAGCGCTGTGTCTGGGCGAAAATACCAGTGCGAATGCTTCCTTGGCTGCCTCTTCTTTTCTAAATGGCCCTGTAGCTTCCAACTCAAACCCATCAACCCCACATCGCCATTCCAAGTCTAAGGAGCTCCCCTTAAGTGTAGGAAGCCACTTTTGTCCCCCTGGGTGGACGATGGGGACTGCGGACAGATCCAGCGAGGTGCGATGGCAGGGGTGGTAAGCACAATCAGATATCTCGCAAGGATGACTCGCTGAGTAAGAACAGGACCAAGGAGAGCTCCTCTCTGCGTGAGGGAAAGGGACGTGAACTGCACAGCTTCCTGGGAATCCCTGCCCTGTGTCCCACACTCCCCAGAGGGCGCTGTTCTTTGGGTCTTTCTCACTGCCCTCTAGTCCATACCGACTTAGGGCCACACGGCAGGCAGGGTACAACTGCCCCTGTGCATTTCTTAGACTGCAGCTTGGTGTGGGAGTAGAAAGCCTCCTCTTTCTCCTGAGGGGCCGTTGGTGGCTTTGAGCTGCTGGCTCTGCAGTTAGCAACCCAAGGTGCCAGCAGGGCCCCTACTACACCCCCCAGGGTATGTGGACTACCCACTGGGGCTGCCAGGTCCTGGGTCCTGAGCACTTGGAGCTGCAGAGCAGGCCCAGCTCCTCCATCCACATGGGAGATCCCAGGAATCAGAGCCAGCGGGGAGCCTATGGGAGCCAGGGCCCCAGCCGCACAGATGCTGAATAAAAAATGGGAAGTAGTTGTTTTTCAGAGCTCTCCCTGGGAGATTCTGACACCCATCACAGTTTCAGAAGCACTAGGTCACACCACATCCTTAAGAAGAGGTCTGATTCCGGATGAGGGCGTTTAAAACGATGCATCACACTCCTGATATTAAGCCTCAGTTCGATGGAGAAAAACGATCCCCACATACTCCTCATTGGTCCCCTTTAATTTTGTCAAAGTCATCAGTTTCTCATTGGTATTCCCCTCCTTCGCTGCCCTTTCTAGCCGCTTTGAGGGGGGACCTGGGGGAACTAGGGGAACCCAGGCCCTTTGGAGCCAGCCCACCAGGGTGTTTTACTCGTAGTGTCCACAGGGTGGCAGGCCAGGCACTTGAATTCCGGCAGGCCGGGCCACCAGTGGTCCACAGCCCGCAGCCTGCAGGCCTGAGGCTGTGGCTGAAAAAGCGTGCGGGGGCCCTTGTTTCCTTTCATGACTTGGGGGTGCCTGAAAGAGGTTATGGAGGTCCCTCTGGTGCTCAGGCTGGTTAGGTGTAAAGCCAGTGATGCTTTTGTTCTTACGACAAAGGGTTAAACAAAAATTCTCAGAGCCACCTGGTGAGCTGGAGTTGGGAGAAGGGGTGGGGTGCTCATAAGTCTTTTCTTTGCGGGCTCAAGAGCATCCCTGAAGGAAGGTGTGTGTGTTGGAGTGCTGGAGAAAGGACAATACTGGGCTGATATTTTCTTGCAAACATTTAAAGAGGAAACGCAGAGTAGCATATTGTTGGGATGTCTTGGAAACCCCTACCTGACAGAGGAGGGGCCGCCATTGGTTATTTCATGGACATCTTAAAAATAACGTTTTGTGGATCCACTTTGAACCATGGCTGAGGGTCACAGCTCCCCATAGCATCTGACTCACGGAGAGGCTGGATGGCCGTTTGGACAACGTGGAAGAGGAATTTTTAAATGCTGTTGATGTGGGGTTTATTTGTGTCTCCAGTTGGGACTCTTGGCATTCAGTTCCCCAGGAAGCGTAGATATTTTGCGCTGGACTGGTGGCCCTGTGTGTTAGTCTGGGTAGACTAGAGAAAAAAATTTATAGACATGTATATAAGAAAGAGGTTGCTTTACAAGAGCAATTTATTATTGAGAAAACACCCCATCCCAGTCCAGATCAAGTCCATCAATCCAATATTAGCTCATATGTCTGATACCAATCTATAAAGTCCTCTTCAATGTCACAAAATATATGCAATGATGTTGAGTGCAGGAGGATCACAGGCCAGGGGGTTGGAAGTCTTTTGGATCCAGTGGTGTTCGTTGTGAGCATCTCAGTGCTGGCAGGGGTCTCTATGTGGCATCTCCGGCTCCAGAGGTCTGGTAGGTTCATGTGTCTTCTCCAGCTCCCAGGGCTTAGCACCACGTGTCTTGTCAGTAGAGCGTCTCTCAGGGAGTGAGCAGGGCGAAAGCAATGTCTTCTGTCTCCAAACAGGAAGTACCAGAGTTCCCAGATTCTCAGGAGAAGGCCATGTCCACCCAGAGGCCTCATTGGTTATATCTTGATTGACAGGCCAGACGCTACCCCTTCACTCGTAATCCTCTCAAATTGACACCAGATTGTGTAGCTACCACATCCTGTCAGGTACGTGCTGGACTTCTCACCACTGCAAGGTTCCAAAGCAATGTTAGTCTTAGGGAGAAAGACGTAGCTGCGTGCTCCGGTGAAGACTTAGAGCCTTAGAAAGTGTATAGGGCCACTGGGAGTCAGAATTGACTAAATGGCAGCGGGTTGGTGGTTTTGCTTGGGCTTCCAACCCATCCAGCAGCACCCTGGAGCAAAGGAGGCCACGCCGGGAAGAGTGGGACCTGGGATTCCAACTTATATCCTTTCTTCTCCTAGTTCCCCACTGGCTGCCACCAAGTCAATCCAGACCGCTGGCCATCCCAAGGACTGCAGCACAGACCACTCCCTCGGGCATTCCTGGCTGCCATGTCCAGGGAATGGGCTGCAGCATCAGCAACACCACAAGGTGTCTGCTACAGTGCCTGGCACGCAACGGGTAATGGCTGGTCTCAGGTGGCCTCCAGGGGCTTCTGGCTCCTGGTGAGCTCTGTGTGTGTCAGGATAGAACTCTGCTCCCCTGAGTTTGCAGATGCTGGATTTTGGAAGTAGATCGTAGAGTTTCTTCCAAGGAGCCACTGGGTGAACTCAGCTATCTGACCTCTCTGTTGGTAACTCAACAGTTTTTTGGGCCATTCCTGTAGGTCCCCACCTTTTGTCTGTCTTTTGTAGACTATACCTCTAATTTCCTTACCTTATGGAAGGCTGGGAGGGGCCCTGGTGTTGTAGGGGTTACATGTTGGGCTGAGATCCACAAGGTTGGCAGTTCGAAACCATCAGCAGCTCTGTAGGAGAAAGACTGGACTTTCTGTTCCTATAAATAGTTAGAGCCTTGGAAACCCCCAGGAGTCACTATGAGTTGGCATGGCCTCGATGCCAGTGAGCTTTTTGGATGGAGGGCCCAGTTGGCCTCACAGGCTGCTCGTTTCACTGTATTTAAAGGGCTCCTGGGAGGTCCCCGTTGTCTCCACTCACACGCTATTGGATAGTTTGGAGGTCTGAGGCAACTCGGGGCTCATCGGAAGACAAGGCCTAGGGATCTGCTTCTGCCACTGGGGCAGTTCCACTGTGTGACCCATTGGGTGACCATGAGTCAGAAGTGGCCTGGTGGCACAGGACAACGGCAACCGTCGCAAGAGCAACACAGAGACTGCTCTTGGGCCGGAGCCAGGTGGTAAGGTCAGGGTTCAGTCCAGTGAATCTTGCCTTCCTTTGGGGACATTTTCCCCATTTGGAGGACCCCCGGTGGCACGGTGGGTACATGGTGTGCTGCCACCCTCAAGGCCAGCAGTTGGAAACCCCCAGCAGCCCAGAGGGAGAAAAATGGGCTTTCTGCTCCCATCACGAGTTAGCGGCTCAGACACTTGCAAGGGCAGTTCTGCCCTGCCCTACAGGGTCGGGATTGAGGGGAGGGCTGTGCTTTTCTTGGCCCACGTGGAGGGAAGTCTGGCTGCAGCCAGGGCCCTGGCGTATGTTTGTTTGCCGGGCTTTGATTGTCAGCAGTGCTTGGCTCATTTCAGAGAACCAAATGCAAATCCGTCTCCAAAGTACTATTTGCTCACAAATAATAGAGCGCTCTTGTTGGGAGGACCATGAGCCTGGCGTTCTCTAATAATAGCATCTCCATGAAAGAAAATCGCCTCCCCACCATGAGCACAGCTAAGGGCAGGCAACCGACTGTTGGGACCATCTGGGTACAATAAAGTGTTGTCCCCGAAGACAAGCCTGCCCATGGGGGTTGTGGGGAGCCAGGTAGGAGGGACTTGAGAGTCCTGCTGGCAGTGAGTAGATGGAAAACACCCTTCCATCCCAGGAGGATTGAACTCACTCACAGCTGTAGAAAGCGGGCACTCAGCCTCCCACAGGAAGAGCTGAGGGAGAAGCGGGCAGGCACCTTGCAGGAGGAGAGGGAAGGCAGCAAGGGATGTCCATTGTGAGGTTCAGCTTCCTTTGAAAACTCAGGGGGGCGGCCACCCTGGTGAGCTCCTCTCTGGGACTGACTCATGGAAATGGCCTCACTTTCTCTGCACCCCACTCAGAGTGGAGAATCAGAGTCACGGGAGACTCTGCTGGTGGAGGAGTCTTGGGGGAAATCGACTTAGAGCGAGGCCAGAGGTCCTGGTCTGGCGAAGGGGCGAGCGGGGCACGGGGTCGGGTGCTTCTCACCTATCCTTAAATATGTAACTCTTTCTCTCCCTATTGCATTAAAAATGAATGACTTTTATTCTGAAAGTGGTCAAACGTCACAGAAGTAGAGGAAAGAGTAAACCTTTTCCTTTCATAGCTGTGGGCATACTAGAATTGGTTGGGGAACCTTCACAATGGCTACAGTCCGGCCCCACCACAGACAATGGAATCACCATCTTGGAGGGGGCCACATGCATTGGTGTTGGTGAAGGTCTCTGGGTGGACCTACTGGATCGATGAGTCTGATAACTTCCCCCACCTACCACCCGGTGTTCGCAAATACCAGCACTCAGCCGACCCCTGGGGTCTTGTTGCTGTGTCCTTTGCCCCCAATTTTTCCACTGCAATACCAGCAGTATTTTAGAACAAATTTCATATTTCATGGTGGGATTTTTTTATACCAGAAATACTTCAGTATAAAATAAGAACCTAAAGAAGAAAGTCTAATAATATTGTTACTCCCATAGAAATGAATAGCAATTCTTTATCTTTATTATCACCTAATGGTCTACTTTTGCTGTTCAGTTTAGCTTTGGAGATTTTTTTCCTTTAGCTCGTTAGCTGACTTTGAACTTCTGGCCGTGGATACTAATGATTTGCCCTCTATTTTAAAGGCAGTGGGGTTGATGAGGAAGAGCTTACCGTCGGCCCACCCCTGGTACTTTTGTCTCAAATCAAGTCTAGCTTCCAGTGCCCTTCAGGGACAGCCTGGCCCTTCTGTGTTGTTGAGAAGACAGTCACAGGGGCAGAAGGTGCTCATTTATTATGAGTTAATTTGTCTGCGGTGCAGTAGTTATGAGTTGGGCTTCACTCCGCATGGTCGGCAGTTCGAAACCACCAGCAGCTCTGACGGAGAAAGACTGGGCTTTCTATTCCTGAAACACTTACAGCGTCAGAAACCCACAGGGGGATCGCTATGCTTCAGCTTGGACTTGATGGCAGTGAGTTTGTTTTTTGTGTGTCTTTTTATTATAACTGATTGCCACTGGCATCGAGTATAGGCTGACACAACAACCTTCTAGGACAGGGTAGAACTGGCCCTGTGCTTTTCTGAGACTGTAACTTGTTACAGGAGTAGAGAGTCCCATCTCTCCCAGGGACCAGTGGGTGGTATCTACCTGCTGACCTTATGGTGAGCCGAGCAGGCCCACTCCCATCCAGGTTCCTTAGAACGGGCTGGGAGCCTGGAAACCAGCGGTTCTCATGCCGCAACCCTTTCATACAGTTCCTCAGGTGGTGGTGACCCCCCCAGCCATAACATTATCCTTGTTGCTACTTCATAACTGTTGTTTTGCTACTGTTAAGAATCGTCATGTAAATATCTGATAGGCAGGATGTATTTTCATGGTTACAAATTGAATATAATTAAAGCCGAGTGATGAATCACAAAAGCAACATATAATTATATATTGTGAAATATTTATTTCTAATGACAAATAAATGAAAATTTGTCTGGAAGCATGGTGTGGCATGGGTAACAGTCTTCACGCCGGGTACTCGTATGTGGGCGTGGGCGTATCTGCATGTGGGCGGACCCACCTGGAAATGGAGGAGCGGTGTCTCAGTTCCTAAGACCATCAGAAATATGTGTTTTCCATGGTCTTAGGGGACCCCTGTGGAAGGGGTCCAGAACCGCTGCTTTAAAATCTCCACAGCGGAGGCCCCACCCAGCCCGTTGAAATCACCATTGCTGAGGGCGGGGCATGGGGCTTCTGTTTGTGAAAGCCCCTGGGTGGATCCACCGAACTGATGAGTCTGATAGCGCCACCAGCCCACCACGTGGTGCATGAAAACCTGGCAGACCTCGAGGATCTGGGTGCAGTTTCCTGTGCCCCCTGTTTTCCCATGACTGGCATTTGTTGCTTGGGTGTCTCCTGTATTTCCCACCTTCGGGCAGCTTGTCATAGTGCTGAGCCTTGGCATTGCTGTGATGCTGAAAGATGCCACCAGGGAAGCACCCAGCAGCAGGGTCACCCAGGGTGAGCAGGTTTCAGTAGACCTTCCAGCCTAAGATAGACGGGGAGGAGACCCTGAGCAATCAGCCAACGAAAACCATATGGATCACAATAGAAAAGTGTGCATTCAAAGACTATAGAAGGTGGGCCTTCTAGGGTTGGAAGGCCTTCAGAATCCACAGGCCTGCACCATGGACTTGAGGATAGCAACCACTGTGAAGATGGTCCTGGGCTGGGCAAGGTTGCATTCTGTTGTACACTGGGATCAGCAGGAGTCAGGGCTGACTTGATGGCAGCTAGCAAGCCCGGCCTGCGTCAGGGGCTAAGTGTCCTGGCCACTCTTATAAGTACACAGCATTTAGTGGCGTGGTGAAAAGGTGTTTCTGTTATCGCCACAGTAGAACATCCTGTGCTGGTGTGTTGGGTGCCTGTGTGCCGTGCTCCTTACAACTTGCCTTTTGCACACAACTCGCCCATCGTGTCTCTTGACTTGAGAATCTGTGAGCATTTGCTTTTCCTTTTTAGTAATTTCCACTAGCGTCTGGGCTTCCCCAATGAGATGAAAAGGCCGGGCAGAGTTAAGTCTTAGTAGGAGGGAGCCAGGGCAGCCTGGAGAGTTGAAATGCAAACCCACCGTCCACGCTTCATTTCAGCCCAGAGGTTGAGGTTCCGCCACCTCTTTCTGTCGAATCATTTCAGAAGAGCTGCACACACGCAGCAGGGATTGATTGGTTTGAAGTTGACCTTCTTCTACTTCCGTTGCCCAGCTTCTAAGGGAAACACTTAGAAACAGAACAGTGAAATGTAATGGGACTGAATGGCCCACACATGATTTAAAAAAATTTTTTTTTGGCTTATCTCACTGACTCATTGTGGAAAGTTTGAAAACCATAGAACAAAAGTAGACAGAATTCAAAGTCACCCATCTCTCACCACTCAGAAATAACTCCTATTATGTTCCACTGATAAGGGAGCCATTTGGTACATTTCCTGCTAGTCTTTTTCTACACCTTAACTGTAGCCTGAGGAGCCTCGGTGGCTCCGTGGTTAAGTGTTCAGCTGCTAACCAAAAGGTCAGCAGTATGAAGTCACCAGCATGAGAGAGAGAGAGAGAGAGAGAGAGAGAGAGAGAGAGAGAGAGAGAGAGAGAGAGAGAGAGAGAGAGAGAGAGAGATCGGCTGCTTCTAAAAAGATGCTAGCCAGGGAAACCCACTGAGGCAGTTCTTACAGGGCTTTGGAGGTTGACATAGAGTAGTACGTGGCACCGTCAGTTTATTTGTTGGTTTCATCTTTGGAAATAGACTATGTATTCTGTACTTTGATTCAAGTTATTACAGATTTCACTGACTAGCTGCACAAGCCCTCTTGAGAGCACTGCAAAGCAAGGGTGGTACTTTGAGGACTCAAGCGTGCCCGGCCCAAGCCCTGGTATTCGCCACGGCCTCCTGGGTGAATGAAAGTTGGATATTGAACAATAAAGAAGACTGAAGAAGAATAGATGCATTTGAATGATAGTGCTTGGGGAGAATAGTGCTAAAAGGACAACCCAATTTGTATTGGAAGAAATACGGCCGAGTGCTCCTTAGAGGCGAGGCAAGGATGGCAAGCTTGGTTCATGTCCTTTCGACGTGTTTTCAGAAGAGACCAGTTCCTGCAGAAGGACATCATGCTGGTAAAACAGAGGCACAGTGAAAGAGAGGAAGGCTCCCCATGAGATGGAGTGATCCGGTGCTATGTTAGATCTCTCTGGGGAGAGACAGAGCTCGGTCCTTGGCTCCGCGTGAGAAAGAATTCACGCCGAAGCCTGGTTTGTGATCCAAGTGAGTTTTATGAGAGTCAGAAGAAGTTTCAGGTTTACACAGGCACCCGCAGGGCTCCTCACGAACGTGCAGTCTCCCTGGAAGCTCCTCAGAAAGTCAGCAGTCGGCTCCTGCCTTTTCAATTATTCTGCGGGGAGGCGTGGGGGATGACCCTGGTCAATCCCATTGGCTGAATTGAGTTCACCTGGCCTATGTGGGCCAATCCAGGTGCAGCGCCCACCCACGTGTACCTCCTCTTCCTGGACATAAACCTGACCCTCTGAGCAGGCACAGCGTACCACTCCTTCATGGGCCGGTAGCTCGGACCTCTGGGCATGTGCAATGGATGCCCCAGTTCCTAAGCTGGACTACCTAACAGCTACAGTGGTGAGCTCAGCAGAGGATCGACTGGGAGGATGACCCCGGACGGTGCAGTGTTTCATTCCGCTGTGCACAGGGTCATTGTGGGTTGGGACTGATTTGATGGCACCTAACAAGAGGACAGCAAGGTGTTTGTTCTGATACAAGCAATTTAAAACCCCTTTCTCCTTGGCTTCTCATGATGACTTTGCAAAGGATTTTGGCATAATATCATTCTAATTTTATATATTATAAAAATCTAGGTCCAGAAAAGATTTTTGTATCCCTCAAAAAAGAAAATAAAGAAATAAAACCACTAAACCACTGCCATTGAGTCAATTCTGACTCACAGTGACTCTATGCGGCAGGTAGAACTGCTCTTGTGGGTTTCAGAGATTGTAACTCGTTTCAGGAGTAGAAAGCCTCTTCTTTCTCCCAGTTTGTCCCTCGAGACTCCTTGCTTGAAATCCAGAGATCTTGTCCCTTGCCCTGCACCCACTGGGTCTACCAGGTAGGCCATCATGGCGGAGATCACTGGGATTAATAGGGTTACTTTGCATCGTGGGACCTATGTCTATTCCCCACCTCCAGACGGTCTAAATCAGAAGGTAAACAGCGCAGACCTGCTGGGCTGTGCGTCCTGTCATGGATGCGATGGGAGTGGTGGCGCAGAAGATGCAGTGCTTTCATTGATGGCCGTGGTTCTCCACCTTCCTCATGCTGAGACCCTCATGTGGTGACCCCCAACCTTAAAATAATTTCCGTTGCTACTTCATAGCTGTAATTTTGCTACTGCAGTGAACTGGGCAACTCTTGTGAAAGGGTCGTTCGACACCCAAAGGGTTTGCAACCCACAGGCTGAGAACCACTGCTTTATGGGCTGGTTAACCTGGGTAGGAGTCCCTTGGTGGGGCAAATAGTTAACATGCTTGGCTGCTAACTGAAAAGTGGAGAGTTCGAACCCTCCAAAGGAGCTTCTGCCCAAAGGTCAGGTGATGTCCTTACAAATATCTGGCCAAGTTGAAGTTTAATTATGCACTGACACGTGGGCATGGGTTAGAATGGGCTCAATAGCAACTGGTCTTGGTACCCTGGGTGAGGAACTGGACTGGGTAGCTTTGACTCTACTGTGCATTATGGCCGTTGATTTATTCAGCAGCCACACCTTCAACTCTTGTTACTCCGTGTGCCCTTCTCAGGGAAGCTGTGCCCTCAGCCCCTCTGTTACCTCAGGTGCCTCCCTGTGTGGAGAGCATCCCTGAGCTTCAGCCTCACTTTAAGAGCCCAGGGGTGCCTGATACAAGAGGCTCCAGGCCACAGTGGATTGTGAGCTGGTGTAAAAGAAGCCAGTCGGGGCAGATTTCCCTTCTTCCCCGCAGGAATATGAAATATGGAAAGAATTAGCCAGTGACCTACTGAAGCTAAGTCAGGAGCCGCTTGTAAGGGGGAATTATAAGGAAACAGTAAACATGAATAGGGTGGAAGAGGCAGGGAAAAGCCATGGCAGAGAGAAGAGAATTGGTAGGATTTCCAGAGAGGTACAGAGGTGTCAGAGAAGATATATATGTAGAGAGAGCATACCTCAAGGGAGTGTCCAGCCCCCCCGGCTTGCTGCATCTGTGGTTTCCAGGTTCATGCCCAGGCCTTGAGCATCCTGACAGTAACTTGGATCACCCCAACTCTGCTCTGGAGGTAATTTGCTTCATTCCCTTGTCCTTCCAACCAAATAAAGTCGACTCTCTTAACTGGTCACCATTTCATAGCCAGAAGGGGCTTTGGGAATGACTCCGATTGAGCTCCTGATTCTATAGGCTGCCAGAGTTGACTGGTCTCCCAAATTTAGTCCAGATTCCAGGCTGTTTCCATGCGTCCTGGATTTCCTTTTGGATCTCATCCTTGGCTCCCAGCCACGTTAAGCTTCAAGGAAGGGCTTGTGCTTTCTTCACACCTTTATGTCCGTTTCCTTTTGCTTTGTACAGGGGTAACCAGTGGGTAGGTGCTAGTAATCCCAACTACAATGGAACCGGAGGGTATTTTAGGTCCAAGACAACGACGGAGGTGGTGATGGGTGTGAACTCCCCTGTTTGTGTGCTGTGTTTGAGACAAGGCCCTTAGACTCCTGTGCAGTCCCTCATCATCGAGGTTGGAGGCGATTTTTCATGCTAGGAATTGCGCACTCAAATCTGAACAGAGTATAGTTTTTGCTGTGCCAAACAGCCCAGGGCCTGTTGCCAGTGGTTGTGGAGCCAAAGGAAAGCAGACTCAGAGAAACCTACACATCTGCCTGGATGCATGTCTGCTGCTCAGAGAAACGCATGCTGGGCATTGCCGTTGTTGGACGGATGGAAACCCTCCACCATCTTTTCCAACAGATTTCAAACAGATTTTGCTTTGTGTGGAGTAGCAAAGAGGGAGGAAGTTCTCAGGTATTTTAAATGGATGTCACATAGTCTACATTTTCTTATTAAATGATGTTCTGTTGAGCGCTAACTCAACATTATGAGGCAATAATGGCTCAACAGTAGAAGTCTCACCTCCCAGGTGGGAAGCCTTCGCTCAATTGCTGATCGATGCAGCTCATGTGCAGGCACCTCCTGCCTGTCCTTGGTGGCTTGCTCATTTTTATGATGCTGAACAAGTTCAGGAGTGATCCCAGTCCAAGAAGACAAGGGAAAAAAGGCCTGATGATATACTTGCTAAAATCGAGCAATGGACACTCACAATGGAACTCCGATCCAACACTGACCATGAGGATTGCGCAGGATGCAGCAGTGTTTGGTTCTGTTGCGCAAGATGGGCTCACCATGGGTTGGAGGGGATTCAGTGGCAGTTAAAAACATTGTTTTAGTTGCTGGGGATACAGCATTGGACTAAACCCACCCAGATCTCCCCCTCCTGCCCATATTGAGGTGGGAAGTTGGTTAAAGAGGATACGGCTGAGGAAACAAGGACAGCAACAAGGACTTTGGAGTCTAATGACCTCATGATTATCTGTGAAGGATAAACTTTGGGGTCCTTTTTCAAAACGGAGGAAGACGTTCTTGTTATCCCACAGCGACAATGGCTGGGGCCAGCTTGGCGGTAAGGTTGACTTCGGTCAGCAGGAGCCTGACCTATTGGGTCATTTCTTCAGTGGAACTAGCACCAAGTCCGGGCCACATGAAAGTTGACTAGTGATCTGAACACTTGGCCTCAATGATGGAGTAAGAGGCAACTTCAAATCTTTTTATACGTATGAAGCCTCTTAGGTATGAAAGGATTTCAAAAAGTGTGTGGAAAAAGGGAATTAGAACATAAAGGACCTTTCTATGCACGTATGGAAGTCCCCTCATGGACACACAGGCTCCTCGGTGCCACTTAGGGGCTGGGCACGGGGCTGCCAACTGCAATCCTGTAATATGAGCCCGCCAGCTGCCCTGCAAGAGGTACCTGCGTTCTGTTTCCATAAAGATGTGTAGCCTCAAAAACCCTGGATAGGGTTTCTATGAGTCAGCATCCTTTGTGCAGTAGTGGGTTTTAATTGTCTTTTTTGGGGTGTGTGTGTACATGCACACACACACACACACACACACACACACATCCAAACCCAAAACCACATTCACTACCTTCAAGTCAATGCTGATTCATAGGACCCTACAGGACAGGGTAGAACTGCCCTTGTGGGTTTCTGAGACTGAAATTCTTTTTTCAGGACAAGAAAGCTCCATCGTTCTCCCAAATATTCACACAGTGACTGCAAAAAGGTCCTAGGGAAGAATCCAATTATCATTTAATCCCATGTTCCCCAGGTGCCTTTCCAGGGCCCCTTGCATATATATGTTTAGCATTGCTTGCTGGAAATGAATGAATGACTTCCATAGAAGCACCCCCACCCCCACCATCCCCATTCCTTTGAGAGTATGCCGGCCACTTGTCTTTCCCCTTGAATCACCTCTCTTTTCCCTAATGGGATTGGGCTACATGTGACTCCTGCTGTTTCCCATGCTTTGTTGCCATGTGGTTCACTGGTTCCTCTGCTCAATGATGCTTTTGTGCTTTTCCTGTGTCTGCCGTGCGGGGTGTGAATCAGCTGCCTCTGGGGCTCCTCACTGTGGGAGCTTCAGTATGGTTTGTGAAATAAGACGCAGGTGCTGCAGTCGTTGGTCAAGTACCTTTGGAGCTGGTCTCATGGTCCTCTGGGGGCATTAACTCAACCTAGGCCTGGTCTGTGATGGGTGGGTGTGGACATCTGTCAGATCAGGTGAACTCTCCATCTGCCACATTTGATAGTAAAGGGTGTGTGCTCGGTCATGGCAGTGTTTTGCAAGGGCAACCAGTTGAGGAACAGAGAATTTAAAGAAGTCAGGAGAAGCAGTCTGAAAAAAACTCAAGACTCTCTCACTGCCCTGAGTCAATGCTGACTCGTAGTGACCCTGTACAGGGTTTCTCAGACTGCCATTTTCACAGGGGCAGACAGCTTCCTCTTTGCTCCGTGCAGTGCCTGGTGGGTGTGAAACTCTGCCCCGTGGTTCATGGCGCAGTGCTTTACCCACTGTGCTACCAGGGAGCTTTAATATGAGAAAGAGAAGGCTTTGATTGTGTGCTCATTCGGGGATTTTAATTTTTTGCTCTATTTCTCACTGCCTTAAAAAATAATCCTTGTAGGAATTTCTCTCTATGGCTATTGATTGATTTCTTTTGGCCGTTTCTGCAATCATCAAGCATTTTCTGAACATCTATCAGGTACCAGAGGCTGGGGATGTAAAGATGAGAAAGAGGTGTCCCCCTCTTTCAAGAAGCCAGTGTTAGCCCAGGTCCTCTGAGAAGCAGACACGGAGATGGGATGAAACGTGCAAGGATTTTTATTGGGAGGAATACCTGTGTGATGGGAAATAGAAGGGGAACTGACAGGCTGGGAGAGCTGTCAGCCAGGGCTAAAGGTTTGACTCCGCGTGGAAGAGGGAGGGAGAGAAGGGTGGCTGGAAGTTTCTGGACCCCCTGCAGTCTGGGGAAGGTCCAGCAGAGTCTTCAGGCCATCTTGAACCACACCCAGGTAGGCGACGGAGGAATTCTCTATCTTCCAGGAATGGTTCTGCTTTCATATCCCTCAGCGCCCAGCCATTGTGGGAAGTACCACGGGAGGCCAGGACTTGACCTAATCAATGTGATGGACTTCAAAGTCCAGCCGCTAGTCCCTCCCATCCATTACACTCCCTGGATCAGGCGGTCTGTAGAGCCCTAAGAAATGCTAAATGTGGCGAGAAAATACATGTGGTAGTGTGCTGTAATAAACACGGCCACCTGTCTGTTGATTGGTTGTATTTTTATCACTGTAAGGTTAGAAGCTATGAGCCCGATAATCCCCACACCAGCAGGGTCACCCGTGGTGGACAAGTTTCCCAGTAACTTGTGGACTAAGACAGACGAGGAAGAAAGAGCTGATGATCTAGTTTGGAAAATTTTGGATCACAGCAGAATGTTGTCTTGCTTGGTTGGACATAGTAGGAGAGAACAATCACTGGAGAAGAACATCTTTCTTGTACAATTAAGAGCAAATGAGATGGGCTGGCTCACTGGCAACAGGGACAGACTTGAATGTGCAGGGTGATCGTCAGGATAATGGGGAGGCACTTGCTTCATTCCATTGTACATAAAGTCACTCTATCTATCTGTCATCTATTTATGATAAGCCAAGGCTAAGATGTGGATAACGTACAAAGGACATTTTCAGTCTTCTTAGAAAGACCAAAGGTGACTTTAAAGCCAAATAACTTGGCTTGAGTCTTAAGAGCAATTACAAGCTTTCGGGGAAACAAAGGAGGAAGTTAATTCCTTGCAATTAATTTATCTCTCTTGCTGTGTATTTCATACACACACACACACACACACACACACATACACACCTGATATATTCTGTTGTACCTATGGGCTATGTCTCTATTCTGTGTACTGTATTTCTGTAGGTCAGGGGTGGTAGAAATGGCGAATGTGCTCAGCTGCTAATTGAAATTTGAATTTGGAACCTTTGAAGAGAGATCTGTCAATCTACTTCTGAAACAGCAGCCATAAAAGCCCACGGAGCAGTTTTGCCTGAGACGCATGGGGTCACCAGGAGTTGGAATTAACTTGAAAATAACTGTCTATTTGGCTCTACCACTGGCCTGTCGCTGTGTCATACTGTGGTGGCTCGCATGTCACTGTGATGCTGGAAGAGATGTCACTGGTATTTCAAAGACCAAGAGGGGTGCTATGTTAGTCTGGGTTGACTAGAAAAACAAATCCAGGGAGACGCATGTGTATACGAAAGAGCTTTATATAAAGAGTAATTGTATATGAAGAAACATTCCAGCCCCGTCCAGATCAGGCCCATAAGTCCTATATTAGTCCATATGTCCAGTACTACTCCACAAATTCCTCTTCAGATTCACACAACACATGCAACGACACTGAATGCAGGACGATCACAGGCCTGTGGGTGGAAAGTCTTGTAGATGCAGTGGTGGTGGAAGCAGCTTAGTGCTGGTGTGGGTCAGCATGTAGCTACTCTAGCTGCAGGACTCTGACTCCATCAGTGTAGCTCCATGTGACTATCAACAGGAATGTCTCCCAGAGAGTCTGGGTCTAGTCTCCAGTGAGCTATTTATCTCCATAGCGCCTCCAAATGAGGTCATCAAGTTGTGACCTGATTGACTGGCTAGACTCCACCCCTTCACCCTTAAGAGTCTCAAGTTGTCACCAGATTATGTAACTACCAGGTTCCAACACACTAAGAACAGACTGCGAAGAAGGAATAGGCTATCCTATTCTGAGAAATTTACCAATGAACACAGGAATAGCCGCAGAATATTCTCAGATGTAGTTCTAGGAGTTGACTCCCTCAGATTGGCAGGCACTGCAAATATGACTGAGTAATACAGCTTCCTTCTCAAACTGGAACTGACCATAATGACATGGATGGAGTAATGTTTGAGACTTTCATTTGCTGATGGGGCAAGATTGAAAATGAGAAGAAACAACTACAAACATCTATTACAAATCAGAATGTGAACGTTTGACGTATGGCTCCAGGAAAACTGGAAGTAGTAAAAAATGAAGTACTAGTACTGATCATTTTGAATCAATCATATGACAAATTCAAAAGATGTATCTTTTTTTTTAATGGTAGCATGCTCACCTCAGCCCCACTTAGTGGTCCACGTGGAGGGAGGGAGAGAGATATTTAATGCTAGCCCATGTTTTTTATATTCTCTGGGGACATGCAAGCCCCCTAATTACAGGTGAGGACATACGTCACAGGAAGGTGCTGTGCTACAGGTAATACAGTAATGAGAGGAGTTGATCTAGGGGCATACACGCAATAGGAAGAGGAGGGATTGGGGTATCCATGTAACAAGATGGGCGGATCCTAGGTAGAGGATGGCAGCCTAACCTTGGATGTCACAGAGCTGGTTTGGCAAGAGACCATTATCGGTGGGGTGTGGACTTCACCTACAGGAACCAAACTAATGGTTGCAGGCCTCCACCCCTGTGGTGTGGGGAGACAGCAGTCTGGCAGGGACTGCCTTCAGGGAAGATGCCTGTGAGCATCTGGTCTCCCCCCACAGCTATGGTTCTGTTGAGATTCTTGACGTCCTTTGGAGATAGTCTAGGGAGGGATTGTTTTTCCAATAATTTGTCCATGTTCTCCAAGTTGTTGAATTCATTGGAGTACAATCTTTCGTAGTACTGTGTAATTATCCGCTATTGATTTTTGTTATCTTCTCTCTAAGCGCCTGTATTTTCCTTTGGTGTATGGCCTTTATCTCCTCCATCATTTCATCCTTTTTCTGTATTGTTTCCCTCATATCCTGTGTGACTCCAAGCAGCTTTCTGAACATTTCTTTCTGTGGCAGAGCAATGTCTGCTTCTTCTATGCGTGCCGTTATGTTCAGGACATCTTCTGGTGGTACATTTTGTTTCTCTGCTTTTTTCGTTGAAGTCTTTGGGGCTGATGGCTCTTTGCCTTGTCTTGTTTTAGATTAGCCAGGTGCCATTTTCCAGGGAGACAAAGAACACTGGCTCTCTCAGGGAGACTTGTACAAATGCTTCTTCTAACTGCCTACAGCTAATTTCACTATGGAATTAACCTACCACTTTATCCTCCTGTGGCTTCCTCCTCAGGGGAGTACCCCAGGAGGCTGGTGGGTCACCTGCTTTGGTCTAGAACAGTGCAAATGGTGGGCGGAATTGCCTTGATCAGGTAGATTGGTCAGAGGTTCCTGCTGCAGCTGGGGATGTTGGCGAGTGTTGGCTGAACTGCCTCAGTCACTTCGGATGCGAAGCGCAGGGAGCAATCCTCCAGTAAGGACACCAGGCGGGGTTTACAGTCCACGTGCTTCCCTGACCCTTGTAGAGGAGGCGTCACTGACCCAAAAGATGTATCTTGAAGTACAATGCTGTCTGTGATAAATTAATATGTACACAAGGGGTACCCCTCCCCCCAAATGGAAGAAAGCTCTGTTGGGACACATCCCCATCCCCACCCCCAACTAGAGAGCATTGAGCTAGTGCACCCAGTGGCTTCACCTGGGAAGGTTCTCTCTGGTCACAGTGAATTTCTTCATAAGAGCAGTTTCACTCAAACCTCATTTTTTGGTGTGATGGCCAATTTCAGAAAACAGCATGTGGCTGTGCAATTTTTTTTCCTGCTTGGAAAAAATGCCCCCAAAACTGTTGTGATGTTGAGCACAGCTTACAAGGACAATGATAAGGGAAACACTCAAGTGTATGAGTGGTTTTCTCATTTCCAAAAAGGTGAACTGTCCTTTGATTATAAACCTCATTCTGGACATCCGTCAACTTTCCAAATGGTCGAAAATGTCAAATCGTAGTGCCTTTGGAGTTTATTCCACCAGGCCAGGCTGTTAATCCAGCTTTCTATTTAGAGGTTCTGAAAAGATTGCATAACAGCATGCAACAAAAACAGCCTGGTTTGAGCAAGAGAGGGAGCTGGTTTTGCCACCACGACAATGCACCTGTTCATGCAGCCATCTCAGTGCACCAGGTTTTGGCAAAAAAAAACAACCCAGCATGCCTCTCTTGCCCCACATACCTTATTCACCTGACCTGGCTTCATGTGACTTCTTTTTGTTTCTGGGAATGAAGAGAGACATGAAAGGACAGCGATTTGAGAACTTAGAAGAGTTGAAGAAAAACATGAGGGAGGTGCTGTCAGCCATCCGAACAGATGGGTTTGAAAAACATTTCCAAGAATGGACTCACAGATTTGACAAATGTATTAAGTGTAATGGAGAGCACTTAGAAGGGGATAAGGTTGTTTTGGGAAAAAAAATTAAATACATAGATTTGAGGGAAAAATCCATTTTTGAGGGGATGCCCCCTTGTACATATGCTAGTAAATCCAGTTAATACAATTATTATTCAAATTTATGCACCAACCACTAAGCCTAGTGACGGAGAATTTGAAAAATTCTACTGAGTCCTTCAGCCTGAAATTGATCAAACATGCAACCAAGAACCATCGATTATGATCGGCAATTTTAATGTAAACTTGGAAGCAAGGAGGAAGGAACTGTAGCTGGAAAACATGGCCATGCTAAAGAAGCAAAGCTGGAGATGACATGATGGAATTTTGCAAGACCAACCACTACTTTCTAGCCAATATGTTTTTCCAACACCATGAACAGGACTATACACAAGGATCATAGCTTTCAATATGGATGATAGCTAAGTGTAAAGAAAAATTTTCCACAACAGGTAATATTATGATAACCAGAGAAAAGATCGAATTTGTCAAGGACTTTGTTTGGATTTGATCTACAATCACTGCTCGTGGAAGCAGTGCTCGAGAGATCAAAAGACGCGTTCCATTGAGTCAAGCTGCGACACAGGACCGCTTTAAAACACCGGAGAGCAAGCACATCACAGTGAGGACTAAGGAACATCCAGCCAAGCTGTGGTATTTTCATTCGCCTCATCTGCACGGGAGGGTTTGACCTTGCATAATGAGACAGAAGAAATGATGCAATTGCATTCTGGTTTTGGGGAAGGCTGGTGAAAGCCACACAGACTGTCAGAAGTCCAACAGATCTGTCTTGGAGGAAGCACAGCAGAACGCTCCTTAGAAGTGAGGGTAACAAGGCTGTGTCTCATCCACTGTACACATGAGTTACCCGGAGAGACCAGTCCCTGGAAAAGGACATCATGCTGGTTAGGACTGTGTAAAAGAAGAAGGTCCTTGACAATATGAATTGATGCAGTGGATCCAACAATCTGCTTCAACAGAGTGTAGAGCAGGCCACAGTGGTGCTTTGTTCTGTGGTATATGGGGTGCTCCAGGTCAAAATCCACTCCAGGGCTCCTAACGACGTTATCATCCTCTGTCTCGTCAGCTATCTGCTCTTGGCTGGTTCAAACACATATCAACAATCACTCATGTACTTGCTTTAGCCTAGAAGGAGATTCCTCAAGTCCAAGGAGTGACTTCCGTGGTGGGAATTTTCTATGGCAAGCTGATGGGTGGTCTTGTGAGACATACTGTGGGAGCAAGTGCCTCCTTCAAATGCGCGTCGGTCTGACCGCCTTCTCACAGCATTTCAGTTGAGGCTGAGTCCTGGGCTTCTCACCCCTGGAGAGATTAGTGAGTCACCTGAGTCATCACTTGGGACTCCTTTCACCTGAGCATAGTCGAGGGCATCTACATGCCTGGACACCTGGTCTGCTTGGCTATTTGCACAGTCAATTGTGAACATACCCCTTCTTCATCTGCATCTTCTTTTCAGTTCACGTTATCTAGATGTAATAATGAAGATTTCATGGGACTGCTTTGAGGAGTGAAAACCAGGAGGTCTTATAAATTAAAAATGTTACAGTACATTAATGTACATGATTCTCATTTCTTTCTCAGGATTTTACCAACCCAACCCAACCCAACCCAACCCAACCCAACCCAACCCAACCAAACCAAACCAAACTCACTGCCATTGGGTCAATTCTGACTTATAAGCACCCAGACTGGGAATACTAAGCATTCCGTGCCCCCTTGGTGGTGTAGTGCATTGTGTGTTGGGCAACTAATTCCAAGGTCAGCAATTTAAGACCACCAGCCACTCAGCAGGAGAAAGATGAGGCTTTCTACTCCCATACAAAATTATAGTCCCAGAAACACAAAGGGGCAGCTTGTCCCTGTTCTTAAAGGGTCACTGCGAATCAGAAGTGACTCAATGGAGGTGAGTTTTGGGGGTTTGCTTTGGTCTTTCTTTTTGCACTCAAAATTTCACCTACGAAGTTTTATTTTGTTGTATTATTCAATCTTCTCTTGCCTTTACTTGAGCTGCTCAAGTTCAGGTCTCTCTCACCTCTTGCTTGGGTGGTTACAGTTGGTTCGTAATTGGTTTCCCTAACTCTACAACATGGCAAGCTGCTGGGTTGGCCACTCCAGTTAGTCCTTCACAGCTAGGGTTGTCCCCCTCCCCCCTCACTATAATTAGGTTTATGCCTCTGCCCTCATAATCTTATCAGGGGTTCCCACTGGCCATAGATGAGTGTTCAAATACAGGGCGGGCCTGTCAATGTCCTCCATCCAGCCCCCACACATCACTCCCTCAGTGTCGCCTTCCTTGCTCTGGTGCATGCGTATTCTTTCACATCATGCCTTGCCTCATGTGGATTCTTCCACCTGTCAATCGCTCTGCTGCCCCGTCTCTCTCTTGATAGCTCACGTGTCCTTTCATGCGCAGGAAGTGGAAACCATCCTTGTGAAATTTTCTCTGCTCTCTGTGTAGAGTGAGCTCCTCTTCTGTGTGGTGCTCCCCCTTGTGTCCCGGAGGAGAGGTGGAGTTTCTGTTCTCCCCCTGCTTCCAGCCCGCCCACTGTGGATGAGAGCAGGTGCCCTTTCTTATTTGTCCTGTAATCTCGTGATGAGCATAACTTTGTGCACATCTGAGGACCTCAATAAGGGCTTACTGGGCTAACAACTATCATCAGCCTGCTGGGTTTCTCCCCTGGAGGTCCCATCATCCACGATAAGCTCAGTGTGTCCCAAAGTCAGCCCTCACTTCTCCCCACCTTCCACAATTGGTCTGTTGGTGGCTGTGCTATTGAGTGCTACTCGCCTGGGGTCCAAAGACTCAGTTATCCTTGATTTGACTCCTTTGTCCGATGACAAAAACAAACAATAAAACCCCACAATACCCAGTTGCTGTAGAGTTGACTCTGACCCTGAGGCTCCCAAGGGTTGTCAAGATTGTGACCTTGT
This sequence comes from Tenrec ecaudatus, assembly GCF_050624435.1. Taxonomy (NCBI): domain Eukaryota; kingdom Metazoa; phylum Chordata; class Mammalia; order Afrosoricida; family Tenrecidae; genus Tenrec; species Tenrec ecaudatus. The sequence goes on along the minus strand of NC_134542.1, from coordinate 114,903,975 downwards.
GGATGGAGGTCACCAGACTTCCTTCTGAGGATACCTCCAGGAGGGTCCCATCCTTTTGCTTCGTAGGCCAGTGATGGGTTGTGCCAGCCAGTGTCTCCTTTCTGCTATGAGACCTACCCATCTTTTGCAATCCGTGATGAAACCGTCAAAACATCTCATAACATGCATGGATTTGGCAGACATTGTGCTCAGCAAAGTTTGTCAATTTCACAAAGACAGATATTGTATGAAACTGATATCTGGAAATGGAAAATCACCGTGAGGCAGAATAGACTCAATGATAGTGCATTTGATGTTAATGTGGTACGGATCTCAGAATCTCTGATTTCTGGCCATTGAGAGGGAACTGCTGGGCCATACGGCCATCTATTTCTGTGCGTCCTGAATCACCAGTACTCGGTGTCCTGTAAGAAGCGTTCCTGCCAGCACTGCCACCGGCACTGGATCAGGGTTCTTTCCCATCCCCCTCAAGCCTCCATCCTCTGGAAGGGTTTCTTTTGGCATTAAGAACAATGATTATCTTTAGGTTTATTTTGGTATCTGGGCCCTAAACATCTATTTGAGCATCTTTTGTAATGGATATAAGGGAGTTAGGAATCCTGCGGTTAAATACTTTGAATGAAACAGGCCCCAGTCAGTCTTTATGGGCAAGATTGAAAGTGGACCCAGGCTGGCTTTCCCTCAAGTAAGCCCTGGGGTGCAGGTCAATTTCAGTGCTGTCCCTCTTTCTGGGTGTGGTCACTACAGTCTTCTGTCCAGTCAACTGTGCCCCTTAATTTTTGGGACACTCTTATCAAATAAAAAAAAATTCTGCTTCTGGTAGGGAGAGGCTTTATTCTGAAAGATTGCAAGGTAAGGGTGTGGGCAGAGGGAGTGGGTGACTCCAACCCGAGGGAGGAGCATTGCAGAGTGTTCCCAGAACACTCCCTCTGTCCCTAACTATGAGCAGCAGATGTTTCCAGAATAAGCCAGAAGGGCCTTCCTTTCATAAGGTTGGGAGGGACTTGGTGTGGGGAAGCGGGGTGATCAAATATCCAACCAGAATGCTTACAATGAGGACAGCTTGTTTTCTCAGAGGGGACTCGTAATGAGAAGTTATATGCTTGCTCAGGACAAGGGCTGGCCCAAACTCAAGGACCTGGGGAAAGGCAAGGAATTTAACCAAACTTTGGTTAAGAGGCATTTTATTCTGGTTGACTAGTGGGGACAAGCAGGCAGCTGTTAATGTAGGAGACAAAGAATGGGAATTTAGGACACCCTTGGTGGGTTATGTGTCTGGGCTGCTCACCATCAGGTCAGCAGTTCAAACTCACTAGCCATTCTGTGAAAGATGAGGCTTTTGTTTTGTAAAGATGTACTCTCAGAGCCAACAAGGGCAGGTCTACCCTGTCCTACAGGGTCACTATGAGCCAGATTCGACTTGAAGTGAGTGGGTTTGAGTTTCTGTTTGGTTTGGTGTTACAGGCACAGGGTCCTGGTAGTGCAGATTAACACGCTTGACTCGTCACTAAATGTTCGAAAGGTCGAACCCACACAGAGGTGCCATTTCTAGTACACAAGTGGGGCGGGTTCTCAGTCTTCATTGTTTTCCAAGAGTGCAAGGTTCAGGTAAACTTCAGCACTGTCGCTCGTCAAGCTTTTTGAATGACCCAATCGAAGCCACCTTCCTGAGCTTGAGGCCCATTCTGTCTCCTCCACAGGGTAGAGTGGGACTCACAGTGTGGTAGACCAGCGTGACCAGGGAGACAAATCCAGCAACACTCAGATATGTATAAGAGAGAGCTTTAGATCAAGAAGTAATTACCTATCGAGAAGACATTCCATTCAAATCCATCTCAAGTCCACAAGTCCCTTTTCAGACTCCCACAGCCATATGCAATGATGCTGGATGCAGGACTATCACAGGTCGGTGGGTGCGAAGTTGTGTGGATCCAATGGCGGTGGAAGCATCACAGGGCTCTGGCCAGTTCTGAATGGCCTGCCAGCAGGAAGGTCAAGGCAGAGAGAGAGAGAAGCAAATTTCAGTAGCGCCTCCAAGCGAGTGGTTGGCTGTGACCTGACAGACAGGTTGGATGCCATGCCTACACTTTTATCTATCTTCAAGTCGACATGAAATTATGTAACTACCATATTCAGTACCGTAATACTTCCATTCAAGGCAATCATTTCACAAATGCTCTTAAACAAAAGTTCTCAAACTTGTATATGAAGTGGCTTCAAAAACTGCGTGGAAAAAAATTCCGTTACCTTTTCATTCAGTTTTTCCATGGACTATTTGAAGCCCGGTGTAGTCTCAAAGTACACATCTAAGGGTCACAGAAGAGGGGGCTCACGGGTCTTGAATCGGGCTCCCAAGCACTTTGTATGGATTCAGCATTGGAGGCTGTTCACTTGGGCTTTGGGCTTGGTGTCTGAGGTGCTGGTACCTCAGATGGAGCAGGAAGAAGCATTGCACTTTGGCATCTTCTTCCAAATGAACATGAGGGTCCAGACAGCTGCTGATTACTGTTCCTCCCCTCCCCCCACCCCCCCCCCCCCGTTCCTGTACCCACACCTGCCCTCCATGTTTCTCTGGGCCTTAGGCAATATAGGTTCCTGCTGTCTCTGGAACTCCGACTGGTGAGGAGAGGCAGCTATTGTCCTGGCAGAGATAAGAGTGTGTAATGATTTCCATAATCCAAATGACTCCAAGAATTGAAAACCAGCGCTTACAAGAGGTTAGGCAAATCCCCACTAAGGAGCATAATGCTGCAAATTGTCATTGTCTAGTTAACCTTCGTGGAAAGTGCCTTGTGGGAGAGGCAGCTGGAACTTCTGTGTTCTCTCACAGAATAGACTGTGATGCTTTCCCCATGACTGTACAAAATGCAAATGAAGCGGCTGCCTGATGGTGCTGGGGCTGGCAGCTAGGGATGGGGGTTGCACCGAAAGGAAGATGTGATCCGATGGACCATCAGCAGCCTGGCCTATGGCTCCCCCAGACTCCTGCAAACTTGCCTGGGGCTCTTGCTGTCCCTTGACAAGCTGTGCAGGGGACCTGCGGTTGATTTTCTGCCTGGGGGGCTTGGGAGACGGGACAGATTTCATGGGGGAGGGTGGAGATATCTCTTTGTAGGTTAGCGCATACCCTGTGTCCTCCCAGGAATCCCTCCCATCCCTCCCTCCATCCACACAGCCTAACCAGCTTCTCAGGATCGGCTCCAGCCCCTTCTCCATTAAACTGCCTGTTCTCTGTGCGCGCTCTCCTGGGAGCAATCTCTCCCGGAAGTCCAGAAGCACAGTTCTCTCCTTCCCGGAACTGCAGCTGCAGCTCTGGTGGGAGGGCGTGGGTGCCTTTGCGGGGAGGTAAAGGTGCCCACGCAAAAGACAAGGGCTCCACGGACTTTAGAGACAAGCTGGGGGAAGTCACGGAGCCCCTTCCACTCCCGGGGATCCTCCTCTCCGGACCTGGGCCTAGGGGGTGATGGAGCCTCCCCACTCAGCTTGGTTTTGCCGTGAGTCAGCATGGCCTGGAGGGCAGCCATTCAACCACAGCGCAGCTTGAAAGAGACTTCGGGTTCTCTTTCGTTTTTTACCTCCAAGGCGCGTTGACCCCCATTCACTGCCGCTGAGTCCGTTCTGACGCATGGCGTCCCTGTAGGACAGGGTAGACCCACTCCGTGCGTCTCCGAGTCTGTAACGCTGTGCCGGAGCAGAAAGCTTCAACTTTCTCCGAATGAGCAACTGTTGCCTTTGGATTGCTGACTGTCCCGCCCTCCCCTCCCCCCAAGTTAGCATCCCGGTGTGCAACCACGATGCCACTAGGCCTCCTCCAGCAGCAGGTGTTCATGCTGGCCGTGGCCTAGGCCCTGGGACAATTTAGGCTGGTTTATGGTACTTTGTCCACCAAGAATCCTGCCTCAAGGGAAGCCTGATCTGTAATAAAGTAGAGCGTTTCATTCATTCAATCTGGATGGGGGCGGAGGGGCGTTTTCTGGTAGCATTCGGAGGCTCTAGGAGGTGACCTTGCCTCGGCCATAGACTTGGCTGGTGAGGGTGGTCTCCCATCAGCACCCACATGCCTGAGCAGAGAAGGCTAGTGTGCCTGGGGATGGGGTGCAGAAGGGAGGGTGGGGTGCAGGAGAGCGTTGGGGCAGCTGCGTGAGTAGCAAGCTTTGGGAAGCAAGACAGATAGCTAAAGAGGATTTTTTTTTGGTGAGGCTTTTCTGTGGATTGTGTAGTGTTATCCTCCCCTCCCCCTGGCAGTGGCTTTTGAGGAAAACATGGTGGATAGGAAATAGCCTCTGCTTGGGTGTCTGGGCTCGGAGCGCTTCAGGATGGTGAGGGAGGGGGCTTCAGCAGGGGACTCCGAGCTGAGTTCTGTGCAGTCCTTTGCGTTTCTCATGTTGCCCTTTGGTGAGAATGTGCTGTCAGCCAAATTACAGCTTCTGAATGATTGGATACCACCACTTAATCTTTTAAATATGCTCTATTAGCTAACACTATTTCCTTTGGTCTTTTTATCTGTAGTTTTTATTGTATTAGCTGGTTTTTATGTAATCATGTAACCTGTTTATTTGATCTTAATTATCTTTTATAGTTTTAGCATTTCCACTCAATGGATTTATTTTCCAGGATTCTTAGATTGTACTGGGTTTCACCTAAGCACGTTTCAAGCTGAGGCTTATTTTTGACATTTAGTTTTCATTCTCTTTGAAGCCTGCCTTTATCTTTAAACTCAAAATCGTAAAACATACCAGGCTGGCTGGTCTGATAGAGACTGCTGGGACCCCCAGACTGTGGCCCTTAGTCACCTTTCAGTCTTGGAGCTGAACTCACCCCCCGGCTCTATTTTCGATAGTTGTATAAAGCAAACAGAAACACTAGAGAGGGAGGTGCTCTCTCCAGCACATCTGTCCTTATGGCCATAGGCGACCAGAGGAGCAGCCTCTTCCCAGGGATCAAGCGTCCCCAGAGCCCCGAAGGGGCGGGGCAGGGAGGGAGGGAGGGAAGATGCACCTAGGGAGGAAGGGGGAAGAGGACTCCTCACTGTGGGGACTGTGGCCCAGGTCAGAAAACAAAATGCATATGAATTGTTGAATAGAAAACCAATTTGTTCTTTAAACTTTCTCCTGAACAACAATAAAAAAATTTAAAAAATTCATTTGAAACCAAAACACCTCCACGGACTGCCTTGGTCCTTGTTGCCAATTTCATCTGAACAGTGTCATGGACCCTGCAACGCCTCGCCTCGTGTCATTCTTGCCCTGCTCATTCCCCCACACTGGCAGTGCTGCGGGTGAGGTGGGCAGGGGTGGGCGTGGTGGTGGTGGTGGCAGGCAGGGCTTCCTGATAGAATGATTAGACGCATCCATGCCTAGTGACAGGTTCTGTCTATCTTACCTCTGGAACCTTTCAAATCCATTCCTCTTCATCCTGCTGCTCTGTGGCGCCACAGCCCACAGGACCCCTCACCTGGATCCCCACCCCAGCCTCCCAAGGGCCTTCCCGACTCCCTCTCCTTCTCTCCAGCTTATTGTCCATCTGCAAAAAGTGATGTTCTTAAAATATAGGGGGAAATCATATGTACTTTTTGGCGAATGAATTAGAAACGAAAGCCAGAGTCTGAGGGTCATCCCAGCTGACAGAACCTGGATCTTGGCTGAGAGCAGAGGATCCCAGAAAGACATTTACTTGTGTCTTATTGATGATACAAAAGCATTTGAGTGTGTGGGTCATAGAAAATTAAGGGTAATATTGCAAAGGATGGTAATTCCAGGAGACTCAGTTGTTCCCCTGTGGAACATGTACACAGACCAAGAGGTTGCCGTTTGACCAGAAGGAGGGACTTCTGTGTGGGGTGCCATCAGTAGAGGTGTGCGCCTGTGTTGGGCACCAGGCTTGGTATAGTAGTCAACAGAAAAGAGGAAGCCCCCCAACGAGATGGACTGGCACAGTACCTGCAGTGGGTTGACGGCCAATGTGAGGAAGGCTTGTTACTGGGCTGTGCTTGATTCGGCTACATAGAGTCAGAACGGAGTTGATGGCACACACCACCACCACCACCACCACCACCACCAAAAACAACAACAACCATTCAATTGCATATCTTGACTTCAAGGTTCTAGGTTCTGGGAGGCCATCCTGACTTCCTCTCGCTCCTTTTACTGTTATCTTGCCCACCTATAACACCTGGAACCTTTTCTGTTAACACTAGCTTTTGGAATTTCCTGAGAAACCTGGGCGGTTGGGGTTATGCTTTGTGCTGCTAACCACAAACAAGGTCAGCAGTTAAAAACCACTAGCTGCTCCAAGGGAGAAAGAGGAGGCCTTCTACTCCTTGTAAGAAAGTAGTCTCTGAAATCCACAGGGACAACTCTACATGGCCCTACAGGTTTGCTGTGAGTCAGAATGGACTCTTGGCAGTGAGCCTGGTTTGGGTGATTACCTGTTTACATATTTATTTTCATCCTAGAGTCTGATGAAATGGACAACATGGGTTAATTTCCCCCCTGCTTGTAATGATAGGAAACAGTGGGTGAAGGGAGGGTCAACTGAGTCCCCAAGGATGCCCCAGCTTCCTGCGATTGGGATGCTCCTGATTCCCCTCTGTGGCCCATTTGGCAGCCAAGAGAAACCGTTGTAAGAGAGATGAGAGGAGGAGTCCAGAGGCTTTTGGGCCCTCTCTCCCTGCTCTCCTGCCAGCTTGGGGCTGCCAGAGGCATGGTGTGCCAGGGCCCCACCACTGATCTAGAGCTTGGGGTTTGGAGGGCACATGCTTTGCATGTGCAGGAGAGCGGTGGCAGCCAGGGACCGGGCTGACTCTTTATTCAGGATGTTGCGTGAGCTGCCCTCTGGAAGTCCATCAGTGAGTCTGCCAAACAGATCCCAAGTCCCCGTGCAATTGCTTTTTATGAGAGGCTTACCTGCTAGGCTGCTTGCTGCTTTGGCCTCTGTGGAAGAACAGATCGTGTCTCTTTAGAGAGCTGTGTCTTACCCGTTTGCCTTGCACACATTTACATTGGGATGGATTAGAGGAGCCCAGAAAATAGACTCTCTGCTTCCCAAAGATAGGGCTGATTTTTATACCTGCAATAATCTCCTTTTTGGGGAGATTGTCCAAAAACTAGGTCATCTATTGTAAAGGAAATTAGGCCGTAATTAAATTTAACTGGGAGTTACAGTAGTGGTGGTTTCATTTTAGAGGGAATATGCTTCTCTAATTACTTTATTGCTACAGTTACACCAGCTGGGTTCTAGTGTTTTTATTTTTTTTAAGGGAGCGATGGTAGAAAAGGTTGTTTTTCATAAGCAGTTAGATGATGAATCCTGGACTTGAATTTTTTGTCATCCACTTTCAAGGACACACCCTCTCGTCATATGCCCTTTGCAGATCGAGCCAGCAGAAGCCAGCTCAGTCCACTTTGCATAAGGCTTAGCCACCTTGGATCATGTTGGGGCAAAAAAGCCACATAGACAGATCAAATCATGCCAGCTCCGGCCATGATTCTGGGTATTTAGTCAAGTATGACAGTGGGATGGGGTTTCCGAGTTCTCCTACAGTGCCACCCCCACCCCTGCCACTCTTTTTTCCAAATTTGAGAGGACACAGAGGGTCAAGTCTTGATAAGGGTCAGCTAACTACTTGGGTGGCAGAGCTGGCAGGAGAATCCGGGTTAAGAGATTCCTTGTCCACCAATCTGCTGCTTGCCCCTTGTGATAGGGAAGCCCAAAGACAGGAGAGAAGCCAGGGAAATTTGGGACCCAACTGGAAATCAGTGCCATCATACCCTTAGGAAGTGCTGAATCCGTGTTTGCTGAGTGAAAGAACAACTTGGGAAACCTGGTCAAACGCTCACCCTTGGTAGCTACGTGATCGCCTCACCTCCCGCTCTTTAAGTTTGAGGTCTGTTTAGACTATTTAGTCCAACAAGTGGAACCCCTGGGGGGCACACTTGGTCAACAGGCTCTACGGAGGACATCAAGGCTAGAAGTGAGAGGCCACCCAGAGGCACCTCCATCCCCAAACACCTTCCACCGAAGCCCTCATGGAGTACACCATTCTGATAAATGGGGTTGCCACTAGACCGTTGTTGCCCTGCTGGTTTTAATCCCAAAGTTCTCAGAACGGACGCCCCGATTTCACCAAAAAAAGTCTTCATCACACCGCTGCTTTCCCCTTCTTCCTCTCCCTACACCTTCTAGAGAAATCAGCAGGCTAGAGACTATGAACTTCCTCAGTCATGCTCCTTCACACTCCCTATGGCTTCTTCACTGGTGTTCCTGAGGAAAGCCTACTTTTAAATCCATTGTGGTCTCTGTTCCTGAAAGAAAGGTAGCTGATTGATTTTTATGAATCCCTGGGGGGTGCAAACTGTTCACGTACCTGCTGCCAGCCCAAAGGTTAGTAATTCAGTGCACCAAGAATCACCTCAGAAGAAACGCTTGGCCCAAAGAAAAAAAATCCTTGAAAATCGGTACATGGGATGGCCAAGAGTTGGAGTCAATGGAAACCAGTTTTTTGATGTGTTCAAATTTCTTTCTGGAGACCCACAAATATGGCCCAATGACTCTTTTCTAATAAGGACTTTTCATGCTAGCTGCCTTAATTAGTCAGTGCCAGGTGCCAGTCGGCCAGCCGTGTACAGTGCTCCTGCTTCTGAGAACTTAGACCTTGTCCTCCTGTGGCTGGAGGCTGACTGAGGAGCCCCTGCTGAGAGCAGAACGAGGTTGTGCCTCAGAGCCCCATCTTGGCTCGGAACACTGGGTGGGGGAGGCCCTGGGGCAGCTAGACAGGCCAGGAGAAAATTATAAACAACAAATGCCAAGAGTTCAGCTCTGGAGATTTCTTAAAGAGCAACGAGGAATCCCGCAGAGCACCTTTTAGCTGGTTAATAAGGAAGACAAGTACAGTAGGTTCGTATGTAATGTAGGCGCACGTTATATCAATATACAATTACCACGCATTTCCCAGTCTGCCCCTGGGAGATCTGGCAGGCAAAGTAGCTTGAGAAGGAAATAATGGTGTTGGCAGCACAATGGAGCAGATTGATAACTGTTAATACCTGAGCGGCTCCTTGCAGGATGAATGGGAGGCGCATGGTGCTTGTATGCGCGCGGTGCAGACCAGCCCAGGGACTGCTTCAGTGCTTTGTTCTTCTCAGTGGCTCGGGAGCACAGGCCTGTGGAGGCGGCACACAGCCTGTGAATGGGCTAAGCTTTCCTTGTCTTCGGGGTTGGAGGTCTTGCTAGATGTGACGGGGTTGGGGAGCTCTATGGATTATGTGGAAAATGATTCGACTTTCTCTCTGGCTGACACACATGGGCACATGCACACACACACGCACGCACACACAAGAGGTGATAAATGTAGGCTATGTTTCCTGATTTGATGTTGGGAGAGACCTCGAGAGAGGGCATGTGGTGCTGAAATTAGTGTCAAGCTGGGGAAGACCAGACCAAAATTGCCTGGAAGCATGCCTTTTGCCCGTTCCCGCCCCCTCCCTAAACATTTGGAAAGTAGAATCAATGTTGACTTTATGTTTAGGACCCACTTATCTTTTTTTTGCATATTACTTTTTGTTCTAATAAAAGTACTAGTATACATTGTATGTTTTTATCGCTGCAATTGGGGTGGACAGACTTGAAATCTGATTTTTCCCCCCTATATATCATGTATCCCAACATTTTAGTCTGATTTCACTGCCAACCTAAACAAATTCACTGCCATCAAGTTGAGTCTGAATCAGAGCAATGCTATAGAACAGGGTAGAACTTCTGTGCTGGGTTTCTGAGAGGATGGGAGTAGAGGCCCTCAATTTTCTGCCCCCAAGTGGCTGGTGGTTTCCAACTGCCGAGCTTGTGGTTGGCTGGTGCATTACCAAGACTCCTCTAGGTTTCACGTGAATGCTTTTAAAGTAAGACTGTCAGACCTTCGATCTAAGGAGCCCCCTGGTGCAGTGGGTCACGATTTCAAAGCCACTAGCCATTTCCTAGGAGAAAGAGGAGGCTTTCTTCTCTTGTAAAGATTTAGATGCTTGGAAGTCCACATGGGAAGTTCTACTCTGTCCTATAGTCGGAACCCACTTGCTGGCGGCAGTTTTAACCTTTCATCTTGACAATATATCAAACTGAGAACAGAACAGAAGTAGCTAGGTGTCCAGTACATGACTCATTTATCTGATTGTTTATCTGCCAAGCAAACAACTATCAACCCTATAACACCTGAATTTTTAATTTCAAGAAAAATTTTTTTGCTTTTATTCTTTACTTTCATAATTATCAATGTGTATATTAATATGTACATTTAATTAAATGTTACGAAAATGTTGCGCTCAGCATTATAGGGTTAAACATCTACTCCGTGCCAAAGCATATGAGAAAGGTGAGACTTTTACCCCCTTAAGATTTATAGTCTCAGAAACCCACACGGGCAGTTCTACTCTGCCCTATAGATTTCTTTTGGTCTTTTTTTCTGTTTTTCCCTGAACTACAGTGGTGTAAATGGTCATGCTCTATAACCCAGGGTTCAGGCCCATCCAGGAAAGCTGTGGAAGGAAGGGCTGGCAAGCGGCCACCACGGCCAAGGACTTCCTACGGCACAGTTCTACTCTGCAAACAAATGGGCTCCTCATGAGTAGGAATCAATTTGACAGCTATATGTCATTTCTTTCTCCATTTTATTCATCCCAGGCATCAGGGAGAGGAGGTAAGGCACAGTCCTTGCCTTCAGAAGTTTCTAGGCTTATATGTTGCTATTTGTATTAGTGGCCATCAAGTTGGCCCCGACTTATAAGCCTATGCACAATGGAATGACATCCTGTCTAGTCTCGTTCTGTCCTCTGGATGGGTTGGTGTGATCACAGGATTTTCATTGGCTGATTTCTGGAAATAGATGCTCGGGTCTTTCTTCCTAGTCTGTCTTAGTCTAGAAGCTCCGCTGAAACTGACTCAGGATTGTAGCAGCCTGCACGGCCACCACAGAGTGATGCGTGCACCTAAGTCCATTGACCAAGACTTGAACCCAGGCCTCCTGTGTGGAAGGCAAGAATTCTATCCCTGAACCACCACTGCCCCTGATGTGTGGGTAGGGGCTACTGACAAATACTGCTCTCGGCAGGGTTCTGCGGTTGAGTCGAGGCCTAGCGGGAGCTGTAACCATGAAGTAGTGATGAATGAGGAGGGAGGGAGTGGCAGCCTGGCTGAGCCATCACAGCTCAGGCAGCTGAGGGATGTAGTCCCTCGTGCGTCGGCAACAACCGGAGCCCCATAAAAGGGAGCACAAGTATAAGTGTTAGAGTCAGAAATCTCTGGGTTCAAACCTCAGCTTCGTGCCTGTCTCATCCTGGATGCACGCAGTGACCTAACTCCTCTGACCTTCATTCTCTGCCTGGGTGAAATGAGAACGACAATACCTACCTAATTGAATTCCTCTCTCAAAAACTCATTGCCAATGAGTTCATGCCGACTCTTAGTGACCCTGTGGGACAGGGAAGAACTATCCCTGTGGGTTTCTGAAACTGTAGCCCTTTATAGGAATAGAAAGCCCCATCTTTCTCACAAGGAGCAGCTGGTGGTTTTGAACTGCCCGTTTTGAAGTTAGCAACCCAACTCATAGCCGCTACGCCACCAGGGCACCTAGGATCATGAAATGAGCTAATACATGCGGACCACTTAGCCCAGGGCTGGAAGTGGGTCTGTCATACCAGACACGGGTCTCAGACTCTCCCAACGATGTGGACAGGGTGGGCAGAGACGAGGCTGGCCTCCTCAGGAACTCTGGCAAGGGAGCGCAGCCTGGCAGCCAGAGGGCTGATGGGAAGGGGTCCTGACAAACGCTAGATTCCTTTCTCCCCTTTATTAGGTTCTGGCCCTCCTTTCTTACACCCCCGCCCCCCTCCAGCCCCCCCTACCCTGGGACCTGGCTGGATGTTGCTGTTTTTCCGCGTTCTGCCCCTGCTGAGCCCTCTTTGCTGTGTGGTTTAATGAGGTCAGGGCCTGGCTGCAAGGTTGCAGTTCTGCCCATTTGTTCGCCTGTCAGCCCCACAGGCCCGGCAGCTATGGTTTCCCATCATGGGCCCCGCTGAGCCCGTGGCTTGCCAAGATCCAACAGGGGCACCCAAAGCGACATGGTATTTATAGCACTGTGTCTGCTTTCCTCTCTCCTTCACCTTGAAATGGTGCCTTCCACTTATTCTGTTAACCCTGCCCGGGGAACCGGCAGCTGCTTCTGACCGTCCATTCCCCACGCGGCTCTCTTTCTCTCCAAAAGGGTCCTCTTTTCCTGCGGGGAAGACGTTATCATCTCTATGCGCACACACCCGGATTGGAAATAATGCTTTTTGGGGAAGTGGGCTATTTGGAAGTAGAGTTTGCTAAAGCTTCCCAATTTCTCTCTCTCTCTCTCTCTCTCTCTCTCTCTCTCTCTCTCTCTTTCTCTCTCTCTCTGTGCATGCGCGTGCATGAAATCAGGGAGAGGAGGAAGTGCACCTTCAAAGTGCACCCTTTCGTGAGGTAGGGGCCAGCCTTCTTGTTCACTTGCTTGAGGCATCCGCTGGCTTCGCCCAGTGGGCCCTTCTCCAGCTATTTCCAGTTCTAGACAGCAGGGTCCTTGGCCAAGCAGCCCTTTCAGGAGCTAAACTCTTTCTGGGACAGTGTCTGGTCAGAGTGTCACTGGAGGGAGGATGGAAGGAATGGACAAAAAAATTCTCCAGTGGCCTCTTGTCTATAATCGTTTTAAAGATAATGTGCTCAGAGAGCAAATGTTTTGAGAATGATGAGGGCAATGAATGTACAAATGTGCTTTACACAGTTGATGTATGCATGGATTGGGATCAGAGTTGTGTGAGTCCCTAATAAAACGATTAATAAAAAATGGTAATGTGCTTACAACGATGGTTGTTAGGTCTATGCGGAAAGCACTGGGGGGAAGGCAGTGTGAAGTGAGTCACTGAGGTGAAACGCAGGGCTTCGGTGGATGGATGGGTGGGGTCTCGCTCGCTGTCCCCCTCGGGTTGGTGCTGCCCCAGTGAAGTTCCAAAACGGGATCTCTTTGCAGGAGTAGAAAGCCTCATGTTTTCTTCTGAGGAGCAGCTGCTGGTTTTAAACTTTGGACGTTGCTGATCAAAGCCCAACAGGTCACCACTGGGCCACCAGGGTTCCCTTGGTGAGGAGGAGCCTTTGCTGGTTTGGGGGACTAGCTCTGCCCGCTGATCAAGAGCAGGACTCACTTCTGCTTCATGCTCTCTTCCCACACATTCTGTAGCCACCTCGTTTTCAGGATGGGCTTTTATTCGTGTGTGTGTGTGTGTGTGTTGTGTGGGGGGAGGGGAGGCATGGGATAACTATAGTTGAATCACTTTCCCATGCATCTTGTAAATATTGTGACACAGTACATAATTCTTTCATAACGACCAATAGCTGACATTTTGTGCAATCCCCGTGTACTGGAGATTATACATTAAATAGAGAAGGAGACGAGGGGCATAGGAGCTTGGAGGGGCTTTGAACAGTGAGGGTACTGAGTGGTAGTCTAGGCATAGTTTAGCTCCTCCCTGCCCTGCCTTCAGGAGTGCTGTAAGGCCAGGGTCCCCAGTCCTATTGTCGTCTAGGTGAACCTTGTTCTCTGGGGATCTGCTGTGCAGGGCTCATGTGACTATAGGCAGCAGCCTTGACTGTCCCATCCTAGCTGTGTGGCATGAGGATGTTTTGTAACCAATTCCCTGTCTCTCTTGATACAGCTGCCCATTCTACTCCAACAACTACGTGAAGAAGCACCTGAGGGATTTGCTTTCTGTGGAGCTACTGGGTTAACAAGGGTGATTGTCCAAACCCGCCAGCCAGTCCAAGGAGGAAAGATGAGGATACCTGTTCCTGCAAGTATTTAAAACCTGGGAAATTCTGTGTAGGGTTGATATGAGGCAGAATCAACTTCATGACAGTGGGATTTGGGGGACTCACAGTGTTAGGGTTAGAAATACAACACCGGTACCACAATAAAACCATTGGTTCTTGCCAACTGTCGTAATGAATGGTGTCACTCTTGATTTGGTGGTAACTTCTGGGGTACAAAAGAGTAAAGAGAAAATAAGTCCCTTTCACCTCTTCCAGGCCAGGGCTCTGGAAATGAACCCTTCATTTTGTGTTAGGAAAATTCTAAGATGATTCTCACCTCTTGCTGTTTGTAATCTGCTTTAGTAATCTATTTGGGTAATCTACTGTCTTTTAGTGTAGCCTGGACCTGCATCTAATAAGTAGAATGTGGGAAAATTGATGGGATGTAATTTCTGAGATGGATTTGCAAAAGACTGGCTGCTGTTTGGCTCTGCTTCTTTTTGGTTCTTCTGGTTTTCTTACTTTGATGGAGCAAGTTACCATGTTGGGACCACTCCCTATAGAGACTCATGTGGCAAAGAGCTGATGGCTTCCTCTAACAGCCAGAGAGGAACCGGATCCTACCAAAAGCCCCGAGTGAACTTGAATGTGGATCCTGCCATGCTAGAGTCTTTCAATAGCTGCAGTACCCTTGACACATTGGTTGTAGTCTTGTGAGGGATGGCAAGGTGGAGAACCCAGCTCAGTTGTGCCACAGACAATACATGAAGTACTACATGTTTACTGTTTTAAGGCATTACATTTGGGATGATTTGTTATGCATAACTAGTACTATGGTAATGAAGTAATAGAGTTTTACACTTCAGTCACTCATTGTGTTCAGAAGCACTACTTCCAACCCTTACATGAGCCTAACTCAACAATTCAAATTCCTTCCTCTACAGTGGGGGCTTCCTCTTAGTAGTTGGGTATGTGGTGGTCACAGCAGATTAGTCAGGATAAGGTAGGTTGTTCTGTGGTAACAAACACCTGCCACATTCCAGTGACTTGAACTAACCCAGACTTCTTTTGCATTTTGTTTATGCTCCATACCCTTGGTGACATAAAGAAAAAGTACGACTGGAGGCCAGACCTCTCTCTCTCTCTCTCTGCTTTCTCTCCTGTGAGACATTCCTGTTGACAAGCCACAGGGAGCTATGCTGATGCAGCCAGAGCCCTGGAGTTGGAGAAGCCATGTGGAGATGCACGCCAGCGCTGAGATGCTTCCACCACCAGTGGATCCACAAGACTTTTCATCCACTGGCCTGTGACCTTCCAGCCTTTGGCATCAGTGCATATGTTGCGTGAGTCTGAAGAGGACTTTATAGACTTGTATCAGACATATGGACTAATATCAGACTTACGGACTGGATCTGGCTTGGGATTTTTCTTAATATACAATTGGTCTTTGATATCAAATTCTCTCTTTAAAAAAAAAAAAGAAAAAGTACATCCACAGTCTATGCTCATGGAATCAGCAGTCAGGAAATCAAAGGATGCCTTGCATTGGTTTAATCTGCTGCACAAGAGCTCTTTAAAGCATTGAAGGACTAAGGTGTGCCTGACTCAAATCATGGGATTTCAATGGTCTCAAATGCATGTGAAAGTTGGGCATTGAATCAGGAAGACTGAAGGAGAATTGATGCATTTGAATTATGTGCTGGTGAAGAATTGAAAGTACCAAGGACTGCCAGAAGAACAAGCAAAGCTGTCTTTGAAAAAGCACAGCCAGAATTCTCTTAGAGACAAGGATGGCAAAACTCCGCCTTAAGCCCGTTGAACAATAGGAGAGACTAGTCCCTGGAGAAGGACATCATGCTTGGTCAAGCACACTTGGGGCAGCAAAAATGAAAAAGGATCTTAACAAGATGAATTGGCAAAGTGGCTTCAACTGTGGGTTCAAATATAAGAACAACAGCGAGGGTGATGCAGGACTGGGCAGGGTCTTGTTCTGTCATGCACAGACGGGTCCCCATGAGTTGGAATGGACTCAGAAGCACATCACATCAACCCATGCCATTGCAGGTCACAGGAGACTGGCTTTTGTTAGCATTCAGGCCCCTAAGCTGGCTGAGCAGTCACCTTTTTGAAGGGTGCTGATCACTGTGTTAGAGATAAAGAGTTCTAGAGGGTCTTACACTAGCAATGAAGTATTGTAGCTGTATCATATCCTAGGCTAGGACTGGTCACATGGGCCCACCTTGTGCCTGGGCTACAGAGACAGAAATATGTGTCAAACAGCATTAATGGATACCTAGGGGTTCAGCAAGCGTTGCTGCCCCTTTCTCGATAATAATAATCAAAAATCATATTTTACCAACTACCTATTAAATGTCAAGCAAAGTGATGACAGTTCCGTGTAAATCATCTCAGTCTCTTCTTAACTCGGTGAAGTAGATACTACCACCTTCTCCCATTTTACAGAGAGGAAAACAAGGCCCATGCGAGCGTGGTTAACTTGCTGAAGATTAGACTGTGCAGAATGGAACATGAATTCAAAGACCGGCATCTATATTCAGAACCTGAGTTTCCACATGTTTCTGTCTCTCTAACTTGAATTGGAGCCATCAGAGTCGTCTAAAAACACAAAACCTCCAGAGAAACACGGGCCCATATCTTAACACCTTCTCTCTCAAGAAACTCCTTGGTTCCTATTTTCAGAGACTCCATATATCAAGGGGTACAGATACGTGGTAAGTGATAGGATGATACGATGGCCATTTTCAAGTCCAAAGGATGTTTTATGCTGTCATAATAAGAAAGCCACCATAGAGCCTGAGCAGAGGAGGCACATTGCAGAGGACCAGCCAATAGCAGCAGACCTACCAGGAAGCCAGCCTGTGGTGGGAGGTCCGCCATCATTAGTAGAATATGAGTTTTGTCAGGCCATTTAGACTAGGTAAAGGCCCTTTGGATTTCAATAAATTCACTCTTTCTGTTCAGACCTTTAAAAACATGTTTTTTCCCCCTTCAGAACTTTGAAAGTATTCATTGTTCTCAGGTCTCTGAAACGGATAATAGGTATGTCCATTCTTTTTCTTCTCTAACCATTATAAGGAACCTTGGGGGTTATCCATCCCGTATTAGGTGGGGTGGTCTAGAGAAACAAATCCAGTGACATTCATTTGGAACAGAAAGAAGTTGATATCAAGAAGATGTCCCAGCCCAGTGCAACGCAAGTCCATGGGCCTGATGCTAGTCTGGACCCTCTCCAGACTCATGTTACTGCTGCAGGCTGATGACTCAGAGAGGGGAAGCAGGAAGGCGGGCCATCGCAGGCCAGGGGCTGCGGGTTGTGTACATCCAAGGACGAAGGAAACATGGCACCTCTATAGGTTGGTGGCCCACATGTGGCCTCAGTTAGAGTCTCAAACAGAAAGAAGATGTAGGGCAGAAGAGAACTCGGCTGTGCTTTGGATCTCTCTCTTACACCGAAACGAAGACCCACAAGGAGGTGTCATCAGGCTGTGACCCGATTCATAGGTTGGACTCCACCCCTACTGTCACCCGGAAGTGTCTTGTTGACATAGTCTTTAACCATCGCACTTCTTGGTTCTAAATTCGAGACTTGATGTTTGTACCTATTAGAAAGATTATGTGGGATCATCCAGTTTGGGAATGTGCTTTGATGAATTATGTCTACCATTTACTCTTTCTTTTCATATTATTGTTTCCGGAACTTCTATTGGATTCTTATGACCTTCTTTGGTTCACTCTTTCTTAGCTTCTCTCCTTTCTAGGTTTCGATGTCCATGCTTTAATCTGAGAGAGTTTTTTCATTTGAATATTGTATTTCAGTAACTGTGCTTTACAACTTCATTCATGCTGCTCTTGGGATGCATTTCTTTATCAGAACTACGATTTTGTCACCCAGAAACAAGATCTTCAGTAGGGACACTAATTCTACATGGTTAATGCTTGAACATTTTTCTTGTGTCTTAGTTGTCCAGTGCTATGATAATAGAGATGCTGTGCATGGGTGACTCTAGGAGAGAGGAATTCAATCTCTCACAGTGAGGAGGCTGGAAGGCTGAATTCAGGGTGCCACATCCAAAGGAAAGCTTCTTCTTTCTATCAGCTCTGGGGGAACGTCCTTGTTCTCAATCTGTTTCTGGATCTAGGAGGTTCTCAGCACAGGGACTCTGGGCCCACAGGACTCAGACCACTCGGGCTCTTCTCTTTGGGTAGTAAAACATTTCCCTAATATCTATTTACTCGTTTAATTCCTTTGCTAGCTCCTCAAAATCTATTCTTGTAGAGTGTGTCTCACATCATTAATAGAAGGGCCACTAACCCGGCCCATTAGCACCACAGAGGTTAGGTGTATAACCCATAGGATAGTTATAGCAGATCACAACAATCTAAGATAATTACATGACAATGAAAAACATGGTCTAGCTAAGCTGACACATATAAGGGGGCTTGAAAGGTTCATGGAAAAAAATCCATTATCTTTTATTTCCATTTTCCACAACCTTTTTGAAGTCTCCTTGTATTTCTTAAGGACATCATTCAATCATAACATTTTGAGTTAAATCATTATTTGGGGCTAAGTTTTCTACTAGTTTATCTTTGTCTTTCTGACAGTCTTTCTGGTTTTCCTCAAGTGGCTGCTAATCTCTGATCGTAATTTTTACTTCCAATTGAAAGACTGTGTTGATGAATGAGTATTTAGTGAATTTCCACAGCCAGTGCAGAGCTAAATGAGAGGGCTCACTGTATTTTACAATGTTTAATTAGACACCTTAAAACAGGCAGCTCCCCTGACCTAGTGGTCTTACCTCTGGGTACCAAATCTTCTGAAAGCTCCAGTCTGTACTATGAGTCAGCTTTGACTCAGTGGCAGGGAGGGGAGTGGTCTACAGGTATCTCTCCTTATAATTAAGCACTCTGCAGAATGTATTCCCTTTCTTACTGCCACTTTAATTTACTTTAAGACCAGGATGAAAAATAAGTATGTACACATAGTTTGTTGTTTTTGACTCACTCACTGCAGTGAGTTGATGTCAACTCATATCATGTGCAAAAATTCTTAGATGGGTATTAAATTCTTGTCTCGTAATGCTTTTTCCTTAAAATTCTGAACATGTTGCTCCAGATCTTACTTTAAGTAGAGAATTCTTTTTCCCCCAGCAGCTTTATTGGCATAAATTCACATATCATACAATTCAATAGTTCAATCACTTCAAAAAGAGCTGTACAATCATCACCACAATCAATTTTAGGACATTTTCTTCATTCTTGTCCTCATCATTATTAGCCCCCCCCCCACAACTTTCCCTGCCATAATTCCAAGGAACCGTTAATCCAGTTACCATCTCTATAGATTATGGTACCTACCTTGGATTTCACATATAGAAAAATATTTAAAAAACAAAAACAAAGGCTAACAAAATAAGAAAGTAAAACAGATAGAAACTTCAATTGAACAAGTAGCAGAAAGTATTAAGAATAGAACAAATTTAAATGGATTATAAGGGAGACCAAATGATAGGGTGTTAAATTTTAACCTAGCTGTGTGTGCAACAATCCATTAAGTATGGACTTCAAATGCCAGCCAGAATGTTTTTCCTTTCAGGTAGCATGGCTTCAAACTATGTTTCTGCTATAATACATGTGGGAATTATATCACATCTAATTGTTGAGCAAATTTAGCACATTGAGATTAAGTGATGATCCCCTTTTAGTTATTTTGCCAGACATGCAGTTGTATTCACCTCTATAAATTTGGCCAACAGTGAGCACTAATAAAAGTGAAAATAAAATGACTGAATATAGGAGCAAACATCCCAATTTGTAGTTAGCTTAGAATGTTTCCTTTAATTGTGTCTTTGTTAGTTCTTGCTTCCATTATTCAGGTTTCTTGCTTGTGAGCTATTGTAATTCTCTGTTTTCTTTGTCATGCATTTGACCTTCTTTTGGTCAAGGAACCTCAATTGTGGGTTTAAATGACTACATTTTAATGTCCTTGTCATCATTGCATAAATTATTATTTTCCACCCATTCTGTTATTCTTGCATCCCAGTCTGTTGTCTTCTTATGGATTTCTCTCTTGTCCCACAAAAGCTTGATCTTCAGCAATTCTAATAAGGATATCAATTTTAGTTATTTCTGACTAATAACTAATATTAGGTACCACTTTCAGAGACTCCTTGTTTTTTACCTAAATCTTTAGCAAAGCTCTCCCTTATTCTGTAGTGATTTTTCATGGATCTTATTTATTTAATTTATTAAATCCCTTGTGTGTTGTTGCCTTCACACAAAAAGGGATCTATGTAAATGCAGTATTTGCCTACAGAGATGATGTCTGTCCTTGATCTTTTAAAAAAATCATATTATTAGGAGCTCTTACAGCTATTATAACAATCTATAATTCGATTAGATCAAGCATAATTGTACAATTGCTGCCACCATCAGTTTCAAAACCTTTTCTTTCTTCTTGAACTCTTTGATATCAGCTCCCTTCATCCTCTCCCTCTCCCACCTTACCCATCGGGAACCCTTATTATCACATTATGTTATATATATTATTATTGCCATATTTTACACCATCCACTATATCTGTTCACCTACATTTCTGTTATTCGTTCCCCTCGAGTGGGGTGATACAGTCATCATTGCTAACAGTTCTCCCTTCCTCCCCGTCTCTTCCCGTGCCCTCAGGGAATCACTACTACCATTGCTATTTCTGAAGGGTTCATCTATCTTGGATTTCATTCATTGAACGATCTTTATTATACAAATGAACATATGCAGCTCTAACATGATTAATGAGGTAAAACTAAGATCATAATAGTAAGGGGAGGATATATTAAAGACTAGAGGACAGTTATGTGGTTCATCAGTTCACTCTGTACCCTGGATTATTATCCCTTTCATGTGGCCCTTCTGTGAGGGACTGAACAATTATCTTACGGGTGGGTTTTGGGTCTTCACTTTGTCTATGCTACTTCACATCAATTTGATTGCTTGTTTTTGAACTTCTGATACCTATTCCTGTTGATACTTCATGCTCACACATGCTGGTGTGCTTCTTCTATGAAGGCTTTGATGCTTCCCTGCTAGATTGCTGCTTGTTTAACTTCAAGTTTTTAAGACCCCAGATACTATATATCTTAATAGCCAGGCACCATCAGTTTTCTTTACCACATTTTCTTATGCACCCATTTTGTCTTCAGGGATCATATTGGGAAGGTGAGTATCATACACTGCCACAATATTAGAACAAACTGTTTCTGCACTGAGGTAATATTAAAGTAGAGGCCCAAAGTCCATCTGCTTCCTTATTGTGTATATATATACAAATACAGCTATATTTAGATATTCACATATATACATATCTATACCTATATATATAATTTTTACTTTCTTGTTCTTTCCTATTTTTCTTTTTCCTTCCTCTTGCCCCACTGTCATGTTCACCCATCATTCACCTCTCAGATGTATTTCAATTGATCAAACATGACCAGGAACACTACATCCCCATTCACTGTCAATTTTAGATCTCTTTCGAGTCTCTGTTGTGGGTATTATTGGCTCACCACTCCTCCCAACCCCCAGCCTCCTCATCTCCCATGTCCCCCACCCTACCTACTGGAACCATCAGTCCATTGCTGTCTCCTTGGGATTGCTTATCCTGCCTATCTTATATAGATAGACACCAAAAAGAAGAGAGAGAGCGAGAGAGCGAGAGAGCGAGAGAGCGAGAGAGCGAGAGAGCGAGAGAGCGAGAGAGAGAGAGAGAGAGAGAGAAAGAAGAAGAAGAAGAAGAAGAAGAAGAAGAAGAAGAAGAAGAAGAAGAAGAAGAAGAAAAGAGAAGGAAAAAAGAAAAAAAAGAGAGACCATGCAAACATTTTGTAGTCTAACTGTTGTCCTGACCCAGAGTAGAGGAGTATCTCTGTTTAATCGGGAGCAGACCCTGTTATAATGCATCAGTCCATTGCCCCTTTTTTCAGGGACCCAGATTCCAGGACCCACTAACCTAATAGCTCCTATACCCTTTTAGTCCTCAGCATCCGTGTTCAAGGGGATGACCTTGATTTTTAGTGTGGGTCACATCTTCTTGTTGACACAGTGGTTGTGCATATCCCCCGCTCTCCATCCTGGTATTATCAGGATTTCTTCTGTGAAGTTTCTCTGGGGCTGAGTTGAAACTAGTGGTAGTTACCTAATCTGGTGTCAATTTGAGGATTAAGAGTGCAGGGGTGGAGTCTAGCCTGTCAATCCGGAGATAGTGGATGAAGTCTCTATGTGGGCATGGCTTTCTCTCGAGAATTCTGGGAAATGTGAAATTTCATCCTTAGAGGTGGAAGGCACACTCTCTCACTTTACTCACTCCCTTGGAGACTCTCTACTGATAAGGCTGACTCCCTGCGAGAACTCCCTGAGGAGAAGCCATATGGACTTACCCTGATGCAGCCCTGGGAACTGGAGGAGCCACATAGAGACTCCTGCCGGTGCTGAGATGCTTACAACACCCCTGGATCCAGGAGACTTCCAACCCCCTAGCTTGTTATCTTCCTGCATTAGGCATCATTGTATGTATTTTTTGAGTCTAAAGATGACTTTATAGATTGGTATTGGACATATGGGCTAATATCGCATTTATGGACTTGATTTGGACTGTGTTGGGATGCTTTCTTAATGTACAATTACACTGTATATAAAACTCTCTCTTATACACATGTGTCACTGAATTTGTTTCTCTAGTCAACCCAGACTAACACAAAACTTTATTCTCCTTTCTCTACCTGAATCAATACAGTCACCTGGGTGCATCCTAGTGGAGGGTCTACTTTTCTCTATCAGGTGCATGGTGCTTCACTTGAAGTTCACTCATCTCCTAGAATGCATATGTCAATGCCCAGTTCCTCTGTCTTCTTTCTAGTTATCATCTGACATTGTAACTTTTACCTGTGTATATAAAATAGCCACTAGCTTAGGTAATGGGAGCCCCAGTAGTGTGCAGTGGGCTCCATCTTGGACTGCTAACCACAAGGTAGGCTGATTGAATCCTCCGGCTGTCCTGAAGGAGGCAGCTAGAGCAATCTTCTCCCATAAAGAGTCACAGTCTCTGAGACTCAAAGGGTCAGTTCTGCCCTGTCCCATAGGGTCGCTGTGAGTGGGCATAGACTGGATGGTAGTGGGTTGAGGGAAAACTAGATACCAGGGGATGTGCTGGGGCCAGCCTCTGAAAGTGGCACCCCACCTAAAAGATATGGGGGCACAAAACTTGGGGTTGCACATCAGGGAGCAGGCAGTGATGGAGGGAGAAAGATCACAGGGCATTTTCAGCTCCCGTGCGTGGTCTGTCTGTGTAATACCTTGACTCTTGTCTTTGATTTCAGTCTTAAGGGTCCTCATCTTTCTTGGACTGTGTCTTGAAGGCTGTTTCTATGAATATATTGGAGGAAGTGTGCTATCCAAAAGTCATTTTTGTTAAGATATTTTCATATTTGGGGTGCTTTATAGTAGCCATAGATAACATTTTGACACTGGGGCAACTTTCTGAAACTTTGGACTACAGGCTCATGACACAATCACGTCTATCTCTTGCTCACTTGAGGCACGTGCAAATCTGTACTCAGTCTCTCCCTGCCCTTCTGAAGAACCCACCTTCACGATTCCGGACTCGTAGAATGTCTGCGCTGTATCGTGGGGAGGTACAGGTGAAATAGAATGTAAAATTCTAGCATGGTAAAATCTTTAATATTCTTGGGGAAAAAACTGTATACATGTTTAGAACAAATCAGACTTAGCTGTGAATTATTGGCAAGAGGCTTAACCATCCCTAATCCTGAACTTCCTCATCTAAGCAATGTATGTAGAGAGTCGGGCATTGGGGCAGGGGGAGGGTGGAGTGGAGCAAAAACAATATACCAGCCTGGGAGAGTTGCTAAACCAATCCCATTGTCATCGGATTGATTCTGACTCGTAGATCCTCATGTACGGTTTCTAAGACTGTACATGTTTACAGCCTTATCAGACAGCTTCCTTCTCTCCCGAGGAGCTGCGGATGAGTTTGAGCCACCAACCTTGCCACCAACCGCCCAACACGTAACTCACAGCACCATGGCAGGTTGTTAAGATGAATTTAATATAATATAGGTAAAGGACCACAAAGCATAGTGCTTGAAACATAGTAGGTGGTCAGCTGTTGCTTTCCTTTCCGTTAAAGGTGAGGCTTAAAAACGGAGATGGACCTGAAACCCAGCATCCATTTTCAGCAGGACTTGTTTCTACTACTCTCTCCGTGAATGCCAAAAGTCCTGAAACGAAGAAGCCCTATGTGAAAGCACTTGGAAGTGGGCTACTTTATTTTATTTTTTTTAGATTCTTGCTTGTGTGGGCAGATTGCTATTTCTAACTCTGTGTGGGAAACTGATATTTTACACACATGTAGGCTGTAATTCTCATTCAATTAATTCACTGTCAAACTATGTTTTAAAAGTACAGTAAAATACCCATTATCTAAGCCTACTCCGTACACATTTGCTTTTGTGCTCACACACATCATATACATTTCTGTTATAATCTTTATCCTCTATCTTCAAAAAATCATTTTCATGTTTGACTGGGCATAAACTACTGCAGCCTCTTGGGTAAGAATTATAAGCTGACCTGGCAGGGAATTAGAATACTGATTCTAGTTCTTCCTGGTCATTCAAGACCTTTCTCTTGGGTTGAATGCCCTTCCTCAGGTTTCCATCTATCATGATTCTATTATTTCACACCACAATTGGGTTTAATTATTTATGCATATTTTTTCCCAATAGATCATGAACTCCTTGTGAGCAGGGATGTCTTACCCATTTCTTACCCCACAGAAATCCATATTCGTACAATCCTGCACAATACCTGATCACAAAAGGTACTCAACTAAGGTTTGGGTTCGTTTGAGCTTTAACTGCTGCAGTGAATTGGAAATCTCACTTTTCTCCGCTCTCCCCTGGCATTAAAGGGATCATCATTACTCCATACAAATAAAGCCATCACCTCGAGTTAGTCAGGTGATTCACACACCCTTGAGTGAGCTAGAGCATTTGATCAGTAGTTAAAAATACCATTTAGAACAGCATGCAGGTGGATGACATCATTTTCGCCAACCTTCCCAAAGGACTATTGGTTAGATTCCTCTTGTCTCCAGAAGATCACATTTCAGAGCTTCACGGTCGGTCGGTCGTCACTGTGGAAACACTCTACCTTGCGGGATAATCTAAAGGTAGGACCATTTAGGCATTTCCGGTGATGAGAGTCCATAGGATGCGGTGCAGGCAAGAAGCACCTTCTTCTCAGCTCCGCCCCTCTAGTAGCAGCTTTATGGTGAGATTCCAGAGTCGTGTTGCTGAAGGGGATTCAAGATGACTTGCTCCTCCTTTGGGTTGAATCAGAGGAGGTCTGGCAAGGCTGAGTGTGCAGGAGTTCATGTGTGGCGTGAGTTCTAAGTGGCTGCACTGGGTGGGTTGAGATTCACAAAGGAGCCCAAACTGTAAAATGTCACCAGTCGGAAGGCATTTTTCTACTTTTTTTCACATAAGCCAAAAGCCAAAATTAAGGCCCCTAACCAGCCAGGAACCCATGTTTTGACCCTCCAAAAAGTGAGATATGTTGCAGTTTGGTGTGAGTAAAGAAATCATTTGTTTTGTCAACATCCAAAGCAAGAAGGGCCAGAAAAGTAGAACACAGCTTCACAGGGGCTGGTAGATGGGATGAGCAATTGCCTATTGGGTTGAAGGCAGGGACTTCCATAAATCCCAAAGGCTTTCTTTTCAACCGCCGTATTGACTGAATAGACTCAAGTCAGAGAAACGAGGCAGCTTCTTCTGAGGATGCAGTTTAGGGAGAGGCTCAGTACAATTCTACAGATGGAGATTATTGTACAAACAATGAAAGAACAACTGGTCAAGGAGGAAAAATCCCATCAACCACTCAAATAGAGATGCAAGAGGAGTAGGAGTCAACTACCAAGAGCAAAGACATCTTCTTTGCTGGGAGGCTCGGAGTTTACTGAATGGCAACATGAACATTCTGGTTTTTCGTAATTGGTATATGTTCACCAGCATGGTCATGCATGGGGTGTAGGGTACCACTGTGGTACCTCCAGAAATATAAACCCTAAATTGATGAGACCAGAGGTCTTCAGAGAGCATCTTCAAAAACACAGAAACATCTTAAGTAGAAGAACACAGGGCAGCAGTATCCTGAAAGATTGATGAACGTGGGCAAAGAAAGACTGTTGTCAAGGGAAGGGGCTTGTTGTTATGGATTCAGCAATTGGTTGGTTTGCTCATACTCTTAAGGATCTGAAGACAGAGTATCTGGGACTTTAGCCATCCAGGCCCCTAGGAAAAGTATGTGTTGTGGGAAAGACTTTACCTACCACGGTCTAGGTAGAAAACTGTGTGGTATGGTAGCTGGGCATCTGAGATGGCCATGTGTGTCTAAGCCTCATGCAGTGCATTCTTTTAATCACATGACCGAGTAAAAACATCCCTCCTCTCCAGCCCAGGCCCTTCATCTAGGCTGCTGCTTTCTGTGTAAGCTCTAAGACATTGAGTTTTAACTATTGTCAAGTTCCTTCACGATCACTTTCTGTACAACAGAGTACAGCCTTGTCCCATACTGAGTCCTCCTTATGATCACTGTCATGTTCTGGTGCATCGTTGTGGCGATGGTGCCAATCCATTTCACCCAGAGTCCTTCTCTCCCTTGTTCATCCTTGTTCTCTAAACACAAGGCGCCCAAAGCAAGTGAGTCACATCTGTAAGTTTTGGGCCAATTTTCAGAACTGGAATGCCATGCCTTCTTTTCTTGTCTGTCTTAGTCGGGGAGCTCTGCTGACATATCTGGTACCTGAAACACAGGAGGCATGGATGCAGCATCATGACAACATGCAATCATGACAGTATGACAAAAAGACAGATGGGTAGTGCTTTAAGACATGAGACATATATTTTTAAACTTACATTTTTGATATAATTTCTTCCAAAAGCACTCCAAGAGGCTCTCACATATGAACAAGAATTGCTTTGGTTAAAAACGTTTTTTTAAAATGATTCTCTTGCTTCTCAACATAGATAGAGCAGCCATTGTGTGGTCAGTCTTTCTGAGGGAATGGGGATTCAGAGGTAAAAGACAGAGGACGTGAAGTTGGAGAAGTGTTTCCAATTTAGACCATGCTGTATCTTGTAGTTTAGAGAGGAGAGAGGAGGGATAGAAGTTAGGTGAAGCGGGGTGGAAGTGAGCTCCATGTTGAAGGAGCGGCTCACGTTAATAGAACCAGCAATCACTGAGCAGCTGGTACACTAGTCCCCCCTCCACGCACTGGAGATGTGACACCTCCCTCCACAAGCTGTATGCTTTACGGGCCAAAGCTGCATCAAGTACATATTTGCAGAAACATTGGGACGGTTTTAAATGAAGACATCATGAAGAAGAAAAACAAAGTGGCATGCAGGTAGTGTGGCAGGGAAGGGGACCGGACTTTTATTAGAAAGAATTAGAAAGGTGTTTGCCTTAGCTTTCTCATACTGCCTTGGCAAAATCAGGAGACCCTCCCTATACACGTAGTAAAGCACTCAATTATGAACTGAAGTGTAGGCAGTTTGAACCCTCTCCTCTATGCCTGGGCAGAAAGGCTGTCCTGAAGGAGGCAGCTAGAGCAATCTTCTCCCATAAAGAGTCACAGTCTCTGAGACTCAAAGGGTCAGTTCTGCCCTATCCCATAGGGTCGCTGTGAGTGGGCATAGACTGGATGGTAGTGGGTTGAGTGAGAAATAGATACCAACGGATGTGCTGGAAGGTCCTGTGAAGTGAATATGCTTCATAGGACTCTTTTAGAGTCTGTGCGACTGCCTCCGTATGCCTGGGTAGGACCAAGGATAGAAGGTGTAGAGAACTCTGAGTCAGGGACTGGCTAGTTTTGCCACTCCCCTGGAGTATAAATGGAATCATGCCAGAAGCAGGGATGGAGAATCCCATGACCAGCAGGAAGAAGATCCACAAGTGGAGTATGTCTGTGGTTCCTGTGAGGAGAAGCCATGGCAGCAGAGAACATTGAGAAGACGTGTTGGCAGCAGAGACCGTGGGTGGAGTGGCGGGCTGCCCAGAGATACGCATATATGTAGGAGAGAGCTTCATATCATAGAGCAATGGTATATTGAGAAAACATCCCAGCCCAGTCCAGACAAGCCTATAAGCCCGATATGAGCCCATATGTCCAATAGTAGTCCATAAGGCCCTCTGCAGACTTATGTTGCCACTTACAATGATGCTGAATGCTGGAAGATCACGGGCCGGTGGGTACAAAGTCTTATGGATCAATACCGGTGGAAGCATCTCAGTGCTGGCCCCTTCAGCTCTCGGAGTGGGGCTCCTCACCAGGAAGGTGAAGCAGAGGGAGAGTGTGGCCCTCACCCAGGGAAAGAGAGAGGAAGTTCCCTTATCCTCATGAGGTCACGCCTACCAGGAAGCATCATCAGGCTGAGACTTGATTGACAGGCTGAAAACTCATTCTATGTATCAAGTTGGCATGAAATTAGGTTAACTACCTCAGCTGCCAACTGCAAGGGCGGTGATTCAAGCACACCGGCCACTGTGCGGCAGGAAGATGAGCTGCCTGCTCCTAGTAAAGATCTACAAAGCTTCAGAAACCCTATATCAGGTGCTGTGAGTTGGAATCAACTGGATAGCAACGAGTGTGGTTTCGAAGTACTCAACAAATGGTAGCTATTATTATTGCAGCTTATAATTTCCTTGTGTCCTGTCCTTACGAAGAGTCCGCACACTTTAAAACACAGTCTAGACACATTCCATCCAGGTTTCTCAAGGTGCCTGCATATGTAAGTATTTTCAATGAAGAGGTAATCGGTTCGCTAAGACCGCTGGTCATTTATTTTGAGCATTTTTTGGTTGTTCGTCTAATTGACTATCACTCTCAGTCTTCCCTTCTCCTCTTGTCCACCTTTATTTCTTTGCTCGGAAACGGTTGCCTTTATGTGGAATGAAAACATTGAACATCTAAAGGCTCATATGTATGTCTCTTCTATGAAATTGGGCTGCAAAACTGGTCACTCACCTTTTATGCAGACCAGATTGTGACTCCTAGCCAGGGCATCTTGTACCTAGCTACTCCCCATCTGCCAGGGAAAGCTGGTGTGTTGTGGACATGCCAACATGCTTCAGCAAAGCTTTCAGGCTAAGATGGGGTAGAAAGGCAGGCTTGGGAGACCCCTCCCCACAAATTGCCCAGTGAAAATCCCTATGGAGCACAGAGTCTTCGGGATGGCAGACTGTTTCGTTCTGCGTGGGGCAGCCCTGATTTGGGAACTCAATGTCAGCTACCAACAGCAACAAATCACCCAGAAATGTGCCAGTGTCCTGAGGTTGGCAGAGATCCACATGAAAAGGACCAAAAAGCAAGCTGATTGAAAACAGAGCTCAAGTGACAGGGGCAACAGACGCTATGAGAGTAGAGAGAAGATTCGTTCTGACTTGGCCTGGGCCAACCGGACTGACCCATTTGTCTGTAGGTTTGGTCCAACCATCGATAGGCCATGTTTTTTGTTTGAATTACGATCAAAGGTTTGCATGGAATCACACCCAGACCTATGAGGAAGGACATGAAGCAAAGGGAGGGTTTTTGCTTTTATGTCATTAAATCTGTAATTCTCTATTTTGAATTAATCTCCTGGTCTTTTATTTGTAACCTGGAAATACCAGGTGGTGTTCAGACATCTGCTATACCATTGTGTCAGGTATTATGCAAGCCATGTCAGGCATTATCCACAACATGTGTTCTGTTGTGACTGTGTGATTTCACAAAGTCTCTTAGACAGAGTTCTGCTTCACTCTGCCTAGCACAGTCATGAATGTGCACATCTTATTCTTCTCCCTAGACTACAAGCTCCGGGCAGGCGGCTGCTTCACTTTCACATGTCTGTGGGATATCATGCCCTCAGTCCTGCAGGCTGGATGACTGAGTGAGCAACACGGGGAACAAAAGAGAGCAGGACCTTCACCCTGAGGCTGTTGTTGTTGCATTTAATCACGGCAACCTTTTGTTTCACAGAAGGGCACATGGCCAGTTCTGCAGCACCTTCAGGATCTTGGGTCTGTTTGAGCTCATTGAGGTGCCGTGGCTTTGTCACAGGGCCTCCCAAAGTAGAGGGCTCATCTTGCAGCACTTTATGGGACAGCGTTCTGTTGGGATCCACAGGGTTTCAATGGGCGAATTTTCTGGATCCTGGTGTGGTGTGAGTGGCTAGTGAGCATGGCTACTAATCAAAAGACTCAGGTCTACCCAGCGACCTTAGGCAAAATAGACCTCTTGGCTATCTAACTTTTCCAAGTAAGGCATTGAAAAAAGAAATTAACTAGGAACCCAAGTTTTACTCCCCCCCCCCCTGCTGTGTGAGATTGCTGAAAATTGGCATGGACTCCATGGAAGCTGGATCCTGCCTGTATGGGAGTTGATCTCCCTTCTCATCCCAGGCCAGCATCGCCTGGAAGACATTGAAATCTGTCCACAGATTTGCTGGTGTTTGAAAAACTAGTGAGACAGTTAAAGAGTATTGTGCCAACATGGCTGATAAACACATGTGGGGTTAATTGAAGGGCAGAGAGATAAATGGCTAGGTGAACCTCGCCTTTCTAGTTCTCGGGTCTCTTACTTTGTGATGGTTGGACCAGGGTGCAGCTGCCTTAGCAGTTCCCTGCTTCGGCTAGCAAGGCTCACTTCCTGCAAGACATCCCTGAGGAGAAGCCACATGGACCTACCCCGATGCAGCCCTGGCTGCTGGAGCAGCCATGTGGAGACCACTGCCAGCACTGAGATGCTACACGTTCACTGATTTGGCTTTCCTCCTGCAGTCAGCATCATTGCGTGTATTTTGTGAGATGGAGGAGTACTTTGTAGATTGGTGTTGGACATATGGGTTAAGGTTGGACTCGTGGGCTTGGGCAGCACTGGGTTGGGATGTTTTCTTGATGTAAACGTAACCTTTATATAAAACACTCTCTTATACATGAGTTTCTATGGGCTTGTTTCTTTAAAGTACCCAGACTAACATAACCAGTGACATAATTTTCAGTCACATATCAACATGCAAGCCACCACAGCATTAGAGATATGTAGAAGTGGTACTTTGATGTAGAGAGCATTTACCAGTGGGGAGCAGAGGGACACATGTTGAAATGGAAATTTTATCATTCTGAGTGATGAAGAAGAGGAAGCATTCAGGAAATATATAGGTTCAGATGACATTAGTCCCATTTGAAAAATGAAAACAAGCCAATAAGAAGAACCCTTAACCATCTCTCATAGGACTTGGCATTACAGACAAATGTAAGTGACGGTCCTGCTAGTGGTGGGAAGGTGAGAACAGAGGCTCTCCTTTTCAGAAGGCTGCTCTGGGTGGATGTTTTCCACATGTTGTCTCTTCTCATTGTCCCCATCCTGTGATGTGCGATTTATCCGTCTGTTCAAGGGTGTAATCAAACCTTAGAGATGGAGTAACCTGTCACAGCTTGTAAACTCTAATAAGTGGCTGAGTTGGGATTGGAGCTGGCGTCTGTCTGACTCCAAAATCTAGGCTTTGGCCTCTATGGGAAAAGCCACCTCTCACGTTTGGACTGTCATAAACAGAAGCTGATGGAACGACTGCCCCGGCCTGAGATGAGTGAAGTCCCTTAAATGCATTTCCTGAAGACATTGGTTCCAGGTGTCCCAGAGGGGCCCACGGAATGTTGGACAGCATAATGAGGGGCATTAGGAAAAACAAGCAATAACAAGAAGCAAAGTCATTCTGCCCCCCAGCAATGCTTGGAGAGGGATGGTTATGTGCATGATGTTGGTATAAACATTCAAGGGGTGAGGGCTTGGGAGACACCCGCCCTGGCATGTTTCTTGTCATCCTCTAAGTGCAGAAGCAACACATATTATTAACAGTAGTCCCGAATCCCACAGTAAATCAACCTTAATGTCACATAGCTTCATTTTGGGTTACCCAGGCTAACCCAATAGCAACCCCCCCCCCCAAGAAACAAAACCTTGCTAATTCATTAAGAAATGCATAATAGACATTTACCAGCAATCTTTAAAAACAGAGAGCTATTTGTGTGTGCATGCTATCATTGCTATCAAATAAAGTCTGCCGTGATTTTTTTTTTCCCATCAGGGAATCCGTTTCTGGTGCTATCTGCCTCCTGCCGTATCATTTTGAAAGGCAAGCGATAAGATGCTTTCCTTCGCTGTGACAAAAGGAAAGAAACTTTATTAAGGGACAGTAATGCAGTTTGAAAGAGCCTGCTCTCTGCCCAATTAGTTTAGGGCACTTAATCCTGGGGCATAAAGCAATCACGACTTTCTTTACAAATAAACACTCAACTCACTGCCATTGAGTCAGTGCTGACTCACCGGACCTCCTCTGGGACTGTAACTGTGTATGAGAGTAGAAAGCCCAGTGTTTCTCCTGTGGAGCTGCTGGTGGTTTTGAACTGATTGCCATTCACATCACAGCCCCACACATAACCACTACACCACCAGCCTCACAGCTCTCGAATTCACAGGTGGGGCAGCAAGAACTGAATGTGCGCATTTGGGCTGTACTGACCTCATGACAAGGGGAAAACCTGGGAAGGGGAAGGTGGATGTTAAGTTCACCTCCTCTTCTGCTGAGACCCACAAGGGCGCAGAACTGAGAACAGGGAATGCGGGACCAGCCAGATGCATTTATTTGCTGCTCAGTGTACAGTTTCACCCTGGTGATATAGGGGTTACCTGTTGGACTGTTCGAGACCACCAGCCCACTGCACAGGAGAATGACAAAACGTTCGATTCCTGTTTAAGAGTTACAGTCTCAGGATCACTATGAGTCACAGGATCACTATGAGTGGACATAGACTGATAGTAGTGGATTTGGTGTGTGTGTGTGTGTGTACTCGTGCATGCCTTGTAGGCTTGGAAGGTGAGTGTGCCTAATTCCACTTCTTGTTTAAAGTCTCCCTCCTCCCTAGTCCCTTAATCTCATTTCAAATTTGTAACAACAAACCTGGTGATTTCCTCCCGAGAAGTAATTTTGATTTACTCTTTTCCCTGGTCCCCCTTTCCCACCAAAACATGGCCCCCTCGAAAAAGAATGAATCCCTTAACATTATAAAAGTAACAAATACTCATGATGTAGAAAAGTTGGAAAATTCAGAAGTGAAAAACAGAGGAGAGAAAGCAAACACGTAGTCATAGTCTCATCAGCCAGAAAAAGCAACTAAGTTGATTTTCTTTCATTTTTCTCTTGTTGTACATCTTAAAAAAATGCAATTAGGACCATAGCACAGATAGAAAATTATATGTGCTGATTTAAAATGTATTTTTGTGATAATGAAGTGTTATTTTGCAGAAAACTTTAAGAATTAAAAGAATGAAGAAAAAATAATTACACAGGTTTCACTACCCAGAGATTTATGTTGTTGTTCTGCTTTCTTGTGCCATTCTACATTCTTTTATATGCATTTTTAGTAAATTGGTTTCATAGTTTCATAAAATGGTCAATGTAAGGATAATTGCAACAGTTATGTGAAAGATGACAAAAAGAGAGATTAAAGAGGCACATATCTGCCACCGACTGGTTTCTATTCACTCTTTACCAATTGAAAACTAAACCAAACCTCAACACTTGGGTCATTCAATATGAGGTTGGAAGGTGCATAAAATTATTACTTGAAATGTTTTTGGCAATGAACATGTCTTCTGTGCTACTCTGTACAGAGATATTGAAGAAGAAAGGGCGGGGGGGAAGGACTTTAAAGTAGTGATTCTCCCAGCACAGCATTTTAGCCATGTAAATAGTTCTGCTAGTATTAAACAAGTGTTGGAACAGAGGATATTGAGATTTTTGTGTGGTAGTGAAATGTGACCAAAGCTTTTCTCCTTGCTCTGGGGAAAGAATAAGACTCAGGAAGCAGGGTTTGTTTGTTTGTTTGGTTGTTTTTGTATTAGTATGGTAGAGAAAGCAGCCAGAGAGAGCTTTCTAGGTAGGTTCAAACTCCACCCTGGAATCCTTCTTGAAAAGCAAAATCCAACAGGCATTCCTAACTTTGAGACTCAAATGTGTGCGGGACAAATGGTCAATCATACTATACCATGACTGACACATTTTTGGTTTCTTAAACTTTATTAATTTTTTGATTATTCTTAGAGTCATTTTTCAAAGTAATTTCCTCCCATGGATGTGTATATCTATAGCCTATCATGCTTGACACTTGGAAGACAACGTCTTGCTTTGTTGTTGTTGTCAGGTGTTGTCGCATTGGTTCTGACTCACGTCCATCTGGTGTACAACAGAAGGAAAGACCACCCAGTCCTGCGCCATATTCCCGTTGTGGGAGTGCTTGCATGAATGTGTGCAACCGTTTCTTGTTCTTTGCATCACCCCCATCAAGCATCAGAGGCCTCAAAAGCTTCACTCCGTCTACATCGTTCTGGTCTCTACTACTTTGTGGAGGCAGCTCTTCCTCAGTCGTATCTTGAGTTCCTTCCATCCTGAGGGGTTCATCTTCCAGCACTTTATCTGAAAGTGTTCCCCTGTGATTTGTATGGTTTTCAGTGGTGAATCCCTCAGAAGTGGAGTGCTTCGTCCTAGTCTGTTCTTTGTCTGGAAGATCCACTGAAACCTGGTCACCACTGTTGGCCCTGCTGCTGTTTAGAATACAGGTGGCGTCGCTTTTTAGCAGCACTGAAACATGCAAGTTGTCACCACACCATGACAAACTGACAGATGAGTGACTGACTGGTGGTGGAAGACCACATGGCAGGGTATAAAATTCTGGGCTAAAAATATGCCTCTTTAAAATGATAATTTTAAACAAATAGTTTAAAAAGTAGAATGTTAATACTAAAGTGACTCCACTGAGTAATATGATTTCATTCCCTTTTTAATGTTTAGGATACATATAAGTTGTAAAGATGTATAAGAAGCCCTTATACATCGGGTGCAGCAGCTAAGTGCTCAGCTGCTAACCAGATTGGTGGCATGGACCCACCCAGGAACTATGAGGAATGAAGACCCCAGGGTCAGTTCTATAGAGATTACAGTTTAGGAAACCTTACGGGGCAGAGAACTCTCACATGGGACTACTGTGAATTGAACATTGACTCAACAGCACAAAACAACAACAGGAGGTTTAGTCAAAGTTTTGTATTCAAAGATGTCTTCTTTTCTCTGCATGACTATCAATTTCATATGCCCTTAAATTCATTTGTTTCTAATTATGTGTGATTCAAATGTTTGGTTTTGCTTTAATTTAATGTTTAAAAATATAAAATATGCATATTCTTCAGAAATTATGCGCAAGTGTATCTTTGGAGAAATTCCTACCACTATCTTCTCTCTCCTGTTCTCACCTGCAGGCAAACTTGAGTTAATATTTGTGTTTCTTTGAAAATACATTGTGCATGCATGTGTGCGTGTATGCATGTGTGTGTACTCACTCCTTTGTCTTTCACACATAAGAAGTACTAAGCCCCATGGAAGGTTCTGCACTTGGATGGCTTTGCTTAATACATCCGAGAATCACTCCACGTTAATTCAGAGAAATCTTGATTCTTCTTGTATCCTGCTTCATGACTCTTCATTGTGTGACAAGCTATTGAATCACTTCCCTGCTGAGAGATACTGGGTTTCCAGTCCCTTGATAAATAAATGATGCAGATATGAATACCCTTGCTCGTTGCTTATTTCATATTTGTGGCAGCATATCTTCAGGGTCTTTGGTGTTGCATTGTATTCAGGTGGTGTCCTGTGGAGAAGCTCATGGTTACATTACTAATTCAAACTCCATTCCTCTTCTCTTGGTTCCGATTCATGGTGACATGACACGTGCAACACAACAAAGTGTTGCCTGGTCTCACACCACCTTTATGGGCACTGGTGTGTTTGAGCCTAATGTTGCACACACTGTTTGAGTGCCTTCCAGCATCTGGGCTCATCTTCTGGCATTAGATTGAATGAGATCATGCTCAATAAAAATTCATTGAGTTTTTATTGACTAATTTTAAGTAGATCTCAAAGGCCTTTTTTCCTACTTTCTCTTGGTCTGGAAACTTCACTGAAATGTGTGGATCAGGAGTGACCCTGCTGGAGTTTGAAATACCCAAGCCACCAAAATACAATAAAATGATAGGGCAAAGCAAACAAACTCACTGCCATTGAGTCAAATCTGACTTACAGTGACCCTACAGGACAGAGTAGAACTGCCCTGTGAGTTTCTAAGACTATACATCTTTGTGGGAAAAGAAAGCCTCCTCTTCTTCCCATGGCGTGTGTGGTGGGTTTGAACTCCTTACCTGGTTATTATGGCCCAACATGTAACCCAGTACACACCCTATCTGGGTGGGGGTACCTGTTCATAGTGCCCAGAAGTTCCTTTCAGATGTTGTTATTAGGTTGATATAAATTTTGACTTCATTATTTTCTCTCTCTCAAAAGTACAGGTAGTCCTCTCCTCTTATACATTGCACATCTTGAAAAGTATGTACAAGGATTGAACATTGGAAAGCCACTAGATCTGGAAAGGCACTAGATTTGTCTGATATAAAGGAAGCAGGCGTTCCAGTGTCAGAGAGCTAAGAAAGTTGTAAAATCCCTAATTACACCTCAGTTTTTTAAGCACAATCATGTGTGATTTATTGCCAACATTTGGTACATGTTCTTTAATTGTGTTCCTTTCCTTCACAATTAATTGAACACACAATTGACCTGCCCAAGTCCAATGAGAATCTGATTAAGGTGAAAGATTCGCTGTCTTCAGGCTCCTTAATGATTTTCATCTTTGTCTCAATTGTCTTACATTTATATAACCTATGCTGCTTATCGCTGTACCAGCACTTTCATTTTTCTGTTCTCCACTCATTCTTATCAACTGACAGGGAAAAATAGAATCAAACACCCCCACAATTGCACAAAAACTGCTGGATGGAGACAGAACAATTGACTCTCAGGTAACACCACGATGTGAGAGCTTGCATTGATCATTCCCTAGCTCCTCAATGATACTCAAAAGTTGGCACACTAAAAGAGGTTTGGAGTGATAATATCCAGTGTGTGAATATGCAGGCTGCTTGGACGTTGAACCTGTGAATGTCAAGGTGGCGCTATAATTTATGCAAAGTTGGGAGAGTCTGCCAGGGTGGCTGCTATGTCAGTGCCAATAAGCTAAACAATAAAAATGATGAGAAGAATGTGTCGGAAGCCTTCACATTCTGACCTAACCTGTGAGAAAAACTGCATTACAAAGTTGATTGATATAAAAATTTAATTCTTGCCAATAATCTCTCTTGTTCTCTCTCAACCTCCATTCCCATCCACCCTTAGGTTTGACTTGGGCTCAGAGAGGGCTCTGAGGAGAATTCATTGATGGTACAAGTCCACTGACAATAAAAAAAGAAGGTATTAAAGTGCCATCTTGGACCCTGGGTAGTCTATGCCCTACTTGCTGGGGTTTGAACTGTCACTAGGTGCTGGAGAAAAACTTGCTTGCTTTTGGCTGGGTCTGGATTCGGCATCTGGCTTGTGGACCTTCCCACCTTGTGTCAACAGCTTGCTGTATTGTCTGCCAATGATGGGAGTCATCAGAGCTTTACCATCTTTCCACCTCCCTTGAATTCATGCTCCTCTGCAGCAAGAAGCTGTTATCATCCTGCTGATTGCTGGTGCATTGACTGATGCAGTTGGGTGAGCCCAGGAGAACCCTCTATTATCTAGTCCATTGTCTTGGAATGTGCCTGCTTCTACAACCGTGTGAGCCTTTGGTGGACGTAAACCTCCCTTTCTATATACATATGTGCCTGAGACCCCCACATGCAAGGTGATGCAAGGAGAGAGAAAAGAGAGAATGCCCAGGGCATGAAAGCACATGGACTATTAACTGTCTGGATTATTTTAAGAGCCGGAAGCTGGTGAGGAAATAAAGAGGAAAGTGTGGACCCTTGAAAGGAGACTCTCCAGGTGAGGGACCTGGAATCCAGCTTCCCTGCCTTGTGGGGAGCATTTTGGGCAAGGAGAAGGGGGCCTCAGGCCTTTTTGTACCAAGAGCCACCTTGGCTCTTATCATTTCTCCTCCAGTTCTCTCCCAGAAGCCCCCTAGGCCAGATGCAGACTTCAGGTACTCTTGATTGCCTTGTGGCTGTTGGGGAGTCGGAGTGAATTCTGACTTATGACGAAGCCATGTACACAGAGTAGATCTATCCCATAGTGTGTTCAAGGTGGAGATGTTTTGGAAGCAGATCATGAAGTCTTTCTTCAGAGGCCTTTGAATGAGTTTGAACCAGTAGCCTTCTAGCACATAGCCATCCGTATCACCTAGCTGCCTTTTGACTTCATGAGTCTCTATCTACGAGTCCACCTGGTGGGTGGGAGGTGGGCTGAAGAGAGGAAGTGGTGTGGAGGGAGAAGTGGTTACTGAAATTGGCGGGGCCATCTTTGGTTCCTCACATTTGTTTCCATCTTGTAGCTTCACGATGCTCGTTCTCAGCTAGGACACACGTTTACATGCTCATTGGATTGTGGCCCATCTCTCAGGTGAGAAAGGAAGCTCAGTGAGGATGGTGGGCTTGTCTTATTACGACCGTATTGTTGACTCAGCAGCAGCTACCAACAACAATCCTTTCTTCATGCAAGGTCCCAGACGCCAAAACTTGCGAGTAAAATTTCTGCTTTATTTTCTCTGTGACATTTTGTGCCAACCCAACCACAGATAGGAGAAGCTTGGAGAAAGACCCAAATGAGTATAGGAGGCAGGCAGGTAAACAAAGGAGCCAACCTGATGAGCTGGGGATGACGGTGAACCAGAAACTGTCCGACCCGAGGATGATTGCCTCTCTTCAGCACCGAACAAGGTTTAGCATGCAGGAAGGCAGGGCCCGTTTACAGAACATATAATTTTACCAAAGCAATTGGTGCCTTGGAGTTTTAACTAAACACTTCCAATATTAAATGTTAGCCAGTATTTTTTAAAAAATCTTTATTTTTAGATGGGGTTGGTGTTTTAGATGGGAGCGGGTTTCTGTAAAGAGTAGCACTTAGCTCACAATTCTAGAGGCAAGGAATTCCCTTTGGAGGCTCAGAGAGAGACACTGTCCCGTGCCTCTTTCTTAGTGTCTAGTGGGTGCAGGCAACCTGTGCCTGCTTCTGGGTATCTGCACACGATGTCTTCACCGTGCAAGACTGTTTCACTGTGTGTGACCCCCCTTTTACCAGCCACTACTCAGAGGCAATTAAGGCTCAGCCTACTCTTTAATGGCGTCTTCAATGAGTAATAGCATCTGCAAAGGAAAATCTGATTTCACCAAACAAGGACACGGTCACCGGCATAAGGGTTAGGACAAAACTCAGTCCATAAACCAAACCAAACCTGCTGCTTTGGAGTTGATTCCATGTGTTCAGAGTAGAGCCGCTCCATAGGTTGTCTTGGCTGTAATCTTTATCACAGCAGGCCCGTGGGTCTCCGGCCCACCATGATGGTTTCAAACCGCCAACGTTTAGACTGGTAATCTAACATAAACTGTTAGCACTGACGAGGGCCCTCACATAACCAAGAACAGGGTGTAAAACCAAATGTCTTTGTTGGCCTGAGTTCAGTCCTCGGATGGCCAAGAGGGATGGATGTTCTGGACCAGGCTGTCTTCCGAGCGCCTCTCTGGAGCTATTTTGGGCTTTTGCTTTGCCCTGTCTCTCCTGCCCTTGCCGGATGCAGACCTGGTGCTGGCAGTCCCTGAGCTCCGTCAGGGGCCAGCAGAGGGCGCCTCAGCATCCCGTCGCCTTTGGGCTGATTGTCTTCATTAAGGATCCTCTGTGGAGGAGGGTGATTGCACGCGGCTGTTTAGGCGTTGAGCTGATTGTAAGTGCAGCCACGGGAGCCAACTCTGATTAGAACTGAGATCCGACAGTCAAATGAATTAATAATAAGCCGATGGAGAGAAGGAGAGACTGCAACCGCGCTCTTGTTTAAGAGACGTTTCATGTGCTTTCACTGAAGATTATAATAATAAGAAAGTTTTATTGTCTCCAGCTTAAATCATTGATAGGTGTCTGGATTAATGAAGCTCATTTCTCAGTGTAGGACTTTCAGGAAACCCTTTTTCAGGCTGTCCAGGAGTGAAATACAAGGACTCTGGACACTCCAGGTTATAAAGTAGGGGAGGCGAGAGGGCACGAAAGAGTCATTGGATACTATTTTCCGAGCTTTCACTTAAGAGCCAAACAGAAATTATATTCAAAATGCATTTGCCCCCTCCACCATCTCCAATTCCGGGAAAATACCAAAATGCACCCCCCCCCCAATTGGTATTATTTAAGAAGCTATTATCCTTGATTACATCTAAGCACAACAGAAGAACGATCCAGTTTCTTCAGAAACTAGTGGTAAACCGAAGTGGGGATTCTGTAGTGGCAGCAAGCCCTGAATTTACTTGAAATTGTTAAAAAACTTTTATTCCCCCTCCCCAGTGCTGATTGAGGTAATTCGGAGCCATGGGGAATTATGTGGATAATGGTAGGAGCCAGGGAACTATAAATATGCAATGCAATTAGCTCCTGCTCCTTTTGTGTGTGTGGTGCAATTTTGGAACTCACGGGCTTGCGAAAGACTGGGAACAACAGGAGCCATTGATGCTCAGCTGTTCGAGGAGTTTACAATTACGCTATAACATCTTGCCAGGCTCCTCCATGCCCGGAGGTAGAGTGGCATATGAGTAAATGGAACCCAGCCATTTTCTCCAGGCATCATTTTTTATAGTGGTTTCCCTGCCCCCACCTCAGCCCCACCCAAAGAAGCTAGAAACTTACTTGAGCATTGTATGCGCTGTTGAAGGAATTCACCTCCTTGCAAAGGCTTTCTGAGTGTTCCTACAAGGGGAGAGGGTGGCTGCACAATGCCCTTGCATACCAGTGATTACTTGAATCTTGTCCTTTATTCCTTGGTTATTACTTGGTTAGGACTATACCCAAGGGGGGGTGTCTTCATGGTCATTGGGCCTGTGGGACCCCACTCTTCTAATTGCATCTCAAATGAGCATTATATGATAGACATGGGAACCGGGAAATATAGGACACATTTTAAGTTGTTCTTAGAATGGCCATTAATTAGCCAATAAATATACGAGGATAAATTTAGAGAGAGGCTGGGAGAGGGCAGAGTAAAGGAGCAAGCTTTATATGCCAGCTGGTGTCTAAGGAGTTGGTTGGAATCCTGGTGGCCCCGTGGTCAGGCCACTCTGTGGGACA
This sequence comes from Tenrec ecaudatus, assembly GCF_050624435.1. Taxonomy (NCBI): domain Eukaryota; kingdom Metazoa; phylum Chordata; class Mammalia; order Afrosoricida; family Tenrecidae; genus Tenrec; species Tenrec ecaudatus. The sequence goes on along the minus strand of NC_134542.1, from coordinate 114,862,849 downwards.
AAGGTATGACAGCGGGATCCATAAAGATTGCCCCCTTGGGAAGTCTGAGATGGTGCTACTTTGTCCTATGGGGATGCCAGGAGTCAGAATCAACTCCATGGTAGGTCAATAAAAATGAGAACAACAACAAACCTCAACTCACTGCCACCGAGTCGATGCTGCTTCATAGCCAGACTGCCCTTGTGGGTTTCTGAGCCCGTAACAGTTTATAGGAGCAGAAAGCTCTGGCCCCACCCGATGGGATTGAAGAGCAGAACTGTATGGGAAAAGAAAGAGTATATTGGAATGAGTAAGATAGGTCAATGAAATGTTATTTAATTAAAAAGAAAGCAAGAAGCGCTGCCTTTCTCAGAGCAGCTGGCAGTTTCAAAGTGCTGACTGTGTGCATTGCAGCCCAACTCGTAACAACCACACCCCCAGGGCTCCTCTCCAGAGCTGTGGAATGCCCACGGTCACCAGCATAGCATGCTCTTGCCCACCCTTGTGACCACTGTGCCTGTCGTCTCTCTGCGAGTCTCCCTCGCCCGCCGGCCCTCTGTTTCACCAAACACGATGCTCTACTCAAGGGACTGAGCCCACTGATGACATAGGCCAAGCAAGCGAGTCGGATAATGTCCTCTGGTGATCCATGCGGTTTCCGTGGGCTAATTGTTGGAAGGAGCTAGCTAGACCTTTCTTCCTGGATTTTCTTAGTCTCGGAAGTTCACTGCTTACCACGGGCAGAGGTGTGTCTATGGAGAACAGTGCCTACGACAAGAACTGAAGTTGTGTTTAAACATCGGACACCCATCGCCCATCTTTTAGATGACTTTATCATAATGCCAGTTCAGAAATACAAGTCAAGTTCATTAATGTTTTATTTAGCATCTCATGGTCTTACATGAAACGGCAAATGCGCCTTCCTTGTTTTCACTGATGAAAAGTGGTCTGCAGTGTGCACAACGCCGTTTTCATTTTCCGTTTCCTCTCGTTCTGCGCTCAGCAGAGCAAGACCACACAGTCTGCTTTGACCCACGGAGTTTTTTAAAATACAAATCTTCGGACTTGCTGAATATCTCTCTCATGAGTGGTGATGGTTCATAGAAACTGCTCCGTGGCGCCCCCTTGCGGTGATGCTCAGGGTCTGCGCCATGACTTCCCTGCCTTCGTTACACCTCTGACCAGATCTGCGGGCCTTTGGAGTCCTTGTGATATAGCTTCTAGCACGCAAGCAATATTCAAGTCCTCACGGTACCAGAAACTAACCGAGAGTGGTGGCTGTTTAAATAAGATGCCCTGATTCTCATTTCACATTAGTTATTTTTATTGTTAGCTGTCACGGAGCTGGCTTTGACTCTTGGCAACCCTTGTATTCCAGGACAAAAGGTGTTGCCTGACTGCAGCATCTTCACGATCCACTGTTGTGCCTCTTCCATTGTGCCTTCCAGCCTAGGGCCTCAGGTCCCAGCCCGGCATTGGGCAGTATTCTGTCATGACTCATTCGATTTTTATTAGAAGTAGATTGCTAACTTGTTCTTTCTAGCCTCAGTCTGGAAGCTCTGCTGAGACCTGTCCACCATGGATGACGCACCTGGTATTGAGATGCCAATGGCGTAGTTTCCAGTATCACAGAAACATGGCAGCTACCACCGTGTGACAAAAGATGGATGGGCGGGGGGCATTTTCACTGGATGTCATAAATTATGTGGCTGGCTCTGAACCCAGCCACAGACAAGTGGACTTCCTTCCTTCCTTCCTTCATCCCTTATAGAATGCCTGTTAGGTCCATCACAGTGCCATACAATGGCAAACAATGAGTGAGCTGCGGCTTTCAGGAGCTCATCAACTGCTGCAGGAGACAGATGTACAATCAGTTCTCATATATGTTGAGGCTGTGGAACAGGGAAGCCTACATCAGGGAGCAAGGAAGAATTCTCCATTGTTCCTGGTGATGGCAGGGGTCAAGACAGAATTCATAGAAGAGGCGATCCTTAGGATTCTGAGTATATCTGATTGAATTCATAGAAGAGGCGATCCTTAGGATTCTGAGTATATCTGATGGAATTCATAGAAGAGGCGATCCTTAGGATTCTGAGTGTATCTGATGGAATTCATAGAAGAGGCGATCCTTAGGATTCTGAGTGTATCTGATTGTAGCTGACTTATAAGACACTCAGGAACCATCCTCTCTGTTAAGATGGGATGCAATAATGACAACTAGCATGCCCGAGACTGTGGGCTCTTCTTATCCTTGACTCCACCTAACTTCACAGGTTCACCATGCCCTCATCTCTGTCCCATTGTGTAGCTGAAAAATCTGAGGGAATGGCTGGGTTATCTACTGCTAATGAGTAGGAAAATGAGGGTTGCGTCGGATTTCAAATTCTGTTCAACTCCACTTAGCTTTGCCTACTCGCCCTCCATTTTCACTTTGACAAATGTTTGTACTGTTCTATTGCTGATAATAAGAAATTAGAAAATGATGTAGTATTCTGCACAAAATTTTTTTTCTTCATAGAACTTATGTCAGGGTTTTTTAAAAAGAGAAAACCTTCTTTGCTGGGTTTCAATTGTATAATTAGCTTTTATAAAAACCAACTCTAGTTTTATCAGTGGAAAGCAGTAGGTGCAAACCAGTGCTCTGTAGTCAGCCTTTTGGTATGTATGGAAGGAGTAGAGGTTTTGCAGTTAGGCCTGTGTTCAATCTGAACTTTCTTTCTTTCTTTTTTTTTTTTCAAGAAAGAAAAGCTTGTAGTTAGTTCAAGGACTGTTTGTTGGCCTTTAGAAGTGTTTTCCAGTCCAGTCTGTTGGGGCACCACGCCCTGGCCCCAAAGTCCACTTTCAGCATTTCCTGGGTTCATTAGCCTCCTTGACCCTCAATTTCTTTGTCTGTAAATTTGGGACAATTATGACTGCTTCATGCATCTTCTGGAAATTTTTCATATTATGGTGATGTGTGCCTTGCTAGGACGTGAGAAGATATGCCAATGGCATTTCACACACCAACAAGGCCACCCTTGGTGGACAGGTTTTCTTGGAGCTTTTGGACTAAGACAAAGTAGGAAGAAAGGTCTGGTGATTTGCTTTGAAAAATTAGCCAATGAAAGCTTATGAATTACAGCAGATCATTGCCTGATATATACCTGCCACATGAGACCTGGGCTTAGGACAGTGGCTGTCAGACTGAACTTGAGCATACTCATAATGATCATGAAGGTGCTGTAGGTCCGGGCAATGGTTCACTCTGTTGTACTTGGGGTCGCCATGCATTGGCGATGACTTGATGGCACCTAATAATAACAAGTGGCTGCTTCATAGTGATGTCCCAGGGCTTCATGAGGCGGGCTTGGGGAGCATCAACAGATAATGAATGTTCACTTACTGCCATGTCCTTCTTCTGAAAGACAGAGTGCTTTCCTCACTTTCATGGATTTTACCATGTGCAATTCCTTATTTTGTGCCAGTGAGATTATTTTACTTGTAATGGATACCTGGGATATATCTGTTACTTTCCATTTTCTATCAATATATTTACAAAGAAGAAACTATGACTGTTCAGTCACAGTATTTTCTGCCTTCATTCTATACCCCCAGACTAAAATCCCAGAAATGAATACAGAGATTTTTTTTGGAGAGGTATCAGAGTCTGATAGTCAGAAAACTCTTAATTCACAAGGTGCTGTGGGGACAAGAGCTGACAATTAGAGAAGACTTCACTGGTGCCTTGCCGTATTCTGAGCACTTTGCATATAGTAACTTGGTTAAACCTCACCAGGAGCCATTTTGTTTTATTGTTACTGGTAGTCTTTGGGAGAAGTTTGCTATGTCTCTGGCTCACAGATGGGAAACTGAAGCACAGAGTTAAGTCACTTGTCTGATGTCACATAGGCCATGGGCAGGGAGGTTGGGATTTGAAACTTGACTGGTCAGAACCCATAGGTTAAGTTGTACTGTGCCAGGTGCTTTGAATTCAATTCTAACTCATGGCGACTCCATTTGTGCCAGAGCACAAATACTTTTGTTTGTGTGTTTGTTTTCAATAAATCATTTGCCTTCTTTCTCAAGGTGTCTCTACGTGGATTTGAACCCCCAACTTTGGAATCAAGTGTGTTAACCATTTGTGCCACTCAGATAGTCCAACGACAAGGATAACCTGCTTTTAGTATGCTATTATCTAGTCTCGATTAGAAACTGAGATTCTGAAAGGATAATTGACTTATTCAAGGTCACATAACAGCTTAGAGTAGATTCAAGAGTGGAACCTGGGCATCCTGAGTCCCCAGCCCCAAGTTTTTTCACTCCCCACAAGGTTACTGGCAGGATAGGCTCATGAGAGATTCAAACTGGGAACCAGCTGAGCTAGATAATAATATTTCTATTCCTGGGTCTTTCATTAAAGATGCATGATTTTTGTAATTCTTTCCTTTAACAGTAATTGCTTTGTTTTGTTTTTTCAGGAACCTGGGCAGGAGGAGATAAGCCAATATATTCACCTGTTGGACCCACAGTTAAAAATAATTCTTTAGAGCATGGTGATGCTTCGGAAGTTGTTCAGCGATTGGATGTCTCTTTATATTATTAAGTTCCAGTACAGGATGGGTTGGGATGAGATGGAAAACAGAGAGGCAAAAGAAAAGCCAAACCTTTTGTGGGAAAGGCTTGGTTGTTTTTATATATGAGGGGAGATGTAGATGAAATGAGGGTGTCCATGTTTACCAGATGTATTGACTGTATTCTCACCTTTCCAAAAAGGTTTTGATGTTTATGATATTAATAAGTCTTGCTATTACTAGCTGCGACTGAGTCACAGAATGCAACACTGCCTGGTCTTGAAACAATGCCATGACTTTTGCCCACTGGATTATTGTGATCCGAATGGTTTTTTCACAGGCTGATTTTTGCCAGTAAATGGCCAGGTCTTTCTTCCTACACGGTCTTATTCAGGAAGCACCTCTGAAACCTAGTTAGCACCATAGCAACATACAAGCGTTTCCTGACAGCTGAGTGGTGGCTTGTATGGGAGGTGCATTGGCCAGAAATCAAATCTAGGTCTCCCTGGGCAACCACTCTACCACTGAAGTACCACTGCTTCCAAACAGGTTTAGTACCATATAAAGTAGCTGCAAGAAGAAAAAGAGTGAAAACTCGTGTCTGAAATTCCTGACCCACATGCTCCTTAATCAGAAGGACAGGCCTTAGCTGTGGTGCTTAGGGAGGTAAAGTGTATCTGAATTCTAGCCCCAAAGCAGTTTCGTTCAAGGAACCTCATAGAAGAAATATTAACCAGCACCGGGTCCATTCTTCCTGATCCTTTTCAGCATAATCTCTAAAGTTCTGGTGGCAGTTACATAACCTGTCAACCTGAGGAAGGGGCAGGTCTGACCTGTCAATCAGGTTGCAGCTTGATGACCTCATTTGGAGGTGCTAAGGAGATGAATAGCTTGCTGGATGCGGGACTCTCTCTCTCTCTCTCTCCCTCTCCCCGCCCCCCCCCCCATGTGAATCATTACTGACGACCAGCCTGAGGGAGCTACGCCCATGCAGCCAGAGTCCCGAAGCTGGAGGAGCCACGAGGAGACCCACACCAGTGCTGAGATGCCTCTACCTCCAAATGGATCCACCAGACGTTCCACCCCTGGCCTGTGATCGTCCTGCATTTGCTGTCATGCCTATGTTGCATGAGTCTGAAGAGGACTGGTACTGGACATATGGGGTAACATTGGACTTATGGACTTGACCTGGAATGGGATGGGATGTTTTCTTAATATACAATTGCTTTTTGATATGAAGTTCCCTCTTACACACATATGAGTGTCCATGAATCTGTTTCTTTAGACAAACCCTAAGACAGTTCTCTTATTGATGATAGATAAAAATCCGGATTCTGGAAGAGCCAATACCAAGGGCTCAATGAGAAAGTAAATGTTTAAAACTAATGAGGGCAACATATGTACAAATATGCTAGATCCAATTGACAGATGGATTGTTGTAAGAGCTGTAAGAGTCCCAATAAAATTATTTTTTAAAAGGTTAATTGGTGTAGTTCAGAAAGACAATGTTCTATGTCCTAGTGTAGTGAGTAACATCGGGGATTTTTTAAGGTTCATACAACCATCTAAGGTTCAACCGTTGGTCTCTTCCCAATGGAAGCAAAGGAGGAAACCCAAGACCCAAGGAAGTGATTAGTCCACGGGACTAATGACTCACAGGAACCACAGCTTCTTATAGACCAGGACAGTTAGACGGTGTCTGGTGACAGTACTGACGGCTCTGAATAAGCCTAGCTAAGGGGCACAATGGAGGAATCTCCTTGGTAGACCCCAATCACCTTCCCTGCAGGCATCGGAAGCTCTTCAATCTCTGCCCGGGTGTCCCATGCCTTATTTGAAGTAGGAGGTCCCAGTTAAAATAAGAGAAAAATGTAGAACAAAATTCAGCTTCATAAAATGACCAGCCACATGGGACTACAGAGACTCGGGAAATCGCTGAGACTATTGCCCCAAGACACCTTTTTAACCTGGACTGATGCTGAACCGGCAGGTCACTTTTTACCCACATGATAGAAATAAAAATTTGGTCTGTAAAATAAATAATAACACCTACAAGGAATTTTCTCTATAGAGCAATCAACCATGCAAGACCAAATGGGCAGACTATACCCCAAAACAAAGATGAGGAGGTAAGACGAACACGAAGTCGGAGCTACGGAAACAGGAAGGCAAGGTGGGAATTAAGCAAATGCACACACATTGTCTGCATAGCAACCAGTCTGCGTATAAACTGTTGAATGGGAAACTAATTTGCTGTGTAAACATTCACTCAAAGCACAATACAATGTTAAGCAAACGAGCAGACAAATCAAAACAACCCTGTGTGTATCACAATGGTCCAATTCCCAATTCTTAATAAATTCTTTCTTAGCAAAGCACTCCTTGATTAGGAGCACGTTGATGACCGCCACGCCACCACTTGTCCGTCAGGTTGTCATACTGGGGTGGCTTGTGTGTTGTTGGGATGCTGGACGCTCTGCCGCTGGGATTTCAAATGCCAGCAGGGTCACCCCAAGCGAGCACGTTTCAGCGGATCTTTGAGACTAAAAAGACAGTATCAGCTGCCCACTTTGGAAGAAATCGCTGCTACAAACCTTGTCCGTAGATCTGAAACATGGCCAGCTCCTGAAGACCTAATGGATGGGTATGCTGTCAGGAGTGGCCGGTTGCTGGAGAAGGACATCCTACTTGGGAAAGTGGTGGCATGCCACAAAAGAGAAGGCCCCCCATGAGAGGCATTGGCAGAGGGGCTGCAGCAATGGGCCAAGCCTAGGAATAGTTGCGAGCAGGGTGCGGGGCTGGGTAGGGCTCCCTTCTTCTGTGCACAGGGCCTTCACAGGTCAGAAGGGACTGCACGGCGGCTCACAACGACGACGACTGCTAGCGAGCAGCTAGATCCCGTGGCCGTGGGTAGAGGCGGGCTTGGATGCAGTGGTCTCTCTCTGACTCTATATGTGCAGCCACAGGCAGTTTCTGGCTTCCACCAGGGCTCTGTTCTGACAGCTCTGTGCCTGTCAGTTCTGACCCAAGTCACTATCTCAGTTTTTCCTTTTCATTTTTATCATCTTTGATTACAAGTATCTCTATAAATTCATCTAATCTTTGAACATCTGTGGGTGAACATCTGAGAATAGTAACATCAGCGAATGATGTGCTACAACGTTGCATGTAGTACATATGTCTAGTGATAAAATGTGCCCCCAGATATAAACAGATGGTTTTAAGTGCAGTTTATCCTAATTTGAGCATTAGGGCCTTCTTATATATACAAATACACGTGTGTGTGTGTTTGTGTGTGTGTGTGTGTGTGTAGAATGTGCTCTGACTGGAGATCACAGTGCACCCAGGGGAGAAGGCTGGTCAACTTTTGAAAAAGTAGCTATTGGAAACCCTACAGAGGACAGATCCTCTCTGACACACAGCGGCCATCGTGAATCTCAGGCACCGCACACCCTGCGCTTGGACTTCTCTGCTGCTCGAGTTCCCATCTCAGCATCACAGCTGACAAGCTGCCCTTTGGTCCAGCTACATGCTCTTCATGCTTCCATGCGTGGCTCTTCTCTGGGAAACAGGGTGTGTCACAGTAGTTGCCTCATTGTGCTGTTTGGGGATTCAACCACTTGTGAAGCATTGCGACCCTCGGCGACACATACATGTGATGTAAGCATTTGTTCGATCATCAGCGATCGTTGGCTTGAAGGAATTTACCCTGTTGTTCAGTTGGGGGAAATGCTCACTGATCAAATGAGCAAGCATCATGATGGTTAAGCCAACACCTTTTCCTTTACTGGGCAAGAGTGTAAGTTGGTAGTCGAGTTAGTCACAATGACTAAGCGACATCAACAATGGAGAAAGAAAAAAAATGTTTGCTGCTGGCTGTGTGCCAGGCACTTGACCAGGGACATTGCATGTTTTTTCTATTAATCTTCTCAATAATTCTGGGGGTCAGTATTACCTCCCTCATTCTACAGCTAAAAAAACTCTGGATTTAGAGACTGGTGAAGAATATTGTGAGTGCTAGAAAAATGAACAAATCGGCCTCAGAGGAAGGATAGCCAGAAGGCGCCTTAGAAACAAGAATGATGCACATTCAATGAGATGGGCCGACACAATAGTCACAACACTGGGTTCAAAGAATCAGCAATTGTGAGGATGGCACAGGAGCTGGGAGTATTTTCTTCGGTTACACATTGGTTCCAGGGCTATATCACCCTATAAGCAAATTATGCATGCACTTGTACTTGGTGCACAACAAACCAGGGGCACCAGTTAGCTGTCCGAAGCAAAGACCCATGGATGCCAACCTGATAGGGCACAGGAAAAGCAGGTGCAGCATTGGAAGGGAACTGGAAGAGCACCAGATAAAATTGTTATCATTTTTACTTTTGTATATAATAATAATTATGTCTTTTTTATTTTTCATTTTGGATCCATCAGGTATAACCTCAGTCTGTAGATCCCACTTCTGCTCTTTCTCATAAAGGTCAGCCAAGTATTGTATTAAGATACCTATCTCCAACAGATGGAAAGCCTGTCAAGTGATTTATCACATTTACCAGCTTAAAAAGTCAGACCGGTAAAGAAATTGCAAATCAAGGACTTTGCTGTTTGTGTGAAGTTTGCGAAATTGATTTTTCTAAGTGCAGAGGCCAGCCTTATGACACTGATTCCAATATGTCAGGGCATTATAAAAGCATACAACAAAAAATTGGAGAATGTAGCCACAATATCATTTTCTCATCATGTCTTATAGGACATAATACAGCAGATTGTTGTTTAGATGCAGTTGACTCCCCCCCCCCTTCTGCCATTCAGTCACCCTGCATATTTCTGCCACATTTATTCACTTAGGTGCAGTTGTAAAGACAGATGCATTTAAGCAATGATTAAGCCTTAAAATACGTTTATAATACACGCCGGGAAGCTCATGCTGTAGCAATGAGTGCGATGCTGGACTCCAACACCCATATTGTAGATGCACTAGAAAATCTAGATGAAGACCAGGTCCCAAAAGGAGAGAGAAGAGAGAAGCTGAGAACATCACCAGCAACATGCATAAATAGAGGACATATTTGTATTGATTACCTAGAACAATATATTGCAGCACTGTCATTGGATGAGTCCAGTTCTCCAAGATTCAGAAGTAAAATTAAAGGCTTGCACAGATCTATACCAATCGTTTGCAGGGTGTTTAGCTAATGTAAGAGAAGATGTCGAAATTAAAAGCACAACAGCACAATACTGTCCAATACCTCAGTTCACCATCCTAGAAGCTTTGAAAGAAAGAGGTAACCGAGAGAAGTGCCCCGGAAGCGTCACTGAGTGCCAGAGGGTGATTGTGCCAGCCCACATAGTCGCTGTCATCGCCACACTCAAATCCTGTACCAGGAGTGCAAGCGTCTGAAGTTCTGTGTCAAGTAGAGTTTACTTGATGGAGAATGCGTGGTGGCGTCCACGAAATTGTTCTTGGCTTATCCTGTGACTTCAACGCAAACCCTTTTGATAAAATTGTGACCATTTCATTCTGGATGTGAAATACGTTTACTTACAGACACAAAGAACATTAGCAAATTGTACTCATGCAGGCATGTATGATTGCATAGAAAAAGAGAAAATATAATGTGTATTTCCCAATATTGAAATTGCTTCATGTATATTTCTGATTCTAATGATCATGAACTACACAACAGAACACTCATTTTCATCCCTAAAGAAAAACCCTCAGTATATGAGTGATCCAAGAAAGACTCAATTCATTACCTTTGTAATATATAAAAGTATATATATATATTTTTTTCCAAGCCATTTTCTTAGGAGCTGATCCAGACATCATACCATTCCACAGTTCAATCATGTCAAGCAGTATTGTACAATTGCGACTAAAATCAGTTTCATGGAAGTAGATATTATTTGGCAGCTTAACTGATGAAATCATCAGAGAATTTGTCAGAGCAAAAAATATAAAGATGTTTCTAGCATGTTTGAGATGAAAGATCTATGTAAAAGGAAAATAGAGTAATTTGTTATAATATTTGTTTTCTAATTGTTGAATTTCCTTTCATGACATCTTTTCATTTATAATAGCATTTATAATGAAATAAACTTCAAAATTGTAGGACGATGCATTTCATTGGTAAACGTCAGCTTTTTGGTTGGAGGAGATTCATAGCATTTTACATCAATCGGTCGGCTAATTAAGTTCATGGACTCCTTTTCTTTGCTGTGGAATATGTGGAAGATTCCTTTTCTAGAAAATGGGCTATTCCGTAAACATCCTTCTACTCTGCATCCCCTAAACATTTTGTGATTCAGTTCATCTCGTTCCCAAAGGGGCGTATGCCACGTTTGCTTTCCAGCACAGTATCGCCATATTTTAAAAGGGGCATTCCTCATGGAGCGCTAGTTCATCCACAAGTATGTAACTCACAGATCCCATGTGAGTGTGCGATTGAGCAGAGGAGGGGCCACCACCAATTGTCAATGTCTGACACCGTCACATGCGTTGGTCCAATATTGATAGGGTTTCAGGACCTGGAGCCTGGGTTGGAACCTACTCAATGGCAAGTCCAAGGGGCTGGAGCCTGAGTGCAGAGGGGGCAGGGGAGACGGTCCTCTTGGTCAGAGAGCAGCTGAACGGCTGTGTTCCAGATATGCTCCAGCACTTCAAAGGGTCGCGGGCCAGTGCTCACACCACTCCTCTCAAAGGGCTGTGCGGACTGCGGGATAACTCAGGGGCGCCTCATTGAGCTGCTTATTTATAGTTTGCTCAGCCGTAATCCAGTGTCAATATTTTACAGAGAGATCTGATTACACACTTTGCTGCCAAGGCTTTAAAAGAAAAGCTTATCTTTTTAAAAAATTAATAAACAAATGGTTTGGCTCTCTGTGTTAACTGCACTTGATGCTGGCAAAGCTTTCCTTAAAGATGTGTTGTGTTCATGGATTTCTAAAATCAATTGCATTTTTGTCAATCGGATCTCCAGTCCCCCACCCCATAATACTTCTCTCAGTCTTCCTCAGCATATAAAATGACATCTGGGATTAGGTCTCATAGCTGGATGAATGGTACCCAGTAACAGGTGATCCGGGCATTTTTCACTTTGCTTCTCCAGAAGTCTCTGATTGGTCATTATGTGAGTCTCAGGGTCAACTTCTATTTATGTGACAGATTCTTCCTGTTTGCTTATCTCACCTGAAAACCTAAGCCAGTGGAAATATTTCAGGATGTTGACTTTTACAAAGGAAGGACAAAATCTCACTTTTTTCTATGCTTAACAATAAAAAACGATGAACACGGTTGGCAAAAACACAAGTAAGATATACTATGTCATATTGCATTCTACAACAAACTCCAGTTTCTGTATCTAGTTGTTGGATGCTTGTTAGATGTTAGGCTACTGACAGCAAGGTCAGTAGTTCAAACCGACCAGCTGCTCTTTGAGGGAAAGGTGAGGCTGTTTGGTCCCATAAAGATTTACAATCTTGGAAACCTTGTACAGAGTCCTTGGAATTGTCTCCAAGTCCTTAGAATTGTCTCCAAGGCAATGGGCTATTGCCTGAAGGTTGACTACATTCCAGGCATCCTGTTAAATGCATCTTATGCTTAATATCCTTTTATTCTCCCAGCAACCATGTGAGTGAGGTGGTGTTTTTAATCTCCATATTACAGAGGAAGAGACAGAAACTTAAAGAAAGTAAGTACCATGCATGAGGTCAGATCCTTTACTCCTGGTGGAGGTAGATTTCAAACTGAATTTTGAATTCTACCCCCATCTCGAAGCTGCTCTAAGTTCTCTGAAAGCAACCCTATTGCTCCCTTTGATAGACGGGAGTTGGTCTTACCTTCTTCTTCTTCTTTTTTGACAGCACATTATATTTTAATGTGAACTAATACTCAGGGTAAAAGATCAGTGCTTCTAACAATGTTATAAATAAAAGAGAAAGCACAAAAAATATGGAAAGCTTCACAAATCTGCATGTCATCCTTGTGCAGGGACCATGCTAATCTTCTCTGTATCGTTCCAATTTCCGTACACGTGCTGCCAAAACGAGCACTTGCCTTCTTGAATAATTCCAGAAACCCAGTATATGTGTTTGTGAGCCTTGAAACAAAGGAGGCAGAGCATTCAGCTCAGAAACTTTGGGTCATGGGCCTTGCTGGCCAGAACTAAAGGTGTGTTGAGGCAGAGTGGTAAACATGCAATGTGACTCACCAAGTCTTCAACATGACCCAGAGACCTTTAGCACCATTAGAGAAATCAGCACCCCCACCCCCATCCCCACCCCCACTTCTTACACACTGCTCAAGAACCCGTCCCATCTACCTTTAGAGGGATGAGCAAAGGGTCCCAATTTTCCCAGACTTTCCTGATTTTAGAACTCAATGTCTTCTATCTTAACCTGTCAGTACTGGGCAAACCAGGATAATTGTGTTAGTCTGGGTTGACTAGATAAGCAAGTTCATAGACATTCATATGTGTATCGGAAAGAGCTTTATATACGAGATCAATTGAATATTGAGAAAACATCCCAGCCCAGTCCAGATCAAGTCCATAAGTCCGATATTAGCCCATATGTCCAATATCAATCTATAAAATCCTCTTCAGACTCATGAAACACATGCAATGATGCTGAATGCAGGAAGATCACAGGCCAGTGGGTGGAGTCTTGTGGATCCAGTGGGGGTAGAGGCATATCAGCGCTGGCAGGGTCTCCACGTGGATCCTTCAATTCCAGGACTCTGGCTGCGTCAGTGTAACTCTTATCAGGCTGGTCATCAGGAATGTCTCACAGGGAGTGAGCTTGTGTCCCGCCTCCAGGGTGCTATCCATCTCCTTAGCATCTCCAAATGTGGTCATCAAGCTGAGACCTGACTGATAGGCTAAACTCTACCCCATTCACTCCTAAGTCTTGAATTGACAACAGATGATGTAACTACCACAATAACTGTGTCTCTACTTCTAGGAGACAGCTCAAAACTATCAGCCTGTTTCCCCTACCCCTTTCTCATTATCAATCCAACCTATTGCTCTTCCATACAGACAGCTCTATAATGGCAGACTACCTGGCTATACTGCCCTCCCACATTCTGTCTACATGCTCCATCTCAACGTTCCATGGAACAGGAGCGTCTCTTTAAGGTCCTGTTTGTTCCTCATGAAAAGGCCATCAGCGCCTGCTCAACCTCTGCTCATCACCCACCTCATCGTGGTCTCCTGGGAAAATAAGAGATGCTGTGTCATATTGCGTTCTGTGGAAAACTCCCGTTTCTCTATCTGATTGTGGGACTCTTGATAAGGACGATGTGTATCAAGGACCACAAGAAAACCTTACACAAAGGGATGTGAGTGGTCAATACCTGTCAGTGATGACTTAGACCAACTAGTCCCTGCATTACCTACTTCCCTTCTAAAAACAATGACTGGTTTGGAAGGACCATAACTCACTGGGATAGACACCATGTTACTCTGAGTATATGAAAGAAACAAATTCATAGACATTCATATGTGTATAGGAAAGAGCTTTATATATAAGAGCAATTGAATATTGAGAAAACATCCCAGCTCAGTCCAGATCCTGTCCATAAGTCCAATATTAGCCCATATGCCTGATACAAATCTATAAAGTCCTCTTTAGACTCACGTAACACATGCAATGATACCAAATGCAGGAAGGTCACAGGCCAGTGGGTGGGAAGTCTTGTGGATCCAGTGGCATTGTAAGCATCTCAACACAGTCAGGGTTCTCCACATGGCTTCTCCAGCAATCAGGGCTGCATCAGGGTAGGTCCATGTGGTTTTTCCTCAGGGATGTCTCACAGGGAGTGAGTCCAGAGACCGAGTGTCTCCCACCTCCGGGGAGGAATACAGCAGTACTGAGAATCGTCAGGAGAAGGCCATGCCCACACATAGACCTCATTGGGTATGACCTGATTAATAGGTTAGCCTCTACTCCTTCACTTGGAATGCTCAAATTGACCAGATTATGTAACTACCACAGATACACACCCTGTCACGGCTAATCTATATGCCAACTTGGTTTGACTACTATTCCCAGTAAGGTGTCCTCCGTTTTATGATCTGGAGTAATTCTGCCCTATTTTATGCACTGTAAATCCTATCCTCGATATGTTAACGAGGCAGGATTACATGGGGCTGTATCTTGAGTCACAGCCATAGAAGGAGTAACATTAAGGTATCTTCAAAAGAAAACAAAACAAGAAGATATTTAAAAAGTGTTAAGCGGAGATCGCCTAGTTCACACAATTGATCTTTCTATCGGTCTTTTAAACGAAATAGAAGCTAATGAAGATGATTTCATAGAATGAAATGTAATGATGGTTAAATCTTGGATTTACCAATACACCCAGAGAGCAAGGGCCAATCAGTATAGTGGCTTCTGAGGGTATCTGCTAAAGCAATTAAATTCACAGTAAATTGATCAATTTTAAGAAAATTGAAAACTGCAAGCATGAGAAGAGGGCAGGAACGTTGCACAGAGGCATTTTCGTTTCCATCCCACAATGCCCCTGCTCATTCTTCAAGGGTAGCAAGGGCCCTCTTACGAGCCGTTCATTCAGAAGCCGTGTGTAGCCACCTCACTGCCCTGGTTTTGCCCCTTCAGGCTTATTTTTGTTTACAAAACTCTAAGGACATCACAAAGAGTGTGATCAGAGTCCTTGTGAGGAAGCCCAAATTGCCTTTGTGGCGTGGTATAAATCAAAGAATTTGGGGTACGGAGGGTTAGAGTGACGAAAATACTGCCTTCAGAAGTGTGAACAACTGGATGGAGGAAATGTGGAGAATCAACAGCTTCACATTTGGATATTTTTGTTTAATAAAGGTTTCTATGCTTATATATGTGTGTATGTGTGTGTATATCCATACACACACATACATCATTGGGTTTGCTTTTGTCGAGAACCCTGCCTGAGACATAGCCATGCACAGAGGCTTATACTTGAACAGACAGCACAAAGAGGTGTTTAAAAGCATGGCCTTTGGAGTCAGCTTGTGTGAAATGCTTAGCCCTGTAATTCACCGTTCTCAATAAATTATGGACATATTTACTTCATTCCCCGAGCCTCATTTATTCAACTGTGAAACGAGCATTTTACTTCATTTTACAGTTGAGGTAGCTCAGTACTTAGGGTCACGAGAATTACATAATACTTGGCACATAGCTGTTAGTAGTTGCCCTTGAGTTAGCACCACCTCATAGCAACCGCATGCGCTGCATTAAATGCTGCCCCATGTTTATGACTGCTGTTATGTTTGAGCTCATAGGAGAGATCACGCTGTCTATCTCCCCCTCCTTATGTTGGCTCCTAATTTACTACCCTTCACTTTACTACCACTCATCTATCAACCTGCTGTTCTGCCATCATCGGCATGGCGCGCTAATGCTGAAAGTTAAGTCTCCAGTATTTCAAATAGAAGCAGATGACCTATGGTGGACAGGTTTCAACAGAATTTCCGGACAAAGTCCAATTAGAAAGAAAATCCTGGTGTTATACTTTATCACTACACTACAATAATGTTAAGAATATTTTTTTATCAAGTTCCTTGTCTACACTAATCCAGGAGGCAAACAAATACATCTCCCCAAAGGCATCTTTTCCCCTAATGGCTGGTCTCCCAAGACAATCAGACAGACCCGGGCACTGCCACTTTTAGCAGCCATCAAAGTAAGTAGCTCCAACTGTGACTCATAGTAAGTGCCCAGTAGACCATCATAGAAAGTGCACCCATCCACATAAATGTATTGCGGAGAGACAGTTAAACATATGGATTTGGATTTCACTTCTATTACAAAATAGAAGTGAAAGCAATTGGGGTGCTTGGAACTTTGAGGCAGGCATATGGAAAGGCTTTGTGGAAGACTGAGGTAGGGAAAGGAGGTAGAAAATGGTCTTTTCTTGACGGAGATCCTGCTTGGTGCACTAGAAACTTTTCCATATTATACCTCACTGAATTCTCAGACCAACACATAAACACATATTAATCTCATATTTTACAGAATTTGACTCATCCCTGTGGTCTTCTCAGAGTTATGACGCAGCTCAGACTGACCCTCTAGTCTATTTCATTCCATGACCTTGCTTTATACACTTTATGACCTTCCCTTCCTTACCCATTACAAGTGTGGGGGCTCAGACACATGTGTGAATATACTTAACATGGCGAGCTTTCTTTGCAGGTCCAAAGAATCGCCCCATCTCCTCTGGTTAGAAAATCTAATGTGGTTGAGTTAAGGCACTCAGGTAACCTGGAGAGAGCCACTTGCTTGTGTATTATATAACGTATATTGGCTTTTGTAAATCTAGCCTTTGTTTGATAGTAAGGAACAGAACTCCTGCCCCAATTAATTTAAACAGGGGGGGGGGGGGATTTAGTATTTCTTTTAATAAAGGACTGAGGTAGAAAGGACTCCAAGCATACTGCTCCAATCCTTGGGGCCAAGTCTATGTCTCTCCTCAAATCTCCCTGAAGACTGTCCTGGGGGTTTCAAGAGGATACCATTAATAGCCCAGCCAAGAGGGTTTTGTTTTATTTTATTTTGTTTTTCTTGGAAGAGAGAGAGGCATCTCTCTCTCTCTCTCTCTCTCTCTCTCTCTCTCTCTCTCTCTCTCTCTCTCTCTCAGTTATGGACCAAATATTCCTTCTCATCAATACAATTAAGCCAAATTTGATTGTGATGCTCAACCCTGGACCAACAGCATTATCCAAGGAGAATGCAGTATGCTGATTGGATAGTACTCATTTGATTTATTTCCATAGCTCACACAGTTACATAGACCAGATAGAGGGGAGAAGTGAAATTCTAAATATATAACATCTGGTGCAGCTTGGGCATGCCTAATTGGTACAGATAAAGCTGTAAATAACTGGTAAAATGTGAAAAGTTGTAAACAACTGTTCAATGGTTTGTAGTTTATTTTCAGCCCTAGATACCTAATCACAATGTGAATGTTGTTAACAAGGAAGTAGACTGGCTTTGAGATTCAGCTAAAGATGACTGCTACTCCCTCTATGTTTCTCTCTGATACTTGGTTGAATGGATGGTTAAGATATTCTTCAATCACATCTTTGCAGTTTTACAGCACTTTATCTATGACCTCAGTAACTAGGTGATCTTTTTATTTTTTGACATACTCAGTTACAATGAATTTTATTCTCAAGTAGAGGCTAAATTTAACTTCATTGGACCTACCGCAGTCCGCATTCCTCCCATCTAGAGACAGCATGCAATTCAAGTTGCATCTCTATTTAGGGAGAGCAAAACACAACTCTGTGGGATGTGTATTTAACTAATGTGAGCCATCCTAGAGGAACTGCCTATCCTGAGGGAGGCCTTTAAGGAGCAGGGGCATCATTAAGGTGGAACAGGATGACGTGTGGGCACCCTGGGTGACTGGGTATCACCCCCAAAATGACTCTGTAAATGAATGCTTTGTGGTGTGTTTCATTAGAAATTTCTTATTTTTTCAATAAAAATATCTCAGTAGTTATAACAACTCAAACCTTTCATAAGCCCAGCTTTCCATTGTAAATAAACCTATAAGACTCAACTCAATGATGATCAAAGATTGCCGCTTTCAGTATGGATTACAACTCAATATAAACGAGATGGAACTATTTATAACTAGGCCAATAGGTAACATCAGGATAAATGGAGAAAATATTAATGTTGAGGATTTCATCTTGCCAGGATCCACAAGCAACGCTCACGGAAGCAGCAGTCAAGAGATCCAATGAAGCACTGCATTGGGTAAATTGGTTGCATAAGGCCTCATTCAACTCAGCTCACTGACATCAAGTCAATGCTGACTCATAGCAACTCCGTGAGGGTTTCTGAGGCTGGAACTGTTTATGGGAGTAGAAGGCCCAGCCTTTCTCCTGCAGAGCTGCTGGGGGTTTTGAACTGCCAACCATGCAGTTGGTAGCCCAGCATGTAATCACCACACCGCCAGGGCTCCTACTAAACCTCATTATAGTATTGAAAAGCAAGGATGCTATTTTGAGGACTAAGATGAGCCTGACCCAAGCCATGGTATTTCACATTGCTTCGTATGCATGTGCCAGTTGGGCATTGACTAAAGAAGCCTGTAGAAGAACAGCTGCATTTGAACTGCGGTGCTGGAGAGGAATATTGAAAGTAGCACGGTCTGCCGAAAGAACAACCAAATCTGTCTTGCAAGAAGTACGGCTAGAGTGCTCCTTAGAGGACGGCGAAACTTTGCCCCACTTTGGACATATTGTCAGGAAAGCGTAATCGCTGAAGAAGGGCAGCATGCTTGGTGAGAGGGGTTGGCACCAGGGCTCTGACAATGGGCTCAAACACAGGGACAATGGGGAAGATGTCGCAGGACCAGTCAATGTTTCATTCTGCTGTGCACGGGGTCTCTAGGGGTTGGAACTGACTAGATGCCACCTAACAACAACAACAACGACAACAACAACAACAGGAAAGCTATGCAAATTTACCATTTCAACCTTTTAATGTGCTCCAGTCGTAGCTGTCATTACTCACAATAATGCTCTTCACCGTGTGATTTCATCCGCACTTTGTACAACTAAGCTCTACAGTTTTCATTGCTGCTGCAGTTTTTATGGCTACTGAGTTATTGACTTTTCTTGTCACTTAGCTGCAATATTGTGGTAGGTAGTATTTGTGATGTTATAGCAATAGCTTTTTAGAGACTGAAATAATATTTTTAAAGCAGATACTCAGTATAGGAAGATATGTCTTATTCTGGTAGACCTGTGCCTGACAGTGTCAGTGAGTATTATTATAACTTTTACCTGACAACCAACTTCCAGTATTTGTTCAAAGAGGGTCCAGTCATGTAAGAATTTATTCTGTACAAGAGAATAATCCAGGTATTGCGATGTGTAGTTAGCCTTCAGTCATTCCATCGCCCTCTCTCAATAGTGTTTTAAGAATAGTACCAATGACACTATAAACAGAAGGAACTTGTGCTCCAGGGAGATAATAGGTAAGATAATAGATAATAGGAAGTTGTGCTCCAGGGAGATAATAGGCTCTCTAAGTTGAGCCAGAGGCAGATAAAAAACAAAACAGAATCAGGACTGGATATGGGACTCCCACTTAATCCTAACTCCAATCTGAGAACAATTAGTTCTTACAACATGGCCCTGCTCGTGTGCACCTTCATGAAGAAAACACAGAAGTTATGGGTGCTATCTATACCAAAGGGTCATGAAGAAATTAGATGGTCTCAAACTATCAGATATGGGGCCTTAATGGCTTGTTTTGAAACAAGTAGCCATCTAAGTGAGACATCAACTAAGTTCACATGAAAGAAGCACACCAACATCTATAATGCAAGGATTATAATTATATCATCAAAATCTGTAGGAGCGAATAGTATCAGAGCTTACATTGTGAGATTCTGGGGTGCAGAAAGTTGTCGATGACAGTGGAAACCCAAAGTATATTTGCAGGATCTGCACAAGGAATAAGGGTCCAGTGGTTTCCCTCTAACCATGGGATGGGGATAACGTGGTTATCAGACAGAGAGGATTGGAGAGATGACTATCATAGATGAAAAGAATAAATCTGACTTGAATGGGAAAAACCTTGGCTTCTTATCTCCACTTGATACATCTTGGGCTTGATCTGGTTTTTAATATTTTCTGTGTTTTTTTTCATATTGAGGTTTATCTGTGTTGTGTTTTTGTCATGGTGGTTAGCCTTCTTCAATGTTTGTTATGTATTTTTCTATGTTTTTGGTGTTTGACACCCAGATAGATGAATCTATAGAGACCACAACTGGAATAAGGTTCCTGGAGGTTACAGTGGGGGCAGTGGGGGGTGATGGTGGTAAAGGGAAGCTGATATCAAGGAGTTCAAGAAGGAAGAAAATGTTTTTAAGCTAATTTTTGTAGCAATTGTACAACACTGTGACTGAACTGTGGAATGGTGTGACATCTGGATTAGCTCCTAATAAAATGGTTTGAAAAAAATTAATAGAGACCAACAACAACACAAGGAGAATGATAAAAAAAGGCTTTCACTCCATTATTAATAACATAAATCTTATAAGACAATTTTGTTGTTAGTGTCCATCTAACCTCAGCATTTATGCACCTTACAACTATAGTTATCACATATTAGCCTATGATGGAAATGACAATAAGCATTACTAAGGATGCTACATGGTCTGACAGAAGGAAAGGTGCATTTCAGGGGAGGGGTGACACCAGGAATGGCTGCACTGGGTGTCACCAGTCCTCGTGACACCACTGTTATGGAGCCACTCTCTCCCTAATTTACTCAGTCTTTACACATCCTGCCTGATTGGGAACATGGGCTGCCTTCAGTCGTGACAGGTCTGATGACAGAAGATCTTAACAGGTAGGCAGGTATCTTGCTTCCAAGTGTGTGGTACTCAGATTAAAGAATGGTATCTTGTAAGCCTGTATGTAGAGAGATCGAACTGCTTTATAATGAGCTTATCAATTAATTTTCTTTAATTCTTTGCTTTGAATGTGCTTATGACGTGCTTAACACCAGGGTACTCTGCCAATCACTTTACCCTTTCCCCCAGAAATCTTTGCATTATTGATTTGGACTGTCAATGCAGAGGCTGAAATAATAAGGTTTTGGCCTAATTCTGATTTTGCAAGGAAGATAGAAACCTTACATGTTCACCAGGTCGATGTTTTTAGTGAACACACAAAAGGATGTTTGGTTTTTGGGTGCTTGTAATTTATAAAGTGGTGGGGGAGAAATAGCAAATTTTGAGGGCTATGTATTTTAAGAGAAAACATGGAAACTTGAGTGCTAGGATAAATTAAATGGGAGTGAAAAAGTATATTCTGTACAACCTGAATACAAGCAAGATAAGGAAGACAATAGAAGAATGGATGCATTTGAATTGCGGCGCTGCAAAAGAATATTGAAAGTACCTGGACTGCTGAAAGGACAAACCAACCTGTACTGGAAGATATCGGGCCAGAGTGCTCCTTAGAGGCAAGACTTCATCTTATATACTTCGGACATATCGTCAGGAGAGACTAGTCCCAAGAGAAGGACATCATGTTTCGTAAAGTGGAGAAGCAGCATAAAAAGAAAGCCCTCAATGAGATGGACTGACCCAGTGGCTGCAGCAAGGGGCTCAGGCATAGGAACATTGTGGGGATGGCACAGGACCATACATTGTTTCATTCTGTTGTGCATAGGGTCACTATGGGCTAGAGCCAACTTGATGGCACCTAACAACAACAAGCTAGAGAGATAGCATCTTCAGAGCTGGCTGTGTGGTGGAGTTGAAATAGCACTTGTTCCCAAAGGAGCTGGGATTCTGCCCCTCATTTCACATTGATTGGCTGTGTGACCATCAATCTGCCACTTTATATCTCTGATCCTCAGAGGGTTTTCCTATGGTTCTTAACAGCTTACCAATGCCAAGAACTCATGCTCACTGGAGCCCAAAAGAAAATACATGTGAATGAAGAAGACTTAGAATAAAACCCACTGAGCTTCTGTTTTAAGTTGCGGCTGGGGCATAGGTGGCAATGGGAATGGTAGGCTGTGGCAGAGCGCATGCCCATCTAAAGGGGACAATCCCACTGTTCAAACTCAAGCTGAACCCAGACACCATGTGGGCAGATCTAATTGTTTTTAAGGAGTTAAATTCAGATTGGTATGGAAAACCTCTTTAGTTGTTAAATATTGGGTAAAACAATAAACCTAAGTAGGCTAATACTTCGTCAACAAAGCAAAATTTTCCATGGGGTTTTGCTAATTTTCAACTCCTAGATGAGATGAATGTGGAAATCTCTCCAGGCACGGAGACTGTGAGTCTGTGGGTTTAATACAGAATGCCCTCCAAGAGTCACACTATCCCATAAGAAAGGTCGTAGCAGGTGTCTGGTTTAACCCGTGCTTCATCCCAGAGAGTTCTCACCTAAAGGCTGCTCCGCTGTCCCACAGAAGGGACTCTACTGCAAAGTCCTTTGTAGGTTGAGAAGAAACTTGTCATCCCACCACTTCTCGCATCAGCCAGAATTCTGTCCTCTGCTGACACACAGACTGCATTTTTTGACACTTAGAGTTTTAGATTCAGATACGTTGGCCCTCATCCTCAATACGCATCAGAGAGATTCATGAGCTGAACCTGGGCTTGAATACATCTCTGGGTGGACTAGAACCACTAATTTTTCAGTTAGCAAGTAAGCACAATAATCATTTGTTCTACCCAGGGGCCCTCTTATTCTCAAGGAAGGACCCAACTGGAACGTGCCATTGTGTCCTTGACAAGTGGTCCAGTGACCTCTATGTACCTCTTACTTCATCAAGTAAGACCTTACGACACTTGCTCCCTCCACTGAAGGACTGAACTTGGGATCACACTCTCTTACCCCAGCACCTTACCAGGTTCTGTGATACAGCAACAGCGGTGAGCCTTTTCCTCTGCCCGAGGGAGGATGGTGAAGGTGCCACTGCTGCTTACAATCACCCGAGTGTTGCTTCAGGCTGCCGGTGGGGAGCAGCGGTGATAAGAGAAGCAGAGGGACTTGAATACTGTTCAGAGCCATTCTGTGTGCATGCGCGAGAGAGAAACGCTTCTTTCTGAACGTGACTCTGCATTATAATGGCGTCTTCATGACATATTGCAGGTGTAATCTTTCACATGCTCTGTGATTCGACCCATAAGGCCAGAACAGGGGAATTAACTAGGTGTAATAAATAATATAAAATCTGGTGAATATTTAGGGTCTGGTAATGATGATAAATCAGGTTTGAAATGTTCCTTGAGGAGATTGCGAGATTCTGAGAAATGAAGCCAAGAAGATTGATTAGAACCTCTTGCAGCTCGGAAAATCTGCTGCGAGAATACAAGAAGGAATTTCTAGGCTAATAGGGAAGGTGAATACAATCCACCTTGGCCTCTAAAAACCAAATGGAGGTAATCAACAAATGTCATTGCTTTGTGGGCCAACATGTAGGAGAGGATGTGACACCTCTCATCAACTGGGGGAGGTCTTGATTAAATGGAAAGTTGCAAGGAAAGAGCATGTTAGGCTTTGTCTATGGTTCTCATTTCCCCCATACACTGATTGGTTGATTGATTGATATTTTTATTTGCTGGTTCTATTATCTGTCCTATTATAAGGGACGACCCCATAGAAGAAATAGCTGTTATATTTTTAAGAGCCTGTGCCACCAACATCTGTTCCTTTTAGGGATCGTATCTATTTGTTTTCACTTCTTGCGTTGATGATTTGTTTGAGTAATGGTTGTACTGGGTGGTAGGATTGCATTATATGTTTTTCTGTGATTAAATCAACCTGCTCCCTAAATCAGGCCCAATGTGGTGAGTGAAAACTAGAGTATTGTAAATTTGGGAGTCATCTGGGGAGATGACTTAATCTTGTAGTTATAAAAACAACAATCAAAGAGAGGCAGGTAAAGGCAGGACTTTGGGTGAATTGAGGAGAAAACACAACACACACACACACACACACAAACACAGAGGAAAGAGCTGTAGTGAACAGACTAAGATACCGTGGTGATGGTTCAGGAAGATATGGCTACAGGCTCTGCTGGGCTGATTTCACAGCTGTTTTACCTTCACAGGTGAGTTACTTAACTCCTCTGACTCTCAGTTTCTTCCTGTGTAAAATGAGGAACAATAATCTGTGTCTCACAACACATGTGTGCTGAGTGTTCAGCACCAGATCTGGCATGTTCTGGTTTCCTTCTTCCCACCTGGTGGCTTCCTGTGTTCACATACACCTGTGCTCACCCTTGCATATAACACGTGTGTAATATTGATTGTACACCTTTAATTTGCAGAAGTAGGGAGTCGGAAAGGACGGCCCATTGAACACCAGGCACTCTTGAGTTAAGCACTCATCTAGCAAATGAAAGGTTGGCAGTTTAAATCCAGCCAGACACTGGTTGGAAGACAGGCCTGGAGCTCCATGTCTGAGAGGCTATGGTCCTTGAACACCACAGTGAGTCAGAGTGGATTCAAGGGCGGTTGACTTGCTTTGAACATGAAGCTGCAGGGCAGGTGTATGGGGTGAGACAGAATCTTGGCTCATCACACAAGCACCCATATACACACACACTCACACCATACCAGGCACAGGTGGGTGGGTTAGTGTGGATTCCACCACCTTGGCTGCGTTCTGCACCCACGCCTCACCGTCAAGAGAGATGATGATGGTAAACTAGGCTCCAATGGAAGAACAGATACTTGAGAAATTTCCCTTTTCTCCTTCATTTAAAAAAAATGCAGTTTGAGTGGAAATATCAATTCTGTGTTAACCAATTATTTGATTAAACAGAGCATCAGTGTGCTCAATGGTTAGACTTGATGAGAAACAAGAATGAGCTGATAATGGCTTT
The DNA here is from genome assembly GCF_050624435.1 of Tenrec ecaudatus. NCBI lineage: Eukaryota > Metazoa > Chordata > Mammalia > Afrosoricida > Tenrecidae > Tenrec > Tenrec ecaudatus. Next base: position 114,837,935 of record NC_134542.1, on the reverse strand, counting down.
CCTAATTTTGTCTAGGATAAATAATGCAGGAAGCTCATCAAATAGGTCTACAGATAGATTTAAATGAATTAGATCCCTAAAGCTAGTGAAGTGGTAAAGAAAGAAAAATAACACCACCAAACTGGTTTTCCTGCTGAGAGATCTGGAGCTGTGAAAACCTTTGTTAACATCATAGCACAGATCTGTCTTAGGCCAGAAAAAGAAACTCAAAGTTAAAGAGCCACTTGCCTCTCAGAGGTGGTTCTATTAAGCAGCTTCCACACTGGGCGGTCTGTTTAAAGATTGGCCTATTAAAGCTATTGTGCTTTAATGAGGCCCGTCCCCAATGGGCCATCTCCTCTGTGAGTCCACTGTTTGACAGGAAATGGATTAGCATAAGAAGGAGTCCCTGAGAGGAACAGTGGTGTGTCACCCTAAAGGCTTCTAAAAATATGCATGCTGTCTTCAATTGGCTGTAAATTGTGGCTGATTGAAGACCCCAGGGGTATTTTATGACAGATATAAATGCACAGTCAAGATGGGGGGTTTCAGAAAGTGGGTTTTATGGACAACTTGCCTTTGGGGCTGTGTTTTGTCAACAAATGTTTGTCAGACTTAATCACCATGTCACCACATGGCTTATTTCTACTGGCTACTTCTTTGAGGTTCATAAGAGTCCCATTCAGAAGGTTTGAAGATGGAATCCAACTCAGAAAAAAGGCTGGCAATCTATGAAAAAAAAGAAAAAGCTGTTGAAAACCCAACAGTGCACCGTTCTCATTTGACAGGCACGAGGTAACCATGAGCAGGAGTCAATTTGAGGATAATTGGTTGGGGTTAGTTCAATTCAAACTTGGTAAGTGAAAAAAAAAATCTGTGATTTCAAGGTCACTCATGGAGATCTGGGCACAACTTCATTTATTAGCTTAGCTTAGCTCTGCCCAGTAGTGGGTCCTGAAAGACTGGGGGCAAAGGGACACCATTGCGTCATGATTTTTAAGCTTGGAAGGAAAGATAACTCCTGGATTCAGGGTTTTATTGTTTTGGAACAAGAAGAAAATGAGGAGGGTCATTAAGAAACAGGAGGAGGCCTCTGGTACCTGTCGCCTTTGTGAGAGAAGTCTTGGGATGCTAAAAGCATTTTCATCAGGCTCCCCATGGCTTGACCTAAAAGTTAGCTCACAATAGCACTAGTAGTAATGGTTCTGTGATGGTGTGAGACTTAGCATTCCTCTGCAGGTTAAATATAGTTATCTTGAAAACTGATCCACTTATGTCCAGTTTAGGTAAGTTAAGGTTGTCTGAGCCAGACCCAAGATGATTAAAATGTTTCTATAAAAATTTATAAAACCTACTGAAGCCAAAGCAGGTGAACAAGTAAATGTGGTGAAGAAAGCTGATGGTGCCCGGCTATCAAAAGAGATAGCGTCTGGGGTCTTAAAGGCTTGAAGATAAACAAGCGGCCATCTAGCTCAGAAGCAATAAAGCCCACATGGAAGAAGCACACCAGCCTGTGCGATCATGAGGTGCCAAAGGGACCAGGTATAGGGCATCATGCAATATATATATATATATGAATGATATATATATATGATATATATACCATAGTGAATGAAATATGGTGTATATATGGCATATATGAAATATGGTATATATAAATATGGTATATATACCATAGTGAATGAAATATGGTATATATATATATACCATAGTGAATGAAGGGGGAGGTGCAGAGTGGAGACCCAAAACCCACTTGTCGGCCACTGGAGATCCCCTCATTAGAGGGGTTTAGGAGAGGAGATGGATCAGTCAGGGTGTGATGTAGTACCGATGAAGAACACAGCTTTCCCCCAGATCCTGGATGCTTCCTCCCCCCAACTACCATGATCCGAATTCTACCTTGCAGGGCTGGATAGGGCAGAGGTTGTACACTGGTGCATATGGGAGCTGGAGGCACAGGGAATCCAGGGTGGATGATACCTTCAGGACCAAGGGTGTGAGGGACGATGCTGGGAGAGTAGAGGGTGAGTGGGTTGGAAAGGGGGAACTGATTACAAGGATCCACATGTGACTTCCTCCCTGGGAGATGGACAGCAGAGAAGGTGGGGGGGAGGGAGACTCCGGATAGGGCAAGATATGACAAAATAACAATCTATAAATTATCAAGGGCTCATGAGGGAGGGGGAAGTGGGGAGGGAGGGGAAAAAAAGAGGACCTGATGTAAAGGGCTTAAGTGGAGAGCAAATGCTTTGAAAATGAATGTACGGATGTGCTTTATACAATTTATGTATGTATATGTATGGATTGTGATAAGAGTTGTATGAGCCCCTAATAAAATGTAAAAAAGATTATAAAACCATTCCCATCCTCCTTTCCTCTCATCCTTTCTCTCTTCCTTTCTCCTCCTTCCACTCTCTTGTAATTTCCTTCCTAAAGATCCATGTATTAATAGTGCCAGCAATTTCTATGTGAATACACCAGCCAACTCCCTGACTTTTTATAGTGCTTTAGTGCTTTATTCTTCTGTGTTCTCTCTCTCTCTCTCTCTCTCTCTCTCTCTCTCTCTCTCTCTCTCTCTCTCTCTCTCTCTCTCTGTAGGGGGATAGAGACACTAAAATGTACACACACACATTTGTCTTATTACCACCTAAATAATAGATCCAGCAATAACTTAGAAATTAAAAGACTAAGGAGGGGCATTTAAGACACAAACAATGTTTTCCAGGAGCACCCCACTACCTCAGAGTGATGAAAGGCACAGACAGTGATGTGTCTGCTGCTTAGCCCTTGAATGTACAACCTTGGACCACATCTAGCTATGAGGGCCAATTGTCAGCCTAGGGTAGCAGTCAGGAGTTATTTATTGAACCATAAAAGAGTGTCTCCAGAGCAGTTGACTCATAAGAGGGGCTCATAGATAATACATCTCAATCACAGGATTCACCCACTTCACTTTTTTTATATTCTATTGGGTAGAAGTAAATCTGTGGTCCCATCCACAGTCAAGTGAATTGCACAAAAGCACAACCACCAGAAGAGGGGATCATGGAGGTACTTGGGGGCTACACATCACACTTGGCTTGCTTATTATAAATGTAGACTGCTGAATGCAACCTGGTCAACTCAAGTAGAATCTTTGATGGATCCCAGTATTCTTCACTGCAACCTAAGTGCTTCACATGCACATTGTGGTTGAAGATGTCCCAGAGAACAGCCTGGGGAACTCCAGTGCTTCTTGCTATGGAAGAACCACTGGAGGCTCTCCCAAACTGGCCCTACTGCTTATAGGAGGCCACACCAATTGTCTGAACCGAACCCTAGAGACTCAGCAGCCAGCTCAGCAGGACAGGATGGCGGTGAATTATTTCCACAACTCCGCTTTGCCCAGTGCATCACTGAAAAATAGGGCCTGGACTTAACTAAGGCATCTCATTTGATCTAGAGTCCATGTTAACAACAACAACAACAACAACAACAACAATAACAAAAACTATCACTCGCTTTCCTTCTCCCACAATCCCCTAAGACTATGAAGTCCTAAATGAGGCTACGTCACTGTCTTTTTAATTTTATTTTTTCACAGAAATTGTTCTCTTGATGTGACTATCATTCTGGGGCAAGCTCTTTAGCCACATACAATTTCAGTCACTGAGGACTTGAATTTCTTGGGGGGAATAAGTGTTTCCTATCCTGTTCTTATCCTGATGCTATAGTTAGGAATGGCAGTGGGAAAAAATTCCTAATGACATACCTCTGCTTACCAACACTTGTCTGTCATTTGCCACACTGTGGTGACTTGTGTGGCTTGCTATGATGCTGGAACTATGCCATGGGTATTTCAAGTGCTAGAAAGGCCAACCAAAACGAACAGGTTTCAATGGAGTTCCCGACTGCTATCAGGAAACGAAGAAGGACTGGCTCCATGTTTCAGAGGAAGGAACCTCTGAGACCCTCATGCATGGCTTTGAATCATTGTCAGATATTGAAACCTAATTAATGGAAGCAGATCATTTTAGAGATAGTGGCTACAGGATGGGCCTCTCAGGTCCCAGAGGACTCGAAATAGGACTGAGGAAGAGCTGATTTCTCAGTGTGGAGTTGACCATGGTGATGAGGGTGGGGTAAGGCCCGTGGGAGTGGAGCCTTCAGGGTCTTCATTTACTGATGGGCTATGACTCAAGGTAAGGAGAAAACGCTGTAAAAATCTGCTAGTGATCAGAACTTAGAGTGTGTGAAGTATGACTCCAGGAGCATTGGAAGTGGTCAAAATGAAACTGAATGCATAAAGATCAATATCCAAGGCATTAGTGAACTAAAGTGGATGGGTATTGGCCATTTTGAATCCAAAAAAATCACATGAATTGCTATGGCTGAAATAGCACAATCAAGAAGAATGGCTTGGCATTAATTGTCCAAAAGGACATTGCAAAATCAACAATGAAGTACAGTGCTGTCTATCATAGGATAATATCTATCTGCCTTCAAGGAAATCCAATCAATACAACTATTATTCAGATTTATGCAGCAACCACAAATGCTAGTGATAAAGAATTGAAGAATTCTACCAGCGTCTTCAGTCAGAAAATGACCTAACTTGCAATCAGGATGCATGGACAATTATTGGAGATTATAATGCAAAAGTTGTAAACAAAGAGGAAGGAATAATAGTTGGAAAATATGGACAAAGTTATAGAAACTAGAGATTACATGTTAGAATTCTGCATGACCAATGAGATGTTTAAAGCAAATACCCTTTCTTCAACAACACGAAAGGCAACTAGACACATGAATACCTCCAGATGGAATTCACCGAAATAAAACGGACTACATCTGTGGGAAGAGACAATGGAGAAGCTCGATATCAGCAGCTAAAATAGGTCAGGGTTGACTGTGGAACAGTCCATCCATTGTTCATTTTCAAGTTCAAGATAAAGCAGAAGAAATTAGAACAATTCTATAAAAGTAAAAAATGTGACCTTAAATCTATCACACTTAATTTCAAAACAGATTTGACACATTGAACACTAATGGAGGAAGAACTGATGAGCTGTAGGAGAACATCAAGATCATCATTCGTGAATAAATCATAATGTCATTAAAAAGATAGGCAACAACAATCAAAGTAGATGTCAGAAGAGACTCTGTGCCTTGCTCTTAATTATAGCACAGTAAAAGCAAATGGAAGAAAGGATGACATCACAGAGATAAATTGAAAATTTCAAAGGCAGTTCAGGAAGACAAATATGATAATGAAATGTGCTATGACCTAAAATTTAAAAATCATAAGGGAAGAATACACTCCATATATCTTAAATGCAAAGAACTCAAGAAAAAAATCAAGCCTGAGTTTCTATCTTGAAATATTTTATGGATAAAATATTGAAGGACGCAGGAAGCATCAAGAGAAGATGGAAAGAACACACAGAGTCCTTGTACCAAAGAGAAGAAGTCGACAGCCCACCATTTCAGGAGGCAGCATATGAGCAAGAATCAGTGGTGCTGAAGGAAGATGTTCAAGTTGCACTGAAAGCATTAGCCAAAAATAAGGCTCCAGGAATTCATGGACTACCAATTGAAATGTTTCAACTAGCTGACGAAACCCTATAATGCTTGTGTTTATGCTAGGAAATTTGGAAGACAGCTACTTGGCCAACTGACTGGAAGAGATACTTATTTGTGCCCATTCTAAAGAAAGATGATCCAACAGAATGCTCAAAATATGGAACTATATCATTTGCTATCACATACCCATAAGATTTTGCTAAAGAAATCCCAACAATATTTGCAGCAGTACATTGACAGTGGACTGCCAGGGAGGACATGGTACAAAGGATACCATTGCTGATGTCAGATGGATCTTGACTCAAAGCAGAGAATACCAGAAAGATGTTTACTTGTGTTTTATTGACTATGTAAAAGCATTAAACAGTGTGGGAACCATAATAAACTGTGGATAACCTTGAGAAGAATTGGAATTCCAGCAAGCTTCATTGTACTTGTGTGGAACTTGTAAGTGGATCAAGAGGCAATGGTGGACACAGAACAAATGAATGGTGCATGGTTTAAAATCAGGAAAGCTTTGCAACAGGGATGTATCCTCTCCCCAAACTCACCAATCTCTATGCTGGGAAAATCACCAAAGAAGCTGGATTGCATGGAGAAGGGTGTGCCATCAGGATCGGCAGAGGGCTTGTATACAGATGACTCAACCCTGCTTGCTGAAAGTGAGGAAGACTTGAAGCACTTGCTGGTGAAGATCAAGGACTGTAACCTTCATTATGGATTGTCATTCAATGTAAAGAAAATCAAAGTCCTCAGAACTGGGCCAATGTAGGATAAACTGAGGGTCTGGATGAGAATGTAATGCAGCTAAACCCTCTATGTACACAATTACGGGTCTGAAAAGCCAAATCTGGTGGGGTGGGGGAAGACCCTCATGGTTATGATATATAAATAACTCTTAATGCACATTTTCAAGACTTAACACAGTCCCTCCAGTAACCCACCCATGAAAACTGCCATAAAGGAGTTACCATAAAGATGTCTCATTCCTTCACCTGGCTGTTCACTGTTCCTGAAGGGTCTATAGCCCATCATAAATGTAGCAAGCCCTTTCTGAGGTCTCTTTCAGATATGGATCATAGATTGCTCCCTTGGGAAGGACTCTGGGGCATCCATGGTCAACTAGCACTAGATCAAGATGATGACTCACTTCATTGCCTGTTTATTATGTTGCCTGCTTATGATATTACTCATTGACTATGTAATATGTTCACTGCATGACTTATATGCCTTTTGAAAGATCTGTAAGCCCCATTATACGTACCAATTGGGAAATACATTCTCTTTCTTGCTCCTAACATCGGGACAGGAGACCCTGTGTCCCGCTCTGTCGATCTGTCTTATTTTCCATAATCGCAAAGTTGCTCCTTAGGACCCATTTGAGTGTTGGGGACCCATACTTCAACACCAATAGGTCACATCATGATAAATGGAGAAAATGTTGACATTGTCAAGGATTTTTGTCTTGCTTGGATCCACAATCAGTGCTTACGGAAGCAGCAGTCAACAGATCACAAAATGTATTGCATTAAGTAAATCTGCTGCCCAAGACCCTGAAGGGGTATTGGAAAGCAAGGCTGTTACTCTGAGGACTAAGGTGTGACTGATCCAAGCCACAGTATTTTCCATGGCTTCATATGCATGTGAAAGTTGGGCATTGAATAAAGAAGACTGAAGAAGTACTGATATATTTGAATTGTCATGCTGGAGATGAATATTGGAAGTACCAGTCTGTCTGGGAAGAAGTATGGCCAGAGTCCTCCTTGGAAGTAAGGATCGGGAGACTTTGTTTTACATAATTTGGACGTGTTGTCAGGAGAGACCAATCCCCGGAGAAGGACATCCTGCTTGGTAAAGTAGAGGGGTAGTGAAAAGGAAAAAGGACCCCAACATGATGTAGTGACACCATGGCTGCAGCAATGGGCTCAAGATGGCGAGGATAGTGCAGGACCGGGCTGGATTTCATTCTGTGTTGCATAAAGTTGCTATGGGTTGGAACCCACTGGATGGCACCTAACAACATATAAACAAACCTTGTGCGGCCTTGTCTTATTCCTCGCTGAAAAACTGAATATGCTCAACCATAGTCTGATAGGTTTTCACCTGTGTGTGACTGTGAATGCATGGTTATCAATGTCTCGATTTAGACCATTCACAACTCATCTGTCAGTTTGCTTCACTTTGGCGCATATAGCTATGAATAAATACCTAGCAACTTGTTTGTTGCTATGATTTTAGAAACATTGCCATTAATATTTCAAATGCCAGCAGGAGCATCCATAGGTGACAGGCTACTGTGAGTTTCCAGACTAAGCCAGACCAAGAAAAAATATGTGATGACCTGTTTACAGAAATTAGAGTGTGAAAATCCTATAAATCACTGAAATGCGAGTTCCCTGTGTTGGAAGGCATCAAAATACACAGTGGCTGCAGAAATAAACTTGTTCATACCAATAATTGTGGGGATGGTGCATGACCATGTGACCTTTTACTCTGTTGTACATGGGGTTGCCATAAGTCAGATCAGATTTTATGGCAGCTAACGTCTGCAAGTTAGGGCAAAAAAGTGTTTTGGATCAGCACCTGGTCGTTTTCATCTTTTTATCTCCAAGCACCTATTAAATGAATGGATGGATGGGTGGATTTTGAACCTTGCTTTATTACTTGGGGAGAAGACATTAATTCTGTTAGAGAAATGTCATGTGACTTGTCAAGATTTATTTTTCAAGGCACAAATGAGTGTCAACCTAATATATTTTTAATATTTTCTGATTTGTATGTCAGAGTAAATTTTGATTGAGCAATTCTACAAGGAAATTAAGAAGAGTATTAGACTAGAGGCCTGATGGAGAGATTAGACTTAACTTTTGTTTTGTGGCAATTTCTTTTCTCCATTTTTTAAAAACATTTAGACAAGGGCTTGTGTCAGTCTGGGTAGATTACAGAAACAAATTCATAAACACAGTCATGTATAAGCAAGAACTTTATATATAAAAGCAACTGAATATTGAGAAAACATCCCAGCCCAGTCCAGATCAAGTCCATAAATCCTATATTAGCCTATATGTCTGGTACCAATGTATAAAGTCCTCTTCAGACTCATGAAACACATGCAGTGATGACAAATGCAGGAAGATCACAGGCCAGTGGATGGGGAGTCTTGTGGATCCAGTGGTGTTGTAAGCATCTCAGTGCTGGCAGGGGTCAGGGTGGCTTCATGTGGCTTCTCGTTGGAAATGTCTTGTAGGGAGTAAGCCTTGTTAGTAGAGAGTCTCCAATGAATTGAGCAGAGAGAGCGTCTCCCACCTCCAAGGAGGAAATGCAGGAGTTCCCAGAATCCTCAGGAGAAGGTCATGCCCACATAGAGACCTCATTGGCTAGATCCTCAATGATAGACTTGACTCCACCGCTACACCCTCAATCCTCAAATTGACACCAGATTATGTAACTACCACAGGGCTCTACAGTCAAGCTGAAGTCAGGGATTGTGTAGCTGACATCTTCACTGTTCTTTTGAGGCCAACGCTGAAGCAGGATTTAGCCCCCCCGCCCCATCCTCCTAAGGGGTACATTTCCATGGAACTGACTCACCCAAGACACTTTCCAAGTCTTTTATGATTGATGGATTATAGCTGTACTTTATCTTCCCAGCTTCTATGTAAGGCCAGTTCTACATGTGACAAATTGCTTTATTACTTCACAATTTCAAAAGCTTCACTTCAGGAGTTCTTGAATGACATGCTTTCAATTGTGTGAAGAACATCAGCCGGAACATCAAATGGCCTATGGTACAGAAGGAAAAGGGTTGGGCTGGGGCCCCCAAGGGTGCTTAATTCAAGTATTAGTTTAGGTTCTTGACCTGCTTAGCCCAGTAGCTTTTCTTGAACAACCAGCTCTACCAGATGATTATACCCTCTGTTTTGACTTAGCAAGAGAGTGTTTCCCCAGCTGTCAGTTTCAGTTTCATGTGATTAGAAGTGAAGAACTTTATGAATCTGTTGCTTATATTTTCTCTTATGTTTGTGTAAAATAATCCCCCCACCCCCCGCACTGTATTTCTTGTTGGGTGTAGACCATTGGGGTTATTTGTCTTGATGACTACCAGGACAGATAGTTCTGTGGGCTGTCTGGTTGGCCTTGGGGGATAACTGACTAGCCTAAAGGGTGCTCTTGGGAATGTGTACATGTTTGGATTTATGCACAAAAGGTCCTTGGGTCTTTGATGGATAATACTCTGACCATTATTGTGGAGTTGTGAAGAATGGAGATTCTACAGATGATACATCAAGAACTAAATAGCCAAAGTGAGCATTTGTGGGACTGTAGACCTCAGTGAAGTGGGGGAAGGAAGGAAACTGCTTAAAGTTATTGTAAAAAAACATCTGTTGATTGATATACATAGGAAACATTGTCTACAAAATCAATAGTATATCTCACACATCTGTGAATAAACTAGCTACTTGCCAGTGAATCAATTCCAACTCACTGCTACCCCAAATGTGTGAGAGTAGACCTGTACTCTACTCAGCTTGCAATGGCTGATTGTGGTTTTTGTCCCGAGGTGACTCTGAATAGACTCAAATCTTTAACCTTTCAGTTAGCAGCTGATTGTGATAAACACCATATGAACCAAGCAGGAACTCACATATCCACAAGACATACATTAAGAAGTCTGGGATGCACACCTTCCTGACACGATTGCTGAAGAAAAATGTGTGCATAAGTAAATGTGGTGAAGAGAGCTGATGGTGCTCGACTATCAAAAGATATAGTATCTGGGGTCTTAAAGGCTTGAAGATAAATAAGCAGTCATCTAGCTGAGAAGCATCAAAGCCCACATGGAAGAAGCACACCAGCCTGTGTGACCACAAGCTGTCGAAGGGACTAGTTTATCAGACCTAAAAGAACTAAAAATCATATCAGTGAGTGTCTACCTTCTTTATATGATCAATGAAGACAAATGTATGCATAAGCAAATGTGGTGAAGAAAGCTGATGGTGCCCGGCTATCAAAAGATATAGGATCTGGGGTCTTAAAGGCTTGAAGATAAACAAGCAGCCATCTAGCTGAGAAGTATCAAAGTCCACATGGAAGAAACACACCAGCCTGTGTGACCACAAGCTGTCGAAGGGACTAGTTTATCAGACCTAAAAGAACTAAAAATCATATCAGTGAGTGTCTACCTTCTTTATATGATCAATGAAGACAAATGTATGCATAAGCAAATGTGGTGAAGAAAGCTGATGGTGCCCGGCTATCAAAAGATATAGGATCTGGGGTCTTAAAGGCTTGAAGATAAACAAGCAGCCATCTAGCTGAGAAGTATCAAAGTCCACATGGAAGAAACACACCAGCCTGTGTGACCACGAGCTGTCGAAGGGATCAGATATCAGCATCAAAGAACAAAAATGCATATCATTGTAAATGTGGGTGAATGCAGAGTGGAGACTCAAAGCCCATCGGTAGCCAACTGGACACCCCCTTACTGAAGGGTTATGGGGAGGAGATGAGCCATACAGGGAGCAGGGTAGCAACGATGAAACATTTAACTTTCCTCTAGTTCCTAAATGCTTCCTTCCCACCCACTAGCATGATCCCAATTTTACCTTACAAATCTGGCTAGATCAGAGGATGTACATTGGTACAAATTGCAACTGGAAACACAGGGAAACCAGGACAGATGACTCCTCCAGGACCAGTGATGTGAGTGGCGATGCCTGGAGGGTAGAGGGAATTTGGGTTAGAAAGGGGGAACCGATTACAAGAATCTACATATAGCCTCCTCCCAGGGAGATGGACAGCAGAGAAGAGGGCAGGGCGAGACATCGGACAGTGTAACATATGACAAAACAACAATAATTTATGAATTATGAAGGGTATATGGGGTAAGGAGGAGTGGTGAGGGAGGGGGAAAATGAGCATTTCTATCGATATTAAGGGCTCAAGTAGAAAGCCAATGTTTTGAGAATGATGATAGCAACAAATGTACATATGTGCTTGACACAATGGATGTATGTATGGATTGTGATAAAAATTGTACGAGCCCCAATAAAATGATTAAAAAAAGAAATAGAGGACTGGTTTGAAATATATGATAAATTTTTACAATGCTTGTGTGTGCTGCTATGAAAGAATGTCCTAAATATATAAAACTATAAAAGGGAGGTTGAAAAAAAAAAAGAATCCTGGTATCCAGAATGGTTGAAAAAGTATCCAAGTGTGGTGGTGATGGGGAATATATCTGGCCAGGAAATGATGCTTTAAACTCCCACAGGCTATCTTGGACAGTCTAAAGGTTTACCCCAATCAGCCGTTTTTTCTTGATCAGCTCTTCATTGTGGTTATCAACCTCTCTGGCTTCCTTAGCCTGGGACTTTCCCCTACCACACCTGTTAGCCCAGTACCAGGGACTTGGATGCAAAGGAGAATAGCAGACTAGATTTCATGTCAGAATCTGTCTTTGGAGGGGGCAGGGTTTGGGAATGCAATAGAGAAGTAGAAGAGATTACAACCCGTATCATCTTAAAAGTATTTCATTGTATCCCTATGACATATTTGGCATTTCTCAAGTGTGTGCTTTATGAAATCCACTGTGATTAATATAATAGAAATCTACTTAAAAGGTCACCAAATTCATAGAAACTTTTCATAATTCACATTTTCCCAATGTAAAGGGGTTAAAAGGACAAGTACTATCAAGTAGATGTGTGTGATTAAAAAAAAAATATTAAATAGGATTCTTGCTCTAAAAAAGTGTGAGGGAGTCTAAGAAAATATATTTTAATGAAAAAATATCATTTCATCCTTTTGACTATTGTTTAAAGTATGTTTATGTTTTGTTACTTGAAAATAGTGTGAAATTTGGGTTTTTCTTTTCTGATTATCTTAAGAAATCCATGAGTACATTGTCTTACTCAGTGGTCTATCTGTAACATGCAAGAATTAATTATTCAAAGTAAAACCCTAAATGAAATAGACAGTTTAGGCAATTATCCATCACAAATGCTGGATAAACATTCTTAGGGGAAATTTTCAGTGGATTGACTAGATTGATATCACCTGAAAGTACTAATCCTCATTAAACATGAACAGTCAGATGTTCTAAGTCTGATGTGATGCAATGGGAAGAACACAGCACTGTCCACAGCATCTTGTTGCTAAAACTATTGAACATAGATGTAGTGCCGTCTCCAGCACTGACAACCAGTTTAGAGCAAACACAGGAAGAAAGAGGACATGTTGAATGACACAGAACCTTTTTCCACGAAGTCAATTCTAACTCATAGCGATCCTAGCTAGTGATGAATAGCTAATTTCTTTCAACAACAAAAAATCGGTGGCCAAAAGGAGTAAAAACACATTTGAATTAAATGAGACTTACCTTGGATTCATCCATCTCGGCAGCCATGAACCTGTGAACTGACAACTGATCTTGGATTTATTAGCCCCCCCCAAATTTCTTGAGTCAATAGAAGCCTTTAGCTTAACACCTGACCCATGAACTTGGAACTTGCATAGACTAGGATTCACCCACGTCTACAATTGTATTAGCTATTTCCTTGAAATATTTTTTCTGTATATGGAGCTTTGGCTGTGTAGCATATTAGGCTGTGCTCCACATGGTAAGCAGTTCAAAACCAGTAGTATCTCCATGGGAGAATGCTTGTGGGTCTTGGAAACCCACAAAGTCACCATTGATTCGATGGGAGTGAGTATATACATGCATATAGAAGTGTCACTAGTTTTGGTTTTCGAGAGAATCCAGCCTAACATGCAGCAATATTTTGATGTTAAAAGAAAAAACCCTAATCACATGGAAATCTATATAGAGATATTTATAGATTAAGTGATAGGACAGCTAGGATTGATTATGAAACCCAACAAAAAAGAAAGGTGACGGAAAGACAGGAAATGAAGTGGTGGTATTGTTGAATATTGCTGAAGCTAGTGATAGGTATTTGGAAGTTTATATTTTATTCTATTTAATGTATGGTTGAAATTTTTCATAGTAAATGAAAATGGAAGAGAAACATGTTCTGTGGTTTGTTTATAGACTTCAGAGAAGTAAAGCAGGAGATATACCCAAGGCAATAGGTTATACTGTTTGTATGTCTCTTATTGATGCTTCATTTCTAGTTCTCAGATGATGTGTTTTAAGTACAGATAGGGTTAGGAAGGTAAACGAGTTGTAGACATAGATTTGGTCTCTGTTAGCTGAGAGGAACAGAGATCCTCTCAAAATGGCTCATCTGATGGGAAAATATAAGAATACTTGTACTAATTTAACTATTCAACGGTTGTTGGGTCTTGTGTCTTTCTAATCTGTTTTCTTTTTAGCTAAACTTGAGGTCAGGGGCTCTAACTTAGTTTTTAATCAAAGCTCAGTGTCCACTAGAGGATCTGGGAAAAGGTCGACCATTTAATAAATGTTAAGTGATAACTAATAGAATTTTAATTAATTTGTGCCCAGTGTTTTGTAATGTGCGCTATGTAAGACTTTAGCAAATAAGAAATGGACTGAATAAGTTGATCCAAGCAAACTTTTCATCATGAAGAGAAAATGGCCACTACTAGGTATGAGGAACATTATACCAAATAAATACCAATCATCTCCATTATAATCAGGCATGCAGCTGTGCCGGAGGAGGGCTCATTGTACCTGCTTTTCAGCCTCATGAATCCTCATTATGACCTCTCTGCTCATAATGAATACATATCATGCTAACAACAGTCCTTTCTTAGGGACAGTGGTACAGGCAGGGAGACATGAGATTGTTTGCAAAGGAGACAAAAGGGGCTCCAATAAAATTACTTCCTATCAAGTGTAATAAACATGTACAATCAGTTAGTATTAAGGGCCTTTGAGGCAGGCAACAGTAATGAACTACGGTGACAACTAAATGAGATTTTAAGGGAAAAAAAAGATGGAGAGCGAGAACATAAATGAACGTCAAGGGAAGAGGAAAATGAGGAAAACAAAGAGGAGCAGGTATGACGAAAATTACCCTGCCATTCCGTGGCAAGAGTGAAAGCAAATCTAATGAGTTTCTCTGCCTTCAGTTTTAAAAAATAAGACACATCTCTCCGATATGAAATGAGTTCCATTATCTGTCAATGGCATTTTGAGTTGTCTTTGGGCAGTAAATATACATCTTCGAATTCTAGCCCCTTCCTTTCTAGGGCCAGCACAAATCTAGCCTGTTTGGAAGACTTCTTCTTGATGAGCAGTTTTTTAGCCCTTGCTGAAATGTGCACATGTGTGTGTACAAGTGTACTATAGTTCATAATGAACTCCCCCCCCACACACACACATACACACACACATCTCTGAAAGTGAGATGTGTATCAGGGTTGAATTGGCATCATTTCTTGCCTTCTTTTGCGATGATAGTTCACAATATATTGCCTATTAAAGTGAACACCACCTTAAAACTAGAACAAAAACCAAAACCCAATTCCGAGTCCGTCCCACCTCACTGAGACCCTGGTAGTGTCGTAGGTTTCCACGCTGGGTTGCTAACTGCAATGGCAGCAATTTGAAATTGACATCAGATCCAAGGGGGTAAATGAGGCTTTCGACTCCTGTAAAGTTTTATAGTCTTAATTCACAGAGGCACTTCTACTCTGCCCTATAGGGTCACCATGGGCAACATCTTACATTGTTAATTTAATTTTTTATTAGTTTAGAGATGGCGAAGAAAAAAGCAGAGGGCAGAAATGGGGGAAATGTAATGCCTTACATATTAGTATGAGGCATTCATTTTTATTTCAGTCCTATTATTTGTTTTATGACTGTTGGGATAAAAATAAAAATAATATTTGCTAGTAGTCATTGGATGCAACCATAAAAATTGGTGCTCTTCCTTCTGAATATGTTTTGACCTTCTTCCCTTCCTCTGTCAATTTTGCGCTGGAAGGTTTAGAACAATTGTTGCTCAGAGAAGAATCAACCACAGGAAGATTAAAGAACGGGGCTCAGAGATGTGCCACAAGGTGGAACAGGGATGCCCTCGGCATGCTAGCAAATATCTCTTCCATTAAGAGGACACACATTGCCATGAGCTCTCCAAGCTGCGCTTTGCCTCTATTCTTCACTGCTGATTTCTGCTTTCAGGCCACAAGTTTTTGCCTGGCGCCAACCAATCAAGTTCAGCACAATACCAATGAAATAGAGAGGGCTTTGGACTGCTAATGGCAAGATCGGAGGTTCCAACCCACTAGCTGTTCTGTGGGAGAAAAATGAGACTATCTGCTCCTATGTAGATTTATAGCTTTGGAAAACTCTAGGGTCACTTTAAATTGGAATGTACTCAATGGCAGTGTTCTTTTTTGTTGTTTGTTCTTGGCAGGGGGTTAGCTTTCTGCTGCATGGGAGAAAAATGAGGCTGTCTACTTCCATACATATTTATGATCTTGGAAGCCATAGAGAGTTGTTCTAGCCACTCCTATGTAGGTACTCTAAGCATAGGAATTGATTTGGTGGCAGTGAATTTTTTATTGGCTCTCTCTCACAGGAGATATTTATCCTTGTTTTTATTTTATTTTTTTAAAAAATTGAGGTGGTTAGTTTATTGTGCCACCTGGGCCAATAAACACATGTGGGATTAATTGAAGGGCAGAGGGATACATGGCTCTATGAACCTTGCCTTTCGAGTTCTTGGGTCTCTTGCTTTCTGATGGTCAGACTAGGGTGCTGCTGCCTTAGCCAGTTCCCTGCTTCAGCTGGCAAGGCTCACTTCCTGCAGGACATCCCTGAGGAGAAGCCACATAGACCTACCCTGGTGCAGCCCTGCGTGATGGAGAAGCCACATGGAGAGCCCTGCCAGCACTGAGGTGCTTACACATTCACTGACTCGGCTTTCCTCCTGAAGTTGATATCAGGAGAGAGAGAAAAAAAAAGTTGGTATCATTGCGTGTGTTTTGTGAGATGGAGGAGGACTTTGCGGATTGGACTTGTGGGCTTGGGAAGCACTGGGTTGGGATGTTTTCTTGATGTGCACTTAACCTTTATATAAAACTCTCTCTTGTACATGAGTTTCTGTGGATTTGTTTCTCTAAAGTACCCAGACTATCACATTTTATTGTACATTGGGTAAAGGTTTACAGGGAAAATCAGTTTTCTATTCAACAGTTCATAGACCTTTGGTTTCATGTCATTGATTGCAATCTCCACAATGTAATATCCCTTAGCCTACCTCCCCTATGTGTTTACTGTTTCTGTTCATAGCCCGCCAGATGCTTTGCAGGAGAAGGGTGAGATTGTCTGCTCCTGAGTATAAAGCCCACGAATGCCACATGGGACCGCAATGGGTGGAAACCTGCTCAGTGGTGGCGGGCTTCTTTCTTAACCTTCTGGACTTTGTCCCCAAGCAGATGTCCTTTGGATTTCAAATAGTTGATTACTTTGAGGAGTTTGTACTTCCCTAGTATTACACTTCCCTTTTGTGACATGTCTATTATTTGGCTGAAAATAGATCCACAGTGGTAAGTTCAGTTCTAGGCCAGAAGGGTGACTGAGGACTATTGTTTTGCGGGTCCCACCACTCTCTGGTCTTTTTTATGAATTAGAGTTTTATTCCACATTTTTCTCCCATTCCCTATGAGTTTCTAATGTGATACCTTTGGAAGGGATTCTAAACCCTTCAAAGAAACTCCTTTCTTTCCTTTCAGCAGGCATATGGGTCCTGTGGACTTAGAGGTGAAGATGTTGGCTACAATTGGACTCAGGTGGCATGCTATCTGTTGCACACATGCACAGGAGGAGCAGTGGGGCCCAGCTCATGGGGCCTTCAGGACCAGAGCCTTGAGTGTTACATCTTGACACATTATCAGGCATCTCTTGTTTTCATTTTGTGGTACAATTGAACTCTAGAACATAGTGGTGCTTGGCTCAGCAAGGTGGTTCTGCTAGACGTATGGGAGAGACATCAATGGGATCGATTTTAATATTGATTTCTGGTAATACTGCACCAAGCTGAGTCAGAGAAACCAATAGCATACAGTCTTTACGTGTATCTAAACCCCAAACCCTAAACAAATTGTCATCAAGCAACTTTTAACGTATTGTAACTCCTCTTGTGCTAAGTCAACTTGCTTCACAGGACCTTCTTGGCTGCAGTCCTTAAGGAAGTGGGTCACCAGGCCTTTCTTCCATCACACTGCTGGGTGGGTCTGAGCTGCTAATAGTCAAGTGCAAATCACCTACCTGTTCCAACGAGGACCTCCCCTGTGTCTGTTGTTGTCGGGTGCTGTGGAATCGGTTTAACCCATAAGACCCTATGACCACAGCAGAATGAAAGCCTACCTGCTCTCGAACCATCCTCATAGTCCTTTTTCCAGGTGTGAGCTCATTGCTGCAGCCATGGAGACCATCTAACTTGTTGAGAGCTTACTTATTATTATTTTTTTTGCCTGACCCTTTACTTTACCAAACATGATGTCCTCATCCAGGGAATAGTCCTTCCTGGTCACATGTCCAATGAAAATGAGATGAAATCTTAACATCTTCAATTCTGAGGAGCATGCTCGCTGAATTTTGTCAAAGAGATTTGTTAGTTCTATTGTATCCACCACCCAATAAATCAGTAATAAAAATATCAGCAGAAGTTAGGTGATACATATTCATTGAGTCAAATTAGTGCAGGCAGTGCTTAGCATTCTGGGCATCTATCCATTGTAGATTCTTAAAACCTCAGTTTACACTCACTCCTGTTCTGTACAAATAGCCTTATGCACATCGATACAATTACCCAGTGGATCAGCCCCAGTCTTCTCTGCAGAAATGAAGCAAAATGTCACTTCCCTCTTGGAGAGATTTAGTCATTGACAGAAACATATTCAGTTAGAGAAATGTTGACACTGACAAGATGATAGTACCTTTTACCTTCACAACTGTTTTATGGGAAACAATTTAAGCTAAAATAGCTTCCCGCCCCCCCCGTCTTCCATTTTTATTCATTTCATCGTCAATGATTACTTTTTTTGCTGCTCCGGTGGCTCTGCCATGTCATTCCGCCTTTCATTGGGGTCTGGTGAAAATGATAATTATCCCTGGGCCCAGCCTTAGGGTTTAGGGCACCTGTGGAAGTCTTGGGAGGGGGTTTAGAGGCCTGCACACAGTTATCCTTGTAGCTGAGAGGGATGGAGAGCACGCAGAAGCCTAACATAGTGAAGCTGCCTGCTCAGTCTCCTCTGAGCACCATCACTATGCTGAACAGGCTCTCAGTGGGGACCACTGAGCATCCAGTTATGGAGCGAGGGGGGAGGAGGAAGTGGGGCTGTAAAGAACCAAGGAGAGTAGGAACAAAGGCGGAGGGCTACGTGTCTATGACCTCACTAGAGGAGGATCACTTTACGGTTAGGAGGACCACCTTGGAAGGCAGACTAAACAAAAGATGGAACCAGTTGTCGTCTGGTGGGCAGCTCCACGTGTCTCAGGGACGAGCTTCACGTGTCTCAGGGACGAGCTGCACGTGTTTCAGGGACGAGCTCCACGTGTTTCGGGGGACGAGCTGCACGTGTTTCGGGGACGAGCTCCATAGATCCGACACAAAGGGTTTGCACTCATCTGCTAACCTTCAAGCTGGTGGTTCAAACCCATCCCGCCACAATGCAGAAAAAACCCTACCGATTTAATTTCATAAAGATGACTGCCAGAACAACCCCATGGGACACCTCTCCTCTGTAACACGTGGAGTCGCTGTGCGTCAGAATCGACTCCACACGGTGCTGTTAGCTATTTGGAAGTGGATCCACAGACCTTTCTGCCGAGCCACCTTTGGGGGAATTCAAACTTGCAACTTTTCACTTAGGAATGGAGCACTTAGTTTTCGGCCCTGCCCAGGACTCCAAATGGTTTCCTTTGAGTTGATGGTTGCCAGGTAGGACTGAGCCCAGCGCAGTTTTCCATGAGTTTTAGGAAAGATCTCCAGGCCTTTCTTCTGAGTTGCATTTGGGAACACAATCTTTAGTTTTTCAGTTACGTCACCAAGCACTAATTGCAACACCCAGGGATGCTAGGAGTCAGACTGACTACCTTTAAATTTGACTCTCCCCCTTGCTTGCTCTAGGATTTGGTGAACTTAGTTCCCTCGAATGTAAAATGAGTACTAATTCCTAAACCCAGTGCAAATCATTTAGCTTCATTCCCGTCACATACTGAGTAGTCAATACATGTTAAAGTAGCTCA
The DNA here is from genome assembly GCF_050624435.1 of Tenrec ecaudatus. Classification (NCBI taxonomy): domain Eukaryota; kingdom Metazoa; phylum Chordata; class Mammalia; order Afrosoricida; family Tenrecidae; genus Tenrec; species Tenrec ecaudatus. Next base: position 114,818,206 of record NC_134542.1, on the reverse strand, counting down.
TATTTCTTTATCAATCACATCTGTCTGTCTCATTAGACTGTGAACCTTTCTGGAATAAGAATTCGATCTTATTTATCTTCTTTTATTGCTCACTCACTTAGCCCTTGAGAGGGCCCTTTCCGTAGACTTCCATGCGATCGACCCTCCTGGCTCACCTTTGGCCTTCCTGGCTGCTCTTTCTTTTTTGCTGCATTTCCATCTGATCTAAACATCTGCTCCTTCGTTGGAAGTCTCACTCCTTATTCTTTATCCACACTCCAACTGCAACATCTTCTGCCTGGACTCTCCTCTCTCCTAGTGTCTCATACCCAAGTTTTTACTAGAGAACTCCATTTACAAGTCCAGAAGCACATCAAACTTCAGGAATCAAGATTTAAAACTAAACTATTGCTCCTCTCCTCTTTCTACTGCTGTTTCCTGCCATCAAGCTGAGACCTAACGCCACAGAGGAAACTCTGCCTGGTCCTACACCATTCCTCTGATTGGTTGCAGATTGAACCATTGTGATTCATAACATATCCATTGACTGGTTCTCAGAAGTCAATCACCAGGATTTTCCCCTAGAAAGAGTCTAGAAGCTCTGAGAAAACCTGTTCATCATCCTCACAATAGGCCCGCCTTTCTTGACAGACAGAAAGTTGGTCATGGCCTGTGAGCTGCATTGGCAGGAAACTGAACTTGGGGCTCTAACAGGCAAGATGAGAATTGTACCACTGAGCCCTCAATTCCACGATCTGTTTAATATCTTCTGTAGATATTGCGCTCTTCTTTTAATCATTTAGCATGCCCTTTTGGTTCTACCTCCCCAACGTCTCAGAGACATCTACCTCTCTCCGTCATCGTTACTGCCACCACTTGGATTGAGTCATTCTTGTCTTCTTCCTGCAGCACTGCACTAGTCTCATAGTGTTCCCTCTGTCTCTTCCCTTGAACGCCTATAGTCGATTTCCCACATGAGTCTGGAAACGTTTTTGCTAGCCTCTTGGCTGGCCATATTCCCTTGGTGACTTTCCTCTGCATACAGAATAAAATCCAAAGTTTCCCAAAGAGCTGATGATACCTTTCAGTCCTCCCCGGCCTATATCGCCAAGAATCCCTGGATACTCCTTTTCCATCCAGTCATTACTGCCCAGTCAGGTGAACCTCATGCTCATTTTATTTCATGCCTGGGCTCTTGTCTGTGGCTCTGCTGGATCCCTTCACTTCTCTCCATCTTCAGATCTTGGCTTGGAAGTCCTTTCCTCAAATATGTTCATCCTGACCCTCCCTGTTCCCCTCTCTCCCAGACTTCTGGTAATTTCCTTCATAAAGCTTTTCAAATTCTGAAATTTGGAAGTGTTTTATTTGAGAAGCAGCATTGGCTGAGGGGTAGAGTTTTTATCTTCCAGATAGGAGGCCTGCATTTGGTTCGGAGCCAGTGTCGCTCCCATGCAGTCACCACCTGTCTGTCAGTGGAAGCAGGCACGTGGCTCTGATGCTGAACAAGGTTCAGAGCAGTTTATAGATTAAACATGAGCCAGACAGGCTTGGGAATCTATTTCATGAAACCCTGTTGACCACAATGACTTGATCCATAACTGAGCATGTATATGGTACAGGGCTGGACAGCATTTTGTATAGTTTTACATGGAGTCATCATGGGTCAGGGCCCTCTTGATGAGAGCCAACCACAACAAAACAGTTACTGTATTTCACTGGTTTCTGTCTCTTTCTCCCTTTGGGGGACAGTGACATCTGGGTAATTCTCCAAGGTATCTCCAGTGTCCCCAGAGCCTGGCACAGTACCTGGCACATAGGTCTATGTCATTACAGAACAAATGAGCAAGATAATGAGGCCTAAATGTGTGCTTCCCTGCCTCTGCATCTTCTCCAGAGCCTAGGAGTCCTGCTGGACCCCGAGAAAGAGCGTGTGGATGTACCGTAGAGTTGTCACCCACAAGGGCAACTCTCAAAGAGTAGGCAACGGGAGCAGTGGTCCCGATTGGGCCAACTAATTGGATTTCGCACGTGAGGGACTTGGATAAGTGTGGTAGGATGATGGCCAGACTCTTGACGATGGAGAGGCTAGAAGACTAAATGGATGCTGCCAACTTTCAAGATGGAGGAGGCAGACATGGTAGCAAGGAGGCACGACAGATCTCAGGGTCAGGATAGTAATTTCTTTATCATTTCATTCTCAGTACCTTGCATAGCATCACCATCTAAATGTTGCTGAAATGGTGACTTAATATAGTTGTGTGTTAGTGCTTTTGGGGAAAGCATCATGTTGGTGTTGTTTACTACTCAGCCACTATAGTATTGCCCACAAGATATTGATCGATTTTCCTCTTTTAATATTTGTTCTACTGTAGCACTAAACCTCAGGATCAGACTCATCAAACTGCTATTTCCTTGTCATTTGTCAAGCCACTTTGGAAGTCATTTGCTTTTGGGGGAATTAATCAGGATTGCAGGATATTTCAGAAAGCATCGTAAGTGGTTTAGCAAACAAATTGTTTAGCATTTAGATATCACTTATATTTTCCGGAAGCTCAACATCTAGTTAATGCTCATGATACTTAGAGATAAGTGTCATTCCTAGTCATGTTTATAAGTAATCTCCGCCTGCTTTTTTGTCAGTAGCTATTTCATTTTCGATCACTGGGACTTTTATTTAATGTTGTTTACTGCACTCTTCATGTTCTGGGAGCACTTGAAGACCCTTGTTGGATGTGCAGCTGCTATTTGGATAGCTTATGGTTCAAAGCTGAGTTCAAAGGTCTTTTGTCCTGCCTGGCCATGCTCTTCATAACTAGAGGTTTATTGCAGGGAGACACAGTGGCAAAGGTACCCACCGGAAAATTGCTTCACACGGTGCAGTGTTGTCCTGGTGAAGGATGATTGATGATCAGGCAACATCCCTGCTCTCCCAAAACTATAAGGAATCCCCTTGTATTCAGATGACTTTCAGAAACAGAGGTACTTGAGTTTGAACCTTGAACTTCAGCGACTATTTAATTTTCTTATACGGAAGGAATGAAAGTTCACCACTTTTAGCAGAAATGGAGGTTGAAAAACCAAGCTGAGATTGGTTATAAATAAAGTTTTTAAAATTAAAATGTGAAAGTTTAATAGATGTTCCTCACTATCAAACAGTCTATCAGTTCTATCATTATTATCCCATTCAGCAAATGAGGACATTGAAGGTGGAGGTCTTAAATAACTTGCTCAAAGTTATCCAAACTGGTAAATGAGGGTATTGTTTCAAATCCAGATCTATAGGACTCTAAGACCCTTGTTCTTGACTTTATCTTAATGGATCAGCAGTGGAACTAAGCTTCTCCACACAAGTGCTGTCAAAGGACAGAGGAGCTCAGCAGCACAGTCTTCCCAAGGTGTGTGGGAAGGAGCATCTGCAAGGACAGGGCTAAACTAGACACTGTAGCTAACTTGCCATTTCTTCGAGTCTCTCTCTCTCTCTCTCTTAAAAGTATTGTTTATATATAGAAATCACACATTTTGTATTCTGCCACACGTTGTTGTATCTTTTCTCGACTTAACATTTAGGAAACAAAAGTTCGACCACATAAGCCATATTTACCCTCTGGCTCCAAGTATCCATCTCCAAACCTCAGTGGACTCTCTAGGGCACATCATCCCAATTCGAAGGCCAATGGGTGGTCTCAGTCAGTAAACACCTTGAAGGCATTAAACCAGATTTATATATAAAAAAGAGGGCTGCAGGAAAATAGAAACATTTTTTATGACCATGTGAAGAAACATGAAAATCGAGTGTGTGAGAGAGAGTTAGAGAAAGAGACAGAGAGATGGTTGTATGTGGGTAAGAGAGAGAATAAGACATATTGATCAATTTACTGATAGACCGAGAAAGTTGGAATAGGGTATTAAAGAAAGCTAGTTTATTAGTGGTGTTCCCATGAGTTCATGTGGCTACTTAATCTTGGAGCCAGCTAAAGCAGGTGTTAGGGAGGGATTAGATTGTCATGTGGACCAACGACCATCACCTAGTGCCAACACTACAGACCTCTCACTTGGTTATGTCTGAGAAAGGGTTGTCTTGGCGAAAGTGACTCACCTCAAAACCAAGCCAAGAACCAAAAAGAGATGGATGCAAATGGTAATTCTGGACCCTGAGCTTCCAAAGAAAGACGAAATAAGTTAACCAAATGCCCAAGGGAATTGAATAAAAACAGCGAGTAGTGGGCCACAGTGGTAAATTATCAGCTGGCCTGACACAGAGGAGTCATTTGGAATTTTTGCAAGCAATGTTCAGATTGAGACAGTACACTGATAATCGACTCTATACCTCGGACTGGTAGGTAGACTACAGGTAGCTGGTGACCAGAAAGCAACTATGTCCACATTTCCCAGCTATGGTCATACCGCCTGAAGTCCCGTCCGTGGGGTGAGGATCACCACCCAGTCTTGCACCACCTGTTCCGAGCCAGCCCAACCCAACCCCTAATGTTCTGCATAACAGTGAACACAGAACTGCACACACACTCCTGTCCTCCATCATACACACCAGGAAACAAGTGATTATTATCTAAGTAATGTCAAGTTTCATGAGCAGAGTATCACACCTGTTCTGCTCAACTAGGATACATGAAAACAAGATACTGCAAAAACAAACAAATCAATAACAGCAAAAAGCAGGGCAAAAATAAACCAACACAATCACAATGAAAAAGAAACACAATACTGCCACAATGTTTTGGCGACAGCAGTTCACACCGAGAAACAAGACAGGGTAACTCAAAGACATTACCAAAGCGCAGAACAGAAGACCTCCTTGGGGGTGAAATGACGTGGGAATTGCCCGAGAGGGAGCTCAAAGGATGGCACTTAAAGGCTTGAGAGAAAGATAAGGGAACCACAGACAAAAATTGAGAAAATCTAGAATTCAGAAAAACAATACAAGAACAAAACCTGAAAAAATAAAATGAAAAAGCATACAAAATAAAATCATAAGCTTTAGAAAAACATGTGAAAATTTAAAAACCAATACTAGGATTTCAAAACTAGATAACTAATTGAAAAAGAAAAGGTAGAATCAAATCATTGAAAGACAGATTTAATGAGATTGAAGGGAAATCTCTCAATACTAATCTGTTAGAACATAGAGTCCCAACTTTATTTGTCCTACCACCTTCTTTTTAGAAACAGAATCACTGAGAACCCACTCTGCAATTAAAAACATTTGCCATATAGCCCACAATCTGGGGCGAATTGCAAGCATGTGCTTTGTATCCACTGGATTGTTCCAGTGGCCACCCCACCCCATTCCCCTGGAGGCTGTATCACCCAGTTTGGGAAGCACTGTGTTAGAGGAACAATCAGAGAAAAGAATCAAGCAACAAACTAACAAAACAACAACACCAAAAAGGGGAAACAAAGAAAGTCTAAGAACTATGTGGGATACCATCAAGATGAATGACTTAAGAGTCACTGGAATTCCAGATGAGGAAGAGGGGGGGGGGGGGAAACACAGAGGAAATTGCTAAAGATTTGTTGAAAGAAAGCTGCCCTACGTTCATGAAAGATGAGAAGATGTGCATTCAAAGGTTTAATGAACCCCAGCAGGGTAGATCTCCAACCCAAACCACCAAGACTTACCACAATCAAACTTTGGAAAACCAAACACAAGCAATCCTTGAAATAAATTGATAAAAGCCTAAAGTTATCTGAAAAGGACAGGAACAAGATGAAACTTGGATTTTTCACTAGAATCCTTGCAGGCAAAAAGCAATGGTATGCCATATATACAACACTGAAAGGGAAAAAAAATGCAAACAAGAATTATATAGTATTCAGTAAAATGTATCCCGCAAATGCAACCATGATATTAGGACAGATCTAGATAAACATAAACTTAATTTTTGGAAATTTGCAAAAATCCAAGCCAACTTTACAAGACATAGTAAAGAGAGCTCTTCAGATAGAGAAACAGCAAACAGCCATCCCCACGCTAACATTCATATCAACAAGCAAACTTTAATTCAGCAGTAGACACATCCAAAGAAAGCCCAACCTACAAGATGAAACACAGGGGGCCAAATACATCAATTTGTTAATGAGGACAACTACAAAGCAAAAAAAAAAAGTGAATAAAAATTGTAGTTACAGAGTTTGCAAATGAAGAGGCAGACAAGACAATTTCAAGATAGGATGGGCAGTTTTAAAATTGGGAAGAAAATAACAAATTACACGGTAACTCAAAATATTAATATTCCTTATAAATATAAGGAATAAAAATTACCCAATAAACTCTAAAGCAACAGCTTTAGTGGAAAGAACACACAGAATCACTATACCACCATTCCAACACCCCACCATTTCATGAGGTAGCATAAGAGCAAGAAGCAATTGTATGGGAGGTAAAAATCCAAGCTTCACTGGTTCTAGGAGTTGATGGAATATCAACAGAACTGTTTCCACAAGCTGATGGAGCACTGGAAGCAGTTATTCATTTATACCTGGCAATTTGGAAGACAGTTACTTGACCAAATGACTGGAAGAGATCCACATTTGTGCATTCTAGAGAACGTGGATCCAACAGAATCCTAAAACTATAGCACAATATCATTGATATAACATACAAGCAAAATTTTGCTGAAGATCATCCAACAATGCTTGCTGCACTACATTGACAGGGAGGTGCCTGAGGTTCCGGTTGCATTCAGAAGATGTAGAAAAAGTGATCCAATTACAGTTATCAGATGGATCTTTGCTGAAAGCAGAGAATACCTGAGGTAGTTTATTGTGCCAACCTGGCCATTAAACACAGGTGGAGTTAATTGAAGGGAGGAGGGATAAATGGCTCAATGAGCCTTGCCTTTCTAGTTCTCAGGGTCTCTTGCTTTCTGATGGTCGGACCAGGTTGCAGCTGCCTTAGCCAGTTCCCTGATTCAGCTGGCAAGGCTCACTTCCTCCAAGACATCCCCAAGGAGAAGCCACATGGACCTACCCTGATGCAGCCCTGGGTGCTGGAGCAGCTGTGTGAAGACCCCTGCCAGCACTGAGAAGCTTACACACTCACTGATTCGGCTTTCTTCCTGCAGTTGGCATCATTTTGTGTGTTTTGTGAAATGGAGGAGGACTTTGTGGATCGGTGTCGACTTATGGGTTAATGTTGGACTTGTAGGCTTAGGCAGTTCTGGGTTGGGATGTTTTCTTTATGTGCACCTAACCTTTACATAAAACTCTCTCTTATACATAAGAATTTCTGTGGATTTTTTTCTCTAAAGTACCCAGACTAACACAATAGCAGAAAGATGTTTACTTATATTTTATTGACTACACCAAGGCATTTGACTGTATGGATCAGAACAAGCTATGGATAAACTTGAGAAAAGTGGGAATTCCAGAACACTTCCTTGTGCTTATGCAGAATTTGTGCATGGATGAAGAGACAGTAGTGGGAACAGAATAAGGAAATACTGCAGGGGAAGAAAGTAATTTTCTGAGAAAATCAGCGAAATGTGCTTCAGACTTGTATTCTCTCAGCATAACTGCTCATTCTGTATGCTGAGCGCCTCATCATGGAATTTAAATTATATGAAGAAATGCTTGGCATCAGGCAGGAGCAAGGCTTATCAACACCCTGCCACATGCAGCTGACACAACCTTGTTTGCTGACAGTGAGGAGGATTTGAAGCACTTGCTGATGAAGATCAAGGATTGCAGCCTTCAGTATGGATCACAACTCAATTTAAGAGGGACCAAAATCTTCACAACTGAGCCAATAGGCCACATCATGATACATGGAGAAACGGCTGAAGTTGTCAAGGATTTTGTCTTGCTTGGCTCCTCATCCAATGCTCACGGAAACAGATGACATATCGCATTGGGCAAATCTGCTGCATGAGATGTCTTTAGAGTGCTGAGAATCAAGGGTGTTCCTTTGAAGACTTGACTCAAGCCATGGTATTTTCAATCATCTCACAGTCATGTGAAAGCTGGAGATCAAATAAAGAAAATGGACAAAGACTTGATGCGTTTGAAGTGTGGTGCTGTCAAAGAATCCTGAAAGTACCATGGACTGCTCAAATGACAAACTGATCCGTCTTGGAAGAAGTACAGCCAGAGTGCTCCTTTGAGGCAAGAGTGGCAAGACTCCATCGTACATACTTTCGGTACGTTGTCAGGAAAGACCAGTCCCCAGAGAAGGACATCACATTCGGTCAAGTAGATGAGGCAGAGCAGAAACGGCAAGATCCTCAGAAAGATGGATTGACACAGCGGCTACAACCATGGGCCAGGCACCGGAACAATTGTGAGGAGACACAACTGGGCTTTATGGCACCTAACAACAATAACAACTCTAACCACAAAGCAATAGCAATGCACAAAAAGATAAGAAACCCATAAACAAAGTAGATTCAGCACAGAAAATGATATGGAGCAATGAAATTGGCAGCACCAGCTTAATAAAACAAAACACATGCACCCACAGCAAACTGACAGCAATACATTCCTGTCTCTAGATAACTCACACTGAAGGAAAGGGATCACACTAGAAGGTTCTGGATAGAGTGGGAGGAAGACATGGAACAAAACTCAAAATTTCAAGACCAGCTTACTGGTAAGACGGGGACTGGTTGAACTGGAAGCTGTGGCTCTTGGTTGCCCTTTGAGTCTAGATCTGAAATGTATGCCCTACTTCCCTTTTGAGCAAAACAAGACGGTCTAATCAGTTCCAACCCATTGCAACCCTTTATTCAGCAGAAGGAAACCCTGCCCTGTCAGTCCTTTGTTGGAGCCACTACTGTCAATCCTTTAGGGTCTTCCTGTTTTTTTCACTGTACCCTACTTTGGCAAGCTTGGCATCCCTTTCAAGGGACTAGTCTTTCCTGAAAACATGCCCAAAGTATGTGAGATGGAGACTCCCCATCCTCACTTCCAAGGGGCAATCTGAAGGGACTTCTTCCAAGACAGATGTGTTTGCTTCTCAACAAGTCAATAGATAACTGATAGGTCTCCCCAGGGAGGACCTTTCTTAGAACAATCCAGAATTTGATATCAGAAGTACATTGGTAGCAGGACGAAATCCAGATGACAGGGAAGGTTTGGGAAGATGGAGGATTGGAAGTGGGAGACACGTGGAGGAAGTGGGACGTGACCTTGTGGGAACAGCAATGACCGACATGAAACAAAACGTGTGTGTGTTACTGCAGGGAAAACCGACTTGCTCGGTAAACCTTCACCCACTTCACGATAAAGAATTGAAAACAACAAAACAAATAAAAATAACAAATGGAGCTCCTGAAGACATCCTCCGGTGGGTGAAACGGAATCTGGCAGCAAACATAGTCTGGTCTCTGGAGATGCTCTCCAGCTTCTCCTCTGTGCTTTGGGGGATCAGTTTTTATTCATCAAATAGCCTTCCAATTTCTCAATTGTTGCTCAGCAAGGGGTATCCTTGATATTGGGTGGGCATGAATGTTTCCATTGTTGGAAACATTATGATTCTTCATCGTTAATGCCATTAGCATTCTGGCTTAGCAACCTATCATTTATGAATTTTCTTTGCAAACACCTATTCTGATAGACAGCTTGCATTTGAGTGAGTAGTAGAAATCTGCACCGCGAAAGCACAGACCACTGAACCCCTGGGAAAATGAATGACAGCCAAAAAGACTGAGTCTCTCCCTGGAGAGAATCCATGAAGAGTCTCCATTAGTTCCTGGCTGGGGGTATTCTTTGCCAAGCCCAGTGTTCTTTGAGATTTGGCTTTTTATCCCTCCCTGACCTTCTCTCCACTCTACACATGCTACACAGTCAGCTAGCTGCTGTGTGCTCCTGAGCTACATGCTGTGAGGTCCTACCTTGGCGTTGATGCCTTCCGGTCCTATCATACTGTCCTCACTGCCTGTTGGCGAGCCTTTGGCTTCCCACAAAGCAAGGCTTGCCACTCATTCCTGGAGACCATCCCGGGCAGTGGGCCCGAGTGGCTGTGAGTTTCCCGCCCATGTAGAAGGACTGGCTGAGGTGCAGGAGAGTTTGTCCCCATTCTCTGTTGAGCATGGCTGGTGCCTGAGACAGATGGCAGGGTCTTTCCATGGAGAGTGAGAACACGGAGATTTGAAAATATGTACATTCTAGAAACCAGAATGTTTTGACGTACTTTGAAAGCACCATCTGAACTCTCGCTCTCTCTTGCTGGGTTTGTCCGGGCAGCCCTTTGCAAGAGCGGCCCCGGAACCACAGATATCCTGGGGTTTGAATACTGGTTCTCTTCCTCACTAGTTATGTGTCCATCTTCAGCAAGCTGATTCTTTGAAGACCCTCAGTTTCCTTACTAGCAACTTCAGCAATGCTCTTTGTCTGTAACTTAAACACCACAATGCGCGGTTTAAAACTGGATTCACGAGCCCTTCTGTCTAATCTGTGATCCTTTGGAGTTCCTCGGCTTGCCCACAACCTGCATGCGTCCTCTGTCTTCCCCTTTCTCTGTGGCTCTGAGTCTATTTTGGTCATTTTATAATTCAGAGGTAATTAGGTACAGGGTCGACCTTACATTAATATTACCACATTGACATAACAAAATAAATCCCTCTATTGTTAAACAAGGTAATATTTACAGATACAGAGATTAGAAAAACAGCACATATTTAGTTCGTGTGTGGGAACAATTCCTTTCATGTGAAGAACAATAAGAGAAGTCTTTTATTGTGTACTTACTGTGAGCCAATTGCCTGCTAAGCTCTGTAACTGAATCCCTGTAACCACATAAGAGTGGTTAAGCCTTGACTGCATCCTGAAGGATCAGCAGTTCAAATCTGCCAGGCGATTCACAAGAGATAGATGAGTATGTCGCACTCGGCTGCTGTAAAGATCCTCACCGCCATTGATTTGAATCGAACTCCTAGCTACACACCTTGGAAATGCAATGAGGCAGTTCTCTGTCCTTTAGGGCTGCTATGATTTTGAATTGACTCAGAGGCACTGGACTTGGGTCGGTTTGTGCAACAATCGAAATTAGTTGACTACAGAGCCAACCCTTCAGCTCTACAGATGGTAGAGACAAAGGGTGTTGAGTAGGATTGGGCTTGTAGTTAGCTAAGTGGATTAAAACTGGACTCCACTGCTTATCATGTACGAGGGCTTAAATATCTCAGCTCTTTCAAACTTCCTTTTCCCAAGCTGAGAAAGGACAAATGAACAGAAACTACCCGATTGTTCAAAAGGACGCTAGGATTTTTGTACTATGCAAGCCTATCTTAGGATGCTTATATTAAGTATTCAAAATTGCTAGGGTTGTTTGGGGGCTGGTATGAGGTCCTGCTTGGGGGTAGAGGTTCTTATTTATGGACATTCTTTATGAAAATTCCAGAACTTTCCAACTAAAACCCAGGAAAGGGACAGGCTGCTCCCATCCACCTCATATCTGGGGTGGCTGGCTGAACCTTTCATTCCCTAGCTGACAGGGAACAATGAAACTCAAATTTATGATCTCCCACTCTGTTTATAAGCCTCTCTCCGATACCCCATCAATCACTGTCGCTGCGAATTTTTGCAGTGTCTTACAAAATCAACCTCTGTTGATCTTTCTGTTGTTTTAAAACTCTTGCAGCGAAGAGCTGTCTATCTTATCTCCCCCAACGGGGCAGTATATCTCAGAGGATTTTTAACACTAAAGTGTCCATGGCCACAAGAAGAGGATAACAGTAACTACATCACTCAACTCGACCACAATTAATATTAGCCAAGACCAGGGTACCTACCACCCGCTAGGGTTGGTACTAAGGGTTGCACTAAAGGTTAAGCCTAAGAGCCCCGACCTCAACTTCCCGCTGGTTGCTATGCTGGCCTGGAGGCTGTTTTAGCAAGTGTTCTAATTTTCAAGATAAATTGTACACGTAATTTCCCAATATGAACATGTTAGCAAATAATCCATGTTAAAAACAAAACCAAAAAATCCAGAGCAAACAAACTCGCCCCAAGTGCCTGCTACTTGTTTTTCTATCCTCTGACCGAGCATTATAAAGAAGTAGCAAGATAGGCCAAGACCATAAGATTGGTTCTATGTATCAGAGGTCACCGAAGGACCACTGCAAGGCCACAGATACTGTAAAGAGCAGCTCAAGGCTTCAAAGAACTCACAGGGTGGCCACACAAATGGCTATGTTTTCCATGTCCTTCCAGACTTCCATTCTGGCTTCTCATTTTGGGCTTCTTGGCTGTAACATTCCTGCTCTGCTTTGTGGCCTCCTTTCTTACTATCTGACCACAGAATTAGTCTGGCTTTTCTGTGATTCCCTTTTTGATTTGAAAGGGCTGGTGTCGCTGGTGTTCACTGAAGTTCTGCCAGAGGCAAGACTTTCTCCAGCTGGGCTCCCCAAACCTCCAGGTTCCTCTTCTGGTGATAGCCGTGTTGCTCCCACCAATTGGACCAACTTCACCATCTCCAGCCCTGCAAGCCCTTGATGTAGAAATGAACATGTGGACTCTTGCCACGCGTTGCAGTGTCCATACTGGCCAAATAGCATGGAAGGCCCTTGAGCAAAGACACTCTTGGTCCAACTTCTGATTCCCCAGTGGGGTCATGGCAGTTACGGGGAGATACAGCCCAAATATATGGCTACCCATATATATGGTGGGTACTTAGCCAAGGATTTCTGAATTGCTGGCTCAGGATGAGATGGTTCCTGATAGGTCTGGACTCACTGCCTGGGCCTCAAACAGAGGGAGCACCAGACTTGGGGACTATTGTACTTAGAGGGCCTTTGAGGCTATGTGTAATCAGAGGGAACTCATGAAGCTAGAGGGAGAAGCCAAGCAGTGGTCATGAGAGGAGGCACCGTGATTAAGTTGTGATAGGAGGGCAGTTTTGAAAGAAGTGTGTGGGAGCGGGATATGTGTGGGGTGTGGCGGCAGTGGGTCTTGGGTCATCAAAAAGTGGTTTTGGATTAAAGCTCTAAATAATGACAGGGTGTTACAGGTGTATTTGTGTATCAGTCTAAATTGCTTAAGCAAGGCCAACTTTAAAATCTTCTGCCTATTAGAGCTGCCTGTATCATGTGCGTTCATTTTCCGTCAGGTGAAATTGTATTGTATATTGAAGCCTATAGTCTGAAGAACATATGTAACTTCACAACATCGTCCCGATGTCTTCATCTCATTATTTTGCACTGTTCCTGGACCTCTCTCACTTATTGACAGCCCCGAAATGAGCAGAACAAGCACAGATTAACGGATTCCCAACGGACTTCACATTTTCAGAGAAAAAAACAAGACCATGGATGCACATTATTTTAAGATTCAAGAACTTTCACCAAATAAAGCCCCCCTTTCTCCCTGGCACAGCCTGGGAGGTCTTAGGAGTAGCGGGCCTTTGGCCACACAGCACAAGCACAGGCCATTACTTGTGGGTGTTGCTGAGATGGGCAGGAGCAGCGTGTGCCAGCGTGAGATGCTCTCTGCCAGGCAGCTTCCCCATTGATCCCAGCTTGGCCTGATCTGCTGGGAGGGACAGTTTCTCTGGCTGTGCCAAGCTGCCAGGTTCCAGGTTTGCATGGGCCACCGCCAACAGATTTTATTTTTGTCAAGTTAAACAGTATTTCTGGTGTATTTCTGATTCACTGCAAGGCATTCGTGCAGGTTTGTGTGGAACAGAAAGTTCACGGCATCGATCTGTTGAGATGAGGTAAGAGAAACTTCAGAACCTCTGATGAGCAGGTCTCCTTAGGACCTGAAAAGTTGCTGATCCTGGGTTCACGCAGGGGAGGGCATTGAAACACGGTGAACTGGGTAATTACTAGTTTACCCCAAAGGCAGCAGAAGCCGATCCTGAGCCAGGATACTACTTTGCTTAAGCCTAAAGCAGCCATCCATTCGTTGACTATTTATTGAGCACCTACTATGTGCCGGGGCCTTCCTGGTGGTACAATAGTTAATGCACATAGTGACTCACTGGAAGGCTCAAGTCCACCCAGAGGTACCTTAGAATACAGTTCTGGCAATGAACTTCTGAAAACTCAGCCAGTGAAACCCTATGCAACACAGCTCAACTATGACACACACCAAGTTACCTCTGGTAGGAGGTGACTCATTTAGCAACTGGTATCAAGGACAGTCTAGGCGCTGGGAGGACGGCAATGCATAAGAAAGATGGTGTTGTTGTTATGGATATTTCCTTCTGGTGGGGAGAAAAGCACATAAAGAAGCCAGTGGTTTCATGTAATGATCCATATCACACAGAAACTTAAAGAGGCTTATGGGGTAGGGACAGGATGTTGGGTTTGGGTTCTTTATAAGAGTTGGACAGTGAATTTAAGCAGAGCCGAATCATGAGTCGATGGTAACTCTGATAAGCCAGGCAAAAAGCACACAGAGCAGAGGAAACAGCAAGTGCAAAGGCCCCCAAAGGAAACATGCATGAGGTATTTGAGGGGGAACTATAGGGACACACATGACAGAACAAAGGAGGGTGCAGAAGGAGAGGGAGTGAGAAGGAAGCAATGTGGGCAAGGCCATATTATGCAAGGTAAGGTCTTCAGATTTTGCACAAATTGTCTTGTTCAACCCACAAGAAGAGGAAACATGCTGTGAATGACAGGCTTATGACAGGATGGAACCAACAAACTGTCCTTGTTAGTCACATGTCCCAGGTCACACAAGAGTGCAGTTGAACCAGTGTCTGGACTCTGGGATCCACAGTATACATCCTTTCCAACTGCTCCTCGCTCGTCTTTCTGCCTGATCCTGCAGAGACAAGACATGTGATACAGATCACACGAATACTTCGGCTCTCCTAGATGCCCACTACTGGTTGACCACTGTCATCTCATCACCACTCTGAACGTCACTGTCTTCATCAGCACAAAGAGGCCTCAGATGAGCATCAAGGCCTTGTCTTTTGAGGGGAGGCTTTACTGGGGTAGCCAGGCTGTGGAAAGGTTTCATCAAAATAATTGAAGTGCATCTTATAAAGAATAGTCATTATCCATTGAGGGCAGAATAAGACGGATTCGTCAAGTGGGAGAGATTTAGTTTGAGTAAGTTCTCAAGTGAAACTTCTAAACCTGAAAGATTTCATGAAGGCAGTCCATAGGCTATTTTCCACATTTTAAAATATCCAACTAAGGTAGTTTATTGTGCCAACCTGGCTGATAAACACGTGGGGTTAATTGAAGGGCAGAGGGATAAATAGCTCAGTGAGCCTCACCTTTTGAGTTCTCAGGTCTCTTGCTTTCTGATGGTTGGACCAGGGTGCAGCTGCCTTTGCCAGTTCCATGATTCAGCTGGCAAGGCTCACTTCCTGCAAGAGATCCCCCAAGAGAAGCCACATGGACCCACTCCGATGCAGCCCTGGGTGCTGGAGCAACTATGTGACGACCCCTGCCAGTCTTGAGATGCTTACACGTTCACTGATTTGACTTTCTTCCTGCAATCAATATCATAGTGTGTGCTTTGTGAGATGGAGGAGGACTTTGTGGATTGATGTTGGACATATGGGTTAATAGGTTAATGTTGGACTTGTGGGCTTGTGCAGCACTGTGTTGGGATATTTCTTGATGCGCACTTAACCTTTATACAAAACTCTCTCTTGTACATGAGTTTCTGTGGATTTGTTTCTGTAAAAGTACCCAGACTAACACACTAACTTTCACTTTGAAAAAAAATTTCAGAACAATTCATCTACTGAAGTTGAAAACATATACACTGTATTGTTCAATGCCACTGAGCAGGCACCAACATGCTGTGACTTTCTTACCACAGAATGAAGTACAGCTTCTTGTGGCATCTCCATCATTTCCCATATGTTGGAGGCTGTTGTGTCAATTCATCTAATTGAGGGTTTTCCTTATAGTCACTTACTCTGTACTAAACAAAGTGGCCCTGGTTGGTTAATCATTGGGCTGCTGACCACAAAGTTGATGGCTTAAAGTCATCAGCCACTCCATGGAAGAAAGATGAGGCTATCTTCTCTTAGACAGATTACAGCCCCCAAAATGCTTTGTAGCGTTGCTATGAATTGGCACCAACTCAATGAAATTGGGGGTTTGGGAAGATCTACCAAACATGATTTCATTGCTATTGAGTCTAGTCCTGGGGCCACAGTGATCTGCAATCCAAAACCAACAGCAGCACTGAAGGAGAGAGACAGAGCTTTCTACTCCCATAAAGAGTTACAGACTCAGAAACATAGAGGGGCATGTATTAGTTTATTGTGCCAACCTGGCTGATAAACACGTGGGGTTAATTGAAGGGCAGAGGGATAAATAGCTCAGTGAGCCTCGCCTTTTGAGTTCTCAGGTCTCTTGCTTTCTGATGGTTGGACCAGGGCGCAGCTGCCTTAGGCAGTTCCCTGCTTCAGCTGGCAAATCTCACTTCCTGAAAGACATTCCCAAGGAGAAGCCATATGAACCTACCCTGATGCAGTGCTGGGTGCTGGAGCAGCTGTGTAGAGACCACTGCCAGTGCTGAGATGCTTACATGTTCACTGATTTTGCTTTCCTCCTGTTGTTGGCATCATAGTGTGTGTTTTGTGAGATGGAGGGCTTTGTGAATTGGTGTCAGACATATGGGTTAATGTTGGCCTTGTGGGCCTGGGCAGCACTGGGTTGGGATGTTTTCTTGATGTGTACTTAAGCTTTATAGAAAATTCTCTCTAATACATGAGTTTCTGAGGATTTGTTTCTCTAAAGTATCTAGACTAACACAAGGCAGTTCTACAGGGACACATGAGTCAGTATTGACTAGATGGCAATGAGAGAGAATGAGCATGATGTCCTTTTCTACTGGTCTTCCTGATGTCATGCTCAAAACAAGTGGGTCTGACTCTTGCCGTTCACACATCTAAGAAATATTCTGCTTGAGTTTCTTCTCAGCTGCTTTGTTTTCCAGGAATTCGTGGTCTAGTCCACATTTGTTCAATTCAAATAGATCAATTCTTCTTCCATCTCAGTTTTGTTTTGTTTTGTCTTTCATTTTCTGGCTTTCACCTGGATATCAGATAATTGGAGTGACCTTGGCTGGGTCAGATGCATCTTAGTCATCAAAGTGTCATCCTTTATTTTTAGTACTGTACAAACTAGAGTATAAGCGAACCTGAATATCAGTTGAGGCACCTAATTTTACCATAAAATTGCATTAAAATGTGCTGAAAAACTTGGCTTATACATGAGTCTATATGGTCCTTAAAAGATTAGAAATAAAGGTCTAGTGATCGACTTTCAAATGTTTGTCAGGGAAAACCTATGGCTAACAGCAGAACTCATCATCAAGATCCAGAAATCTCTCTACTAGATAAAGATACTGTAACGATGTATAAGACAGTCTAAAGCAGTACTAATATAGTCAACACCCAGAAATTACCCAAATCAGTAGTTAAAAAAAAAAAACTCACTGCCAATGAGTTAATTCAGACGAGCCCTGTAAGACAGAGTAGCACTACCCTGTGGATTTCCAAGACATGAATTCTTGCCACAAGTAGAAAGCCCCATATGTTTTCCCTCATGGTGGGTGGTGACTTTGAATTGCTGACCTGTGTTTGGCAGCACATTGCAGAACCTAATACCTTACCAGGGCTCCTTCTCCATCAGCAGTATATCTGTTAAGTAAATTACAGTATATTCACATAATAAAATGAGTTATGCAATGAGATCTATTACTTACTCCCTGTGATATAGATCGTGGCTAGTGTTAAGCGAATTAAACAAAGAAATACACACTGCAGAAATCATTTGTATAAAGAACAAAGACAGGGTGAATTATGTTAATAGAAATCAGAATCATAGTTACCCTTAAAGGGGAGAATAGTGCCTAGAACCACCACCTGCCCGTTACTTTATCATATTGTGGTGACTCGTGTATTGCCACACTACTGGAAGCCATGTCACCAATTTTCAAATACCATCAGGGTCAGCCTTGATGGGCAAGTTTCAGTAGTCCTTCTGGATGAAGACAGATTGAGTGGAAGAATTCCTGGCAATGTACTTTTGAAATTTAACAAGTGAAAATTCTATGAGTGAAAATAAAAACATCATCTTCGCTAACACAGTGTTGGTCTTAGATTATGAGGCCCTTAGATGGAGAGGCACTCAACACTGAGACAAAACCCACACAATACCAATGGCAATGGCACAGGACCAGGCAGTATTTCTTTCTGTTATCTATAAGGTCACCAGGAATGAGAGTAGACTCAGCATCAACAAACAAATCTATATGGCAGCAAACAACCTCAGAAGCTTTGCAATGCTCACAATCAAGGATGGTGTTCTATTTCCTGATCCAGGTGCTGGTTCCATGAGTGTGCTTGGTTTCTGATGACAAATTGAGCAATATGCTTGATGTGTGAGCTTTTTGATAGCATGTTGTTTTTGTTAGGTGTCATTGAGTTGGCTCTTACCCATAGCGACCCTACACACAACAGAATGAAACACTGCATGGTCCCGTGCCATCCTGAGAGTTGTTCCTATGCCCGAGCCCATTGAAGCAGCCACGGGGTCAATCCATCGTGTAGAGGGTCGTCCTCTCTTTCACCGCCCCATCCATTTTGTCAAACATGATGTCCTTCTCCAGGGACTGGTCTGTCCTAATAATATGTCCAAAGTATGTAAGATGAAGTCTTGCCACTCTTGCATCTAAAGCGCACTCTAGACTTACTTCTTCTGATACAGATTCGTTTGTCCTCTTGACAGCCCACGGTGCTCTCACTCTTCTTTCCAGCACCATCATTCAAATGCATCGATTCTTCTATGACCTTCCTTAGTCACTGTCCAACTTTCCCATGCTTATGATGCAGTGGAGAACATCCTGGATCGGTCAGCGGTACCTTAGGCCTCAAAATCATTTCCTTGCCCTTCAATACGCTAAAGAGATCTAATGCAACGGAGTTTCCCAATGCAGCCCATCTTTTGATCTTTTGACTGCTTCTTCCATAAGCAGCAATTGATTGTTGATCCAAGGAAGACAAAATCCTTGACAACTTTAACCTTTTCTTCATTTATCATATTCCCATTTGGGCCATTGTGGGAATTTTGGTATTCCTTACATTGTGTTGTAATCCGTACTGAATACTACAATCCTTGATCTTCATCAGCAAGTGCTTCAAGTCCTCCTCACTTTTAGCGAGCAAGATTGTGTCATATGCATATTGTAAATTGTTAATAAGCCTTCCTCCAATCCTGATGCCACCCTTTTCTTCATAAAATCCAGCTTCTCTGGTGATTTGTTCAGCATATAAATTGAACTAGTATTGTCAGAAGATACAACCCTGATGTACACCTTTCCTGATTTTCAACCACCCAGTATTCCCCTTGTTCTATTCACACAACTGCCTCTTGATCCATGTGGAAGTTGAAGTGTTTTGCAGTTTCCATTCTTCTCAAGGTTGTCTACAGTTGATAATGGTCCACACAGTCACATGCCTCGGCACAGTCAGTGAAACACAAGTAACCATCTTTCTGGTCTTCTCTGCTTTGAGCGAAGGTCCATCAGACATCAGCAATGCTATCCCGTGGTCCAGGTCCTCATCTGGCTCTGGCCTGACCTTCTGGCAGTTCTCTGTCAATGATCTGCTGACACTGTTGTTGCATGATCTTAAGCAAAATTTCATTTGTATGTGATACCAATGATATTGTTCTGTAGTTTGCACATTCTGTTGGGTCACCTTTCTTTGGAATGGGTTCAACTATGGATCTCTTCCAGTCAGTTGGCCAAGTAGCTGTTTTCCAAATTTCCCGGAATAGATGAGTGAGAACTTCCAGTGCTTCTTAAGTTTTCTGAAACATTTCAATGATATTCCATCATTTCCGGAAGCTTTTGGCCAATGCTGTAGCATATTATGCCCAATTAAAAATGTTTTAATGTTTAATGAAGTTTGTGCTACAAACATCTTCAGTGTTCATTTGGTATCCAGCTAAAAGTGACTTTCATGATGTGAAATGAAAAGAAATAAAACGAATTTTTGCTTTAAAAAATTGGTACGCAATAATTTTTTTAATTGCTGAAACATTTCCTTGGGAGACTGCTCCTAAAAAGTTTTGCATCCAGTGTGGTTGAAGCTTACTGGGGCAACACTTGTTACCAAAGGCGTCTGAAAAGTTTGTGGGATTTTGCTACTTGGGATGTTATACGTCTACTATGATGTCATTGCAGACCTTGTAAGATTCAGGGAGCTGGGTGATGGGCTTCAGGCACTGAGATGATGACCTGTTATGTGTTTGTTGTCAGGAAAACTGAGATCCCAAACTTCATCTGTGTTGTCTGCCCTTTTCCCATGTCCAGAGAAGTACAGTGGCCAACTGGATTGGTCAGTGCTCTGATGTCACCTCCAGGCCAGACAAGAAACAAAGACTCCAGACCTCAGAGCAGGGGAGAAATTGTATGTTTGGCTGAGAGTGAGCTCATCTTGTGAATCAATAGACACAGAGCTTATGCTCTGCTACCACCAGAGTTCACTGTTCCTCTCGGCAACTGGGCAACCTTCCACCATTTGCTGGTCATTCTTTGCCACCATCTGCCAGCCAGGCAGTCAACCCAGTTTCCTACCTGTTGCGTGGCCCAGTGGAGGGCATCAGGTAATTCATGTAACTGATCCAATACATGCTGGTTTTGCCAGCACAATGCCAAAGTGGGAGTTAGGACAAATGGTGGTGGGGAAGTGAGCAACTGCCATCACCGATATCCTTTCACTTTTGGATTCATTCCAGGATCAAGGTTATGATCTCAGTCTGGCTGCTCAGAGGAGCTGAGAGACAGCTGTGTCAGTAAGTGCCAGACAAGCAGTTGGAAGCAACTACCGGTCAGAAAGTAGCTGTGTTTTGTTTGTTTTAGTAATCATGTGATAATGAGATGAGTCAATTAAGAGTCATCGCCCAAGCCTTCATCTCAAGGCTCAGCCAGTTAAACAAGACAATGAGACACCAGTACCCAGAAGCCATTTCATCTAAATGTCTACTCCCTGCCCTCCTGGTTTATGGGATCTATCTGGATTAACCCACACCAAATGTAGGAGAACCATTCTTCCTGCCAATGATTGCTTTAGGGAGAGGTGTTTATCCCAGAAACTAGAGAAGAGATCTACTAGAGCCTCATTACCCTGGAGGGATGTGGCACCAAGTGACTTCAGCCAGGAGAACAAGGCTTGAGATAAGAACTCATGTTTTGACAGCTGGAGGAAAGACACAAGGGATCGGGTCCCTCAGCTCATTGTAACCAAACACCATACCCACTGACATCGAGTTGATTCAAACTCATAGGGACTCTGTAAAGGGTTTCTGTATAAACAAACATTCTGCACATCTTTATGGGAGCAATCTCATCTTTATTTTGAGGCGGCTGAACCAATGACCTTCCTGTTAGCTGTCCAACACTTACCTTATAGCACCACCAATACCTCGCTCATGCCATTGGTTCTAGTAACCCTACAGGATGGGGTATCTTCCCTGAGATTGGAACTCTCTCCAGGAGTAGACTGTCTCATCTCTCTCTTGTGGAGCAGCTGGTGGTTTTGTCCTTGAGGTTAGGGGCTCAGTGTGAAACCAACTATACCAGCAAGACTCCACACCAAACTCAAACCAAACTCACTGCTGTGGGGTTGATACTGACTCATGGCAACCCCATAGGACAGGGTAGAACTGCCCCTGTGAGTTTTAAAGGCTGTAATTCTTTACAATAGTAGAAAGCCAGAGCACTTAAAATAGAAAATCCTGAGCTGGTCCATCTTTTATTTCCCATTAAGAGGTAGAATTCATATTACTTACTGTTGTCACTAGCTGAGTTTGAGTAGTCTATCGCTTACAGTCAAAACTTTCCCAATTCAAATGGATGTATGGAATGTTGTAAGAGCCCCCAATAAAATGATTAAAAAAGACACTTATGGATTGTGATAAGAGCTATACGAGACCACAATAAAATGATTTTTAAAAAAAAACCTTTCCCAATTCATTTGCAGCTTGGATCCAACATGTCTTTCATGTTTTCAAATTCCAGCTGGACAATTTTACATGGAAACAGACACAAAATACCTACAACTGAACTTTTACTCACAATTTCCCCAATTCTACATAGCAAATTTTTATCACACTGGCCAATATGTAACATCCTCAACTACATGAAATATACTAGTACATCATGTACACACATCTATACAAGCATAAAATTTTATTTTGTAGACACACACACACACACACATACACACACAAAAAAACTAAACTCACTGCCATCAAACAATGCTGACTCATAGCAACTGCACAGGATTGGACAGCACTACTCCTGTGAGTTTCAGAAACTAAGAAGCCCCATCTTTCTCTCCAGGATTGTCTTGTGGCTTTTAACTGCTGATAGTGTGGACTCCTTAGTCACAAACTATCACACACACATGCTGCTAAATTTGCTGACGTTTAAAATATAGTTACTTATTATGTAACAGAACCTTCTGTAGATTTACATAAATTAATGCAACTTTCTAAGACACCATTTTAGGTTAGTCCATTTTATTTCCATATTAGGAAAATAAAGCGTACGGTTCTTACATATCATGTAGATCATGTTGGCTGCACAGAGGTTGAAACACATTACAGATATTCCTGTTACAGACACTTTTTCTCTTCTCTGGTCACCTCTTCCATCAGTCATGCATCTTTAGTTTGGCTTCTTTCTTTCTCCTTGTCACTGTTCAAGTTTACTTGTCTCACATCCTTGTTACTTTTAAGGTTTAGGTGTCTCACATCTGGACTCGAGATGGTAAAGGCTTCTAGACTCTTTTGCCTTAAACACTGCTCCTTTCTCCTACTCTAATTTCACCAAGGTTTCATTATTCTAGCTTCTCACTTAAAAATCTTCAGTGATTTATCAACTCTAGCAAGAGTCACAATCTCTCTAGGGCCGGGCAGGTCGTATAAATATGTGGAGTACACTGCATGTAGCACACTTGACTTGAAGCTATCTGTATTATGATCAAGTGTCTTTTAAAACACAGGTTAAACGAAAAAGAAAAAGAGAAGAAAACATGAGTTGGCTACCACTGGGCAATCAACAGCCTTTAGGACAAAATCATACTTTTTATTGCCATCAAGTTGACTCTGATGTATAGTGACCGCTTGTATGTTAGAATACAACTCAACTCCAGAGAGCTTTCTTTTTTAAATCATTTTATTAGGGACTCATATAACTCTTATCACAATCCATACATGCATCAATTGTGTAAAGCACATTTATACATTCATTGCCCTAATCATTCTCAAAACATTTGCTCTTCACTTAAGCCCCTGACATCAGCTCCTCATTTCCCCCTCCTTCCCCACTATCCCCTACCTCATGAACCCTTGATAATTTATAAATTATTATTTTTCATATCTTGCACTGTACAACATCTCCCTTCACCCACTTTTATGTTGTCCGTCCCCCAGGGAGGAGGCTATA
The DNA here is from genome assembly GCF_050624435.1 of Tenrec ecaudatus. Taxonomy (NCBI): domain Eukaryota; kingdom Metazoa; phylum Chordata; class Mammalia; order Afrosoricida; family Tenrecidae; genus Tenrec; species Tenrec ecaudatus. The sequence goes on along the minus strand of NC_134542.1, from coordinate 114,794,833 downwards.
TGTAGATGCTTGTAATCAGTTCCCCCTTTCCACCACACCCTCCCTTTACCCTCCCAGTATCGCCACTAGCACTCCTGGTCCTGAAGTGATCTTCCACCCTGGATTCCCTGTTTCCAGTTCCTATCCAGATAATTTTCTATGGGTGATTTTCTTCTTTTAAAATACATTATTAAGTCTTTCTTCTGAGACACCTCTGGATGAACTTGAACCTCCAACATTTCTGATTGGCAACTGAATCACCAGGGATTCCATTCAAGGACTGCTACAATCCTGTCCTGAACCAACTTCTCCCTTCCACCTGCTAGTCACCCCTAGAGTCTCCTTCTCCTTCTCATTGGGGTACCTGGCCTAATCCCTCCATTATTTCCAAATGGTCTTGAGCTCTATGCTCTTTATCATGTCTTTGTTCCAGAAATGTTGTCCATTAGTCTGGGTAGATAAGAGAAACAAATCCAGAGACACTCACATGTATATAAGAAAAGGTTTTATATACAAGAACTGTTGACTAATGAGAAAACATCCCAGGCCTATCCAGATCAAGTCCATAAGTCCGATATTAGCCCATATGTCCAATACCAATCTATAAAGTCCTCTTCAGACTCACAAAACCCATGCAATGATGCTGAATGCAGGAAGATCACAGGCCAGTGGGTGGGAAGTCTTGTGGATCCTGTGGTGTTGTAAGTATCTCAGCACTGGCAGGGGTCTCCACGTGGCATTTCCAGCTCCAGCGGTCTGACTCCATCAGCTTCATTCCATGTGTCTTCTCCACGAGGATGTCTTACAGGGAGTCAGTACCTGTCTTGCCTTCAGCGAGCTATTTATCTCCTTAGCACCTCCAAATGAGGTCATCAAGCTACTACCTGATTGACAGGCTAGATTCCACCCTTTCACTCTTGATCCTCAAATTGACACCATTTTGTAACTACCACATACATATATGAGTGTCAATGAATTCGTTTCTATAGTCAACATGCAATCAAGTGGACTCCAACTCAAGACATAGAATGAAACATTGCCCACTACGGTTTCATCTTCCTAATTGCCAGCGTGATCGAGTCCTTCATTGGGGCTATTGTGTTGATCTTGGTCACAAAGGATCTTCCAGATCCTAGTTAGTCCTCTACTACTGATGCCTTCCTCTTGGGAATGATCTCTCTTGATACTCAAAGCAAGTTAGACACACAGCGTTTTGTTGAATTCCATGAGGTTATCATTGGCTAGATTGTCAGGATTTTCTTTATAGTTTATTTTCCTTTGGAGGCTCTGCTGAAACCTGTTCACCATGGGTAGCCATGCTGGATTTTGAGATACTGGTAGCTTAACTACTGGCATCATAGCCCCCTATAAGTAAAGTAACAGAGGGGTGGCAGGGGATGCTACTGTGGAGGAATTTACAATATGGGAGTCTGTTCACTGAAAAGTCTCACCTAGAGGCTCTATCTTAAGATGCGTGTGCTGGTGCTGGTGCTGGTGTCAGGGAGGAGTCTGGGAGTTGGTATGAATTGCTGAAACATCTGCCTCAGGGAACCTGAAAAGTCTGTTTTGCTGATAGTATATTTAATTTAATACAGATTGGTAGATTAGGAAACTGCCACAGTGAGTTTTGGTATATTCCATCCCCAACTCTCTGCTGAATATTTCATCCACACACTGATCACCTCTCACACTTTTTTGGCGACTAACCTCATTCCTCTGTGTGATATTGTGAGCTGCTTTGTCTTTATTGGTTCTGTCATGTCATTGGACTTTCCCGGGGTGTCTGCTTTTGCCCAGGCAGAATGCACACCCGTCTGAGGGAGAGTCTTTGCTTTGGGGTTGTTCATAAATGCTAGCAGAGCGGTGGCAGAAAACAGGTGCTCAGAAACAATTATTACCTGACCCCAGAGAACAGGGATATCCAAATACAATGGAGCAAATGCCGCAGGGTTCTTCACATTAAACGGAGCATTGCTGGTATAGCCACTTTACCATGCAGTCACTTCAGGAGGGGTGGGGTGGGGCGCCATGTGTGTGTGGGGGGGTCTCCCTAAAGGACATCTCTTTGGAATACCTCCTTTCCATTTAACTGAAAAAGAAAAAAAATACTTTCCCTGTGGCTTTTACCAGTTTGTCTACACAGAAAAATAATTTTTATTCTTTACAGTATCCTTTGGGGCTTTTACCAGTTTGTCTACACAAAACAAGGATTTTTATTCCCGACAATATCCTTTGAAATGGATACCCACCATGTCTTCCCTCATATGTGCAGCATGTGTGTGTAGGAGCATGTGTATGCTTGTGAGGGTAAATGGGTGGACTATGTCTGAGTGAATGTGTGTGTGTGTGTGTGTGTGATGGGAAAATTATCTTACTTGTAGTTCATTTGAGCCTTTATAGCAATCAGCCATGGCAGTAAGGGGTGTCTACAAGTAATTAATAAATACCCAGTATGTACAAACTATGTATTACAGTGTTCATGTTTGCCAAAGACAAGAGCGCAGAGGAAGTAGATAGGGCTTTACATTTAGTCAGGATGTGGTTAGAGGTGATTTTCATTAAAATTTCCTCCCTTCAATATCTAGGTGTAGAAATTTAAATTTGGTGCTTTTAAATTAAAAAACAATCTGCTTCTGAAAGCCTCTTTAATGAACTAAAGAGCAAAGCTATCGCTTTCAGGACTAAGATGCCTCTGAACCAAACTCTGGTATTTTCAATGGCCTCATATGCATGAAAATGCTGGACAATGAATAAGGAAGACTGTCAAACAATCAATACATTTATATCATGGTGCTGTCAAAGAATATCGAACATACTATGGACTGCCGGAAAGAGAAACAAATCTGCCTTGGAAGAAGTTCAGCCAGAATACTTCTTGAAGGCCAGACAGGGGAGATTTATACTGTGGATATGCTATTAGGGGGCATCAGTCCCTGGAGTCTCATGCATGGTACAGTAGAGGGGCAATGGAAAAAGAGGACGATCCTCAAGGAGATGGATTGACACAGTGGCTGCAACAATGGGCTCAAATGCAGCAACAATGGGGACAGTGCAGGACCAGGCCGCGGTGCTTTGCTGGGAAGTACCTAGGGGCACTATGAATGGGAACTGGCTCAATGACATTTAACAAGTCAATCACAGAAAGAAACTCTTGCTCGCCTGACAGGATGACCAGAAAGGGGAATGCTGGCATGTAAAGGTTTCACATTTTGGGGGTCCATTTGGGGAGTGATTTCTCTTTCCTGACTCATTGTTCTCACCTGCGGGGAAACCCCTTCCAGAACAATCCAGCGCCCTGTCTGAATTCATTTATCACAAGGCACAGAAGAGTGGGGTTATTGGGTCACTGATAACTTCTCAGCCCTTGGGTGGGGCCCTTGACTGTTAGCATGAAGATTGCCAGTACAAACTCACACAGAGGCATCTTGTAAGAAAGGTCCGGTGTCCTGCTTCCAAAAGGTCACACCCTTGAAACCCAATGGAGCAGTCCTACTCTGTACTCTGAATGAACTCGATAGCGCCCAAGAAGGGCAATCATGGAAAATCGATAAGCAAAACTTTGAAGAACTACCCAACTGCATTTAAAGCTGCTTCCCCCACCTTTCTCATTCCCATCAGTGATGTGTAAGGGTTCTAACTTTTCCACGTCACTCATTCTTACCTGCTTTGTTGACAAGTCTGTAAATTTTCCTCTCTGTGTAGGGTGATGTATCCACCCCCCAGACAAGACACTAACAATTCCATCACAACAAAAGTCTCTTCTGTTGCCCCTTTATAATCCATCCTCCACCGCAACAACCCATCCAACCACTAATCTGTTCTCATCATTCAATTTTGTCATTTCAAAAATGACATTTCACTGGAATCATACAGCAAGTAACTATTTGAAATTGACTTTTCCCATTCAACCTACTTCCCTGCAGACCCATCCGTTTTGTGTGTGTGTGTGAGTGTGTATCAAGAACTCATTTCTTCTCATGTCTGAATAGTGGTCTTTAGCATGGCTGTATCACAGTTTATTTAACCATTTACCCGCCAAAGGAGATCTAGGTCTTTACCAGCTTTTGACTACTTCTCACAATGCTGCTCTGAACACCAATGGACAGAGTGTCTGTTAACTCTGGGAGATTTGCCCCTGACTGCCACAGCTGGATCGCATGGTACATTCGCGAGTTATGATCTCAGTCAGGAACTGCCACCCTGCTTCCTACAGTGGCTGCTCTTTTTGACGTCCCCACCAGCAAGGTGTGAGGGATCAGGTTTTCTGTCCCTGGACTGGCAATTTAGTCCTGGTGGAATCGAGGGTGAAGCATTGGGCTATTAAGTGCTTGGAATCTACTAGCACTCCCCAGAGAAAAGGGTGAGGCCCTCTCCTCCGGGAGTAAACCTCTCTGGGCAGTGCTACCACATCCTGAAGGAACACCGTGAGCTGGAATTGTTCAACAGTAGTAGGTGTGGAGGGGGTGGGCTGCTGGGCTGTTTATATGTTCTTTTTATTTGCTCTTTCTCCAGAGAGAATTTTTTCCATGCAGACATTTCACCTCCTTAAAATGTCCCTTTTAATTTATGACCATAGTCTTCATGTAATGGTTAAACTAATTCATGGCAACTCCATGGGTGTCAGAGCAGAATTGTGCTCCAAAGGGGCTTAGAATGGTGAACTTTCAGAAGCACATTTCCCTGGCCTTTCTTCTGAGGCAACCCTGAATGGACTTGAATCTCCAACCTTTAGGTTAACAGCTGCACAGGCTAATAGTTTACACCACCCAAGGACTCCACTTACGGTCAGAATAATTCTGGTTTTATGAAAATGAAGCCTCATATTTTGTCCGCTACACCACTGTTCACGATAGAGGATGGCTGAGAACATTTCTGCAGTGAGATTTGTTCTGTTCCCATCTGGGTCCCGCCACCCTTACTCTGCCAGCACAGAGACATTTCTTCTTCTTGACTGCCGTCTCCGGTCCTTCAATGGTACTGAGGGCAGGTTTTACATGTTGTTTGCACTTCGGTCACTCTGGTGGCAGTTCTCCAGTTTGACAATGTCTGTCTCAAGATGCCCTACCTGGATCTGAGCACTCACTCCTGAAGCATTTTGACAGTGCACAGGGAGGTGGCTCTTACCTCTCCTTTCTGCACACAGCATCTGTCAATGCTAGCAGAGACGGCTGCCGTGTTTGTAGACACCCATTTCATCCCTGGGCCATGATTAAACCCACAGCAAAGTCCCATCGTTTTCACATGAACTACTATTAAATTGGATCCCCTTCTTCCTAAACTTTTATATTCAACTTAATGATCATTATCTAACCTCTAGAGTTTGTTCTGCGATTTCAATACATTGGTGTGATTTATCCCTTTTCAGTGCATTTCACCTTGCAGTCCATTTTGTCTTGTAAAGATATGGCTGTGTCAGAAATATCTACTCAGATTGTTCCTTTGTATTCATTTTTCTTTATTTTAAAAATTTCCCAATTCTATTTTTGAGCTCGGGAGATGTCCCGGGCTGTGTTGAACTTTGAACCACCAGGTTTCAGTTGGAAACCACCAGCTGCTTTGAGATTTCCTAATTCTATGAAAAGTTATGATCTTGGAAGCCCACAGGATAGCTCTACCCTGTCCTATAGAGTCACTAGGCATTGCCTCGATGGCAGTGAGTTTGGTTTTATGATTTTATAGTGTGTGCTCTTCTTACTTCTGTAGGGTCATCCCCAGCTCCTGGCAGCTCCTTGAACAAGGACACTAACACATGCTGCCTGGTCCCGCATGGTCCCATGATGGCTTACAGATCAGACTGCTGTCCTCCACCTGGCTTTCATTGGCTGAGATTTGGCCAGTAGATTGCCACCCTTGTCTTAATCTGGAAGCTCCACTGAAACCTGTCCATCATCATAACAACCCACACCCCTGCCCTGACAGAGAGGTGGCACCTCCACCTGAGGTGCATTGACCTGAAGTTGAACCCCACCCTCCATCATGGAAGATGAGACTTCTGCCACTGTACCACCATTGTCCTCTGTACCCGTTATGGGGTTCCACTGGTTTACACTGCTTTAGCAGAACAGATACCTAATATTTGGTTGAGTTTGGCAAACCGGTTGTTAAAGGGGCACTTGTAATCAGAGTTCTCTCTAAGGTAGGTGGTTGGATAGCAGCCCAATGTGGAAATCATAAATTCATATTCCTTAATCTTTTAAAAAATGTTCATAGTAATGTTCATAATAATGTTCACTCAGCCATCCATAGGTGTAGAAATTTAGGTAAACTAATGCTTGTAATAATTATTTACTCATTTCATAAACTCATTATATTTTTAATGAAATACTATACATTTCTATTCCCTTGTGGTTACTTCAGTAAGCAAGCATTGAATTTAAAGGGTAAAAGTACCAAACAACCAGAGAGGGTGACACCCAGTCATTTGTTACAATTCTGTGTTATGCCCCAATTCCACGAGATAGTGTGAGTGGATTAGGGAATTCCTGAAAGTGTTCAAAGAGCTAACAATGTTGTCAGAACAGTGGCTGTCCGCACAGCAGGAGCAGAAAGGGAGCTTTCAGAGATGAGCCTTGTATGGTCAGAGAAGGGAAATTTCCCGTTTCTAATATATCAAATGCAATGACTATTGTCTGATTGGCCGACCTCTAAAGAAGTGGGATGGTTCAGGATGAATCACACAGCCAGTGATGCTCAGATAAAAGCAAAGAATGTTGCAACAGAGTACGTCAATCAAGAAGCAATATAGAAATACATTACATAAGAGTTTTATTATTTTTGTCAGTTATTGTTTGATATATTTCATTGATATTTTAAAGTTTTCTTATAATTGATTCTAGTTTGTGTATGTCTTTTATTTAAGTGTTAATTATGTGAAATAATAAATTACCTTCCAGTATATCTTTTTTTATACTTAAAATGGTCATGAAGGCAGTGCATTGGTTGCTAAATCATTTGAATCCTACTACTCCCTCTATCTCACTGCCATCAAATTGTTTGAATCCTACTACTGCCCTCTATCTCACTGACTCAAAACATTCCTATACATTTCCCAGATAGTGTACTGAAAAACACACAGTTGCTGATGAGTCAGACCCATGGCAGCCCATGTGCCAGAGCAGAACTGTACTTGTGGTGCCAAGCACTTCTCCCATGGTGCCTCTGGGTGGCTTTGGCTCAAACCAGCAACCTTTCTTTCAGTAGCAGCTTAACACTTAGCCATGTGCCTCACCAAAGGACTTCACGTAGTATGCAGAAGAATTTTTGTTTCTTTAAGATCTATTGCTATTCTATCACAGGTAGCTAATTTGTCTATATTGGTTGAAAATGATATAACTGGAGTCATCTTAGGCATTTCTTTACTACTTTCATTCTTTTAACTCCCCTTCTGCTTTCTGTTGGAATTTTTAGATTCCTCTTCTTTTTTCTCATGTTCACAAGATAATTGGCTTTCCAGTTTCTTACTTTCCTTAACGATGTTGACATTGAATTAGAACATTTTAAAGCTTAAATTTATTTGAGATATCTTGTGAGCGTTTCCTGTTTTCTTGCTTTGTTTTGAAAACCTTGGAGGAGTCATGGTGGTGCAGTGGTTACACGTTGGGCTGCGATCTGCATGGTGGACAGTTCAAAACCACCAGCAGCTCCTGGGGAGAAAGACTAGGCTTTCCACTCCTGTCAACAGTGACTGTGAGTCAGCATGGACTCTATGGCAGTGAGTTTGGTGGGGGCTTTTTTGTTTGTTTTTTACTCTTAGATGAAAGCGACATATATTTTAATTAATATTAGTTTCCAAATATCTTGCTGACCTGTTGAAGTATTTTGAGATCCAGATGCAATCTTGAATTGGAGATATTTTCCCTGCGTTGTGTCATTTTAATTTTCAGTAAGCATGAATTTTTCTAAGGCATCGATTAAAAAAACAACAACGCAGTCCACACTTGGTGATGGGCTTTGAGTTTCCATCTAGGAGTTCTATGCCTGTCGGGTTGGGACTTACACTGGACGATCTCCATCCTAAACACCATGAACATGTCGTAGGGCAGTCAGTTTTCTCTTCTTTGACTATTACAAGACGATTTCATCACCTTCCCTCCAGAGTTTCTATCACCTCCACTCCATCATTGTTGATTAAAATGAATTGACAAGGTGGTGTTCCCCTGGTTGCTTCCTCGGGCTCCTGAGTGATGATAGTGTGAACCATGTAAGGCAGGAGTCCATCAGATTTTCAACTTCCAGTGAGACAAAGGAGACTGCTGGAGATAACTGCATGAGTGCGGGTGGCTAAAGGTCTGGATGGATAGACTATATATGGACACAGGAAGAAATTTGCACCTTCCAGCAGGATGCCGTAGGCTCCTGGCAACTAGGGGAAGGGAAGTTTGGCTTCTAGCCTTGTCTCTGCCACACATGGTACCACAATTCAATACAGTAGAATTGCTGCTCCTACACACGCACACACCCACACCCACACCCACACCCACCCACCCACACACACACACACACACACACACACAGGTTTAGGCACTTGGGAGAATTTATGTCAGTGATTCGCCCACGTACTTTAACCCCTTGAGATCTGTTTTGTCTCTACTCTTCTATTAAAATGATGCTCTCCTTTAATAAATCCTCAGAGGCTTTGTTTGTTTGTTCTATTCCTAGGAACCTCTTTGGGGGATTGAGCACCCTGGACCCTCTCATTTCTCCCCCAAATCCCTTCTTTTTTTCAATTTTCCTAGTGTCTCCACACCCTATATCCTGTCACTTGCTCCTGTTACTTAAATGTGGCTTCCCCCAGGCACTGACTCTTATGTCCTGCTCAATGCCTTCCTGCTGCATTGTAGATCATCACGGCCCACAGGGAATTCTTTGCTTTATCTCCCAAAGAGTTGACCCTATAGTTCACCTTTAATTCCATCACTTCCCAGTGACTTCTAGATCCCAAGTCCTGGATCTGGGTGTTGACGCCATCTGTCCTGCAACTAAACAGATATATACTAGATTCCTGGGGGGTGGAGTTGGGGTCTCGGCTCTGTCATTGATGGGCTCAGGGTCTGGTGGATTGGAGTGAGAACATGCTGGAACCATGCATTTTGAGAGCCTGGAGGAGAGAAGGAAGCAAAGATGATACACATTGATGGAGGATCCTGTAGGTGCTGTTTCCTGAGCTAGATTCTTCATATATATAGATATATAGATGATAAAGGGATCGAGATAGTAGAATCTTTGTTAAAGCTTATGAGCCTATTGCGTTGATATCACAGCCCAGGAAAAGTAAGCTCGTGAAGACCAGGTGACTGCACTATGTAATAAGGGCTAGAACCAAAAGTAAAAGTCAGATCTCTTGTTTCCAGTTCCATTCTCTTCTCTTTATCACCATTTTGCTTCCTGTGCTGTCATCGTGGAAATGACGTTGGGTCTATTATTCAAGGTTGAACTTTCCTCCAGTGATTAATATTTGAGGTAAGAATTCCTACCACAGGGAATGGAATGTCAAAAAGGGAAGAAGCACAAAAGAGTATTTGTTAGACTTTGAAGCAGAAATAAAAGACCGGAGAAAAATAGTAGGTTTAAGGAGAAGGGTGATTGCTGGTGTAGCACTGGACAGCGTTTCACTCCATTGTGTGTGGCAGATATGAGTATACACCGTATCCTGTCCTTAAATCCAGGGCCCTTTCTAGAACGCTGTGGTAAAGCTCCCTCTCTTTCTGAGTAGCAGCCATATCGAGTTTGCAGTGTTTAGAGACTATCCACATTGACAGTTTAGTGAAGAGTTGGAAAGATGAGCTTGAATTTTAACAAATTGTCTCTTTTATACAAGTTAGAAATAGAAATCTGTATGCAACCACCATAAACCAGTGGTAAATTTGCAGACAAAGATGATATGAGCGAGGGACTGGACCTTGGGGACAGGAGGTTGAGAGGGAGCTACCAGAGAGACAAGGGAGCGGAGCATCAGGAAAGAGCGGAGAAGGAAACTAGAGAAGAGTTTTAAGAAGGTCAAGGTCACCAGGGTTCCAATACAGATCATTTGGTATTGAAAGTGGCAACTAGGAGTCCATTGACTAAATTGATGAGAAGAGTTTTAATTTTGAGATGTAAGGTGTAATGTAGGTAGGAAGAGCAAGTGTGGAATGAAGAAGAGCGAAAAATAAACAGATCACCTCTTTCAAGAGACCAAGTCTGCGGTCTTTCCTCTATAGCGTCATTTCCTCTTGCTTTCCAATGGCCTGCTCACATGCAATCACATCCCTGCAATTCTGCCTTCTGTGTCCCCAGGTCATTTCTTCCTCCTGACCACAATCCGACCGGTTTTCCTCTTAGTGCACCGCTTCCTTACCCACACTGTAAGCTGCTTGAGATCGGAGACCCTCTTTCTAGTGTCAGTTATAAGCACCAAGCTTTATACACAACACCTCAGGCACTGCACACACTCATGAAACACTCACTTGGTTGAGTTAACAGACACCTGTACCACAGATAAATACTTGTAGTAGTTATGGTGAGATTTGCCTTCTTTTTGTGGGGAGGGAGTATATTCTGGGTGAAATGCTTTTAGATAGGTTTTTCTGGTCTGCGATCTGAAGTTTGATTGGTCAGTCAAGAGTGTCCTCAGTATTTTAAGTATTTTAGCTATATGACCCACGCAGTGAACGTGGAGTCTTTCTTCAAATTACCCAAATATCAAATAATTCATCTGGGAGTTTTGGCTTGCTTAGAAATGAGTTTCCTGAGGCGCTGGTCAACCTCATGTCCTGGCCAGATTAAGGAGTATCAAATATAGAACAAAATATGCTAATGAACAATAAAGGGACTTCTACCACACAACTGGCTGATTTTTGGGCGTGGAAGTCCAGACCTCTCTCCCAATTCGAGCTTATTCTGGGAGTGCTCTTGGCATCTGATCAACAAATGCCCATTTTCACTGACAGGCTGGTGGGGGCTGCCCACGAGGTGCATTGGTTGAGAATTCCCATCTCCCACTTGGTAGATGAGACTTCTGTTACTGTCACACCACTGCCCTCAGTTAGCTGTGTTACTCATACTTCAGTGTTCCAGTCTCCGCATCTGCAGAAGAAAATGATCAGACAATGTCTTTCTAAGATTCCCCTTTGTACACTAGCATTTTATGCATTTACAAAAAAACATTTCTCCTTGGTCTTGAATTCCAACATCCATTTGGCAGTGAATCTGGAATTACGAATGGAGAGAAACACGAAGTTGGCTCTTTTCCTCCCTCCTCTCCACCTTGCTGTGATTATAAAGAAGTAAATGCAACTTGATGGCCCCAGTTTGATTATTGAACTCTTAGCACTGCAGGGAAAGGGACCGTGTTTAATCTCCTCTCTGCTTCACCCCAGAAACATGGTTCTGGATCCTATGCACGCCGAGCAGCCGGTTTGCTTAACTGACTGCTTGATTGCTTGGCTGTGCTGCATGTGTGTGGTGACCTGTAGAAGGTGACTTTCTTGGCAGGTAATTTATGATTCCTATTTGTAGTTATTGATTTTAATTACATACAGCATTTCTATACTTTTTTTCTATGATGGCCCAGAAACTTTCTGAAGCCCATGGAATATATTTTTTAAGGTGAAAAATGAAAACCAGCAGAAGAGAAGAAAATTCCTAGCATTGGCATCTTTGCTACATTCTCTGTCACAAATCAAAGGACAACTCCTGCAGCGTCTGGCTTCCTGAGTTTGGAGAAATTTCTCAGTTAGGCTTCTGGGGGTGAGGTAGGGATGAAAGGAGTCTCCTTACCCAATCTGAATGCTCCGGTAGTGGTTTTAACGTACAAGTTGATTAAAAGTGAGAATTCAAAAATGGATGCACACATAGCTCAAACCAATTTCATCTAAGAATCTAGGAATACGTCTTCCTTTCCCAATTAGTTTCTATAGTGTTGCAGTCTCTTTTAGAGGGAGAGGGTACACTAACTCCTAGCTGTCTCTCTCGACTATATATTACAATGTTCAATTTCTACTTCCTAAGGTGGAGAGGTCACTTGTGGATAAGTGCAACAGAATTGGTGCTGACCCATAGCGACCCCATGCACAACACCACAAAGCATTGTCCAGTCCTGTGGTCTTCTCACAGTTGTTGTGTTTTAGCTTATTGTGGCAGCCACTCACTGGGTCAATCCATCGTGAGGACCAAGCATGAGGCCCTTCTCCAGGCTCAGCGAGACTAAGAAGAAGGAGGAGGGGATGCACTTCTGAGGGGGTTTTCCTCTGAACGTGTTATGAGTAACAGCATGGAGTTGACCTGAATGATACAGATGGAGCCACATTGTGAGGGCTTCCGTTGCTATAGGGGCATGGCTCAATATGAGAAGAATCAGCTGCAAATCCTCATCAATCATCAGAGTATAGAAGATATAAAATATGAATATTAGAAAACCAGAAGTATTTAAAAATGGAAAGGGATACCTACTTGATACCTTAGAGCACTAGTCAGCTGCAATGGACTGGTGTTGACTCTTTAAAATCAGATAGTCATAGAATCTACTGTGCTGAGATTACAAATGGAAGAGCAATAGCATCACACTCATCATCAAAAAGACAATTCCAAGATCTATTCTAAAAAAACAGCACTGTTGGTTACAGGATAATATCCATGTGCTTAAAAGGAATATCAGTTAACATGACCTTTGCTCAAATTTACACAGCAACCACTAGTGCCAAGATTTTGAACTAAGTTCTACAGTCTAAAATTGATCAAACATGCAACCAAGATGCACTGGTGATCAGAGCACAAACGTTGGGAACAAATAAGGACTGCTAGTTGGAAGATATGACCTTGCTGACAAAAATGACGCCAGGCACATGATAAAAAATTTGCAAGACCAATGACTTACTCATTGCAAAGACATCGAACAACTTAAAGGTATGTACATGGTCTTTGCTGGATGGAATACACCAGAATCAAATGATTTCATGAACTATATTCATGGAAAAGGATGGGGGAGATGTTGAATATCATCAGTTAGAACCAAGCCAAGGATTGAATACAGGACAATCAATTGTTCGTATGTGAGAAAATTAAAACAAGTCCACAAGAGCCAAAATATGATCCTTACTACAACCAACTGAACTTAAAGACCTTCTTTAGAGACACTGACACATTGAGCACTAATAACCCTATGACCACACACGTTGTGGACTGGCCCCAGAGATATCACAAGTGAAGACAGCAAAAGGTCACTAAGAAGAGTGAACCAAAGCCAATAGGGAGGCCTAAAGCTTGCTTTGGAATCGAGTACAGCTAAATCCAATGGAATAAATGACGAATAAGAGGCTGAGCGGAAGATTTCTAAAATCAACTCAGGAAGAAAAAGTAACAACCACTCTGAGAGTGATTGCAAGAGGAGGCCTCCGACAGAGTGGGAAAAAATGTGGGAGCCAAACATTATATATATATATATGTATATATATATATATATATATTCACACACATATATATATACACATATATGTAAAATGTATAAATATAAAGTGCCAAGCTCACTGGTGTTCAAATGACTGGTGAAACACCAGCAACTATGGCCCTTACACGCCCTTCAAGCCTAGATCTGAGCGCACCCTCCGACTCAGCATCCAGTAAATAATAGACACATTGAAGAAGAATGATACATTAGAATGACAAAGAGGATAGATGGGTCTGTAACATGAAAAATAAGAGTGGGGGAGCAAGTTTTCCTTAGAACAATGGGCCATATGAAATCAAATGGGCAGCATGTACTGAGGGATAAGGTTCAGAAGGCAGAGAAGAAAGAAACGGATGGAAATGGTACATGAGGGGAAGAAGTGAGACCAGTGTTGCCACTTTGTAGAGATGCTAATCAGTGTCACAAACAAAATGCATATGAATTACTGAAAGAAAACCAATCTGCTCTGTGGGAAACAGAGCCTGAAAGAGAGTGTATGCGGACAAACTCTCAACATTTGTACATTTAGGAGTCTGGGGGGTCAGGCCCTTGTGGCTTGGATATGGGTCCAACTCACATTCTCCTAAGTAAAAGTTATTCTCCTTAATGTCCCCCCATAAAAATGCCAAATTTAAGGTGCTGCTTGCAAACACATGATTGCTTACTATATGCTAGAAGCTCAAGTGCTTGAAAGCTATCTGCCTGAAGCTTGTCTGCCACCAGATGCTATTGTCTGCCCCGCCCTAAGTAGGTATCAGATAAGGATCATAGATTGCTCCCTTGGGGAAGAGTTCAAAGACATCAAAGGTCAAACCAACTCAGTTGACCAAGGTCAGGCTGCCATCTTGACTCTAGAGCCCTCCCATCTTGTTTCGTATGGACCGTCTTGTCACATGTATGCCCTAGGACAACCCCTTCCTATTGCATGTGTATATACCCCTAGCTCGTCCCACCCATGTTACGTGTATGCCTGTTGTACAATCCTTTCCTGGCCATCATGGAAGGTAAGCCTTGCATGCTTCATCTTGTATGATGTTTCTTTAATTTACCCCTCAATTACACAACTACCCCTTGTACCCATTGGGTTGTGGGAAGGCTGGTCCCCCACAGTGTTCTGTATCAAACTTTTGACCAAATCACACACAAAAATTTTTTAATGAGAAGAGAAAAAGAATTGATGTCTGTTCTGCCATTTCAAGAGGTAGCATATAATCTATTCCTGATGGTAGTGAAGGAGGAAGTCCAAGCTGCATTGAAGTTGTTGAAGAAAAACAATGCTCCAAAAACTGATGAAACACCATTGTAGATGTTTAAACAGATTAATGCAACTCTGTAAGCACTCACTCATCCGCACTGCCCAGCCAAGTCCATTGGAAGGACAGCAGACTGGAAGCCACTTACTTCCAGTATGTTTGTGCCCAATCTAAAGAAAGGTGACCCAACAGAATGTGGAAATCCCCAACAATATTATTAATATGACACACAAGCCAATTTTTGCTTAAGATAATTCTAAAGCTTTTGCAATCACACATGGACAGAGAATATCTAGAATTGAAGCCAACATCAGAAGAGGATATAGGACTGATATCACTGCTGATGTCAGATGGCTCTTGGCTGAGCCCAGAGAATATTGCCAAGATGGTTACCTGTATTTTATTGACTGTGCAGAGGAATTTCACTGTGTGCCTTAGAACAAATCAGGAGAATTCTAGAATGCTTCATTGTGTTTCTATGGAACCTATACAAGGGCCAAGAGGTAATAGCTTAACAGAACAAGAAGATAATGTGTAGTTAAAGATGTGCATCAAGGTGGTATCCTTTCACGCTACTTCCATGGTTCTCAACCTGTGGGTCACAACTCCTTTTGGGGTCGAATGATCCTTTCATTAGGGTTGCCCGATTCATAACAGTAGCAAAATTACAGGCATGAAGTAGGAGCGAAAATAATTTATGGTTGGGGGGGGGGGTCACCAACTGTATGAAAGGACCGTGACATTAGGAAGTCTGAGAACCACTGCTCTACTTAGTGCATGTGTACTCTAAGCAATTTCGGCAAGCTGGATTATGTGGAGAATGTGGCATCAGGATTGGAGGGAGGCCTATTAACAATCTATTACGACCAAGGTTGTGCAAATGACACAACCTTGTTAGCTAAAAATCAAGAGGATTTGAAGCTCTTACTGATGAAGGTCAAAGATTGACAGCCTTTAATACAGATTTTAAAAGAAACCAAACATATACAACTGGGCCAGTAAGCAATATTGTGATGAACAGAAAAAAGATTGAAGTTAAGAATTTCATTATTTAGATCCATAATCAATGCCCATGAAAGCAGTCATAAAATCAGACATGATCCATTGGGAAAATCTGCTGCAAAAAACTTTAAAAGGTGATAGAAATCAACATTTTACTTTGAGGACTAAGGTCTACCTGACCCAATCTGTGGTATTCCAAGTCACCTCGTGTGTGTGAAAGCTGAACAACCAATAGAGCAGACTGGAGAGGAATTAATGCATTTGAAATGTGGTGTGAGGGGAGAATATTGCCTGCACCATGGACTGCCAGAAGAAAAAGCAAAGCTATATTTGAAAAAGATTGTTCCTTAGAAGCAAGAATGATGAAATGTTCTTTGTACATGTCATTAGGAGGGACTGGTGTTGGAGAAGGACACCATGCTTGGTGACCTAGAGGATCAGCAAAAAAAACCAGGAAGACCTCCAGTGGTAGGGATTGACACAGTGGCTGTACCAAGAACTCAAATAAAACAATGGTTCTGAGGATGGTACAGGACCAGGCCTTGCTTCGTTCTGTTTTGCATAGGATCGCTTTGAGTCAGAGTAACTTGAGGGCACCGAACTGCTATGACTCCTAACATTGGGCACTTTGCCAACAAGAGGTGGCTTCACTTTTGCTTTGGGAACCAAGAGGTTATCCCTCTTCTTTCTCCTTCCCTTGACCCCGCTGAATAGTGAAGCCATCTTTAGTTGGTAAAGCATCCATGTTAGAAATAGTAGTGATTATTTGGGAGCCCTAATGGTGTAGTGTTTAATGGTTGGGCTGCAATCCCCATGGTCAGTGGTTCAATACCACCAGTAACTCTGCAAGAGAGAGATTGGGCTTTGTACTCCCTTAAACAGTTACAGCCTGGGAAAACCATAGAGGGTCACTATGAGCCAGCATTGACTCAATGGCAGTGAGTTTGGTTTTAGAGGCGTTGTCAAGATGTCAGGTTCGTGGTATGTAGAGGGTTAGGCAGAGTCATTGATAATGACAAGCCATAGCACTTTGGTACTATAGGACATTGAACAGTTGATCAAAGTAGGTCATTTAGGAATTTCCTATAGGTCAAAACTAGGGCCTAAATTCTAAATTTTCAAAAACTAAGGCTTTAGAACCAAGGACTTCAGTGCTCAATCTATAAGTACAACATGGGGTAGACTAGAGAAACAAATCTACAGAAACTCATATGTATATAAGAGAGAGTTCTATATAAAGGGTAAGTGTACATTAAGAAAGCATCCCAACCCAGTGCTATCCAAGTCCATAAGTCCAACATTAGCCCATATGTCCGACACCAACCTACAAAATTCTCCTCCATCTCACAAAACAGATGCAATGATGCCTTCTGTAGGAGGAAAGCTGAGTCAGTGAATATGTAAGCATCTCAGCACTGACAGGGGTCTCCAAGAAGCTGCTCCAGCACCCTGGGCTGCATCGGGTAGGTCCATGCAGCTTCTCCTCAGGGATGTCTTGCAGGGAGTGAGCCTTGCCAGCTGAAGCAGGGAACTGGCTAAGGCAGCTGCTCCCTGGTCTGACCATCAGAAAGCAAGAGACCCGAGAACTAGAAAGGCAAGGCTTATCATGCCATTTATCTCTCCGCCCTTCAATTAATCCCACGTGTGTTTATCGGCCAGGTTGGCACAATACACCTTAACTATCTCAACCTTGAAGTCTAAACTCAAACAAACCAAACTCACTGCTTTCTAGTCAATTCTGATTCATAGTGACCTTATAGGACAACAGAACTAATCCTATGGATTTCTGACATCATAAATCTTTACAATAGTAGAGAGACTCACCATTTTCCTGCAGAATGACTGGTGATTTAGAAGTGCTGACCTCAAAGTTAATAACTCCTTGTGTAACCTCCTACATCACAGGAGACATTGACCTTGAAGTAGAAAGAGTTAAATGTTGTAGGTACAAAGATTGAGGCCAACGTACGTAATGTCTGAACTGATGAATATAGTCAACCTCGATCCTTGTGGTGCAACCATATAGCTGTTAGGTAGCTTAATTGTAAACAATTGTTATGCAAATATTTTCCCTAAGAACATTTAAAAAATGATAGCTTTTGCCTGCCTCTGAAACCTAGTGCTTGATAGCAAACTGAAAGAACAAAACCCCACCCTCAAAAACAAAATCCCACTTTCTTCACGACTCCACACAGACCCCATAGAAGAGGAGACTCCCATGGTGGGCACAAGACAGGTCAGAAAGGCTCCGGAGGGACATTGGTTCCATGAAGCTGAGTACCCGGACTTGCTTCCGTTGAGTCGTCTCGAGTGTATGTGACTGTGGCTCCTGGCCCTTTGAGCTTTCTTTCCCCCCAGGGAAGGAAGAAGTCTTTGGGTTGGTGCTTTAAAGCTCTTGCATGCCGAGAGCCCAGCCCCCTATCAATTTGACTGGGATTTGTTAAGCTCCATTTCTAAAAATGCCAGGTCACAGAGACATGAAGGCCATCCATAGTGAGTCCTGTTCTATACTTCTCAGTGGACCTCTGCTTGTACTTCTTTATACTCAGAATATTTGTGTTTCTCTGAATTTCCAAATCACTGGCTGTGAAGTGCCCATTTCTCTTTTCCAGCGGCACCCTTGTGTTGTTTATAATAGCTTTAGAAGAAAATGTTCATTCAAATTGGAAAGAGTAGATTATGTCAGAGGAGAAGGGATGATTTGGCAGTGCTATTTGGAGTGGAAACCTGTGACAGGAAAAAAAAAAAAAAAGAAGAAGAAGAAAAAGATGCGCTGAGGCTGGGGGAGGCCTGCAGGGGAAGGCAGCCATGAGCATCTGGAAGCTGAGAGAAATGTTCTCCGGCTGTTGACAGGTTTGGGGCATTATTGAAAGTGTGATCCAAGAACTTCAGGATTTGCTCATTTCGGCGTGAAAGAATTGCTTGAGAATAAAGCAAGTTAAGGAATGATATTGGCACCACTTTTTACCAGAGCTCAAATAATGAAGTGAATTATTTTTTGAGAAATATGACAAGGAAGTAGATACTCAGAGGAAATGAATGCCTTTTGCTTGGTCTTGTCCAATCAATACAAACTTGAGGGGGTTCCCGTTCAATGATGAGATTTAAAAATATACATAAAACAAAAGAAAACATTTTAAAAACCCGCAAGCAGGACTCTACTTTCAGAAATCTCAATACAGATTCTTTAGAAACTGATGGGTTTATTCCAGAATACTGGCATTCAATATTCTTGAATGTCAATCTTGTATTTAAAGAGACTTTGCATCCTTGCCCAGAACACAGGTGGATGAATCCTTTGCTTCTGGGTAAATGAATGATGCCAGTTGTAATTCAGAACTTACTAGAAGCACATTCTAACTTCAAATGCTGGGTGGCTGGTGCTCATGGCATTGTTGTTTTAATATAAGGAACAAGTCTAAAATTCTGCAGTTATGTGATTGATGAAGAAGTTCCTAAATTCTCTGTTCATTTCTAAGTCCAAGTGAACGAAAAACATTGAGGTCAGAGAGAAATATTGTTTACATGGTACCGAATCTGATACTCAGTGTGGTAACCTCTGTTTGGCCCATCTGTCAGCCCTGAAATTTGGTTTCCTTCCAAGCTTTCTCATCTTTCTATGTGACCCGGCCACCAACTTAGCTCCTCAAGCCAGTGACCAGATTCCATCTTGTCTCTTCTCTCTCCCTTAGTGCCCTCCCCCAACCCCCTTTCCCGAATAATCCATCACAAAGCCTGTTGCTTCAGCTTCCTTCTGCCTCCACAGCTTTGTGGTTGCTGATTCCAACTCAAGGTACCCGTGTGCTACTGAGTGGACCTGTGCCTCATGGGATTTTCCTGGCTGTTATTTTAACAAAAGACCATTGATCACCTGGCCTTTGCTGCTGTGATACTGTTGGGTAAACTGGAATCCAACTTTAGGGTTGAAACCCAGAACAAACCATTTTCACCACCCACCAGCCTACCGCAAACTCTGTCACTCGCCCTGGACTAGGGCAAGAGCTTCTCTCTTAGTGACCTTGTTGCCAACCTTGCTCCCTATGCACTTTCCTCACAGTCTCCAAAAAGCAAACTGTCTCATGATAATGCAAAGCTCTTGGTTCCACTCCTGGGCTTAAAATAGTTCAGTGGTTGAAAGACCAATGTCTTCAACTTGTCTTTCAAAGTTCTAATGATCGGCTCCGGCCAGTGCTTCTCCAGCCTGGTCCTACTCACAGTCTCACCTTCTTTAGGCTGGTTCTTTTTCAGCCACGTGCCAAGCTCTGTCCTACCTTTGGTCCTGTGCAGATATAATCCTCTCTTTGGGGGAACATTCAACTCTTTCCTCAACTTCCCTCTTCACCTAGGCAACTCCTCCTTTATTTAAGAGAATTCAGCTTAGGCTTCCTCAATAGAGTTTTCCTCAATCACTGTGTCTGCTTCGGGACATATTGCCTTAAGCACCTGTCTCCCCCTACCCTGCCCCCATCCCCACTGCCCAATACAGTGTTTTGTTACAGCTTTGATCTCTCTTCTAGTCAACAGTCTATTTCCTCTGAGGGGCTGTAACCTCCATGAGGGATGGGATCTCACTTACTCTCTGGGACTAGAACAGACCAGATGCTCCCTCAGTATTTGTTACATATATAAGGAGTCATAGAAATGACTGATTAGCCTTCTGCAAATCTCTTTTTCACGGCAACGGAATACAATGAAAGGAAGAGACATTTTCCAGTCGATGTAGACCAGTCCCCAAGAATAGGAAAGTAGTTCTGATTCATGTTAATTAGACGCAAAAGTAAATTCTGAAGTACAACAAAATGTAGACACTTTGCTCTCTCTCTTTAAATGTAGGTGTGGTGGCTGCATCCTGGTGAGTAGTTGCGTGGTTTTAGTTAGTCCAATGGCAGCCTTCTTTTGGCAGTCATTGTGTTTGGGGGAAATGTAGTCTTCTGTGCTGGGTAGTGATCTTTAATTATTAGTATTATTTTACTTTTTTAGTATTTTTAAAGTCTATGTCTCCTCTAGTTCTAAATGATTTTTCTAACAAATCCAGGCTGGGGTGTATTAATTAGTAGGGTGGGTTGGGAGATGGGTAAAATATGTAAATAGGTGCTTTCAGGCATGTTGCTGGATACTATGGTTTGAGTTGCTATCAGTATCAAAAATTCTGAGGAAAAGATGAGAACGTTGGTCAATTTGCTAAATGCTCCCATAAAGGAACCACTGTAGGCTGCATTTGAGCCCAGAGGGGGATTCTCAATTCTGCATGTATGACTGTTGACTGCACCAACTCTGCATGTATGACTGTTGACTGTACCAACCCTGCATATATGACTGTTGACCACATCAACACTGCATGTATGACTGTTGACCACACCAACCCTGCATGCATGACTGTTGACCGCATCAACCCTGCATGTATGACTGTTGACCGCATCAACCTGCATGTATGACTGTTGACTGCACCAACACTGCATGTATGACTGTTGACTGCATCAACCTGCATGTATGACTGTTGACTGCATCAACCTGCATGTATGACTGTTGACCTCACCAACCTTCCACGTATGACTGTTGACCACACCAACCCTGCATGTATGACTGTTGACCGCATCAACCTGCATGTATGACTGTTGACTGCATCAACCCTGCATGTATGACTGTTGACACTGCAGTAAACACAGCAGGGCGAGAAAGGTCACTGTGATTACGGGGTTGACTGCAGCGAGTGGAAACCATTGCATCCCACAAAATGCCGAGGAGTTTGACATTTCCGATGAACTCTAGGTCTGCTTTCTAATTTGACACTTGAAGCTTTCAAGTAATTGTTTTCATTATGATTTGATGAAAATGCTGAGGAAATAGGCACAAAGATTGGGATTATTCTTGCCAAGGGCATCATCTCCTGGAGTTTTCCATGAAGAACACAAGGCAGCTTGAGCCTCTTGAAAGGCAGATGTTGAGAGTTGTGGGAGAGTTGGGTTCCTAGAAGAATTCAATGTCTTCATTTATTACCATCAGGGATGATAACATTGTCAACATTTCACCAAGG
Source organism: Tenrec ecaudatus (assembly GCF_050624435.1). Taxonomy (NCBI): domain Eukaryota; kingdom Metazoa; phylum Chordata; class Mammalia; order Afrosoricida; family Tenrecidae; genus Tenrec; species Tenrec ecaudatus. The sequence goes on along the minus strand of NC_134542.1, from coordinate 114,773,142 downwards.
AATAAGTTACTCTTTTGAGATTAGAATGGTTTTGATGGGGCAAACCTTCGAGAGCATATTTATGATTTTAGCATTTAATTTCATACAACATTCCAAGTTTATTTTAAGGAAATTCCCTTTGCACTAAGATTTGCTGAATCAATGTTTAAGAAATTATCAGACACCTCAAAACACCTTGACTGTGAATCACACTGACCCTCTGGATATTTTACCTTTACCTGTAGATAGTGAAGTCTTGCTTATTGAGAAGTTCCTTGTCCAAATCAAGGAGTGCATGAAGGGTAAAACCTGGGAACAAGGTTGATAAGTAGTTTCAACTGCTGAATGCAAAGTTAGTTATCTGAGATGTAACCCCCAACCTAATTTTCAATAAAAATATTGTTATGAAAGGAAAGGTATTTGTCCAATTTCTGGATTGTCTAGTTTCCTTGCCTCTTTCTTTGTATTGCTGCTCTGTTCTTTGATCTTCCTGGACCTCCACAGAAGGAGGAATATGATTATAAACTCAGTCACTCTACCAGCAAATGCTTTTCACCATATGTTCATTTTATGCCGTGTACTTTTTCTGTGGTACCCATGAAAAAGTTGTGAGCTGTGAAAAACATCTTATAAGATTCGGAGTTGGTAGCTCAGAAGATGGGAAAGGGATAGGGAATCAATGAGACCTTGAAGGGAAAGGTCAGGCTCATAGAGGCAGGATTTGAGTTCTCATGACTTCAGGGAATGATGAGGACTTGGGCAGAAATAGATGGAGGAGAGATCATCATAGATCATCATGGGATCAGTTTCCAGCCAGAGGTATGTGACCAGCACACAGGAAAAATGACTTGACGGGCAAGCTAGGTTGGAGGATGGAGGACTCTGATTGCTGTAAGGAGGCTGGCTTTGGGGAGCAAGGTAGGACTGGGGACTTTGCATGGTGGGCAACAGGAAAACATTGATGATTTCGATCCCATTCTTGAACTTCAAAAGAATTAGCATGACTCCTTGTAAGGAGTGTTGACTAAAGCCTTGACAGAGAAAACAAAAAAAAAGTTTGGGGAGATTTACTAGTTATCTTTAAATTTTTAATCTTTCCTGTTTTCAAGGATGACTGAGAATTAGCTTCATGTCATTTCTTCCCTTTATCTTGCCCCTTTGTATTTTCATTGATAGAAGATTTGCATTTGAAAAGTTTTATTATGTACTCCAGTAGGAAAATTGTACATTGTTGATAAATGTATCTTTTATAATCCTTGATGTTATTGAAACACAGCTAATTTTATTAACACTTTCTCAAAGGAAAAATAAAAGTGCAATAAATGCCTGTGCCACCCCTCCATTATCTTGTCTGCCCTTGGCTTCCTTGCATTGCTGAAATGCTAATGGAAAAACCTGGGAGCTTCCCAGTAATTTTCTTTTCATCTGACATTTCGGTCCTCCTCCACTTTGTCGCGGTAATGAACATTGGCAGCCCTTGAGAAAAACAGTAGCCATTCAGGAGAGAGCACCTGCTACATGGACCATGAATAGAAGACTGTATATCGGGGGGGGGGGGTGGCTCTCCAACTCAAACCCAGTACCATCCTTCAAATATATTAGAGGCAACCCTTTGGATGCCCAAAGGTCAGGCAGTCTTGGGGCAAAGAATGGAAGACCATTTCATCTCCAGTGCCCCACCATCCATCACCTTGCTCACAATGATCATAGGTTTGAAGTTCAAAAGCAATAACAGACAAGAGAAACATCGATGTGTTAAATTATGCAATAAATTATGGGGCATTTATTACAAATAAGTAGTATCGTGATTGAGGGTCACTATCCATTCTCTTATCCAGACTTTTCAGCAAAAAAGTTAAGACATGAGATGCCATAACAACTTTATCTTCAAATAGTAGTAGGTCCTTATTTGCTTCTTTTAAAAAATATATCATATTCTCTTCTGAGGTAGTTAAAGCAACCTCAAGGTGATTTTCTCTGAAGTATGAATAAGGGATGTCTTTATTGACTTAAGAATAGGGTTTAATCAACATACCAGTTCAGAACTGGACTTTGAAGGCTCTTCCTAAAATCTCTGCATTTATACCAGTGAAGGAGCCATTGATCGGCACTAGCAACTGTCCTTTAGGAATGTCTCAGACACTTGATAGGACACCAAGTAAGTGTACGCTTTTCTTTAAACCTCCCATGGTCTCAAGGCCACCAAGAGTTTTCGCCAGCCTGGCTTGAAGTGGTTTCTGCTTATATCCTCATTAAGCTTCATTCTTAAAAAGCTTTCTTTCTGAAGTGTGCTGATCCAGGTTCTCTAGAGATCAAAGTCAGTAACACTTGCATGTATCTATATATAGAAAGATTGCTATCAAGAAATGGCCCACACAGTCGTGGAAGTGGGAAAGCCTGGTGTGGTTCAAGTCCATGCTTCAGATGTAAACTAGAGGCTTCTCCTCAGTCCTGTAGTTGCAGAGGCTGGTGGACAAGAAGCAGGAAGATCACCAGCTGGTGGATACAGAGCTGAATATTCAAGGTCAGCCAGCCAAATCCAAGGTGCACAGCCCATTGATGGCTCCTAGGATTGGCAGGTGATAGAACAGGTGATCCATCAATCAGATGCAAGACCCAGATCCAGCAACAGTAAGCTAGTGTCCACACAATGTCCATCTCTATTAAGAGTATGCTACACACCAAATAAAATCTCTCTCAGTTGTATCAAGTCCGTGACAAGATTCAGGAGGCGGTTCTCTACCCTATTGGCTCCCACAACTTCTTAGCTGCTTCAGAGAAGATCCCAGCATTGGAAATGAACATTTTGTGAGATCATAACAGAAGAGAATTCTGGCTCATCGAGGTTGACATAAAATCTATCATATGAAATAAGTGAGCTTTTATTGAAGATAATCAAAAGAAAATGCTCTAAGATCAGCAAATGTTTCAAAAGTGTGCCTCCAAGTGGATTTTCAGCAATAGCAATATTACTGGAACAATGTTGTGTCTCAAAATGACCAACTTTAGCAAGAACCTATGGACCTACCTGAACGAATAATTGTGTTGCATTTATTACAAGCAAGGGGTGTAATGAGACGCCTTGGAGTCAAACAGACACTATAAATTCTGCTTGTGATGCTTTGGACAAGCCACTAGCTATGGAAGTCTCAGACATCTCGTGGGAAAATGGAATAACCACTATACAGGTTTGCATTAGGATTAAGTTAACTGGAATTAAATCAAGGTGACTTTAACGTATGTATGTGTATGTATATGAATAAAAAGCTATCTATGTTTATGAATGCAAAAGTCGGCCAGTGGATAAGGAGGGCATCAGAAGAATGGATGCACTTGAATTTTGATGTTGTGGAAGAGTTTTGGAAATATCAAGAATTCCCAGAAGAACAAATAAATCTGTTCTGGAAAAAGTTCAGCCCCAAAGTGCCTTAGACGCCAGGATGAGACAATTGCTTGTTTTGGGGGGCACAGATGCTATCAAGAACTTCTCTGTGGTCTACACCTCTAGGAAGGAGCCCTGGGGCACAATGAGTTCAGTCCTCAGCTGTGAACCACATTATCCATGGTCTTAACGCACCACCTACTCCCTGGAGAAAGACTGAGTAGTCTGCTTCTGTAAACTCTTCGGATCAGCTCTGCTCCGTCCTTTAGGCTGACTACGAGTAGGCGTCAATGTGTGCACATGGAATTTGAAGCTTCTTGGATGGTCCATCTGCTGTTCTTCTGTTACTTGTTCTCTTTTTTCCTTTATGAATCTTTTTCTTCATCCCTATTTTTATTGATCTCTTTCTCTCTTTCTTGAGTTTTCCAATTCCTTCTCTTTTAGGCATGAAGAGTTGCTCAGAAGTTGGCCTCTTTTTCTCAGTATGTAGCGCAGTGGTTCTCAACCTTCCTAATGCCTCAATCCTTTAATACAGTTCCTCATGTGGTGGTGACTCCCGACCATAAAATTATTTTTGTTGCTACTTCATAATTGTAATATTGCTACTGTTATGAATCAGGCGACCTTTGTGAAAGAGTAGCTTGACCCCCAAAGGGGTCGCAACTCAAAGGTTGAGAACCGCTGATGTAGAGGGAGTGGATATGAAGTGAATATATGGAACCCACTTGGGTTTCACAATTTTTACACCAAGTCAGAAATTTACTCAGCTTCCCTGGCAAACACGGCCAAGCCCCGAGGGCTCTCCTGTCTGCTCTTTCTCCTTTCCACTCCCTGTGGACTTCTCCTCTGAGAATTAGGCACATATCCCCCTTTCTGTTTCATCATCAGCTCATCTGTCCTCAAGCACTTTCCTTTGCCATATTGTGGGAAAGAAAATGTCCCAATCGTGTTGAAATTAGATATTTTCCCTTCCTATTCTTGGAGCTAATTAAATTTCAGGGCCGTGATTCACAGTGAAGATGCCAGAAACTTGTAGAGGGAAAAATCAGTAAACACACGGGAAGGGACCCAGAGAAAGGATCTACGAAGATGAAACAGAACAAGGTATAGCTACTTTCTCAAGTCAAAAAGAAGATAGTAAGATAGACACACTAGCCTTGTTTTGTGAAGATACTCTGAAGATACACTTCATCATTGCAGCAATAGAGATCATTCATAAAAGAGTTTGACATAGAACTATTTTTTTTCTGAATGGGGACTTATGAGACCTGTATGTTCATAAAATGGAACACTACTTTTTAAATGAATTTTTTTAACAATTTATTGGGGCTCATACAATTCTTATCACAGTTCATACATACATCAATTGTATAAAGCACATCTGTACAGTCTTTGCCCTAATCATTTTTTTCTCCTCTTTTCTTTTTTTACATTTTATTAGGGACTCATACAACTCTTATCACAATCCATACATATACATACATCAATTGTATAAAGCACATCCTTACATTCCCTGCCCCAATCATTCTCAAGGCATTTGCTCTCCACTTAAGCCCCTTGCATCAAGTCCTCTTTTTTTCCCCCTCCCTCCCCTTTCCCCCCTCCCTCATGTGCCCTTGGGGTGAACAAGTAAATGTGGTGAAGAAAGCTGATGGTGCCCGGCTATCAAAAGAGATAGTGACTGGGGTCTTAAAGGCTTGAAGATAAACAAGTGGCCATCTAGCTCAGAAGCAACAAAGTCCACATGGAAGAACACACCAGCCTGTGTGATCGAGTGGTCCCGAAGGGATCAGTTACCAGGCATCAAAGAACAAAAAATCATATCATTGACTGCACACCTCCATGATAGGATCGCTGAAGACAAATGGGTGCATAAGCAAATGTGGTGAAGAAAGCTGATGGTGCCCAGCTATCAAAAGAGATAGTGTCTGGGGTCTTAAAGGCTTGAAGGTGAACAAGCGGCCATCTAGCTCAGAAGCAAAAAAGCCCACATGGAAGAAGCACACCGGCCAGTGCTATCACGAGGTGCCAAGGTACCAGGTATAAGGCATCATGCAAAAAAAAAAAAGATGTAAGTGTGTGTATATATGTGTATATGTATATATGTATATATGTATATATATACCATATTAAATGAAGGGGGAAGTGCAGAGTGGAGACCCAAGGCCCAAGTGTTGGCCAATGGAGATCCCCTCATAGAGGGGTTTAGGAGAGGAGATGGGTTAATTAGGGTGCAAGGTAGTACTAATGAAGAACACAGCTTTCCCTCAGATCCTGGATGCTTCCTCCCCCTAACTACCATGATCCGAATTCTACCTTGCAGGGCTGGATAGGACAGAGGCTGTACACTGGTACATATGAGGGCTGGAGGTACAGGGAATCCAGGGTGGATGATACCTTCAGGACCAAGGGTGTGAGGGACAATGCTGGGAGAGTGGAGAGTGAGTGGGTTGGAAAGGGGGAACTGATTACAAGGATCCACATGTGACCTCTTCCCTGGGAGAGGGACAGCAGAGAAGTGGGGAAGGGAGACTCCGGATAGGGCAAGATATGACAAAATAACGATGTTTAAGTGAATTTTTTTAAGTACAAAATTTATTGAGACACACTGTTCATTGATAACCGTCATCACAATTCAGATGGGTCAGCCTTATCCAGAGGCTCTTATGAGACCCATTTCTGCATTTAGTGAAAAGCTGGCCTCTAGAAGCCAATGATCTCTGCATGAGCCAAAAATATATATATATATATTTTTTTCCAAAAATATATATTTTTAATGAAGTTAATTATAGCCTCCCTTGGGTTCACTCATTTGCCTCATACTTCAAAACACTGCTGGTTATGTGCACACTTGCAAGTTTGCTTCAAGTGAATCTTCGGGTACTGGTGTTATTGGTTGATGTGATATCCCAAGTCCCTAAAAGTATATCCATCATGGGCTAGTATTCACCAAAGGGCAGACACACCTTTGGCATAAACATAAACTTCAGAAAACACCAGATTCAAACTGCTGCTATTCATCTTCTAGTAGCCAGTTTGTTTCCAATATCTTTCATTTTTGCCTGCCTGAAGTTATGACTTAGTTGGGTGCTGCCCTGGGTTCATGGTTATCATACAAGAACCTCAAAACCACTGACACAAGTTCTTGCCTGTTTATTTACAAACACAGAGTTCATGGGATTGCTTCATCCCTTTATTCCTGGTGAGCGTCACTCACAGCTATAAGGGAGTGACGTTGACACCTGGACCTGGACCTTGTAGGAAGTCGTACCCATTTATCCCTGGCAGGTGTTCCTCAGCCCTTCATGATGACGGTCAAGTGAAAATGGACATCCAGTATTACCCAATACTCTAATTTTCATGGGATTCCAGACAGCTATATGTTTTTGCAAAAATCTACCAATTTTTGAATGCTAGCAAATAATTTAATTTTTTGAAGACACTCTTCAGGTTAAACAAAACAGATCCTCCCTCAAATTTTGGCCCATTGGTTGCCAGTCTGCAGCTTCTAGTCCAGCTATTTACTGCTTGTGGTCTCTTCTTTCCTAATTTCTTGAACTACAAATCACGAGGGCAGTTGTGCTCTGACCCCCTGATGCTTGCTTCCTTCCTTCTTCATATTCCCCCCTCTCTTGTTGTCTTGCAGCCCCTCATTCTGTTTATATAGGGATCTTTTGCTTTAAGTCTTTACACAATACAGCAGTTTGTAGGAGCATAAATCTCACTTCTAATTGATCATTCTGTCTCTGTTTGCGCTTTTAGCTTGTAACCTCCATGAGCACAGGGTGGCTTCCGTCTTGTTCCCAGACCCCAGAGCATACCGGTGCTCCCTAAATATATTCTTGGGAATTCATAGGAGAAACACACTCAGTTCTTGATTTAGAATGAGTTAATGAGTTCTCTAAAGACACAAAACTAATGTAATTTATATATATATATATATATATAAACATACCCCACTGCTATCCAGTCAACTCTGGCTCAGAGCACCAGTATATAGGGTTTCTAAGGCTGCTCATCTTTATGGAAGCAGCCAGCCTCCTCTTTCTCCTGTGGAGTGGCTAGAGGGTTTAAACAAGCAGCCATGTAGTTAGCAGTTCAATAGCACCACTATAGCTCCTTACATATATAGAGAGATAAGTTTATATCAAGGAAATGGCTCACATAGTTGTAGACGCAGGCAAGCTCCAAATTGTGGGTCAAGTATTAGACTGGGGGCTGCTCTTCACTGCACAGTCTGATGAACCCAAGATCGATGGATCAGATGGTAGCTTTCCAGCTATAGAGGCAAATGAATCCAAGGTCAACAGGTAAGATGGCAGGCTGCTGATGACTCCCAGGATCAGCAGATAATATGACAGACTGCTGGCTCAAATTCAAAGAGCCGAAGGTCAAAGAATGCAGCATCCAGACTCAGGAAAAAGAAAGCAAGCTTTTCCACAACATCAACTTTTATTGGAAGCTGGTCATGCCATTGAAGCGTTAGCATTATGGGGAATGACAAGGTTTTTAACTGTCAAACCACTGCTACTGCTAGTCCAGGCAAGTGGACACAGAACCTCTATTATTGCAGTAAGTACTGTGTAATGCCTCCAATGTTTTCTATCCCCTCCTTAGGAACTTATTCCTACAGAGCCTAAGGAAGCTCTGAGGGAAGGATGGCAATTATGGTTTAATAACTTTCAGCAATGCGGAAGCTCGACACCTCATTTGAATCTATTGTTCAATTACAAAGCATGATACATTTTGATCTGGTGTTTTACTCAGGTAAGATGTCCCACAAGGGACATTGTCAATTTTTAAAATCCAACTCTGTCTATTTACACGTGGAGAAACTGCGAGTGTTTTAGGAAAAAGAAAGGCCCGGGCATCTCCATCGGAAAGATCAGCGGTAGAAAGCCCGATGAAAAGCAGCTCTATTCCGACACACAAGAGGCCAAGAGACTTTGAGGCAGTTGGTTTGGCTTTGGTTTTGGTCAGTCAACTGGGGCAAGACTTGTGCCTTCTGACTCCTTTTCTAGAATGTCTTTAAACCACTGCCTCCACAACTAGCATTAGCAAAAACCCCCCTTTTCTGCTTCAGAATTTCAGCCGACTTGTCTGTTTCTTTAGTTTATTTCTTAGAGGGACACTAGCATGGCAAATGTTTATTTGAATTTTTTTCAGAACTAATTATCTGCCCAAATGTTTCGAGACAGGTGACTTGTTCTGCTATCTGGGCAGTTTTCAAGAAGACAATTTTGACTTGGGAATACATTAGAAGGAGATTCTGCAGTGTTCTACCAGCTTAAAGATGAGATTATATCAGCTTTGCATATGCTGCCTCGATAAATTCAAATTTGGGTTGGTAAGGGGTTTGAAGAATCAGAAACGTGAAAGCCAGCAAGCATTAAGTGGACTGGAATGATGGGCAGCTTATCCCTTCAGTTGGAAATGCGTTGCTCTGTGGTTCCTGTGAAAGGAACTTGCTGGCGCTCTGCACCCACAGCTGCCAACAGCGCTTTGCTGTCGAGAGAGGCAGGCTGATGGAGCAGCCTGAGAGGAATGCCATGTGTTTGAGCAGGCTTTTATCCAAAGGCATACTCTGCTGCCAGGATGGCTGACTGCACAGCCTGAGAAATACTTGAAGGACTGCCTACCAGCTTGCTACCTGGGTTGGCCAAGGTCAATCCCTCAGAAATCTGACTGCTGTTGGTGGTTGCAAGCTCAGATGTGAGGGCAGGAGCAGAGGCATGTTCCTCTGAGAGGAGAGGGAGTGATTGATGAGAGACTGGAAACCTGAATTCCCAAAATCCTTCACTTGTGATCAGTGGTCTCATCTAGGATACGGTGACACAAGGAAACTAGAGTTGGAACCCAGTGTAGAACCCATAGTACCATCAGAGTACACAAATATGTAACACATACACACAGTTTATATACATAAAATGAGTTCAAATATTTTCTAAAGCTGAGTGCAAGGCTCAAGCACAATCTCTACTATATTTTTCTTAAATGAATCTGGACAAGGAGAGATGAACTGTCTCTGTAGGAGGCTGGGTTAATGACAGGGCTTGGCTAGATGGGCAGACTAGCCTGTTAGATCTGTGGGGACAGGGAGACACTTGGCATTTTTTTCTTCACCAGACAGAATACTATCCAGTCCATTGGTATTATTTGTGGAGAAGATTAAAGTTTGTGACCAGCTAAATTATTGTGGTTAAGCTTTCTTTCTTTCTTTTGAATTGAGATGAAACTCACGTAACATAAAATTCACCTTCTAAACTATAGTGTACAATACAGTGGTTCTTAGTATATTCAAAATACTGCCTGACCATCACCACTATCTAATTCTAGAGCATGTACATCCTCTCAGAAAGGAGACCTGCATCTGTTTTTAGATACTCCCTCGCTATTTCTTCCCCTGTTCCTCGCAATCATTTATTTCTGTTTCTATGGATTTACCTATTATAGCCATGTCAAATCAATAAAATCATATAATTAGTTGATCATTGTGTTAATCCCGGTAGACTAGAGAAACAAATCCAGAGACACTCATATGTGTGTAAGAGAGAGTTTTACACAAAGAGTAATTGTACATTAAGAAATCATCCAAGCCCAGTGCAGATCAATTCCATAAGTCCAATATTATCCCATGTATCCGGTGCCAATCTACAAAATCCTCTTCAGACTCACGCAGCCATGCAGTGATGCTGAATGCAGGGAGATCACAGACAACTGGGTGGATAGTCTTGTGGATCCAGTAGTGATGTAAGCATCTCAGCACTGTCATGGGTCTCCAAGTGGCTCCTCCAGTTCCAGGGCCTCCAGAGCAGCTCCATGTGTCTTGTCAGCAGGAAGACAAAGCCCAGAGTCTCGAAGCAGAGAGCATGTCTACCCTCCAGTGAGCATGATTTCCGTGGGGCCTCCAAATGAGGTCATCAAGCTATGACCTGATTGACAGACTAGACTCCACCCCTTCACAAGTTGACAGTTGACAGGACACACGTTTTTGTTGAGCCTCTTCCAGTTAGCATACTGTTTTCAAGATTCATCCATGTTGTAGCTGATATCAGTACTTCATTTTTTCATTGCTGAATACTATTTCATGATATAGTTATAATATATTTGTCTACTCATCAGTTGATGGACACCGTTGTTTCTGTTGGTTGATTATGAAATGAGTACATAAGTGTGCACAAATGCTTGCAATACCTGTGGCTATATTCTCAGGAGTAGAATTACCGGGCTATTTGGTAAATCTATATATTTAACCTTTTGATAAACTGCCAGAATCTTTTCCACTGCATCTTTATAATTTCAAAATTCCACCAGCAGTGTGTGAGGGTTTTGATTTCTTCCAATTTCTGTGGAAACCCTTGTTGTTGCTATTCTGACTTTTATAGCCATCTTACTAGAAATAAAGTGGTATCATGCTGTGATTTCAATTTGTATTTCCCTGATGGTAAACAAGTTGACTATCTTTGCATGTGCTTATTTACTATAGGAGCAATGTCTATTAAAATATTTCGTCCAAGTATTTTGGGTTATTTTGTCTTTTGGGGGGGATTGTAATCATTCTTTAGATAGTCTAAATAATTGACCCTTACCAGGTATTTGACTCACAAATAAGTTCTCTTAGTCTGTGGATTTCACTTTTCTTTAGTGATAGTATTTATCCTTCCATGTTCAAAATGTTAAATTCTGATAAAGTCCCACTTATTTAGTTGTTCTCCATTTACTCGTGTTTAAGAAAGCAAAAATTTACCTCTAGGTTTCCTTCTGAGTTTCATAATTTTAACTTTGAGTCTTTGAGCCATCTGAATTAATGTTCATATGTCATATGAAGTTGGGATGCAAATTTATTTTTGTTGCTTGTCTAGATCCAGTTGACTTTGTTGAAAAGACTATTCTTGTACCACTGAATGGTCTTGAAGTCCTTGTTGAAAATCAATTGACTCAAGATGTATGGGACTATTTCTGCACTCTCAATTCTATTCCATTGATCTATGTTTCTCCTTCTGCCAATACAACATCGTTTTGATTACTATAGCTTTGTAGTAAGTTTTGCAATAGGGATGTATGAGTCTTCCCACTTTATTTTTGTTTGTGTGTGTGTTCGGTTGTTTTTAACCAGCAGGGACTGTGAAGGACTTGATCAGGGATCTGAATTCAGAAAATTCCCAGCAGGAGAGCTGTGTTCTCTGAAGTACAAAGTCCTTCTCTCTGCCCTTGATGGTAGTTCTGATGTGAGTGAGAAAATGACCACATCAGAGTAGAGGAGTTATTGATGATCAAGGTAACTAATCAAGCTTGTTATTTTCTTGGGTCTGTATAAAGTGACATTAAAAGTCATGTGGTTTCACTGTGTTCTTTAAGCATGTGTCTGAAGTAGGAAGGGCAAACATGATTATATCCATTATAGGGGGAAAATTGAGCGATAGAACTAAAAGCCCTTTCAGATTAAAAGTTCATTTGTGGAACAGTATAATCCAGAAACAGGCCCCCTATCTCTCATTCTCATGTTTTTCTTTCTTAAAAAATCAGTGTATTATTTTTGGAAAATTGCAGGAGCAATAATGGTTAAGTATTGAAAGTAATCATTGCAGCTAAGCAAACAAGAAGAAAAAAGGAGGAGGAAGGAAAATGAGAAGGGAAGGAAAAAAGAAAACGCTGATGATTACATAATACAGACAAGAATGACGCATGATGGGGTTTTCCAATGAACCATGATCAACAGTGTGCTGGTAAATGCTTAACAAATGGCTCTCCAGGAACAGTAATGTCCTAGCTTGTATTTCTTGCCAATTTCTGCGATGTGAATAACCTGCCCCCCGCCCCCCGCCGACTGATTTAAAGTGAAGTCACTCAATAAGGATTTAGAAGGATTGGCTCTTAAGAGCAGGCACCACATGCCGCTGAATTATAGCCTAGTTTTAGTTGCTCAAAATGTAGTCCGTGGATCATCAACATTAGCACCGACTTCTCTGACTAGCAAAAATGCAGAATCTCAGGCCCTCTCCTGGCTCGCGATATCATGCTCTCCATTTCTGGAAGACCATGCACAGCAGAATCTACTGTGGAAATTCACCTTCCGGCCTGGTAAACATGCCACACATGTAGCTGTTATTGGATATCCTGAACTGAGATGTGTGGTGGTTTTAAACAGATAATACAAAAGTAAATAGTGTGAAGCACATCATGAATCATTTTTTATTGACCACATTTCTAAATTACAATATGAGTACCCTGGATAAAAGGAACTAAATTGTTAAAATTGAACTTTCTTGTTACTCTTTTTATCCAGCTGCTAGAAATGTGATTGAAGGGGCAGTCCAAGTCTGATGCTGGCCAATGTACCTGATGGGGAAGGGTGGATGTTGCTATGAGGTGGAGAAATTTTTAGTGGCGCTTTCAGACTAAGGCAGACTAGGATGCCTGGTGGTCCAGTTTCCAAAAGCAGTCCATGAAATTCCTATGAAACATATGGGTCTCCTCTGGACCCAATTCTAATGTCACAGGATCAAGCAGCCTTTCATTCCAGTATGCATGGGATCATCTGGAGTTAGGCCAACTCGACAGCAGCTAACAGCAGCAACAACTGGAAACTTAAAAATTGCTGTGGGGGCACATATTATATTGTTATTGTACAGCACTGCTATCAAGTGTGGCTGCCCCAAACTTGAGTTGCTCAGAGATGGCCCTTCCTCTAAATCTCACCTCTCCTTGATCTGGGCTTTGAAGAGAAAATTATGACTCATTTGTGGCCACCGTGGGGTAAGAGAGAAAGCCACCACCTTGTTCTTTCATGACTGCTCTCATGTCCCATCTCTGCACTATTGGATGTTAAGAAGCTGAGGTGAATACTTAGCTCTGTGACATTGAAACTCAGGAGAATATTCTACTTTTAGTGTGCAGGGGGATTCCAGAAAGGAGGAATGCCCTTGTAGCTCTGCTGTAGCATCACGATCCAAGACAAGCACCGGGCTCAGCCCTGTTTCCAGGGTCTTCACTGAGCTCCCAGGGACCCAGCAGAGATACTAAATAATTCCCGTTGCTAATAAACAGCCCCAGTGAGGTGCACCATTGCTTCAGCACATTAACCATCCGTATTTACATCTAACAGACAGAAAGCAAGCTGTCCCCCTTGATGAGGAGGCTATAAAGTTTTAGTGGATGGGGAGTAAATCAAGGCTTCCACTTGCCTTGTGAAAATGCACTGCCTGGCATTGCATCTCACCCTTCACCCGCAGGAGTGTATTTTTATTTCTCTGCATCAATAAAAACGTGATTCGTAGCCACTCATTGGGCTTGCTTCTGACACTGGATCCAACCGCCAAAGAATTAATGCCCAGGCTTCTGATGAGACACGGGCATTACAATGAAGCATCTACAAATAGCTGCAGAATACTTACAGCAGTTTGAAACCACCAACCGCTGCTCTGGGGAAAAATGGGGCTTTCTACTCCCATAAAGTTACCATCTCAAAAATTCACAGGGGACGTTTTACCCTGTCCTAAAGAGTCGCTATGAATAGGCATCAACTCTAGAGCAGTGGTTCTCAACCTGTGGGTCGCGACCCCTTTGGGAGTCGAACGACCCTTTCACAGGGGTCTCCCGATTGATAACAGTTGAAAAATTACAGTTATGAAGTAGCAACAAAAATAATTTTTATCGTTGGGGGGGGTCACTACATCATGAGGAACTGTATTAAAGGGTCGCGGCATCAGGAAGGTTGAGAACCACATTGCTCTAGAGTTTTTGAGAAAGCTGATAAATGGTGGTGCTAGCGGTTCTGGTCCATTGGGAGGCTCTTTGGAAGGAAGATTTGGTGGTATGCTTCTGAGAAGTCACCCAGGGAGCAGTCACGAACGCATGATTCTACTCCAGCCTGCTGGAGGCCACCGTACACTTATTTTTAAATAGACATAAATAGCCAAACGGCCAAATGTAATAAAACCCGCTAGTTTTTTAAATGGACTCATAAAAGCAGTGGCAAGCGTGAGCTCTACCCTGCAGTCACACCAAATACAGCAAATATTTGGAGCGGGTCAAAAAAATCAATGCTGCTGTTTGAGTTCATTCAGCCATTTTCTTCGCTGTGACCAAATGTATTTCTGGAGAAAAAATGTTTTCTTGGTTTTCATGCATCGGCGATCTCCTTTGTCTTCTCGTGTGCTTTCATTTGGTAGCAGAGAAGACTTGAGTGTCAGGGAGAGATTTAAGAGGGGTCCTGTGGTGAGAAGGGGGCGTGGTGGGCACCTGCTCTGGGCACTCCCACTCGGGTCTTGGCCTGACATGGGAGTGTTTAGCTTGGAGACAGAGAACAAAGAAGAGAATTGTGTCTGTGGAGATTTGCCAAGATTGCCCTGCAGAAATGTATTCAAAGTGGATTATCACAGCTGAAGCCCTGGAATCCAATCTTGGGAGCTGAGCTGTGTTGCCTGGAAGTACTGAGGGAATTTGGGAAGAAAAGGTGAAGCAAAGTCATGAGGGTCCCTTCGAGCTCAAGCAAATCTGTAATCCTAGTAAGAGGGTGTGCTCTGTTGGTGAAGAATTTCCTGGTAGCTCAGGTTAAGTTCAAGTACCTGCGATGAGCTCTGTCTCATTTTGTCTGTCTACTCAAAGATGCCTGTGAAGAAAGTCCTGGCCATCTGTCCACTTCTTAAAAATCCGCAATGGAAAATCCTATGGAGCGTCTTTCTCCTGGGACATGTCTAGAGTTTCTTTACATCTGAATTTACACGATGGCTACGGGTTTGATGTTTTCCAACATGCTTGTTAGGGCGTATTCCCATTTACATATTTGTGAATATCAATTTCCTGCCAATAGAATTAAAAGAGGAGATGGTCTTCATGCCAGCACTTTTGTCCAGCTTCAATACTGAGAATGACAGGCTGTAAGTAGCACCATAGTCTAAAGAAGGCAGTAGTCATGATCTCTATCACCTGAGGAGGCAACACAGAAAATCCCACCCCCTCCCCACCTCTGGGTAAAACAAAGCTTTTCAATTAGAAAAGAGCTGAGTGGTGGGCTGTAGAATCCTTGGGTTTGCACTGATTTTCCCTTGGTGAAGTATCTGTGAAGTTTGATATGTGTCCTAAAAATTTGAGGCACACGTGAGTGATACAATTGGGTCTTCCATTGGCCTCTACTCAAGTACTCTCTCAATGCAAGAACACTTTGTTCTATTAAACTGGCATTCCACGATGTTCACCTTCCCTACACGATTGCTGAAGACAAAGCAGGTGCATACGCAAATGTGGTGAAGAAAGCTGATGGAGACCAGCTATCAAAAGATATAGCATCTAGGGTCTTAAAGGCTTGAAGATAAACAAGTGGCCATATAGCTCAGAAGCAACAAAGCCCAGATGGAGGAAGCATACCAGCCTGTGTGATTATGAGGTGCCGAAGGGATCAGGTATCAGGCATCAAAATAAAAAATCATATTATTGTGTGCTCACCTCCCAGATATGATCACTAAAGACAAAGGGGTGCATCAGCAAATGTGGTAAAGAAAGCTGATGGTGCCTGGCTATAAAAAGATATAGCATCTGGGGTCTTAAAGGCTTGAAGGTAAACAACCGGCCATCTAGCTCAGAAGCAAGAAAGCTCACATGGAAGAAGCATACCAGCCTGTGTGATCATGAGGTGTCAAAGGGATCAAAGAACAAAAAATCATATCATCACGAATGAGGGGTGTGTGGGGTAGGGACCCAAAGCCCATCTTTAGGCAACTGGACATCCCCTTATGGAAGGGTCACGGGGAGGAGATGAGCCAGTCAGAGTGTAGTGTAGCAACAATGAAACATACAAATTTCTTCTAGTTCTTAAATGGCTTCCTCCCCACACACTATTATGATCCCAATTCTACCTTACAAATCTGGCTAGACAGAGGATATACACTGGTACAGATAGGAACTGGAAACATAGGGAATTCAGGATGGATGATCCCTTCAGGACCAGTAGTGCGAGTGGCAATACTGGGAGGGTTGAGGGAGGGGGGTTAGGAAAGGGGGAACTGGACAATGGAGAAGTGGGTGAGGGGAGACCTTGGACAGTGTAAGATATGACAAAATAATAATTTATAAATTATCAAGGGTTCATGCGGGAGGGGGAGTGAGGAGGGAGGGGGAAAATGAGGAGCTGATGCCAGGGACTTCTGTGGAGAGCAAATGTTTTGAGGATGATGAGGGTAACAAATATACAAATGCACTTTATACAATTGATGTATGTATGGATTGTGATAAGAGTTGTATGAGCCCCCAATAAATGATTTTAAAAAATGGGGTCTTCCTGCTGCCTCAGGGGATCCTGAAGACCAGAACTTGTCTGAAGCTCCCCTCGTCACAGTGAAGGGAGAGGGAGCAATAGGGCAGCCTCAACACCCATGAGTCAGTGAAGAAGAGTGACTTTTTCTGTGGGCAAATGTTTTTTGCAGAAAGTACTGTACCGAACTTTTTTCTTGTATACCATCTGAAAGGATTATTTGTTAAGTTTGGGCCCAAGGGAAGATATTATGAGCCATGCTTTTATGGTAGATGTTCATGAATATATTCTTAAGAGAACAACTGTGACAAGGTCTCCAAGGACCCACTCTAGTAATCCACCATCCCGCCAACCTTGAAATATCCCTGCCACTTCAGGGCACTCCTAGAGAGCCAAAACCATAGGGTCCAGTAAATGAAATACTTATTTTTCCCTCTACTTTCTGCTCCTGCCCAGCAAGAGTTAAACAATAGTAGTAAGAAGAGATGGCAGACAAAAAGAACATAGCACATCTCTACCCTACTTCTGATCCTGACCTAAGAGTTGAACTTGAGCAAGGGGCAAATATGGAGCTTTCAATCATGATGAGGTTTGGGTTCAATTTACAGCAGATTGTGCTTTTTAATGCTCAAAGGAGAATCAGTCTCAAAAATTGGATTTGCTCCTTTGTAAAGGAGAGATCTTGAAACGCCATTGTCTGCTCAAACTAAACTGTTACCCAGTAGGTGGGTGGGGAGAAAAGTCAAACATTTTCACATTGGTCTCCATTGAGGCTGTCCAGAGCAGTCAATAAACTGAACGGTTATGCTATGCTATTCAGACTGTTCTCCCAATGTGTTCATGTCCTGGCACAATATAAAAAGTGATCATTCCATTTGTAAGGCAAACAAGAACCAGACCAGTTGCTGGCAAGTTGATTCTGGCAACTCGGTTTTGCAGAATAGAACTTTGAACCCAAGGACTGTCAAAGCAGAAGCCATTCGGAAGCAGATCACCAGTCCTCTCCACCAAGGTGCGTCTTGGTGGATTTGAACCACCAAGTTTTTGGTTAGTAGCTGAGAATTATAACAGTGTGTGTCACTCAAGGACTATCTATTTGTATGGCATACTGAAGTAAATGGACAAGTCTCCTTTAGCCATAAAGTCTTTAGATGGTGACTGGCTGGAGGTAATCCCTTCTAGGTGTGGCCCCTAATGACAGGTCCCAAAACATATAACCCACTTAATGCTATGGCCCAAGGACTCTGCGTTGCTGTGTATATTTTCCGAGTGCCCAGGGAGAAATCCCTGTCCTCTTTTATGAGAGAGAAAATAATTTTTAGTTTCCGTAGACAGTCTTCTGGAAATAGCAAAGATAAGGGAAATCCCAAGGTTTAAATTCTCATGTGCACATTAGCATAGAGGCAGCAGGAAATAATGGAACAAATATTGGCTTGGGAAGACAATGATCTAACATTGTCATCAGACAATTATTTTCCTTGTGTAGGACCCTTAATCTCTCTAGGAGTTCATTTCCTCTAGTTACAAAGGAGAGGATTGGTTGCTGGGCATTTAATAAATGGCAGCTATCCCCACTGTCACCACTGTCACCATCATTGTGCAAGACTGGGGAAAGACCAATACGCACCTGATTGTTCGTTCACCAAACTTGAATTGGATGTTTATTATTTGGGGGCCACATGAAGCACCCTGAGAGCATTGGAGTGAGTGTTCTGTCTCCTCAGGGCAGAACCCTTCATGGTCTCCATGACGATGATGTGAGCTCGCATCTTCCTCGGGCCCTGAGATCTTTTCTGTGACGTCTGTTTACTTCTGCAGCAATTTATCCCAAGCACACCTTGGATGGATACTGGATGAGCTCAGCCCCTTGCCTCCACTGGTCTGATTACTAGGAGCTCAGCTCCTTAGGTTTCTATGAGCATCCAAAGGAGGCTGTCAGTTGGGGAGAGGGCATCTTCAACTGATGCCAGAAATATTAAAAGTGGACTTGAGATGTCCATGGTATATCAGTACTGTGTTTGGTCAAATATCAAATTTTAGCTGCTATTTGTCTAAAGGTCTAGAAATTATTTACGAAGAGGAGATTGGTGCCGGGGACCAGGAAGCATGGGGATATCTGACTGGCACTAATTTTTCTCTGGCTGGGGACTTAGTGTCAGAAATCTGGGTCAGCAAAAGTATTTCTTGTAAACTGATCATTGTTAACGGGTTAGGTCCTTCTTTCTTGCTTGCTTCCTTCCTCCCACCATCTTGGTTTGAGATTCCTGGATACCAGGGCATAGGGACACATTGTTTATTTGGGAGGTGATGACAGGAAGCTGGAGTGAAGGAATAAGGAAAATGAGAGCAGGGCAGGGACCCTGGCATAAAGTGCGTCTCGCCCTCCAGTTTCCTTAAATACCAGATCTCAACACTGCTCTGAGGGTGTAACATGAGGGGAAGTAAAGTTGAAACCGAAATGCTTTTTGTGACACAGGAACTTGTTTCAAACAATTGGGGCTGAGGTGGCAGGTATGTCTCAGTTCCTAGGGCTGCCATACCCAAATACCGCCAAACAGCTGGCTTTCAAGCACAGAAACTTATTTTCTCCCAGTTCCAGAGGCTGGGCATCTGTGATCAGGCCATTGGCAGCATTATGCTTTCTCTCTGTTGGCTCCTGGGGAAGATCCTTTCTAGTTTCTTTCAGCATCTGGTTACCCTGGCTTTTCTTGGCCTTTTTGGAATGTCAGTGGATCCCATTAGTCATGTTCCCTTGGTGTGTATGTCTCTACTTCTAAGTCTTTGCTTTTAAAAACATATTTTAATATAAAGTAAAATACAGGGAAGGACAGCCCTGCTGAGTGAAGCATGGATGAACCTTGAAAACATTGTGTTGAGGGTGAGATGAATCAGTCACAAAAAGGACAACTGTTGTGTGATTCCACTTATCTGTAATACCTGGACTAGGCGGGTGGGTAGAGACTAATGTTTATTAGTGGTTAACATGACTCAGTAAGACAAAAGCCCAAACCCACTGCTATTAAGCAGACTCGGCCTCACAGATACCCTTTGAGACAGAATAGAACTGCCCCTGTGGGTTTCTGAGAGGAAATCTTTAGAGGAATAGAAAGTCTCATCTTTTTTTCTGTGGAGGAGCTGGTGGTTTTGAGCTGCTGGTGATCTGAACTATGGGCCTTGCAGTTAGCAGCCCAACATGCAACCTTTTGTGCCACTAGGGCTTCAGGGTTGGGAGGGGGGAAGAAAAATGAGACTCAATGGATAGGGGACATAAATTCTATTAATGGTTAATATAAATCATTGGAACTGGCTGATTGTGATGGTTGAACAACAGGGTAAACATAAATAACACCACTGAATTGCATATATGAAGCATGTTGAAATGGCCAGTGTTTTATTACATATAACTTACAACAATAATTAATGAATTATCAAGGGTTCATAAGGAAGGGAGGGTGAAGGAGGGAGGGAAAGAAATGAGGAGCTGATACCAAAGGCTCAAGTAGAAAGAAAATGTTTTGAAAATGATGATGGCAACCTTCATTATGGATTTGATAAGAGATGTATGAGCCCCCAATAAAATGATTTAAAAAATAATAAGTTACTACAATAAAAAAATAAAATAAAATACAATGGTCAGGAGGGATCAGGTTAGGCCCCTGTTCCAGTATGTATTCATTAGCATACCTGATAATATCTGCAAAGATAGACTGTATTTCCCTAAATAAAGTTACGGTTGCTGGTTCAGGCGCTAGTATTTCAACCTCTCTACTTGGGAACAAAATTCAGTTCATAACAAGGTGTATTCCTGTGGCAAGTATTGTAAGAAATTGGAGATTGAATCAGTCTGATTTTTCTGAGAAGCATGCAAAATGATCCTCTAATCTTCCACTGGAACCAGGAAGGACTAGAGGCTTCAACCACTGACTTCTTTTGCTCATTATTGATGGATAACCCTGGGGGCACTACGTCTCTGTGCGCTCTGGGAGCCCAGAGGTCTGGAGAAGATTTTGGGCAGAATGCACAGCATCCTGGAGAGGGGTGGGGGTGATATGGGACAGCAACCATCCCAAAGGAAACAAATCCATGCCATCCAGTCGATCCTTACTCTTAGCAACCTTCTAGGGCAGGGTAGATTTTTCAACTACACCCCCCCCCCCCAAATTTTTTTTTTCAAGGCTATGATTCTTTAATGTAGAGTGATTGGTGGGTTTGAACCACTGACCTTTCACTTAGCAGCCAAGCCCTTAACCTCTGGGGCACCAGAACTACTCCCATGGCTGTGAAGTGAGGTAAGTAAGAGCTGCCTGCTCCAACAACTGCAGGAGCCAGAGTGGGACTGGGAGCTATGTCAAAGGTACAACATGTGTCTTCATACTTCAGAAAGGACCCACAGTAGCCTAAAACATATGTATACCAGTAAATGTTTTATGATGATGCAGTTTAATATTTACTACAATGAGTTAAAACGAGTCTTTAGTTATGAATTTGTGATTGACAACAGATGCTAATTAATCCTATTTACTTAGATATGAGACTCCTTTGAAATCTCAGTATTTTGTTAGCAGTCATCAAGAATTGGAGAGACTTACAGGAAGATGGAGACTGAGTAACACATACCAGAAGGACTCCGCAGAAATCAGCCCAGGAGAGTTACTAAGAGGGAAATTAAACACTGCTGGATTGCAGGAGGAGCATCATAAAGATAAATAGGCTCAGATCCATAAGGTTTGGAGGGGCTTGGGGCTTTTGGCTTACTACAGTGGAGGTCAGCTCAGGTTTGCCCTTCACCCTGCCACTGTCCTAGCTGGAGCTAGGACCATTTGGAGCCAGCACAGTGGCTTTATCTCAACAGTCACAGCTTGCTGCCACTTTGGGGCAAGGATTAAACCCTTGCAGCCCCACAGGCACAGATCAGGGGTCACCTACATTCTTTTTTTTTTTTTCACCTACATTCTTAATTTTGTTTCCCTATCTTCTCTCTATCCACCCACAGTCTCAGTGGCCTTACTTTTTAATTTTTGTCTCCTCTTTGTCTCTTCCCTGTTCTTTCACATTCCACCACAGAACTCCAGACCACTTGCCATAGCCTAGGGCACTTACTGCTGCCCCACACCCAGTCATGTGAACTCCACCCTGTGCATCTAGCACGAGGGTGGGGAAAGCCTGGCCTACCTCCACCAGGGGGGACTTCACCAAACTTCTTACTGGGGAATTCCTGCCTGTGTGGCTGGGGGAGCTCCTCTTTTTTCCTTTGTGGGCCCATGTAACTGAGGGAACTTCCTCCAGCCTATCTTAGTGCCTCACATGACCTAAGGAAGCTCGGCCAACACTTGCCTACATCCCAAGCTGCTGAAGGAACCTCTGTTCAAGTTCTGCAGTAATGCACCTAGCCAGGACAATTCCTCCCAGCATTCGTGGTGATCTACAACGAAGCAGGCAAATCACTAGTCTTCTAGGGCACTCCCCTGATAAGGAAGCCACAAGAGGATAAAGTTGTAGGCTAATTCCATAATGAAATTAGCTGTAGACAGTTCAAAGAAGAATTCCTATAAGTCTCCCAGAGAGAGCCGGTGCTCCATGACTCCCTGGAAAATGCCACCTGGATCCTATAAAATAAAGCAACGCAAAAATCCCTGAGCCCCAACGACCTCAATGAAAAACCAGGAGAAACAAAAGGCAATGGGAGAAGCTGACCTGAACATAATGACATGCAGAAATTGAGCTGCCACAGAATGAAATTTTCAGAATGCTGCTCTTGTCATACAGGATATGAGATAAACAATACAGAAAAAGGATGAAATGGTAGAGGAGATAAAGTCCACACACCAAAGGGAAATACAAGAGCTTCGGGAGGAGATAACAAAAACAAGTAGCAGACTTGCAGACCTTGAGAATCGACTGGAGGAAGCAGAGAACCACACCAGTGACTTGGAGGACATCCAACCAGACTAACAAATGCAAACAGAAATCTAATAAGATCATCAGAAAAGCTGAAGAAAACCTAAGAGTGATGTCTGATGCTATAAAGAGGAACAACATTAGAAATGTTGGATTACCAGAGGAAGACACAACAAAGAAGTCACCTGCAACAACAGTGAGAAAATTCTTGGAGGAAAGCTTTCCCAGCTTAATGAATGAAAACCAGGCAACCATTCAGGAGGCTGAAAGAACACCAGCTAGATTGAATCCCAAGAAGAAGTCACCACAGCACATAATAGTTAAACTATCCAACTTTGAGGATAAGGAGAAAATCATAAGAGCAGCTAGGGAAAAGTAAGCAACCACAAATAAAGGTCCCCAAATAAGAATATGCTTAGACCTATCAGCAGAAACTATGAAGAAGAGAGAGTGGAGTAACATATTCCAAAAATTGAGGTAAAACAACGCAAATCCAACAATACTCTACCCAACCACATTATTGATCAAGATAGATGGAGAAGTAAGAGTCTTACCAGACTAGGAAAAACTCAAAGAATATGTTAGAAGAAACCCTCCCCACAAAAGATCCTTGGAAACAAACTATGGGCAAAAGAACAACATTCACCAAGCATAAATAAGAGACCGCCACATAGAACAACCTCACCCAGAGAGCAACAAAGAGAAAAAATTGGCTTAAGGAAAGAAAGAAGTCAAGAATCACAGCCACACACACACACAACATACTAATAAGAAAGGAAGGTAGGAAAACACCCAACACAAAAGGTATAAGATGGCATGATAGAGTCCGCAGATGAAGATAATAACCCTGAATATAAATGGTCTGAACTCAGGCAGTAAAAGACTGAGGCTCGCAGACTGGCTTTGAAAACACAATCCATCATTCTGCTGCCTACAGAAGACACATTTCAACACTACTGACAAAAATAGGCTGAGAATCAAAGGCTGAATAAAGGAATACCAAGCAAACAGCAATTCAAAAAAAGCAGGGTTGCAATCCTAAGCTCAGATAAAATTGACCTCAAAGTACAAACCATAAAAAGAGATAAGCAGGGACACTATATAATGCTCAAGGGATTGGTAGACAATGAACCACTAAGCATTGTAAACATATTCCCCGAATGAGAGACCCATTGAATACATCAACCAAACTCTCGAAAAGATGAAAAACAAATCACAGCCTCCACAATTGTAGTGGGTGACTTCAATGCACTACTCTATGGGAAAGATAGATCACAGGGAAAGGAACTCAACAAGGAGGCTAGAGATCTAAATACTATAAATAGACAATTTGACATGATAGTTATGAAACTTTTCATCCAAATACAAAAAAATTCACATTCTTTTTAAGCCCACATGACATATATTCAAAGATAGACCACATGCTGTGGCATAAGGCAAATCTACATAAATTTAAGCACACGGATATCATACAGATCTCTCCCTCTGACCACTGTGCCATAAGGCTGGAAGTCAACCAAAGGAAGACGAAAACAAGAGCAAACAATTGGAGGATGAATAGCTCTCTACTACAAATGGGTGCACACTGGCACAGATCAGAGATGAAATTAGGAAATTTCTAGAAGCCAACGAGAATGAGCACACGATGTACCAAAACTTATGGAACACATCAAAGGCAGTTATCAGAGGAAGTTTCAGGGCAATATATGCATACCTGAGAAAGGAAGAGAGACTGATGATTGATATGCTGGCACAAAATTTACAACAACTAGAGCAGGGTAAGCAGGACAATCCAACTAATAGCAATAGAAAAGAAATAATAAAAATCAGGGCTGAAATTCAGAGACAGAAAATAAAAGAACTATGGGAAAAAAAGTATGCTGCTAAAAGTTGGTTCTTTGAAAGGATAAACAGAATCAACAGACCATTGGCAAATCTAACCAAAGAAAGGAGGGAACAAATTTCAATAGCAAGAATGAGGGATGAAAGAGGGGTCATTACAACAGACCCCAATAAAATCAAAAGGATAATTACACAGTACTACGAAGGATTGTACTCCAATGAATTCAACAACTTGGAAGACAAGGGCAAATTCTTGGAAAAGCAATCCTCTCTAGACTATCCCCAAAGGACGTGAAAAACCTCAACAGATGCATAACAATAGAAGAAATATACAAGATTATCAAGGGATTACCCCACCTCACCCTCAAAAAAATTCTCCTCGACCAGACAGCTTCACAGGAGTATTCTACCAAGCACTTAGTGAAGAACTAACACCAATCCTACACAAACTCTTCCAGAACATCGAAAAAGAAGGCAAACTCCTATGAAGCTAGTATAACTCTGATACCAAAATCAGGAAAGGATCCCACAAAAATTGAGAACTACAGATCAATATCCCTAATGAACATCGATGCAAAAAATCCTTAACAAAATACTGGTCAATAGAATACAGAAGTATATAAAACAAATAATTCACCATGACCAATTGGGATTCATACCAGGGATGCAGGGATGGTTCAATATATGAAAGATCATTAATATCATTCACCACATTGCCATGAAAAACTATAAGAACCACATGATAATATTGATAGAAACAGAAAAAGCATTCGAGAAATTGCAATACCAATTCCTGTTTAAGACACTTGAGAAGATAGGAATGGAAGGAAAATTCCTCAAGACAATACAAGCTATATGTGAAAAACCAACAGCCAATGTGGTAGTCAATGGAGAAAAGACTAACATAATCTCACTGAAAAAGTGGGCCAGACAAGGATGTCCATTCCCCCACTCTTATTTAATATTGTGCTGGAGGTTTTAGCTAACAGCATAGGCAAAGAAAAGATATCAAAGGTATTAGTCTGGGAAGGAAGAGATGAAACTATTGTTATGATATGATTTTATATATGAAAAATCCCAAAAGCTCCACAAGGTGTCGATTGGAAGCAATACAGGAGTTTGGCAAAGGGGCAAGATATAGGATCAACAAACTGAAGTCCATTGGACTGCTATACTCATCGAATAAGACCGCAAAGAGGAGATCAAAAAGGTGGTACCCTTCACAATAGCTAAGCACAAATTGAAATATCAAGGGATATACCTGACTAAAAGAACAAAAGATCTGTATGTGGTAAACTACAGAACACTATTACAAGAAACCAACAATAACCTCAACAAATGGCAGAATGTCCCATGCTCGTGGATTGGAAGACCCAATATAGTAAAGATGTCAGTTCTGCCTAAGGCACCATATAAGTTTAATGCAATCCCGATACAATTACCCTTATCTTTCTTCAAAGAAATGGAAAAACTGATACCAACTTCATATGGAGAGGGAAGAATCCAGAATTACCAGAGAAGTCCTCAAGAAAAGGACACCATGGGAGGGCTTGCTTTACCTGACTTTAACACATATTATATAGCCACAGTTGTCAAAATGGCATGGTATTGGTACAATGACAGATACTCAGACCAATGGAAAAGAACTGAAAACCAAGAAATAAAATCATTAGCATACAGACACCTGATACTGATACTGATAAGGGCCCCAAAAATATCAATTGGGAAGCAGATGCAGTGCTGGCAAAAAAGGATATCTACCTTGAGAAAAATGAAGCAAGACCCTTATCTCACTCAATGTACAGGAATAAACTCAAGGTGGATCACAGACATTGAAGTTAAACCCCAAACTATTAGGGCCATCAATGAGGGAATTGGGATCAACTTGAGAACTTTGGCACAGGGAATACATAGACTCTCAGAAATAGGGAAGGACACAAACACAGAAGAGGCACAAATTGAGAAATTGGATGTAGTGAAAATAAAACACCTGTGTACATCAAAATAATTCACCAAGAGTGTAGTAAGAGAGTCCATGAACTGGGAAAACATCTTTAGCAATGACACATCAGACAAAGGCCTTATTACTAAAATCTACAATACTCTGCTGGCTTCCAAAAAGAAAAAACTAATTGCCCACTGTGGAGGTGGGCAATGGACCTGAACAGAAGTTTCACAGGGGCAGAAATCTGAATGACCAACAAACGTATGAGAAAATGTTCCCGATCCTTAGCCATAAGAGAAATGCAAATTAAAACAGCAACTAGGTACCACTTAACACCCTCAAAGATAGTCCAATTTAAAAAGTCAGAGAGCAACAAGTGTTGGAGGGGCTGTGGGAACACAGGTACTCTCATCCACTGCTGGTGGATCTGTAAGTATGTACAGCCACTATGGAAATCAATCTGGTGATACCTAAAACAGATGGAAATCGAGTTACTATATGACCCAGCAATCCCCCTGCTGGGCATATACCCAGAAGAGGCAAGAAACAAGCCAAGGCCTGACATCTGTGCTCCAATGTTCATTTTGTCAGTTCACAATTTCAAGGAGTTGGAAACAACCCAAATTTCCATCAACTGGTGAGTGGGTTAAACAACTGCGGTACATACATACAGTGCAGTACTACGCATCGCTAAAAAGCAGTGATGAACGTATGAAGCACATCGCTGCATGGGAAGAACTGGAGGAAACCATGCTAAATGAAGTAAGCCAAGCACAGAAGGACAAGTACAATATGAGTATTCTGAAGTAAGTTTTAAAAAAATGCAAGAGGGGTATAGGGAAAGACTACTGTATATAAACATTCCTGGGGTGAGGTCCAGGTAGTATGGCAGGGGCCAGAATAAATCCAAGGATACATATGGTAGCCAATTGAAAAGGAGGTGGGGAAAGGAAAACAATGGGTAGTGGGAGTACCAGGTAATAACCCACCCAAGGGGAGGGTATTGTTTATATCTCCACAGGGAAAGAGGGACCAGACATCAAGCCAGTGCTCCAAGACGTGAAGGCAACATGCCAGCATGAAGTAGGGAACTAGTGGAGGGGTTTGAGGGGCTGTCCCCAATCTCAACTATGTGGACACATGCCCCTCCCCCCAGAAGAATTTATTTCAGAGGACAGTACTGAATTTGCAGCTCTGGGAGAGGGACATGTCTGATCAGAGCACAGTGGAGAAAATGAAGGGGGGGAGAAAAGAAAGTGGAGCACATCCTGACCCACCAAGCCTTGAGGATGACATTCCTGCCCAGAGCAGTCAATCCACAGAGAAGACTACATGGCTGGCCCCACTATGAGACACGTCATCCCTCAGTGACCCATAACCCTACAGGGGACAACACTGGAGACACAGTGTGCGAATTTCACCTGATCTGATCCCACCACATTGAGGCAAACACTAAGGGCATGGAAGAGAACAGCAAGGGGAACAGAGCAACAAAGTCCCCAGAGAATACCAAAAATAGACTTTGGGGCCAGGGCTTGGGGCCCTAACAGACTTGACTGGGAAACACTCCTAAAGGCCAACAAACAGTCCTGGAACTAACTACAAGTTTTTCTTTCTTGCTGTTATTGGTTATTTATTTTTGTCATTGGCTTGTTGTTGTTGTTTTCTTTTATTTTGTTGCTTGGTTTTGCTCTGTCTTATATTTGTGCATGTTATTATCTCTGCAGGTCTGTCTAAATAAAATAGGCTGGATGAGCAATCTGGAAGAGAAAACAATGGGACTGACAGTTCAAGGGGTACATGGGAGAGGGGGAGGTGGGGGGAAAGGTAGTGGAGTTAACAAACCCAGGAACAAGGGAACAACAAGTGATCCAAATCAGTGGTGAGGAGGGTGTAGGAGGCCTTGTAGGGTGTGACCAAGGGTAAAGTAACCAAGAGGAATTACTGAAACCTTAATGAAGAGTGGGGCCAAGAGGAAAGTAAAAGGAAATAGAGAAAAGAGCTAGGAGGTAAAGGGCATTTATAGTGGTCTAAATAAAGGCATGTACATATGTAAATATCTTTATCTATGAGGATGGGGAAATAGATCTATGTCTATATCTGTATAGATTTAGTATTAAGGTAGCAGATGGACATTGGGCCTCCACTCATGTACTCCCTCAATGCAAGAATACTTTGTTCTTTTAAACTGGCATTCCATGATGCTCACCTTTTTGACACCATCACTGAAGACAAAGAGGGTGAATAAGCAAATGTGGTGAAGAAAGCTGATGGTGCCTGGCTATCAAAAGAGATAGCATTTGGGGTCTTAAAGGCTTAAAGGTAAACAAGCAGCCATCTAGCTTAGAATCAACAAAGCCCACATAGAAGAAGCACACAAGCCTGCATGATCATGAGGTGGTGAAGAGATCAGTTAAAAGGCATCAATGAACAAAATATCATATCATTGAATGCTCACCTCCCTGATAGGATCGCTGAAGACAAATGGGTGCATAAGCAAATGTGGCAAAGAAAGCTGATGGTGCCCAGCTATCAAAAGATAATGCATCTGGGGTCTTAAAGGCTTGAAGGTAAACAAGAAGCCATCTAGCTCAGAAGCAACAAAGTCCACATGGAAGAAGCACACCAGCCTGTGTGATCACAAGGGATCGAAGGGATCAGATATTGGGCGTCAAAGAACAAAAAAAAAAATCATATTGTGAATGAGGGGGAGTGCGGAGTGGAGACCCAAAGCCCATCTGTAGGCAATTGGACATCCCCTTATGGAAGGGTCACGGGGAGATTAGCCAGTCATGGTGCAGTGTAGCGACGGTGAAACATACAACTTTCCTCTAGTTCCTAAATGCTTCCCCCTCCTCCCACTATCATGAACCCAGTTCTACCTTACAAATTTGGCTAGACCAGAAGATGTACACTGGTACAGATAGGAACTGGAAACACAGGGAATCCAGGACAGATGATCCCTTCAAGACTAGTGGTGAGAGGGTGAGAGTGGCAATACCGGAAAGGTAGCTGGAGGGTTGGGTAGAAAGGGGGAACTGATTACAAGGATCTACCTATAACCTCCTCCCTAGGGGACAGACAACAGAAAAATGGGTGAAGGGAGATGGCAGACAGTGTAAGTCATGAGAAAATAATAATTTATAAATTATCAATGGTTCATGAGAGAGGGGCGAGCGGAGAGGGAGGAGAAAAAATGAGGAGCTGATGCCAGGGGCTTAAGTGGAGAGCAAATGTTTTGAAAATGATATGGGCAATAAATGTACAATGTGCTTTACACAATTGATATGTTTGGATTGTGATAAGAGTTATATAATCTAATAAAATGATTAAATAAAATAACAATTTATAAATTATCAAGGGTTCATGCAGGAGGTGGTGGCAGGGAGGGAGGGGAAAGTGAGGAGCTGATACTAATGGCTCAAGTAGAAAGGAAATGTTTTGAGAATGATGATGGCAACAAATGTATAAATGTGCTTGACACAGCGGGTGTATGTATAGATTGTGATGAGAGCTGTACGAGCCCCCAATAAAATTATTTAAAAAAAGAATCAGAGACCATGATAAAGTACAAACTTTACAGAGACTGGAAGATAGAAGTGAACCAGTAGCAGAATCAGCATCATCATTTCTGGTTCTGACACCAGTAGAGAAGACAAGGGAATGCAACTCAGCATAACCTTGTTGAAGTCTACAACGTGAAATCCGTTAAGAGAATCACCATGCTATTCTTTAAGCTCACATGCTATCAGACAGCTTTCCCCGAAGCATCGTTAATACAAGTGAAGCTTAACTGAGGAGCGGGCTAGGGGGTACCAATAAGGCCCATCAAGATCAGTGGCTCTCTGATGATCCCAAACCATTATATTTGCCAACACCATTATTGAAATGCATGACTTCTTTTCCAGCCCCCTTCATTCATTGTCCATCTTGCACATGTATATGAGGTGATTTAAAAAAAACAAGGCTTGGATCAGTGTCACTGTAGTCTTCAAAGTGAGATCTATGCCTTTTAATGCGTTAAAGAGGCCGTGTGCAGCAGATTAACAGTGCTTTCCATTTCTCGACGGCTGCTTGAGCAGTGGTTGTTTATCCAAGTTACATGAAATCCTTGACAACATTGGTCTTTTCTGCCTTCAGTGAGGGAGCCATACCAAGCCTCCGCCCCCACCCCCACCCCCCTTGCCTCTCATCCTTCACTAGGGTCTCCCATTGGCAGAAGATGTGCTTTGGCAGTGCTTGGTCTGCCTGGCACAGTGGTTTTAAACAGCCACAATTCCTGACAGTGGATGGACCATGCGCTTCCCAGCGAGGCACGGCACAGTCCCATATACTCCATGTTCCATCTTGAGTGTCTGACTTCTACAGCCATGGCCGTGTAACTGGTGTGCTCAGTTTAGAGACGGCGCAGCAGCTCAGGCGTTCTCCAGAGTCTCACCTTCATACCAAAGACCTTGTTCAATTCTTGGCCAGTGCACCTCAAGAGCAGCATAGGCTGGTCTCTACGTTCTTCTTAAGGCCCTTAAAAGTTTCAATTCTACATGTTCCTTGACCCTCAATATCCCATGTTACGACCAAGAGCAGCAACAGTTTTCTGACTGCGGGTGTGAAATCTGCATTAAGCATATCTGAAACAGACAAAACCAGACAGTATGCTGTTCACAGTGGCCCCGCTGTCCTCACCAGGAGCCCTGACAGTGGTGCAGACCCGGGAGGAGCAGTGATCACCTGGCGCGGCATCCCACCACTGGCTACTGTTCACTGAGCCCACTCCCCCCCAGCCAGGCTTCTCCTCCTAGAAATCTTGCAGATGTGTAACGACTTGGAAGGGAAATGCAGATGTTTGGGGACTTTAAGCAGGGCCCAGAGGTATGGCAAGATTAAGCAATTTGGAAAAGGCAAGCTGGTGAGAACGGACTGCAGGTGCCTGAGGCTTTTACTCCCAGTTTCTTCTGTGCACATGTTTCACAGCAGCGAGGAGTAAGCTCGCAGCCCAAATCTCCATCCCAGCCTTTCAACCTGGGCTTCCAGCTCTGTCTCCAAGGCCCAGTTAGTTCTGTCTTCCCCGCTCCCATTCAAAGCTGCTCATTCATCAAGAGTCTCTAGGCACAAGGAGAACAGGGTGTGGGTGGAAGAGAGCCAGGGGCTACTCCACAATCAGTCTCATGGCACGGAGGGCTTCTAAGGGGACTCACAAACAGGGCAGTTGGGAAGGCAGGTCCCAGGTCAGAGTTATAACCCTCTCTCCCTGCGTTGATTATAGGCGGGTAGGCTGTCGCTGGCTTTGATATCTGTAAAGGCTCTTGATTTTCAATATAGGAGATTATTTCTAAAAACCTAGCACAACAGGTGATAGACGTTGATAGGCAGGATCTGGCCTAAGGACCTTCACAAGGCAATCGAGGAAACCCAAACCTGTTTTGGTTATCTGGTCCATGGGTTACAGAACAGATTTCTCCATGGGGCTTTCGTGGCAGTCCTCTGGGCAGACGCACACTGCCAGGCCTTTCTTCCGTGGTACCACGGAGTGGGTAGGAATCTCCAACTGTTGCAGGTGGTAGTGGAATGCACACCGCTGCCTATTCATGCTTTCGGTGGGCCACCTAAAATAAAGCAAAAATTCACTGCAATGGAGTCAATTCTGACTCACGGGAGTCTATAGGACAGGGTAGAACTGCCCTGTGGGTTTCCAAGACTATAATTCTTTCCAGGAGTAGAAAGCCTCATTTTTCTCCTGAGGAGCAGCTGGTGGTTTTGAACTGCTGCTCTTGCAATGAGCAGTCTAATGGTACCCATGAGGCCATCAGGAAGCGCTGTAAAAAGAGATTCCAGGAAATACCTGGAGCCTGGACAGGAAGAAACTTTTTTTTATGGAGACATTTTTCTTTATATGGTATTAATCATGAAATATTAATTTGAGCTTAAATAAATAATTGGATTTCAAAGTATCCAAGGCAAGCTATTTATTCTATTTGTGAGGTTCATGGTGTGGGGCTGGCTTGCAGTTCAGGCCAGTCTATAATAAGGCCTTTCTGTACTTCACTAAATAAATCCACTGGAGGAAAGGATTAATGCTTTACCGATTTCCACTTTGGTGTGCTCCAGTGAATTTCCTATGTGAATAGTGAAAGAGGACTTTAAGAGAATGTCTTCTCTAGGCAGGATGATTTAGAGAGAGGTGGTTCCCAATGATGTGTTGAGGTGCTCAGTCCAGAATCCTTACCCGCCAGCCACAGCAGTTAGTGTGGAGTTGATGCTGACGCTCAGCAGCCCCATGTGTTGCTGAGAAGTGAGCTCTCCAGGACTTCCAGTGGCTGATTTTTTGCAAGCAGAACGCCAACCAGGCCTTTCTTCTGAGGCACCTCTGGGTGAATTTACCAGGCCTTTCTTCTGAGGCACCTCTGGGTGAATTTAGACTTCTTCCCTTTGGTTGGTAGCTGAACACATTAACCATTTGCATAAGCCAGGCACTCCATAAATGTGGCGCCTGATGGGTAGTTACAAAATCAGAGCAGAAGAGCCCCAAGGTCTGGGGGGGCAAGCGTCCCTCTTGTCAGGCTCTGCATAGGGGCAAAGCTAATTGAGAAAGAAGCTAGCAGTACTGATCATGCTATCCTGGAGCCTCACCCAGCCCCAATATAACCCCAATATCTATATATTCTAGTGCTCAGCAGAGGCCCTAGTATGAATAGGTGGACTTAATGGCAATTGAATGAATGAATACATGAAAGTTGAATATAAAGGTAAGCAGGTGTGTGGCATCAGGGACATTTAGCAAGAGGTAAGCATGCTGGTAAGTGGGTGGAGCCTGGGGCAGGCCAGTGTGTGGTTATCTAGACATAGGGACCCGTGGACACAATGAAGGGCAGGGCACAGCCTGAGGGTAGACAGAGTGCTGCTTTGGGGTTGCCAGGCCAGGTATCAAGGCGGGGGATCAGGCAGTGAGAGACACATTGTTTTAGTCAGTGGGAGAGAAGGAGGAATAGAGCACAGTTTTAGGGCAGCAGAAAACGGAGGTTAAGATTTTTGAAGCTCTTTCCATGGACTTGTTGACCATTTGCATCTCTCCTTTGGTGGGCTATTCAAGCCCTTTGCTCCTACAAAGCAAGGAAATCCTGATACATGTGACAACGTGGATGAACTTGAACACATCATGCCGAATGAAGTAAGTAAGTTACCAAAGGCCAAGTATTCTATGACCTAGTTATATGAAGGTTTAGAAAAAGCAAGTAGGTAGTGACCAAGGTTTGTTAATGGTTTACCAGGGGCTGAAAGAAGCAAGGGGGTGGGGGTAGGGGTGGGGGAGAGAACCTCAGGGCTTACAGGACATTGAGCTCTATTATGGTGATGGAAAGATCAGGAAATGAATAATGGACTCGCTACACAAAACCAAGGGACTAATAAGGACCTTATATGGAAAATAATCACAGTCACTGAATCAGTGCTGACCCATATCGACCCTCTGTGGGTTTCTGAGACTTTACAGGAGGAGAAAGCTTGTGGATCTGCTGGTGGTTTAGAACTGCTGACCATGTGGATCACAGCCCAACACATAACCACTACACCATAAATCTGTACAAGGGGAGACCATTTCATCAGTGCCCTGCTTAGCTGCTGCTGGGTTTGAACCACCGACCTCACAGCTAACAGCCCAAAACCTGACAGTGCCACCAGGGCTCTGTGAAGGACTTACTTAAATATCTTACACCTGTAATAGAAGTTTGAAGCAGTTTCTTTTCTTTTTAAAGCAAGTGTGTTGTATCATTGTGAGATGTTACTTTACACGGAAAGCTCAGTTCGCAGAGGTTATTTTACAAAAGCATTACAGGACCCACCACTTTCAACGCAAACATCCCACGGATGGGCAATCTCGCTCCGCTCTCCCTGAAAGAGCAAATTTCCTTAATTAAATGTATGATTTTCTTTAATTACAGCAGTTCGTTTGGAAGGTGGTAACTAAGTAAGATTTTATTCTGCAAAATTTATAGAGTAAAAGCAGCATTAAAATAACATTAACGTTGTAGGACAGACTCAGTGGAGGAGCAAATACCCAGAAAATTGACAAATCCCTCTCCTTATTGACTTTCAGCCGCACTCCATTGGCAAGGTCTGATTCTTATCTGCATTGCCCTGGCTTGGTGACTCTCACCGGTGAAAATCAATGGCTCTTTTACTAGGGTTTATTCTCACCTATTATTACTACACCAACAGCCTTCTTTACTTTCATGGTTTTGCAGAAGTGTGCACTGCTTGGGTTCAAGAAAGAGCCATTTGATTGGATTTGAAGGCTGAGGTAGTTAGTTTTTTGTGCCAACCTGGCTGATAAACACAGGTGGGGTTAATTAAAGGGCAGAGAGATAAATGGCTCAGTGAGCCTTGCCTTTCTAGTTCTGAGGTCTGCTTTCTGATGGTCGAACCAGGGTGCAGCTGCCTTAGCCAGTTCCTTGCTTTAGCTGGCAAGGATCACTTCCTGTAAGACATCCCTTAGGAGAAACCACATGGACCTGGGTGCTGGAGCAGCCGTGTGGAGACCCCGGCCAGCACTGAGATGCTTACACATTCACTGACTTGGCTTTCCTCCTGCAGTCGGCATCACTGTGTCTGTTTTGTGAGATAGAGGAGGACTTTGTGGATCGGTGTTTGGACATATGGGTTAAAGGGCTAATATTGGACTTGTGGGCTTGATGTGCACTTAACCTTTACATAAAATGCTCTCTTATACATGAGTGTCTGTGGATTTGTTTCTCTAAAGTACCCAGAGTAACACAAAGGCCATTTCCATGAAGTGGTTCTGAGGCCCAAGGCTAGATGAGAATATTCTCATGATCCAATTGTAGGTGCCCCTTTCATTGGAAATATCTGGGATTGCCCCTTTGCCACCCTGAAATAAAGTCTGTTCTTGTTTGGGTGCACTCCGTTGCATTAATTCCAAGTCATGGGGACATCACCATCTACAGAACAGAACAGCCTCATAGCATTTTCCCAGTGCTGTCAGGTAAGCAATGGATTACTAAACTCAAGGTTAGCGGTTCAAACTCACTGGCTGCTCCTCAGTGTACAGTCTTGGAATCTCTCTTTAAGGTCACTAGGAATCTGAGTTGACTCGAAGGAAGGGCATTGTGTTTTGGTATTCTTTATAGAAGTAGATCACCAACCCTTTCTTTTGCAATGCCTTTGTGGGGCTTTGAACTGCTAACCTTTTGGTTTTGGTCGCAAGTTAAGCAAAATCCTTTTGCACCACCTTGATAATATGAGAGTGCTTCAGATAGTTCTTGGAAAAGTGCAATTATAAGATGATAATGTTCCACTAACATTTTTTTGGAGCCCTCTTGTATAATTACCTACTTACATTCATATCCATTCTGCCTTGCCTGGACTACAAAACTGAGAAAATATAAAAGACAACTCATTAATAAAGAATTGAGATTTTTTTTCAAACTTTGCATGTTTGGTTATAACTTCAGTAAAAGACATAATGAAATTTCCAGATGTTTGCAACTTAATGAACCCAAACCAAAATCATTGCCATTGAGCCAATTTTGAGTCATGGTGACCCTATAGGACACAGTAGAACTGGCCCTGCGGATTTCTGAGATGGCACCTCTTTGTAGGAGCAGAAAATCTCATTTCTGTCTTGTTGAGCAGCTGGCGGTTTCAAACTGTTGACCTTGGGATTAGCAGCCCAACAAGTAGCCCATGAGGCTACCACCAGGGTTCCTTTATGAAGAATCACATCAAATTGAATTTCCTCTTATCAGGTCAGGGGCTCACTTATGCCCATCTTTAAAGAGAGACCTTGGAAGCAGCCTTTTTTATACTAATGCACCATGTTGGTGTGGATGTCACTGGGCATTCTATTGGGGCTTCAACACCACAAGCACTGTTGTCAAGATCTTCTACAATGATGGCTTCCTGCTCTTGTTCCAAGTTAAACAGAACACATTCTTCACTCAAGCCTCGGTATCTGTGTTATTGTAAGTCACTGCAAATCAAAAGTGGGTCAGAAATACCGATGTTTCTATATAAAATAGAACTCAATCCTGGGCTCCAAATAATATAAACAGTATTTCACCTTTATGAACTGGGGGAATTTCTATTATGAAGACCACTACCCTTACTCCCTTTGGCCACTAAATTCCAGGAGTAGCAAATATGCCTTTACAAAGTTCCAAAGCATATCTTATGAAGAATCAATAGAGTGAATTTTAAAAGGTGACCACACAGTTGGCATGGAATAGTAGAGGGAAGGGAAAGAGAACAAAGAAACATTTACTGAATACCAGGCCATAAGTCGCAAACAGAAGCTTGAGTGAAATTGTTCTCAAAAGCAATTTTAAAAAAATAAATGCCAACACACAGTTTCACCACATTTTATTGTCTTGCATCTGCCTACTTCCCTAATTCTACCATCTCCCAGTCTCGAAAAGGACATACAAATTGCATTTGGTTTTCTGTACTGACTCATGACTGAATATACCTTGATATCTCAACCTGTACAAACCACAGAGGAATTAGACACTAACATGAAGAAACAGAGACTCAGAGTGATTAAGGAAACTTTCCAGTATTACACAGCTGCCAACTAGTAAAAATCAAATGAAACTCAAGTTTGTTTGAATCCCAAAACCATTCTCTTTCTACAACATGCCCACCTTTGTATACATTCTTCTCTATCTGGCTGTAAACAGCGGAGCCTTGTAGGCTGATTCTGGAGACATGTCTTCCATAAGGGCCTGAGAAAGCCTACCATTCTTTCTGATGTTGCTGGTGGGATGAGAATATTCATCCCTGGACAGCTTGTGCCACAGTCACAGGCTCTGGTGGCTCGAAGGGAGACCAGAAGACATGCAATTCAAACTGCATTTGTTCGCCCACTGAGATTATCACTTGTTTCCAAAGCCCAACAGCAGTTGTAAAGATTTTCTCCACAGAGTTCTCCAACGAACAAGGAGTTTATCAAAGAAAACTTGATACAAAGAGAATGAAGCCACTCTGTCTGGACAGTCCCCATGGAGTGCCTGTACCATCCAGGCGTGCGGACGGATGGATGGACGGACGGACAGAGCATGGTCACTCTCCATTCAGCACTTGCTCCTGCTGCAGTTCTTGTGGTTTTACACGAAGTTGTGTGTGCAGTTCATGTGGACAATTCTCAATCTTCTGATTTCATCTTAAGGAATAAAGCAATAGCCTGTCCAGTTGGTTCTGATTGATGTTGATCCCATGTGGGTCCATGTATGGCTGATGGTTTGAAAGTAGATCTTGTCTGTGTTGGGCTGGGGTGAGAAGCAAAACCCGCGGCCCTCTTCTATGAATAAGAGGAGCTTTCTATCAAGAAGAAATATCATATTAAGAAGGCATTGCAACCCAGTCCAACTCAAGTCCATGGGTCTGATGCCTGCCTCTTTAGACTCAT
This sequence comes from Tenrec ecaudatus, assembly GCF_050624435.1. NCBI lineage: Eukaryota > Metazoa > Chordata > Mammalia > Afrosoricida > Tenrecidae > Tenrec > Tenrec ecaudatus. Next base: position 114,735,431 of record NC_134542.1, on the reverse strand, counting down.
GCAGCTGCAGGCTGCGGACGGAGAAAGGTGACGCAGGAAAGGGGGAGATCACAGGACTGCGGGGCCACAGATGCATGGACCCAAGTTTGGTGGAAACCTGGCAGGGCGCTGATCGCTCTCCAGGCCAGCAGCCCACGTGGGGCCACCCTGGGGCCGACAGAGTCCCAGTGAAGTCCCAGCGAAGAGGAAGGCAAAGTGGCAGAGAGGAAGGAGAGTTCCCGGTGTCTCTCCTCTAAAAGGCCATACCCCCCAGGAAGTCCTCAGCCGGCAGTGGTCTGATGGTCAGGAGCCAGCCTTGCACATTCACACAAAGTAAAATTGACATCAAGTCCAACTGCCACACAGGCCTGGCCTTCACATGTTAGCAGACAGACGCATTCAACTGTGCCCTCTCGTACACGGACTTAACTATCCTTGTTGCTGTAGAGTCGATGCCAACTCCTGGCAAGCCTGTGTGTGCTGACGAGAGCTGTACCACGGAGAGTTCACTGGCCGTGGGCTTTCAAAAGCCCAGCATTTCTTCTGAGGAAATAACTCCTGGGAAATTCAATAATGCACTGCAGAACAAGACAAACAACCTGTTTCCCCCGGGCTTTCCTGTAATGGTCTTTGAGGGATAAATCTCATATGTATGAGAAGGTCAGGAGATAGGATGAGCTGGATGGTGTTTGTTTGTCCTGTTGTTTTAGGGGGGAGGGCGCAGTGAGAACTATGGAATTCATTAAGAGACACATTCCTCAGTGCTAGGGACCACGGTCAGTGGTAGGGACCGCGGTCAGTGCTAGGGATCGCGGTCAGTGCTAGGAATCTCAGTCAGTGCTAGGGACTGAGGTCAGTGCTAGGGACCGCAGTCAGTGCTAGGGGCCGCAGTCAGTGCTAGGGACCACGGTCAGTGCTAGGGACCGCAGTCAGTGCTAGGGACTGTGGTCAGTGCTAGGAATTTCAGTCAGTGCTAGGGACTGTAGTCAGTGCTAGGGACCTCGGTCATTGCTAGGGACCTCGGTCAGTGCTAGCTACCTCAGTCAGTGCTAGGGACCTCAGTCAGTGCTAGGGACTGCGGTGTCTTCCTACAGCCATCATGTCTGTCCTTTGTGTCCCTGTGTCCTTGGCCATGGCAGACAGGGTTAGGGGTGGGTGACTGACCTGATCTGAACTTATTGGGGGAATTTGAAATGAAGACTGAATGCATGGTCAGTGACTATTAATGTCTGAGCTTGAATACGTTTCAGAACACGGGGCAGGGAGAAGGTCTCTCCGAGGAGGGCGGTTGAGAAAGAACGGGGTTCAGCAACAGCGAAAGACAGAGATGGAAGTCCAGGCTGCTCTGGAGAGAGAAGCGCTGCTTGGATCCTGAAAGCGTTGCACTTGTTGAAGGTGGTTCTACATGAGACCCTTTGGAGTTAAGTAAAACCATTCATCTTTTAAGTGAACCTATTTTATTCCTTAACTCAGTCTGAGTGATCTTCTACTATGTTCCAGCAAACAATTTTACTAGCTTGTTGACATATATTATAAGGACTTTGAAGTAGACACTATTATCTCTGTTTTACCCACTTATGCTCAGAGCTCTTCAGTACCTTTTCCAAGGTCACAAGTCAGCAAATGCGAACGCTAAGTTGTGGAAGCCACACAATTCTTGGCTGTATCTTCGCCCTTGTTAAAATGACCCTTTATGCTTGCGTGAACTTTATACATCACAAACTGCATGTGCTCTATAGATTCAACTTTACATGGATCTAATGGAGACGACATTTTCCTGACAGAGAAATTATAGTATGCGAACCCAAACAAACTTGCTTCATCGCTCAGTACTGACTCATGGCAGCTCCCTGTGGGTCTCTGAGACCATAACTGCATCCGAGAGTAGAAAGCCCAGTCTTTCTCCGGTGGAGCTGCTGGTGGTTTCCAACTGCCCACCACCTAGATCACAGTCCAACACGTAACCACTATGCCACGAGGGCTCCTTAAAAGTAAATTATAAGTAAAGTCATAAGTAAATCATTTGTCAGGACATACACATGTATTGCTTCTAGGACTCTATGTCATACGTGCTCTGGTTTATTTAGTACAAAATGACCTCAAATATATCTCCACCATCCATGAATGGCAGCAGGCAAGTTCTCTCTGTGATGCATTGGCCTTCGTCCTGTTGAGGTGCCTTCTAAGTAAAGGATGTTTTTTGTGTGTGTGTCATGGAAACAAAACAATATTAAGGATAGGACTACTATCAAATCTTTACAAAACTCACGTGGGTGTTTTTCCAAATCAATGAGGCTTTGCCACATATTTAGGAGAACATTGACTCTTATAAAGAACAGTTTTAGAGTGAATATTTTAAGGAGGGTCAGGAAGACCTCAAAGATGAGTTAAGAAAGAAAAGTCTATCCACCTTGGTGAATGAAGAAACTGTGCCGAAGTCCACGAGCTGCTAGAAAACGGTCATACGCTTAGCAAACATAGGCTAGCTGATGAATTTGGAATCTCACGTGGTTCGGTGTATTCAATTTTAAGTGGACATTTTGGCCTTAATTAACTTTCAGCTCCATAGTGGCCAACAGCATTGTGTGAAAATCTGCTAGCTCAAAGAGCAGAGTTTTTCATCTGTCTTTGCATCAGAAAGATAATTTGATAAATTGAAGCATAGTCAGGAGTCCTGGGCTTACCAGCACAACCCAGAGAGCAAAGTCCAATCAAAAGATGACTTCAGAGGGATATGTTGGGCTACTTAAGTTCAAGGCAGAGAGATCAGGTCAGAAGATTACAGCCATGACAACTGCTTTTTTTTTTTTTTTTTTTTTGCGATCTGCAATGGGTGATCTTGGCAGATATTCTTGAAGGACACTGACCAATCACAAAGGCTTATTAAGAAGAAATTTTAGGAAAATTGAAAACTGTGCTCATGATAAAGAGGTCAGGAAAATCATGTCTAGGATTTTAAAAAATTTAATCCACCACGGCAAAGCATTTATTCATTTTTCAAGAGGAGCAAGGATTGTCCTACTAGAATTTTGTATTGGAACCTTAATCACATCCAACCTAGCATCCTGATCTTGCTCCACGACTTCTTTTTATTCCAAGCTCTAAGAGCATTATTCCAAACACAAAATCCCAAAATTATTGGCATCAAGTTCATTAGTGACCCTGTGGGACAGAATAGAACTACCCTGTGGGTCTTTGAGACTGTCACTCTACGGGAACAGAAAGCCTCATCTCTCTCCCACTGAGCAGCAGGAGGTTTTAAACTGCTATAAACAGCCCAACACATAACCTACTACACGACAGTGTCCCTAAGAACAATATAAAGGAGAACAAAGCTGCCATTTTGATGTGGTGTAAATCAAACAGCACAGAATTTTTGGAGAAAGGTTAGAAAAATGAGAAGACCATCTTCAAAAGTGTGTAGATCTAGGTGGAAGATGTATCAAAAAAATAACAGCTTCACAAATACTTTTTGACTAGGAAGGTTTTGATTGTTTCTGTTTTTGAAGGCAATCTAACAAGACAAAGAACAATGTATTGCCGAGAGAATTTATCTACAGCCATCAATTGATCACAGATGCCTGTTTAACCATTCACATTATTTGAAATAAACCTGTGTGGGGCAGTGGTTACACATTGGACTGATCCACAAGGCCGGCAGTTCAAAACCACCAGCTGCTCTTTTGGAGGAAGATGGGGCTTCCTACTCCCACAAAGAGTTACAGTGTCAGAAACTCACAGAGACAGGTCTACCTTGTTGTGTTAGGCCACTGTGGGTGGCCAAATTGATGGTCGTGACGGTGTTTGTTTGTTTTTTTGTGGGGGGGGGTGGAGCTGGGGTTTGATCTGAAATGCTGGTAGCAACACTTTTTGACTAATGGTCACATACTCTTCTTTTTTGTGACTGAGTCTCATTTGATCTTATCAGAGAGGAAGCCCAGATGATTGATTAGTGGAAGAAAAGGCAATGCTATCATCCAATGGACATGGACATCACATAAATCACCAACTCTAAAAAGATTTGAAATTCTGTTAATCGCGTCTTACATAGAAGACAATGTGTGAATCAGGACTGTAGGGGAGTGGAGTGAAGATCTGAGCAGACCCTATGTGTACAAAGTGAAATGTAACTAGCATGGTGGAAACTTCTGTGTGCCTTTCCTGGTCATTAATCTCTCTCCACTGCCCAGGCATAACAGATATCCCAGTTTTGAGTCTATCACCTTGATTTTCATTTAGTTGTCATCACTGTAGTTCATTACAGACACATACTGCATGGCTCCTTACTAATAGATGGCTTAGTTTTATGTTTCTGCACACTGTTTGCAGAAATTCAGTCGGTATTATTTTTCCACTTGTGTGGTTTTATCCAATAGTATGTTTTATTCATGGGCATGCATACAGGAATATTTCATTCATGATCACTGATGAATAAAGTACCCCCCTGGCTGAGTGTAGCATCACTTATTCATCCCCTCTCCTTGTCCACAAACATTTGGGGGTATTTTCAGATTTTTTAAAGTATAAGTAATTGTGGTAAGATTTTAGTATTTGTCTCCTGGCAAACATGTGGAGGAAATCTGAGTTCATTTCTAGGCATAAAATTTACTGGGTTGTGACATATGAGACTCTTACATTTACAAGGTCTAATAAGCTGGTATCCAAAGTAATTATACTAATTTATACTCCTACCAGCATTCTGTACTCATTCTCATCACTCCACCTTCTTACCAACTCTTGGGATTGTTGGATTTTCAAAGTTTTGTCAATTTGGTAAGTGTGAAATTATCTATCAGGCTATATTCTCTTTTTCATTTTTCTAATCCTGTGAGCCCATCTAAGTTTTCTCCTTGATGTTTAGAAGCTTTTAAATATATACAAGATACATGTGTTATATATTTCTGCTAGTTTGTAGCTTATCATTTTTTATAGCTCAGGAAATACAAATTTTAAACTTTTTTTTCTCCAAATTCTAAATTTTAATGTAGTCAAATTTATTGAGATTTCCCCTGATTGATGGTTTCTGTGGGAAATGAAATTCGTTCCTTCTGTGCTCACCTCATCCACGAGCTCAAGCACAGGAACAATCGTGAGGATGGTGCAGGCCTGCGCAGTGTTTCACTCTGCTCTGCATAGGTTGTCATGGGCCACCGATGACCTGATGACACTTAACAACAATATACACATATATAGTCCCAGATACTGTTTTTATAAAAGTTTTCAAATTTTTCTTTTTATATATAATACCTTAAGATTGCATAGAATTTTTTATATAGTGTAAGGTATAGTTTAATTTTATTTTTTTCTTATTATAAACAGACACATCTGTTCTTTGAATAGCCTTTGCTTTTTCTACTTATCTTGAACTGCCTCTTCTATCAGATAACAAGTCTCAAAATATTTGGATTTCTCTTTCTGAATTTTGAAGATGGTTTTCATTGAGACAGTTTGTTAATCCTTAATTCTTATCTACTTTGCTACACACATACACTCCAAGCTTACTGCCACCCAGTCTATTCTGACTCATAATGACCTATAGGACAGGGTAGAACCACCCGTGGGTTTCCTAGACTGTAACACACACACACACATGCACACACGCACACACGTAGACATACTTATAGTGCATATTTTAGTGGAGTAATTGTAGGTATATGTATAAGTGCACATGCATGTGCATGCTTATGTTTTCAAGTCTTGAGATCGAGGAGGTGAATTCTCTGCATTCTTTCTATATGAAGGATGGGGCAGACTGGTTGTGTTATATTGTTCCTCAAGACTATCTCCTCGTTTTTTTGGCCTTGTAGTGGAACTCAGTTTCCAGCATCTCTTGCAGTTAGATGTTGCCAGGTGAAGTGAGACTGTTGGTACCGAGTTACGGCACAATATAGGCAATTTCTCTGTCCACTTTCTCCTTACAGGTCAAATGAATACAGGGAACTTTTAGTGCCTAGAGCAAGACAGAACCCTGAGATAAAAGAAACTTAGTTTTCAAAATAACACATGGCCACTTTTTGACAGACAAGGTACACACACATTGGATAGTAAATAAGTGAGAATAAACCAACCAGGGTTCCAGATGTTCATTATGAAAATTAAGAAATCCCTAAGTAATTTATATATCATGGTTATTTTGGTATACATGTTTGAACCAGCAACACAGATGTGCACACTGAACTTCTTAGGTTGTTAATATATTTGTATTAAATCAATGGGGATAGCTGATACATATATGCTACTGAGTCATCCATCTATGATGTCAACACATGATCTCACCTATTTAGACTTCTTTAATATATTTAAATAACTTTTGGGGTTTTCTCAAATATTATTAAATTGATTCCAATTTATTTTAGATTTTTATTGCAATGACAAATTATACCTTTAAAAATAATAATACTCTTTTGATGCTTGTGTACAGAAATGCTTGTATAATGATCCCTTGTGTCAGTCTGGGTAGAATATAGAAACTACTACATAGAAACATATATGTGTATAAGAGAGAGTTTTATGTAAAGGGTAATTATACATTAAGAAAGCATCCCAGCCGAGTCCAGTCCAAGCCCATAAGTCCAATATTAACCCATATGTCTGATACCAATCTATAAAGTCCTCTTCAGTCTCACAAAATACATGCAACAATGTTGAATACAGGACAATCACAGGCCAGCGGGGAGAAATTCTTTGGATCCAGTGGTGTTGTAAGCATATCAGCACTGGCAGGGGTCTCCATGTGGCTTCTCCAGATCTAGAGGTCTGATTGCATCAGGGTAGGTCCCTGTGGGTTTATGTGTCTTGTCAGTAGAGAATCATCTCAGGGAGTGAGCCAAGGGAGAGTTTCTGGTAAGCTAGGATGTCTCACAGGGACTGAACAGAGAGAGTCTGTCTTCTGTCTCCAAGGAGGAAAAATACAGCAGTCCCCAGAATTCTCAGGAGAAGGCCATGCCCACACTGAGGTCTCACTGGCTATCTCCAGATTGACAGGCTAGACTCCACCTCTACACTCTGAAACCTCAAATTGACAACAGATTATGTAACTACCACACCCCTTATAGGCATTAACTCATCAATTCCAAAATTTCTTTCTTAAAAATATTACATGGTGGTCTATATATAATTGCTATGAGTTGGCATTGACTTGATGGTATTGATTTTTCTTTAAATATAGAAAATCATTTTTTTGCAATCAATGAGTACTTTTATTTCCTTATTGCTTTTTGATCCTTTTACTCTCTCTCTTTTTTTCTTCTCTTGCTGAACTGGTTAAGGCCTTCAGCCCAAGATGTAACGGTAATACCCCTGTCTTATTTTAAAGGAAATAATTCTAAAGTTTCATCCATGATGTTTGCTTTAGGTGTTTTGTAATTATCCTTTAACAGGATAGAGAAATTCCCTTTAATCTAGTCTTCAAAGAATTGTTTTACAAATATTGCATTTTATCAAATGCTTTCACTCCATCTATTAAGGTAATCATATATTGTTTCTCTTTTACTATATAAATATGGTGAATTTTAGCAATAAACTATCACAGTGAGTAACATGTTCTAGCCATATTCATGAGATAAATTCAACTGGATCTTGACGTATTATATAGTTTTTACCTTTTTCCGAATTGGATTTCCAATATTCTGCTTAGGAGGTTCAACTTTTAAAGCTATAAGCTCTTTTTCTGTTTGCTTGTTTGCTTGAAGAGGAACAACATTAGAATAATTGGAATGTTGGAACAAGGCACAACAAAGGAGTCAATTGCAAAAACAGTGAAGGAATTCCTGGAAGAAAACTTCCCCAACTTAATGAATGGGAATCAGGCAATCATTAAGGAAGCAGAGGACACCAACTAGACTGAACCCCACAATTAATTATCCATGGCTTATAATCGTTAAATTATCCAACTTTGAAGAAAAGGAGAAAATCATAAAAGTAGTTAGAGAAGAAAGGGTACTCAGATAAGAATATGCTCAGACCTTTCAGCAGATAGCATGAAGAAGGGGAGTTGAATAACATCTTCCAAAAGTTGAAAGAGTACAATGCCAACCCAAGAATCCTCTATCCTGCCAAACTGTCTATTAAGAGAGATGGGGAAGTAAGAGTCTTCTCAGACAAGGGAAAACTCAAAGAATTTGTTAAAAGAAACCCAGTGCTACAAAAAAATTCTTACCCATCCACTGTGGTCAGAAGAACATCATTCACCAAATATAAATAGGAGACCACCACATAGAGCAACTCCAGCCAGAAGTCAACACACCAAAAACAGCTCCCAAGACATCATGTGATCAATGGTGGAAAGAAGGCAAGAATGAACCCCCCTACACACACAACACACTGATAAGGAAGGAGGTAGGAAAACATCTAACAGAAAAGGTATGAGATGACATCAAAAACTCCACAGATGGATTTAAAAACTCTGAATATCAATGGTCTGAGTTCACCCATTAAAAGACAAAGACTTGCAGGCTGACTTAGAAAACGTAATCCATAACTCTGTTATCTACAAGAGACACATCGTAAGCTCGCAGACAGAAATAGGCTGAGAATTATAGGCTCATGGAATATATACTAAGCTAATGGCAATTCAAAAAATGAAGCAGTTGCTATCCTACTCTCTGACATAACTGCTCAAGGTACAAGCCAGAACAGTAGATAAGGATGGGCACTATATAATCCTCAAGGGATCTGAAGACCAAGAACCAGTGAACATAATAAATACACACCCAATGAAAGATATGCAAACGTTTTCAAACTCTTTGAAAGATGGAAAAGTAATCACTGGTTCAACAATCATAGTAGGTGACTTTAATATACCACTCTGTGAGAAAGATAGATCACTGAGAAGGAAGCTTAACAAAGAGGCCACAGAACTAAACTCTACAATTAGGCACCTTAACCTGATAGACTTTTTAGAGCTCTCCACCCAAATGCAAAAAAAAAAAAAATCATATTCTATTTAAGTGCATATGGCATATATTCAAAAATAAACCAAATGCTGGGACACAGGTCTAGCCTGAGTAAATTCAAACACATAGAGGTCACTCAGGCCTGCCTGTCACACCATTGTGCCATGAAGCTGGAAATCAACAAAAGGGTGACCAAGAAAACTAGAGTGAACAATTGGAAAATTAATAACTTTCTTCTGCAAAATGAATGGGTGCCATCCCAGATTAGAAATGGAATTAAGAAATTTTTAGAAACCAATGAGAATGAAAATACAATGTACCCAAGCCTTTGGGACACAGCAAAAGCAATTGTCAGAGGAAGCTTTATAGCAATAAATGCACACATGAAAAAGGAAGAGAGACTTATGATTGATATGCTGTCACAAAACCTCCAGGAATTAGAACAGAATCAACAGAATAATCCTACTGTTAGCAAAAAGAACAAAATAATAAAAATCAGGGTAGAGTTGAATGAGCGAGGAAATAAGAAAACAATACCAAAAAATCAGCTCAGTAAAAAGCTGGTTCTTTGAAAAAATCAACAGACTGTTGGCAAACCTAACCAAGGAAAGGAAGGTGCAAACATCTATAGACAGGATAAGGTATGAAACAGGGGAAATTACAACAGACTCTAATGAAATTAAAAGCCTAATTACACAGTATAATGAAGGTCTGCATTCCAATTAATTCAACAACTTGGAAGACATGGACAAATATTTGGAAAACAATCGCTCCCTAGATTATGTCAGATAGATGTCAGGAACTTCAACAGACCCATAGCAATAGAATAAATAGATAAGGTTATCCAGGGACTACCAACTTAAAAAACAAACAAACAAAAAACCCCGGTCCAGATAGCTTCACAGGAGAATTCTACCAAGGACTCAGGGAAGAACTGACATCAATCCTACACAGCTCTTCCAGAGCATAGAAAAGGACAGGAACTTCCCAAACCCTTTCTGTGACACTAGTATAGCACTAATACCTAAAGTGGGCAAGGATCCCACAAGAATCAAGAACTGCAGACCAATAACTTTAATGAACATCAATGCAAAAAAATCCTTAAAAAATATTGGTCATAGAATACATAAGTATATAAAATGAATAATTCATCATGGTCAAGTGAGATTCGTTCCAGGGGCTCAGGGATGGTTCAACATCTGAACGTCTCAACATTTTTCACCACGTTGATAAGAAAAAGGATAAAAACCACATGATAGTATCAATCCATGCAGAAAAAAACATATGACAGCTTCCACTACCCATTCCTGTTTAAGACACTCAAGAAGATAGGAATGGAAGGAAAATTCCTCAATATAATACAAACTATATATGAAAAATCAACAACCAATGTTATAGTCAGTGGAGCATGAAAATTATCCCACTGGTAAAAGGGACCAAAGATGTCCTTGTCCCTATTTCTACTCCACATTGTATTGTATCCTAGCTATCACCATATGGCAAAGGAAGGACATTAAGGGTGTTCATCTGGGGAAAGGAGAGGTGAAACTACCGTTCTTTGAAGATGACAGTATTCTATAGAGTAAAAACCCCAAAGGAGTGCTGGAAGCATTAGAGCCATGTTCTCAACCTTCCTAATGCCACGGCCCTTTCATACAGTCCCTCATGTTGTGGTGACTCCAACCATAAAATGATTTTCGCTGCTACTTCATAACTGTCATTTTGCTACTGTTATGAATTGGCCCACCCCTCTGAAAGGGTCATTTGACCCCAAAGGGGTTGTGACCCACAGGTTGAAAACCACTGCCTTAGAGGAATATAGTAGAGTGGCAGGATACGAGATCAACAAACAGAAGTCTATTGGATCGCTATATGCATCAGATAAGATCATGGAAGAGGAGATCAAAAAGATAGTACCCTTCATAATAGCCAAGCACAACGTGAAACATCTAGGACTATACCTAACAAAAAAACCAAGAGATTTGTATGATGAAAAATACAGAACCGTATTACAAGAAGGCAAACGAGATAGATACCCACAGATGGAAGAATACCCCATGCTTGTGGGTTGGAAGACTCAATATAATAAAGATGTCAGTTCTACCCAAGGAGCTATATAAGTTTAGCACTATCCTGATACAAATGCCAACATCTTTCTTCAAATAATTGGAAAAACTGATTACCAACTTAATATGGAGAGAAAAGAAGCCCAGAATTAGCAGAGAACTACTCAAGAAGAAGGACAAAGTCAGAGGGCTTGCTTTACTTAACTTTAACACCTATTAAACAGGCACAGTGGTCAAAACAGTGTGGTACTGGTATAATGACAGATACTCAGACCAAGAGAAAAGAGGAGAAACCCAGAAATAAAATCATCAGCATACAGACAACGGATCTTTTATAAGGGCCCAAAAAATATCAAATGGGAAGTGGATACCCTCTTCAGCAAGTGTTTTAGGAAAAAAATGGATATTTACCTGATGAAAAATAAAGCAAGACACTAGAATAAATTCAAGGTAAATCAAAGCTCTCGAGGTAAAACCTCAAATTATTAGGGCCAACCATGAGGAAATTGGAACAAATCTAAGAACCTTGGCACAGGGTAGACTTAGGCTACCACAAATTGGGAAGGATACATACACAGAGGAAGCACAAGTGGATATAGTATAGAAAAACCACCTGTGTACAATGAAAACTTCACCAAGAGAGTAATAAGAGAGTCCACAGCCTGGGAAAACATCTTTAGCAATGACACATCAGACAAAGGGTTTATTACTAAAATCTACAATAGTTTGCTAGCCTACAGCAATAAAAAAACAAATACCCCATTGAAGAGATGGGCAAAAGAACTGAACAGAAGTTTAACAAAGACAGAAACCTGAATGGCCAATAAACATGAGAAAATGTTCCTGATCATCAGTCAAAAGGGAGATGCAAATGAAAACAACCATGAGATACGGTCTAACACCCTCGAAGTTAGCCCAATTAAAAAAAAATCAGAAATCAACAAATGTTGCGGGGCTGTGGTGAGATGGGGGTTTTCATCCACTGCTGGTGGTCCTGTAGGTATATACACAGCCATTATGGAAATCAATATGGCAATGCCTAAAACATGGAAATCCATCTACTCGAGGAACCAGCAATCCTCCTACTGGGCATCGACCTAGAAGAAGTAAGACACAGACTATGACCAGACATCTGCACACAAATGCTCATCATGGCACAGTATAGAATCACAGAGAATTGGAAACAACCTACATTTCCATCAATTGATGAATGGATTAAAAAGTCTGGTATGTAGTACAAAGGAGTACAACATATCCCTAAAAAGCAGTGATGAACCCATGAAGCATATCATCTCATGGGAAAACTTGGAGGAAATTATGCTATGTGAGGCAAGCCATGCACAAAAGGACTAGTACAACACGAGTCCACTGAGGTAAGCACAAAAAACACACCGGGCATAGAGAATAAATTAGTTAATGCAAAATTTCCGGTTAGAGGTCCAGGCTATCCTGGCAGGAGTCCGACCAACCCTGGGATGCACATGGCATCCAACCGAAAAGGAGGGGTTAAAAAAGGAATGATCGCATTGGGGGAACAGGGCACCAACTCACCCTTGGGGAGAATATTGTTGGTCTCCAAAGGAAAGGGAGAGAGAAACCAGACTTCATTCCAGTGCGCTAAGCCTCGCGGGCAGCCCCAGTCAGAGCTATGCTGGCTCCTTCCCTAGAAGCATGTGCTATAGGGGAGAGCACTGAAGAGACAGGCTCAAGAGAATGGCCGGTCTGTCCTGACCACACAGGAGCAAACTAAGAGGGGGAGAGAGGAGGAAGAGGAGGAGGAGGAGGAGGAGGAGGAGGAAGAGGAGGGCGAATATGAACCTCATCCTGGTCCACCAAGCCTCGATGACGACATTCCTGCTCTGAGCAGCCAACAGAGAGGACCATAGGTCCAGCCCCAACACGAGACGTGAGGTCCCCTCACAGGTCTATAGGACTATAGAGGACAACACTGGAGACACAGTGCAGGAAGTGTGTTTGGTCTGACCCTCTCACAGCGGCCATCCAGCAGGGAAGCCACAACATCAACATGGAAGCAGCACACCAGCCTGTGTGATTACGAGGTGTCGACGGGATCAGGTATCAGAATATGAACAACAATTATATTGATGTGAAGGGGAGAGGTCAGAGTGAAGACCCAAAGCCTGTCTATAGACAAGTGGACATCCCCTCACAGAAGGGTCACATGTAAGGGACGATTCAGCCAGGGTTTAGTATAACACTGATGAAACACTAACATTCCTCTGGTTCTTTAATGCTTCTTCCCCTCCACTATCATGACTCTAATTTTACCTCAAAAATCCTGCTAGACCCGAGTAATTAACATTGATTTAAATAAGAACTTCTGACACACAGAAGCCATGACAGATAAACCCTCAGAAACAGTAATGGGAATAGTGATACCATGAGGATAGGTGGAGGATGGGGGGTGGGGGAGGAAGAGGGAACTGATAGCAATGATGGATGTATATATCCCCCCTCCCGAGGGGGATGAATAAAAGAAATGTGGTGAAGGGATGTAGCGGATGGTGTAAGGTATGAAAAAAACACATACCCAATTTTTCAAGAGTTAACAAAGGTGAGTGGATGGGGGAGGGAGGGAAAAAAGAGGAGCTGATAATAAGGGCTCAAGTAGATTATATTTTGAAAATGATGATGACAACATATGTACAGGTTTGCTTGATATAATGGATTTATGGGTTGTTATACTATCCATAGGTGCCCCAATAAAATAATTTTAAAAACAAAAGAAAAAATAGCTCCAAAACTCTAATAATTGGAATGTTGAATGTAGGAAATATGAATCTAGGAAAATAGGAAAACCAAACCCACTGCCATCAAGGTGGATCTGACTCTTATAAGGTGTGATAGAACTGCCCCTGTGAGTTTGAAACACTGTAACTCCTCACAGGAGTAGAAAACCCAGTTTCCCCCCTCTGAGCTGCTCGTGGTTTCCAGCTGCTGACCTTGTGGATTGCAGACCAATGTGTAGGAAAAGTGGTCAAAAATGAGATGGAATGCATAATGATCGATATTCTAGGCATTAGTGAGCTAAAAATGTTTGGGCCATTTTGAATCAGAAAGGCGTATGATTTACTATGAAGGAATGATGTTATCAAGGGGAATGGCATAGTATTCATTGTCAAAAAGGACATTTCAAAATCAATCTTGAAGTACCATGCTGTCTGTGGTAAAATTATAGCTATCCACCTTAAAGGAAATCCAATCAACATGACTATTATTCAAGGTTATGCACCAACATAAAAAGCTAATGATGAAGAAATGAACAAATGACTTCAGTCTGAAATTGATCAAACATGCAATCAAAATGCATTGATAATTATTGGAGGTAGGAATGTAAAATTTGGAAACAAATAGGAAGAAACAGTAGTTGGACAATATAGACTTGGTAAAAGAAATTAAACTGGAGATTCCATTATGTAATTTTTAAAACCAATGACTTGTTCATAGCAAATACCTTTTCTCAACAACACAAAAAAGTACACATGGATTTCTCCAGATAGAACACACAGAAATCAAAGTGTGTACGTCTGGGGGAAGAGACAATGAAGAAGCTTAATATCAGAATCTAAAATCAGGCCAGGGGGCTAACTTCAGAACAGAAGATCAACTGCTCATATGTGCTTAAAGCTGAAGAAAATGATGACAAGATTCAAAATATGGCCGTGAGTCTATCACACAGATTTGCTGCAATGCACACTAATGACAGAGACCAGATAAGCTGCGGGAGGACAGAGACCATCATTCATGAAGAAAGCATAGCATCATTTAAAAGAAAGAAAAGATCAAAGTGGGAATCAGAAAAGACTCTGAGCCTTGCTCTTAATCACATAATAACTAAGACAAATGGAAGCTGAACAGAATTTTTCAAAAGGTAGCTTGAGAAGATTAAGCAGAACATTCCAATGAAATCTGCAAAGACCTAGAGTTAGAAAACCAAAGGAGAAGAATGCACTTAAGCATATCTTCACCTAAAAGAACTCGAGAAAACACCCAAGCCCCAAGTTGCAATATTGCAAGATTTTATGGGAAAACTATTGAATGATGCAAGAAGTGCAAAAAGAGGATGGAGTCAGTGTAACACATGGACTAGCGGAGATTCCATCATTTTAGGGTGTAGCTTATGAGCAAGAACCGATGGTGCTGAAGGAAGATGTGCAAGCTACACTAAAATCATTGTCCAAAAAGAAGGCTTCAGGAATTTGTGGAATTCCAATTGAAATGTTTCAACAAGCTGATGAAGCACTGGGAGCTCGCCCTCATCTATAACAGGGAAAGTTGAAGACGGCTACTTGGCCCCCTGACAGGAATAGATTCCTATATGTACCCATTCCAAAGAAAGGTGACCCAACAGAATGCTCAAAATATTGAACAATATCATTGACTTCACATGCAAGGCTTTTTGCATGTAAAATGCAAAAGTAAAATTTTGCTGAAGAGTTTCTAACAATTGCAGAAGGACATTGACAGGGAGCTGCCAGAGGTACAGGTTGGGTTCTGAAGAGGGCATGGAACAAGGGGTATCATGGCTGGTGTTTGCTCTTGACTGAAAGCAGAGGAAAAACAAAACCAGGTGCTTACTTGTGTCTTATTGGCAATGCAAAGGCACTTGATGGAATTCCAGAATATATCATTGCGCTCATTTGGAACATGCACATGGATCAGGAAGCGGTCGTGGGAAGAGAACAAGTGAATATTGCATGATTAAAAATCAGAAAAGGTGTACACCAGAGTTATATCTTCTCACCATTCTTATTCAATATTGACAAATAATCAGCGAACCTAAAGTGTTTGAAGAAGAACGCAGTATCGAGATTGGAGGAAGGTTTATTCAGAACCTGTGATATGCAGATGACACCATCTTGCTTGCTGAAAGTGAGGAGGACTTGAAGCACACGCGCATGAAGATCAAGGACTGCAGCCTTCAGTGTGGATGACAACTCAATGTAAAGAAGGCCCGGGTCCTCACAACGGGACCAAGAGGGAACATCATAATGAATGGAGAAAGGGTTGAAGTTGTCAAGGATTTTGTCTTGCTTGGATCCATAGTCAATATTCATAGAAGCAGCAGTCAGGAGAACAAAAGATGCATTGCATTAGGTAAATCGCTGCACAAGGCCTTTTTAGGGTATTGATAAATGGGAATGTTGCTTTGAGGACAAAGGTGCGCCACAACCAAGCCACGGTGTTTCCAATCGCCCCTCATATGCACGTGAAAGTTGGACATTGAATAAGGAAAGCTAAGGAACAATTTATGCATTTTAATTGTGGTCCTGGAGAAGAGTATTTAAAGTGCCATGGACTGCTGAAAAGACACGCACACATCTGTCTTGAAAGAAACATGTCCAGGGTGCTCCTTAGAGGAAAGGATAGTGAGGTTTTGTCTTACATACTTTGTACATGTTGTCAGGAGACCATTCCTTGGAAAAGAACATCATGCATGGTAAAGTGGAGGGGCAGCAAAGAAGAGAAACACCCTCAAGGAGATGGATTGACACAGTGGCTGTAACAATGGGGGGTGAGGATGGCGCAGGACTGAGCAATGTTTCTTTCTCTTGTGTGTCGCATCACTGTGGGTCGAAACTGACTTGAAGGCACCTCACAACAACAATAACAACAGCCACCCTAGCAACGCACTTTCTACTCAATCAGTACAATAGAGCCAAGCACTCCCGATCACTCAGGTTGGCTTTAATTACCTAGTTCCTTCTGTACCAGAAATACCATAAATGGGTGACTACACAAACAGAAATATATTTTCTCACAAGAGACTGAAGTCCAGGTTTGGGTCTAGGGAAGGTTCTGACGTCTCCTTTCCGTTTCTTTTCCTTGGCACCTTTGTGTTCTTTGTGTGGAATACCATCAACCCTCCTCTACCCCTGCTGCCTTGCTTCTGAGCTTCATCTGCTCTGTTAATAATTGATTTTCTAAAGTAATTGGCTTAAAATGCACCCCACATTGCTATGACCTCATTAACCTCATAAAGGAAACATCACTGTCAAGTGGTAGTAAGTATATCCATACCTACCCACCGATACCTAACAGTGGGGTTGATTTAGAATTACAGCAACCCTGTAGAACAGAGTAAGAGCCACTCCTCATAAAGTTTCTCAGTCTGCACATCTTTGGCAGGAGCAGACAGCCTCGTCTTCCTCTGAGGAGTAACTGGAGGGCTTGAACCACCAAAGAGGTGGTTAACAGCCCAGTGCTCATCACACTGCTACTCCAGGGCTTAATATTTCAACAAATATTTCGGAAGGTTACTCATTAAACCCATAACAAGGCTGGTTTTTCTAGTTGCAAATGGCCAACCAAAACAAATGTATCATTTCTTCAAATTTCTCCTTCCCCTTAATTATAATTTTAATGGAAGTTTCTATTGATCATAAGTGAATAGCTGACCATTTTCACGAGATCTTCTGTGGTGGATAAAGTTAAAGAAGGGAGAAACTAAAAGACTAGAGAAGTGGAGACACGGGGGCTGGTCTGATTTTTTCCCCTTTAACCAAACAGTCTTCAAAGAACTAAGTATTATTTTAGAAAGCTGTTTTGCAAGGCAGAGGTGATTCTTCTTCCTTTTCTTCTTTGAAATACACCTTGTTATTTGGTGAGGGTTTCCAATACCATTTTCTACTTCATAAAAAATAAACCAATTGCACCTCTTGTCTACCCAATCCCCTGGGAAGCACAGACCAGAGACCCAATAACAATCCAGCTGACTGGGAAAATCTTGTGAGGCAGAAACTGAGTACAGTGGCTAATGAGAAATAGAGGCAATTAATTAGAGCTATAACTTCCATTTTACTATTTTACTAAGGAAAAATGCACTATGCAAAAGGCTGGCTGGATTTTAGATAGCAAGAGGACTTTAAAAAAGATCCAAATCCAAGTGATTTAAAGCGTACAGTACTAACCCCCAAATTGGTGGAGCCTAGTCTCATGATTCCTTATTTATTGAACTCATAGAGAAGGGGAACTAGAGATAGATGTGGATTTGCTTTCACTGTCAATTTCAAGCATAAAATTTTCTAGTATATGGTAAAGGCGATCATAAAAATAATTCTATCTAGTAGGAAATGTGAGTCTGAATGCAAAACCCTACAAAGTTCACTGCAGTGTGTGTGTGTGTGTGTGTGTGTGTGTGTGTGTGTGTGTGTTGGAATGCAGGTTCAAGTGTATGGCCTAGTTCCTGCCCCAGGGTCAGGTCTGCTGCTGCATACAAATGTCAATGGGCGCCAAGAAGACCATGGCGCACCGCTTAGTCGTGGCTTACCTTGCAGTCCAATATTATGTGTTCCAAGTGATGCAGAGTGCCCATATCTTTATAGCTATGATGTGACAGCCTGAGAAAATAGTCAAAATAAAGTGTTCCCTGCAGTGTATAAGCCCACCTGTATGGAGAATGTATCTAATCCAGGAAGACCTGAAGTGATCCCTGCTCAGAATAGCATCTTGCAAGGGTTATTTTTCACAGAGTCTCTCTAGGGGTTTCATTCTGGTGAGACACCTAACAAGTTATTCCTCCAGTTATGCTGAATAAAATCCTGGCGCTTTCTGAGACATTCAACTTCCATTAGCTCGATCCTGGAATAATCCTCCTGAGGGATTATCTGTGATCCAAGGCACTGGTACTGTAGCACAGCATACCAACAACCCAGACACAGCCTGCCCCCTGCCCGTCCCCCTCCCCGCCACAGCAGAGTCCATTCTGACTCATAGTGATGCTATGAAGTGTTTCCAAGGCTGTGAATCTTTATACAAGCAGATAACCTCTTCTTTCTCCTGTGGAGTGACTAGTGGATTTGAACCACTCATCTTGCAGTTAGCAGTCCAACGCTTACCCAATGTGGCCACAGTGTTCCTTGTGGAGAACATAGCAACAAGTTCCCAAACACGCCTTAAACATCAACTTGGGAATTTCCTGGATGAATATACTCCATATCTCCATGAAGTGCAGGAAAATCCAATGGGGCATCTATCTTTTATATATGTTCCAATCTGACTACCCTGGAGTTGAGGGAGCCACTGAGCATACCATTGTAGTTTTTTCTCTTTGCCTTTTACATGAAGCTGGAATATCCTCATAGATTTCACTTAGAAAACTACTACTCACGCTTCAAAATCCATTCTCCTTCTCTGTAAAGATTTCCTGACTTTTATGATAGTTCATGACTTCCTTGACTCATTCTGTGTATGATTTTTCTCTTACTGGAAACATCATTCTAAATTTAAATGGTTACTAATATATTATTCACAATTATTAATTAATAATCTGTGTTATTTACTATACTAGGAGCTCTTTCATGTTAGAAACTTCTTCCCAGCCATCTTTTTATCACTTACATGTATCACAGCATGTATTTGACATATAGGACTCTTGGTGGTATGGGGGGATTCACATTGGGCTGCTAAACACAAGGTCAGCTGTTTGAAGCTACCAGCCACTACATGAGAAAAAGATGAGACTTTAGACTTCTGTAAAAATTTAGTCTCAGAAACCCATAGAGGCAATTCTAATCTTCCCTATAGGGTTCCTATGAGTTCTAATCAGATTAATGGCAGGTAGAGAGACAAGTTCTGTAATAAAATTGAGTCCAATTACAGCTGTGGAATTTTCTGTGCATCTCTGGATAATCTAGGGTACTTTACCAGCTAAGGAAAGAGATGCTCTAATACTCAGACCTTCTTTCTCCACCTCAGCCTCCACTCAGACACAGGTGTGTGCCCATTCCAAAGAAAGAGGACGCAAGCAAATGCTCACACTATTAAATGGTATCTTTCATATAGCACACAAATACAATTTTGTCTAAGGTCATCAAGCAATGGTTGCAATAGCATATTGCCAGGGAACTGCCAGAAGTTCAGGCCAGATTCAGAAGAGGCCGTGGAACAAGGGATATAATTGCTGATGTCAGATGAATCTGGGTTCAAAGCAGAGAATGCCAGACATATGTTTACTTGTGTTTCATTAACTATGCAAAGGAATTCAACTGTGTACCATAGTAAACTGTGGATAACCTTGAGAAGAATGGGAATTACGAATACTTCATTGTGCCCCTTTGGAACTCGTACATGGATCAAGGGGGAGTTGTGCAAACAAAGCAAGGGAGTACTGCATAGTTGAAAATCAGGGAAGGTTTCAACAGCGTTGATCCTCTCACTAGTTCAATCTATATCATGGTCAAATCATCAGAGAGGCAGGGTTTATGAAGAAGAGTGCACCATCAGGATCGGAGGAAGGCTTGTAACAATCTTCAGTGTACAGATGACACAACCTTGCTTGTGAGAAGGAATCAAAGCACTACTGATAAAGATCAAGGTTTGTAGCCTTCGGCATGGATTACAACTCAACGTAAGGGAGAGCAAAATCCTCACAACTGGACCAGTGATAAATGGAGGAAAGGCTGAAGTTCTCAAGGATTTTTGTCTTACTTGGATCCACAATCAATGCTCATGGAAGCAACAGCCAAGAGATCAAAAGATGAATTGCCTTAGGTAAATCTGCTGCACAAGGTCTTTTTAGAGTGTTGAAGAATAAGGATGTTATTTTGAGGACTAAGGTGTGCCTGACCCAAACCATGGTGCTCTCCATTGCATCATATGCATGTGCAAGTTGGACACTGGATAAGAAAGACCATAGACTAGGTGTCTTTGAATTGTCTGGAGAAGAATTATTGAAAGTACCATGCAGGCCTTAAAGGACAAACCCATCTGGATTGCAAGAAGTAATAGCGGTGCGTCTTAAAGTCAAGGATGAGAAGACTTACTCTAACATATTTTGGACATATTTTCAGGAGAGACCAGTCCCTGGAGAAGGACATCATATTTGATAGTGGAAGGGGGGTCACGGAAAAAGAGGAAGGCGCTCGCGAGATGGCTACATTGACGGGGTCAGGCGTAGGAACAATTGTGAGGAGGCACGGGACCATTCAGTGTTTCATTTTGTTGTGCAAAGGGTAACAGCCAACTTGATGGCACCTAATAACACAAATGGAAGGTACCCCCCCCCCCAGCAGAGAATATATATGTTCTTGCTTCTGATTCTTGCTCAGTTTTTAAGGGAGGTGCTCATTAATTCCCTTACTCTTGACCATGACATATAAAATGTGATGGATGATTTAGTGTCAAGGAGACACTTCTGGCTGGGGACAGAGTCAAACCTGTCAATCAAGTGGTAGCTTGAGAATAACTCCTTGGGGTGTGGCCTTGTTCATGAGAGGGAGGGACTCTGGGAACTGTCTTTCTCTCCCCACCCACCCCTTTGCCTTCCTACCTGCTAGAACTCTGCCTGTTTCAAGGGGTAGCCCCATGGGCCCCATGAGTCTGAAGAGGGATTGATGGACTAGAACTGGACCTATCAACCTGAGATGGACAGGACAGGGGCTCCTTCTTGATTTAAAGTTGCTTCTTCATTTAAAGCTCTTTCATGTACACAGATGAATGTCACTAAGTTTGTTTCTCTAAACTACCTGGCCTAACTGATATAGATAGGCATAATTCATGTCCTGGGTCGCAGTTAGAGACTATTCTCATTTATTCGGTTACACACGACTCAAGCCCTTTGCTTTCTTTCCCAGGGAGGACAATGGATAATGGCTTCCAAATAAAATCCAAAGTCTAGGTTATCTTCAAGTGAGGTGAAATCTTCTCAGAGCTAAAGCTCTACTTGAAGAATAATAAATAAATAGATTTATCCCCCCCCCGCCCCCTCTTCTCCCCCTGGAGTCTACTACTTAAAATCCACTTGGTTAAGCTACTGGTTGTTCAGACTCAAGATTTATGAGCATCTTGGTGTGTTATTGACATTGACTTAAAAAGCAAACGATTTCCCACCAGTAATTGGAATACCCCAGAGGTATTTTCCTCTGTGGATTCGCAGCCTATGAGATACCTGGCTTTAAGGATTCAGGGTTTGTTCTGCCTTGAAAGATGGTTGGGAGAGGTAATGTTCTGCATTATAAAGGCTCCAACTAAAACAACTTTCAATTAAAAGCATGCAATTAATCGTAATCGTTTACAAATTATTCTTTTTTTTCTTGGAGTGTTTTATATTTAGTTTAGTTTTCCAGGTAGCTTTTCAAACTCATTTGTCAAATTTCAAAGGAAGTCAATAGTTATTAGGATGATCTGGTAGGTTAAGAAAGCAGAAACGTGCTTCTGAAACACATTAGAATTTCATGCATCCATTCTCTCATTCAATAAGGGACCTTGGGCACAAAGATAAACAATGGCTGGTGCTCTCAATTATTCACAGTCTGGTGAAGAAGATGGAACATTTAGAAAGGCCAAGAATGTCGTTGAGTGAGGGATTGATGAATAGAGCTTTATCATATCTGGGGCATGAGAAGAACTGATAAAGGATGACGTTCTAGAACGCTTTCCTACCCTATCTGTCTTCTATGTTCCCAATAGTACACACCACATCCAAGGGGGTGGATCCTTAGTTCACATGCATCTTCCAGGTAGGACGAGCAGCTTATGGAAATGCAGGAAGACCCCAGAGGAAAGAAGGACATTTTTGTTTCTGGAGCTTAGATCATCAGGAGTCATGTAGGAATGAATGAGAAGTTGACTGATATTGAACATTAGTTGATTATAAAATAAATCCTGAAAGATAACTTAGGAAATGGAGGAGCAGGTGGTATGAAAAGTAACTGAAGCTAGAAATTGGTGAAGATTCTTGGATCTAGTTAGCGATCTGGCAAAACAGGAAGGCTAATCTGAGAGAACAACAGAGCCATGTCAAAATGATTCCTAATCTCACATTAGCTACAAGAATGAGACTCGAATCCCTATTGGGGATTAGAACCTCAGGTCCCCTTCTGTTTCTTTGGATCTGTAGCTCTGGCTCACCCCTGGTCCAGTATATAATGTGTGTGAGCACCAGAATTGCAGCCTTGACTCGGGTAAGTCTCAGCCTGAGCCCATCTTGGCATTTGCTTATTTGCCTTGCAACTCTCCGCCTTAGAAAAGCACATGACAGAGAGGATAGGTTTCTTTGTGGTTAAACCAGAGAAAACTAAACCATGGAAAGGATGTTCTTAAGGGAGAGTCCCAGGACAAGACCCTTATTAGAAAACCCTTCAAGAGCCCTAAAGAAATGTTGAAATATGATTACCTTGTGGTCGTCCTGTCAATTCCGCTTTGTCACATACTTAAAATGACCTACCCAACTTGGTGTTTCCAACAAATCTCTATAAAGTCTCTGCTTCAACTTGTCTGCCCACCTCTGGCTTCCCTGGTGTTGAAACTTCGGATCGGAATATTGGAGCTTTAATCCTTGATTTTACTACACAACTATGCTTCTGCTATTCCCCCATGTTGTAACCTGGGATTTCACCATGTGAGATCAGAGGTGTTTCCACTTTGAGCTGTTGTTTGAACCTTCAATAAACCTCTTTCCTTTTTATTTAACAGAGTACATATTCATGAGGAGCCCTGGTGGTGTAACAGTGGGTTGATTTGTGTGCTGCCAACGGAAATGTCTGCAGTTCCCACTGACCAGCCTTTCCATGGGACAAAGATGAGGCTTTCTGCTATCATAAAGATTATAGGCTCAGAAACACAAAGAAGCTGTGTTACTCTGTCCTATAGGGTCACTGTGAGTCAGCAGTGAGATTTGGGGTTTACATGTTCTTACTTGTTGGCAATACGCATATAACAGTCAATAACAGTCAAGGGAGATAGAGGCTTGGGTTGGAGCATAAGGGTCAGTTCACAGATAAAGATGAATAAGAAAGGTAATTAGACATGAAGAAAGCCCACTTTGAGTTTCTAATAATATGAAAGGTCTCCAAAAATTTCATGGGAATTGGCATTATGAAATAACAATGGATAGATTTTGGATTTTTTTTTAAAATAACATCTGAACAGGCTCTCGTTTGAGGCCCTACGAGAGATAAGACCAGTTTGAAAAGAGCCCCTTTCAGGGTCACATGAACTCTACTAAAATTGAATCAAGATCAGTTATGGTTAGAGAATGGTAAAATCCTTGATACTTTATGAAAAAAATTATAATAATTTTATTGGGGGCTCATACAACTTTTATCATCATCCATCCATCCGTCGTGTCAAGCACATTTGTACATTTGTTGACATCATCATTTTCAAAACATTTTCTTTCTACTTCAGGCCATGGTATCAGCTCTTCATTTTTCCCTCCCTTCTCTCCCCTCCCTCCCCCATGAACTACTGATAATTTATAAATTATTATTGTTTCATGTCTTACACTGACCAATGTCTCCTTTCACTCACTTTTCTGTTGTCCAGTCCCCTGGGAGGGAGTCATATGTAGATCATTGTGACCGGTTCCCCCTATGTGCCCCACACATTCCCATGACCCTCCTGGGATGGCTACAATCAATATTGGCCCTGAGGAGCTTATCTGTCCTGGATTCCCTGTGTTTCCAACTCTTATCTGTACCCGTGTACATGCTCTGGGCTAGCCAGATCTGTAAGGTAGAATTGGGGTCATGATAGTCAGGGGGAGGAAGGATCAAAGAACTGGAGGGAAGTTGTATGTTTCATCATTACTACATCGCACCCTGATTGGCTCATCTCCTCCCAGAAACCCTTCTATAAGGGGATGTCCAGTTGCCTAAGGATAGGTTTTGGGTCTCCACTCTGTACTCCCTCTCATTCACAATGATATGAGTTTTTATTTTTTGATGCCTGATACCTGATTCCATTGACACCTTATGATGACACAGGTTAGTGGGCTTGTTGCTTTTGAGCTAGATGGCCGCTTGTTTATCCTTAAGACCCCAGATACTATATCTTTTGATATCCAGGCACCATCAGCTTTTTTCACCACATTTGCTTATGCACCTGCTTCATTTTCAGTGATGGTGTTGGGAAGGTGTGCATCATGGAATGCCAGTTTAATAGAACAAAGTGTTCTTGCATTGAGGGAATAATTGAATAGAGGCCCAATGTCCATCTGCTACCTTAATACTAAGCCTATAAATATATGCACATAGCTCTATTTCCCCAAAGCTATATAAATATATTTACATATGTATATACCTGTATTTATACCTCTATAAATGTTCTTTGCCTCCTTGTTCTTTCCTCTATTTCCTTTTACTTTTCTCTTGTCCCACTATCATGCTCAGCCTTCATTTAGGTTTCAATAATTCCTCTCAGTTACGTTGCGCTTGATCAAGCCCTACCAGGCCTCCTTGCCATCAATTTTAGATTATTCATTGTTCTCTTATCCCTGGGTTTGTTAACACCCACTTCCTTTCCCCAACTCTCCCTCACCCATGTCACCATGAACCTTCAGTCCCGATGTTTTCTCCTCCATATTATTTATGCCACCTATCTTATCTAGATATATATGCTGAGATAATAATATGCACAAAAACAAGACAGAGCAAATCAAAGCAACAAAAGGAAATGAAACAAAACAACAAGCCAACTACAAAAAGAAAACAGAAAAGCCTGTAAATAGTTCAAGGTCTGTTTGTTGACCTTTAGGAGTGTTTTCTGGTCCAGTCTGATAGAGTGCCACACCCTGGCCCCAAAGTCTATTTTTGGTATTCCCTGGGGACTTCATTGCTCTGCTCCCCTTGCTGTGTTTTTGCACACCTTTCGTGTTTCACCTTGGTGTGGTAGGGTCAGATTGGGCACAGTTCCTGCACTATGTCTCCAGAGTTGTCCCACAGAGGGCTATGGGTCAGTGAGGGATGTTATGTCTCGCTTATAGTAGGGCTGGCCCTATGGTCCTCTTTGTGAATTGGCAGGAATAGCATCCTCAGGGCTTGGTGGGTCAGGATATGATCCAGTCTCTCTCCCTCCCCCTTCATTTGCTCCTGGGTGTTCTGATCAGACGTGTCCCTCTCCCTGAGCAGTAGCTTCGGTGCTGTCCTCTGAAGTGAATTCTTCTATGGGGAGTGGGGTCGGCTCCTCAGACTTCTCTATTGGCTCCCTGCTTCATGCTGGTGTGTTGCAGTCACATCTTGGAGCACTGGGTTGCAGTCTGATCGCATTTTCCCTGTGGCAATATAAACAATATCTCCCCTTGGGTGGATTAGTGCCTGTTCCCCTGCTACCTGTGTCTTTCCCTGCCCCCTCTCCCTTTTTAGTTGGCTACCATATGTATCCCTGGATTTGGTCTGGCCCTTGCCATACTACCTGGGCCTTAACCAGGAATGTCTGTATATGGTAGCTTTTCCCCTCTGCCCCTTTTGCATTTTTGGGCTTATCTCAGTGGGCTCATGTTGTACTTGTCCTTTGTGCCTGGCTTGCTTTGCTTAACACAATTTCTCCCAGTTCTTCCCATGCAGTGATGTGCTTCATGCATTCATCTCTGCTTTTTAGGGATGCGTAGTACTCCATTGTATGTATGTACCACGGATTTTAAATCCATTCATCGGTTGATGGAAATTTGGGTTGTTTTTAACTCCTTGTAATTGTGAACTGTGCCACGATGAACACTAAGCACAGATATCTGGCCGTGGGCTTTATGAAAAATTGATGTGGATTTTGCCCCAAATAAATCAACAGTGTAAAAATGGGTAACTTATTTTAAGAAGGGATAAGATGATAGTAAATATGAAGACCACAATGGCAGAATATTTGTGAGGAAAAATATTAATTTTGTTAATGCCCTAATTGAGGAGGATGTGAAGCATTTGCTGGTGAACATCAAGGGTTGAAGCCTTTAGAAGACTAGGGTGTTGTCTGACCCAAGCCATTGTATTTTCATTTATCTCATACTCATATGACATTTGGACATTGAGCAAGGAAGAAAAATCAATGCATTTGAATTATGGTTCTGGTGAAAAATATTGACGAGGTTTTATCTCATACTTGGAACATGTTATCAGGAGTGACCATTCCTTGCGGAAGAACATCATGGTTATAAATTAGAGGGGCAGTGAAAAGGAGGAAGCCCCTCCATAAATGACTGATGAAGTGGACTCAATAATGGGCACAAACAGAACTACTATGCTTCCTGGACATTCTTTAAAGGGCAACCTGTTTTCCTCAATTAATAATGAAAAAAGTGCTACACTGACATGGCTAAATTTCCAGGACCCTCAGTTCTTTAGCAATGAATTAAATAGCTAGTGTCATTGCTTACAAAAGAGTATTGAATTTAATGGAAAATAAATTGGGAAATAAAGTTTCTATAAAATTTACATGTTCTATTTTTATATTTTAATTTCATTTTCTGGGAACTTTTTGAAGTCCCCTCATCCTATTCAACACATTTCTCCCCAAATCAGAACAATTTTCCTCATGTTTCAAACTGTTAAGTTCTTAGTTATTAGCTAAAATGTTCGTTCCAGCCCACCCAGAAGTGCCTTGGAAGACAGGTGAAGACAGGTGATCTGCATATATGGAGTCACAACCTTGCAAACTCTATGGAGTATTTCTGGTCTGCATCCCTGGGGTTCCCATGAACAGGAACCGACTCACTGACAACTGACAGCATACTATACTGTATATTATATAATATTAAGCTTCCTGATGGTGCCGAGTGTTTTTGCATGGGGCTGCTGGGTAGGTCAGAACTGCCAACATTTCAGTTTGCAACCAAATTCTTAATAACGGCACCATCAGGATGCTTAATATTATATTATAGTATAATATATTAAATGGAGAAAAGATTGAAGTTGTAAGGGATTTTATCATGTTTGGATCCACACTCGATGCTCATGGACACAGTAGTCAAGAGATCAAATGATACATCACATCAAGTAAATCTGCCACACAAGACCTCTTTAGAGTGTTGACAAGCAAGGATGCTATTTAAAATTTTTTTTTTAACATTTTATTAGGGACTCATACAACTCTTATCACAATCCATACATATACATACATCAATTGTATAAAGCACATCTGTACATTCTCTGCCCTAATCATTTTCAAAGCATTTGCTCTCCACTTAAGCCCTTTGCATCAGGTCCTCTTTTTATCCCCCATCCCTCCCTGCTCCCCCCTCCCTCATGAGCCCTTGGTAATTTATAGATTATTATTTTGTCATATATTGCCCTATCCGGCGTCTCCCTTCACCCCCTTCTCTATTGTCTGTCCCCCAGGGAGGAGGTCACATGTAGATCCTTGTAATCGGTTCCCCCTTTCCAACTCACACACCTTCTACCCTCCCAGTATTGCCCCTCACACCCCTGGTCCTGAAGGTATCATCCACTGTGGATTCCCTGTGCCTCAAGCTCCTATCTGCACCAGTGTACAACCTCTGCCCTATCCAGTCTTGAAGGTAGAATTCGGATCATGGTAGTGGGGGTTGGGGGGTGGAGGAACATTTAGGAACTGGAGGAAAGCTGTATTCTTCATCGGCGCTACGTCGCACTCTGACTGACTTATCTCCTCCTCTAGATCCCTCTGTGAGGGGATCTCCAGTGGTTGACAAATGGGCTTTGGGTCTCCACTCTGCACTTCCCCTTTCATTCACTATGGTAAGATTTTTTTTTTGATGATGCCTTATACCTGGTCCCTTTGGCACCTCGTGATCGCACAGGCTGGTGTGCTTCTTCCATGTGGGCTTTATTGCTTCTGAGCTAGATGGCCGCTTGTTCACCTTCAAGCCTTTAAGACCCCAGACACTATCTCTTTTGATAGCCGGGCACCATCAGCTTTCTTCACCACATTTGCTTATGCACCCGTTTGTCCTCGGCAATCGTATCATGGAGGTGTGCAGCCAATGATATGATTTTTTTGTTCTTTGATGTCTGATAATTGATCCCTTCGGGACCACATGATCACACAGACTGGTGTGTTCTTCCATGTGGGCTTCGTTGCTTCTGAGCTAGATGGCCGCTTGTTTATCTTCAAGCCTTTAAGACCCCAGATGCTATCTCTTTTGATAGCCGGGCACCATCAGCTTTCTTCACCACATTTACTTGTCCACCCACTTTGGTTTCAGCAGTTGTGTCGGGAGGGTGAGCATCATAGAATGCCAATTTAATAGAAGAAAGTATTCATGCATTGAGGGAGTGCTTGAGTAGAGGCCCAAGATCCTTCTGCCCCCTTAGTACTAAACCTATAAATATAGGCACATAGATCTATTTCCCCATCCTCATATATATATTTGCATATGTACATGTCTTTGTCTAGACCTCTATAATGACCTTTGCCTCATAGCTCTTTCCTCTATTTCCGCAAGGATGCTATTTTGAGGACTAAGGTGCACCTGACTCAAGTCAGGGTATTTTCAAAGGCCTCATATGCATGTGAATGTGAGATATTGAATGAGGAGGACTGAATGAGAATCGATGTATTGGACTTGTAGTGCTAGTGAAAACTATTGAAAGTACCCTGACTGCCAAAAGAACAAACAAATATATTTTGAAGAAGTACAACCCAAATACTCCTTAGAACCAAGGATGTAGAGACTTTGTCTCACTTCCTTTGCGCATGTTATCAGGAGAGATCTGTCCCTGGAAAAGTAGAGGGGCAGGGAAATATAGGAACACACACAAGGAAATGGATTGACACAGTGACTACAATGATGGGCTCAAGCACAATTGTGATAATGGCTCAGGGCCAGGCAGTGCTTTGTTCCATTATGCAGAAGAGTCAACTCAAAGGAACAAACAACAACAACATATTATGCTATATAAATTCCGTATAACATCCTTTTCATTCACATAGAAGACTTTAAAGCAAATTATTTCTGTAAACATTTATGAAAACACTGTTTTGAAGTCTATTTCTAGTACCTGTCTACCTAAGTAAGTGCTTGCGTAGGTGCCTACTGCAGACAAAAAGAACATTTTTAGGTGAGGAGTTAAAGAGGATGCTTAGTTAAGATGAAATATATACGCCTATAAAGACTTGGTTAGACATAAAATATTTGGACAATGAATTTGATTAGACAATGAATCAGCCCCCTCTTTCTACTGAATTTCTTATCATTGAAAATATAGATATGGGGACATGCAGGGGCCCATTTGAACATCAATGTTAATGTAGATATATTAGTCAGAATAACTTGGGCTATTCTGTAGTAATAAATCTCAAAATTTCAGACGTTAAATACCACAACAAGTTGATTTATCACCTAGGCTGTGTGAATGCTATAGTCCATAAGGGCACTCTTTCTATTTAGTAATGCAGACACCCAGATGGGCAAAAGCTTCATCTTGACATGATGTGTGGAGGGAATAAGATGTGTCAGTCATTGTTTTTTTTCTTATATTTTATTGGCCAAACCAAGTTGCATACCAAAATCCACCTTCAAAGACCATAGACTCAATCCTCAAGGGCAAGAAACTGAGTATTTGTGAACATCCCTGAAAACAACCCCCATTATCCTGCAAAGCTGCATTAGAGGCTCTTATTTAAACTCATGCCAAAATGATGTTGTTCTGCACCTTCAACAAGGAGTCTAGCCATGAGCTATGTCTTGGGTTGCTAACCACATCAGTGGTTCAAATCTACCAACTACTCTTTGGGAGAAAAAGTGAGGCTATCTGCTCCTATAAAGATTTATATTAACAGAAACTTTATAGAGCTGCTATATGTAGGAATTGACTAGTTGGCATTGGGTCAACCCTTTCCCTAAATATTGACCTAGACAAGGACAAATCATATCAGTTGGTCACACTGAGTATCATGGTCCATTTCTTTCCCAGTTGGGAACAGAGAATTGAGCAAGAAAAATCACTGTGTCATTTAACACGTGGGCTCTGCTAGTTTTCAAACTCTTCTATTCCCTAGCAGATAAATACCTTCTGATTCCACTGTTTGAGGAAGCACAGAAAGGCATAAGTTAAAAGACTAAATACAGGAGACTGTAAGGTCATAAAACAAACAAAAAGAAAGAAAAGACAGAACATCTGTTTAGAAGGCAAAATCTGGGAAGGCCTTAAAATCTCAATCTAAGGAAATATTGAGATTTAGAAAAGCGGAGCAGATGACACAATTTACTCTTGATGGGGTGGTTGAGCCACAGGCTCAAAACCTCTCTAGTAGTTGTCTTGGAAGGCTTTCTGGCTTTGAACTGGACATGTAGGCTGCAGAGGAATAATTCCCACATTCTCATCCTCTTGGGACAATCTTAGAATGCATAGCTTCAGTGGGAGGATATGGGGAAAAAGCTTTTAGTTAGGAAGTGCTCAAGAGAACTGGCAACAAAGTCATGGTCAGTCTATCTGCACCCATGCTTGCTTTTCTTCAACTACCAGCCCTTTAATCCACCCATCATTATATCTAACTATCCATCTGTCTATCATATTTCTCATCTGTCTTAACCTTAGAATTCAGGAATAAGATGTTTGTTATAAAATACTTATTCACCTGTTGAACTGAATTTTAAAAAGAAAGTCATGCCTTTGATGTTGGTAGAAGGATAATCTTGATTTTGGAGGATTAGTTGTAAGACAATGAACATCCAATTTCTATAAATCAAACAAGTTAAAACTACACCTCTAAATATATATATATATATAATGAAGTCTGGGAATCTTATTCTTTTAAACTATTTCATGGATTAGAAAAAATTCTATATGCAAACTGAAACATGTATAAGGGGGATCCTAAATGCTCTTTCAAGGAATGCAGGGAAAGATGGATCAGGAGAGGCCACAATAGTGAACTAAAAATACACCAAAGATCATTGAGCTGGTGCAAGGCCAAACAATATTTTGTAAGGTCACCCATGAGTCAAGGCCAACTTGAAGGTAACTGTTAACTTCGACACCTAAAAGGAAGAAGTATCTAAA
This sequence comes from Tenrec ecaudatus, assembly GCF_050624435.1. NCBI lineage: Eukaryota > Metazoa > Chordata > Mammalia > Afrosoricida > Tenrecidae > Tenrec > Tenrec ecaudatus. The sequence goes on along the minus strand of NC_134542.1, from coordinate 114,703,781 downwards.
GGCCACTAAGCCAGCTTTCTTAATGCAGTGCTGGTCTGGCCCAACCTCTTGGTTTAGGAAGCATCCTCCTAGGTAGTGGTTTGGCAAGCTGTCTGAGGAGAGAAAGATAGAGTGGGAGGCAAGAGTTGGATGGAAGGTGACGCATGAAAGATCAGTGTCACAGCACAGCCTTTAGCAGTTACTGCAGGAGTGGTGAGTGCTGGGCTAACGAGGCGAGGTCCCAGGTTTGGGCTCAGACATCAGAGAGCTTGCTTTTGACTGCTCAGATTACCACCAGCTGTCTCCCCAAAGTCCGTGCTCAGCAAGAGGAGACCAGCAAAGACCACAGGTAGCGTCGTGACTGAAACCCATCGTTGAGAATACAAAAATAACCCAAGGCTGGTGTTCCAAAGCTGTAAGGCTGAGGGCTGGGTGAGGACAGCTCTTAAAAACACACCTGTGAAAACTACTTTGAAGACTATTGTGACTTGTATGGGAGCCAGGTTTTCTCATGAGGAACGTGTCATCTTATCCCATCCCTGGTGGAGTTTTCTAGAGAGCCCAGCGCGCCCACTGCTCCTTGAAGGAGCTCCCAGAGAGAGTGTCAGTGGAGCGGAGTTAGCAATTCCTGATAAGGCTTTTATTTTTCTAATTTCTGAGAGCAAAATACTTGGGTGGACTCAATGCAAAGCAAAACAAGACATAAAAATAAGGGATATTTTTGGCCAGGTCCTTTTAAAAACTCCTCTCACTTTTTTTTAATTCACAGAGGAAAAATAATTGGGACATGTTAAAAAAAAACATTGATATCTGCTTCTACTGTGAAGTGAAACTGTGAAAAGGAGACAGGATTGAGGGTCAGTGGGGTGCATTTTAATTAGTCAGAGTCCCGTGAAAAGGGAAGGCAGGGCTCTGCATGTACATTTTGTGGAAAATCTCCAGTTTACAGCAAGCTCCCATATCCTCACAGCTCACAGGCCTCCGTTCCCGTCTTCAGCGGCTGTTTCTGGGGTTGATAATACTGACTGTGACTTGAGGCTAAGTCCGCTCCCTAGATTAAAGGTCACTGAAGACTGAATCTTAGTTGCTCAAAGGTCATTCTGCCTCATGGTGACCCCAGTGCGTCAGCGCAGAACTGCTCTCCTTTGAACGTGCATAGCGGTTGAAAGGTTTGCTTCTGAGGCAGCGTGGGGTGGGATAGAATTCGCAACCATTGGACTAGTAGCTAAGAGTTTAAATTTTTATGACACTCAAGAACTCCTAGTAATACTAAAATCTTCATAATAATAACCCTATTGAATCAATTACGTAACGTCTATACGTTATGAGGAGACAGAGGTTGAAATAATGTGTTCATGATCACAGGATGGGACATCAGATCCAAGGTCATACTTTGAACCTCGGGGCTGTGGTGGCTCGGGGTTCTTCACTAGAGTGGGAACAATAAGAGCAGCTTGTAGTGGGTTTAGTGAACCACTTGAATCTGCATCTTATAATGAAGATTCAACAATCCAATGAGCTGAGTGCTTGTGGGATGCTGACCACCATTTTCATGTGTTTATTACCACAAGGCTGATGTTGGAATTGCTAATTATAGTGTCTATTTGCCTTCTTACCGAGCATCAGACATGGTTGTGTGAACACTCCTCTAATATAGTGCTCCTAGCAGGTACCCCTCTTATCCCCATTTTATGGATGAGGAAATTGAGTCTTGAAGTGGTGAAGCAAGCTCCCCAAAGCACCCAAAATAGGGCTTGGATCTGCACCCATGGTATCTAATTTGAAAACCCAAACTCTACATAAGCAATGCTATTTATAAATGAAAGGAAATGCAAAGACATGAATGAGGTGAAATGGGCTGGTATTGACTATTTTGAGTCTGATAATCATATTGTTTACTACACTGTATCAAAAATTTATTTAAAATGCTGGGAATGACAAATTCAAGAGGTATACTGCCACATCCATGATCAAAAAGAGCATTTCAAGATGTATGTTGAAGGACAGTGATGTCTGTGATAGAATAACATCTACATGCTTACAGGAAGACCGGTTAAATCAACCATTATTCAAATTTAAGGACCATCCACTAAATCCAGTGACATTGAAGTTGAAGAATTCTACCAACTTCTCCAGTCTGAAATGGATCAAATATCCAATCAAAGTACTTTGATAATTATGGGAGACTAGAATGTGAAAGTGGGAAGAAAAAAAAAGAGAGAATGTGGCAGTTACATAATCATCTATCAAATTGAAAAGGGGTGGAATCTAGCCTGTCAATCAGGTCACAGCTTGATGTCATTTGGAGGTGCTACGGAGATAACTAGCTCTGTGGAGGCCAGATACACTCATACTCTCTGCTGCGTATTCCTATTGACAAGCCACATGGAGTTACATTGATGCTTCCAGAACCGTGGAACTGGAGGAGCCACATGGAGACCCATGTCAGTGCTGGGAGGCTTTCACCACCACTGGATCCATAAGACTTTCCAGCCACTGGTCTGTGATCTTCCTGCATTCAGCATCACTGCATGGCTGTGTGAGTCTAAAGAGGAATTTATGGACTAGTATTTATATATGGGGTAATATCGGACTTAAGGATTTGATCTGGAGTGGGATGTTTTCTTAATGTACAATTGCTCTTTGATATTAAATTCTCTCTTACACACATATGAGTGCCTCTGGATATTTTCCCCCCTAGTCAACTCAGACTAACACAGAGTAAGAATCAGTAATTGAAAAATATATCTTTGGTGACACAAATTAAGCTGTAGTCCACACGATAGAATTTTGTAAGACCAATAACATCTTCATTGAAAATACCCTTTTCAACAACTTAAATGGCAACTACACAATTCACCAGATAGAATCCACAGGAATTGAACTGTCCACATCGAATGGGGAAGCTCAATATAGTCAGACAACACAAGGTCAGGAATCAAGTGTGAAACAGATCATTATTGTTCACAGGCAAGTTTAAGTTTCAGCAGAAAATTAAAACGAGTTCATGAGAGCCAAAATATGCTTTTAGTATTTGCCACTTGAATTTAGAGATCATTCCAAGAATAGATTTTACACATTGAACACCAATGATGGAAAACTAGACAAGTTTGGAATGGCATCACAAATATCAAACATGAAGAAATTAAAATTTCATTAAAAAGACAAAAAATCAAGGTGGATTTCAGATGATACGTTCAAACTAAAGCAAGGAGAAGATATGGTGATGGGAAAATGTTAAAGGAAACTCAAGAACACGGAATAAAGAATTACAATGAAAAGTGCAAAGTCCTGGAGTTAGAAAACCCAAAGGAAGAACACACTCAGCATCTTTTAAGTTGAGAGAACTGAGGGAAAAATTCAAGCCTTGAGCTAAAGTATTGCAGGATTCAAGGGGCATTCAAACATTTCGAGAGGTGGCACATGACTAAGAACTGATGGATTCTTACCTGGCCGGGAGATGCCATGATCACAAAGGTGGTTTCCCCAAGCCGAGGCTTATCCATTGCACTCTGGATGTGCCGACCCTGGCGATTTCCCCAAATGTGGGAAACTCGACTGCATAATTTGTGGTGGTGGGGGACTGTGTTCGAGCTCTCTCCTGTAAAAAAAAAAAAAAAGAAAAAAGAACTGATGGTAATAAAGGAAGAAATCCGAACTTCACTGAAGGCATTGCAAAAAAGGAAAGCTCCAGGAATCTCGGAAATAGTAATGAGACTGTTTCTAAAACCCTTTGAAGCACTGGAAACACTCGCTAGTCTACACGAGACATTCGGAAGATGGCAGCCTGGTAATGGACTGGAGAGCTCATCTTTGTGCCCGTTCCAAAGGAGGGGGAGGCAACTGAATGCAGAACATTTTGAACAATGTCATTAATATCACGTACAAATAAAATGGTGCTGAAGACAATGTAACAACGGTTACAGCAATACATTGACGGAGCTACCAGTAATTGAAGCTGGATTCAGAAGAGGATATAACGTGAGCATTATCATCGTTGATGCCAGATGGTTGTTAGCAGAAAGCAAAGAATTCCAGGCAAATGTTTACTTGTGGTTTATTCATATGCAAATGTATTCAACTGGGTGGATCAAAATAGACTATGGAAAAAATTTTGAAGAATGAGAAATCTAGAACATATCATGGGCTCATGTGGGACCTGTACAAGAGGCAGTTCTTTAAACAGGCAAAGGGAATATCACAGAGTCTAAAATAGAGAAATGTGTGGGCCAGGGTTATTTCCCCATAATACTTATTCAATGTGAATGCTGAGCAAACAGTCTGTAATCTTGATTATCTGAAGAGTACAGCATCAGCACTGGAGAAAGACTCATTTAAACCTGCCATGTGCAGGTAACACAGCCTTGCTTGTTGAAAGTGAGGAGGACTTGAAGCCCTTGCTGACGAAGATCAAAGACTGAACCTTTCACTATGGATGACAACTCAATGAAAAGAAAACAAAAATCTTCACTCCTGAAAGAATAGAAAATATCACAACAAAGGGGGTAAATATTGATCTTGTCAAGGATTTACTTGGACTTGGGACATACGATCAATGTTCAAGCAAGCAGCAGTCAAGGAATCAAAAGATGTATGCCACTGGGCAAAAGACGTCTTTAAGGTATTAAAGAGCAAGATGTCACTATGAGGACTAAGATGTGCCTTACCCAAGCCATGGCATTTTCAATCACCCGCTATGCATGGGAAAGTTGAGCAATGCATAAAGAAGACCTGGAAAGAACGGACACAGTTGGTTTGTGGTGCTGGTGAACAATATTCAGAGCACAATGGGCTGCCAGAAGAACAAGCAAATCTTTCTTGAAAAAGGTGCTGTCCAGAATGCTTCTTGGAAGTGAGGATGTCAAGAATTTGTCTTAGGTACTTTAGACATAGTCCCTGTGGAAGGACCTCATACTTAGTAAAGTAGACAGTGAAAAGAGGAAACCCCAAATGAGGTGGATTGGCATCGTGGGTGGCTGCAACAATGAACTCAAACATAACAATTTTAAGAATAGTGTAGGACTGGGCAGTGTTTGTTCTATTATACACAGGGTTGATATGAGTCATAGTTGATTCAATGGCACCTAACAATACCAGATGGCCAATGATGGAGACCTAGTGGCACTGCAGTTAAAGGTTAGTAGTTCAAACCCACCAGCTGTTTCATGTAAGTAAATATATCTTCTTCTTAAAGATTTACATCCTTGGAAATTTTAGGAGGAAGTTCTACTCTCTGCTCTAGGGTTGCCATGGATTAGAATCACCCCCTTAGAAGTGGGTTATGGTTTTGGGTTACATTGGGTTACCATGAGAAAGAGGTACAGTATCAGAAACCCACAGGGCCTGTTCTACTCTGCCCTATAAGGTTTCTGAGTCAGAACTGACTCGATAGAAGTGAGATGAGTCAGCTCACAGCAACAGCAAGACGTCTTTCCAATAGTTTAAAGATGGCACAGCACTGGGAAGCATTTTGTTCTCTTGTATCTAAAGTTGCCATGAATCAGGGCCAACTCAATGGTAATTAACACTAATTAACACATGTGCCCTTATTATCTTTGTCATAGGAATTAATGCAAAAGAAAACCAAAAGAAGCAGCCTCACCAAATGGTACTTTCTGGTTCATTCTCTCTTTCCTTTTTTCTTGAGAGAAGATCTATAGACCTTGGGAGCAGAGGGGTACCAATATAATGCAGATTTTTATTTGTTTTTCTTACAGTTCTGCTTGCTTGTGGGCAGCAAGTCGGGTCTTTCTTGTCTTTGACTCTCAGCAGCAAACACCATAAAGGCTTATAGAACAGAAAAGAAGCTTGCTCACATGTCACCACTGCACTAATGTGAAAGTAAGACAGGGCCTTTCCTTGCAAATATAAAAATGTCTTTGGTGGCGAAGATGCCCTTTAAGCAAATAACAACCCTATCATTGTGATGCTGTAATAGGGCAGCAGTCAATGTGTCTCACAGAATACAGAATCTCTTTTCTTCTTCAGGGTTGGGAATTAAATGAGACCTGGAGTGAGGAGGGCCCACTGAGCTGGATTGAAAAGACATCACAGGTTAAACAACAATAACAAAAATAGCAAGAATAAGAGCAAAGCAGCACACTGAAGAAAAACCTACCAAAAGTAGGCCACGGAGAGAAGGGGAGGGGCATTATGGAGGTGCCAAGGATCAGGACTTTGTTTCTTCCATTACCGGGATCTGAGGAAAACAGGAGAGCTGCATGATGCAGTTTGCATTTTGGAAAAATCTCGCTGCTCTTGCTGCTCTGGGGATGATGGATCTATTGAATCTGGTGAGACTGGAGATGGGGCTCCTTAGGAAACTATTGCAATAAAGCCATGATGACCAGAGTCTTAAGGGAGCGCACCTTGAAGCGTGAGTCTCAAGTGTTTTTCAGGAGATACTTCAGCAGGCATTGTGGGAACTGGTTCCCACCCACCCACCCCCTGCTCCGCAGCACCCGACTCTGCTCGGCATGTAAGAGGAAGGAGTAACCACTGTCAGCCTCTGCACACTCGATTTGGACAGTAAATTCCCCCAGCAAGCGTTTGATAAAGAAGCATGGTAATGGAAGGCTGACAGGGAGCACAGACCTAACAAATAGACTGGTGAAAGTCAAGTGCCTCCTCCCTGGCTACTGGAGATGAGTTGAATGAAGGAGTCCCTATCAGAGGAGCTCAGGGATGGAGGAGGGTGGGGTGCGTTGTTACAAATGTGAAAGGGCTGTGCTTTCAGGAAACTCTTGCCTGAGGCTATAGAAGATGGTTGGCCAGAAGGAAAAAAAAACTCAAGGAGGAGGCAGGCTATAACTCTAAGTGACATGAGGCATTGTGCTCTGCACATTACTTTTATGGCTGCTGAGCAGGGAAAACTAGTAAAGTATCATCGAAATGCAAAAAGTTGTTCAGTACCTGAATGACTCAACAACGCACCTCTGGAAGTGACTTGCGCCAGGCTGTCAGATGTTATTTTGGGATCCTCCAGCTAAAGGTGCCAGGACATTGTGAGAGTCACTCTGGAGAGAAGCTGACAAAGATGTTTCGGATGATCTTTGGCTGTTTCTGGACCCCCCCCCCCCCATCCAGTGAAGCTGGAAAGCTGCCTCTGGGAACAAGTGTAAAGGGCTACCTCAAATGGGAAGGTTCGCTCCTGCAGTCACAAAATGACCAAGCTGCTTAGGAAAGTCAGGCATGATCGTCAGGAAGCACCAGCGGGGTAGAAGTTGAGTGAAATGTAACCAGGGTGGGGTGGGTATTTCCTCCTTCCATATTTGGTGGTCTGTACTTAAGCCTGAGATCTCTCAAGTAGTCATGGGGTTGTTAGATTTCTCTTGGAAGAGACATACCTGAGTCCTTGGCTTCACGCGAGAAAGAATTCACATCGAAGCCTAGTTTGTGATCCAAGTGAGTTTGATAAAGGTTAGAAGCCGTTTCGGGATTGTAGTAAACGGAACACCAGCCAGACAGTCCTTAGCACGGTTCCGTGGACTTGGTCCAGCCCCGTGGGCTGTGCAGCCCGGCAGGGCCAAACTGTATGTCACATCTGCTGGGAGAGAAGGCGCCAGAGCACACGTCTGGCTTTTCAAGCCCCATCCTGCTCACCTGTTGGGAGGTGTGGTCGACAATACTAGTCGACCCATTGGCTGAATCAAATTCACTTGGCCTAGATGGGCCAATCCAGGTGTACCACCCACCTAGGTGTACCACCCCTTCCTGCCTGGGAGCCTGAAGGTAAGCCTGCACTCCAGCCAGGCCCTCTGGCTGACCAGGCTGGCCTGATTCTCTGCAGCAATCTCCTGTAGGGGGCGCCTTGGCATAGAGAGAGACAACTCCCTGTCTGGCTACCTGACAGGTTCTTCTCTGCATCCTTCAGGGCAGGCTGGGAGTTACTGTTGTGCAGCAGTAACCTCTGTGGCTTTTAAAACGAGTCGTCCGCCTTCTGACTGGAGTCTCTGCTCTGTATCCAGATGGCTGCAATCACTTCTGAATGAAACACTGGCTGTCTTGTTGCAGAAGGTGAGCCACACACCTGGTTCTAAAGCTTCTTTAAAAAAAAACAAAACATTTTATTGGGGACTCATACAACTCTTATCACAATCCATACATATATTCATTGTGTGGCACACACATTTGCACATTGATGCCACCATCATTCTCAAAACATTGCTACTTGAGCCTTTGGTATTAGCTCCCCACATCCCCCTCCCTCATAAACCCTTGATAATTTATAAATTATAATTATTTTGTCATATCTTACACTGACTGAAGTTTCCCTTCACCCACTTTTCTGCTGTCCATGGCTCAAGGAGGAGGTTATATGTAGATCCTTATAATCTGTTCCCCCTTTTTTTCCTACCTTCCCTCGATCTGCCTGGTACTGTAACTCTCACCACTGGTCCTGAAGGGTTCCTCTGTCCTGGATTCCCTGTGTTTCCAGTTCCTATCTGTACCAGTGTACATGCTCCGGTCTAGACAGATTTGTAAAGTAGAATTGGGGTCTTGATTGGGGGGCAGGGTATGTGTAGAGGAAGCATTTAAGAACTAGAGGAAAGTTGTATGTTTCATCATTGCTACACTGCACCCTCACTGGCTCATCTCTTCCTGTAACCCTTCGGTAAGGGGATGTCCAGTTGCCTACGGATGGGCTTTGGGTCCTCACTCTGCACTCCCTTTCATTCACAATTATGTGATTTTTTTTCTTCGATGCCTGATACCTCATCCCTTGGACACCTCGTGCTTGCACAGGCTGGTGACTTTCTACCATGTGGGTTTTGTTGCTTCTGAGCTAGATGGCTGCTTGTTTATATTCAAGTCTTTAAGACCCCAGATGCTATATCTTTTGATAGCTGGGCACCATCAGCTTTCTTCACCACATTTGATTATGTATTCACTTTGTCTTCAGCAATTGTGTCGTGAAGGTGAGCATCATGGAATGCCAATTTAATAGAACAAAGTATTCTTGCATTGAGGGAGTACTTGCGTGGAGGCCCAATGTCCATCTGCTACCTTAATATTAAACCTATAAAGGTATGCACATCGATCTATTTCCCCATCATTATAAATATATTTACATAAGTTCATGCCTGTATTTAGACCTGTATAAAGCCCTTTTTCTCCTGGTTCTTTCATTTATTTCCTTTTACTTTCCTCTTATCCCACTATCAGGCTTAGCCTTCATTTGGGTTTCAGTAATTCCTCTTGGTTACATTGCCCTTGAGAAATCCCTACCACGCCTCTTACACCCTCCTTGCCACTGGTTTTGGGTGACTTGTTGTTCCCTTGTCCCTTGATTGGTTGTGGTTCTAAAGCTTCTGATGGAAGTGGTGTGCACCACTTCTCCCATCTTATTGGTGGAAGCCAGATTGTTAGATTTCCTGGGTGCGAAATACCTCAGTCCTTGGCTTTGTGAGAGAAAGAATTCATGCTGAAGCTTGGTTTGTGATCCAAGTGGGGTTTTTATAAAGGATAGAAGTAGTTTTGTTAGGTAGCTAGACCAGGGATGGAGGAGTCCATTACGCCTGCTCAGAGATTCAAGCTTCTGGCTAGGAAGGGGTGGTAAACCTACATGGGCATTACACCTGGATCGGCACATCTGGGCCAGGTGAATTTAATTCAGCTAATGGGGTTGACTAGGATTGTCAACCACACCTCCTAGTGGAGGAATTGAAAAGGTTGGGTCCGGAGTCCACCATGTGACTTTTGGCCTCTCCTGCAGCTTCTTGGTAGGCTGCTCAGCGATGAAGGGCCCTTGGGGTGCCTGTGTAAACCTGAAATTCTTTCTTTCATAAAACTCACTTGGATCACAATCCAGGCTTTGGAGTGAATTCTTTCTCTGGTGAAGCCGAGATCAGAGGTTTTTCCCCATGAAAGTGATCTAACAGTTTCAGGTGGGTAAAGAAAACTGAACACAAGTAAAAGAGAGAGAGAGAGAGAGAGAGAGAGAGAGAGAGAGAGAGAGAGAGAGAGAGAGAGAGAGAGAGCGAGCCGGGGCATGTGCTGAATTATGTAAGAGCCACTGGGAGAGAGTCTTATCTCAAAGTTTTTGGCTTTTTCAGGGCCCCTGTTGAGAGGCGTGGTCAAAGATACTGGTTAACCCCATTGGCTGAATTAAATTCACCTGGCCTTGATGGGGGCCAATGCAGCTGTACTGCCCACCTAGGTGTCCTACCCCTTCTTGGCCAGGAGCTGGAACTTCTGAGCATGCCCCATGGACACTCTCATCCCTGTTCTAACTACCTAACAAGATGTCAATGGCACACACACACCCCACCACACCCTCTCCTCTCATCAAATTGGCTCTGACCCTTGGAGACCCTGCAGGACAGGGTAGAAAGGCCCCTGTGAGGTTTTTAAGACGGTAGCTCTTTGCAATAGTAGAAAGCCTGCCTTCCTGCTGCGGGGTGGCTGTGGTTTCAAACTGCTGACCTTTTTGTTAGCACCCTGATACAAAAATAAAGGTCAATTAACAGGCTTTATTGGAATCAGATATCAATTAACAGGCTTTATTCGCATCAGGTATCAATTAACAGGCTTTATTGGAAGCACAACATCAGGGAGGGAGAGTGGAAAGGCAGCGTGGTGAAGCCAAGTATGGAGGAAGCAGAGTATCAGAGAAACAGGCAGAGAGAAGCCCAGGAATGAAGAAGTGATGGAAGCAGCAGAGAAGCAGCAGAGGAGAAAAGAGTGAGTGAGGCCAGACAGAGAAATCATACACACATACACACACACACACACAGACACACACACACACACAGACACACACACCTTCAGGGGTGAGACTAGTAGGTTTGGGGAGAACACTGTACATCCTCCTGATTGGCGAATTTGAATTAAGCGGGGGTGACGTGGCATCTGATGTGCAGGGAGATTTTTTGCAGCATGGGAAGGTGTGTGTGGGGGGTGGGGCGGTTGAGAGAATTTGTGAGCAATAAACTTGGGAATAATGGCTAAGTGCTGTTTCATGCTTGGCTAGACCCATTATTCCTGCCTCTTGATAATAGGGACTTGGGCAGAAGGGCTCACCTCCTGTAACTGCCTCCTGCTGAGCATGGCCCTGAAAGGGTTAAAACTGTCCTGTTTCAATAGGGTCAATAGGGTCCAGTGAGTGCTGTAGGGGTTGGAATTCTGCCATATACAGCACTGTGCAGGTTTGATTTATGATGATGTGCATGCTTTTCTGAAAAACTACAGCAAAAAACACCTTTGAAAACAGCAAAACAGACAAGACCCCAAACACATAATTATACATATTAAACTGAGAAGTACCAGATGCAGTAGGAGCCATGGGGCCCAAGATTTTAAAGCAAGGCAAATAAAGTTCACTTTCTCTCAAGCCTCATCCCTTCAAGTTTAGCTGTGACCATCTTTCATACTCTGGCCCAATCAGACATAGTTGTGTTTCCTCCAGCTTTCTAGAATGTTCTCAAGCCTTTTGCAACTTACTACATACTCTCAAGTTTAGCTTTACTATCTTTCACATTCTGGTACAGGCAGACATTCTGCTTTAAGACAAAACTAATTTCTTTTTCCTTGTTTAAGAACAAAACACAAGACCTTATTTTCTTTTTTTTGCCTTTTAACTCTGTCCACTATCCGGCACAGGAGCATCACTTCTTAGTCCTTGAGATTTTACAAGGGTTGGCCTCATTGCTTTGCATCACTAACCTATTTGCTGGGGCTGGGTGCGGACTAGGCAGCCCCCATCTCCTCTCCAGCTCCTCAGGAAGATAGAACTTCAAGGCCCCCATTTCCAGCCTCATGGGAAGATAAATGACCGATTGAAGTCTGCATCTTCTACCCCAACATTCCAAGGAGCTTATCTCTCCAGAGGAAGCTTGTGCAGCCCCTGTCCCAGCAATCAGGGAGTAGGTTGGCACACAACAAAGACACTCCCCATGGATCTCATCCTGACTCCAGGTGCTGCAGCTGCAAACAAAAATCTCCCTTCTTGTTGTCAACATGTACCTCCCTAGCTCCAGCCCTGTGTATCTCCCACCACCTCACCGACAAGCTGCGATTTCCCTCACCTAACTCGTTGGGTCTTGGAACCCTCCCAGGAGCTCAAGATGCTCCTGTCCCTCTCTCTGCTCTCCCTTCCCTCCCAGGAGTATTTTCCCTACCCTAATGAAGCCTCTCTTAACCTCACATTCTGTGTTTCAATCCTATCTCCATTCAGTGTCTCAGTGTTGACCTCTGACTATTTACATTAGATTGAAAGACCCCTAAACATTCCCAATGTTCCTCAGTACCCTTGGGCACTTACGGATGAAGCACAGAGCACAGGTGATGCTAGAAAGCACTGGAAGACAGGTGACCCTTAAGTGTATGAATGATTACAGTGATATTTGTCACCACTGGGGTGTGTGCCAATTTTGCTTATTGGATGTGTGTTCCTCATTCACCCCTGCTTGGGGTTGTAGCACTGACTCAAACTGTCCCTGTCGTATTTGTGAATGATTCCGTGTTGACTCCAGGCCCTTGGGGAGATATGGGGAGATAGCCATGCACCCCGAGGAAGAAGGCAAGGCATTTAAGTTTACCTTAGGCTTTGAGGTGTTACCTTTGTGCGTGGGTGCAAGCCCTAGCTGTCTATTAAACCACAAGCTTGGAATAGCTGGCTTATGTTTAACAACGCGGATCATGGTTTCTACAGGATAATAGGTGATGCATTTACAGAATATGAGAGCCTCGCTGCCTTAGAGGGAAGAGGAGATGTGGAAACCTGTAAAATGATGAGTTTCAGGCATTTTGAAGTCACTAGACTGAAAAGGCTCAGTTGTCTGGGGCCCCGTGGGAAAGTTTTAAGAAATGACACTGTCATGATAATTGACAGGGGCCCTCATGGAAAATTTCTAACACATTGCTCTAAAGTATCCAATTTTGCATCATGTGACTATATCAGTAATTGCAAACGGTGCGAATCCTCTGATGGTACTGTCGCCACCGGGTCACAATTAATGATGGGGCATAAAGGAGGTCTTGCACCTCCTCATCCTCGGTTGCTAAAACTTAAGAAAGGAACCAAACAGTGGGACCTATGGAAAATACCTCTCACCACCAAACCTTTCATAGGACATATAGGAAACGTTACTAGTACCGATCAGTCTGGTTCTACACACAGTTACCTTACAAACAAAACACAGTACCTAGTTTCTGTGTAAAGATGCCCTATGTGTTCACTGTTGGAAACATCGTAATAGATGAGGCTACACTCCATGCCACATTCTCTAAGTGTAAACCTCTTTGAAGACTATGTCCTCACCTTAAAGAGCTGACTGGGAGTGTGGGGCCCGGTGCAGATACACTGTAGGTGGGAAAGCAGTCCAGAGACATCCTTAGTGTTGCAGATAATGTGGGAAATGAGAGACCTTGTGGATTCATGGATATGATCATCGCAGCCCTCATTGGACTCACAGTGATTGCCCCCTCTGCCGCTGTGTGGGAGCAGCATTGCAGAAATCTATCAAAATGGAACATTGTGCATCAAAGTGACAAGTGGACTCACACCAACTATGGGCCTCACCGACCAAAATAAATGACGAACTAGAAGGGAAAGTGGCTCACTTGCAACAAACTGTTCAGTGACTAGGAGATCAAATTGTGGATTTGCAGCATCAGTTAATGTGATTGGAATATTACTAATAATGTAACCTTACACGAATGGGATTTAACTAGAAATCACTTGCAGGGATTTAAGGGAAATTTCTCTTTAGCTGCAATCCAGCTGGAAAAGAAATCTTCAATACACTTAAAGGAAGGGCTAAAGTCATCCCCTGACTCTGATGTAATTAAACATTTGGTATATGGTTTAGAGCAGTGGTTCTCAACCTTCCTAATGCTGCAACCCTTTAATACAGTTCCTCATTTTGTGGTGACCCCCAACCATAAAATTATTTTCATTGCTACTTCATAACTGTAATTTTGCTACTGTTATGAATCGTAATGTAAATATCTGATACACAGGATGTATTTTCATTGTTACGAATTGAGCATAATTAAAGCATAGTGATTAGTCACAAAATGATACATAATTATATATTGTGGAATATTTATTTCTAATTACAAATAAATGAAAATTTGCCTGGAAGCATGGTGTAGCATGGGTAGCAGACTTCATGCAGGGTACTTGTAAATGGGCGTATCTGCATGTGGGCAGACCCTCCTGGAGACGATAGAGAAGCGGTGTCTCAGTTCTTAAGACCATTGGAAATATGTGTTTTCAGATTATGTTAGGCGACCCCTGTGAAAGGGCCATTCGACTCCCAAAGGGGTCGCGACTCACAGGTTGAGGACTGCTGGTTTAGAGGGCCTGGGACCCACGTGCCGGGGCTCAAAGCAGTTTGCACAGCTTAGGGTCTAACCTCACTGTGCTGCTCTTCGCCATGTTCGGCTCTTACAATCACATGCCGCTTCTATAGAAAGCTTAGGTTTATAAAAAATGTCATTTTGCCTCAGCAGCTCTCTTAAATATTGCGCATAGTGCAGAAAAGGAAAATGTGAGAAACTGAGGGACAAATCTAACACCGACTAAAGGAGTTTGGACATGTGGGACCTGCATGGGAGCGTTTTTTGGTTCTTGGAAATCTTGAGTCCCATGGCTTCTGCCACTCCTGGGCCCCCTTTGTTTAAGATGTATAATCTTATGCTTTGGGCCTTGTCTGTTTTGCTGTTTTCAAAAATTTTACAGGAACACATGCATGGCATCATCAATCAAACCTGTGTGGAGCTGTGTGTGGCTGGATTCCGCTCCGTAAAGCTCTCACTGGACCATGCCTAGACAGGACAACTATAAGCCTCTCCCAGCCCCTTGTTCAGCAGGAAGTGGCTACAGAGGTGAGACCTTCATCAGAAGGCAGGAATGATGGGTCCAGCTGAATGTGAAATAGTGCTTGGCCATTCCAAATGCTCCGCACACATACACCTTCCCGTGCGTGCCAAAGCCTCCCATGTGTGTCAGAGGCTACATCACCTCCCTTGATTCAAACTTGCCAATCAGGAGGATGCATGGGGCTTACCTAACCCCAGTCACAAGCCCCACCCCCCCAGGGTGTAATTGCTGGTGACTTCTTTGTCTTGCGGCTGTTCTTTGCTGAGGCTCCAGGTAGCCCAGCAACTGCCCTTCCCAAATAAAGCCAGTTACTTGATATCCAAGTTTCAACTCTACTCTCAATCCTTCACAGTCCACTCTGCCGCCAGTGCCCGGGAAAGCAGAACCCTCCCCAGGGAAGGGCAGCCGCTATTTCTGAACAGCACAATCCAGTTTCCTTTTCTTATGCCTCCTCTGATCAATACTCCGCTCTGACTGATTTTACCTTCTAATCTCTTCCTCACTGCCAGAACCGTAGAGAAAGCATTTACCTTCTTCTGCACCTGCATCGTGGAAACCGCTTCTTTGCTGGTTTCTTTTGTCTCAGACTCACACCTCCTCCCAGTGTGCTAGATTCCCTTGGCAACTTGCAGGCTCAGTTTTGTCTTCTGCTGGCAGCCAAAAAAGTAATGCCGGTAGCTTCTCCTCATTCCTCCTTGAGCGTGTTTGCCCACGTCATTACAGAGCCAGGGACCTAGTTCCACAAGACAGATGATTAGAAGGAAACTGGGAAGGAATGCAAAGCTAGGGCACTTCGGGAAAAAGTTCTGTAATTCCAACTCCATTTCTTCGTCTAGCCTAGTGCAAGCTGCCCTCCAGTCTACTCCCTAGACAATAGTAGTATGTCGAAGTGGTTCAAGTGACACTGTTCTCTGCCTCCCAACCCTTTTCTCCACTCAGCAGCCAGAGCGACCCTCTCAAAGCCCAAATCGGGCTAAAACATTTCGGTGGCTCCCATTGTTCAGGCCCCGCTGGTCCACGCCAGCCTCTCCACCTTCCTTTCTCACCGTGCCTCCTGCGGGGTCAATTCTGGCCCCCTTGGTGTGGGCAGTTAGGTTAATGTCTTTTCTTTCACTGGAACCCATGAAAGCAGGGATTTTCTTTCTTTTTTGCTTGCTCTTTGGTACTCAGTGCATTTTACACTCACTGCCATTGAGCTGACTCCAACTCCTAGGACAGGGTGGATTAGAACTTCCCCTTGCAGATTCCCAAGATTGTTACTGGAGTCTTCTCTGGAGGAGCAACTGGTGTCTTGAATGGCTCACTTTGTGGTTTGTAGCCTAAAGGTAACCCACTAGCCCACCAGCACTCCTCTCAGTGCGGTTAAGTGTTATATTACACTCCTCTCAGTGTGTTATATAAAAATATGTCCTGGAATCCTGACCAGTATATGTTGGACAGAATATGGCTTGGAAACGGGTTTCCCTTTTATGTTAATAAGGGCCATGCCAGTGTAGGATGATGATGCAAGAAGACCAGATTTCATGTACATATGAGGAAGACAGAGGCCATGTGAGGATTATCTACAAGCCAAGGAATTAAAGAGCCTACCTACAAGGAAGGAATCAACATGACTGAGACTCTCATTTGGACGTTTAGCCCTTGAGATGGTGAGAAAATAAATTTCTGTTCTTTAGAGCACCCCACTTGTGATATTTCTGTTAGAGCAGCACGAGGGAATGAAGACAGGTACCTGGTAAGGAGTGGAGGGGGAAAAAAGCAAAAGCCTTGCCATCCGATCAATTCTGACACATGGTGACCCGATATGCTACAGCTCGGACTGCTTTTTAAGGTTTTCTTGGCTGTAATCTCTATGGAAGCAAATTATCAGGTCTTTTCCCAGCAGTATCGTTTGGTGTATGTAAACAATCCAAGTTCCTGTTAGTTGTCTTAGTTATCGAGTGCAACCTGTTTGCACCAGCCAGTAAAAAGATATTCAATGAGTATTTGTTTACATGAATAAAAGAATAACTTATGCGCCCAATCTCACTGATAATGAGGGAGAGGGGAGGGCACTCCGAAACATGAAAGTCAGAGCAAGTCATTGAACTGCATTACAAGGTGGAATGGAGAAAAAAAATACCATCTGATTGCTGAGGCCAGCCCTTAAGGGTGAGAGGCTAGCTATTCAAATGCCCATTGTCTGCTCAAGTTAGAGAACGATATCAGTGACATCACACGCAAGTAAGTTTTGCTTAAGATCATCCACCAAATCTCGCAGCAGTACATGACAGGGAGCTTCCAGAGTTCAGGCAGCAGTGGGCTCAAGCACTGGAACAATTGTGAGGATGGTGCAGGACAGGCAGTATTGTTCCTAACAATAGTGAAGGTGATCAGCTCCTTGCTCTCCAATGGCTTGGCAGTAGTAAAGCAACAGGTAGCATGGTCCTGTCAAGGCCAGGGAAAATTACAGTCAATTTCGGGAAACCCTTTAGATCAAATTTACCAGTCTCACTGCTTCTGGTGACCACAGTGCGGGTCAGTGGTAGCCTTGACAGACTGATTTAAAATTTATTTTATTTGCCTTTTGTGATAGATTTTCAAGCCACAACCTCCTGCTTGTCAAAGCTCACACCTTTGAGCTAATGTTCTCTAGAGCAGGCAGGGAACACACTGATCTTCTTCAATTGTGGGTGTTTTATAAAAGGCATCCAATGACAAATATGATAGATAATGTTAAAGGTATATTGACAGATATGGATCCCATTCCAACTGACGAGTAGAAAGAATCCTGAGATCTCCGTAGAAAAATGTACAACTCTTTTCAAAGAGGAAGTAAAGAGAACTGATGGATTTGAAAAGCACCTTTGACCTCTCTAAGAATCAAAACCAATAGGAAATAAGATGAGATACTACATGTTTAATGTTATGTGTCGTCTTGGCTAGACTCTGGTTCTCATTGGAATGACATTCATTGAATTGCATAGTCTACCATAATGGAACCATCCTGCATTTTGTGTTCTTATGTGAGCAGCCAATCGGTTGAAAGCCAAGCAATGACAAGTCAATGAGTTTTGTTTGGAGTCTGGCCTGAGTTCTATATTATATAATATTACACACACATACACACATATACATGCTAGGGGAAAACCTGTTCTCTTTCTGTATTTTGCATATACCATTCATCACCTGCTGACCCCCAGTGCTTGGGATCTGAGCCAGCACCATGCCACCTGACTTGCAGATCTTGGCTTCCCCATCTCCCACAGACCCATGAGTCAGCAGCCTTATCTACTGATTTGGGGTTCATCAATCTCTACAACCAAATGAGTCAGGAAAGGCCTCCAGTCTGATGCCCAACCCATGGATTTGGGACTTGCCAGCCTCCACACCTGTAGGAGTCATTTTTTGAAAGAAATTTCTCCACATACACGAGGAGGCTTCAAACATGTGTTAAAAATTCCATGATCTTGTATATATCTACATCTACACACCACTCTTTACTTTTATCAACACAGCAAGGTTTCAAAGACCCTCCAATGAGGTCATTATGCAACAATTAGCATTATGAAAAATAGGATCACAAAATAGATGACTAAATCATTCTATAAAAAACTGTCCACACTCCTTGTCATCAAGTTGATACCGACTCACAGCCACTCTATAGGACAGGCTAAAACTGCCCCCCTGTGGGTTTCCCAGACTGTTTCTCTTTATGGGAGCAGAAAGCTTGTCTTTCTCCCATGGAGTGGCTGGTGGTTTTGAACTGCTGACCATGCAGACTGCAACCCAACATGTAACCATGGTGTCAAAGGGTTTAGCTCTCTCATTATCTTGCATTTAGATAAGACTAAAGCGTCTCCTACTGGACTTAGTCGTGTATCATCAGCATGCTGAGGTGTGAGGGAAGAGGACAGATGGCTGTGAGGGTCAGGGATATGTGGGTCAGCCTGGCAGGGCCTTGTTCTCAGAGGGGTTGCAGTATGAAATGGTGGGACCTGGCAGTTATAAAATGATGTTTTTATATATCCATCATTATATAATAATGTCCTATAACTGTTATCATTATACAACTGCCAATTACATCATGTTGCAACTATTTTACTATTGTCATTTACTCTGGTCATAATGCAGAAGGCCAGATAAGAGGTCATTAAACAGTGAAGAAGAGGTGTTTATATATGTCTCACTGGCTTTACAGCTCTAAAGAACCCAGCTTAGGACCGACATTTTGACTAAAATGTTAAAAATATAATATCAGTAAGATTTCAATATGATAGATATTTTTATAGAGTGCTTATGAGAGGATAGAGTTTTCTTTTCTTTTTTGGAAAAACAGATTGGGAGTGTACAATATGGCCATAGAAATATTTTATACCTTTTTCAAATTGTCTTCCCCAAATCATTCTAGGTGTGTGATACAGCGTTATTTTTGTTAAAAAAAAAGTAAGTCTCCTGAAAGTCTATCCTAAATACCTAATAATAAAAGTGTAGTTTAAAAAATCTGAAATCAGTCATGAAATACCTACAAGGAAGTTTAATGTCAGAAAATATTCATAAAGCTATTTCATAAAGAGCGCAAGATACAAAGCTATATTAAAACTTACATGCCATCATGAAAGAGTATTTGCATACAAAAACAAATAAGTGTTTTTATATCTGGGCTTAGAAAGGAAAATAAAAACCATCATAGGCTCATAATTCTAGGACCAGACATAAGACAACATAGTGCAATTCTGTATTGATTATTTATTTCCAAAATTTGTACACTGATCAGGAGCTGTTAGTGTCAGAGAACATGAAGAAAGGTGGAGAGTGGGGACGTGTCTGACCTCTGCCTCATGGCAATATGGAAGCCAGAGGTCATATATGGACTCCCCATGCTGTTTAATGCACACTGACAAGCTTATTAATAACAGCAGAATACTGCCAGAGTTAGTACCAGAAAATGAGCCCCCTTGGCTGGAAGGCACTCAAAATACGACTGAGGAATAACGGCCTTCTCCATCTAGTGTAGTTATAATAATGCCAAGGGAGCCAAGCTTTCAGAGCCTTCATTTGCTGCTGAGGCAGGACTCAAAATGAGAAGAAACAGCTGAAAACACCTCTCAATAATCAGAACACGGAATGTATGAGCGACGAATCTAGGAAAGATGCAAATCCTCCAAAATGAAATGCATAAAAAAGAAATATCGCAGGCATCAGTGAGGAGCTCTGGTGGTGTACTGGTTACGCACTTGGCTGCGATCTCTTGCACGGTGCTCAGTTGGAAACCACGAGCAGCTCCATGGGAGAAGGCTGGGTTTTCCACTCCTGTAAACTGTTCAGGCTCATAAACTCACAGGAGTCTCTCGAGTCAGCATGGACTCAATGGCAATGAGTTTGGTCTTGGTTTGAGGAACCAGTAAGCTGGAGGGGATGAATATTGGCCATTTAAAACCAGACATTCATAGGTCACCACGTCAGAACGAGAACTTCAAGAGCTCTATCATGAAGTCACAGTGCTGTCTGTGCTAGGACACCATCTACAGTGTGTAGGCAACTCGGTGAATAGACTTGTTATTCACATTGATGCAGCTATCACTAGTGATGAGAAAATCAAAGAATTTGACCAATTTCTTCAGTCTGAAATTGATCAAACATGCAATCAAAGTACCTTGATCATTATTGGTAAAGTAGAAGGGAAGCAGGGGCACCAGATGACCTTTGACCAGACAGATTGACACAGTAGTTACAACAATGGAGTCAAACAGAACAATTGGGAAGATGGCTCAGGACAGGGCCGCGTTTTATTCTGTTGTACTTTTAGGATCAGTATGAGTGGGAAAAAATTCAACTGCACCTAACAATAAGTTTCAATGGCACCGAGGGTCAGGCATTGGACTACCAAATTCAAAGTTGGTGGTTCAACTCCACCATTCACTTTAGGTGAAAAACATGAGGCTTTCTACTCCCATAAGGATAACAGTCTTGGCAACTCTGTATTGGATCCCGGTGAGTTCGAATGGATTAATGGCGTGAGTTTGCTTGGTATGTAGTGGGGACAATAGCATTCATCACTTTAGGGTGGCTGGAAGATTAAGTGAACTAATAAAGTTGTTAGTATAGAAATGACACAGACCATAATAATTGGTGTCATTGAACTTTCGAATGTTAAATGCTAGTGAATAGTTCATTCAGTCGGTAGCTACCGCAGCTGACAATGACAGTGTAAATGGTCATGCCAGCTACATTGTCCATGTGGAGTAGAGTTGGCTTTGAACGCATGGCTCTGCATTCTGCATCTCTTGTCTGTGTTCTCTTTGCTAACCGCCCCCCCCCCCCCTGCTTTCCTGGAGAAACAGAAGAGTACGTTAGATTGCTCTTGTTTCATTTGTTTTCTCCTGTTTCTTTTTTCACTCCATGTCATTAATTCCTGCAAAGGATAGCAGATTTCATATAGCCTTTCTTAATGCTAAAACCAATTAAATTACTTTCAGAGAAATGGATTTAGATGATTAGTACTACTTCATATTAATTGAGAATTACTGAGGGTAGAAAAAGTGACAGCAGAAATCAGAGGAAGTTGGGCCAGTCTATTTGGAAAAAATTAAACCTTATCTTGTGACAAAGTTAAAAGGGCTAATCTTTTGAAAGGAGTTCAATTAATACATTCAGTTGTTCACCCAAACTCCAGAAGTTCAAAAGCAACCAAAAGAAGCATCAGAATAAAAAAGTCTTCAGAAAAATTCGTTAATGAAAACCCATGATGCAGTTCTATCCTAAACCATATGGACAGCCATAAATTAGAGTAGACTCAATGGTACTGATTCTGGAAAAGAAGAGCTTAACAAATTCATCATGTGAGCCTCCAAGCTAGCCTCCCTTTCCCTGGCCTCTCTCTTTGCTGGTCCATCATCACATCAGAGGCAGAGTACGCTCTCTAAAATCACATCGGCCATGACACTCCTCTACTTAAACCCCCTACTGACGTTTTAAAATTAAAAAAAATATTTATTAATTATTTTGAAAAAAATTTATGGTAATTGGTTGAAGGTTTACAGAGAGGTAATTAGTTTTACATTCATTTGGTTTCCCCTCATTGATTGCAAGCCTACAGAAATGGTGTGGGGGCCACATCTGACCTCCTGGAGCTACAGAAGGGAGAAAGAGAATCTAACTTCCCTGTCTGCCCAGGATGATTCCACCAAAACAGAGATCAGACATGTGTGTGTGTGTGTGTGTGTGTGTGTGTGTGTGTGTGTGTGTGTCTGATTGAGAGAGAGAGAGAGAAAGAGAGAGAGAGAAAAATACTTCCACACTATTTCTCATAAAACCTAATCTGGCTCTTCAATCTCTGTTCTTTCAGTCCCTAAACTCTGTAGTCTAAGTTTCTTTTGTTGTATCATTCACTTGTCTGTCTTCTACATGGGACTGTGAAATCCTTGAAGTCATGGGTCCTATTATTTATGTTTGAAATTGCCGCATTCAATGTATCATGTTCATTCTCAATATACATTTGTTGATTGATTCTTTTTGAAAGCACTAACAAATCTAATTAAAATGTTCTCTCTTCATTAAAGTGATATTAGTGATGTTATTAGCTCCTGAATTTCCACATGCTCATACAACTCTTAGCATAATCCATGCATCCATCCATTGTGTCAAGCACATTTGTACATTTGTTGCCATTATCATTCTCAAAACCTTTGCTTTCTATTCGAGCCCTTGGTATCAGCTCTTTAATTCCCCCTCCCTTCCTGCTCCCACTCCCTCATGAACCCTTGATAATTGATAATTTATAAATTATTATTATTTTGTCATATCTTACACTGTCTGGTATCTCCCTTTGCCCACTTTTTTGTTGTCCACCCCCCATGGAGGAGTTTATATGTAGATCCTTGTAATATGTTTCCCCTTTCTACCCCACTTTCCCTCCACCCTCCCAGTATCGCCACTCTCATCACTGGTCCTGAAGGGATCATTTTTCCTGGTGTCTTTGTGTTTCCAATTCCTATCTGTACCAGTGTATATCCTCTGGTCTAGCTGGATTTGTAAGGTAGAATTGGGATCATAATAGTGTGTGGGGGGAGGAAGCATTTAAGAACTAGAGGAAACTTGTGTGATTCATCTATGCTACACTATACCCTGACTGACTCATCTCCTCCTCATGACCTTTTTATACATCCCAGGTCACCTTTTTAAATTGTGGTTTTGGTATCTGAAATGAAGCTTGGAGCACTGCTTAAAATGACAATTGTTGTATAAATAGATTTTGATTGAACAATTTATTAATGATTCATTTCCGTGGGAGCTAAAAACCATCTTTGGGGTTTTATCGATGATAATGTAAATTGAAAACTAAAAAGTTCAAATCTTTTGCAGGAAAAATGGGTTTTATGTAATCAAAACCCAAACCAAATTAAAAAACAAGTTAATCCCATTTGCTTTAGAAGGAAACTTTCAGACAAGCTGATTTATAGTTTCCCAGGTTTTTTTTTTCTATCTACCCTTCCTCTATTCTGGACCACCTATCTCTATTTGTTTCTGAGAAAATAAAACTACGTACAGTGAAATAAGTGAATAGCTGTCTTTCTTGGAATGGTCATTTCTGACCCCACGAAAGAAACTCCATCTGTGTTAGAAAACCTCCTCTTGAGTCTGAACATCTTGCTTACTCTACAGTTACCGACTGTGCTCAGCACAGTACACACACCAAGAAGTGTGGCTGGATAAATGAGCTGTGTGGTGGGTAAAAACTCACAGTTCTGACTCAGGACGACCCCACAGGGCACAGTAGACCTGCCGCAGGGGGCTTCTGGGCGCACCAATCTTTAATGGGCTAGAAAGCCTTATCTTTTCCTGTGGAGTTGCTGATGGTTGCGAAATGCTGACCTTGTGATTAGGAGCCCAACATGTAAGCCACTGTAGTGAATCAATCTCTCTCTCTCTCTCTCTCTCTCTCTCTCTCTCTCTCTCTCTCTCTTTCTCTCTCTCTCTCTCTCTCTCTCACACACACACGCACACACACACACACACGCACCACAAGGTTTCTGGGCAGAATAAATGGGTTGTGCTCAACTACTAATCTTGAGCTTGGCAGCTTGAAACAGTTCTTTAGCAGTGCAGAAGAAAGTCCTGGCAATCAGCTTCCATAAAGGTCACAGCCAAGAAAATCCTACTGAGCACAGTTGTACTCTGTAATGCATGGATTACCATCACAGAATTGACGCAACAGTAACAGGTGGTACACACACACACATACACACACAATTTATTTATGTAGTCCTATGTGTACATGCTTGTTTATTTCAAGCTCATATAGTACTTAATATATTGAAGGTATGTTTTTAAATGGTGTACACCTGTGCGTTTATGACCTAACAATTTACCGAAGTTCTCTTGCCACATTGGCCCATTTGTCCTTCATGTTAGCTTCAGTGAGCAGGTGGAGAGAAATTGCCCCCATAGAACAGGTAAGCAAGCATACACAGAGATGTTAATTGATGTTCACACAATTTCACAGTTTGTAAATAGCAGAGTGGGGGTTTCAGCCTACTTATCCTGACCCCAAGGCTTCCTACAGTGCTGTGGGTAGGGATTGACTACTAATCATCAGGTGGGTGCTTCAAACTCACCAGCCACTCCAAGGAAGAAAGATAAGACTTTCTGTTCCTTGTAAATATTTATAGTCTTTGAAACCCACTCAAGTCAACCCCCTTCCAGGACAGTCCCTCTTTGGTTTTGGTCTTCCGGGAATGCTGGTGTCGCAGTGTCTCTGAGACTCTGAGAAGCCCTCCCACTGTGTCCGGAGGAGTCCTGCGCATCAGAAGCCACTCAAGGGAAGTGGGCGTGTATTCTGACTTTGTCTGCAAAGTGTCTTGCAGGAAGTGTTTCTGTAAACCACCTGGGACACTGCGATTGCCGAATCTGAGGTAGGGTCCGGTTGAAGGGACGCTTCCATTGTTTTGAGTAGTCATTTGAAGAAGCGAGCATTTACTTTATTGACTGATTCATTTGTTTATTATGTTTCAAAATCACGTGGGAGTGTCTTAGCT
The DNA here is from genome assembly GCF_050624435.1 of Tenrec ecaudatus. Lineage (NCBI taxonomy): Eukaryota > Metazoa > Chordata > Mammalia > Afrosoricida > Tenrecidae > Tenrec > Tenrec ecaudatus. Next base: position 114,678,959 of record NC_134542.1, on the reverse strand, counting down.
ACCTATTGCTGTAATGGTGCTGCATTATAAATGACTCCACAATCCTTGCCTGAAAACGGCAAGTGTGATTTCTCGCTGATCCATCTACAGAGAGCTGGCTGAGCCAGGCTGGACTTGGCTCAGTGGCCCCGTGTCAAATGATGGCTCTGGCGGGGCTTGGTTCTTCACAGTAGACTGGACTGAGAGCTGCTATACATGTGTTCCCCTGGCTTCTCAGGGACTTTCTGGGGACCTGGTGATGCCATCTGCGCAAGACGTCAAGTCTTCCAACCCCAATTCAATTCAAGCCTCTGCTTTTGTCACATCCCTGTGACATCACAGTTGCCCCAACAAGTCAAGGGGAAGTACACTCTACCATGAGGCCATAACAAATCACGGTCACCATCAATGGCGTGCGGAGTTAAATGCCCCTGGAGAGATTGGGGAGGGACTGAATCCATAATTTTGCATAGTAACTGAATCCACTATGGAGAGATTCCATTGGAGTTGCCAAATTCAGCAAATAAACATAAAGGATGCACATACATGTTATGTGTGTGTGTGTATTCTTCTTTTAGAGTGAGTATGTCCCCAGGACATTTGGGGGGTAGATGTATGCTAAAAAATGTGTTGTTGATCTGAAATTCAAATGTTACTGAGCGCCCTGTATTTTATCTGGCAAATCTAGTCCCAGATGGACCATTGCTCTCCATAAGGTTAGGTTAATCTTCAGCAAACACAATTGACTGGAATTGGCAAAACCATGAGCGTGTTGATTTCTCAGTAATCACCGCCCTGGCAGGGTTGGTCTCAGTCCCAGAGAGCACGCACAAGCTTTGCTGCAAAGATTCCTCCCTGTTTTAAACAAATGAAACCCAAGCTATCTGCCAGCAAGTCAATCCAACTCATAGCAACTCTGCAAGACAGAGTAGACTTTCTTGCCGTTTCTGAGGCTGTAAATCTTTGTGGGAGCAGAAAGCCTCAGCGTTCTCCTGAGGAAAGGCTAATGGATTTGAACTGCTAAGCAGCTCAACGCTTCATGCCCTACACCTTACACCCCCAGGGATCCCCAGTACACTACGGAGGAAGACACAAGTCTTCAAGGGCAGTTAGCCGCTGGCCCCCTTGTTAAGGTGTCAGTGAAAGAAGTCATAGAAGGTGCTAGAAATTTTGTGAGTTTAATGATTTGGGGACTCAAATCGAGTCCATTGTCCTGAAACCACTCCCTGAAGTAGGAGTCTAGGCCTGGTAATTGTATGTTCTGAGAGTAAATAGAAATATTTGTCTTTATCACGGCTGTCCCTCTTCCACATTCACTAAGTGGGAAAGAGACAGGCGTCCTCAGCAGTGGGGACGAACGGGAGGCCCATTAACTCGCCATGGAGGCCGGTGTCGATTCGTTTTCATTTGGTGGCCACTGATGCTGAAGTACAATAAAATCTTCCTTTGGGATGACCTCTCCCTTTATCTCTCCTTGGTCCCTCACCTGCAAATCACTATTTATGGCCCGGGGCCCCTCAGCTGTCACATGAAAATGGAAGGACACAGACATACCTGTGTGTTGCTCTGGCCGGCCATTTGAAAGGAGCGCCGGAGCGGGTGCCTTTGCCCAGCGTTTGACTGTGGTGGTGACAGCTGCGGTGGGCACCCACACAGCAACTCCTCACTTGGCACTTGCGGGTGGGTGTTCTTGTCCAGGGTGCACAAGAGCAGCTGAGGGGACATGCACAGGAGGAGATTTGAGTCTTTCCCCGAAGCCCAGCTTTTGTCCGGGCAGAGTTACATGCAGATGTGAGGTGCGGTTTCTACAGAGGCAGGCCAACCCCGCAAACTCGAGATAGTCATTTTCATTTCTGCGCAATTGGGAATGGTCGGTGGTTGGCAAGACTTACAGACGCCTCCGTCTTCCTATCAACACCTGGGGCAGACTGGGGAGATGAAAGGAAGATGTTCTCCTGGGAAGGAAAGATGCCAATTGTGTGGGGTTTTCCTTTCTTTTCTTTTCGAAGAGTAGTTTTTATTTTGTTTTTAACTTGAGAAATAATTTCTATCACATAGTAAATGTCACGGCAGAAATCTGTTTGAGGAACTAGTGAATTGCTCCTCTGTTGCTTCTTTCTGTATTTCCTGTTGCTGTGTTCATGAAAACATCACCCTAAGCACGCGGTGAAAATTAAGGGGAAATGTGCCATTTCACCTGGTTTCATAAAAGATCATATTCTTCCTGCTCCTCAGTCCTGCACAAGCTACAAAATAAAATTCCCCTGGCTAGCTGATTAAACAAACATCTATCTCTTTTCTGGGAGCTGTCAAGGGAAGACTAAGAGGAACAAAACAGCCAAAATAGCAAGCACTGACGTCTACTCATTTCTCTGGGTGGTGACTGTGTCCTGGCAGTTGGGAAGCGCCTGAAGTTAGGAATGGGGCTCAAGAAGGAAGATTTTATTGTTGTGATGGTACAAAGCTTGATTTTCCTTGTTTCCACTCCTTCAGACTGTCGACTCTCGTCAGCTAGCAAGAAGCCTTGGTGATTATGAAATGGATTATGATTAAAACGTGATAAAGTAATAATTCTAAGAATTAACTCCTTGTACTACCCAAGAATTATCATTGTCATGGTGGTTATGCATTGGGCAGCTAACTGCAAGGTCAGCTGTTCAAAACTAGCAGCCACTGCTTGGGAGCAAAAGACTAGACTTTCTACTCCCCGTAAAAGTGACAGTCTCAGAATCCCACTGCTGCAATCAGCTAGATGGTCGTGAGTGTCAACATTTGTGGTCTTGGAAACCCATAGGGGCAGTCCTACTTTGTTTGACAGGGCCTGTGGGAGTCGGAATTAACTCAATGACAGTGTCTTGAGTTGTTTTTCACTCCTGGAAGCCTCATGTGCTCCACAGGGTTCTTTTGGGGGTGCTGAGGGATGGGAAGAAGAGACTTATAAGTCAGTATTTCCAGCATAAATTGATATATTTGAATTAAGGTGCTGGTGAGGAATATTGAAAGCAGTATGAACTGCTCACAAGAATAAACCTATGTCTTGGAAGAAGTGCAACCAGAATGGTCCTTAGAAGTAAGGATGCTGAGACCCCTGTCCTGTCCTTCGGACATGTCATGAGGAGAGACGAGTCCCTGGAGAGGGTGTGCTGCTTGGTAAAGTGGACGGGCAGAGGAAAAGAGGAAGACCTTCAGCACGATCGATTGGCACAGCGGCTGCGACAACGCTCAAACAGAAGAAGCATTGTGAGGATGGGGCAGGACCGGGCAGTGTTTCCTTCTGTTGTGCATCGACTCGCCATGAGTTAGGACCAACTTGCTGGCACTTCATAATAGCAACTTGTGCCCCAGCTTTCTGTGTTGCTATAATGGGAGAGGAGTTTTAAGATCTGGCCATGCCTTGGTCTGCCTGATGTGCCACTTCTTCCACGTTTTCTGGTGTATCTTGCATTCTAGAGTCCTTGGGCATCAGATGGGATATTAAGGAGATAGTATTATGGAAATTTTTCCTTGTCAGGGATTAAGAAGAGAGATGGATGCACCACATTAGTAAAAGCAGGCTTGGTACAAGCCTGCCACATCTAAGAGGGTGTCACAGGTCAAAAACGGACAAGCGTGGGGGAAATGTGACCATTGAAGGGAAAGAAAAGTAGTAGGCAGATCTATAATATTTTCCCAGGGAAACTTCAACCTCCTCTTTATTGGCTGCACCAGAGGGCTAAGTACTCACTAAGAGGCAGGCCAAGACAAGGGTCACCATATTGACCTCAGGCAAGGCTGCTTTTTTTAATGTGTCCATGCTCCATGATCATGACTTCTTCTTCTTCTGGTCTAGGTGGGTATATATGTGGGAAGTAAAAGGTGGTTTGAAGGGGAAGGAGTTTCTAACTTGCATTAGCTACTTTTTGGTAAAAAAAACATGTATCCTCTCAGGGTCATATTGGATTAAGGCTAAGCATCTTTAGAATATGTTTGTAAAAGACAAACACAATGGGAACTATATCTGTAGTAGGTTGAATAATGTCCCCTTTACCCCCAAATTTGCATCTACCTAGAACCTCAGAATGTGACCTAATTGGAAAATAGAATCTTTGCAGAAGTAACTAATTAAATTGAGATGAGATCATACCGTATTAGATTGGGCCCTACATTTCATGGTGACAAGGAGCAGAGAAAGAGAGAGAGAGAGAGAGAGACACCAAGAGACCGAGAGGGAATGGGACCACCTGAAGACAGAGGCCAAGGTGGGAGTTAAGCTGTTACAAGTCAAGGAGCACCAGGAGGAGCCATCAGGAAAAACTGGAAGAAGCAAAGAAGAAATTCTTTCTGCAGGACCTTTGGAGGAAGTGTGACCCTGCCATCACATTAATTTCAGAATTCTGTCCTTCCTCCCTGAGAGAAAATACATTCTTGCTGTTTTAAGTCACCCATCTGTGGTGCCTTTTTATGTCAGAGCTGGTTGCCCCTCATGCACCCACACAGGATTAGACTACGTGCTCCAGAGTCTCCGCTGACAGACGTTCAGAAGGAGCGTGCCAAGCCTTTCTCTCTTTTGGTCTGGAAGCTCTGTTGACTCTTTTTCAACAATTCAAAAGCCTCCAGGGACACAGGTGTTGACTCTGCTTAAGGTGGATCCGCCGAGAACTGAGCCTGGGCCTTCTGCATGCTAGGTGAGAATCTACCACTGGACTGTGACTGCAGACCTAGGAAACTGAGCAGATAAGTTAGATACATTTTTCTGGCTCACTAGAAATTAAGAGTCTGGTGCATGTGGTCTAGTTGGGGAAGGGAAGGCCTGGGAAGAATGAAATGGGCGGGAAAAGGCAAAGATATATTGTTGAGGGTATCGCTGTGGACATTTGCAGCTCAGGCCTGCTGGGAGCCTCTGGAAGACTTTGGAACACACAGAGACAGGAAAGAGAAAGTATTTATCTACTAGCTCCTGATCCCACCTTCTCAAAGACCACTTTGCGGAATGTTAACTCCCTTAGACTTCCAAAGTATCTTATGAGGCCATAGTCAAGATCTTGGTCAATCACTATGAAAGATGCTTATGGCTGTAGGGTCCTTCTCCAGTGTGGCTCACGCATGTGACATTTGACAAGAGCCACACGGGCCTCTCTTGGGGGCTACCTCAATGTTCTTGCAACATTTAGGGAAGCATGTGCCAGCATAATTCCATGGTCTTTCAGAGGCTTCCCACATACAGTAGCCCAACCCTGGGAAGACACACGAGACAGGGTATGACTGGGGAAAGGTGTTGTCAGGCTATAACTGTGTGCAATTTATTGGCACAGTAAGAACTGGAGCTGGAAAAAAAAACTGGGCTGAGAGGAGATGAGATGTGGCATAAAAGATGCCAAGGGACCAATGAGAAGGAACTAGAAAGCATAGCTGGGGTGTGTGTGTGTGTGTGTGTGTGTGTGTGTGTGTGAAGATGGACATTTGGATGCTCTCCAAATCTCTGACAATGGATTGTTCTACAAACATTTACAACCAATGGATCTAACCGTTGAAGCTGCCGATGAGCTATAATCTACTTCATTGCTAGCACAGTGATCGCGTTCTTGTGAGACAGACATGCATGGCAGTGGTTTAATGTCAAACTTGATTCTTCCCGTGGACGCCACCTAGCTAGAGCAAGATCGGGGCACGGAAATGCATTTTAAAATCCGCTTGGGCAGAATATAATGTAGATGTCTACCAGTAATTCAGTGCATTCTACAGCCAAATAGAAAGTGGTTAAAGTCATTATTGTCTCGTTCATTGATTCATGGGAAGCATGGCAGAGAGGTTAAGAGCATTGGCTGTGAATTCAGATCGCTGAGCCCAAATGCTCACAGCGCTACTACCGGCTATGTGGCTTTGCACACATTACTTAACCTCTCTGAGCCTCAGTTAGAGGAACCCTGGAAGCGTAGTGGGTTATGCATGGAGTTGCTAACTGTGAGGTCAGCAGTTCAAAACCACTAGCCACTCCATGGGAGAAAGACCAGGTTTTCTACTCCCTTGAGGAGTGACAGTCTTGGAAACCCAGAGGGACAGTTCTATTCTGTCCCATAGTGTTGCTGTGAGCCAGAAGGGACTTGATGGCAGTGAGTATGGGTTTCTATGCCTCAGTTATGTCACCTCGAGACGGAGGTACTAGTGCCCACTTCACATATTGATTTTTAACATTAAATGAGTTAGTGTATGGGAAGGATTTGGAATCGTGGCTAGCAAATACAAGCACAATACGCGCGCTTGCTCCTGTTTATTCATCCATCCCTTGATAAAGGATTATTTGGTTCCTGATACATATACGATGCTATTTTCCATTACGCATGACACTGCTCTCTTTGGTCAGTGTGACCCCTGCATCCTTTGGAGATTCTTACACTCTCAGCTTTGCAGACTCCCACCTTCTGCCCTTCCTGTCTGCGTTCACTGCTCAGATCTCTGGTTTCCGTTTACTGGCGCCTCCTCTTGCAAATGACTGTGTATTGGTGTGCTTCCGGGCTCACTCAGACTTTGAGCATCTTCCATTCCTGCTTCACACAATCTCTACCTGGTCTTCTGCTGAGTTTAAATGCATCTATGTGCTGACGAATCCCAAATCTATACTTCTAGAGCTTACTTCTTCCCCGAGCTCTGGGCTCATCAATTCAGCCCTGAGTCGACATCTCATTTAGGATGTTTCCTAGGCAATTCAAAGTTAACATGACCAAACAGAACTATTGATTGCCCTTCACTTCCCAGCTAGCTCACCCCTCCATCTTCCTTGTGCCAGGAAATAGGCTCATCAGCTGGCTAAATGCTCTGGCTCCAACCTAGTCATATTTTTCTCATTCTCCACATGCAATCCAATACTATACCCAACACTGGCTCCAATGTGAGAACGTCTCAAGGTAACCATGCCAACCTGGCCATACGGTTTGTATACTGCATCCGACAGTTCCTGCTCACCCTCCAGATACCGTCCATTTGCCAGGTTTTTATTTTTTAAATTCTGGCAAATGAACTAAACTCTCTTCTAAATAATATCAGAACAATGCAATGCTTTTTGTACAGGCTGTTGTATAAACTAGTAGCAACTCGAAGCGCCGATGTGGTTCTACTTTGATCACCATCATCTGATGTTCAGATTACAATGATGGCCGGTACCCAACTTCTCTAGCCCATTTCCCACACCCGCAGCCAGAGGGCTCCGGAGATACACAATAGAGGGTATTGCACTTCTTCATAAGCCCTCTGCTTTCGTTATTTGTCCTTTCATGACAACGTATCCACAAAATTAGCAGTTTGAAAAACAGACTTCATCATCTCAATCATTCTGGGGTATGAATTTGGGTACCACCTACCTGGGAAGTCCTGGCTCTGGCTCTTAGGAGGCTGCATTCAGGATTCTAGGCAGAGCTACAGTTGGCTGAAGGTTGACTGGGGCTGGCTGCTCCACCTCCAGTGTGACTCACCCCTGTGACTTCTGATGGGAGTTTGGGGCTTGGGGACCTCTCTTTGGGGTTGCTCAATATTCCCATGCATAGCTGCTGGCTGGAAGGAATGACTCAAGAGAGACTACAAGGCAAAAGCTTCACTGTCTTTTCGGTCAGCGGTGCTCAGCCAGAGGATATAGCCCTCCCCTCCCCCATGGGCATTTGGAGATGGAGATAGTTATCATTGCTGTGAGGAGGAGATGCTGTTGGAACCCAGGAGTAGAGGCCAGGAATTCTGCCAGACACCCTGCCAAGCATGGGACAGCCTCCTGCAACAGAGAATTGACTGGTCCAAAATGGCAACACGGATGCAATGGAAAACTTCTGAAAACTGTCCTCCATAGCAGGGGAACAAAGGCAAGCTTTCTTCACCCTGAAAGAGTCACAGTTTATGAAACTCACAGGAGCAGTTCCACCTTGGCCTAGGGTACCACAGCGAGTGGGCATCAACTTAGGGTTTGTAATTGCTGTTGTTTGTTTGTTTAGACAGTATTCTCAACCTTCCTCATGCCGCGACCCTTTCATACAGTTCCTCATATTGTGGTGACCCCCCCAGCCATAAAATTATTTTCGTTGCTATTTCATAACTGTAATTTTGCTACTATTATGAATCAAGCCACTCCTGTGAAAGGGTTTTTCGACCTCCAAAGGGGTCGTGACCCATAGGTTGTGAGTCTCTAGTTTGGAACCTCCATAATCACATGCTATCACTTCTGGACAAGAAGCTGATACAGTGTTGCAAGAGATGGTTAAAAAAATCTGTCATATTCACTACCTACAAGTTGATATCAATTCATAGTGACACTGGAGGGCGCAGTAGACCTACCCCGGTGGGCTTCTGAGATGGCATATCTTTACAGGAAGAGAGAGCCTCAGCTTTCTTTCATGGAGTGCTTGGTAGTTTCAAACTGTTGTCGTGTGGTCATGCCGCTGGGGCTCCTGTAAGGGATCACATGAGAGTTTAAAACCATGGGGGTCATGGGCAGCTATTTTAGAGACTGGCAAGCACAGCTTCTACTGATTTTGTTTTGCAAATACAATAAAAGGCAACCTCTTTACAATGGTCTTCAGACGCTGCCTGATTTCCCCCCGACTCCCTCTTCTCCCTCATATCCTGCACACTCCTCCTCTTGCGCAATGTTCCAGCACACAGCTCTTAGTCTCTTGTCTGTACCTACAAGGATCTACTCCTGATGTTTTTTTCAAAATTATTTCCTTGGCATACAATTCACGTACCATATAATTCAATGGTTTGAATATGTTTAAAAGAGTGTGTACTCATCATTACAATCAGTTCTAGAATATTTTCTTCAATTTGTACTTATTATTATTAGCCATCCCCACTTTCCTCCGCCATCCCTGCCATAACCGTGAGAAACTATTATTCCAGTTATTGTCTCTATAGCTTGAGTTATCCTAGTTTTCACATAGAGAGAATCATAAAAACCAAACAAGCAAACTAAAACCCAGCAGCAAGACACGATAAAACATAGAAAAACAACCCAAAAGACAGTAGAAATTAATAACACTAGAACAAATATAAAATGGGACAAAAGGGAAAGCAAATGGTAAGACATTAGAATATAACCTAACTGTATCTGCACTGATTCACTTTCCGCTGTACCCAGTCTGAGGCTGAGGCTCTTCCCATCCCTGGTCAACGATCCGAGGAGATTCCATGGAGGCGTGGTCCATGTGGGAACTCTCACATAAGTTTGGGGCTTTCGCTATCATCCACAGGGAGCCATGGCGTTGCCGTGGTTACACACTGGACTGATGACCATAAGACCAGCACTTCGAAACCACCGGCCCCTTCTTTGGAGAAAGACTAGGCTTTCGGCTTATTTCATGAGTCACAGAATCAAAAACTGACAGAGGCCATGGCCCTGTCCTATAGCTTTGCTGTGATTTGGCATCCAGTAGAGAGCAATGGTTTGGTTATAGCCTTCTGTAAGGCAGGTCCTCAGAATTTTAATCCTAATACAGCTTCTCTCCCCCTGATTTTTATTGGCTTGCTTTCTTCACATCATTCGTGTGTAGGTTAATGTCTAGGCTAAATTTGAGATATCTCCTCTGAACTGAATCTAGTTACTCTCGATTTCATACTCATACTCTATTGTGCTTCTAGCATTTACCACAGCCTGAAGTTTATATATATATGTATTTCTAGCTCCTCCCAGATCAGAAGCTCAAGAGGCCAGGAATTTATTATGTTCACCATCATAGTCATAGAGCCTAATGCAGTGTGCTTTGAACATAGTCGGTGATCAAAAAGTGTTTAGCAGAATGACCGTGTGAGTGATTTAATGTGATCTCCTTTATTAAGTGTGAAATGTAAGCTTCTGAACTGATTTGGTAGATCATTTGAAAAGTATTTGGGCGGGGCGGGGGGGGCGGTGTGGAGAATGAGACAAAGAGCAGAGGTGTCATATTCTTCAGAAGCAACATCTTTTACAGCAAGGTCAGAGGAGAATTCTTCAACATACGTCTGGATTCTTTATCTTATTATCTACAATCCATTTACAACCCTAAGTTTCCCTTCTTTTTCTTTCCTCTATCTACCCTCCCTGTGACCTTGGCATGCACTTGTAGGAAAGGCTAAAAGGCACTGCCTTTGCACGTGACTAGAGCAAAGGAATCGATCAACCGGCCTTGGCCTGATTAATCTAGTACCATCATCATTGTCACTAACTAGCCAAGTCCAGCTAGATTAACCACGTTGGCACTCTTTGACTAACGAGTTATTTTTACAGAGCAAGAGAATGTACCACGAACAAAGACTCAATCTTTTACTGGAATAATTAAAAGCTAAACTTATGGCATCCTACTGCAATGTTAGTAGAGACAATCCTCGTAGATATGCTGGTCCCTTGGGTATTTTTAATTTATAGACACTCTTTATCCTGAGTTTACTTTTGGTTTCTGTCTGTAGAGGAGTGATTCATATAACTCCAGTAAAAAATCACCTTCAGACAGCTCACCGCAGAATTCCTAAGCCCCCAAATCTTGCTCCACCTGACAGTCCCAGATGCCTTTCAGAGGAAGAGGTTGTCTGCACAGAATAAGTCATCTCTCAATAGAGGAGCCACAGACCCTGGGGATGCAAGAAACCACGGTCTCAGTGAAGAGTGGCTTCCTGGGCAGAGCTGACAAGCTGTCCTTGTCTCAAAGTGACCACATCTCTCCCCCAATTTTCCCTGGCAATTTCAAACCTCATGATTTCCAGGAGAAGCCAAGGCAAATACTTCTGGAATGCCCGCTTATCGGACGAGAACTCCTAGACCTGGGGCGACTCAGTGAGAGGACGTGGGAGAGGACTCCTTACCAGCATTTGAAAGTAGATTTTGAAAATTCTTAGTTGACAGGTATCAGTGTGTCACTGAAATGAATCCCATGCTGTGCTGGGCATCAGACCAGTCGGCTTGAAATCACATAATCACAGCATCGGACAAAGTGGAGGACAACAGAAATGAAGGTCACACATCCTAGCACGTGGGCCGGGAGAAAGGCAGGAAATCTCCATCTAGACGTCCTGGGGGAAAATGAGATGGTGGGGCTGAAGGGCACACACACCATCGTGCCATAAATGGCCGCTGCCTAGAACAGCAATATTTACTGCAGGTCTACCACACGGCTTCACTGGCACATTCAGGTCAGTAAAGGAATCAACACCAGTGTTCTTCCAGGCTGTAGCTTCTGTAGAAACTTTGAAGAGGAGAATGTAAAAATTCTTCAAGTTTGGGACAAAGGTTATCTGAAGACAGAGGAGCCTGACATGGGTCTGGCCCATCTCTGCCTCGAAATAGTAGCGGTCTCTGTTACTAACTAGTGATGTTGACAAATCACATAACCCTGCATGCTCTGTCCAGACCCTCAAGTCTCTACAGAAAACTCTGTCGGTCTGGAATTTGAGGATCTCTCCTGGCAGAGCAGCTCACTCATTCCTCAGTTTGCTGTCTGGGGGGAAACTCCGACGACTGCGTGAAAGCAGCAGCATCAATGTGCTTGGTTTCTGTAGTAGTACAGCTGCTGTTACCGAGACAATAGATACCAGTCGCCGTAAAGGCAATCGGGACTCATGGCGACTTCAGGTAGGTCAGATGCTTTGTAGTGGCTGACCTTTCAGAAGTAGATTTCCAGGACTTCCTTCAGAGTCACCTGAGGGTGGGAACAAACTTCTAAATGTTTAGTTAGCAGGGATTTGGTCAAGATGGTAAGGGATTCCCACATTTATGTCACCCAGAACTAATCTCTGTCGGCTTTCATTTTCACTTCTGCAAATCAAGAGGATGGGGTTGGATCATTTCTATAGGATCTTAGGGATTTCATTTGTGAGATGGTCCTAAATAGAATGATAGATAAAATGATTAAACTAGGGATTTTCTTTTTTGGTAGCTCCTTTCTTCAAAGGTGTTTTGTGAGCTACAAGTCCAAGTCAGGAGTTACAGTAAGATCTAGGGATCTAAAGAAAAGCTACTTGGTCCCTGCCCTCGGGGAGTTTACCTAAATCTCGAGAGAGGGGAGAAGATAATGAAGCAAATAAGCTGAGACACACTATATGGTGATTGTTTAATGCTCTAGTGTCACGCCCAGCAGAAGTGCACTTCAAGGAGTTCTTGTTTTGTTTACTTTGCTGCTGGAAGAACTTGAGGGTCCTCTCAGCTTGTCGCACTGTTATGGCTTTTGTTATGGGGGGTGGGCTTCATAGATCTTCTAGACTGAAACAGACTAGGAAGAAACAACCATGACTCGCATCCAAAAATGAGCTAACAGATACTTCCTCCAACAGATTGGAATAGACATATCCTATGAGCCATAAATCCCACTATTTAGGGTGGACACATTCAGCCTAGAGGAAAACAAATTGTGGCACACATAGATATTTACACACCTATGTTAATGTAAGCACTACTCACAATAGCAAAAGAATAAAAATGCATATGTGACCATCCAAGGAAAAATAAACTTTTGTATTAGGCAGAATTCTCAAAACCAGGACACTTATGAATAGATATATAAATATAAGAGGATAGATATATACAGCAAGAAGGAACATAACAGCTCATTAGTCCATTCACCAGTACAGAGGGCTCAGTTCAACTCACTTTCATGGAACAATTAATATACTGCAAGTCTTTCAGCTCGTGTGTGCTGCCTGGCCCAAGGTCCAGAAAGCAGACAATGGAGTCTTCCTTCAGGCAAGACAGGAAGAGTCTGTCCGCAGGCAGCAGACAGCAGAGTGGATCAGCAAAGTCAGTAGCTTGGGAGCTTAGTGAAGCAGATCCTCATGGGATCTTGTACAGCGACAGGATCCACCAGCCTCAAGTTCAAGTGATATATGCACCAGCGGTTTGGCAAAATAGGCCTTGAAGGAGCCTCAAGCTCTAACAACATGATCCACGGGCTGGCTTGGCCCGCAGGTAGTGTAGCACACAGGTTGAGGCAGAGAGCTAAAGCAGCAGCATGCTGGTCTGATCACTAGGAAACAAGAGAAATATAGTATGCCAGTAGTCTTCCTTTATCTCAGTCACCCTCCAATCAAGCTGCAACCTGATCACACTCTGCCCACATGTTCCTATTGGCCTAGTTGGCACAATAAACTTAACTATCACAGCTTTGGTCCATCCACACATCTACACAATGTGAAAGAATCCCAGCGAATCCGTGAAACATCTCATGATATGGATTAACCTAGTGGACATTATCCTAAGTGAAATTAGCAATCGCAAAAGGACAAAAGATCACTATTTTAAAAAGTCAAGTAAGATGTTTGCACACCGAGGAGCACATCTTCATTGGAGAATGGCATCTTTGGTGAATTATAAAACCTACACAGGTAAGCGAGACCCTCAGTGAGATGGAGTGGCAAATTAGCCACAAAAATGGACTAAAAGATGAGGATGATGTAGAACCAAGTAGCATTTCATTCTGTTGTATGTAAGGTCACCGTGAGTTCAAGTTGATTCGACAGCAACTGTCTTTGATGGTTACCAGGGGTGAGAAGGAGCAGAGGGAAGCAAAGTCACCGGATAGAGAGTAGGTAAATATTAATTTGGGTGAAGCAGAAGACAATGTAGGATAAGAGAGAGATTGGCAAACATATTATGGAGACCGGAGAAGACTCTTAGGATCTTAAAGATTGCTGCTGTTATATACAAAATCCTACGATGACTGTGATGTACTAGTAAATGCTTGGATAGGAACACACTGAGCAAGTTGAGCAAGTGTAGAAGGGACAATGGGGGTATATTCACAAATATATATATATTTGACAGAGGATATTATATATGTGTATTTACTATTGTTGCAAATATAACCATCAACCATCAATGGAATGGAGCATACAAGGGATAGGGTTATGAAAAATTGTTAGAACCAAACACAGTAAAGGAATAAGTTGATGAACCTGGGGCTCAGAACCATAGCCATAATCCACATTGACAGTGCTCTGCAACCTACTTTTGTAAGCATTAACTAGAGTCTTAAAAGTTCCTAAAAGGCCACTGACGTTAAAACTATTGGTCTGTCTCACTTGGAGGAAAGAAAAGAGGTAAAAATCAGAAGACACATGGAAACAATTACTCTAGTAGTTGAATGTATCACATAAACACATCTCCACAATCCTGAGACCAGAAGAACTAGATGGTGCCCTGCTACCACTGCCAACTCTTCTGAAGAGAATCACATTAGAGGCTTTTGGATGAAATGGGGGGAAATGTGGACTGAAGCACAAAATTATAAATGAGATCAGGCTTATTGGTCGATTGGAGACGAGTGGAAGCTCCTAGTTTGTAGCCATTGGTCATCTTTCAAGTCTGAAGCACCCATGTTATAATAATCAACCATTTGCAATCAAATGTATGTCATTTACTGAGGGACAAAGTTCACAGCGTTGAGAAGTAAGAATGAATGAAAACAAGAAACACAGGGAGGAAGTGGTATAGATGACAGTTCATTGAAGATTGCAATGAATGGGTTGAAGCAAGGTGTGTATGAATTATTGAATGTAAAACTCATGGCCTACTTTGTAAACTTTCACCTGATTAACAATGAAAAGTTTTAAACCAGTAAATTGTCAACTTGGGGGAAAATTAGCCAATTAAAGAAAATCTTTGGATCACAGCAATATATTGTCCTACACTCTTGCTTTGGATATATCATCAGGAGGTAGCCTTCACAAGAGGAGTACATTCTGTTGAAGTAGAAAACCTACCAAAGCAAGCGAGATGGATTGGCCTAGTAGCCACAGCAATGGAGCAGGAAATAAGGATGGTGCCAGCCCAAGCAACCTTGAACTTTATTGTATCTACTGTAACCATGAGTCCGTGATAACTCAATAACTCTCCATATGAGTCACCAGACTCTACCACTGGCATTTAAGAAATCAAAACTTTTACATGTTACCATTTAAGCACACTAATCCTGTTCCAGAGAAAGTTGACATTAGTGGAGCAGAAGACCGCATGACAAGAAGGGTTAAGCCAAGGCAGGTGCTTTGTGTCTGCCTAGGGAGCAGGCACACAGGGAAGAGAAGCTGAGCAGGAGTGAGGGTGAGGAAGCTGCCAGTGTGCCATGTCTTCATAAGCTCTGTAACTATTTGAGAAATTCTAGGTTTTTGATACCATGCAAATTCATGGATACAAATACTTCCCCCAAATAAATAGTAGTGGTCTTTAACTTATCACTATTTTTTGGGGTCTACATTATATCACCTGTCCTTTATCTGAGCATACAAAGAGGAAATTTGTCATTCTGGAATCTCTAGTTTATGATATATGCATAGCACCACAAAAGAGAACTTTCACGTGGACTCCCGCTTCCTTCGCTAATGTGTGGCATATTGCCCATTTCTGTTGTCTGCATTGCACCCACTGTGATATGCCATGACTCCTGCTTCTCAACAATGTCTTTTCAGTTTCTCTCCTCTGTCCCACTTGGTCTTGTCTCACTCTGTTGCTGGTGTTGCAACATTGAATAATGACGTCTCCATGAATTCTTTGCTGAAGAGTCATTTCTGTCATTCTAGACCCATTTGTATCCTTCCTCCCATATCTGGTTAAAATAATTGGAGTCAATCACATAGGCCTGAGCTCATGGAGGAAACAGAGAAACATCTTTGAGGCATCCTGCAGGCAAATTCTTATGTAAGAGGCCAGTACCAATATTTCTGGGTGGAAAATTAAAACCAAGAAGAGGACTATGGTTAACTTTCTATCTATGATAATGGAACGGGGAAGTGGTATAGATATTCCAATTATCAATTGTATTCTATTTTGCTCTATCTCCCTAAGCACTGGGTGACTAAGGGGGCAGGGAGTGGATTCTGCAGGTGGCTCAGAGACCTGATCATTTTAAATGACAGGAACCCTGGATGAGCTCTTTGTCTGAGTTCACATGTTCTCTTCATTTGAAGGTGGAACTAGATCTCAGTTCTCAGATGGTGCATATTTAGCTTAGTTTAGTTCAACACAACCTCCAAATGCTGGACATTGTACTAGATACTATGGATTTCTGGTTCTTACAGAGCCTTAGGTGTTTTATTGACTGTTCAAGGGCATTCAACTGTGTGCACCCTTATAAATCATGGTAGCCTTGAGAAGAACGGGAATTTCAGAACACTTTATATGTTCATGAGGAATCTGTATATGATCAAGAAGCAATTGTGCCAACAGAACAAGGGACCATTCCATGGTTTAAAACTAAGCAAGGTGTACATAAGGCTTGCAAATGTTCACCATTGGCATTCAATCAGTATGCCAAGTGAATAATTGGCAAAACTGGATTATATGAAGGAGAATTTGTCATCAGGAACACTTGTTAACAACCTGCATTATTGTGCATGACACAACCTTATTGCGCATGACATTGCGCATTATTGCGCATGACATTATTGCGCATGACACAACCTTGCTTGCTGAATGCGAAGAGGACCTGATACACGTGCTGATATAAAAAGATTAAGGACTGCAGCCTTCCATATGAATTACAACTCAATGTAAAGAAAACTAAAATCCTTATAGCAGGTAAAATTGTGATAAATGGAGAAAAGATTGAAGTTGTCAAGGACTTCTTCTGGTTTGGATCTACAATCAGTGTTCATGGAAGCAGCACTCATGAGGTCAAATGATGCATTGCATTTAGTAAATCTGCTGTCCACGACTTATTAAAAGTGCTGAAAAACAAGGATGAAGGTTAGTTTGAGGTCTAAGGGATAACTGACTCAAGTTGTCATATTTCCAATCACGAAAGCTGGATAGTGCTGATCAGAGCACAGAGGAGCCAACGAAGAGGAAATAGAGAGTGGAACACATCCCAGCCCGCCAAGCCCAGAGGACAAGACTCCTGCTCAGAGGACCATAGGGCCGGCCCCACTAGAGACACAATGTCCCTCACTGACCCATAGCGCTACCAGGAACAACACGGGAGACACGGTGTGGGAAATGCACCCTATCTGACCCCACCACACCGAGGCCAGACAGAAAGGTATCCAACAGCACAGCAAGGGGAGCCGAGCAACAAAGTGTCCAGGGAATACCAAAAATAAACTGTGGGGCCAGGGTGTGGCACCCCATCATACTGGACCATAAAACATTCATAAAGGTCAACAAACAGGCCTTGAACTATTTATAGGTCTTTCTTTATTGTGGTTGTTTTGTTTCATTTTCTTTTGTTGCTTTGTTTTGCTCTGTCTTGTTTTTTGTGCATATTATTATCTCTACATGTCTATCTAGATAAGATAGGCAGGATAAACAATCTAGAGGAGAAAACAATGGAACCAATGGTTCTGGCGGGACATGGGAGAGGGAATGAGGAAGGGGGAAAGGAAGTGGGTCTCAACAAACCCAGGGACAAGGGAACAACAAGTGATCTAAGATTGATGGCAAGGAGGGTGTAGGATGCCTAGTAGGACTTTATCAAGAGCAATGTAGCCTAGAGGAATTACTGAAACCTAAATGAAGGTTGAACATGATAGTGGGACAAAAGGAAAGTAAAAGTAAATAAACGAAAGAACTAGGAGGCAAAGGTCATTTATAGAGGTCTAAATACAGGCATGTGCATATGAAAATGTATATATATAATGATAGGGAAATTGATCTATGTGCATTTACTTATATGTTAAGTATCAAGGCAGCAGATGGATATTGGGCCTCTAATCAAGTATTCCCTCAATGCAAGAACATTTTGTTTTAATAACCTACCATTCTGTGATGCTCACCTTCCCAACAGGATCACCGAAGAGAAAGTGGGTGCCTAAGTAAAGGTGGTGAAGAAAGCTGATGGTGCCCGGCTATCAAAAGGCATAGCATCTGGGGTCATAAAGGCTTGAAGATAAACAAGCAGCCATCTAGCTCAGAAGCAACAAGGTCCACATGGATGAAGCACACCAGCCTGTGTGATCATGAGGTGTCAATGGGATCTGGTATCAAGCATGAAAGACCCAGAACAAAAAATCTTATCTATGTGATTGAAGGGGAGAGCAGAATGGAGAACCAGAGCCCATCTGCAGACAAATGGACTTCCCCTTATGGAGGGGGCACGAGGAGGAGACAAGCCAGCCAGAGTGTAATATAGCACTGGCAAAACATACAACTTTTCTCTTGTTCTTTAATGCCCCCCTCCCACACACACACACAATCGTAACCCCAATTCTATGTTACAAATCTGGCTAGACTAGAGCATGTACAATGGTACAGATAAGAACTGGAAACACAGGGAATCCAGGACAGAAAAACCCCTCAGGACCAATAATGAGAGTAGTGATATTAGGAGGGGAAGGGGTAGGGAGGAAGGAAGGGGTAACAGACACAAGGATGGATATATAACTCCAGGCCTCTAGGGGGATGAACCACAGAAGTGTGGGTGAAGATGAGACAGTGGGTGATGTAAGATATGAAAATAATAATAATTGATGAAGGGTTCATGAGGGAGAGAGGGTGGGGGAGAGGGGCAGGGAAATGAGCTCATACTAAGGATTCAAGTAGAAAGAAAATGTTTTCAGAATGATGATGGCAACATATGTACAAATGTGCTTGATACAATGGATGCATATATGGATTGTGGTACGAGCCCCCAGTAAAATGATTTAAAAAGAAAAATGTGCTAAGATATTTCTCTATTCAGAAATAGAATAGTTGGACATTGAATAGGGACAATTTAAAAAGAATTGATATATTTGAATTAGGGTGCTGGTGAACACCATGCTGGTGAAAGTACCATGGGCTGTCAAAAGAGCAAACAAATCTGTCTTGGAAGAAATGCGGCCAGAGTGCTCCTTAGGAGCAAGGATGGGAAGACTGTGTTTTCATGTACTTTAGACATGGCAAGAGAGACCAGTCCCTGGAAAAGATCATCCTGCTTGGTAAAGTTTTGTTGCCCTTGGTAAAGGGCAACAGAAAGAGGAAGACTTTTAACAAGATGGATTGACTCATTGGCTACCACAATAGACTCAAACAATAGCCAGTTGGAGCATGGGGTAAGACTGGGTAGTGTTTTCTTCTGTTTGACATAGCACCTAACAACAACAAGGAGCTCTGCTGGCACAGTGGATTAAGTGTTGGGTCAGCAGTTCAAAACCACCAGATGCTCTGCTAAAGATTTCTACTCTCCTAAAGGTGTAGCGTGTTGAAACTGCGCAGGGACAGTTCTGCTCTGCCTTGTACAGTTGCTGAGAGTCAGAATCAAGTGGAGGGCAGTGAGTTTGGACTAGTTGGAAGGTGCTAAGTAAGAGTGTGATATGGGCTCACCATCACTCGGTCACTGTCCTGCGTTCTGAGCTGAGCAGGGAGTTGATTGCCTCCAACTGCTTTGCTTCACTGAGGAGTTCTTAAGTGTATAGAAAAAAATTCCCTCTGGGTTTTGAGTTTCTGAGTTTTTCTTGTCTACTTCTTTTTTGTCTTTTTCATGGTCATTGCATGTAGACTTGCTTATTGTTAGCATATCCACCCACCCCCCCCAATTTTTTAATTGCAGATATGTTTTTCTTTCTCAATATCACCTATGGCCTCTGTTAACATCTCCTTGTAGATAACTCAAGCGTATGCACCTTAAGGATTGACTTTAGCCACCCCTTCAAGCCACAGGTCTATATAATCATCAGCTTACTGGACAGCACATCTTAGAGGTCTCCCAGGTAACTCATAATCTGCATATCTAAAATCCACCCAAGTCTAATTCTTTTCCAAGATTCTTTCTCTCAGTGAATTCCAACCTGGTGCCAATCTGGGCACTTCTCACTTCTCCAACCCTAACATCTAATCTACTACCACATCCTGTTGGCTTTACTTCATAAATGTTTCTGCAATTGATCTGGTCATCTGCATCATGGCAACTGCCATCCATGTCTAACTTAACTTCACCTCTTGCTTGAACCAATTAATTTACCAATATCCACTTTGGATGCCACCCACCCAATTCTTTCTTTATAATGTAGGTAAAGGAGTTATTTGGAAGCACTAATCTGAAAATATCCTTATCAGTTGGAGAGGCATACTGAATCTTTTCTAAAGAAAATGATAATAGTGTTTGATGTTTACTTTAAAATACTCCTGAAAGCTAACCGACCATAGAAAGATCAAATAACATAGGAAGAATGCTGATTACAGTATAATATTTTACTATTGTCTATGTGTTTGTGTGTATTTGAAAATTTCCCTAATAAAAGTCAGCATGTGCACACTCGCACATGTAGTCAGACTTTGTCCTAGCATGACCACTTCAATAGCTTTCCATTTCTCATAACATAAAGACAAAATTCTTTAATGTGATCTCAAATGCCATCCTAGTTTAGTTCTACTGACCTTTCCTGACATTTCTTTTAAGGACCCCTCTTGCTATCAGCACGTCAGTGCTACCACCCACCTGCTAATTACTTTTACACATTATGACTCCTTTCAGCAGCAAGCTGAGCGCATGCTGCCTTCCCCTCCTCACCTGGATAACTTCTCCCCAGTAATCATAATAATAAACACTTGTCTTGGATTGATTCTGACATATGGTAATCTCATGTCTTTTAGAGCAGAACAGGCCCCACGGTTCTCAATGGTTGAGGTCTTTTAGAAGTAGATCTCTAGACCTTTCTCCCAAGGTGCCCCTGGGTGGATTCAAACTGTCAACCTTTCAATTAGTAACAGAGTGCTTAACCATTTGTGTCTCCCAGGGCCTCTTGTTAACTTCCCTAACCAGGCCATCTTCCCCTGTTAGAAACTCCAAAGCACTGGATCCTTCCCTTTCATAGTGTGTGTCACCATGGCAGCTTTCCCCTTTGATGTTATGAGCCATTCAATTAAAATCTAGACTGTTAGACCCAAGGAGTCACCATTTTATCTCCTGACATGGTGCCCCAACATGCTGTCACAGTCAATAACAATTTGTCGAAGGAATGAGTAAACAAACAAAAAGCAGTGGAGAATGGCTCACGAAAGTACCAGCTGTTTTGTAACAGGAACAGGGCCCTTGAGGGAGAGCATTTAAGATGGGCCTGCTGGGGGTGTGAGGGGCCAATGGTTTCTCTATCCATAGCACCCCTAGGGCAAGGGACTGCAATCTCTTGGTGCTTCAGACAGTGACTATCAATGTAGACTCAGCTCTATGATCAGAATAATTGTCCCCTCAGACTCAGAGTGAAACAGCTGCTGCCCCTGTGTCTTCTTTTGGCAAATTGGTCCTGTGACCCAGTGCTTCCAGGAATGAACCCTGCTACCTAGGCCGAAACTTTATATACGGTCCTATTCTCTGAGTTACTCATGCTATAGGGCAGCTCTAGGGCAGATCTGGCCCCAACTTCCTCCCAGTGGAGCCTTGCCTGTCTATTCTAGACTTCCTGTCCATTCGCCTTATCTGGCATTCCAGCTTGGTGGTGGAGACATTCCCCCAGTGGATACATCGCTTGAGTGATGGAAATCTTCACCATGATCCTCTATCCACCTGCTTGAATCTGCAGGAATCCTTTAGTAAGCCCGAGGCTGTAGTGTTTCCGGAACATTCTGTCTCATGAAACACTTTGCCTCACACTTTCAAGGTTGCCAGCCCTCTGCCTTGAGAACTCAGCTGCTGGAATAAGTCAGGTTAGTCTCCTAGAATGTGGTTCTCCCCAGTAAGACGATTCTTCATCAGTGGTTGTGTCAGTTTCTTCACATTGCGTGAGTCACAAGTTATCATACCATAGGCATGAAATGGAAAGAAGCCAGGTCACATCTCCAAACTCAGCTTGGTCTCTCTTGAGCAGCATGATCGTAGATCATTTCAACCCTGTTGGCCTCAGCTTCTTTATAAGAAAGGCCAAAGATAAAATAGCAAAGGAAGAAAGGGAGGAGAAAAGAATTAACCAAAGAAGGATAAGAAACAAACAAATCAATTACGAAAGAGTTCTGTGTATCCCAAGTTGTTATAGCAATAAAAGTGTTTATTGGCCTAATAAATTTGGTTAACACTTAGGTTAAACAAATTTAGGATTATTTGTTTGTTTGCCTGTTGGTTTTGCTTTGCGTTCATTCTTAGACCAGAATTCTCAGAGACTTTGATATGCTAACTTGCTGTGTTAGTCCAGGTGGACTAGAGAAACAAATCCAGAGACACTCAGATGTGTGTAAGAGAGAACTTTATATCAAAGAGCAATTGTACGTTAAGAAAACATCCCAGCCCAGTCCAAATCAAGTTCATAAGTCCAATATTAGCCCATATGTCTGATACCAGTCTATAAGCTCTTCAGACTCATGCAACACATGCATTGGCACTGAATGGCGGAAGATCAAAGCCCAGTGGGTGAAAATTCTTGTGGATTCAGTGGTGGTGGAAGAATCTCAGTGCCGGCATGGGTTTCCACGTGGCTCTTCCAGCTTCAGGGCTCTGGCTCCATCAGTGTAGCTCCATCTGACCTGTCAATAGGACTGTCTCACAGAGAGACTGTGTCTGATTTCCACTGAGATATTTATCTCCGTGTGCCTCCAAATGAGAGGTCATCAAATTGTGACCTGGTTGAAAGGCTAAACTCTACCCTTTCACTCGTAATAGTCTCATGCTGATACCAGATTATGTAACTAACACACGTACATTATGCCTCCACAACCATTTGTCATATTTACTTGAATCCTTACAGACTACATTTTAGGAAATACCAGACTAGATTATGTCTAGTTCTGAAAGTGTACCCTTTTCATAAGACAAATTATCTTTCTTCTCTCTATTTTTAAGCATAATATGATCTGAGTTTTTAAAGGAGGAATGATGTTCCATTGGAAGGAGGTGCTACAGTCTGGCCCCATCACTCTGGGGCAAGGCACTGAGGGCACGCAGCAGAGCAGCAGGGGGTGCAGAGAGATGAAATTACCAAAAATAGACTTTGGAGACAGAGTGTGGCACCCCATCAACTGCAAAACACTTGTAAAGGCCAACAAACAGAACTTGAACTATTTACAGGCTTTTCCATTTGTGTCAGTGGCTTTCTTTTTGTTATTGTTATTTTGTTTTTGATTTTTTGTTGTCATTGTTTAGTTGGTTTTTACTTCCTTTTTTGGTTTATTTGACTTTTCCTGGTTTTTGTACTTATTAATGTATCTGCATGTCTATCTAGATAAGATAAGCAGGATAAATAATATGGAGATGAAAATAATGGGATCAATGTTTCCAGGAGGATACGGGAGAAGGGGAGGTGGGAGAAAGGAAGGGAGTGGGAGAAACCAACCCAGGGACAAGGGAACAACAAGTGAACTAAAATCAATGGAAGGATGTTGTAGGATGCCTAGTGGGGCTTAATCAAGGGCAATGTACCGGTAGCAGTGAGGAATAACCAAACCTGAATGAAGGCCAAACATGATGGTGGGACAAGAGGAAGGTAAAAGGAAATAGAGGAAAGAACCAGGAGGCAAAGAACATTTATAGAGGCCTAGATGCAGGCAAGTACATATGTCAATATATATATATATAACGAGAGGGGAATAGAACCATGTACTCATATCTATATGTTAAAAATCAAGGCTATAGATAGACATTGGACCTCGACTCAAGCACTCCCTCAATACAAGAACACTTTGTTCTAACAATCCAGCATTCTGTGATACCCACCTTCCCAATAAAATCACTGAAGATAAAATGGGTGCATAAGCAAATGTGGAGAAGAAAGCTGATGGTGTCTGGCTATCAAAAGATATAGAATCTGGGAGTATTAAAGGCTTCAAGATAAACAAGTGGCCATCGAGCTGAGATGCAACAAAGCCCCCATTGAAGAAGCACACCAGCCTGTGTGATCGTAAGGTGTCAATGGGATCAGGTATTAGGCATCCAGAACAAAATCAGACAAAATATGAGTTGGGGGTGGTGGTGCAGAGGAGACCCACTGCCCATCAGTAGACAATTGGACATCCCCTCACAGAGGAGTCACAGGGAAGAGATGAGCCAGTCAGGGTGCAGTAGAGCACCAATGAAACACACAACTTTCCTCTAGTTCTTTGGTGCGTCCTTCCCCCCACTATCATGACCTCAATTCTACCTTACAAATCAGATTAGACCAGAGCCCGCAAGACAGGGAATCTAGGATAGATAAACCCCTCAGGGCCAACAAGGAAAGTAGAGATGCCAGGAGGATGAGGGGAGGGGGGAGGGATGGAGGGGAAATTGATTACAGGATCAACTTAGAACCCCCTCCCAGGGGGACAGATAATGGAAAAGTGGGTGAGGGATGATAGAGTTTGATGTAAGATATGGAAATAATAATAATCTATAACTTATCAAGGGTTTGTGAGGGAGGGCAGGTTGGGGAGGGAGGGGGTATAAATGGGGAGCTGATATCAGGAGCTCAAGTGGGAAGAGAATGCTTTGAAAATGATGATGGCGGCGTATGTGCAAATGTGCTTGACACACTGGGTGAATGTATGGATTGTGATAAAAGATGTAAGAGCCCCCAATAAAAGTATTTTTTTTTTTAAGAAAAGAAAGGAGGAGCTAAAGTGATTCGGGTCAGGATTTCTTCTGGTTAGACAACATAGCCCTCAGGAACAGAACATCTGCTTTCTGATGGCATCTGCCCACTAGGCAAACTACCCATCACCAGGGAATATATGCACTAAAGAAAGCTACTCACCTAGGACGATGGAGCCGTTCATTTCACGAGATAGAGAGACAGAGTCTTTGTGGCCATGGGCCAGTTTGGAAGATGGCAAATACTCATGAAATGCCAATTTGTGAGCCAGTCTTTCTAAACCTGTATGTTTTTGATTTGTGGTTGAAGTGACATGAACTCTAAATTCCAACAGCAAAGGGGCAGATACTAGCTCAACCTCACATTACTATCATAAGACAAACTCAGGTCAGTTACATTAAAAAAAACTGTTATTCAATAGAAACAAGGGTTCATCCTGGTTACTTTCATCTAAAATTTCTTTCCAGTTTTAGAGACATGGACTGGTCTGCCTGCCACAATTGTTCAACTCCATTGGCCAAGACCCAGATTAGAGCAGCATCCTCTGCCCCTCCAGTCCAGGGCTCAGGACCTCAGCCGGGATCCATTCAGTTTGATGAGTTTTCTTCTCAGGGCCAGGTTTCTCCAACCTTTTTGTCCTGCCTGTCCACAAACCATGTAGTCACCACTCGGGTCCACCTTAGCAACTTGCAGCTTCCCACTACCTGTTTCAGTCCTTTGAGCTTCCTGGTCTCTGTTTCCTGGGATCTGGATGGTGAAACCCCACATTTGGCGGTCCTTTGAACTCTGCCCTACTTGTTGCTGTTGAAAGCAGTGTTCCCTCTCTGCCCACACAGCTTTTTACCATCGTTTCCCACATGCTCCAGGTCCCCAAGTTGTACCCAGACTCCAAATGATGGAACTCTAGAAGGTTGTGTATGAGATTTCTATATTCCTAAATAAAATAAAATGAAGGGGAGAAATTAATAGCACATATTAATGGACCATGACAAACATAGGCGACTTCCCAACAACCCTGATATTTGTCCTTATTTTTGGAATGCCCTCCTGCTGTTTTTACTATTGCTCTTATTTGTTTTTGACAAGGTTCAGGGAACAGGGGAGAAGGGAAAGAGAGAGTGCAGAGAAGCAGTTCATTTAAAAAAAAAAGGAAAGCATTAAAACAAAAATAAAAAGAACAAGCTGCTGCCACCACAACAAGCCCAGCTGATAGGAGCTTGGAGATGTTGGGTTTCTTGGGTGAGTGCCTTGCATCACTTGCTCTGACCTGTGATTCATCATTGGTGGGTGCTGATATACTGAATCGAAATGGAAGCACTCCATCTTTGTTGGCCAACAGCTTCTTGAATTGACAAGTGGCACATAGACCCTGATATATTTGTAGCAGTAGAAAGAGGGGAGAGTGTTGCTCAAGGTGGAAGTGTTACATAGAAGTTTTGTTTTCATATTTTCACTTTTATGGATTGAATTGTGTTTCTCAAAATATGTGTTAGAATTCTTTTCCCATTATCGGTGCTTAAGGAAGCCTGGGGGCATTGCAGCTTCCCATTGAGCTGTTAACCACAAGATCAGTAGTTCCTCTGGAGAAAAATGAGTCTTTGTGGGCTCCCTTAAAGACTTAAAGTCTCAGGAACCCACGGGCGGCTGTACTCTGCCCTGTAGGTTCCTGATGAGTCATAACTGACTTGAAGGCAATGAGCATGAGGGTTATCAGTGGATGTAATTTTGTTTTCTTTGGTATGCTAATTAGGCCACAGTTGAGTAGGGTGGGTTCTAAATCTAATCACTTCTGAGTTATAAAACGCACAAAGAATCTATTTCTACATGGGAGAAGAGTGAGCCATGTGAGAATCGCCAAAGAACCAAAGAACACTCTGTATTACTACAACAAAGCAGTCAACACAGCCGAGATCCTGATTCGGACTTTGAGCTTCCAGCAATCAAATTTCTGTTCTTTAAAGCCATCTGCTCACCATATTTCTGACATAGCAGCACTGTGACTAAGAATTTGATCCCTAAAGAAGAGAGCTGTGCAGGTGCTTT
The DNA here is from genome assembly GCF_050624435.1 of Tenrec ecaudatus. Classification (NCBI taxonomy): domain Eukaryota; kingdom Metazoa; phylum Chordata; class Mammalia; order Afrosoricida; family Tenrecidae; genus Tenrec; species Tenrec ecaudatus. Next base: position 114,652,559 of record NC_134542.1, on the reverse strand, counting down.
GGATGCATTCAGAAATATCAAAGGAAGGGATAGAATGGGACTGCAGTTTTCAGGAGCCTCGGTGCCTCCCTGGGTCACCAGCTCTCCTGTCTCCCGGTGGCACTTCAGCCAGAACCAACAGATACTTTGTTGTGTCTTACAGAAATCCAGAACTCTACTGGAAATGGTTGTGAATCAGAAGTCCTACTAACATCCTACAATATGTCGATGTTGTACGTATTTCTCATCTGGTTGTGGATCCCAAACACATGCAAAAAAAAAGATTACAAAAGGATATCAGATGACATAAAATACAGAACTTTGTCCTCTTGTGTCAAATAATGTTAGAAATCAAGATGATACACTCCCTTTCTTTTTATTTCCTCCCCTACACCATTGCCTCTCAATCCACCTCACACGTCCTACATGCCACCTCCACTCACACATTTTCTCTGCTTCAGCCCACTCCTCCAGGAAACTTTTAGAATCCGACCCCTTAGAAGTGAACAGTCAGTTTGTAGCAAGTTCTACCTAATACAGGTGGTTTAGTCTCAATACCCATCAGCCCTATGGTACATATTTTCCTTTGAGTCTGTTTTCCTCTAAAAGATTGCCAGAGTCTTGAGGGCAGAGGTGTTTCTTGGCTCTCATAAGTCCTGAACAGATTAAACAAGATGCGTGACCTTACGCAGGTAACTTAACCTCTCTGAGTCACAGATTCCACGAATATGAATTGAGGTTAACAATTCTTGATGCCGTTACAACCTTGGTTCATTCATAAAAGGTTCTCAAGACTGGTCGGTGAATGGCTGAAGCAGGAATAACTGAAGCAAGAGCTTTCTTTGAGAGAGATTTTCCTCCGCTGAGCAGTTTTTAAAGGAATTGTTCTCAAGTTGGAGATAAATAGTGATACCTGATTTTTTCCCCGCAGTTAAACATAAATCTTCATACCTTTTTTTGATGCCTTGTAAGAAAGAAGCATAAACTTTATTAAAGAGGAAGCACAGGGACCCACTGAACAGTTTATGGGGAGTTGCTGAGCAGGCAAAGAGGAAACCCAATGCCACGTTTAGGCAATGCCCCCCTGGGCAGAGGTTGAAAGGTGGTCTGGTCTTGCTCTGAGTCGACCTGACTGACCTGGGCCCCATTCCAGCCCCCTGGGCTGACCCTCCTAGTCACAGAACATCACTGGGACTTATTACTTTTTAATGTTCTGACAGTATATCTTCCTCATATGAGAAGAGGTGAATTGAGGTCAGGCTCTCCACAGTATACCAATAATAAATGGGCAGTAAACTGCCCTTATGGCACATACTCAATCAACTCTAAATGGATAGGAAATTAGAGGGCAAGCAAAGTAGGAAGAGGGGTGAGGTCAGAGAGAAAATGGAAAAGTAAGTGAAATATGCTGGTTATTACCTTTCTTTCTCTCCCTCCAACCCCTTTATGTCCTTACTGGCACTATCTCCTACCTCCTGGTTGCCAGCACCTGTCAACGCTCATCTATCGACAGCTGATAGGGTCAAAGAGATCTGGTAGCAGTAGGAGTGTTGTTGTTGTGGCTGTTGCTGTTAGGTGCTGTCGAATCAGTTCTGAGTCAGAGCAACCCTGCGTACAACACAACAACCTGTGTACAGAACAACAGAGCAACCCTGTGTACAACAGAACGACCTGTGTACAGAGCAGCAGAGAAATCCTGTGTACAACAGAACGACCTGTGTACAGAGCAACAGAGCAACCCTGTGTACAACACAACAACCTATGTACAGAACAACAGAGCAACCCTGTGTACAACAAATCGACCTGTGTACAGAGCAACAGAGCAACCCTGTGTGTATAGCACAACAACCTGTGTACAGAACAACAGAGCAACCCTGTGTACAACACAACAACCTATGTACAGAGCAACAGAGCAACCCTGTGTACAACACAACAACCTGTGTACAGAACAACAGAGCCACCCTGTGTACAACACAACGACCTGTGTACAGAACAACAGAGCCACTGTGTGTACAGCACAGCCTGCTGCTGCGTCGTCCTCACAATGGTTCTCATTTCTGAGCACTCATTGCAGCCACGGTGTCCATCTTTCTTGTCAAGGGCCTGCTCCTTTTGTAAGCCCTGTATTCTCCTAAGCAGGATGTCCTTTTCCAGACATGGTCTCTCCTGATCACACGTCCAAAGCTCTGGCAGTAGCCCCAGGCAATGGGAGACTCTATGCCAATGAAGACAGTCAGGGAAACGTAAATGGTCTGTACCCCGGCCTTGGCAGGGGCTCGGACATTCTGCTTGGTCCTTGTTCTTGTGATGTGCCTTTCATGCAGTAGACAAGCATTCTTTCCAAGCGATGGGGACACAACGACTGCCTCTTTCCTGATTCCAAGGGATTTCGAGGAGATGCCATCGCTGTATTTCAAGCCAAAAACCTGATCCCCTTTGGTGTGGGCAAACATCTAGTCCAAATTCAAGTTCATCGTTTTTCTGGGACACTCTGAATTGCTAGCTGTTCTTTCCCTCCCAGGGCAGAGAATTGCAGTTGGATGGCCTCCCCTATTTGATACCCTGCAGATTTTAGAACCTGTTCCTTTCTTTACCGCTTATCACTAAAGCACCAATATACCTTTTAGTTAAGAGCCCACTCCTCCTGGAAGGCCTAACTGGTCTCCAGTAGGAGGCTATTTAGAAATGGATAAGTGACATGGATTTTATGAGAGAAAGGCAGAGAGAGAGAAACAGACTGGCCCTTGATCAAAAGTGATGGTGGAATTTTATGCTCTAATGACTAGTTACTGGGATTCATTTTGGCAGGAGATAACATGGACCATTCTGGCATCTTTCACATAACCTCATGCGAGCGGTTGCCCACTCACTGCCAACCCAAACTCACCTGGTAAAAGTCTGTTTAGTAAATTAACACTTATAAATGCTTTGCTCAGGCTTTCCTCCCCATCGCAGGATTTCTGCTAATTTTAAATGACATTGCCTCTTCGCTGGAGATTAACAAGATATGAAGCAATTCCAATATTTTAATCAGTGTTTGGGGAGGATTCCTGCTGAATAGCAAAAGTGTGGGTTCTTCTGGAAATCCATTTTTCATTTGTTTTCTCATTTGCATCCCTAGTTTAAAGAAAATTGACTTTTTAAAAGTGAGTGATAATTAATCTTTGGAAATACTGCAACTGGTTGGGGTTTCTGCTATTTTGTGATGCCCAGGGTGCACCCCAGCCGAGCGGAGCTCTGCTGTGGGGAGGGGTTGTAATTACCTTCGGGACAGCAGTAGAGGCAGCGTGCAGATGTGTTGGCATTAGGCAGGTGGGCAGCCAAGCTGGTGGGGAGGGGCTGAAAGGCGGAAGTCCAGCTCCCTCCAGCCCCCTCAGGTGGTCTGCGAAATGCTTGGGCTCCTTCAGGCCCTCGAAAGCCTCTACAAATGCAGACATGATCTGAGCATTGCAGGCCAACTGCCAGGACAGAGTGATGGATGGCTCAGAAATGGGTTGTAAAAAATTAGATCATAAGGGAACAAATTTCATTTCTGGTAATGTGATACTAGATGAGCAGCTAAGCCCCTGCAGGAACACAGCAAAAAGCTGGCTGAAATGCTTCAACATATATTTGTAAAGCTTGGCTGAGCTAGAGCTGAAGTAACAATGAACAACAGTAAATGACACAAACATGCTATCCTATGGGGTAAATGGATATTTGAGCTGCTGATATTCCTGAGGGCTTCTGTTTCAAGGAAGATGTCCTCCAAGGTGTCAGCTTGCAGACTACACTTGCCTGTACACAGACAATGAGAGTTCAGAGCGCCCTCATCCTGCCCCAGCAGAGAGTTCATTCTGAGAGTTCATTCTGACTCACCACAACCCAGGAACCATGCCCAAAGGATTTTCAAGGCTGTGATCAGCCCTTTCCCTTCAGGTGTCTCCCATGAAGTGGGAACAACCAGGACTTCAGTTAGTTGAGTGGTTTGCTGCCCATACCACTCAGCATCGTCTGTTACACTTGTTATCTATTGGTGAGTCTATTCAGACTCATGGTGACTCTGCATGTACAGAGCAGAAGTCAATAGGGACACCCAACTCATCAAGTCAATTCTGACTCAGGCACCCTAAAAACATTTTATAGGGTTTCTATCAATCTTCAAGGACCACACAGTCTCACCTTTTTCCTATGGGGCAAGAGCAGCTGGTAGGTTTGAACTGCCAACACTTTTGGTTTTAACAGTTTTATTGGCATATAATTCTCAAAGCATACAATTCAATTGTTCAGCCATATTAAGAAGAGCTGTACAATCCACATCACAATGGATTTTAAAACATTTTCTTAGTTCTTATTCTCGTTATTTGCACCCCCATTTCCCTCCAACTTCCCCTGCCATTACCCAAGTTACTGTCATTATAGATTTAGTAATCCTGGATTTCCTATAAAAAACAACAATAACATAAAAAATAGAGGGAAAACCTCAAAAAAAGTTAAATGTATATATGTAAATATATAAAATACAAGTGTACTTGTTTAGAAATGTATATAGTTACAAATGCAATAAGGAACCAGATGGACTTTGGGCCTCTACTTTAGTCTTACCTCAGTACAAGAATGTTTTTTCTAATAATTTGGCATTGTTTGATACTCACCTTCCTGACACGATCGCCAAAGACCAAATGGGTATGTAAGTAAATGTGGTGAAGAAAGCTAATGGTGTCTAGCTATTAAAATATATAGGGTCTGGGGTCTTAAAGGCTTGAAATTAAACAAGCAGCCATCTAGCAGGGAATCAACAAAGCCCATGTGGAAGAAGCACACCAGCCTGTGTGATCATGAGGTATTTACAGGAAGAGGTATCAGAAGTTCAAAAACAAGCAATCAAATTGGTGGGTAGGGGTGTGAACATAGTGGAGACTCAAAACCCACCTGCAAGATAATAGGACAGTCTCTCTCAGAAGGACCACATGGAAGGGATGATTAATATAGGGTGCAGTAGAGCGCTGATGAACCACATAACCACATAACTATCCTCCAGTTCCTTACTATGGTTTTTATTTTTTTGGCCTTATTAATCATTGTAGATTTGTGTATGTTCATTTGTGTATTTAAAATCATTCGGTACATAAAAACCAAGAGCGATAACCCTTCAGTAACAGGAGTAATGGTTCCCTGAAGATACAGGAAGGAGGGTTAGAGGGGAGATAGGGTGCTAATAGCATTGATGACTGTATAACCGCAATTGTAAGGGAATGGATATATTGGATTGTGTGAGATATGGGGAAAAAACTATTATAGGGACAAAAGGGGTTCCTGGGGGGTAGAAGTGGGAGGGAGGGGATAAAAGGAAGCTGATATCAAAGAGCTCAAGGAAAAAGAAAATGTTTTGAAAATGGTTGTGTTAGGAACTGTACAATATTGCTTGATGTGATTGAACTATGGAATGTAATTTCTGTAAGAGCTCCCAATAAAATGTTTAAAAATTAAAATAAATAAAAGAAAAAGAAAACTAAAATTATTAAAAGTAAGAACAAATTTTACATGGGTCAGAGGGAGATCAAATGGTAAGGTGTCAAATTTTAAGTTAATAGTATCTGTAATAATCCAAGCCTTTGAGACCCCAGATGCCATTCCTTCTGATAGCTGGCCTCCACCTAATTTCTCCACCACACTTTGCTCTAGCACTCATATTTTCAGTGCTGTCTTCATGAGGGTGGGCATCAAGCAGACTCAGAAGAACTAATTGTAATTGGAGCAAGGGGCAGTTGTGCAAAGACAACATCGAGGAGCTGGATTGTGTGAGCAAGAATGAGGCACCAGAATCGGAAGAAAGCTTATTAACAATCTGCTGTATGCAGATGACACAATTTGGTTGCTATCAAGGATCGCAGCCTTCGGGTACAGATTATGACTCATTGTAAGACCAACATTCTCCCACCTGGACCAAAAAGTGGCATCATGATAATGGAGAAAAGATTGAAGTTGTCAAGGATTTTGCCTTGCTTGGATCCAAAATTAGTGCTCATGGAAGCATCAGTCAGAGATAGAAATATGAATTGCATTAGGTAATTTTGCTAAACAAGGTCTCTTTAGAGAATTGAAAAACAAGGATGTTACTTTGAGGAGTAAGGTACACCTGAACCAACTCATGGTATTTCCATTGCCTCGTTTGCATGTGAAAGTTGGACATTGAATAAGGAAGACTGAAGAAGGATCCATGTATTTGAATTGTGGTGCTGGTGAAGAATATTGAAAATACCATGACTGCTAAAGGACCAACCAATGTCTCAAAAGAATTATGGCCACAGTGCTCCTTAGAGACAAGAATGGCAAGGCTTCATCTTACATACTTTGGACATGTTGTCAGGAGAGGCCAGTCCAGGGAGAAGGACATCACTCTTGGTGCAGCGGAGAGGCAGGAACAAGAGGAAAGTCCTCAAGGAGATGTTTTGACATGGTGGCTGCAACAATTATGAGGATGGCTCAGGATCATGCTGTGTTTTGTTCTGTTGAGCAAGTGCTACTTGATATCACTTAACAACAACAACAATGATAACTTGACAACATGTAGCCATAACAGCACTTAAGTGACTGCACACTGCTTACACAAAAAGTGGGGTTTGGTTACAGGGCAAAACTTTCAATAATATTCATTTATAATGGCAGAGTTATACCTACCAGACTAATATTTGTCATAGTCAAGCAAGGAAGGTATGAAAATAGCAAGTATATTGTAATTTGGGGGCAAAATTCATAGGGCGCCCTTAAGGCAAGAGATCCAAAGCAAAGACTAGTCTTCTAGTTCTTTGTCCTTCAGATAGCAGTCATCTGCTTCTTCACACACCAGGGAGTTTCAGCCTTAAATCCAAGGACCAAAGGTGGATATTGAACTGCTGACCTTGTAGTTAGCAGGGAGACACTTAGCTGACCAGGCCACCAGGCTCCTTGCAGTCAGAGCAGCAGATAGAAACCATATTTGCTATCCTAGAGCCTAGGTTTTCAGGTACAGAGTTCATCTCTTTTCAGGAGCTTCTTGAGAGAGATGTTCTTGTTTACTCTCGGAAAATGAACAATAAACACAGCGTCTGGTCTCAATTATTTAATTGCTTACAAAAACAACAATGACAACAGCAAAACAGTGACTGTATAAGACAAGGTAGAACTGCTTCTGGATTTCCAAGCCTCTAAATCTTTGTGGGAGTACCGAGCCTTATCTTTCATCCTTGTAGTGGCTAGTGGCTTTGAACTGTGGTCTACTCTACCACCTGGGCTCCTCCAGTTAATTGCTTAGAAAACACACTTTCCTACTTGCGCCTTGGTATCAGCTCCTCTTTTTTTCCTCTGCCCCTCCCTCATGAAACCTTAATAATTGATAACATTATTTTTTCATGTCTTACACTGTCCGATGTCTCTCCTCACCCACTTTTCTGTTGTCCATCCCCCAGGGAGGGTGTTCTATGTAGATCATTGTGATTAGTCCCCCCTTTTGCCTGCTCCTTCCTCTTATGGCTACTTTCATTATTTTGGTTGGCGACTAAGACAATTGACCATTTATAGCATCCTGGGACTCTAGAACGAGGAGGTTGGGGGTGGGGAGATTGTTCTAGCCATTGTGTTGGGGTGGGGGACAGTGCTGTTGATGGACTTAAATATTCTCTTACAACTGTCCTTGGGGGGATGACCCAGTTGTCAGGGGCTGGAAACTAAGCTGATCCTGCTTGTGTTCCCCTGGACCACTGCTGGAGTTTTGGTGATTTCTCCCAGCCCCTCCTCTCTGCCCCGGAACCATCTGGAGAAGGTGAGCCCAACTTGAAGGGTTTGTTTTCAGTAAAGAGTTTACCAGAAGCACCACTCCTTGCTCAGGAAGGGAGAGATTACACCAACTTTGATCTTTGCTGTTTTTCTTGTCTTCTGTTGGTTGTGTTATTGTTTTGGCCCCTTCTGGATATTGAAACTGAGAATGAATAGTGGTTGCCTGTTCAATTTTAGTTAACATATGAGAAGATATGGTAATCCTTAGGAATCTAATTCTGATGTGAAAACTAAAGCCCATGCCAACTTTTCTTATCTTTCTGGATGGCTTGTGTGGGCACTGCTGACTGACTGCTGAAGGGAGGTGATGCCGCAGAGGTTGATTTGCTTCATGCCCTTTTATCATCTTCCTTTTAAAAAATATTTTAGAAAATATACTAATTTGCTAAGCAAACCCAGTAATCTCCACAGACTTGTTATCTAAATATTTAATTTGCGTGTTGACTTGTCCATCTGATAGGGTGGAATAAATGTGATTAAATTCATTGATATAGATGTTCCAAGACAAATGTTTTCCTTGTTGCATTGTGATGTTTTTCCACTCAGAATTTTATCAGAGCCCACTGGCTTCTAATACCACACATTGCTATCTCTCCTGTCCTTAATGGATAATGTTGTGGATGCTACTAAGCAAACAAGTCACAGTCAAGGAGTGGCACATGCATACTGATTTTCAGGAGGAGGCCAAGTAAGTGGCAGGGGCTTGGTTAAGTGCATTCGAAGGGCCTCATCCTAGGCTCAGGTATTGCTGTGTATGCTTACATGGACCCAGCCTGCAAGATGTGCTTGGACAGTGTCCTTAAACCTGGGAGTGTGGGTCACAGGTAGATGTGATAGATTGAATTGCACCTCCCAAACATGTAGGTTGTACATACAAACATGTATGTTTGTAAATAGAACCCCTATGTCTGTAAGTAGGATGCTGTTTGGAAATGGGCGTGTCTTTTAATGTTGTACCAGGGTAGAAGGAGTTCTAGCATTAATTCTTTCTGAATGATCTTATGAAAAGGGTAGAATAGACACAGATACCCATGTACGCACACGCGCGTACACACACACACACAAGACAGGTGGTAGTGACCAATTCATCTAGAAGCCCAGGAACATTAAGGTTTTCTAATAGTTATTAAAGGAGCCCTGGTGGTGAAGTAGGTATACGTTAGGCTTCTAACCCAAATAAGTAGTTCAAAACCAATAGCCACTCTGAGGGAGAAATATAGGGCTTTCTAGTCCCATAAAGAGTTACAGGTTCAAAAACTCACAGGGAAGTTCTATCCTGCCCTATAGGGTCACCATGAGTCAGCATCAACTTGGTAGCAGTGAATGAGTGAAAAGTCTGTAGAAGCAGAGAGAAGTAAAGAAGGAACTTTGTTGACAGCCTGTCTGTTGATTTCAGACTTTCAGCATCTTGAACTATAAGGCCTGTCGTGTCTTCTGTTGAGGTTGGTGACCAGAAGATGAAAATCTGCATGTGTCTAAGTGAACGTTAGGGATCCCAGAAGAGAACCAGTGGCACTGGATTAGAGTTTCACAGGCTAGTTATAAAATTGACCCTGAGAGAAAAATACGCATGCAAGCAGTTTTCAATGTGAAGTACACTAGAGAAAAACCTGCATTGTTACTGAGAAGCAGCCATGGTATGGAGGTTAAGGGTTTAGACTTCGAAATCATGCTTTCTTGTTTCAAATCTGTACCACAGTCCCTTATTTGTAAAATGAGTACCTTAAAATTGCTTCTCTTTTTGATGTGCTGTCAGAATTAAATGAGTTAATGTATGTATAGTTCTTAGACATTTCTTGTTCAACATAACCAGGTGTTTCGTCTTTTCTTACTGGTGTCTGGCTCTCAGTGCCTAGCACAGCATCAGGCCAAGACGAGCACTCACGGTCTAGATCCCACGCGCTGGTGTTCAGTGCACCTTCACTGCACAGCTACTAAGGTAAAGGACCTAGGCGGGGCTTGAGGAGCACAACAGCACACGAACCACCTGCCAGCTTCAAAACGAAACAAGCATCCAGTGGGTTCAGAGTGAAGGGCCTTTGAGTAACGAGGAGAGCCACACCCTCACGGGCCATCGCTGCAGGCTGAAGGCCAGATTATTCCTTAAATGGCATCAACTGGTAGCCAAGCCATGCACAAGTCATTCATCCAGTGATTTAATACAAAGGGAAGCATATTGTTGCTAAGCTGATCTTATTTCTTGTTCTACCCATTCTCAGTGGGAGAAACTCAGAGCCATCTAAGTGTCTTCTAGGTGCCTTGTGACCTAGTGGATTATGCATGGGGTGGCTAACTGAAGGCTCAGCAATGGGAAACCACCAGCAGCAGCAAGGGGAAAAGATTGGGCTCTCTACTCCATAAGCGCAAATCTACCCTCTCCTCTGGGGTTGTTGTGAACTTCAACCAATTTGATGGCAGTGAGTTTTGAGTTTTTTGAATCCCTTCTTGTTCTCATATTCCTTGTCTTAATTTATGGCGCTGCATCCATCTCTGGTGAGAAATGGGGGAGCCATTAGCTTTAATCTCTAGATTGGAATTGGTCATGGTGGTTTCTATGTCTCTGCCTATTTTCACATCTCGCCCCTTGTGGCTGTGTGGACAGGTGGATATTCTTAATTGAGACAAATCACAAGTTTTCCTCAGATCCCTCAAAGCCCTCTCATCTGAACTTCTGTAGTAGCCTTTGATGAGGTGGTCCCCCTTTGTTCTCATACTTCCATTCAGATTCAGAAAACAGATCATGTTTCCTCTAGGACCAGCAGGCTTCAGGGGCTGTAAGATCACACGCCAACTTGTTAGTAGGCTTAGAAGGCCTTCTATCATCTGACCCGCCCTGCCTTTCCAACTTTCTTTGTCTATGCCTTCACATATGTCCTGGGCACCACACATATTCTCTTTGTTGTGGGCTGCCATCAAGTCGGTGTCAATTCACAGAATCCCGAATAATAGAGTAGAACTTCCCCTTAGGGTTTTTAAGGAACATTGGTGGTGAAGTGACTTACTCTTCGGGCTGCTAACTGCAAGGTCAGCAGTTCAAAAGCACCAGCTGCTCTGAGGGAGAATGACCAGGCTTTCTACTCCAATAGAGATGTACAGTCTTGGAAACCCACAAGGGCAATTCTACCTTGTTTATCCTGGTTGCCATGCGTCAGAATGAACCCAGTGGCTGGGAATTTGGTTGGGGGTTTTTGCAGTCATCATGCAAGCAGATCACCAAGTTTTTCCAACTCAACGGCTGTGAGTTAGCTTTGGCGTTGGGGGGTTATTGTGGAAGCGTATCATCAAGTCACCCCTGAGGAACCACTGGGTGGGTTCCAACTCTGAACTTCTCAGTTGGCAATCACACCACCAGAACTCCTGCCCATAAACTAAACCCATCAGCAGGTCATCAGATCTGCCCTGAAGCTTGTCTCCTGCCTGTTCACATACTTTTATCACAGCTCTGTTTCTCATCCTCCTCCAGGCTCTCTGCCAAACTGCTTCAACTCATTTCTCTGTGAGTTCTTTCTGGAATCACCTGAGCCCGTCCTCTGCTGGTAGGAACGTGGGCATTCAATAGGCAGACTATGCATGATGATGTGGGCAGGAGGTAGTCGCAGTGGTGTATCAGTTGTGAGGTGTTCAGCTTTCATACAGGAGATTTGGGTTCGATTTTGGCCAGGGCACCTTAGAGGCGACCAGCACCCATCTGTCAGTGGAGACATGCATGTTGCTATAAAGCTGAACAGACTTCAGCAGAAACTTCCAATGAAGTTGCACTAGGAAGAGAGGCTGGGAGACTTACTTTTGAAAATCAGCTAGTGAAACCCCTATGATTTTATTATCTAAGCATTATCCCAATGGTTATCCAGAAGTGAGCTTTTTAAAAAGACACAAGAGGGACCACTTCAGACAAGTAAGAGCTGGTTTCACAATAATACAATGCAACCACCTGTGTGTTTGGCACAGGTGAGACATGAATATTCTGTTCCCAGTTTACCATACCTAAGGGATGGACTCATTGGCAACGGACAAGAGGCAGAAAATGATGGAGTCACAAAGGCTGATACCATGGAGGTTGACAACAGGAAACTGTTCTTTGTCCATACCCTAGACCTGAAGAAGCAAGAAACTGCTACCTGAACCTGGAGTCAAAAATTAAGGTTGGGTGAGGGATGCAGCCAATACCCAATCACCGACCGCCTCTTTTGCAAGAAGAGAGCCAGAGGAAGAAATACCTTAACCTCAGGGTTTTATATACCCTTTTTCTCTCTTCAGATAGCTTCATGGGGCTGACAGCTTCTGGAAAGATTTATATCCTTGGCTACCCCAGGTAAGGTCACTATGAGTTGGGATCAAGTCACTGGTGGTAGGTTTGGTTTTTTGGGCCTATTTCAACTAGTAGTCAACATTGATAGAAATAAAGAGGGTGCTTGCAGTGGGTGAGGGAGACTTTGACTTAGAGCATGGAGTTTAGCCTCCTGGACAACAGCACATGATGGAGAAGGGTGCAGAGAAGAATGAAAGGACAGACTGACACCCTACCCCGGACAGCTATCACCTCACCCAAGAAGAAGTGCTCGCTCTGTCTCAAAGACCCTCTTCATACTTCCATTATCACCACCAAAGCAACACATTTCAGTGATTTTTTTATTTCTCCTTCCTCTACTATGTCATAAGCTTTTGGATATGAGGAGGCATGTGTTTATTAAGCTTTATGTTCCTATTGATTGGCAATAAGATGAGACGTTCTACTCCATTAAAGACTGAGAGCCTTAAAAACCCACGGGGCCAGTTCTTCTCTGTCATAGAGGTTCCCTATGTGTTGAATGGACTTGATAGCAGCGAATGTGGGTTTTGGTTTGTTAAAATTCTTATTGCTTGTCATCAGAGCCCTGGCGGTGCTGTCACGTACATGTTGGACTGCTAGCCACAAGGGTGGTGAGTCAAGCCACCCTGCTGCTCCTAGGGAGAAAGCTATGTGGTCTTGGGAAGATTCTCCGCCTTGGAAAGCCTACTATATAGAGTCACTATGAGTCAAAATCATAGCCTATGGTTTTATTTTATTATTAGATTTTAAAAAATATTATTGCTTCCTACAGTCCCTGGCATGTAGCAGACATTCTAAACTTCTATCAAAAAAGACATGGATTTTCTAGGAAATCATGAAGAAAATTATAGTCCTGGAGGATGAGGGAACAGGCTTGTCCTTGAGTATTGGAGCGAACGGAAGTTTCAAATGACACTAGCAATATGTCTTCATACTCAATCTCTCATCTGCCTGATTTCTTACCTGTCTTTACTTTCTTCCTCCAGCCCGGTGACCCACATTCTCAAAGAACACCGATGTCCAGAAATCCTAAATCTCAAGTCATTATCCAGCCATTATATAGCCACAAGATACAAAAAAATACACAAGCAAAATCACTTTAGACAAGTAAGAATTTATTTCTTCCACAATTTCTGTACCAAGATCCCTCTGTGCTTCTGCTCCAGTGAGAGGGCCAGATCCAGTTAGGAACTTTTCATTTCCTCCCCTTCATTCCTAACCTGCTCACTTCTTGACCCTCTGAGGCTGGAAGCATCCCAAGAAAAGACATCTTTAGTGAAGTAAAGATAACCCCCCCCTCCACCTCAATCCTTTCCAAGTGGCCAAGTGGGAAGCTCCAGTTTTCCTGTGCTGTGTCCTAGATGCATATCTGAAGCCTACCTTGAGTTTAGAAGGCAGAGAGGGAGGCCGTGGGCTGGAAACAAAGCTCTGAAGAATGGAGAAAAAATAAAAAAGACTTCTGATGGAAAAGACAAAACAAACATTGTGTATAGTTCAATTTTTTAGATGAAACTCCTTAGCGTGACTCTGTGAGTGTGTGCTTTCTGTGTTTTTTTGGGGGGTGGGGGTGGGGGGGTCAGAATGGTAGATGTATATGCTTTAGACTTCTCTTTTCTACCAGTACCCTCATTAAGGTCAACATATACTTATTGGACACTTGATCATGAAAACCTTTTGGCTGAAGATGGTCCTCAACTCTCAGAGGCCATAGATGAGCAGTGTTCATGGTGGTCAAGTCCAGTCTTTCTCCGTGGAGCAGAAGGCCACTAAAGAGAGAGGGCTGGTGATGTAGTTGAACACAAGAGAAAGATACATTAAACCTCAGATGTGGGTATTCTAGGTTGGGGTAGGTTTCCTACTGTTGTGTCCCTAATCCTGTTGTTGTATACCATTGGATTAATTCTTACTCACCTGAACTACCCCACAGGGTCTCCTAGGCTGTACTCTTTACAATAGCAGGGCACCAGGTCTTATCTCCCACAGAGATGCTGGTGGGTTGGAATCACCAATTTCTTGATGAATAGCCAAGTGTATAACCATTGATTGAGCCACCAGGGCTCCTTCTCTATCCTTATTCGATCCCTTATTATACTTTATTGTACTTATCTTTCTTATAAGTCTGTCTCCTTCACAGACTTATGACTATGAGGTCAGGGACTTCACCTTATTCATTGTCATAACTCCAGCACTTACACAGCCTCTTACACTCAATTACTTGTATTAGAACATGGTTTTGTATTGTTTGAAGAAAATCTCTGTGTCCATGAGAAGCTGTACTCTGCTCCATAAATGCACCCAAGGTCAGAATGTGCTGTAAGGTGACCATCAGGAATGATATTTTTTCATTTCTTATAAAATATGCAGGTGATTTCCTTTTATCTGTGTAACAACAGCCAGGCAGACGAAGTGACTGAGATGCCACCTACTTATTCTGGTTTAAATGTTCTTATGGTCTCAATGTACTTCTTTTCTCAGCTTTGGTTAAGCATTCTCACTGTCTGTCAAAATGAAAGTGAGTGTCATAGAGGAGAATATCATTTTACATTGGCTCTCCATGTGTGGTGGCCAGAAAGGAAGGCAGTTCGATGGGGCTGGAACCATGCAGGTGGTCTTCTGGCCTGGGTGGTGTGTGCTGCTTTGGAAGAGCACAACTGGATCCAACACTTCAAGCTGGGCTTTTTAAGAGTCTAGAGAAAGGAAGTGAAGGGAGGAGGTCTGCAACTATTTCCACTTTCTCTGTCACTTCACTGGGCCATTACAAGACAGGCTAAGTGTGGCGGTTACATAGTCTCCTGTCAACTTGTGAAGGGTTGGAGTCTAGCCTGTCAATGAGGTTGCAGCTTGAAGACCTCATTTGGAGGCACAAAAGAGATAATAGCTCATTAGAGGCCAGATACACACAGACTCTCTGCTTGGTCTTCCTGTGGACAAGACACATGGAGCTACAGTAGAGCCCTGGAGCTGGAGGAGCCACGAGGAGACCCCTGCCAGCATTGAGATGCTTCCACTGCCACTTTCCCAAGACTTTCCACCCACTGGCCTGTGATCTTCTTGCATTCAGTGTCAATGCTTGTGTTGTGTGAGTCTGAAGAGGAATATATAGATTGGTATCAGACATATGGGCTAATATCAGACTTAAGAACTTGACCTGGACTGTGCTGGGATGTTTTCTCAATACATAATTTCTCTTTTATATAAAGCTCTTTCTTGTACACATATGAGTGTCTATACATGTGTTTCCGTAGTCAATCCTGAGTAACACACTAAGAAGCCTGTGTTTGCCTCTGACACGTGTGGCCCTAAATCCATGCACACAAACATAAGCTCCATACAATCCCAGATAGAAATCTGGGGCAAGAGCATGCCTGTTGGCCAAATGGATTCCCATCAGCTCCACGTGATTCTGAACACTTATTAAATATGTACAAAACACGGTACTGGATGATTGTAAAGTAGACATGGGCTTACATGTAAGACACCATCCTTCCTCCCAGAGATCTTATACTATTCTGAAGCCTTTGTAACAGAATATCAAGTAAACACATCTTTGCCTTGTATTTAAAGTGTATCAATCTTTGCTCAATCAATAACATAGACCACTTGCCTTTTAGACTCTTGTCACAGAAGATAACCTCAAATTGTCAGCTCTCTAGTCTTTATCAGAAGCCAATCTGAGAAAAAGATTTTTAAGAAAGATAGTCTCTAAGAAAATGACTTTAACATTTTTTTCTCTTCCTTCAAATGACATCTTACCTGGAACGCAGTCTAAGAAAGTGTGAAAAAAAAAAAAAAGCGGTTTGACTGAAGGGGCTGTAATCCCCGGAATGCCCACAGCTTTTTTTCAGTTCCTAAAGCACCTCCACCCACCTCTACTGCCCAGAAAGTGGCCACTTCACCAGCTCGGTGGAAAACTGCAGCCTGGGTTCAGCTAGCTCGGTTATGCCTTTGCTGAGATACGCCCTTCACTTCTCCTGAGGGCAGGAGCAGCAATAGCCTCATGTTCTTTAACGTTATATAGTTTTAAACGGATAGAAAGCATGCGTTCAAGAGAAGGTGCTAGTTTCTTTTTTCAGATTTAAAAACAACTGAAAGGGATGCTGGGACAAACGTAATACCTTATTAAGATGGATATAACTGTAGATCTAGACTAAGTTGGCAGTGTTTGAGGCTTCAGGCAAAGGGGATCTTGGAAATCGGTGTCACAAGTCCAAAGTGAAGCTATAGACTTCTGGGTCGGGCTAGTAGCAGGTACAAGATGGAATCCATTGGTCAAACTCTCACCGCCCCCCCCCCCCCATCCCAAAGCCCACTGCTGTCCAGCCAATTTCTATAAATAGCAACCTTACATAGGATTTCTGGGGCTTTAAATGGAGCAGACAATCTCCTTTTTCTCACACAGAGCACTTTGAATGGCTACCTTGTAGTTAGAAGCCCAACACATAGCCCACTGTGGTAGCCGAGCTCCTGATGGTTCCTGGAGATGCAGTCAGTTTGAAGGCCCACTGCAGCCATGAGGAGGCAGCAGATCACAGAGGCCTTGGGAAAACTGGGTATCTTCCCGGAAATCAGTGATGAATTTGGTCAGAAGGTTTTGTGCAGGGAGAGTAGCCTGGGGTCCTTTAGAAGCCAGAGTCTGAGGGAACGCCAAATGGCTCTCTCATTGTGTTGTGAAGGGAGTGCAGAATGGAGGATGTATTTCAAAGTAGCACTGAAACACTCAGGGGGTTCCAGTACAGTAACTGATATTACAGACATTTGGTCAAACTCCTCCCAGATGCCATCCTGGGATCCCCTCATAATAACACAGGTTGTCACTTCTGTTTGAGTAAACAATAGATGATCTATTGTGCATTTTCTAGTTTAGTCCTTTCAGCACCGCATCAGGAAGTAAAGCTGAGAGACTCGATCGCATTGAGAAAGGCGATTTTAAGTCACACTTTCATGCACTGGTAGCAGATATTTCCTTTGAGCCGGACACTCGGTCCACCATACCACAAAGCTCACTCCCTCTGACATTGCACCACTGTCTGTCCACAGGTGTGCAGAGAGTAGAGGATTTCAAAATCATTCCAAGTTTGCTCTACTTAGCAGTCTGCACATCACCTTTCCAAACTTTTCTGATGTGGATATTGATGTTGGCCACTTTGCTACAGGGGATGTGTTTCATTTTTCTAATGTCTCAATTTTATTTATTAGCTGGTATCCGGGCTCTCGTTATCCATATTTTATCCACATTAGCACCATCTCTTGTGTCTGAGCTTTCACTTAATATGCATAGGCAGGTGTGGTCTGCATGTTGATGTCTCTGCAGATGTCTTCCTTGAGACTTCCTGTCCTCCCATTCTGGATCTTTTTGCTGGTCTTGGGGTCTGTCTTTGGTTCCTGTCAGTGCTCTTTCTGGGATGTCCTATATATTTTGTGTAAATGTGACCTTTGTGAAGCTTTTAAATGGGTTTCTTTTATTAATGAAGAGGGACTCCTCTTGTTTATAAAGCAATGTGTGATTAGGTACTTATGCATACACATGTGTATACACATGCACACATGGTTAAATTAAAATATATTATTAAAACAATCAAAAGCATTTATTCAACAAAAATACCCAAATGCAGATCCATTGTTACTCCACCAATCATCCAAATCCATACACTTCTGAGAATGGTGTTTCCATCTCTTTAATCCTTCCCCCACATCAGAATGGAAGTTTTGTGGTCTGGAGGGCTTCGGATCATGCTCCATTTCATTGTTCTCTGAGAAACAAAAAGAAGCCTAAAGAGGCATGGTCAGGGCCGTGGGAGAATGGGGCAAGGCTTCCCATGAAATACTTGGAGGGTGGCCAGTGATACCTTCGAAGAATGAGCAGGCGATTCAAAGTTGGGGAAAGTCCTTCATGCAATTTTCTGACCTTTTTTCCTACCAGTACAGTTTTCAATTTTCATAACAAGCCCCACTTTGTCCTTTGGAAAAAAAACTATCAGTATTACCTGCTAGAATCCCCAACCATACCTCAAAAAGTAGTCAACATTATTTTCTGAACTGACATCTCTGCCTTGAATTCAACTGTCCCTGGACTTGGAAACAATGGCTTTAATGAGACCTTTTCCTTTCTCTGTTTGTTTTTTTTAAGGTATCTTAGCAAAATTAAGATAAGGACGTGACGGACAGCATTTTTGAGCTGTCATCCACTGAACCCAGAGACACATTCAAACACATTTTGCTTAGGATATATCCTTGAATATATGAACTGGATCTCTGGTAGCAATACTTTTTAACTTATCTTCATGGTTATGTGCATGTGTGTAAGGCATATCTTCTATAGCATCCACTTGTGAGAGTTCAGGTATTTGGTCAACTTGGCTGGCTCAGAATTCTCAGTGGTACATCAATTAATACCTAGAAATTCCCTATAACTAGACCTAAAACAATGTCATCAATGTAAATCAGTTGTAAACCATCAAAATGGAAGATTAGAGTGGAATGCATTTTTACTTAGATCGCTGTCTTTATGTAAATTGATTTGGGTTTGTGGCCTGCTTCTAATATAACTGGACACTTAGGGGAAGCTGGCTTGCTTTTTGCTGGCTCTGTACTCTGAACCTTGCTCACTGCCTCTTGTGCTTTGGACTTGAGCCAATATCTTGCCATATTGCCAGCTGATCCTGGGTGTCATCATTCATCACACCTGACAAATTTAGGTTTATCTTTTTTGTAACCACAGTCTGATCTGCTGACCTGCTTATTCTCTGTTCCAGCTTTCAGCTGTGGTCTTCCTGAGGATCATCAACTTCCATAACATCAAACTCGTGAAAGTGGAGTCTACCTACACTTCTGAGATTGTGTTAGTGAGCCATTTTAAAAGTATAAATATATATATGTGTGCTGTATGTGTACAGTATATATGTACATCTGTGTCTATATCTCCATCTCTGATATATATCTATATCTATGTCTGTATCCCATCTGTGTCTGTGTCCGTATCCATATCTATGTTTTTATCTATATATATATAGAGCTTCCCTGGTTTTGGTTCTCTAGAGAACTTAGCCTAAGTATATGCATATATATGTGTTCTTATATATATATGATATATATGTTATATATATATCTCCTTGGTCCCATAAGGTTATAATAGAGCTCAGAAATCCTGTCAGAGAACAGAACATCATGGCATTTTTAACAGCTTCCTGCATACAGCACCTGTATCTGTCATCTCTTATATGCAAAGCAATTGGGCTTGCATGCATATAATGGTGCAGTACACGTATAACATATAATACTTATGTCTTGATAGTCATAATAAAACCTATAATAGTGGCTTATGTATATACTGTAATATACTTCATGTCTAAAACTTTTACCGTCTATCAGCTTCTTCTATCCCAAGTGTTTTTGTGTTATTGTGGTTTTGAACTATGGACCTTGGTGGTTAGCAGTCCTGCACATAAGCCCCTGGGTTATTTGGTATGTGCTTAATTTTATTTAGAAGATATTATTGTGATGTGCCTCGTGGCTCCCAAACACAGTAGAACCAGTGTTGATGATAGTGGCATCGAGACAAAGAAGAATACAGTTGGAAGTGAAAGCAAGGTTTATTAAGCAACAGGAAGGTAAAAATCTGTGGATTCTATTGCTTGGGATTTACACTTGAGACAATTATTACTAACCCTCAAAAAAATTCTCTAAGCTTTTAAAGGTTCTACTCCATTGAAAGCTACAAGACTCACTAAAATGCAAGTAGCATCTATATTAGACATAGATAAATTACTAATGATGTAGATGGAGGACCAAACACAAAAGCAAATCTCTCTCAGCATTCTGACAATTACTGAACAATTTAAAGTTTCAGAAACCCAGCAGGCCCATTCTAGTCGGTCTCATAGGGTTGCTTTGAGTCCGAATCAACTCCATTGCAGGGATGACTGTATTTAACTGCTGTTGTTAGTAGTCACTGAGTTTATTCAGACTAAAAGCAATACAAGTGTGCAGAATATAATTGACTCATGGGGGTCTAGTTTGAGAAACAGATGAGGCCTTTCAAGGACCTTCTGGGTGGGTTTGAACTGCCAGTTCAAGAGTCATTGAGCACTTAACTCTTGTGCCACCTGGAGATTCCACACAGGACTAGCTGCTATGAGAACACGCCAAAGAATTTGGAACATGAAGTAGCTATGGAAGAACATGATCAGTTTGGTTTGCTCAGTTCCCTTTAAGGATTTTAGATATATGAAGGGGAATGATTTATCTAGAAGCACTGAGTGTCAAACATAGAAATACTGATATTATAATTATTGTTATAGGTGCCAGCTAGTCGGTTTCAACTCATAGGGACCCTATGTATGAGAGAAAGAAACACCACACTTTCCTGAGCCAGCCTCACAATCGTCCTGATGTTTGACTCCATTGTTGCAGACTGGGTGTCAATCCATTTTGTTGGGTGCCTTCTTTTTTACCACTGCCCCTCTACTTTCTCAAGTATGGGGTCCTCCTGCAAGTCCTGATCTCTCTTGAAAACATGTCCAAAGTACATGAGACGAAGTCTTGCCCTCCTTGCTTCAAGGAGCATTCTACTAACTTCTTCCAGGACAGGTTTGCTACTTATTTAGGCAGTCCACAGTGTTTTCACTACTTTTGCCGGTGCCGCAATTCAAATGAGTTGATTCTTCTTCAGGCCTCCCTTTTCAATGTCTAACTTCTACATGCACATAAGGATATTGAAAAGTCCATGGCTTGCATCATGTGCACCTTAGTCCTCAGAGTCATAGCGTTGACTCTCAACACCTTAATGCACTTGTGCACAGCAGGTTTACCCTATGAAATGTGTCATTTGATCTCTTGACTGCTGCTTTCATGAGCATAGACTGTGGATCCCAGCAAGCCAGGTTCCTTGGCTAGTTCAATCTTTTCTCCATTTGTCATGCTGTTGGCTACTAGTCTAGTTGTGAAGATTTGGATCTTCTTTATGTTGAGTTGTGATTCATAGTTAAGACTGTAATCCTTGATCATTATCAGCAAGTATATCAAGTCCTCCTTACTTTCAGCAAACAATGTGTCATCTGCATATCCCAGGGTGTTAATAAGTCTTCTCTCAAATCTGTATAGCACGCTCTTTTTCATATAGTCCAGGTTTTCTGATTATTTGCTGAACACACAAATTGAATAAATAGAGTAAGTGGTCACAACCTCGACAAATACTTTTCTGACTTTTAAGCCATTCAGTACTCCCCTGTTCTGTTCACACAAATGTCTCTTGATCTATGTACAGGTTCTTCATAAGCACAGTGGAACTCCCAATTTTCTCAAGGTTATCCATAGTTGAATTGTTCTTAGGTACCATTGAATTAGTTTCAGCTCCCTACGACCCTGTGTGTGACAGAATGGAGCACTGCCCAGGCTGGACTGTTGTCATGTGTGTCTATGTCTGAGACTGTTGCTGCAACCACTGTGCACGCCCACCTCGCTGAGAGTGTTCTTCTTTCTCATGAGCTCTCTTTTGACTAAGCACTGGGTCCTTTTTAAGGGACTTCCTCCTAATGACATAACCTAAGTATGGGAAATGAAATCTTACCATTCTCACCTCTAAGGAGCATTCTGGCTGTACTTTCTTAAACACAGATTTATTTTTTTCTGGTACTCATTGTGATATTCAGTTTTCTTCTCCAACACCATAACTCAGCACCATCAATTCTTTTTCATCTTTCTTACTCACTTTCCAGCTGTCACATAATCTTTAAAGTGCCATCTTATAAACACACACACACACACACACACACACACACACACACACTTTGAAGAGGTCTTTTCCAGCAGATTTTCCCAAAGCAAGATATCACTTGATTTCTTGACTGCTCTCTTTCACAGGGTTTGTTTTCTCTGTTTATCATGATTTTTCTTAATGTTTCAGTTCTGAGGACTTTTCTTTATGTTAAGGTATAATCCATATTAATGTCTGTAGCTTTTCATTGTCATCATGAAGTGCTTCAAATCATCTTTAAGCAAGCAAGTTTGCGGTACTTGCTGATAATGAGTTTCTCTAATCGTAATGCCTGCTGTGTTCTTCTTCCTAGTGTCCAGCTTCGTGGATTATTGGCTCCCAGACAGACTAAGCAAGCACGGTGAAAGGGTACAATGTTGATGCACACCATTCCCAATTTTAAGCTATTCGGTACTCTTTTATTCTGTGTGAATAGTTGCCTCTTGGCTTATAAGCAGATTCTTCATGAGCACAATGAAATGCATTGGCATCTCCATTACCACAATATTATTCATAATTTGTTATGATCTACACAGTTTAATGCCTTTGTGTAGTCAATGAAGTACGTTTTGATATTCTCTGCTTTCCTTCAAGTTCATCTAGCAAGACTAATGATATCCCTCAATCTATGTCCTTCATTGAAGCCAACCTGAATTTCTGGCAGTTGCAAGAGAATGCAATAACTTTTAAGTTATCAACAGCAACATTTAACTTGTTCATGACAGTAATGAATGTGTTAGATAATTTCCACATTCTGTTAAATCACCTTTCTGTGGAATGAGCACAAATATGTATCTCTTCTATGCAGCTGGTCATGAACCTATCTTCCAGATTTCTTGGCATAGATGAGTAAGCTCTTCTTGTGTTATAATTCTTTGCTGAACCCTCTGAATCGTATCCCATTAATAACTGGAGCTTTATTTTCAGCTAATGTCTTCAGTTCAGTGAAGCTTGGAGTCTTCCAAGTATCATAATTTCTTTTTCCTATATTACCTCTTGAAATAATGGAACATCAACCAATAATTTTTGGTACAGAGATTGACTATATTTCCTGTTTTTATTTATTTATTTAGAACTTTTTCTTGTGATGAAGCAGTCATTTGTCTATAATAAGAAAATTTTAAGACAGCCATTTCACCAACTGATTCAAAGAGATCCTTACTGGTACCCATTCCAAAGGAAAGTGACCCAACAGAATACATTGTCATTAATTTGACATGCAAGTTAAGTTTTGTTGATGATATTCAATGACTGCAGCAGCACATGGACAGGGAACTGCCAGAGATTCAGACCAGATTCAGAAGAGGACATGGACCCAGGGATATCATTGCTGATGCCACATATATCTTAGCTAAAGGCAGAGAATACCATAAAGATGTTTAGTTTCTTTGTGTTTTATTGACAGCAACATAATTCGATATGTTGACCATAATAAACTGCTGCTATATCTCTCTCCTGAGTAACTGAGCCAAGCAGAAGTTGTTCAGAAGTAGGTCAATATGGATAAAAAAGGGGCTATAACTGCCAAAGGGCCTTGTTCTGATGAGATCTTATGCTGTGATCCCGGATCAAGAGCCTCTGTTGACATTGGTAATTAGCTAGTGTTGTGTAATGCTAAAGTGACATTTGATTTATGCAATTTGGTAAGATACCAGGTAAAGTCACGTCATAGAAATCAAATTTCCTGAATAGATTATTTTTTGATTTGGTTCTTAAATTCAGAATTCTTAGTCTGATAGTTTGGGGCTAAAGTCATGTGTGCAGTGCACCAAGTTGAACAACATGCCCCTACAATTTGAATGAAAAAAAAACAAAGCATATGCAAATAGAGCTATATAGAAACTTTGCAAAAGAACACTTAATTTATTGGAATTTATTGGTAGAGATTTTCTGCTTTAGAAAGTAAGGTTCGTAGGAAGTGCCATGAGGTTGGGCTCCCAGTTGTCACTGTTTGCTTGGCTAGAGGCACAGCAGGTGCAGAGCAGAAGCTGATGTTTTGTATGAGCAGGGGTCATTTGGACAACGCAGACCCTTGGTTCAGATGATCTGGTTACCAAAGAGGCTCGTAAATATTTAACAAATTATTAGTTCAACGACAAGAGGTATGTTGCTGAAGTATAGGGACATAATCAAAAAGCCCTGTTTTTAATGATTATGGACAAAGCAGATATGGAACTTCTTGGGCCTAAAACACCCAAGCAGATTCAACAACACACATGCAGTCTATTTATTTCTATGACAAAGTAATCCTATGACCATTACACTCTACTTAATAATGCTTACTGATGGTTCATTGTTGATTCACTTATTAAAGTTTTTAGAAAAGTAATTATAGATTTACAGAATGTTATCAAGTGCACATTTTTAGAGCAAGGACATTTTCTAAACTAAGACCAACATAGTACATCCTGCAAACATTCTTTGTCTCATCACATTTTTATCCATTTGTTTTAACATCCAGTGCCTTATTGTTCAATTTTGAATATTCAATCCTTATTTAGGAAATAACTACTCTGTATGAACTGTTGCATTGGATGTGGCAGTGAGTCTCTGAATTCCGTCTACTAGGAACTACAGACGCAGAAACAAATCAGCAGTGAGTACAACAAATATACTGAAAGCAGAGTTAGGGGAGATCTGGATGGACTCAGCTCAGGAAGGGAGGTAAGAGAACACTTCGTAGGTAAGATAATTCCTGGATAGAAACATTGCTATAATGATATGAACTTCTTGCTGTCCTACACTTAAGCTATTCCTACTTACATTATTTTCTCAATATTTTAAAACCTTTTGACCTCTATTAACAGCAAGAAATATATTGTGCATTTTCTAGGCGGGTGGCATATACACACACACACACACACACATACACACAAATAAACTGATCACCAGGAAACAATTATTAGTTGTGATATAACCTCATAATCTCTACTCTGTTAGATGTTCTATCCTCATCTTTTAATAAGTACAGAACTACTAAGTCTAGTGTGTAGAAGAGACACATAGAATATGCATTTCTCTGTTTGGGGCTCCCACTCAAACCTTGCTCTGACTGAAGAACAATTAGTTCTTACATCATGGCCCCACTGGATGCTTGCCCTCAGGAAGGGAACACAGAAGATATGGGTGCTATAGCAAAATGTGGTGAAGAAGTGAGATGATGGCTATCAGACAAAATAGCAGCTGGGGTCTTAAAGGCTTGTCTCCAAACAAGCAGCCATCTAATGGGATGTCAACTAAGTCCACATGGCAGAAGCACACCAGTCACTGAAGGACTGTAAATCGTATTATTCAAAGGTGAAGTAGGAAATTGTATGAGAGCCTTCGTTGTGAGAATCTGGTGTGCAAAAGGCTATGGATGAGAGTGGTAGCACCGATACACTTGTGGGAATTTCTTAGGGACTAAGTCTCTGGTGAGCTCCCTCTCTCCGTAATAGAGGAATAGAGGGAAAGTGGCTACTAAACAGAGTGCATTGGAGAGAGATGACTATGGAAGATCAAAGGGATAAACTGGACTTGACTGGTTAAGACCTTGTCAGTTGACTGCCCTTCTGATGTACACTGGACCTGATCTGGTTTATAACATTTTATGTATTTTTTGTTTTTATTTTTATTTGTTCACATTGAGGTTTATTTCAGATGTGTTACGTCATTGGATTCACCCTCTTGAATTTATGTTATACATTTTTTGATCTGTGAAACTCAGGACTGATGGACCTGCAGGGACAGAAAGTAGAACAAGGGTTTCTCTGGGGCGGGGTGTGGGAGTACAGTGGTAGTGGAGGGGTGTGGGGTAAAAAGGAGCTAATGTCAAGGAGTCCAGGAAAGAAAATTGGAATCTGATTGTGTTAGCAATTGTTCCGCACTGCTTTATGTGATTGAACTATGGAATGGTATGATATATGTATTAACTACCAATTTTAAAACTCCCAAATAAAAAATCCATTAAAAACAAGAATATGCATTTCTAACAAATCTGTTTGTGATTCTGTTGTTGCTCATCAATACTGAGGGAAAAGTAAAACATACTCAAAGCCAAAAGGAATGACCTCAGGTGTCCCTGTTTAATAGAGTCCGTATTCCTTAAACTTTATGCATGGAAAAGGGTTACTTTAGTTGATATGTTGAATCTATGAAAATCCATGAAAGCATCCTAGTGGGGTAGTGGGTTACAAGGGGGGCTGCTAACTGCAAGTTCCTCAAAAGGAAGATGAGACTTTCTATTCCCATTGAGGTAGTTAGTTTATTGTGCCAACCTGGCCGATAAACACATGTGGGGTTAATTGAAGGGCAGAGGGATAAATGGCTGGGTGAGCCTAGCCTTTCTAATTCTTGGGTCTCTTGCTTTCTGATGGTCAGACAAGGGTGCAGCTTCCTTAATTAATTCCCTGCTTCAACTGACAAGGCTCACTTCCTGCAAGAAATCCCCAAGGAGAAGCCACATGGACATACTCCAATGCAGCCCTGGGTGCTGGAGCAGCCATGTGGAGACCCCTTCCAGAGCTGAGATGCTTACACTTTCACTGATTTGCTGTAGTAGGCGTCATAGTGTGTGTTTTGTGAGATGGAGGAGGACTTTGTGGATTGGTGTTGGACATGTGGGTTTATGTGTTAGTGTTGGACTTGTGAGCTTGGGCAGCAAAGGGTTAGGATGTTTTCTTGAAGTGCACTTAACCTTTATATAAAACTCTCTCTTATACACGAGTTTCTCTGGATTTGTTTCTCTAAAGTACCCAGACTAACACACCCATAAAGAATTACAGAGTTAAAAGCATTTGTACGTGGTCTACAGGGTCACTACGAGTTGAAATGGAATCAATGGCAGTGAGTTTTTGAGTTTATATTGCCAAAACGTTTATCTACTCCTTTATAGCTACTTATGAGGAAAGGCAGCCAAGGCCAGGATGTCTTGAAAGTCCATCTGTGTTTGAGGATGGGAAGGCAGAAGCTGATAAGGACTCTTGGGAAAAGGTTGAAGAAGTCTCCCATGAAGATGTGTGAATATTGCAGTGGTGATCCAATTCATTCTGTTCTTCTAATACAGTATGGGCCCTCATCACATTATTGGATATGCCTAGGGTGCTATATAGGACCTGGAAACAGTAGATGTAAACTCAAGATGCTGAAAAAGGTTTTCTCATACTTAAAAATATGGACTTTCCCCCAAGTGTTCCTTACTTTACTCCGGAATTAAGTCCTCCAAGTTGCTGTGAAGCATAATGTCCTTTATTTTAAGGACAAATGACCACAAAGAACCAGGGCCACAGAAAAAATACCACTGATGGTTACTCATCGGTTAAGGCAGAGAGTAGGTTATTCTACAAAGACTAAGGAGGGGATTAGCACATAGTGCCAGAGACTCAGTTTTTAGAAATTGTGATGTGTGCCACTGGATATCCTAGAGCTGTTTTAAAGCCCTGACTTGATAGGCAGTCATTTGAGAGTTAGACGGTGGATAGAGGAACTCATTCGTTGACTGTACAATAGGAGAAAGGCTGCACGGAGCATGGACAGAGAAGGAAAGTTCAGTTATGTATTTAGTTCAATGACCTGAGTGAGAGATGCCAAAGAGCTGAAAGTAGGAAATGACAGTGGAGATGATTTGTCTTCCAAACATCCCCCCTCCTCACCAGCTGTAAACCCTGCTCTCTGAGCCTAACTGTTGAGCCAATGTCCAAGGTCACCAAGAATGTGATTTACACACAGGCATTGAATGGAAAACCACTTCACTCTGGAGAAAAGACAAAGTAGGACCAGCTTCTAATAGTGGACATCAATTTCCAAAGGCCAACAGACACACCTCACAGTAGCTGATGTAGGGATGATAGTCTGTATGCCCTCTTCTATGCTGCAAAAGAGGAACCCAATTCCTTCATCACTGGAAACATGTGAAAGTGGGGTCGACCATATGCTGCACACCAATAAGTAGTAAGCAGACTGTACACTAAATGAGGAATTTGCCTGATAAGAAAGAAGAAACTGGGACAGATTAAGAGGCTTAGTTCCTAGTTAGCATTAGCAAAAGATTCTCTGAACCTAAAGTTCTGATCAGACAACCCAGATGAGGAGCAGAAGGTTGTACAATAGACCAGTTCCTAACACTGGTCATTAGAATGTAAACTTCAAGAAAGAAAAAGATTTGTCTTTTCTCCTTGCTCTGGTTCTCAAAATCAAATGGATTGCCTTCAAGTTTATTCAGACAGATAGAGACCATATTGGGCAAAGTATAACTGCCCCATTATAGTTTCCAAGCTGTAAATCTTTACTAAAACAATCGATCAGGTCCCACTCCTCGCAGGTCTTCCCTCTTACAACTAAACAGCACAAGAAGTCTCTGAAAGGGGAAAGACAAAGCAGTTTTGCTAGGGAGCTTGGGATTGAAGGAAGATAAGGTGGCTTCTTGGCTTTCCTTATCTTCTCCCATACATCCTGACAGGTCTCGCTAAAGGTCTCCAACCAGGATCCACCAGCAGGCACCGAAAAACAAAAGAAAACATTGCAAGTCAACTCAGTGTCCTTAGCCAAAAGGGTAAAAAGTAGACTAAAATAGAAAAGCGTTTTGGCAATATCTATCTGCTCCAACCAATATGGAAGTTCAAACTACACCCTTATCCCATCTTGTCATTTTACAAAAAGTGAGTAGAAAAATTGACTCCTAAGGTGCAACCTGATCCAGGCCATGATATTTTCAATTCCTGCATATGCATATGAAAATTGGACATAAAGAACACCAAAGAAGAATCAATGCATTGGAATTGTGGTTTGGCAAAAATATTAAAAATACCATGGACTTATAAAAGGACAAACACCAGTGAATGGTATGACTCTTTGCTGGGCATGCCTACACAGTAGGGTATGCTGCCCCCTCCCCCCCGCCCCAGGGTTTCCCATATGGGCTCCAATAAATTTCTTCCCTTTTGCTTAAAAAAAAAAAAAGGACAACCACATCTGTGTTGGAAGAAGTATGACCAGAGTGTCCCATAGAGTGAAGGACATTGAGATTTAGTCTTACATGGGTATTTTGTTGGGAGAAGGGCATCATGTAGAGGGGCAGCAAAAACAGCAGAAGGCCCACAACAAATTGGACTGACACAAAGGCTGCAATAATGGACTCAAGCATAAGAACTATTGTGAGGATGGTCCAGGACTGAGCACTGTCTCTTCCATTGTGCATAGGGTTGCTATGGGTTGCAAGTGACTTGATGCCACCTAATAACAATAAGAACTACCTCAGCCTGGTGAATTTCTATGCAATTAAAAGAGAGTTTTAAATTCATGTATTCATAAGAAAACTTTCTATTCAAATGAGAAAAAATAAATAGCTGCATTATAAAAAATGAAAGAAAGAAAAAGAGAAAATTTGATCTCCCACCCTTCACTCATAGAATGGGGAAATGTATTTAGATTCTCCCATGGCATAGTGTCTTCAAGGCTGAACAAGGATTCTCCTTGTTCAGAAACAGATAGAAACAGACAGGACTCTGATTGCCCTGTCAGGGCAGTATTGGCCAAGTCCAACAAGCAGCTGAGCCTCCAGTGCCATTCTGAAACAAGGAGGCAGAAGAAGTTGACATGAAGGAGGCTAGCTGATACTTTACTTCATTCCATGCCTTCATATCAGTTTGACCCACTGAGTAGGGAAGTCTTTGCCCTGAGCTGAAACAACAGCGGTATCATCAGCAGTACCCATTAAGGAGGCAATGAGATGTCCTACTTTTGTTGGGATCCTATCAGAAGGAAGTCGCATGTACATAGCCAGATTTCAAGCTACACTTCAACAAGAGAACTATCTGCTGAAAGCAAATGAGCATGCAGAGTCTTTGTCTATCTAGAATGTGGGAGAAAGACAATATAATTGAAAAAAATCACTTGTCACATGAAGTATCATGAAAATGACAACATGCAAGAGAAAAGACCACCACCATGGATGTGAATTGGATGTTGAAATTATTTCACAAGAATTTTAAAGCAGCTATAATAAAAAGGTGTCAACAAGCAATTAGGTTTGAAATAATTTGAAGCAATTAGCATGAAACAAAATGGAAAAAGTAGAAAATCTTGCCCCCCAAAATATAGCATAGATAGAAATTATAGAACTGAAAACTCCAACTGAAGTAAAATGCTTGCTATGTAGGCTCAGTAATGGGATACAGATGACAGTAGACATAATTCATAAACATGGGAAAATATCAATAGATTTTACCAAGATGAACAACAAAAAGGTTCACTGAAAATTAACCAAAAAGGAGAAGAGTCACTTTCTCTCCGGAAAATCATAAGCAGTAGACAATCATAAGCAGTAGAGTGCCAGAGGAAAAGTTGGGAGAGAATGTTCAAAGTGAAAATGACTGAAAATACCCTGAGTTTTGGAGAAATATTTAAGTCTACATATTCGATGAGCTGAAATAAAATGAACTAAAGAGATTGCTGACAAAACATATCAGAACAAAATTTCTGAAAACCAAGACAAAGGACATACCTTAAAAGTAATTAGAGAGAGAACTTCCTGGAAGATGACAACTGAATAACACATACCAGAGGGACTCTGCAGAAACCAGCCCGGGAGAGTTACTAAGAGGGAAATTCCACACTGCCGGGTCGTAGGAGGAGCATCATAAAGATAAGTAGGCACAGATCCACTAGGTTATGAGGAGGTGGGGGGTTTGGGCTTACCACAGTGGAGGCTGGCTAGGGTTTAACCTTAGCCTCCCCATTGCTTCGGCCAGAGCCTGGATTATTTAGAGCCAGCCCAAGGGCTTTATCTCAGCACAGCCACAGCTTGTTGCAGCCTAGGGGCAGTGTTTAAACCCCTCTAGCCCCACAGTAAGGAATCAGGGCTCAGCTATATTGTTACTTTTGTTTCCCTCTCTCCTCTCTGTCCCCCCACAGTCTCATGAGGCTCGAATTTTTTTCCCTTTTTCTCTCACATACCACTGGTTAAACTCTAGGCCACACCCCTTAGCCTAGGGCATTTATGGCTGCCCTGCACCCAGCTGGGGGAGCCCCACCTTCTGCAGTGTAATCCGAGTGGGGGTGGGGGAACCTATCCACCTTCCTCCAGGGAAAATCCGCCTACTTTCTTTCAGGGAAAATCCCACCCATCTTCCTCTGGGAGAAATTCCACCCACCCACCTGCAGTACTTAACACAATGCTAGAGAAATCCAGCCCACCTTCTTCTGGGGAAAATTCTGCCTGCGTGGCTGGTGGAGCTTCTACCCATCGCTGTGGACCAACATCCCTGAAAGAACTTCCTCTCACCTTCTGTAGAGTCTCACACAGCCTAAGGCAGCTCGGCCAACACTTGCCAATGCCCCAGATTGCTGCAGAACCTCTGCCCAAAGTCCACTGTGATCTAGCTGACCAGGGCAAT
This sequence comes from Tenrec ecaudatus, assembly GCF_050624435.1. Classification (NCBI taxonomy): domain Eukaryota; kingdom Metazoa; phylum Chordata; class Mammalia; order Afrosoricida; family Tenrecidae; genus Tenrec; species Tenrec ecaudatus. The sequence goes on along the minus strand of NC_134542.1, from coordinate 114,621,355 downwards.
TCTGCTCACAATTTGCGGTGGTCTACAACAAAGCGGGCATACCCACCTGCCGTCTGTGGCACTCTCATTGCAGCAGGCACCCCCGCACACCCTGGTGGCATCCCAAGCTGCTGTGGGTCACATCATCATGGCTTCTTGTGAGATCATCCAGTACTGCACTATCCTCATGGGTCCACAACCACCTAACAAGCATCCCCTGAGAGGATCATACAACTTTCCCTCCAAATAACAGAATGCTGATTGACTAGTGAAAGAGTGAAGTCACAGGAGGAAAAAGTGGTAGGCCAATTCCATAGCACAATTAGCTGAAGGCAGTTTGAAGAAGTCTTCCTATGAGTCTCCTCGAGGGAGTGAAGTGCTCTTCAACTCTCTGGAAAATGGCACCAGGCTCCTCTAAAACAATGCAATGCAAACAGCAATCAACAGCCTCAACAACAACAAAAATAACAATAATCAACAATCTCAATGAAAAAAACATGTGACCTCCTCCCTGGGAGAGGGACGGCAGAGAAGGGGGGGAAGGGAGACTCCGGATAGGGCAATATATGACAAAATAATGATGTATAAATTACCAAGGGCACATGAGGGAGGGGGGAGCGGGGAGGGAGGGGGAAAAAAAGAGGACCTGATGCAAAAGGCTTAAGTGGAGAGCAAATGCTTTGAGAATGATTGGGGCAGGGAATGTATGGATGTGCTTTATATAATTGATGTATGTTTATGTATGGGTTGTGATAAGAGTTGTATGAGTCCCTAATAGAACATTTAAAAAGAAAAAAACAGGAGAAATAAAGGCAATGTCTGAAGATGTCCTGAACCTAAAGACATGCATAGAAGAAGCAGACATTGATCTGCCACAGAAAGAAATTTTCAAAATGCTGCTTGGAGTCATACAGGATATGAGGGAAACAATATAAAATAAGAATTAAATGACAGAGGAGATAAAGACCAAAAGGAAATGCAAGAACGTAAGGACAAGATAACAAAAACCTGTAGCAGACTCACGGACTTCCAGACTGACTGGAGGAGGCAGAGAACTGCACAAGTGTCCTATAGGACAGGCAAGCAGACATTAACAAATGTGAACAAAAATCTGATAAGATCATCAGAGAAGGTGAAGAAAACCTAAGAGCTATTTCTGATGCTATGAAATGGAACAACATCAAAATAATTGGATTACTGGTGGAAGATACAACAAAGAAGTCTGCTGCAAAAATAGTGAGACAATTCTTGGAGGCAAACTTCCTCAGCTTAATGAATGAAAATCAGGAAAACATTCAGGTGGATGAAAGAACACCAACTAGACTAAATCCCAAGAGGAAGTCACCAAGGCACATAATAGTTAAACTATTCAACTTTGAGGAAAAGGAGAAAATTGTGAGAGCAGCTAGGGAAAAACAAACAATCACATATAAAGGTTCACAAATAAGAATATGCTCCGACCTTACCAGCAGACACTATGAAGAAGAAGAGAGTAGAGTACCATATTCCAATAATTGAAGGAAAATCATGCAAACTCAAGAATACAGTATCCAGCCAAGTTATCTATCAAGATAGATGGAGATGTAAGAGACTTTTCAGACAAGGGAAAACTCACAGAATACATTAAAAGAAATACAGCCCTATAAAAGATTCTTGCTACCTCAGTATGGGCAGAAGAATAACACTTACCAAGCACAAATAAGAGACCTCCACAGAGAAAAGATCCCTCCCAGAGGGAAACAAAGAGTAAACAGCCCCAAAGATGGAAAGAAGTCAAGAATGAAACACACGCACACACACACACACACACGCACGCACAACACACTGATAAAAAAGGGAAGCAGGAAAACACCCACCACAAAAGGTATAATATGACATCACAGAGTATACAGATGGATGTAATAACCCTGAATATCAATGGACTGTCCTCAGACATTAAAAGAGTGAGGCTAGCAGACTGGCTTGGAAAACACAATCCTCACCCCCAGCCCAAATAATTTAATTAAAACAAAACAAAATACAACGCATCAATCTGCTGCCTACAGCAGACACATCTCAAGACTACACACAAAAATAGGCTGAGAATCAAAGACTGGAGAAGGTCGTACCAAGCAAACAGCAGTTCACAAAAAGCAGGGGTTGCAATCCCAATCTCAGATAAAATTGACCTAAAAGTGCAAACCATAAAAAAGATAAGGAGGGACAGTATATAATGCTCAAGGGAACTGTAGGCAAAGAACCACTAAGCATTTTAAACATATACTCCTCAAATGAGAGACCGGCTGAATATGTCAATGAAATGCTCCAAAAGATGAAAAAAAAATCACTGTCTCAATAATTATATTAGGTGACTTCAATACACTCTTTCTAAGAAAAATAGATCACAGAGAAAGAAACTCAACAAGGATACTAGAGCTAAAACACTATAATTAGACAATTTGACCTAATAGATATTTACAGAGTTCTTCACCCAAATACAAAAAAACAAAAACACTTTCTTTTCAATACACATGGCACATATTCGAAGATAGACCACATGCTGGGGCATGTCAAACCTGCATAAATTGAAGCAAATTGATATCATATAGAACTCTCTCTCTAACCACTGTGTCAGAAGGCTAGATATCAACAAAAAGAAAATGAAGAAAATAAGAGTAAACAATTGAAGGATGAATAACTCTCTTCTGCAAAGGAGTGTGAAGTGACCCAGATCAGAGATAAAATTAGGAAATTTCCAGAAACCAATGAGAATGAGAACATGATATACCAAAACTTATGGGACACAGCAAAGGCAGTTATCAGAGGAATACAGGCACACATGAAAAAGGAAGGAAGACATGATTGATATGTTTGCACAAAATGCACAGCAACTAGAGCAGAGTCAACAGGGCAATTCTACTAATGGTAAAAGGAAAGAAATAATAAAAATCAGGACTGAGATTCAGGAGAGGGAAAATAAGAAAACTATGGGAAAATGCTGCTAAAAGTTGGTTCTTTGAAAGGAATCAACAGACTGCTGGCAAACCTAACCAAAGTAAGGAAGGAACAAATTTCAATAGCAAGGATGAGGGATGAAAGAGAGCACATTACAACAGACCCTACAGAAATTAAAAGGATAATTACATGGTATTATGAAGGACTATACGCCAATGAATTCAACAACTTGTAAGACTTGGACAGATTCTTGGAAAAACAATCCCTTCCTAGACTATCCCCGACAGATATCAAGAATCTCAACAGGCCCATAGCAATAGGAGAAATGCACAAGGTTATAAGGGATTGCCAACAAAAAAATCCCCTGGATCAGATGGCTTCACAGGAGAATTCTACCAAGCATGCAGGGAAGAACTGACATCAATCTTACACAAATTATTCTAGAACATAGAAAAAGTCGGCAAAATCCTGAACTCTTTCTATGAAGCTAGTATAGCTCTAGTACCAAAACTGGGCAGGATCCCACGAGAATTGCGAGTTACAGACCAATATCCCTAATGAACATCGATGCATGAACCCTTAACAAAATACTGACCAATAGAATACAAAAGTGTATAAAAGAAATAATTCACCATGACCAAGTGGAATTCATACCAAGGATGGTTCAACATACAAAAAACCATTAGTATCATTCACCTCATTTCCATGAAAAACTATGAGAACCACGTGATTATATCAATAGATGCAGAAAAAGTATTCAACAACAACCAGTACCAATGCCTGTTTAAGACACTCAAGAAGATAAGAATGGATGTGGTAGTCAAGGAGAAAAGACTAACATAATCCCACTGAAAAAGGGGGCCAGACAAGGATGCCCCATTCTTATTTAACATTGTACTAGAGGTCTTAGCTAACAATATACAGCAAAGAAAAGACATCAAAGGTATTCGCCTGGGGAAGGAAGAAGTGAAACTAGCTTTATTCGCAGATGATGTGATTTTATATATGGAAAATCCCCAAAGCTCCACAAGGAGAGTACTGGAAACATTAGAGGAATATGGCAGAGTGGAAAGATACAAGATCAACAAGCAGACGTCTATTTGACTGCTATACACATTGGACAAGGCCATGGAAGAGGGGATCAAAAGGTGGTACCCTTCACAATAGTCAAGTAAAAATTGAAGCATCGCTGGATATACCTGACTAAAAAAAGAAAGATTTATTTGAAGAAAACTACAGAACACTATTGCAAGAAACCAAGAGTGACCCCAACAAATGGAAGAATATTCCAGGCTCATGGATAGGGAGAATCTATAGAGTAAAGCTGTCAGTTCTGCCCAAGGTACTATTTAAGTTTAATGAAATCCCTATACCATTTTATCATCTTTCTTCAAAGAATTGGAAAAACTGATTACCAGCGTCATATGGAGAGGGAAGAAGCTCAGAATTAGCAGAGACTCCAAGAAGAAGGACACAGTGGGAAGGCTAACTTTATCTGACTTTAGCACCCATTATACATTCACAGTGGTCAGAACCGCATGGTATTGGTGTAATGACAGATACTCAGACCAATGGAAAAGAACTGAAAACCCAGAAATAAAATCATCAGCATAGAGACAACTGATCTTTGATAAGGTCCCCCAAAATATCAAATGGAAAGGGGATGCCCTCTTCAACAAGTGGTGCTAGAAAAAAGGGATATCTATCTGCAGAAAAATGAAGTAAGACTTACCTCATTCCATGCACAAGAATAATCTCAAGGTGGGTCATAGACCTTGAGGTCAAAACCCAAAGTATTAGGACCATCAATGAGGGAATTGGGACTAACCTGAGAATTTTGGCACATAGGCTCTCAGAAATAGGGAAGGAGACAAATAGAGATGAGTCATAAATTGACAAGTTGAATATACTGAAGATAAAACATCTGTGTACATCAAAAGAATTCACAAAAGAGTGAGAGAGCCCACGGACTGGGAAAACATCTTTAGCAATAACACATCAGACAAAGGCTTTATTACTAAAATCTACAATACTCTGCTAGCTTCCAAAAAGAAAAAAAAAAAAACTAATTGCCCACTGAGGAGGTGGGCAAAGTACCTGAACAGATGTTTCTCAAGGGCAGAAATCTGAATGGCCAATAAACATATGAGGAAATGTTCCCGATCTTTATCCATAAGAGAAATGCAAATTAAAACAACTATAAGATACAACCTAACACCCTCAAAGATAGCCCGATTCATAAAAAAAATCAGAAAGCAACAAGTGTTGGAAGGGCTGTGGTGAGATAAGAACTCTCATCCACTGTTGGTGGACCTGTAGGTCTGTACAACCAGTATGGAAATTGATTTGGCAATATCTAAAGCTCATGGAAATTGAGCTGCCCTACAACCCAGCAATCCTCCTACTGGGCTTATATTCAGAAGAGGCAAGAAACAAACCACAGCCAGACATCTGTGCTCCAATATTCATCGCAGCATAGTACATAATTGCAAGAAGTTGGAAACAACCCAAATTTCCACTAACAGACAAATGGATTAAAAAGCTGTGGTGTATACATACAATGGAGTACTATGCATCCCTAAAAAGCAGTTATGAACGCATGGAGCACATCACCGCATAGGAAGAAATGGCGGAAATTGTGCTAAGTGAAGCAAGTCAAGCACAAAAGGACAAGTACAACATGAGTCCACTGAGGTTAGCTTAAAAATGTAAAAGGGGCATAGGGAAAATACAAACTACTGTAGACAAACATTTTGGCGTGAGGTCCAGATAGTATGGCAGGGGCCAGATCAAATCCAGGGATACATATGGTAGCCAACTAAAAAGGAGGTGGGGAAATGAAAAGAAAACAGACATGGGTAGAGGGGGAACAGGGCAATAATCCGCTCAAGGGGAGGACATTGTCTATATCTCACAGAGAAAGAGGGTCCAGACTTCAACCCAGTGCTCTAAGACATAACTGCAAGAAAACAGCATGAAAGAGGGAACCAATAGAGAGGTCTGAGAGGCTGGCCCCAATCCCAACTAAGTGGACAGTCTTGCCTCCCCACAGAAGAATTCACTTCAGAGGACAACATTGAAGCTACAGCTCAGGGAGAGGGACATGCCTGATCAGAGCACACAGACGAAATGAAGGGGGAAGAAGAGAGAGTGGAACACATCCTGGTCCACCAGCCCTGAGGATGATATTCCTGCTCAGACAGAGCAGTCAATGCACAGAGAGGACCATAGGGTTGGGCCACACTATCAGATAGAACGTCCCTCACTGATCCATAGCCATCTGGGGGACAACACTGGAGACACACTGCAGGATTTGAGCCTGATCTGACCCCACCACACTGAGGCGAAACTCTAAGGGCATACAACAAAACAGCAAGGGGAACAGAGCAACGAAGTCGTCAGGGAATACCAAAAAATAGACATTGGGGCCAGGACTTGGCACCCCATCAGACTCAAAACCAGAAACTCAAGACCAGAAAACACTCCTAAAGGCCAACAAACAAAAAGTTAGCCCTTGAACTAACTACAGGCTTTTCTCTTTTGTAATTGATTTGTTGTTGCTGTTGTTGTTTTGTTTTCTCTTGTGACTTTGTTTTGCTCTGTCTTGTTTTTTTGTGCATATTATTATCCCTGCAGGTCTATCTAGATAAGATAGGCAGGATAAACAAGCTGGAGGAGAAAACAAAAGGATCGAAGGTTCTGGGGGCACATGGAAGAGGGGGAGGTGGGGAAAGCAAGTGGGTGTTAACAAACCCAGGGAGAAGAGACAAATCATCTAAAATCGATGGCTAGTTGGGTGTAGGAGGCCTGGTAAGGATTGATCAAGGGCAATGCAACTGAGAGGAATTACTGAAACCCAAATGAAGGCTGAACATGATAGTGGGACAAGAGGAAAGTAAAAGGAAATAGAAGAAAGAACTAGGAAGCAAAAGGCATTATAGAGAGAGGTTCAAATACAGGCATGTACATATATAAATACATTTTTACATGATGATGGGGAAATAGATTGATGTGCATAGGTTTAGTATTAAGGTAGCCTATGGAAATTGGGTCTCTACTCAAGTACCCCCTCAATGCAAGAACACTTTGTTCTATTAAGCTGGCATTCCATGATGCTTACCTTCCCAACACGATTGCTGAAGACAAAGTGGATGTATAAGCAAATGTGGTGAAGAAGTTGATTGTGCCTGGCTATTAAAAAATATAGCACCTGGGTTCTTCAAGGCTTAAAGGTAAAGAAGTGGCCATCTAGCTCAGTTAACAACAAATTCCAAATTGAAGAAATATACCAGGCTGTGTGATCATGAAGTGTCGATGGTGTTAGGAATCAGGCATCAAAGAACAAAAAAATCATATCATTGTGAATGAGTGGAAGTGCAGAGTGGTAACCCAAAGCCCATCTGTAGGCAACTGGACATCCCTTTATAGAAGGTCTTATGGAGGAGACAAGCCAGTCAGGATGCAATATAGCACCATTGAAACATACAACTTTCCTCTAGTTCTTTAATGCTTCCTCCCCCCAACTATCATGATCCCAGTTCTACCTTACAAATCCGGCTAGACCAGAGAATGTATACTGGTACAGATAAGAACTGGAAACACAGGGAATCAAGGACAGATAAACCCATCAAGACCAACAATGAGAGTAGATATACCAGGAGGGTAATAGAAAGGTGGGGAGAGAAGGGAGGAACTGATCATAGTGATTTATATATAACCCCTCCCTGGGGGATGGGCAACAGAAAAGTGGGTGAAGGGAGACATTTGTCAGTGTAAGATATGAAAAAATAATTACAATTTATAAATTTTCAAGGGTCCATGAGGGAGCATGCGGACATGAGGGGGTGGGGGGAATGAGGAGCTGATACCAAGAACTCAAGTAGAAAGAAAATGTTTTGAGAATGTTGATGGAAATAAATGTACAGTTGTTCTTGACACTATGCATTGTGATAAGAGTTGTATTGGACCCCAATTAAATGATTTGAAAAAAGTAATTAGAGGGAAGTGACACATTGATGATATATGTGCAATGTATTGATGATTTATATCACTATTGTTTCTGTGGTATTTTATAAGAGTTTTGAAAGATGATGCTGTTAAGTGGAGTACATAAAGAGCACAAGGGTTCTCGCTGTATTGTCTTTCACAAGTGCACGTGACTTTACAATTAGCTCAGAATGAAAATTTTATAATAACAAAATAAAGGAATAAAAAGAAATTCTTAAAATGCTGCTGTTGTGACTTCCTCACTCTGTGAGCCCTCATCTTTGAGATTCAAATATAGTTCATTTTGCTTAAAGTCAGGGGACTCTATTTAAAAGAATTTACCAGGTGATTTTAGTATATGTTAATGCTTGAGAACCACTCTCCTGAATTGAGAATTAAGGGTTTAGTCAATGTAGTGGAAGAGGTAGCTGTATCTACCCTAAATTTAATGTCCTCTCTCCCTGTGTCCCTGTGTCACTCAAGTTTGATAAACTTTTGACAAGCCAAGCTGGTGTTTGTGAATTACTGGTACAGCACATGCTCTGTGTAAAGAGGCACTTACTCTTTCAGAAGCTGAAGTGATGGTGCTGGCAGTGTTTGCTGATATGGTGGTAATAGTGAGATCACTGATCTAATTGTGTTCCTCTTTCATCCTACAGGTTTGTCTAAATGATAAATTTCCATGACTATGCTAATATTACATCTTCAGGGAAGCCAAGAATGAGAAAAATAGGCTTATTTCCTCCTCCTTTTGCATAAATTAGAGCTACTGCCTTATCCATTGTGAACATATGTTTGGTAACAGTTTTGAGTTGAGCATATGCTGTTTTAGGAGATTCTTTAAATCTTTCCTTAAATCCAAAGGAATCTTGTCTCAATATAAAAAGGTCTCAAAAGCTCTCTAGAAGCCAGAGGTGATGGTAAGCGTTCTAGCCTGTTTACTTTGTCCCCTTCCACAGAGCCAGGGAAAGCTTTCCAAATTAGTCATGTCTTCTCCATCATCTTTATTGATCCAGTGCTCTTATAAGAAGACATTATACTAAAATGACTGACTATTACTTTTAATTCTTAGTAATTTGCTTTTAATTAGGATATTAGTTTCACTATAAATCAAAATATATGACTCTTAGGAAGAGAATACGGGTGTTCAAGAGGGAATGACGGGGCCCAGGAGTCATACCTCAATGCTTTGTTGAGTGTCTGCAGTGGGCTGGTCACTTCACAAAGCACAGGGTTGCAGTGATAAATAACTCCCAAGCTAATGGGAGGCTACAGAATTCTAACAGTCTTTAGGCAACTAATACAATGCCAGGGAATAATGCATATTTTCTGGCATTCATATAGCTTGTCTTTAGTTTCTACGGAGGAGTTCTACTTCTTAGGCTCTCCCACTTTATTGAAACCCAGGGAAAGTAGTCTGTGCTTGCTGGTGCAATCAGTGCTCCATCTCAGAGCTCCTCTGCTGTGTCGTTCATGCCTCATGAGCCTGCCCGCCCACCACTCCCTCTTACCTAGGACTTTCCCCCTGCCATGAACACAGGACGACACCTCTAACATTCTGTTCCCCCTCATTTTAAAAAGTGACTTAACTATGGAAGTATATGATATGTGAATTTTATATCAAGAAAACTTCCCAAGAAAGATGAAGAAAGGAACCAAAGTTTACCAATGGTTACTATGGGTGAAGGAGAAAGATTTTTTGCTTAGGGGCATTCAGTTTATGTTAACGGTGGTGGAATAATTTGGAAAAGAATATCAATATTGGTTATACAACATGAAGAGTATAATCAATGGTACTGAATTATAAATGTAGAAGATTTAAACAGGAGAATATTTTCTTGGGTATATTTTTGCCATATTAAAAAAATATATGAGTACTAGGAAGAAGAAAATGTTCAAAAATTGATTGTGGTAATTTTGGTAAGGATTGTTCAACTTTATGCTTGAAATATTGAATTGTATGATATTTGGAACACGTGCCAATAAAACTATAAAAATAAATGACTAAATAAAGTATTATAACCTTGGTTTGATCCACCATTGTCAAGTTTACAATAATTTGTGTCTGATAGTAAAGTTATTTGAGTCCCTCACCTGTGGCCAGAGGGATCTGCTGAGGCTTATTCTTACTAGATAGCATACAGATAGATTTTGGGCTCCCACTGTCCTCCATAACCTTCTAAAAATGGAATGCTCACCATTTAAGCTCTGATACCATTCCATTGATCATATTTGGATTTTGTTATTGTCATCTTTGAATCACACAGGCTGGTGTGCTTCTTTGATGTGGACTTAGTTGACATCTCAGTTAGATGGCTGCTTGATTGAATACACACCTTTAAGACCCCAGGCCCTATTCCAATTGATAGCTGTACACCATCTGCTTTCTTCACTACAATTCTCTGTAACTCCCTGATTGTCAGTGATCTCTTCATGAAGGTGAGTACCGAGCAGGGTCATGTTATAAGAACTAGATGTTTTTCCATTGGGGCTAGAATAACATGACAATCCAGAATCCACCAGAATCAGAATATGTTAAGAAGGGGACCACATATACATATTTTGACAAGAACCCAGGGGACTAAAATATGGAAAATAGCTTGTGAACCACTGAAGGACATGGTGAAAGACCTATGCATCATTTTAAGACTGGATTCTGTAAAATATCATAAATGGGAAAATGCAAGTTCAGATATTAATAGGTTCAGACGATATGAGAGGCATAGGTTTTGTCTGTTTTTTTTTTCAGTGATTAAAAAGGATCTCGTGTCAGATTTGAGCTTTTAAACTGACCGTTGCCATGGGAGTCTGGATAATGAGTTGGAAAGGAAAATAAGAAAACTGAGCAAATTGTTAGGAGGATATTAAAGGTGGAAGATGCCGCGTCTCTAAGCTAAAGCAATGACAGTGAGAATTTTTCCCCCAAATATATTTAGAACAAAATTAGTGTGTTTTAGCAGATTTAAATAAGTGGTTGAGGGAAAAATGTAGGAAGACATTTAATATTTTCTTATCTAATGGAATGTTTAATAATGTTCTTCACAAAAATCCATAACTCAAATAAGATGTTTGGAGAAGATGATAAGTTTGGATCTGTGTATGTTGAGCTTGAGTTTGGCTAGACCATCCACGCTGTGTGTTTCAGGAACTTTGACCTAGCCCTGAGTTAGAGAGGAGTCTACCAGTTATTCGTTTATTCACTCATTTAACAAACATTTTCTAAGCATTTCCTTGTCAAGTGCTGAATGAGATGCCAGACATAGAAAGATGCCTTTGAAATCCTTGGAGATTCATGAAAGGACTAAAGGGTAATAAGGTGTCTGAAAGGGGTATGTTCGAGGAGATCAGAAAGGAGACATCCACCTCCCTTGGTGGTGGGGGGCGAGTCTGAGAATTTTCCTAGTGGAGACTCTAATATCATCCAAGACAGACTAGATCTGAGGGAAATTCAGGAAACCACACCCTTGGCAGAAAAATCAACAAGAACATAAGTCATTTCTAGCAGATCCAGCAAGATAGTAATCAAACTGCAATGGGGTGCAAAGTGAGTGGCGATTATAATAATGTAGGGAGCGTGAATTTGATTCACATCAGTCGTGAAATTTGGACTAGGTGGGAGGGGAACTGGGCAATCGTTCAGAGGGCCATTACAGTGGCCTAGAAGCTGTAGCTAGAATAGGGAGAGTTGAGCATACTTTCCTGCAGACCCGCCGGGCAAGAAAGATAGGAGTAATAAGAAAAGAGGAACAAATTACTGAAGCAAATGACAGTGAGACAGGACTGGATGGGACACATGCAGAAAGATGTATAAATATCATCACAGTAAGTTTTAGTGTATCTCCCTGCTGCTGCATTCATTGATTGCTTCTCAATTCTCCTCACCCTCCCTAAACCCTGTCCCTCATAAACCATGACATCATTCTATGTATTTATTCCTTCTGTGCTTTATAAACTGGGAAACCTAACAGAAACCATAAAAAAGAAGAAAATGATAATAATATAAAAATAAAGAGTTTTAAAGAAAAGACCACCAGCAATAGTTAAGAAGCCAGAGAAGGAATTTCTGTCATGGAACAAGTGAGAAATGTTTAAATTAAGCCTAGAGCAGTGGTTCTCAATTTTCCTACTGCCGTGAGTGACCCTTTCATACAGTTCCTCATGTTGTGGGGATTCCCCCCAACCATCATATTATTTTCGTTTTACTTCATAACTGTAATTTTGTTACTGTTATGAACTGGGTGACCCCTGTGAAAGGGTCGTTCGACCCCCCCCCCCCAAAGGGGTCGTGACCCACAGGTTGAGAACTGCTGGCCTAGAGCAAATTCAAGCCACGTCAAAAGAGAGGTGAGCTGACCAAGGATTCTAGTATTCCATGGTTTGATCCAACATTATCAAGTTTAGAACAATCTCTGTCTGACAATAAAGCTGTTCCGCTCCCTCACCTGTGGCCAGAGGAGAGCTGCCAGAAGCTTAATCTGACTAGATAGTATGCAAATGGATGTTGGGCTCCGACTATCCGCCATAGCCTTCTACAAATTGGATGGTCACCATCTACACTCTGATACTTTACCTTTGTCATATTTGGATCTTGTAATCATCATCTTTGGATCACACAAGCTGGAATGCTTCTTTGATGTGTACTTAGCTGGCAGCTTGTTTGAATATAATCCTTTAAGACCCCAGACCCTATTCCACATGATAGTGGTGCACCATCTTCTTTCTTCACCCTCATTGGCGGTAATTTCTTCATGAAGGCGAGGATCAAGCAGGGCCATGTTTTACGAACTAAGTGCTCTTGGGTGGGGGCTAGAATTAAGTGGGAGCCCAGAATTAATCTGCTTTTCAACAGGTTATAAATCGCTCTGGTTTACTTTGGCCAACATATTATGACAAAACAAAAACCAATGTGGTGTTACAAACTCTCCTGTCAACTTGAGGGTATTAGGAGTGAAGGGATGGAGTTTAGCTTGTCAATGAGGTAGAAGCTTAATGACCTCATTTGGGGGCGTGACAGAGATACATAGTTCACTAGAGGCTGGACCTGCTCTCTCTCTGTCTTCCCTTTCTTGATGTTGAGATAGCCAGAGAGCTGGAGGAACCACGTGGAGACCCGCACCACTATGGAGATTCTTCCACTGCCACTGGACTTTCTACCTACTGGCCTGTGATCTTCCTGTATTTGGCATCATTGTATATGCTGCATTAGTCTAAAGAGGAATTTATGGACTAGTTTATGATGTGCTTTCTGTCTAATAGCAAGGCTGTTCACATCCATCGACTACCATCAGGGGGATTTCCCAAAGGCTTATTCCATGTAGAGACCCTGCAAATGAATTTTGGACTTACTTTGTCATCCATAGCCTTCTGCAAACCTGGTGTTCAGAATTAAAGCTTTGATACCATTTCCTCCTCTGACTTTGGATTTTATTATTTAGAGTCCTTCAATCACAGAGACTGATGTACTTTTTCCATGTGGCCTTAGTAGATGCCTCACTTAGAAGGCTGCTTGTTTTAAGACAAGCTTCTAAGGTCTCAAACACCACTCTTTCTGATTGCCAGGCACCATCAGTCTTTTAAATATATTCTGCTTTCTTTTTGATTGAGTTGTTTCTGTTTTGTCATTGTTTTTGGTATTTTGTTTTGTTTTCTTCTTATTTGTGGTTTGCATAATTTTCTAAATGTGAAATCCAGGATCCAAGAGGCATGGCAGGGAAGGTTGAGAAGGAATGGAGAATTAATAACTCTGAGTACAAAAAAATATTCTGAAATGTACTTGGTGATAATTACACAACTCTTCTTAATATAATCGAATGATTAAATTACATGATATGTTAATTACATGCCTATAAATCTACTTTTCAAAAGAGATTCTGAGTTGGCATCTTCAGAATAACGTTTTGTGACTCAGGACACACTTTGAGAAAAGTTCATCTATTCTTTACCTCTCTCACCAGCCTCATCACCAGCATTGCTTCGGTTCATGTTAGGTTATAACAATATCAAACCATTTTAGCTTTTGATCACAAGATGATATTTCTTACCTGCATGCATTTTTGGTCTGTTGTCTTAGTCAAATTGACACGAGTTGTTATAATGACAACAAGAACAAGAGCACAATCCCAGTGACTTAATGTAGTTGTTTGGTACTATTGAGTCTGTTCTGACCCATAGCAACTCTATGCACAATAGAAGGAAACACTGCACACTTCTGAGTCGCCCTCACAATTGCTCTTATGCCTGGGTCAATCTATGTCCTTGAGGGCCTTCCTCTTTTCTGCTGCCCCGCCAATTTACCAAGCGTGGTGCCCTCCTCAAGGGACTGGTCTCTCTGGACAACATGTCAAAAGAATGTAAGATGAAGTCTTGTCATCCTTGCCTCTAAGGAGCACTCTGGCTTTACTTCTTCCAAACAGAATGGTTTATATTCTTCTCCAGCATCACAATTCAAATGCATCAATTCTTCCATCTTCTCTACTCAATGTCCAACTTTCACATGTATATGAAACAATGGAACATAATTCTCAAACTAACATTCTTGGTCTTCAAGACTCTAAAGAGGTCGTGTCCAGCAGATTTACCTAATGCAATGCACCTGTTGATCTCTTGACAGTTGCTTCCCTGAGCATTGATTAGGGATCCAATAAAAACAAAATCCTTGACAATTTCCATCTTTAGTTTGTTTATCATTATGTTATCTATTAATCCAATTGTGAAGATTTGGGTCTTTACAGTGAGTTTTAATCCATATTGAAGGCTGCAATCCTTGATCTTTATCAGAAATTGCTTCAAGTCCCAATCACTTTCAGTAAGCAAGGTTATGTCTTCTGTATATTGCAGGTTATTGATAAGATTTTTTTGAAACCTGATGTCAAATTATTCTTCATATAATTCAGCTTCTCTGATAATTTGTTCAGCATGCAGACTGAGCAAATATGGTGAGAAAATGCGACCATGACACATCCATGTCTTTATTCTAAACCATGCAGTAGTCCCTTGTTCTGTTCCCACAACTGCCTTTGACTCGCATGTAAGTTCTGCAAGAGTACAGTGAGAATCCTCAAATGGCCTTCAGGATGCTAGTTCATGGGTGATGTTCTTGGCGTACCACACCACCTATTCTCTTCTTGTTCTATGTTAATTCAATATATAATGTATTGACCTTAGTAGACTGAATGATGAATATGACTTGATTTTCTACTTTCCTGTTGTGTTAGGCAGGATTCCATAAAGAAACAAAACCAGGACATTTATGATTAGATAGATAGATAGATAGATAGATTTATACAGCAAGAAGGAATATAGCAGTTAACTAGTCCACACAGCAGTACAGAGGGCTCAGTTCAATTCATGTTCGTGGAAGAGTTAATATACTGGAAGTCTCTCAGCTCACGTGGGCTGCTTTGTCCAAGGTCTAGGAAGCAGATGGCAGAGTTTTCCTTCAGGAAAGGCAGGCAGAGTCTTCCCACAGGCAGTAGACAGCAGGGTGGGTTGGCAACAATAAGTAGCTCAGGAGCTTAGTGAAGTAAGTCCGGATAGGATGTTGAGCTCAAGCAATGCAGGGTGACAGAATCCACCAGCTCAAGAGATGTGTGCACCAGCAGCGTGGCGAAGCAGGTCTCTAAGGAGCCGCAAGCTCTAGCAACACAGTCCACGATCGTGGGTTGGTTTGGCCCACAGGTAGTGTAGCACACTAGCTAAAGTAGCAGCAAGAGAGCAAGAGAGATCGGGGTGGGCTCTGCAGAGCCATTTATCTATTTGTCCTCCAATCAAACTGCAACATGATTAATCCCATATGTTCCTATTGACCAGGTTGGCACAATAAACCTAACAATCACACCTGTGTTTCGGTTTTGTGTAGTCTATATCTTGCTGGTAGAAGATATTTGATCAATTTCAATGGAGTTTAATATTACTGTATTTCCTTTCTTAATCATCAAAGATGGTGAATGAAACTTTTTCTGATCTGGTCTCATCTCTGTCATATATATGTGAATTTTGTGGTTACTTACAACTAGGTCTCAGAGGGTTGTAAAGTGAAAGAAGGAACACCTATGGGACACTGCACATCATGTAAAGATATACCCCCCCACTCCTCATTATCTGTGTAGTTCACTGTCCTTAATGTGAAAAGTTTTTATCTGCTTCTATTATTTCAGAAGGCTTGAGATGATCAGCCTACGGCGCTGCATGTGACAAGGAACGAATTGTGTCTTACAACAGTATTTGACTTGTGACATGAGACTCCTTGACCTGATTCGTGAGGAAATGTGGCACCATTTTGATCTGAAATCTGCTACAGAAAATAATTGTCCTGTGAAACACATTGCAGACAATGTAGATACCAACTTAATTTTCCTCCTTCACCGCTGTTATTTATGAGGCAGAGGCAAGCAGAAGAGAGATGTTTTCAGATGAAAGGTGGAATATTCTATTGTGGAGTATGTTTTATGAGAAAGAGATATGTAATTTCTCACTCTGGGCTTGCACAGGCCCCAGATATCTTTTAAGTTGCCATCTCAACACATTATTTAAGTCTCTGAAATCCTGAAGATCTAGTTTGTTTTTTATATAAAGGTCTATCATTCACAGCATAAATTCTTTTATGACAATTGCCAAACCAAGGGTTTCTATACATTCTCAAGGGCAAAGGGTCCTGTTTACTTAGAATGGATTCAATGAATATAGCTATAATAAAACACACTTTGCATGATATTTGAGTTATTCCATTTTCACACTATTTTTATTAACACTAGGACACTCTTCTTTGCTAAGTTTGTCTTCTGTAGTAAGAACAATGGGTAGAATGGAAAGGTTAATAAACACGATTCCAAACCCTACCCCAGCACCCATCATTGCAAAGACAGGTGTTTGCCCTATAGATGGAAATATAAGCCTGGGTAGTTATGGCATTGAATAAACCCTGTGGCAGACAGATATCTTTTTTCTTGTTGTTTCTCTTCCTAAATAAGTTGATATCTGTACTGAGAGGATTCATGGCGGAAGAAAAAGGCAGAGTCTCTTTAAAACAGAACAAAAATTGGTGAGAGACAGAGGAGCCTGGAGAAGGACAGGGCAATTGGGAGGGACGGACGTGACAGAACAGAGCTTTACATTACAAAAGCTTAAATGGACAGGTCTTCTTGTGTAATGCTCTTAGGTACAGGCCATGGCCTTGAGTGTGGAGGAGGAGTCCAACCAAAGACATTGCAAGATAGAGTGATGTTCATGCATCACCTCCAAATCTAGACCAGACGCTTCAAAGTCTTCTTTCTTCTAGGTCTTAACTTGACACAATTAATATTTTGAACTTGTGGATGTCCTGCATTTTTTGTATCCCCTTAAAATATTTATTCAATAAATATGCTGAACAAATCATCAGAGAAACTTAATTGTATGAAATAGAATGTGGCATCAGGATTGGAGGACAGCAAGAACATGGGTGTGCTGGTAACAAAATGGGATCGCAAACTCAAAAAATTTACTTTTGTCAATATACAAATAAATACCATCACCACGCATGACAACCACCACCCACACCATCAAGCCCTTTGGACTCTCCCTTGTGGATCACTGATGCATTTGTCTTTAATACGTTGTCTTCACCCACCCCCACCATCTGGTTACCCTCCCTGTGGGAGTCTCTGCCCTCCTCTTAACACCGTTTGTCTTCCCATCTTTCCCACCTTACCATCATCAAAGATATCACTGACACAAACGTCTCATTTTTGCAACCTGTGAAAGTATTGTTAGTCAACCACCAGTGAGGTAGTTAGTTTATTGTGCCAACTTGGCCGATAAGCACATGTAGGATTAATCGAAGGGCAGAGAGATAAACGGTTCAGCAAACCTCGCCTTTCCTGTCTCTTGCTCTTTGATCATAGGACAAGTGTGCAGCTGCCTTGCTTGTTCTGTGCCTCAATTTACAGGCTATACTAACTGTGGGACGCCTAACCCATGGACTGTGTCGCTGTAATTTGAGGTTCCTTCAAGACCTGCTTTGCCACACCATTGGAATTTACATCTCTTGAGCTGGGGACTGTCGGATCCTGTCATCTGGCTGACTGTTGGTGACCTGCCTTGCTGTTTGCTGCCTGTGCCTGGATAGCCTGAATTGCTCTACAGAGGACTACCCAGCAGCCCTCAAGACTTGAAGGACTGCCAGTGTCTCACAGCTGTCACACACAAGTGAGTCACACTGAGCCATTTTTACTGCCTTATAATTTAATTAACTGTTTATTTCTTATGTTATATATCTATCTGTACAAATATATATATATAATTATTTGTATTCTGGTTTTGTTTCTCCACAGAACTCTAACACATTTGGTATCAGGAGTGTTTCTAGAGAAATAAAATCATAAATATGGGCTTCTTAAATTGGCTCTCCAGCCTGACTAGTCTTAACAGCACTAATAATGCTACTTCAATGCCCAAAGCACGGATAAGTCTGCTACTCTTACTAATCCATGGTGCAAAATAGCAAAGCTAATACCTAAAGGTGCTGGTTAAAAGAGTGATCTGAGGCTCTGAATGATCGTATCTTTGATATTTTCCAGGAATTTTGTCAGGGGAAGACGAGTACAGGGAAGCTGGTTGGCTGGTCCTTCTTACAATGGAAAGTGTGATTAAGGTGAGGGATGGTCTCAGAACCTCAGAAGGGCACCTCAGGTGCAGACTACCAGATCTGAAAGCTTCTGTCTGTGCTACAAAGGAGAGCCTCCTCTTCTCTAGTAAGAGAGCTGACATTGCTGAGAACCAGGTCCAGAGTCTCATTATACGAGTGGCTGAATTACAACGTCAGCTAAATTGCAGATCTAGATCAGTGTCTGATACCAAAGTGAGGGCATTGATTGGAAAAAGTTGGAACCCTGAAACATGGATGGGAACATATGGGCTGATGATCCAGAAGAGCAGGATATTGAGGCCCTAGAAGCAATTGACCCACCCAAGTCAATAGATCCACCCCTCCCAGATGAAGGTATTAATTCACTATCAATAAAACAATCCACACCTGAGCAGATTAGCCGAACTGTTCAAGTTGATATGTCAGGTGGGGCTGCATCTGTAGCATTTCCTGAGGGAGATGCTTTAGGAGATATTGTTGACAGCACCAGGGAAACACCCTCATCACCCATTATTTCTGCTAGACCTGTCACTAAAATTAAGTCTCAGCAAGCTCCTAAAGGTGAGGTTGAGATGAAATCCAAGAAGAAGCATGCTATAATCACAAAGATCTCGAGTTTTCAAATACGTACAAGCAGAAGCCAGGGGATATCCCTGGGAATGGTTACTGAGGGTGTGGGATACTGGTGCACGAAATGTAATATTAGAACGGGTTGGAAAGGGGGAACTGATTACAAGGATCCACGTGTGACCTCCTCCCTGCCTGGGAGAGGGACAGCAGAGAAGGGGTGGAAGGGAGACTCCGGATAGGGCAAGATATGACAAAATAATGATGTATAAATTACCAAGGGCACATGAGGGAGGGGGGAGCGGGGAGGGAGGGGAAAAAAAGAGAACCTGATGCAAAGGGCTTAAGTGGAGAGCAAATGCTTTGAGAATGATTGGGGCAGGAAATGTATGGATGTGCTTTATACAATTGATGTATGTATATCTATGGATTGTGATAAGAGTTGTATGAGTCCCTAATAAAATGTAAAAAAAGAAAAGAGGAGGAAAAAAAAGAAAATGATTAGGGCAAAGAATGTACAGATGTGCTTTATACAATTGATGTATGTATATGTATGGACTGTGATAAGAGTTGTATGAGTCCCTAATAAATTGTTTTTTTAAAAAAAAGAACAGCCTGAGTTTCTGGATATGGGACGCCTAAGCACAGACTCTTCTTTCAATGTCTCTGAGAGAGAGGCTAAGAGAGGATCTAATTCTTTATTTGGTTGGTTCAATGAAGCATGGACTACCAGATGGCCTAGAATAGACCAACTTGAAGTACCTGACCTTACTTGGTACACTGTAGAGGAAGGTATCCAAAAGCTTAGAGAGAGAACCCTGTCTATCACAACCAGTAACCCATATAGCCTCATAGCGCTGAAGGGTTTGCAAGCTCTTTCAGGTTTTCTCTGGAGTTTCCTGGAGGCCACACCAGGTATTTCATGGCTCTTATCACTGTGTGAGCAATGAGCGTCACGTGAAGGACTTGTAGTCTCTGGGGCTTCCTCTTTCTCTTGTGCTGGATGTTGGTCTTCTTTCTTATTCTTCCCTAAGTAACAGACACTATTGCTGACTTTGCTCAAGTCAGTTTCTGTGAATTCTGTTCACAGCCAATGGTCCCCTTTGCAATATTGTCTCCATGTGGTTGTGAAATTTAGAGAGACCATTAAGTAGCAAGAAAATGGGAACTGGGTGGCAAGGGCATTATCTTGAGATTGTTCTTAGGTTGAGGAGATATTTGGGAAAGACAGGGTTGGCACCTTGAGCTCCAAGGGAGTGGCAGGTGAAGAAGAAGAACAGGAGCATGGGAGAGGCCATCTGACCTTGTCCTTGTCCATCAACCCATGCGAACCAGGTTCTTCCTCTTCTTTTTTAAAAATCATTTTACTGGGGGCTCATACAACTCCATAAAGAGTTATCATTCTTAAACCCAGTGGGGCATTTCTATCCAACCCAATGGTAGTGAGTAATATGCATGTATATAGAAAGGCCCATGTGAGCATATTTCATGTGCATCTATAGTTGTATATCTGTGGGCACATGACCAGGAGTATGTCCAAAAGCAGTACTTGAAATCATCGAAATCTTCTTTAAACCCAAATATAAAAAGGTGAAGCTTTTGTTTCTTAGCATATCTTCCAACTAGGGTCCTACCCTCTAAAAGGCAAAGTTTCCATCTGTAGAACCTTTGCCTGAAGATTTCTGCACTCTTTGATTTATACCATCTCAAAAGGGCAGTTTTGGGAACCATCAAAACCTGCCACCTGACCTACTGATGATGGATTCATCTGTTGCTGTCTCCACCAGCTGTGGCCTTCCTGATTCTCCTTCCTATGTCCCAGTTTGCTAGCCCCAGCTTCTAGCACAGTGGTTCTCAACCTTCCTATTGCCGCAACCCTTTCATACAGTTCATGTTGTGGTGACCCCCAAGTCATAAAATTATTTTTGTTGCTACTTCAGAACTGTAATATTGCTACTGTTATGAATTGGGCAATCTCAGTAAAAGGGTAGTTTGACCCCCAAAGGGGTCGCGATCCACAGGTTGAGAACTGCTGTGGTACGTCAGGAAAAACCTCTAGCTTCGCCAATAATAACTCTTTTCTCCTCCCAGCTGAATGATTCAATTTGTTTAAAAGATTCCTCACCTTACTCATGATGATAGGGATAGACAGGATGAAAATGGCTAATTCCCATCCTGGGAGTCAGATCGCCCTGTTTTCCTTGTGTTTTGAGATTGGATAGGAGCATTGATTCTTGTGTGACCTGAAGGAAATGAGATGCAGAGAAAGAGATTTTAGTTACTTACAGGAGATCTAAGTAAAGTTGGGCTCCTGCGGGACTAGATGAGACTTTGGGGAGTGGGGTGGTGGTGGTGGTCGTGTGGTGTGTGGTGGTTTGTGTGTGTAGCCTTTGGCCTAAGGGTCCAGAGATCATATTTGGATCAGAAGGCATTCCAAAGGTGTTCACTGTCATTGATAATGTAAGGAGAAAGGATTTTTCTTGACTCCAATAGAGATCAAGTGGTGTTCTGGTCATTGATAATCAGGCCTTCACTTGATCTGCTCTCCACATAAACTTGGCTCCTAATGTAGGAGTCACTGGCCTTGGTTGTCCTATTGCCTATCAGAGAGAACCCCAATCTTCCCCTTCAATCCTGACGATTTCCTCATGACTCATTTCTTAATAAAGAATAGCTATACCTATACAGGGGAATCAGCGCCTATTCTAAGCCTTGTCCTTCACCCATAACTGGCATCTGTGACCTCCTGCACCATCCAGCTCATCTTGACCACCAGCATGAGCAGCTCCTTTAGTACCTGAGGGGACCTTTGCTTTCCTGCAGTTGGGTGGGAGCCCTTGTGCTTACTCTCAGGTATGGTTATGACAGAAGGCACAGAAGCAGACAGATAAACACATCTAGATAAAATAATTGTCATTTAGGATTTTTTACTTTATTGATGGATGTCTATAAAGTGAGCCCACTCTTTCACAGAGCACATTTTTCTGAGTATCCAAGCTGACAGAAGTAATCATGAAGCTTATCAACCAAGAGGGAGCATATTTATGTTCATAAGCAGAGCAGGTCTTCGGCAATTTGTTTGGGTTTTTGTTTATTTGTTATGAGCTTACCTCTGGCCTTTGTGGGAAGTTGAAGATTTAACTCCAGTGTTTGTCCTGTGGGTAATCAGGGTCTTGTTCATTCTCCATGACTGCTATTGAAAATAACTGGGATCATAACAGCCGTCCCTCAAAAAGCACCTTCTACATGCCAGCATAAGAACAAGACCTGCCCCTTGCCCCCTCCCCCTCAGCCTTCCTTTGCCTTCTCCTTATACATGCACAATAATTACAGAGAATTTTACTCCCATTTTAATCCTTATTCCTACTCCAGGTTATGAAACTAAATAAAGGCTCCTACAGGTTACTTTGGACATGTTTTCAAGAGAGGCCAGTCCCTGAAGAAGGCCATCATGCTTGCTAGAGTGGAGGGGCAGGCACACACAAGGTGAAAGTCCTCAGTAAGATGAATTGACACCGCGCCTGTTGACAGTGAGCTCACACATGAGAAGAATGGTGAGGAGGGGGCAGGGCTGGGCGGTGTGTTATTCTGTTGCACACAGCACAGGGTCACTGTGAGTCAGAACTGAATTGATGACACTTAACAGCAACAACAACAAAGGTTAAGCAATTTATCCCAAGTCATCCCTCGAAAACATTGGAAGTCAATTTTGGCTTTTCAGATTTCAAATCAATTTTCTCTCCGGGGTTCTCAGACTAAGACTTTGAGAGCGATGCACAGGGGCACGCGGGGCTATGAGTTTTGTCTTGCCACTGACTGAAACCTTTGTAGGGTGCCCAAAGGGGTGAGGCATAAACTTCTATGGCAGAAAATAAGCACTTTGATGGATTTCTCATTTTAAATAAAATTATATCACTCCACACGCCAGTCCCTCAGACCTCCCACTGGACTGTATTTTCTATAGCTGAGGCTCTTAACACCCTATTTGACAGTGAATGTTTTTAGGACCCTCAATACCTCAATCACACTTGATTAAGATGCTTGTTACAGCATCAGCATTTTATTGGATAATGGACTTATGTACCATTATACTCAGTAGCACTAGCTCTGTTTCACTTCCACCCAGAGACAGCCCTTCAGCTTCTCCCAGTACTTCCACACCTGGTCCTACTTCTCGGTTTCACAGAGTGGCCTTTAGAGAATCACTGTATGATACATAAGTCAAAAAGTACCGCTATGGGATCACGGAATTCTTTATTAGACACAAATACCAAAAGGTGAAGCTATTGTTTCTCAAGCGATCCTCCATTTATGCACATACACATTCAGAAGGTGATGCTTTCGTTTCTAACTCTTTCCCTCAAGAATTCTGTGCTCTTCAATTTAGACCACATTTGCACCACTTCCAAATGGCAGTCTGTGCAAGCTTGAGGGCCTCAGCATATGTATCTTTGAAGTGGTCTCAGGGTTTTGAGAACAAAAACAAGTTTGAAGGAGGGAAATCAGACGGGCAGGGTGGAAGGAGTAACGTTTGCCCAAAGTTCTTGTAGGATAGCCCTTCCCACACTCAAAGGATGAGCTAGTGCATGGTCATAATGGTCAAAATTTCCTTAGCCAACGTTTCCAGCCTTCTTTTCACCAATGCAATTATTAATTTTCTTTAAACTTCTTCCTAAGAAGCCCCTGGGATTATCCTGTGTTTGTCCCCACCAAAAACCTATCATCATTAACTTGTTGGAATATTTTGTGGATTGCCATTAACTTCTGAGCTGACTTCTTTGCTAGCCCCCATAGATCCCCTCAGAAGCCACTGCTTTGGTGGGACCTTTGTTGAAGGGATAGTAATGAGACCAAGTGTCATGAAGAGAAACGTGGTTATCAAGTACTTAACTATTTGTGCAATGCAGGAAGTCCACATTGTTGTTGTTAGGGGCCTTTGAAGTCAGTCCTAAATCATAGCCACCCTATACTGAACAGAATAAAGCTGCCTGGTCCTGCACCTTCCTCACAATTGTTATGTTTGAACCCATTGTTGAAACCAGTGTGCTGATCCATCTCTTTGAGGGTAATCCTCTTCTCCCTGCCCCTCTACTTTACCAAGCATGCATCCTTTTCTGGATTTGTCCCTCCTGATAATATGTCCAAAGCACATCAGCTGAAGTCTCATGATCTTCGAGAATATGAAGCATTCTGGTTGTATTTCTTCCAAGACTTATTTGTTTGTTCTTCGGTCAGCCCGTGGTGTTTTCAAGATTAGTCTACAATGCCATCATTCAAATGCATTGGTTCTTCGCTGATCTTCCTTATTCAATATCCACTTTCACATGCATGCAGGGGAATTGAAAGTCCCAAGGGGACCTTATTCCTCAAAGTCATTTCCTTGCTTTTCAACACTTTAAAGAGGTATTGTGCACAGATTTACTCCATGCAACAAGTGTTTTGATATCTTAATGGCTGCTTCCATGAGTATTAATTATGGATTCAAGCAAGATAAAATCCTTGTCAACTTCAATCTTTTCTCACTGAGGTAGTTAGTTTATTGTGCCAGCCTGACTGATGAACATGTGGGATTAATTGAAGGGCGGAGAGATAAATGACTCAGTGAACCTCTCCTTTCTTGTCTCTCACTCTTTGATCATCCTACCTGTGTGGGGCTGCCTTGCTTGTTCTGTGACTCAATTTGCAAGCTATACTACCCGTGGGACACCTAATCTGTGGACTGTTTCACTGTAATTTGAGGTTCCTTCAAGACCTGCTTTGCCACAGCATTCAAACTTACATCTCTTGAGCTGGGGACTGACTGTTGGTTAGCTAGCCGTCTGTTGGTGACCTGGCTGACTGTTGGTGACCTGCCTTACTGTTTGCTGCCTGTGCCGGGATAGCCTGAATTTCTCTACAGAAGACTACCTGGCAGCCCTCAAGACTTGAAGGACTGCCAGTGTCTCACAACTGTCTCACGGGAGTGAGTTATACTGAGCCATTTGTACTGCTTTATAGTTTAACTGTTCATTTCTTGTGTTATCTATCTATCTAATATATATATATAATTATTAGCAATCTGGTTTCATCTCTCTAGGGAACCCTGTCTAACACACTCACTTCATCATATCACCTATTAGACCAGTTGTGAGGATTTGGGTGTTCTTTACATTAAATTGTATGCAATCCATACTGAAGGCTACAGTCCTTGGTCTTCATCAGCAAGTGCTTCAGTTCTCCTTGTTTTTAGCAAAGCACAGGTGTGTCAACTGCAAGATGTCGATTGCTAAAAAGCTTTCTTCCAATCATGATTCCACATTCTTCTCCGTATTATCCAGCCTCTCTGATTATTTGCTCAGCATACTGATTAAAAAAGTATGGTGAGGGGATGCGCCTCTGGTACATACCTTTCCTGATTTTAAACCATGCAATATGCCCTTGTTCAGTTTTCACAACTGCCTCTGACCCATCCATCTCAGCTCAATGATTTGTTCTGGAATTCTCATTTTTCTCATAGATATTCATAGTTTGTTATCATATATACAGTCAAATTCCTTTGCGCACTCAATACAATGCAAGCAAACATCTTTCTGGTATTCTCTGCTTTTAGCCAAGATCCATCTGACTTTAGCAATGATATCCCTTGTTACATGTCCTCTTCTGGCCTGAATTCCGGCAGCTCCTTGTCTGCATATTACTATAGCAATTGTTGGATGATCTTCAGCAAAATTTTACTCTCATGTGATATCAATAATATTTTTCTAAATTTGACCATTCTGTTGGGTCATCTGTCTTTGGAATAGGTACACATATGGATCTCTTTTTAGTCACTTGACCAATTAGCTGTTTTTCAAATTTCTTGGAGTAAACAAATAAGTGCTTCTAGTACTTAATCAGCTGTTGAAACAATATAATGGTATTCCATCAATTCCTGGAGTCTAGTTTTTGGCAAATTCTTTCAGTGTGGCTTGAACTTCTTCCTCCAGTATCATTGGTCCTTGCTCACATGCTACCTCTTGAAATGATTGAATGTTAACTAGTGCTTTTTACTACAGTGACTCTATGTAGTCTTTACATTTTCTTTTGATGATTCCAGCATTATTCAAGACTTTGTCCAGGGAATCTTTCAATATTGCAACTCTGGGTTTAGATTTTTTTCTTGAGTTATTTCAGTTTAAGATATGCTGAAAATGTTCTTTATTTTGGTTTTCTAAGTTTAGGCCTTTTCAGATTTTCTTATAGTATTTTATTCTGTCTTCTTGAACTTCCATTTGAAATGTTCTTTTATCTCTTAATTTCTTTCATTTGCCTTAGTATTTAATACTTTATTTACTTCACTAAGTATTTTATGAAGAGCAAATTTCAGAGCATCTTCAACATGAATTTAAATACGAGCAATTAGTTCCACAGGTGGGCCTTGGTCTGATATTAGCTGCTGATATTGAGCTTGTTCATTATTTCTTCCCACAGATGTAGTCCATTTCATTTCTGTGTGTTCCATCTAGAGACATCCATGTGTATAGTCACTGTTTGTGTTGTAGATAAAAAGCATTTGTGATGAATATGTGCTGATCTTGCAAAATTCTATCATGTGATCTGCAGTTTCATTTCTATCACCAGGACCATATTTTCCAACAACCATTCATTTAGCTTTGTTTCTAACTTTTTGGTTCCAGTCATCAATAATTACTAATGCATCTTAATTGCATGTTTGATTAATTTCATGTGAAAATGTTGGTAGAATTCTTCACTTTCATCAATATCATTAGTTGTTGTTGGGTAATTTGAATAATAGTTGTATTGCTTGGATTTCCTTGTATGCAGATAGATGTTATGCTATCACAGACAGCATTGTACTTCAAGATAGATCTAGAAATGTCCTCTTTGAAGATGAATATGACACCATTCCTCTTGAATCGGTCAGTCCTGGCATCGTCGACCATATGACTGGCACAGTAAACCATATGATTCAAAATGGCCAATAACAATCCATTTCAACTAACACCTAGACTATCAGACTTTATGACTTCCATTTCATTTGTAATAACTTCCAATTTTCCCAGATTCATACTTCATTCATTCCAATATCTGACTATTGATTGATGTTTGCAGTTGTCACTTATCATGCTGGGTCATGCTCCATCAACGAGTGAAAGTCCTGAAGTCTTGACTTCCACAGATTCTACTCTGTCAGTGTCACATGGTCAACACTACTTTAAGAAGACAGCTCTTCCTTGGTCATATTTTGAGTGCCTTCCAACCTGAGGCATTCATTTTCTGACATTGTCTCTTACAATATACTGCTACTGTTTATGAGGTTTTCAGTATCAGACAATGTTTCAGTATTATCCATCTGGTTTTCAGTAGTTAATTCCTCAATAGCTGCCAGCATCACAGTGACACACCGTGTTAGTCTGGGTACCTCAGAGAAAGAAATCCACAGAAAAAAGTATAAGAGAGTTTATATAAAGATTAAATGCACATCAAGAAAACATCCCAACCCAGTGTTGCCCATACCCATAAGTCCAACATTAGCCATATGTCCGATGCCAATCCACAAAGTTCTCCTCCATCTCACATAACACACACTATGCTGACGACTGCAGGAGGAAAGCTTAATCAGTGAACATGTAAGCATCTCAGCACTTGTAGTGGTCTTCACACGGCTGCTCCAGCACCTAGGGCTGCATCGGGGTAGGTCCATGCAGCTTCTCCTTGGGGATGTCTTGCAGGAAGTGAGCCTTGCAAGCTAAAGCAGGGAACTGGCAAAGGTAGCTGCACCCTGGTCTGACCATCACAAAGCAAGAGACCTGAGAACTCAAAGGCGAGGCTCACCAAGCCATGTATCCCTCTGCCCTTCAATTAACCCCACCTGTGTTTCTAGGCCAGGTTGGCACAATAATATTTAACTATATCACACACTATCCACCACAGTATGACAAACTGACAGATTTTATAATACTTATAGGCTAGGCAAGCTACCTTTTGGTATTATAAAACTGTAAACATCTGCCTCAGCTGGATTGGATACAAAGTTTTAAATGTTCGGTTTTCTGAAAGGATCTTTGGTGACACCAATGGACTTCCAGTTACATCTCCCCAATGGACTTCCAGTTATATCTCCCCAGTTTAAGCTCAAGCAATATGATTCAGATGCTGATGATCCAGACTTACTGAGCCTAAGTGACTGTTGACAGCTCTGGATACCTGACGACTAATTCTGGCTTTCATACTGACCTTACCATTAGAAGCACCACTGAACCAATTTGTAAAGCACAGGGAAAAAAATAGGAGAATGATTTATTCCTTCAGTAAGTGGCAGCCTTGCTAGAAAGTTTAATTATAAATGGAAAACTATGAAAGAAAATTTTATTTAAGAAGTCCAATGGGAAGCTTTAAAAATTCTTTTTAAAAGAAAGTCAAGTTTTATCTCAGCTGCAAGTGGTGCCTTGTAGTATGAAAACATTTCTAAAACATATCACAATATGGTGGGTCTTCAGTGTTTTTTTTTTCACTGCAATCCCGTGGATATGTTAGGAAAGAGAATCAAATAAAATGAAACTCAGCTGAGAGAAAGAGGAAGTGCAAGTTATTTTAATCTTTTGCATGTTTTTGATTTTTTTCTTTTTTCCAGGCTCCCTGAATACATGAAAGACCCACTCATGCATTCTCTGCAAGATCTATCCATACACTGTCTTCAAATTGGCCCTAACTATGAGGCTGCTCTGCGTAACAGGGCACCACGGCACTCAGCTTCCAAATTTCCTTTTCTAAAAATCACAGTCTCCACAAAGAGGAGTTCATCTGTACGTTTGGCGTGTTTCTGTTAGGTGCATTTTCGTCATTTAAAGCTCATAGCAACCCCACACGCAATAGAAGGAAACGCTGCCAAGTCCTGCCCCGTCCACACAATTACTTTTATGTTGAGCGTATTGCGGCAGCCAATGTGTCAATCCATCCCATGGAAGCTCTTCCTCGTTTTCACGGTTCCTCTAATTTACTAAGGATGATGTCCTTACCAGTTACTGGCCCTGCCTGGTCCCAGGATCCCCAAGTATATGAGACATCTCGGGAGCCTTATTGCTGTTCTTCTTCCAGGACAGGGTTGTTAGTCCTTCTGGTAGTCTGCGGCACTTTCGAAGGAACCATTTGTCTTTAAGTTAGGTTATGGGTTAAGGTTACTAATAAAAAGGTCAGCGGTTCAAACCCACCAGCCACTACATGGGAGAAGATGAGATAGTCTGCTTGTGTAAAGCCAGACGGTCTCAAAGCCCAATATAGAGTCATTATGAGCCACAATAGACTTTTTGGCAATTGACTTGGATTGATTCTATTTTAAGAGTACTAATCTTTCAATGAGATGGATTGACACTGTGACTGCAACATAATAATTGTAAAGATGGCGCAGGACCGGGGAGTGTTTCATTCTATTGTACATGGAGTTTCTGAGTCAAACCCCACTCAAGAGCACCTAACTTCTAACAATCTCACAATAAGGTGCCATGGTGCTGCAGTGAGTTACAGGTTGGCCTGCTAACCCCAAGGTTGGTTACTCTGAACCACGTGTAAAAGATGTGGCTTTTTGCCCCAGCAAAGATTTACAGCCTCGGACACCCTTGATAGGGTTGCTATGAGTCAGAATCAATTTGATGGAAGTGGGTTTTGGGGTCTGAACTTCCAGTGAAGTAACCCTGGGGTCCTAAAGATACGCACTGGACTACAAATAGAAAGATCGGTGACTTGACGTCACCCGCCACTCCGTGGATGAAAGATGTGGGAGTCTGCTTGCAAGCCAGTGGGCCAGTTCTCCTTTACCCCACAGGGTGGCTGGGAGGTGCGAGCAATTCCACAGCCGGTCCTGCAGAAGGGTGCGACAGGCCCTTACAGGAGGGACTCTGAAGGCAGAGCCAGCAGGTGAGGAAAAACTGCACCAAGGAGCTGAAGGCTCCCCAGATGAGGACTGCCTCATCTGCAGGAAGAAACTGGCTCTGGGGTCTGGGAAAGGGATGTGACCACCAGTCAGCCCATCGGGCTGTGGGCTATGGCACCTCACCAAGCACAGGCAGGTCTTGCACGTCTTCTGCCTGCTGGTCCTGTCCTAAAATGGGAACAAAGATGGAGGGTGACAATGCCCTTCTTGCAAAACCAGCTACAGAGAAAAGTCTGGGATCCAGTCTCAGTGGAGGGGAAGGGTCTCCATTTTTAGCTGTCCCTCCCTGGCCAGGAGGATGGTGAGACAATAATCATAGTTTACAATATATCTCATGACATTGAAGGGCCTCAGCCTCCCAGACCCGGAGAGCCATTCACTGCCAGAAGGGCTCCATGCCAGTTCTAACTTCTGGTCAATGCTCAGAGCTCCAAGGTCCTGGAACTCCTGAAGAGAGACTGGAAGAGGTGACTTATCCTCCAGCACCACAGGCAAGAGCCCACCAAGTCGTTTGGAATGAAATCCATCACAAGGCAGCCTGGGATCCAGACCTAACAGGCCATTGTAGCTGCCCCAACCTAAACTACCTAAAGCATGTGCTGATGTGAAGATACATTTAATCACGGGAACATCATACATCTCAGCCCTTCAGGTGTTGAGTAACAGACAGGAGGATGGCTTAAAGAGCTCTCAGAGAGGATGCAACAAGATTATTTACAACAAAATTATAGACCCTTTCATTTGGATAGGCCCAAGATTTCTTTCTGGATGCGCAAAGTACAGTCTTCAAGGCACTTGGCATGCGTTGTATCCTGGCACAGGGAGGCCGAGTGGAGGAGTGCTTCTCTCAGATATATGCGAGACTCGAGGGAACTTCAGGTCGTGAACAGCTGGTCTACTTGGACACACATGGAGTGGCCATTCAGCGGAGTCCATTCAGAGGCAACTGTGTTTTTACTTCTTGAAATAAAAAATGGAAAATAACATTGATGGAGCAGATAATATGTATGACATGGGATTGGACACCTCATCTATTGAATGACAGCTGTATTTCATGACTCCCCCAAAGTTAGTTTACATCTGCAGTTCTGTGGATCTGTAAGTTCCCTCCCCAATCCGCTGCATTGAGGGCATTCAGACTCATGGGGACCCCATGGAGCATTTCCAAAACTACACATCTGCAAGGGGCAGAGAACCTTGTCCCTTCTTCTGACCACCTGGTGGGTTTGAAGCACCAACGTGGCAACTCGTCACCCAGTGCCTGATCCATAACACCATCAGAGGTCCTTAGTTATCTAGTGGCGAATTGAGAGAGAGGAGAGGGAGAAAATATGCTGGATTCTTGTTCTTCGTAGAATTTAGACCTTTGTTCGGATATGAATTTACAATGCTGTAGTTATATGGATTCTATAACTGTAGTAGTTATATTGTAATATATACTTGCCCCTGATACAAAAGTCCTTATATAAAATGGCATTATATTTGCAAATGACTTATGCACACCCACCAATCTATTTAAAATCACCTCTCTCAACTCATGGCGATTAAGTCCATTCCAACTCCTAACTATCGTTTAGTCAGGGATGAGCGGCCCCTGTGGGTTGCTGAGACTGTAACTGTTTATTGAAGTAGAGAGCCTCATCTTTCTCCTGAGGCATGATGATGGTTTCAAACCTTGGGTCTTGCTGGTAGCAGCCTAATGTGTTACTCACTAGGGCACCAGGGCCAGTTTTCGTACAATACCTGATACCATGAAATGCTAGGTCACCAGCATTTTGTGCTCCTCCTTAGCCTGTGAGGGATAGTTTTGCACATTTACAGTATATACTCGAATATAAGCCGACCCAAGTATAAGCCGAGGTACCTAATTATTACCTGGGAAACCAGAAAAACTGATTGACTCGAGTATAAGCCTAAGGTGGAAAATGCAGAAGCTATTGGTAAGTTTCAATAATCAAAACAAATGAAAATAAAATTACTAAAAATTGAGACATCAGTGGGGTAATGTATTTAAATATTTATTTTAAATAAGAAACATAAATAAAGGACAACATGTCATTTAACATTAGTAAACCAGCACAGTAAATGGAAAATAGGTTAAAAAAACCCAATAAGGTATCAACAATGATACCGTAAGAGTACTATTCCCTGAGCTCAATCAGCAACCAAGCTAAAATGTAGAGTTAAAAATCCTTCAAACCTGGATTCCTCATCATCATCTGTATCCCAGTGCAGAGCTTCAGCTGGTGTGAGGTCATCATAGATGCCGTCCTCACTGAGATCGCTGTCATCACCATCACTGCGGTCGTCATTTTCATACAAAGCGCAGTTTTCACTGCCATCCATAGCATTACTAATACTACATTTCTGGAAGGCACGTTGCACCATGTCTTCTGGAATGTCTTCCCATGCATCTCGAACCCACTTTGCTATTAACTCTATGTCAGGCTTCATGAGATTTCCACCTTTTGTTAGTCAGGCTTGACCAGATGACATCCATTCATGCCACTGGCCCGTGTATAAGCCGAACCCCAGTTTTTCAGCACTTTTTTGTGTGTGCTGAAAACCTGGGCTTATACACAAGTATATATGGTACTTTTTTTCTAGAATATTTTTGACATCTCATTGACTAAGTCCATGGACGCAGAGCCATGAGCATGGAGTGCTGACCATATTATTACTACGTAATTTTATAAGTCTATAAACCAATGGAGGAAAATAAAATCATCAGATTACGTATAAAGCAGAACTAACAATATCACTAGAGTTCACAGCTGGGAGAGAAGCACAGGACCGGAGCAAATAGAAATGAATCTTGGAAGAAATGGTACTTGATTTTGATTGTTGCTGGGTCAGAATGAGTTGGTAGGAACTCCAGAGATCTTCTCAGCAAATCCTCTCACCCACCATCATTAACCAGCCAAACCGCCTGCCATCGAGCCAATGCTGACCCACAGCCAGACTACAGGACAGGGTAGAACTCCCTGCTTTGAGTAGCTGAGGCTGTAATTCTTTACAGAAGTAGAAAGCCCATCTTTCTCCTAAGGAGCGGCTGCTGGTTTCAAACTGCCAACCATGTGGATCAGAACCCAACTCGAAACCACAACACTGCCAGGGCTCCTTAAGCCTAATAATAGGTATTGCTTTATTCCCCAGGAAACCTATCAATTCTTCACTATCTGCTGTGAGAAGATTGGATTATATCCTGGTCCTGGGAGGTAAGGTCAGCATGTGCCAAAGGAGAAAATCCTTCATATATACTTGAGGATTTTAGTAGAGAATCTTTGTGGTAGTTATATAATTTTATGTCAACTTGATAAGGTGTAAGGGAGAAGTCTAGCCTTTTAATCTAGCCTCTTATGGTCTTGGCCTTCTCAAAAGGAAGATCCTAGGAACTTCCTCTCTCTTTCTCTCTGCCTTCACCTGCCTGCTATGGAGTCACTCAGCAAGCTGCCAGAGCCATTGCCATTGGATCCACAGAGCCCTGCCCCCACCGGCTGTGGTGTTCCTGTGTTCTGCATCATTGCATGTGACTGTGTGAGTCTGAAGAAGGACTATGGACTAGTATTGGACTTATGGGATCGATCTGGGCGGAGATGGGATGTTTTCCTGGTGTACAGTTACTTCTTGATAGAAAGCTCTTATACTTTTATCAGTGTCTCTGGGTTTGTTCTTCTAGGCCACCTGGCCCAGCACACCCTTAAAGGGCTACTTTATAGGGATAAAGAAATCCTAAAAATAGAATTCTAGAATAGAACAAAACTCACTAATGTTTAGAAGCCCATGTCAAGCACCTTAATCTCAGATTAAATGAAGAACTGCTCCTCCTGTCATCGTCTGCAGCAAGTAAATGTAAAGCCTCTCTGGAAGAATATGGCCCTCAGAGCCTCAGGTGCTGTGGGGCTTCAATAAAAAAACAACAGAGAAGATCTGGGATCCAGCTTCAGGGGAGGTGAAGGTGTTCAGGTTCTAATTGTTAATGTTCACAAAACAATTCTGTCCGCTGCTGAAGAGTTTCCACTGTATGTGGCCCTGTTAAGCAGAGCAGAAGTACCCCAGAGAGCTTCCAGAGTCAAATCCTTATGGCAGCATTCTCCCCTCTTACCGCCTCACCTTTTTCTGGTGGAGCAACGGTTGGGCGCCAACCTCTGACCTTTCATGTCACAGTTGAACACTTAAACCACTGTGCCGCCAACACGCTCACACCAAACACACTGCCATTGTGCTGACTCTAACTCACAGTGAACCTGTATGACAGAGGAGAACTACCCCGTGGGGTTCTGATAGAGCCCCTCTTTTCAGCAGTAGAAGCCCTTGTCTTTATACCACGGAGAGGCTTGTGGGTTTGAACTGCTGACCTTGCAGTTAGCAGCCCAATGTGTAACTACTATATCACCAGTGCTCTTCTCTGCCACTAAGGCTCCCTAAAAAGAGAAAGAAATAGGTATGGCAAAATTCAAGTATTAATCCAAGAAATGAAAAGAAAAAAGTTTTAAGTAACTCCTATAATTTTCACAGTATGAATTTCTTAAATGAAATAATCCCAGCTATCTGAGTATGACAATGAGACTATGTGTATCTCCTATAAGTGGAAATACCAAGTGGATTTAAGAACTTATTAAATACATTTAACAGCAGATTAGACCTAACCTAAAGGAAAAAAATGTGTTTAGACTACAACATAGAAATATTAAAAAATTAAGTGATATTTGGTGAAAATGTCTAATATTTATATCGATGAAATCCAGAAGAATAGAAGAGAGGGAATACATAAGATACAGTATTTGAAAGGATAGTAGCTCAAATTTTACTAAAATGGACAAAATATCAAGTCATCACATTTAAAAAGTGCTTCAAATGTCAAACAGTAAACTGAGAGATAGCTTATTTATTTTGTATTTTAATAAATCATTTTATTGGGGGGGTGTCTTACAGCTCTTATAACAACCCAAACATCAATTGTATCAGGCACATTTGTAACAAGATATATTGCCATTATCATTTTTAAAACATTGACTTTCTATTTGAGACCTTGATATCAAGAGGAGCTGATACCTCGTGACCCCTTGCTAAGTTATAAATTATTGTTTTTGTATCTTACACTGATCACTGTCCCCCTCCACCCATGTTTCTATTATTCATGTTCCAGGGGGAAGGGGATTTATGCGTCCATCCTTGCGATGGGTTCCACCTTACTCCCCTAGTCCCCCAACCTTCCCCCTACCCTCCTGGTATCCCTACTCCCATTTCTGTTTCTAAGGGACTCATCTGTCCTGGATTCTGTGTGTTGAAAGCTCTCATCTGTACCAGTGTACATGCTCTGGTCTAGCCAGATTTGTATGACAGAACTGAGGTCATGATAGTGGCAGGAGGGACAACCGGGGGTTGGGGATGAGGTGGGACATTAAAGAACTAGAGGAATGTTGTGTGTTTTGTTGCTGCTATACTCCACGCTGCCTGGCTCATCCTTTCCTGTGATCCTTCTGTGAGGGGATGTCCAATTGTCTACAGATGGACTTTGGGTCTCCATTCTGAACCCCCTCATTCGCATCAAAATAGTTTGTTTTGTGTCCTCTGATGCCTGACACCTGACCCCATTGACGCCTCATTATCATACAGGTTGGTGCGCTTCTTCAATATGGGCTTTATTGCTTCCCTGCTACATGACCACTTGCTTAACTTTAAACCTTTAAGATCCCCAGATGTTCTATCTTGTAATAGCCAGGCACCTTCAGCTTTCTTCACCACATTAGCTTACACACCCATTTTGTCTTCAGCGGTTGTATGGGGAAGGTGAGCATCACAGAATGCCAGGTTATTAGAACAAAGTGTTCTTGCATTGATGGAAGACTTGAGTAGAGGTCCAATGTCCGTCTGCTACTTTAATACTTAACACATAAATATATGTGCAAAGGTCTCTATCGTTATATGTGAATATGTTTACACATATACATATCTATATTTTACCTCTATACCTGTCTTTTGCTTCCTTGTTCGTTTGTCTATGTCCTTTTAGTTCTACATGTCCCATTATCATCTTTGACCTTCACTCAGCTCTCAGTAATTCCTCTTGGCTACAGAGAGAGCACTTTTTAATGAAGTATGCACTTTACTGGAGAGGCAATCTGTTCACATGGACATAATTAGCATTGGACAGCGTT
Organism: Tenrec ecaudatus; assembly: GCF_050624435.1. NCBI lineage: Eukaryota > Metazoa > Chordata > Mammalia > Afrosoricida > Tenrecidae > Tenrec > Tenrec ecaudatus. The sequence continues at coordinate 114,585,195 of NC_134542.1, read as the reverse complement.
AAAAAATACAACTTTATAGAAGCTGGCCTTCACAATTCAGACCTGCGCTGTTCAAAGGGCAATTAATTTATGTTTTTGTTGTTAAATGCCTTCCAGTCTGAACCTATGTGCAATGGAATGACACACAGCCCAGTTCTGCACTGTCCTCACAACTGTGGTTATGTTGCAGCCTGTCGTCAGAGCCACCGTGCTATCACATCTCCCTGATGGGCTTCCTCTTTTTCGCCGATCCTCTATTTTACCAAGAATGATGCGCTTCTCCAGGGCCTGGGCTCTGCTGTCTGTGCAGCGCCGTGTCCACAGCTTGACTTCTGAGGAACCTCCTGGTTGTACTTCTCCCGAGGCAGATTTCTTCATTCATGGTACTTTCAATATTCTTCATGAACACCAACCTTCAAATGCCTCGCTTCTTGGGTGTTCCTTGAAACTTGAAAACGTCCTGGCTTGGCTCAGGTGCGTCTTAGTTGGAAAAGTGGCATCCATACTCTGCAACACTTTAAAGCTGATTTGCCCCGTGCCATACATTCTTTGATCTCTGGATGGCTGCTTCCATGAATATTGACTGTGGATCCAAGTAAAGCAACACCCTTGACAACTTCAATCTTTTCTCCATTGGCCCAGTTGTGAGAATTTGGGTTTCCTTTACATTGCATTGTAACCCATACGGCAGACTTTAATACATTAAAGAGTCATCTTATACTGTGTAGGATAACCACTTAAGGAACAGTGAGTAGAGGAGAAAACTGTTGTTTCACTTTGAGTTCCCCACGAAGCAGTTTGTGTGATGAGAATTTAAAAGCCTGCCTTTTACTTGGGTGATGATTTTAGTGAGAGAGGGGAGCAGGCGAGGGAGAAAACAATAAGAAGGGTGTTAATGGAGACGGTACATTGTCAAGAAACTGACTTCTGAGAGTAACTGGAATTTAATCGTGCAAGATAAAGCAAGCACCTTAGAGTTATCTCCTCCAAGGGATGATCCTTTAATTGATGATCCAAGGGACCATCATTTTCTGGCCTGCCTAGTGTCCTTGTTTAGAAGATTCTCATGGCCAAAGAGAGCCTTGGAGTGTGGAGTTTCAGGTGCTGGCAGTTACAAGTTGGGCAAGACTGCCAGGGCATGGTGAGTTCCAAGGAGATTTGTACCCAGCATACATGTTTACCTGTGCACCAAAGCCACCTGTAGAAATATGCAGAGCAGCATTAGTGCCACGGCCCCCAGCAGCAGAATGAAAAATCAATGTTAACATAGTGACACAATGCCATATGATGCAACAATGAAAACAAACTGTAGCTGTGAACAAGACTATAGGTATCTCATAAGCATACGAATGAGCAGAAGAATGCACATTGAAGAGTCGATCTCTATAAACTTAGGGAAGGATGGGCATCCTAGGTTGGAAAGACTTCAAAATATTCAACATCAGTCACAGCAACGGACTCCCAACATAGCAAAAACATGAATTTGATGCAGGACGAGGCAATGTTTACTGTTGTGCATGGGGTCACCACCAGTCAGCACCAGCCCAATAGCAACTGACAACAGCTATCTGAAAGGCACAGAGCGAGATTCGGGAGCACAGCAGCTAGTACCTGCTACGTGAAAACACCAGATCAGAATCCGTCTTAGTTGCTTAGAAGAGAGAGAGAGAGTATGAGAAGCAAGCTCCATATAACTTGGTCTAAGTTCTGGAAGGAAGTGTTTTGAATACGAATACGAATAGATTCTTATTAACATGATGTTATTTGGGGACCAAGGCAAAATATATTTAATGAGGTGCCATTATTGCGACAGAGAGAAGCTTTCTTATAAAGAGGGTGTTACAAGAGCTGATCAGTCTGCTGCTTTGTCTTTTTTATTCCTGTAACACAAAAGGCAAGTGAAAATTAAAATGGAAACTTCTGGAGGGGGTGAGTCATGAATATTCTAATTATTACAGATCTCTCTCAAGCCATCAGGTAGCACATGGCATTGACAGTGCCTCCCTTCACATCCCATTAAGAGCAGAAAGCGGGGTCTGAGACTGTTATGACAAGGTTTCATGCCAGACTTTCCCTGTCAGTCCAACCTTAGCAAAGAAGGGAGTGAAGGGTCTTTCCGGGGTTCACTTTTGAAAATTAACTTCCTCCCTGCTAAGGTGCCAGCATTGATGCCCCCATAACCATGAATGGCGGTCTGTAAGACATCATCTAACAAATGAGGGTCTGAAAGCAGCCTTCACAGCCCTTTACATGGAAGGCAGGACGGTATCATTCATGTAACCAGACACATTCTGAAGTCGGGCAAATGAGAATTTCCAAACTCTTTGGAAAGGGGAGGTGTGATGGAGGCATTTTTTTTAGAAATCCATATGAATTTAATGGTGATTACTTGTTTATTGACTGTTCTTGTCGCAAGAACAATTCACCTCCTCATAAACACATTCTTTCTCTCAAATTCCAATCAGTTCAGCTCATGCCCTTGGCAGAAAGTCTGGACTTGAAATGACAGTGGCACCAGCTCTGTGGTTTTAGGGTATTGCTTCAAAACACATGGACAGGTCTGCACAGTATGTGATTTTGCATAAGCCAGTGCCCACAGGTAGTCCCCAGGAGCAGCTAAGAAGGAGAGGTCCCTAGACCACTCCACCTGGGCTCCTGAGATTCCCGACCCCGGCTCTCTTGGTGAGAACACACATTCAGCACACGGGGACTCTGACAAACACCTGCGCTGATATGCACTCAAGATAAACACATGGGCAGCGCCGGGAAGCTCCCTGCTAACCAGGACAAAGAGCCTTTAGCACAGCACTGGCAAATGGAAAGCAGGCATGAAATTACCCCCTGCTTGGGTTTGAGCACTGTGCGGGCTTTTGACAGTGTGCTCGAAGTGCCGGGTGGTTACAAGCTCCTCTTTGGTCCATCTGAGAAAAGTCTGGCAAGGTTGTCTTTCTGAAAAAACAAAACCAAACCCAACATTATTATTATTGAACAGCATTTCCTACCTTCAATCTCACACTTATTTTGCTTTGGTTCTTAAGTTTTAGCTGACTTTCTGGGTCCCCAATCCAAAGTGTGTGTGTAAACATATGCATTTATAAATGCACATACACAGCCACACCTCCACCTCTGACTATCATCTATGTATCTATGCATCTATGAATCTTTCTATGTATCTATGTATCTATCTATGTTTCTATGTATCTATGTATCTATCTATGTTTCTATGTATCTATGTATCTATCTATCTATCTATCTATCTATCTATCTATCTATCTATCTATCTATCTATCTACCTACCTACCTATCTATCATGTTCCTGCATGGTTTAAATGATTATGCCTGGACTACTGACACAGAAGTTAGTAAGTAGAGCCCTCACAGAGGCACCTTGGAAGAAAAGTCTGGTGATCAGCTTCTGAACAGTCACAGCTATGAAAATCCTAGGGAGCAATTCTATTTTGCGCACTGGGTTTGCTACAGGTCAGGAATATCTCAATGGGAACTGAAGGTTTTGTTTGCATTTTTTGTAGCTACATCCACATATTCACATAGAAAAAGCAGGAATAAAATTGTAAAATTTCTCCTGGAATTTGTCTGCCTGCTTCTTGCTCTTCTTTAGAGAGAAGTCTCTTCCTTTAGGCCTCCCGTCATGATATGTCACTGCTTCTAGAAGAAACATGGACTTGAAACCTCTTTCCAGATGTCAGTCCCTAGTGTGAGACTCAGAGACTCTGGAGGGCATTAAGGTTGTTAGGTGCCGAGTTTCTTTTGAATCATACAGACCCGATGTGCAACAGAACAACACGTGCCCTGGCCTTGCCTCATCCTCCCAAGTGGGTGCTGTCTTTGAGCCCATTGTGACAGCCATTGGGCCAGTCCATATTGAAGGTCTTCCTCTCTTCCAGTGTCCTTCTACTTTACCAAGTATTCCCTAGGGACTCGGTCTCTCTCTCACTGCCATGAAATCTTACTGACTCACGGTGACCCTAAAGGGCAGGGGAGAGCTATCCCTGTGCATTCCTGAGACAGTAACTGTTTACAAGAGTAGAAAGCCCCATCTTTCTCCCCACCAGGGACTGGTGCTTCCTAATATCATATGCAGAGTACAAAGCCCTATCATCTTGCTTCCAAAAACATCCCGGCTGAACTTCTTCCAGGACAGATTTGCTTGTCTTCTGGCAGTTCATGTGTATTCAGTTCTTGGCCAACACCTGAAATCAAATGCGTCAGCTCTTCTAAGGCCTTCCTTGATCATTGTGCACGTGAGCAAGTGAAAACCCCATGGCTTGAGTCAGGCACACCTTCGCTCTCAAGGAGACATCTGTGCTGTTTTAATACCTTAACCACCTCCTGTCGTGTATTTTAAATACCAGATTGATTACTCGTGATGGACAGGTTTCTTTCTTTCTATTTAGATGAACTTGTTTGTCACTAAAGACTCCAAATCTATTTCCATTATACTCCCCCCTCTTTTTTTTTAAGCCACCTAAAACACTATGCAGACTCTGGAGGGATTTTAAATGTTTTATTTTTAAAGAAACACACACACACATGGGCACTCGCAGCAGAGGGTACACCAACATATGACTTGTTTTTCAAAGCTAAGTATTTAAATATTTTTGTAAAAACAATCTTATCACATTCAAAGTATACGCCACTATACTTAATACATTTGTCCAATCTGCAATTCCATTTTGGAAACATTCTCAAACTCTTTTGTTTGGATGGCTGACAGCATCTCTCTCATTTTTTCTCCTCCTCTTTTACATTGTCAAATTGCCAAAAACTGGCGCACTGATAAGGCTGTGTGAACAGTGCATTGTTGTGGCAAAACCAGTGCCCTGTCTGCCACAAACCAGGCCTTTTTTGTCACACACTTCTATTTATGCAATCATCTCAGAACCTCGAAATAGAATGCATGATAAGCAGCGTGACCTGGTGGAACGAACTCCAAGTGCACTGCGAGTCAACATTTTCATCCCTTTGGGCAGTTGACAGATGACCAGATCAAGGTCTGTCATCAATGGACAGTTCACCTTGTTTGAAATGAGAAAAACACTCCTACACTTGAGCTTTTCCCATAGTGTGGTCCTTTTAAGCTATTTTCAGCATCACAACAGTTTCTGCGGCATCTTTCCTGAGCAGGAAAAAAAATTCACAGCCACATGCTATTCTCTTAAATCAGCCATCACACACACACACACACACACACACACACACACACAACAAGGCTGGAGAAAAACTGCCTTTTAAAAAAATAGTTAAATCATTTTATTGGAGGTTTGTACAACTCTTATCACATTCCACACATATATCCATTGTGTCAAGCACTTTTGTACATTTGTTTCCCTCATCATTCTCGAAAGACTGCTTTTACCAAAAAAAATATTCACTATGACCAGAAATAACCTTCCCAGGTGATGCCACTGGATCCACTAACTCAGAGCGAGTTGCCTAGCAGAAAAAATGCATACTAGGAAAGTTCCCCTCAGCCCAGCCCAATTCCGGTTATTTGCGGGGGTTGGGGTAGAATCCCCCTTCAATTACACAGCCCATCTCAAGAAATAAAATCAACAATATCCTGTTAAATTCTCAATTTTTTTCATCCTCTCACCCAACCCTGGCTCATGATGGAGAGGTTTTGGTGGAGCTTTCAGATTAATAAAGACTAGGAAGAAGGAAGACACTTTTGAGGATTTTAACCACTAAAAACTGTATGAATAATAGTGGAACATTGTCTGATAGAGTGCCAGAAGATGAGCCCCTAAGGTTCAGGGTACTCAGAAGACAACTGAGTAAGAGTTGTTTCCTCAGAGTGGAGTCAACCTGAATGACGTGGCTGGAGGAAAGCATTAAGAGTAGTTAGCTACAGAGTCCTTGTACAGGAAATTCAAGAGGAAGCTGGGGGTAAGTCAATAAAAAGGAAGTTGACATGAACAGTAAATTACTGTGCTTTAAACATACCTACAAACCACCAGTAGGACCACAATGACATATTCCCATCACCTGTTAAATATATCTCAGTCAATAATTCTGTCTCCAGCTCGGGACAGCACTGCCACTGACAGGCTTAACTAGGAAATGAGTGGGATAGCTTTAAGCAAGTCCACTTTCACTAACACATCCATTCCTCACAGGAATAAAGAAGACAGATCATCCTACATCATTTCCTTTTGGAAGTATGTCTTCTACCTGTTCAGGGTGATGGTCAATAAATTGCTGGTAAGGAATAAAGAATAGCTTTTATTTGAAAAGCTCACAGCTATAAATTTTTCCTGCTGGAATCATCTCATCAGTCCGGGAGGATGAAAGGCACAGTGTTCTAGAAGTGTTTGAGGGGCAGGACTTGGAGAAGTTCAAAGGCAGTCTGTGGGTGCTGGTGACTTAGGTTCTGCCTAGAATCTTTGATGCTCATTTCACTTCCTCTCCAGAAGCACACCAGATGTGACCGAAGGGAAAGCACGCTTCTCTCCCAGCCCCACTGGCGCATTCATTTTATGGTAACTATGAAGCTCAGGGTCAGCAGGTACGGCTGGGTCAGCATTACTGGATTGTCACTTTCTAGATTTCTATTACCCCATCATAAATACACTTGAGGAGAAAAAAATAAGAGCCAGTATTTAGCAGCAGAAGATATTTTTCTTTTGAACTGTCGTTCTAAAAGAAATAAGAGAGAGCTGTGTTGCCCCTGGTGGTCTATGAACTTTTCTAATAACAACAACAACGATTACGATGTGAACCTTTTCCTTCCTAAATGTTTTAAGCACCGTGTCTTTCTTAGCTAGTGTGTTTTTTGAGGGACACTATTCAATCCATAACCTAGAGCATGTTTCCTTTTGAACTCATCATGTTAAAATACATCCCTCAAATTTAGTTCTTTGCATATGTCTTCTCTTCCAATTTTTAATCTACCTCAATAGGCCATCAACAGAAGTGAAATGCAAAATTCTTGTCTACTTCTTCTGTTTAATCATTTATCGCCTAGCTGTTGTTGCTAGCTGCTGTTGGGTCAGCCTTGATTCTTGGGGACTCAAAACGCAACTGAGCAAAACACTGCCTGGTTCTGCACCATCCGTGATCTGGTTGCAGTTTGGACCTTTATAATCCAAAGAGTTTTCATTATCAGTTTGTTTTTTTATTAGCCTGTCAGGCCTCTCTTTCTACTCTATCTTAGTCTGGAAAGTCCGCTGACACCTGTTCAACCGAATAGTGACATGCAAACCTCTAGTGACAGACAATGCTAGATGGATTGACTGGAAACCGAGCCCAGACTTTCCCCATGGAAGCTGATAATTTTACTAGTAAGCCACCACTTTCCTCATCCATTAATTTATTCATTGCATTTTTTATTAAGCTCCAGCCACTTTCCTGGACACCAAGGACCAGTATGGTCACCAGGGAAAGCCTTGTTCTTCTCTCCAGGATAACAGATGATCATGTAGCACATGGTAGTTTGAACATGTAATAGTCTTCAAAATAGTTGGTATTATGAAGCTATCTTTTGGGAGGTTAGATTTAAATAGAAGGAGAAGCTTTCAGGGAAGATTTCTTGTAAGAATTCTTGAACAGTTTCCAACCCACTTCTGACTCACTGCTTCACATATGTAATTGGCATAAAGGAGACATAGTAAACACAGACTGAGTATTATTTCAGACCCAGAAGGCTATCTGAAGCTCAAATCCATTTCCATTGAGTCAACTCCAACTCAGTGTGACCTTACACGACAAAGTGGAACTGTTCCACACGTTAATCAAGGTTGTAATCTTTGTGGAAGCCAACTGTCTCATCTTCCCAAGAGCAGGTGGTCAAGTCAGTCCAAAGGGCCAACCTTTGGGCTAGTAGCCAGGTACTTAAGCACTCTGTCAGTAGGGCTTCTTTTAGAACAGTGGTGCTCAGCCTGTGGGTTGCGACCCCTTTGGGGGTCGAACCACCATTTCACAGGGGTCGCCGCAGGGAAACACATATGTCCAATGGTCTTAGGAACCAAGACACCACTCCTCTGTCCATCTCCAGGCAGGTTCGCCCACATGCAGATACACTCGCAGACGAGTACCCGGCATGAAGACTATTACCCATGCTACACCATGCTTTAAGACAAAATTTAATTTATTTGTAATTATAGATAAACATTTCACAATATATAATTACATATTGTTTTATGATTAATCACTATGCTTTAATTATGTTCCATTTTTAACAATGAAAATATATCCTGCATATCAAATATGTACATTACAATTCATAACAGTAGCAAGATGACAGTTATGAAGTAGCAACAAAAATAATGTTATGGCTGGGGGTCACCACAAAATGAGAGACTGTATTAAAGCATTGCGGCATTAGGAAGGTGGAGAACCACTGTTCTAGAAGATTCTAACTACCTTTTAAAAGTTAAAAGAAATTACTTGCTAGTCCAATAACTGAAAAAATTATCCAGTCTGAGGATCCCACTTTAACACATCATTTTCTTAGAGGAAGGAGCACCTCTAATACCCATGTGAAATATCCAAAATAAGAGTCTATACCAGCTGCAATCCTGTAAAACTATTTCCCAAAGTAGGATATGCACACTGCTGATGCATGGAGCTATTATTATGGGCACGTAAGTAACATTTGAGCGTGTGGAACCTGTGTGGTATAAGCAGTTTTTTTGTTTTTGTTTTGGTAAAGGAAGTAGGCTATCCTTATTTTTTTTAATTTTTGTTTTAAATTTAATAAATCTTTTTATTGGGACTCATACAACTCTTATCACAATCCATACATACATCAATTGAGTAAAGCACCGTTATACATTCGTTGCCCTCGTCATTCTCAAAATTCGCCTTCCACTTGGGTTCCTGGAATCAGCTCGTTTTCCTTTTTTTCCCCTCCCTCCCCGATCCCCCCTCCCCCATGAACCCTTAATCGTTTATAAATTATTATTTTATTTTATCTTATCTCACACTGCCCGGGGTCTCCCCTCACCCACCTTCCCATTGCCCATCCCCCAGAGAGGAGGTTACACATAGATCCCCAAGATCAGTTCTCCCTTTCTACAACCCCTTCCCTCCCGGTGTCGCCACTCTCACCGCTGGTCCTGAGGGGTTCATCCGTCCCAGATAAGCAGTTTGTAATCAGCTGTTAGCTGAAAGGTTGGTATTCCTAACCTATGCAGCAGTGTTGTCTGGAAAATTGCTTCCGTGAAAGATCACAGTCAAGGAAAGTGGGAAGAACAGTTTCCACGGTCCGGGCTGACTCTGGCAGCTACCAACAGCAAGAGCATATACGATGCTTTTCTTAACAAAGGACCGTTCCTAGGTTTTGCTGCAGATTGGCACTGGTGTCCTTACTGAACCTGTATGTTAGTCAGCTGGTAATCTGTCCTGAACTAAACATGCACAATCCTGAGAAAATAAGTGGCTTGAATTTAGCCAGCTGCGACACAGTGAGGGATAGTGGCCTGGGTAAGTGGATTTAAGGATCAATAATCTTGTTTATCTAAACTATCCCTCACGAAATGGGTATGTGGCTTTAAAAGATTTCTACAAAGCACATGCGAATTGATGACAATACCAGAGGGAGATCCAACCCACAGGGAACAAAGGAAAAGGACCGTGCTGGCACCTGTCGTGCTTGTGCAAAGTGTCTGGTCAGCTCCATCAAGAAGTACAAAATGATGACAATCTAATCAGATATGATTACCAAAAAAAAGGATTTGAAATATGGATTGACAGTCACTATCATTAAAGATGAACCTCTCCCAGAGCGCACATCATGCCTTCAAAGAGTGGTTCAGCAGGAGTGAAGAACAATGAGAAAGACAACAGAGTGCGGTGCAGAGGTTAGGCACCCTGAGGACAGGGGCGGGCTGCTGGGTTTGAAGTCCAGCGCTGTACTTTATGAGTTATATCACCTGGAACGAGTTATTGTCTATGTCTCAGTTTCCTATCTGTACAAATGGATAAGTACTAATATTTACCTTGAGGTGTATGATGAGGATTAAATTAGTTAATATGTGAAAAGTGTTTAGAAAAGTATCTAGTATAGTGTGTGCAAAACAAGTTTTAGTCTAAAAACATAGCTTATCCCACTTTTTTTGCCTATCAGTTGAGATTTTTATTTGGACCCACAAAACACCTCGCGGCATGGATGGACCTGAAGAAATTCGTGAAGAAATGCTGAGTGAAATTAGTCGATTACAAAAGGAGGCAAATGTTATAGGAGACCACTGTTAGAAAATCGGGGGGTAGACGAAAACAAGATAAAGACTTTAATACCCAAAGAAGCAGACCTTGGAGATTGTCGGGGTGGGAAGGGGAGAGGAGGGAGGATAAAGCAATTGCTGAGACTGTTGATAGATGGTAACTTGGGTGAAATGGGAGGTAGTAGAGAAGAGAAATCAAGGAGTGCATGAACAGCAAACAATGGGGGAATCTGATTACTTTAAAGAGTTAAGCACTAAGCTGATGATCTGAAATGTAACAGCCCACCTAATTAAGAATGATTGTTTTAAAAAGAGGTTTCTATTTTGTATATTTTATATGGTATTGTGATGGTGGCAGAAGTTTGTATTTCAACTGGCTGAGTCATGTTTCTTAGTAGTTTGGCAGTTATATAATGATCTAATCATTCCCTTTTGGTGACAGGACATAACATCCTCACTTCCATGAGGAGATCTGCCACCAATCACAAAGGCGTTTCCTTGGGGGTGTGGTCTGTATGTAGTATTTATAAAGCAAAGTTCTCTTGTTTTTTGCTCAATCTGGACCCTGCATTTGGTTTGTTATCATCTGACCTCAAGTTCCTTGGACTTGAGCAAGCACCCTGTCATCTTGTCTACAGGTAGTGACATTTCTTGGTCCCTGCAGTATGTACGTTAGCAACCTGCTATCTTGTCTGTTGATCTTTTGCAGAGCAGCTGGTGGGTTTGAACTGGCAACCTTTGCTTGGAAGCTCTATGCACCACAGAGCTCCTTTCTTTTGTAGTGTACTGGCATCAGGGGTCCATTCGCAGGCATTGCTGTGATAGGAATGAGCAAGCATACACTTGTGGTCCACTGCCCAAGAGATACCAGAGCCTCTGGAAAGTTCCCCAAGACTTGAGAAGCTTAACAGTGGCTGCCCTCACCTTTCCCTGAGCCTAGGGAAGGGCTTGTTATTGAGAGGTGGGGACTGGATTGAAGGGAAAACCAAAGGCACCCTTTGACCCTTCGCTGTCTTCTCTCCCCATGTCCTCAGGGTATTAAACACAATGGCCTAATTGTTACTACATTGTTCTACCTTTCAGAACTTTCTTATAAATCATTTTATTAGGGACTCATACAACTCTCATCACAATCCATACATACATCAATTGTGTAAAGCACATTTGCACATTCATTGCCCTCATCATTCTCAAAACAGTTGCTGTCCACCTAAGCCCCTGGCATTAGTTCCTCATTTTTCCCCTCCCTCTCTGCTCTCCTCTCCCTCATGGACACTTGATAATTTATTTATTATTATTATCTTGTCATATCTTGCCCTGTCCGATGTCTCCCTTCCCCACTTTTCTATTGTCCATCCCCCAGGCAGGAGGTCACGTGTAATTGGTTCTCGCTTACCAACCCACCCTCCCTCCATCCTCCCAGTATCACCACTCACATCATTGGTCCTGAAGGCATCATCTGCCCTGGATTCCCTGTGTGTCCAGTTCCTATCTGTACCAGTATATATCCTCTGGTCTAGCCAGATTTGTAAGGTAGAATTGGGATCAAGATAGTGGGGGAGAAAGAAGCATTTAGGAACTAGAGGAAAGTTGTATGTTTCATCGTTGCTACTTTGCACCCTGACTAGCTCATCTCCTCCCAGAGACTCTTCTGTAAGGGGATGTCCAGTGGCCTACAGATGGACTTTGGGTCTCCACTCCACACTCCCCCCTTCATTCACTATGATATGATATTTTGTTCTGATGATGCCTGGTACCTGATCCGTTCGACACCTCGTGATCACTCAGGCTGGTGTGCTTCTCCCATGTGGGCTTTGTTGCTTCTGAGCTAGATGGCCGCTTGTTTACCTTCAAGCCTTTAAAACCCCAGACCCTATATCTTTTGATAGCTGGGCACCATCAGCTTTCTTTGCCACATTTGCTTATGCACCCATTTGTCTTCAGAAATAATATCAGGGTGGTAAGCACACAATGATATGATTTTTTTGTTCTTTGATGCCTGAGAACTGCTCTTCGGCACCTCGTGATCACACAGGCTGGTGTGTTTCTTCCATGTGGGCTTTGTTTCTTCTGAGCTAGATGGCCGCTTGTTTATCTTCAAGCCTTTAAGACCCCAGACGCTATCTCTTTTGATAGCCGGGCACCATCAGCTTTTGTCACACATTTGTTTATTCACCTGCTTTGTCTTCAGCGATTGTGTCAGGAAGGTGAGCATCCTAGAATGCCAATTTAATAGAAAAAAGTATTCTTGCATTGAAGGAGTACTTGAGTAGAGGCCCAATGTCCCTCTGCTACCTTAATACTAAACCGATAAATATATGCACATAGATCTATTTCTCCATTCTCATATATAAATATATTTGCATATGTAAATGCCTTTATTTAGACCTCTGTAAGTGCACTTTGCCTCCTAGCTCTTTCCTCTGTTTCCTTTGACTTTCTTCTTGTCCCACTATCATGCTCAGTCTTCATCTGGGTTTCAGTAGTTCCTCTTTGTTACATTACACTTGATCATGCCCTACCAGGCCTCCTACACCCTCCTCACCACTGATTTGGATCACTTGTTTAGACTACAGTCTTCTTAACTGTCATGCCAAAGCATCACCTGAAACAGTGTTTCTAACTGTGTACGTTGGAAAGAAAGAGCTCCTGGAGAGCTACCCGGCTCTGCCACCTTCCACTCTGATCCTGAGCCTCTCTTTGTTCATAGGCCCCCAGACCACGAATGTCCAGGCCATGGGTTAAAATATAATATGATTAATTCAAACAAAATCTCTTTCCTTTTCCATGTAATTCACAGAATGGATTCACACGCACGTGCGTATGTGCACACAGAAATGCAACATTACTGAGAAGAATTTAAAAGGGAATAAACCGAGGACACCTCAAACCACTGACATAGAAAGCATGGCACAGGTCCAGTATTTTTTTTCCCAGCTACCCTTTAAGGGGTGCATAGTCCTTGGCTCTTTCTCCATCTGCTTTAGCTAACACATCCTGGCCATGTGCCCACGGCGTCTCCCTGGAGTCTTCTCCAGTGCTCTCAGCTGGGAGAAATCCTGGTGACTTCAGATCAGACTCTCTCTTCCTGCCCAGCCTACCTGTCAAAATTTGGACTTGGTAAACTTTCACTTATTGCTTTCCGTTTTCAGAATTTTCCTGTGAACCTACATGCAGAACTGGACGAAACCTAAATCCTTGTCATCAAGTGAATTCTAACTCATAGTGACTGTGAGGATAGAACAGAAGAATAGAATTGGCCTATAGGATTTCCAAGGCTGTAAACTTTACTGACGCGGACTAAGTCACCTTTCTGCTGTTGAACAGATGGTGGGTTTGAACAACTGACTGCTTACCATTTAACCACTCAACCACTAGGGCTCCTTCCTGACTGGATTAAACTAATAAACCAATAAATACATGAAACAACTCACTGCTATCAAGTCAATTCAGACCCATGGTGACCCTTTGAGGCAGAGTAGAATTGCCTCGGTAGATCCTAGACGGTAGTTCTTTCCAGGAATAGACAGCCCTATCTTTCTCCTGCTGCTGGCTTGCAGTTCGCAGTCAAACCACAACCACTACACCACCAGGGCTCCTGGATTAGACCTAAAATGCCCCTTTGCCTTCTCCTCCTTATGTCTCCTGGTTGTTCCACTAGTTCCTAAACAAATCGCAGCTGTTTGTCATGACGTCTCCCTGGCGCCTGCTCAAGCGCTCTCAGCTGGAAGAAATCTTGGCTTCCTGTTGGTAACTGCTGGTGAGTCTGTCTCCAACTCAGGTTTACGCCGTGCACAATAGAAAGGGTCATTGCCTGGCCCTGGGTCACTGATGCGATAAATTGTTGGTGAGACCAGTGGCACCTCTAGCATTTTCACTGGCCAGGCTCTGGAAATAGATTTTCTAGTCTTAGTTTGGAAGTTCTGCTGAGACCTATTAAGCATCATAGCAACAGACAGACCCCCCCAAAAGAGATGGTGGTTACATGTGAGATGCATGGGCCTGGTGCCCTGTGTGGAAGGCAAGGATTCTGACGTCACAGGATATTCCCAGTCCCTCTTTTCCTGAGGGACTATCCTATATCAGGCACATCTCCACTGACACACAAGGGCTGGATGTCTAGTTTGCGGTAAAATTGTTCAACATGCCTCCATAAAGAGCAAAGCCTCCAGGGGGCATTGATGGCAGAACTTAATAGAACACCCCAGTAATATTCAGAATCATCTTGTGCATATTGATCCCATATTTGGAAAGATTTTATCGCCTATCTTTACCCAGTGTGTGGGTCATCTCTGAACAATCCAATGAACACTTGTCCATATGCTAGGACATCTCCCAGGCTGGTGACATCATCATTAACTCTCTGATTATCTCATTCCCTAAATAAAAATATTGTCCACTTACTCTACAGTGATAGCATAGAACACTGCCTGGATTCCAAGATGACAAAGAATGAAAAAAATCAGATGTTGAACTAATGATAAATTCAAATTATGATCAGTGTGTTGGCGACCTCTAGAAAAATGTGCCAGAGATAAACCAGGTCACTGGAGCTTAATATTTAATGAGTAGCTATGCCTGGCTGCTTTCTCTCAACGTGCACATTGAAAAGGTAAAGTCCTTTGATGCAGATGGGCTTGTCTAGACAAATAGGTAGTATTCTAAAGTAGTTAAAGGCAGAGAAGGTAGGCGAATCTGAGTCTTCATTTGAATTATAAATTCCAGAAAGACTTACTTAAGCTGTTATGGCTTGGTACTCTGTAAGATTTAACCATTCGCAGCCTTTGCCTTTCGGGCACTGAAGGTAGATGGAGATGCTTGCTGACAAGGTTGATCAGATTAATTTGAATACTCAAATATTTGTGCTTTTCTTTACTGTTGCTGTTACTGGATATTGTTCTCATCTTATCCTATTTACGTCTTATTTCATCTCAGGAGAATTCTATTCTTCTTCTTCAGAGACCTCTATCAACCCTTGCTCTGTCCTCCAGCCTCCATTTTCCCATATTATTCTGTGAAAGTCTGCTCTTTGCCTGATTTGATTCCAGTTCTGCCTTCCATCACTGTCTTCACTGGTTGCTGCTACATAGCACCCATTCAAGATCCTAGCACGCTTCAGCAGAAGACTGAAACTGGGTGTGGTAGTTAGGGGTTTTGTGCCAACATGGTGCCTGTTAGATGATGTGGGTGAAGAAGGAAAAACAGAGAGCGAGGGACTGTACCCCCTACTGACACAGATACCCATAACAAAAGGAATGCCAGTGGATTGTAGTGGGCAGGCAACATCAGATCAATAGTTTCACCTCCCTGGTCCTAGTTTATTTCTATAATACTAATGGCTAGCATTTATTGAAGAATAAAACAAAATTACCCTGGTAGTGTAGTGGGTTATAGGTTGGGCTTCTAACTACTGGTTCAGCATTTTGAAACCATGAGCCACTCCACAGAAGAAAAAGGATGCTTTCTGTAATTGTAATGCTTTATAGCCTGGGAAACGAACACACAGGGGTAAATCTGCGGTGCCCTGTAGGGTCACTATGAGTTAGAATCAACTCAGTGGCACTTAGTTTTTGTTTTCTGTGTAACTGTTAAAGTTTAGATTCTGGGTTCTAGGTTTTCAGAAACCTACAAATAAGAGTGAATGTCCAAAATCTGTTTGCAGAGCACCCATGTGGATTAAGCTTCAATTGAAGTCCTTCAGGCGATCTACATACTCCAAGACAGTTTGGTTTCTGTGATTCATCAATCAGGAATGTGAAAAGTTTCCCACAGGCAGGAGGAAGGGAAAAGGAAGCAGAGGAAAGATCTAAGAAGCAAAGCTATGGATAGAGGTATAAACATGAGTGTGCAGTAGTATATTAATTCACAAAAATAGAGGTGTTGGCCTATGTAAATATATTTATATGGCAATACATTGATAAAGTGAGCATATTTTTGGCCTCTGCTGAAGCCCGCCCTCAACACAAGAACACTTTGTTTTAAAAACCTGGCATTTTGTGATGCTCACCTTCCCAACACGATGGCTGAAGACAAAGTGGGTGCATAGGCAAATGCGGTGAAGAAAGCTGATGGTGCACAGCTATTAAAAGATATAGCATCTGGGCTCTTAAAAGGTTGAAGTAGTCATCTAGCATAGAAGCAACAAGCCGACATGGAAGAAGCACACCAGCCTGTGCAATCAAGAGGTGTCAATGGACTCTGGTAACAGGCACCAGATGACCCAAAACAAAACAACATATTGTTGAAAATGAGAGTGGGTGGAGCAGATATCCTAAACCCATCCATAGAAAATAGGACATGCCCTAAGAGAAGGGTCACAAGAGCGGGATGAGTCAGCCAGGGCCCAGTATAGCACAGATGAAACACAATATTCCTCTGGTTCCTTAAGGTTTCCTCACCGCACTTTCATGACCCCAGCCCTGCCTTTCATTGGGGGCTAGACCGAAGCATGCACACTGATACAGATAAGAGCTCAAGACACACAGAATCCAGGTCAGATAAACCCTTCAGGAACAGAAATGGGAATAGGGATACGAGGAAGGTAGGGAAAGGTACCAGAGAGGAGGGGGGGGAAGGGGAACTGAGGGCAATGATCGATGCATAACACCTCCCCCCACTCCTTCCAGGGGGATGAACAACAGAAGTGTGGGTGGAGAAAGACAACAATCAGTGTATGATATGAAAACAATAATTTATAAATTAGCAAGGGGTCATGAGGTTGGTGGTGGTGGGAATAAAGAGGAGCTGATATCAAGGTCTCAAATAAAAAGAAAATGTTTAGAGAATGATGATTGCAGCATATGTATAAATATGCTTGCTACAACTTATGTACGGAAAGTTGTAAGAGCTGTAAGACCCCACAATAAAATGATTTTTTTAAAAAGATGATGATATGGGTGGAGTTTAGGCTGTCAATTAGATCGCAGCTTTATGACCACTTTTGGAGGCATGACTGAGATAAATGGCCCTGGAGGCTGGACCCTTCCACTATCCCTGATGATCTCACCAATGTGATGTCTGGATTAACTGCTCTGCCTCATCCATGTGCTGTGAAACCTGTGGACTATGGTGGACCATGTCGCTGTGCCATGCAGTTTCACACTACAGTGCTGCCCCACCTTGCCCTGGCTGCTAGCTGCTGGCCAACTCCACTCTTCTTGCCACCACTCCAGATGCCTCCCCAGCCATCAGCACTTCACATCACTGCATCTACACTGTGAGGCACCACTATCACCTGCTTCACTACACTGCTCTCCTGGCCTCTGCTAAGCCTTGATATTTCATCATTTCACTATCAGCTTCCTTGGCCAGTGGTCGTTTGTGTTGGAAAGACCTTCACTATATTAACTGTCCCATGAAAGTGAGTTGAACTGAGCTCTCTGTACTACTGTGTGGACTAATTTATTGTGCTCCTTTTTGCTATAGAAACCTATCTATCTCTATCGCTATCTCCATATCCATATCTATAATTGTAAGTGTAAATGTCCTGGTTTTGTTTCTCTAGGGAACCCTGTCCAACATACTGGGGTACCACAAGGGAGTTGCAGGCTGCACTGGGTCACACTGTCAGAGGAAGTGATCCCAAAATGACGGTTTATAACATTTTTTGTGCAGTGTCTCAGCATAAATTTATTATTATAGAATTTTTAAATTCCCTAAGCTAATTATAATGTCAACAAAAAACATTTTGTTTAAGCCCAGCTGACTTATATCAATATACCTAGAAGGAATCAGAAATGCTATGCTGATTTACTTTTTAAGCCTTCTCAACCATTGTTATTACCCAATTACAACGAGGCTTTAAACCACGGTGGTTTGTCTGTACATGCTATGAGCAAGCATTGTGTTTTTAGTGCTGCCAATGCTATTATAGTCACCAATGTTGTCAAAATTTCTGATGTTTTAACTACAATATGATAATTCCACAACTTGTCTGTCAAACTGTCATACTATAATGTCTTATGTTTGAGTCTAGAAACTATGTCAACTTTGTGTTCCCAAGGGCAGCAGGGTCAGTCAAAGTGACCAAGTTTCAGGAGAACTTCCAAACTAAGAACAGACAACGAAAAAGGAATAAGCTGTCTCCTTCTGAGGAATTAGTCCCTGAAAACCTTCTGGACAGAATGTGAATATTGTCACACACTGAAATGCTTATGAAAAGAAGTAGAACTGTATTGGAGATCGTGCCAGAAGATGTGCCCCCTTAGGTCAGAAGCACTTGAAAATTGGCTGAGGAAGAGTTACTTTCTCAAGGTATAATCAACCACGATGGTGTGGATGGAACAAAGCCTGGGGGAGTAAAGCTGTCAGGACCTTCATTTGCTGTGAGGCCTGACTCAAAAGGAAAAGAGACATGTGCACTCATCGAGTAATAATCAAAACTCGGACTTTACAAAGTTTGAGTCCAGGAAAGTTATAAAACACATGAAATGTAATGCATGAAAAAAAGTTCTATGGTCTGTGTGATAGGATTATATCTATCTGTTTTCAAAGAAATCCAGTTAATACAACTATTCCAAATTATGTGCTGATCAGCAACATTAGTGATGAAGAAGTTAAATAATTCTGTCAACACCTTCAGTTTTAAACTGATCAAGATGCATTGATAATTACTGGCAACTGGAATGAAAAAGTTGGAAACAAAGAGGAAGAGACAGTATTTAGAACTTATGATCTAGGTTCTTGGTGATAGAAACAAAGCTGGACATCACATGATAGAATTCTGTAAAACCAATGACTTGTGCATAGCAACTACTTTTTTTAATAAAACAAAGGGTACTTGACCATACACATGGACTTCTTCAGACGGGTACATAAAATGCAAATTGACTAGGTCAGGGGTAGGAGGCAACAGGGAAGCTTATTATGAGCAGCTAAGACAAGACCAGGGCATGACAGTAGAACAGACCATTAATTGCTCATATGTAAGTTCATATTGAATCTGAAGAAAATCACTAGAGCTAAAATAAGACCTTGAGAATATTCTGCCTGAATTTTATGAACATCTCAAGAATAGGCATTGAACACTAATGACAGAAGACCTAATGCATTGTGGGATGACATAAATAACATATATTAAGAAAGCAAAAAGTCATTAAAAAGACAAGGAAGAAATAGAAGATTGACATGGATGTCAAAAGAAACCCTGAAACTTGCTTTTCATCACAGAACAGCTAAGGCTGTAGAAGAAATGATGAGGTAAAAGAGGCGAACAGACAAGAAGACAAAGCCAAACATTCTAATGAAATCTGAAAAGACCTAGAGTTAGAAATCTAACACTCAGCATGTCTAAAACTGAAAGAACACACAAAAAACCCCAAGCCTCCAATTGAAATACTGAAAAGCTCTATGAACAAAACAATGGATGATGCAGGAAAATCAAAAGAAGATGAAACTAATACACAGACTCACGATTCCAAAAAGAACTAGTCGACATTCAACCATGTCAAGAAGTAGCATTTGAGCAAGAACCACTGGTACTGAGGGAAGGCGTTCCAGCTGCACTGAAAGCAAGGCTTTTGGAATTGATGGAATATCAATTGAGATATTTCAACAGCTGATGAAGCACTGGAAGTACCCACTCGCCTATGCCAGGATACTTGAAGACAGCTACTTGGCCAACTAACTAGTAGAGATCCATATTTGTATCCATCCCACAGAAGGTGATCCAACAGATCCAACAGAAATGTCACTGATAACACATGTAAGTAAAATTTTGCTGAAGACCACCCAGCAATGGTTGCAGCCAGAGGTTCATGTCTGATTCAGAAGAGAACCTGGAACAAGGGAGGTCACCACTAAAGGCAGATGGGATGTTTACTTGTGTTTCATTGACTTTGCTAAGGCATTCATCGGTGTGGACCATAACAAACCATGGATGGCCTTGAGAAAAATGGGAATTTTGGAACACTGCATTGTGCTCACGTGGAACCTATACATGGAAAAAGAGGAAGTTGTGGGAACAGAACCATGGTTCATACTGCATGGTTTACAATAAAGAAAGATGTGTATCAGGCTTGCATTCTCTCACCAGATCTGTAGATCTATCTGTATGTTGAGCAAATAATCAGAGAAGCTGAATTGTATAATTAAGAATGTGGCATCAGGAGTGGGGGAAGGCTTATTAACAACTTGCAATATATAAACGACACAATGTTGCTTGCTGAATGTGAGGACTTGAAGCACTTGCAGATGAAGATCCAGGACTGCAGCCTTCAGTATGGATTACAACGCAATATAAAGAATACCAAACTCTTCACAACTGGACAAGTGGGTAACATGATGATAAGTGGGGAAAAAATTGAAGTTGTCAAGGATTTTGTCTTGCTTGGATCCATAAACAATACTCCTGGAAGCAACAGTCAAAAGATCAAATGATGCAATGCACTAGGTAAGTATGCTGTGTAAGACCTCTTGAAAATGTTGAAAAGCAAACTTTGAGGACTAAGGTTATGCTGCCCCAAATCATAGTATTTTCAATTGTCTGTATGCATATGAAAGTTGGAGCTTAAATAAGGAAGACCAAAGAACAGATGTATTTGAATTATTGTGCTGGTGAAGAATATTGAGATTATCATGTACTTTCGAAGGGGTAGAAAAAAATCTGTTTTGGAAGAAATATGGCCAGAATACTGCTTAGAGGCAAGGACAGGGAGACTTCATCTCCCACACATTGGACATGTCAGGAGATAAAATTCCCTGGAGAAGGGCATGGTACTTGGAATTGTAGCCGGCCATCACACAGAGGTAGACCTGTGAAAAGATGGACTGACACAGTGTATTCATCAATGGGCTTAAATTTAAAAGCCACTGTGAGGATGGCAAAGTACCGGGAAATGCTTCATTCTGTTGGGCATATCATTGCTATGAGTCAGAACCAACTCCAGGCCCTCTCACAATAACATTATCATAATCAGTGTTTGTGACCATATATTATAATTTTTTGAGAATGGAGAAGTAATTAAAGGAAAAGAAGGAAAGAATTAAATAAAGCTTCCCACGAATTACTAATAATGTGAATAACAATGCTATAATTTGCTATAGAAATATTATACCATACAATTTTGTTGCTAGTATTCATTGCTGTTGTTGAGGTTGTTTGGTGTCAACGAGTTGGTTCCAATCCATAACAACCATGTGCACAACAGAGTGAAACACTGCCTGGTCCTGTGACATCCTTATCATGGTCCCCATGCTTGAGCCCCTTGTTGAAGCCACTGTGGCAGTACATCTCGCTGAGGGATTTCCTCTTATTCGGTATCCCTCTGCTTGCTTGAGTTGATGCTAAAGTGCCACCAGAGTTGGTTCAGAATTATAGCCACCTTTTGTACAGTAGAATCAAACTCTGCCTGACCTTGCACCTTGCCTGACCTCCTCACATTTGGTATCTTCTTCCCCATAGTTTCAGACACCACGTCAATCCATCTGGTGGAAGATCTTCCTTTTATCATTGCCTTTCTACTTTAGTAAGCATGGTGTCCTTTGATAGACTGGTTTCTCCTGATACCATGTGCAAAATGCGTGAGACTAAATCTCACCAACCTTGCTTCTAAGGAGCATTCTAGATATACTTCTTCCAAAATAGATTTGTTTGTCCTTCTGGTGGTATATGGTGTTTCAATATTCTTTACCAAGAGCATAATTCAATTGTAACAATTCTTTTTTCAGTATTCCTTATTCATTGTCCAGATTTCATATGCACGTGAGGTGGTTGAATGTACCATGGCTTGTGTAAGGTGCATCTTAATTCTCAAAATGACAACCTTGCTCTTCAAATTGTAAAGAGGTCTTGTGAGGAAGATTTGACCAATGGAATATAAAGCTTGATTATTTTAGTTTTTTTTTTTAAGCTTGATTCTTTGCTTCTTCCATGAGCATTGATTGTGGGTCCAAGCAAGCCAAAATCCTTGACAACTTCAATCTTTTCTCCATTTTCAGGATGTTTCCTATGTGTCCAATGATGAGGAATTTTATTTTCTTTATAATGAGCTGCCACCCATCATGAAGGTTGCAATCTATGACCTCCATCAGCAAATGCTTCACAACTTCCCTGCTTTCAGCAAACAAGATTGTATCCCCTACATATCCCATGATTTTAATAAGCCTTCTTCCAGTCAAGATACCACTCTCCTTTTTCATATCGTCCAGTTTTCTTGGGGTATTTGTTCAGTACACAGATTGAAGAAGCACAGCGGAAATATACAAGGCTTACGTATTTCCTAAATGTAAAGCATGCACTAACACTTTGTTCTGCCTTTTGGTCCATGATCAGGCTTCACACGAGCACAATGAGGTGTGCTGCAATGCTCATTTTTTCCATGTTCCCCAGAGTTGGTTTTGATCCAGGCAGTCAGATGTCTTTGCATAATCAAGAAAACACAAGTAAATATCTACCTAGTATTCTCTTCTCTCACCCAAGGCCTATCTGAAGTTAGCAGCGATATCCCCCATGCCAAAACCTCTTCACATGATCTAAGAACTATTACATTTGGTAACTTACAACTATACTTATCACGTGTCATTCTCTGGCTAAAAGTGATCATGAAGAGTACTAAGAAATCTACATAGTATGGCACGTGAAATGGTCCACAGCGACGGGAGATGGCACTGTCAGTTACCACCCTGGGAGACTCCAACCCAGCCGATTAAAAGCAGTTGATGTTCCTAAAATAAGGGATTTGTTTAAAAATAAAGGTTCATCTGGTGAAATGTTTTAAGTAATCTAGGAAGTCAATACCCATAAACTATGTAACATTATGCCTGAAAGAGAAATGGCCAAATCTCAAAAGTAGCCGTACCCGAATCCTTGAAACCTGTGAGTAATTTGCTCCATATGACAGAGGTGATTGAGAATAGATTTTGAGATGGAAGTTTATTCTGGATTATGTAGATTGGCCTAATGTAATTGCATGCATGTTTAAACTCTGGGGGACTTTCCTAGCTTTGATGAGCAAAAAAACGTGACTGCAGAGTAAGGGTTGGAGAGAAATTTGACTTGCTGGCTTGGAGGCAGAGGAAGGGACATCCTAGTGTCTCTATCAGTTCTTTGAGAATTATTGGGGCAGGGAACGTATGGATGTGCTGTATACAATTGATGTATGTATATGTATGGATTGTGATAAGAGTTGTATGAGTCCCTAATAAAATGTAAAAAAAGAAAAGAGGAGAAAAAAATAATAAAATGATTAGGGAAAAGAATGTACAGATGTGCTTTATACAATTGATGTATATATATGTATGGACTGTGATAAGAGTAGTATGCGCCCCTAATAAAATGTTAAAAAAAAAAGTCAAGGGAACACATCCTCCCCTTGAACTTCCGAAAAGGAACGCAACTCTACTCCTACCTTAATATTAGCCCAGTGTGATCCATTTTGTATTTCTAACATATTGGATTATAATGATTTGTGTTGTAAGTGACCAATTTTGTGACAATTTGAAATAAAATAAAAACTAAATTCACTGCTGACTCATAGCGACCCACTGTGGATTTCCAAGACTGGAACTATTTACGGGAGTAGAAAGCCCAGTCTTTCTCCAACCAATCTGCTGGTGCTTTTGAATTGCCAGTCATGAAGGTCATGTAGCTGCTACAATGCAGCAGTATAAAGATTCCCTTCTGTCTTTCCTGGAATGTGGTCACTGGAAATGTGATCTTGGTATACCTTGCTGCAAGCTCAAGTGTTGCCCCTTCATACAACCCTGAAGAAATCTGGGTAATTGTTATTGGTTTGAGAGTCATCCAGCATCGGAGCAACTGATACCTCTTCCAAGAAGTCTGGAATCCCTTGATAATCCAGAAATTAAAAATATTTTGTCATCTATGAATAAGCTTTCTAAACTATTTCCTGAATGACATTTCTTTTTTTCATTTTCTTCTTCTTCTTTCCCTTCAATAAAATATAAATTTTATTTTTAATAATAATAGCTTAATAAGTTCTACAATGCTGCCTATTTTCAGTCATTTCTTTTACCACTTCCCTGTGCCAGCCATACCATTAATTATTCTTCTCTGAAATGTGATGGTTAGGTTCTGTGTCAACTTGGCTCAGCCAGGATTCTCAGTGATTTGGAAGTTAGGCTGTGGTAATCCCCCATGATGTGACCTAAAACAGTGTACTTACCTTCCTGAAGGAATTTGCTATGAGCAACCAAGCAGTTGTAAGATTAGGACAAAGTTCAATTGAAACCAGGTTTTCTTGGGGTCATGGCCTACACTTACATAAGTAGATGCTGTGGAGAGCTTATTCACTTCCTGTTGCTCTGTCCTGTATCTGCCCATTGACCTCCCATTCTTTGGACTTGCGCCTATGGTCTTCCATATTGCCTACCAACCGTGGGAGCCATCAGTGCCTGCCGTCTGACCTGCTGCCCCTGGATTCATCTGTCTCTATCTCTACCAGCTGTGATATTCCTGCTTGCTGGTTCATCAGCCCCCAACAGCTATGCAGATCAGGAAAAGGCTTAGCGTCTGCTTAATACCTGACCTACAGACTTGAATCAAACTGGACTTACCCACTTCAACTGTGTGAGCCATTTATATATATTGGCTTTGTTTCTCTGGAGAAGCTAGCCCAACACAGGAGGCATCACACTCGATCTCACTTCCATGTTATGTCATGCATATTTTAGTCTTTTCTTTTTATGGATTATTCCTATCCACCCGTGACTCACCCCAGCACTATGTTCTTCGTGGTGATTTATTTGCTGCTCGTCAGCTCTGCTTCACACACTCAGGTCTTCTTACTCTCACACAATGTTGCCCTGAACCTTTATCTGTGCTCTTGGGAGATGCTATCAAGTTGCTGATGACTCACAACAGAATGAAACACTGCTCCATTTTGTACATCCTGACAATCCTGGGCATATTTGGAGCCATTGGTGCAGTCAATCCATCAATGCAGTTCATTCAAGGTTTTCCTCTTCTTTGCTGACCCTCGACTTTGCTGAGCAGGGTGCCTTTACTAGAGACGGTCACTCCTGATAACTTATCCAAAGTCCATGAGTTGAAGCCTTGCTACACTCGTTTCTAAACAGAGCTTCAAACGGATTCATTCTAGCTTGATCCCCTGATGAGAATTTGATTTTGCACCCCAGATATAGTGAATCCATATGAACATTTTAACAAGATCCTCATAGATACTCATTAGAGACTCTTATAGATTCATGTGCATACATAGGAATCACTTGGGAATCTTCTTAAAATGTATTAACACTTTAAAGATGGCCCTATAATTCTTGATTTTTCCTTTACTAATTTTATAAGAGTATGGGGTATTTTCTATGGTTTGACCCATGCAAAGTATGGATGGGGATTGGGGAGGGGGGTTGAGTACACTTTCAAGCAAGTATTTTTAACCTGACACAACAGAACCTTAGGAATTCTACAAATGATCTTCATGGCACCCTATAGACCATCTACAATTGTACACAATAATTTTTTTGGTATATATGGTATGTATATTTCTCAGAGACATTAGAAAATATTATATTTCAAACAAAAGTTGTTCAGGGAGAAATATAGTCAAATCATCTTCCCCCTGACTTTTGGCAGTTCCTGTCCTATTTCACATTTCTTCCTTTTGGAAGCAATCCACGTTTTCACCCCAAAGAAGATAGTACGTCTAGTCTTGGTTTTTGTAGGCCTTTTTCGGGGTAGATCTTCCTGGAAGGGTGGCCCTGGTTGGTTTCTCTTCCTGTCAGCTGTGGAGGTGTGGTTAGTCCTAATTCTCTTTTAATGATGCCTGGAGTATCAGGATCTGGGTGACCTGTAGTGGTTGTTGTTGTTAGGCACCATTGAGTCAGTTCTGACTCATAGCGACCCAATGAACAACAGAACAAAGCACACCACCCTGTCATGTGCCATCTTCACGGCTGTTCCTATGCTTGAAGCCCATTGTTGCAGCCACTGTGGCAATGTATCTCATTAAGATCCTTCCTCTCTTTTCCTGTCCCTCTACTTTACTAAGGAGTCCTCCAGGGACTGGTCTCTCTTGACATGCCCAAATTATGTCAGACAAAATCTGGCTATCCTTTCACCTCCGGAGCACTCTGGCTGCACTTCTTCCATGAGAGATCGGTTTCTCCTTTGAGCATACCATGCTACTTTAAACAGTCTTCTCTAGCATCAACATTCAAATACATCAATTTTTCTTCCACCTTCTTTCTTCAATTTCCAACTTTAACCCACATATGAGGCAATGGAAAATACCATGGCTTGAGTCAGGCACAATGCAGTCCTGAAAGTAACATCTTTGCTTGGCTAGCCTAAGCACAGCTGTCTACATGGAAATATACAGTCTCTTAGAATGCATGGGTGACTTTGAAGTGTCACCCAGCTTTATCGCCTACTTTGAAAAAAGTGTAGCTAGCTCATATGAATTGAACTAAATTACATCTTACTTTTAAGTATGTTCCTGCTGTTCCTGAGAAGGCGATTGCTCATCCTACCAGGGCACCTCACACTTAAAAGGCCATTTAGAGAAAATCAGAGGTCATTTGCTTGGAAAATGTTACCTGCCTTATCTTTCCCATCAAGCGTAATGAAGTGGAGAGAGAGAGGAAATGTGGCCACAGATTCAGATCCTTTGGTTAAACAGTGTGCAGTCTTCCAGAGCCGGCGCATGAGTTGCTCTCCTCTCCAAACAGCAAGTCTGCACCAGAAGCTCTTCTGCAAACCAACGGCAAAGTCACAAACTTGGATTCATTCTGATTTGAATAAGAGCAAATTGAGAAAAACTACCCCTTCCTCAAGGTCACCCTCGATGTCTCTGTGAACTCCTTTGGGACCTTGGAGGGACATTCTTGATAATTAGGAAACATTCCCATGGAGAAGCACAATTTTCTTCCTGCTGCATCCACAGCTCAGGCAGCTTTGTACAAGGGTGGGGCCAGACCAGAGAGAAGGTCTATCTGCAGTATGTGCCTCATCAAAGATTCAGGCTATATATGAATCAGGATGAAAAGATCAACCCAGCACTTTGAAATCTTTTATTTCATTTCTTCATCCTAAAGGTGTTTAGCATTAAAGTGCTCTTTAGAGCACCTGGAGTCTGGGTGTTGCAAATGGTTAGCACACTTGGCTGCTAACTGAAAGGTTGCCAATTCAACTCCATCATAGGTACCTCAGAAGAAAGGCCTGGAGATCTCCTTGTAAAACTTCAGTCGTGGAAAACCTTTAGAAGTGTGATTCTACTGTGACACTTGTGAGGTTTCCTTAAGTCTGAATCAACCCAATGGTAACTGGAAACAAACCAAGTTTGAGGAGAGTGTTGTGAGACTCTTCTAGGTAGATGCGATTACAAAAACTCCAGTTATTTTGATAAAACAAGCTAATGATTGTCTGATAGCTTTGTTTATTTTGCTGACTATTAATCCCAAGAATCCATACATGATTCACTGTTGGTTTGTCATCTGCATTTCAGTTGGCCCCTAAGTCGTGGTGACCCCTTGGACCACATAACCCAATGCCGCCAAGCCCTGAGCTATGATGATCAACCCATTGCGATCCATCTGGTCCTCACTGACCTCTTTTCAGAACAGGAGCTCCTCCTTGGTGGATTTCATTCATCCTCAGAAACTCACTTCCATCGAGCTGAGTCTGGCTCCCAGAAACCCTGCTAATTTAGCATCTTCATGTGCAGATCTATGAGAGTGGTGCATTAGTGGAGATGACCTCGAGTTTGTCTTTCAGAACTTTACTGTCTAATGCACAGTTCCCTCCAGTCCCCTGTGCAGTTGCATAATCTCCTGTCAACTTGGGGAGCGGTGCACTCTAGCCTGTCAATCAGGTCACAGCTGTATGACCTCATTTGGAGGCGTGAAGAGATAAATAGCTCACTGGAGGCCAGATTCACTCTGTGCTTCATTTTCCTGATGACAAGACACATGGAACTATGCTAGAACCCTGGAGCTGGAGGAGCCATGTGAAGACCCACACCAGCACTGAGATGCTTACACCTCCACTGGATCCACAAGACTTTCAACGCACTGGCCTGTGATCTTCCTGCATTTGTCATCATTGCATGTGTTGCATGAGTCTGAAGAGGACTTTATAGATTAGTATTGGACATAAGGGCTAATATCAGACTTACGTACTTGATCTGGACTGGGCTGGAATGTTTTCTCAATATTGCATTGCCCTTGTATATAAGGCTCTTTCTTACACACATGTGAGTGTCTATGAATTTGTTTCTCTAGTCAACCCAGACTAACACACCCCCTTTTATAAGCAAACACTTTCAATGAAAGCACTTATCGCTCCTATGTGCTCCCTGCCTTCTCTGCAGACAGAACTTTCACATAAGAATTCTGCTCCTAGAGCTTGTATAAGTGGCAGGGTAAACCAAGTTCAACTGTTAGGGGTTGGTACTCTCTTGCACCAAGTAGGATAGTTCTCCTTAAATTCAGGTTCATTAAGAGCCTTCAAGCTTCATACACTCATAGCATTCACACATAGAAAGTAATCCTGGGTGTTGTTTTCTCTGGTCTTTCCTCCAAATGGAATAGCAGACTGTCTCTGCTGGTCCACAGACTAGCATTCAGCTGATTCTATCATTTTTGCCTGGGATGTCCATATTGTTCTGAAACCCACCTTTTTTCTACCCTTCAAGGTCTTTTTACCCTTGCACATATGCATTTCAGACTTCTCCTCTCAGACTTGCTTGTGTTTTGCGAAATCAGGAATCTCCTTTTCCCTGGAGTTATTTGAAATCCACCAAATCTTGGCAGTCCTTCTGATGTAAAATCTCGTATGAGTTTGCCTTCTATCTTTGTTGCCACTGGCTGGCACTGGGTCTGACTTGAAGTCAAATTCAGTTTAACATGGACGATGAATGTGTTTCTGTCAATCACTGCATTAACCCAGCATAACTTGCTCGACATGTGTACATGCAAACTTAGAGTCTCAGTTCTTCTTTCCTCACTCTATGCTGATTATTCTTTAAGTACAATTTCTCTAAGATCAAAACAAATCATTCTAACAGTGTTCAGTGAATACATAGCTGACTCTGGAGAGTTATTGGGGAAATCCTTATTGAATTGAGGATTTTTCCATTTAACTAAGGAATAAATTATCTTAAGATGCTATAACTAGTACAATTTGATGCTCAGTTTGATAAAGTTTCTCAATTCAAGAAAAGTCTTATTTTAGATATGATGTTTGGTGGTATTGAGGATTCCAGGCAAAGTACCTGAAGCATATGTGTGTAGAAGATTCACGCAGAGTGTTCTTAAAATGCAACTTATGAGATGTCATTCCAGGAAGTTTGACTTAGCAGCTCTGGTGTCAGGCAACCTAAACCTTCATTCACCTGCACGGAGCAGTGAAATGGCCAGAGTCTCCGTACCTGCACAGCTGCATGAGATCACACAGATTGGGTGAATTTTCCCTTTTTCTGATGGGTTTTGGGTAAGAGAAAGCGGAGGAAGATGCGGCTAGGGTTTTATGATTCACAATATCATTCTATTCCATGCAGTTGCAAGAGATAATTAACAGAGTTTATTGTGATTGTAAAAACTTGGAATGCAAACATGAGGATCGGCCAGGTTTGTCATCCTGAAGGGTATAAAATGTGCCATCTCAGGAAGCAGAGCCACGAGTGGAGTATGTCCTTGGCACCTTGAGATTGCGGCACATGAACCTCCTTGATCCAGGTACAGGGAGCCCCAGCTCCAGGGGAGCAGCGGAAAAGTGGTGGCAGCATAACCAATAGCCAGCGCACAAAACAAAGTGGTTGGTATTGCCGGAGTGAGCCAAAGGCCAGGGGTCACATGGCTGAGGGGCTAGGAACCAGAGAGAGGTCTGCCTGTAGGATTGGCTGGGAAGAGGCTGTCCTGGCTAAATAACTTTGTATTAAGTATTTCTGATCCTAAATTATAACTTGCTACCTTTCCTAAAAAAGCCCACAATCAAAAATATGGTCTGTGAGTTCTGTGTGGCCCTCACTACCCAGGTGAGAAATAGAAAATGCTGTGGGAGGGATGACTGGGGTAAGAATTAGTAAGGGATGTTGGAGAGTGAAGGCATGTCTGATCTCAGTCTCCTAAGAAGTGGCCTTGAGTTGATGCTGATGGTCACTCTCTTCTTCCATAAAAGTTGGAAGAGTTCACACTCTGTCATTCTTTTTTTAAAAATATTTTATTAGGGGCTCATACAACTCTTATCACAATCCATACATATACATACATCAATTGTATAAAGCACATCTGTACATCCTTTGCCCTAATCATTTTAAAAGCATTTGCTCTCCACTTAAGCCCTTTGTATCAGGTCCTCTTTTTTTCCCCCTCCCTCCCCGCTCCCCCCTCCCTCATAAGCCCTTGAAAATTTATAGATTATTATTTTTTCATATCTTGCCCTATCCGGGGTCTCCCTTCACCCCCTTTTCTGTTGTCCGTCCCCCAGGGAGGAGGTCACATGTAGATCCTTATAATCGGTACCCCCTTTCCAACCCACTCACCCTCAATTCTCCCAGTATCTCACCTCACACCCCCGGTCCTGAAGGTATCATCCACCCTGGATTCCCTATGCCTCCAGCTGTTATATGCACCAGTGTACAACCTCTGCTCTATGCAGACTTGCAAGGTAGAATTCGGATCATGGTAGTTGGGGGGGAGGAAGTATTTAGGATCTGGGGGAAAGCTGTATTCTTCATCGGTGCAACATCGCACCCTGACTGACTCATCTCCTCCCCTAGACTCCTCTGTAAGGGGATCTCCAGTGGCCGACAAATGGGCTTTGGGTCTCCACTCTGCACTTCCCCCTTCATTCACTATGGTAAGATTTTTTTTTTGGATGATGCCTTATACCTGATCCCTTTGGCACCTTGTGATCGCACAGGCTGGTGTGCTTCTTCCATGTGGACTTTGTTGCTTCTGAGCTAGATGGCCGCTTGTTCACCTTCAAGCCTTTAAGACCCCAGACACTATCTCTTTTGATAGCTGGGCACCATCAGCTTTCTTCGCCACATTTGCTTATGCACCCATTTGTCCTCAGTGATTGTTATCATGAAGGTGTGCAGCCAATGATATGATTTTTTGTTCTTTGATGCCGGATAACGGATCCCTTTGGAACCACATGATCACACAGGCTGGTGTGTTCTTCCATGTGGGCTTTGTTGCTTCTGAGCTAGATGGTCGCTTGTTTATCTTCAAGCCTTTAAGACCCCAGACACTATCTCTTTTGATAGCCGGGCACCATCAGCTTTCTTCACCACATTTACTTGTTCACCTGCTTTATGGCTTCTGTCTTAGGCAATGTGTCTTTTGAAAACCAGTGAGCTAATAAACATGCAAGTTCTCTGAAGTATTATCATTATTCTCTGGAAGATACTCCGTTTAGCTTCACTAAAGATTGGGAACAGAGGATGTAGGGTAGAAACATGTTTCCCCAATATGTCTAAGCCATTCCACTATGGGTTAGAATAATGCTAAGCCATGCTATAGAGGTAGCCAATACCTTCCGCATTACTAAGTTGAAGAGGGCTGCATAGTCTAATGCTATAAGATTGGGTCAATATCAGCAGTCTTGTTGCCAAGTGGAAATAATAGTTAGGGCACCCCTGAATCATATCTACTGAAGCTACAAACAACAAACGGAGCCTTGTGAATTGTATAGGCCAGTTCAACACTATGGCTCTCTTTGCTACAAATCTAAAGGTTTAACAGTGGATTTTTTTCTGACTATGGATCTGGATCCTGCTAAAGCCCTTTCTGCTACCAGTTTCACTTTGAGGAGCCTTGAATGAATGTGTTGCTCTCCAGTGATTCTATGAGTTAGTTCCCCAGATCCAGTTGTTTAGCCAATGATATTTTGAAGGAAATGGCTGGCAAATTTGACTCCCATTTTACATTGTCAGCTCAGCCGCCACTGCATGACCTCCACAGAGATCAGTCCAGCAACATCCGCAGCCCAGCAGACCGCTCTCTGCAGTCTCTGTGCTGACTGTTTCTGCTGAGAGCTGCTAGACGCCCGCCCCGACATTCCTCTGCTCAACAGACTGTGAGTCATCTGAGGTGTTCCAGATTTCCTTCCATTCTAGATGCACTTGCCTAAAGCAAGAAACTGAAAACCTGGAATGGATTTTTCCGCAATCAAAAAGCATTAAGCCACAATTCTGTTGTAGACATAATTGAATGATAGAGTAGTTGAAGGGATCAAGTAAAATACATAACACTAAAGAAGACTGTATCCCTCCAGCAGAATTTTCCCTTAAGGAATCTGCATGTACTCTTGCTTATGTCTATCACATTCAGAAATTTAGTAGATCTTTCTATGTAAGTATTTTTAACTCCTACAATTTGTATGATTTATTTAAATGTCTTCCTGGTTCCCTCTTACAGGCCAACAGGTAATATAAAAGGGTGTAAGCTATAAATTAGCCTCCAGTACCCAATGGAATCTGATTTATCACATCTCCAGGCTTTAAAAACATAATTTTAATGTACTCTCAGGCTCCAAGGTTGTAATAGTAACCAGTTAAAGAAACCAATATTTTCATTGGGACGTTGTCTAAAAAAAATCATTTAAAGTTTATTTTATATGCTGAAGACATCTGAACAATGGACTTTCTAAAACTTGAAATAGCTAATATTATACAATAGAGATATAAATAATGTGATACTTTTGGAGCCATGAATTTGTTTTGAGAGATCTAAGATCCAGGGACATATTACTTAATGTTCTTGATTTCTAATAATGCTCTGAATCCAATCATGGCTTTGTCTCCATTCAGCGAGGGTCTTGCCTGAGGGGAAATAAACAAAGATTGCCTAAATAAGGAGGTGCTGAGATTATTAATTTAGAGCTTATAATATCAACAGAATCAGTGACTATTATGTACATTTGGAGGCAACTCATAAACTAGTCAGTAGGTGTGATAGTTAGGTTTTCTTTGCCAACTTGACTCCCATAGGAATGTGTGGGCAGTTTAGCTGTCAATAAAGTCACAGCTTAATTGGAGGGAGACCAAGGTAAGTGGCTTTCTGAGACCAGCTTCTCTTTGTCCCCGGAGGTGGTCCAACTTTCCCTCTGCTTTCACCTCCTGTTAGCAAACCACATGGAGCCATGCTAACACCAGTGAGAGCCCTGGATATGCTTCTACCACCACTGGATCCACAAGACTTTGCACCCACTGGTCTGTGATCTCCCAGCTTTCTGCATCATTGAATGTGGTTGCTTGAGTCTGAAGAGGAACTTATGGACTAATATCAGACTTGCAGAGTATGGACTAAAAGCAGACTTATGAACTTGATTTGGACTGAGCTGGATGTCTGGTTAATATATGATTACTTCTTGATGTAAAGTTCTCTCTATAGTGTCGCTGGATTTGTTTCTCTAGTCAACCCAGACTAACATATCAGGAAAGTTTTATAATCCAAACAATTGAGGAGCCTTCATATGTGCTATGCCTGAAGAATGTTGACTGGCATGAGGAAGCTGGAGGGAAACTGTATAGAAGCAATGTATCTTGTTTGAATGGTTTGGGGAGCATATTTGGCTTTCGGTGGCTGGCTCTGAATTGGAAGTGGATGCAAAAAATAGGGACTTTTTTTTCAGTCACTTTCACTAATCTGAGTTTTCTGATTTTTGTCTTGGGTTTTCTTCTGTGTAGATAGGAATCTCCCCCCCCTCCCGCTCCCCCTCCTTAATGTTCTTTCTGTTTACAGTATCTACCAGTGTCCTTATCAATAAAAGATGGCCAAGTGACAAGAGTGTCACCCACTTGTCTGGTCTGATCTCCAAATTTTATTTTGAGTCTTGTCTCATTTTTGTCTTAAAGACTTTTTAAAAAAAAATTCTATCAGGTGTTGTAGCTTAGGTAAAGAAGCTATTTCCTCAACCAATTTCTGGCTTTAAAATTAGGTTTTTAATATCAGATTTAAGTCTACTGACCAAATGAGGTAAAAAGTTTTATGTCAGCTGTTTAAGAGCAGTATGCTGTGGAAAAGTATTTTCTAGTGTCTTCCAATTCTCATCTCTACTCTGTTCGCATGATTGAATTACAGTCCAATTAACTTGTACTGGAAATGTTTCAAACATATTTTCTGGAGATGATGTTTAGAGCCATTTTCCTCTTTTTATGATTAAGTTTCTTATGGAAAGAAGGAGCCTATAGGTATCTTTATGGGCTAGTCATACAATTTTTTTACATACATGATAGAGCATCCATGATTCAAACAAACATGTGTATCAGGTAACTTTAAGTTTTATGCATCCAAAATTAACTATAAATTTTATGAAGAGCTTCTGATCTTGTAAGGACTTAGAGAAATCTTTAATTATAGCTGCTCATTCAGTTTGGGTCTAAGATTTAAGTTCTTCCATTTCCCATATTCTTTTATTTCGACTCATGAGAAGGCAGGATGGTGAGAAGCCTCTGGGGTCTTAGGGATTCGTGAGGAAAAAGGAGAGAGTCAGACGAACCGGTGACAAGCATGGAAGGGAAAATGAGAAAGAGAAGGGCAAGAAGTGAACTCTGGCCATAGGAAGGCAGCTAAAGGAAAAGAAAGAAGGGGACTTACTTCGGGACAGAGTTTAGTTTGTTGTTGCACACTTTTGTCCCGATTGTCAATTAGCTTATACCCAAGAATCTTTAGTGAATCAACTTTAGATTCGTAATTTTGTCTGCAGGCCTCTGCTTACCAATATATTGTTTATTGTTGCTCATTGGGTAAGAATCCTATTCCCTTTCTTTTCTATGGCATCTCCCATATGAACAATTTTGTTCAAGTCAAATATACCTCAGAGTGGTCATTGAAGACACAAATTGTTCTTGGTGAAATTAAACCATTTAGCAAAATAGGCTTAAGAATTAAAATTTTCCTGAGGGCATAAGAAGCAAGAGATTTTTCCTGGAAGAGGGGATGGTTCAAACTTAGATGACCTCAGGAGAGCCGGCATCATCAGCAGAAGTGCAACATTTATGCATTTCATGTCTTATGTCTGATGATGGGCTACCTGTGAACGCAGATCTGATGATTGAAGCCGACAGTACCCCGAGAGAATGCTCTTCATCTCGAACAACACTAAGCTCTTCGGACAAAACAGTCCAGCGTGGCAGGGGACTCATTTGGCTTCATTCGTTTGTCCAAATGGATGCTGGCGTGTGAGGACCATTCAAACAGGCTGGTAGGCAGATGTTTACCTTGTTGTTTTCCTTCTTTGGACAGACAGCATTCTTTTTACAGTACAACACAAAAGAGTAGCACAGAATCGATCAAAGGGATGGAAATGAATGACCTAATTTCACTGAGGATTTCAAAGGAAGTCAATTACAAAATCCAGGTCCCCAAATACTCAATACAAAAAGGAGAGCATTGAGACCTGGTGGTGACTTAGCATCAAGGCCCACGGGGTTCCACATGTCTCTGATTGGGGTTGTTGGAAGTTCGCAGTGAAATTTCCATGGAGACAATGGAAACAATATCACCCAAATAAGAATAAACAGAGGTTATTTATGCAGAATTTGTTATAGAATTAGTCATTATAAATGTTTGTGTGAAGACAACAGTGCCCGCTGTGTTCTCCTTGTGCAAGAGAATACAACACTTGCAGTTCTGACCTATCCTCACCATCATTCCTAGGTTTCAGGTCATTCTTCCAACCACTGTGTCACTCCATCTCCCAATGGTCTTCCTTTTTTTTGCTGCCCCTCTACTTTTCCAGCATGATGTCCTCCTCCAAGGACTGGTCTCTCCTGACAACATGCCAAAGTATGAGAATTGAGTGTCTGACATCCTCACCTCCAAAAACCCTCTGGCTGTACTTCTGCTTTTTTTTTACTGGCAGACCACACTATGTTCAATGTTCTTCGCCAACGCAATAATTCAAAAGAATCCACTCTTCCTTGGTCCTACTTATTCATTGTAAATGTCATTGAAAATGATAGTAATGGACAATATCATGGTTGGGGCAGGCACCCCTGAGTACTCAAAGTGATGTGCTTGCTCTTGAACACTTTAAAGAGGTGTTTTGCTGCAATCTTCCCAATGTGAGACATCATTTGATTTCTCGAATGCTGCTTCCACAGTGCACCTTCCATCTTGTATTAATATTTTCTCAACTATCATGATGCTATTAATTGGTCCAGTTGTAAAGGCTTTTGCTTTCTTTACATTGAGGCAGAATCCTTTCAAGACCTCTTTGCTTCCAACAAGCAAGATGTGTCATCTGCGTCTCTCGGGTGATTAATGAAGCTTCATCTAAGTTGGATGTCACTTTCCTCTTCATATACTCCAACTTCTTGGATTTGCTCAGCATACAGATAGACAGTATAGCGAATATGTACAACATTGATACACACTTCTCCTGATTTTAAGTCATTCAGAAACCCCTTGTTCTATTCAAATAACTATCTTTTAGTCTATATACAGTTTCCATATAAACACGGTTAATTGTTAAAGAATTCCTGTTTTATTTTGTTGGTTTTTTTTACAATGTTATATATAGTTTGTTGTGGTGATACACAGTTGGATGCTTTTGTATAGTCAATAAACCACAAGAAAGTGACTTACTGATATTCTCTGCTTTCAGCCAAAATTCATCTGCTATCAGCTGTGATAACCTTCATTCCATATCGCTTGATGGCTCTGGCTTGAATTTCTGGCAGTTCTCTGTTGATGCACTGTTATAATCATTGTTCGTTATCTTTAGCAAACTTTTATTTGCATACAATAGTAATGATGCTATTTGACAAGTGGTGCCTTCTGCTGGGTAGCTTTTCTTTGAAATGTGCACAAATATAGATCCCTCCCAAGCAATTGGGCAAGTAACTGTCTTCCAAATTTCTTGAGATATGCCCTCATTGGAAGTCTGGGTTGGCATAGGGAAGCTGGGGGTGGGTTAAATGAATGCTGAGCTTCCTATGAGATTGGTTAGGGACATACTTGACCTGATCTGATTGGTCCAGAATTGAGAGTCAGGGTGGCAAACAAGAAAGCCAGCATCCGCTGACCAACTGCTAAGTGGATTTTTGCAGAGAGGTGGTTAATTTTTCTAGTGTGGTCACTGCAGAGGCTGTAAGTCAGAGTTTGATGGTCATAAACAGTCTAGCCGTTGTTTTTCTAGGACGACTGGGGGTTTTAGGAGAGTCAGTCTCTTCCCTGAAACTAAGGTATGAATATGTATGAAATATGCTACCCCTGTAGAAATCAACACTAAAACCAAACCATTGCCATTGAGTCAATTCCTACTCATAGGGACCCAATAGGACAGGAAACCAATGCTACTTGGGATTTTGGGGATTGTAAATCTTTATGGGTTCAAGCAGCCTCATCTTTCTTCCCCAGAAGCACTGGTGAATTTGAATTGCCAACCTGATGTTTTGAATCACAATGTCATTAGCACTCTTCAGGCATGTAGATGTTACCAAAATGTATGGTAATGTGTTGGATAAATCAATCATTGACATATTTACTAGATTATAAGAATAAAGGAAGAGACTATAGCTACAACTGGAGATCAGTATACTATACCCTCTACTTACTGGGATGCTAGGTAACCTATGCCAGGCCTTTGTCTCTGCCTCCTCTGTTATCCATTCATTTGATAAAGTCTGATCTCAAGTGTAAAGTAGAGTAATAATGTATGTAGTTTAATCAATAGCCAATTCTTGCATTTTACTGACTTGAAGCTTCTGTTTAAATTACAGTGCCAAGCTCTGTGGATAGCATCTCTAGTGTTTATGCTTTTATGCCAAGGGCTATGCGCTGAACAGTGTCTAGTCAGTAGATATTGGGAAGGTGTATAAACTCTGTTCTTGATCTTTTGTTTGTCCTGCTCTAGTTCATCATTCCCATGAGATCAGTTCCATGTAAACATGTGATAATATTTCACATAAATTGTTAAGTCCTCCTTAACCTTACATTCTATACTGGCACTTCTTCATTTTTCAGCAGAAAAAATTCATGAGAATATGGTTGTTATCCAGTAACCCTCTCTCCATCTCAACTCTAATCTAGCCCCTACACTTGTTATTTGTTGAACCAAGTCTGCCCAACTCCAGAAAACTTCCCTTAATCAAGGTTGTCAGTGACCTCCATGTTTCCTGATTCCATTTTAAGACCTCGTCTTCCCCCATCAATTAGCAGAATTTGGCCCAGCTGATCACTATGCGTTTAAACTGACTCAATGGTGACAGGTTTGGTTTGGGTTCTGATTACCTCTTCCTTCCAGAAATACTTTCTTTGCTCGGTTTTCAACAAGCCATTTGTCATGTGGTGTTCAGTAATGATTCCTTGGAAAATATCCCTACCTGGAGCCTGTCAATATGGCCTAACTTGGAGAAGAGTCTTTGTAGATGTCATAAAGTTAAGGAATTTGAAATGAAATCATCTGGACTTAAGGTGAACTGTAAATTCATTGCAAGAGGGAAATAACAAAGCAGGGAATGTGAAGATCGAGGCAGAGATTGGAGTGATGCATCTGAAAGCCAAGGAATGCCAAGGATTGCTGGTGGCCACCAAAAGTTAGGAGAAAGGCCTGGGACAGATGCTCCCTCAGGACCTGCACAAGAGAACAACTCTGCCAGCACCTTGATTGTGAGATTCTCATCTCCCGATTTAGTTCAGGAATAAGTTTATGTTGTTTTAAGTCACTAAAGTTACTGGTAACTTGTTACTATAGCCCTAGGAAACAAACTCACCAAGTGTTTAATTCTACTTTCTTGTCCTTCCTTTTAACCTTTGTGGTTCATTCCCATCTCCCTTTTCTTCTGCTGTGTCATTGGGTTCAAAACCACCAACTTTACATTGGTAGTTAACTACAAACTGTGCGCCACACATGGGCTTGACATTGTCTGGTCTTTAAACTAGCAAATGGCAGTCCAATTCTTCTAGTTACTGAATCCAAAAATCTCAGCACCCTCCCTAACTTTTCACTTCTCCACCCCCATCATAAGCCAAAACCCATTGCCATCAAGAAAAGTCAGTTCTGACTCATGATGAGCCTAGGTAGGGTTTTTGAGACCATAAATCTTTACAGGAGCAACCTGCCTCATCTTTCTCCCGTGGAGAGACAGGTAGGTTTGAACCACCATTTTGGCAGTTCACAGTCCGATGTGTCTCCCACAGATCCATTCTGTTCGCTTGATCCTCAAAATGCATCCAGAATCAAGACATTTCTCACCATCCTGATTTTTAACACCTAGACAACTGTATTAGCCTCTGTGGTAGTCACCTAATCTGGTGTCAATTTAAGGATTGAGAATGTAGGGGTGGAGTCTTGGCTGTCAATCTGGAGATAGCCAATGAGGCTTCTGTGTGGGCATGACATTCTCCTGAAAATTCTGGGAGATCTGGTACCTTCTCCTTGTAGGCAGAAGACACCTCTCTCTCTGCTACTCCCTGGGAGACATTGCAGAAGACAAACCACATGGATGCAACCAGTCCTCGGAAGCTGGAGGAGCCACAGAGAGACCCCCTACTAGTGCTGAGATGTTTCCAACGCCACTGGATTCAAAGACTTTCTACCCACTGACCTGTGATCTTCTCTATTCGGTGTCATGGCATGTGTTTTGTGAGTCTGAAGAGGACTTTATAGATTGATATCGGAAATATGGGCTAATATCAGACTTATGGACTTGATCTGGACTGGGCTGGGATTTTTTTTCAATGTTCAATTGCTCTTGTATATAAATCTCTTTCTTATACATATATGTGTGTCCATGGATTTATTTCTCTAGTCTACCCAGACTCACACAGCCTCCTAAATGGTCTGTCCTATTCTTGCCTTTCTGTAAACTAAGCTTCACTCAACAGTCAGAAATTATTTATGAAAGCATGATTTCTGAAAAAGAAAAGAAAATGTGAATTGGTTTATGTCACACACACACACCCCCCTTTCAAAGTTCACTTTAAATAAAAGCCAATATCCCCGTGAAATACAATCTGATTCCCACAGCTTTCGGACCTCATGGTCTGCCATCAAATCACTTCCAACTCACGGTGATCTCGTGTTCAGTGTAGAACGTCTTCAGAGGGTTGGCAAGGCTGTGAGCTCTTCCAAGCACATCACCAGGTCTGTCTTCAGAGACATCTCTGTTCGGGTTTGAGCCACCAACCTTTCAGCTGGACATTGACTGTTTCATTGCTTGTTCCAATTGAGGTCTTCCTAGCATGCTACTGGATGACAACAGATTCTCACTCATCCGTGGGGTTTCCCAGGCGATACATCTTTACAAAATCAGACAGCTTCATTTTCTTGCATGGTGGATTTGAACTGCCAACATTTCTGTTATCTGCTTAATACTTAACTACTATGTCACTAGGACTCCTTCCTTCACACTTGCAACTTACTTCATGTTTTATGCCTCACTGTTCTTCGAAGCCGCTAGCATCATACAGCCTCAGGGCCCTTGCTCTGCTTCCCTGACTGAGAATACGTCTTGCAGGTAATTGTATGATTCACCCCTGCTGCCTTCTGATTCATTCTATGTAAATCTCCCTGTGTCAGGGAGGCCTTCCCTATCTACTCTATTAAAATTAGTAAACCCCCATAACTTTTAGATTATGTAAGAATATACCTGTGATTGCTTCATTTCCTCTGTGGCAAGTCATCCCCTCAATGATATTTGTTGAAGGAATTAATAAAAATATAGACCACCACTTAACTAGAAAATATTAAATAAATGTCTAATTATATGGCTCTGCCACTATACTAAATACTCTGGCATATCCAAGATAAATGTAGAGTTGTGGAACAATATTGCTATAAAGGAGAAGGGGGAAAAAGCAAACACCAGGAAAATATTCAGCATTGGCTTCCATGTAAATGCTGTAGGGATATAGACTAAGGAAAGTCCATACGACTTTGTGGAGGGTGGGGAAATAGCCTGTTCTGTAGATATCTCGAAGTCTGGGGAGTGGAGTCCAGCAGAGAAAGCGGTATCACCCCACTCCATCTCTAGGTGATAGTGTGAAAGTAATCACATTGGATTTACATTGGATGGGCAGGGACTAAGTCTAGAAGTAGAGCTCATTTTCTAGCAGTTGAACCTTCTCAGGGTACATTATGAAGGGTGCTTCCTCAAGGACTCATCCTTCCTTCTCACATGCCCTCTAGTAGCTATTGAACTTTTTAGTCGGCATCGTGCTAGGGCTGAGATATGGTAAAGCATACGGTATGGTCTTTGGGAGCTTTACTAAACCAATTGAAGGGGGAAAAATACATACACACAAAGCATCCAAGTATAACATACAAGATGCCCTATAATTATATGACTAATGATAACCTAGTCAACACTGGCCTGTTTTAGATTTAGTGCTGTACAGTTCACTGTTTAACAGAGATAGCATTGCCTACGTCACAGCACATGGTGCCTTACACCAGCCATTGTAACCAAACAAAATTCTACTACCAAGTTGATTCAGAATCATGGCAACCCTGTAGCCCAGAGTAGAACGGTCCCAATGGCTTCTGAGGCGGTGACTGTACTGAGGCAGATTGCCTTGCCTCGCTCCCACAGACAGCCTGTTGGATTAGCAGCCCAATGTTCAGCCCATTCGGCCACCAGAGCTCCGAGAGTACTATAATTTAAGACTATTGTCAGCTTGGGGAAGAAGGAAGCAGATGCAGGGAGAATTGACTCTTCACAATTTATCTCTGAGCACAATCCAACAATCCCAGTGACAAAGTATGAAGACTGAGAGTCATGAATACAAAGAGGTTCGTAGCGGACCATCGTAGATTGTGGAAGAGATATGGCAAAGACAGAATTGAGACTCTCTGAGAAGACAATGAACTTTACTTCCCCTAATTTCCAACGCGCTCCAACAAATACATACTTCAAACTCAGGAACCCGCGAGATTCCACCGTTCCTTTGAATTATTTTAGTGAGAAATGCATTCTTTAAAGGATTCATGGAATCAAATAAGTCAATAGATCCCATTATTTTGGAAAGCTGTTAAGTAAAAGGACGGTTGGTGCAGCACTTGCCTTAGTTAATTTATTCTATCTTAGGAGGGACTTGAGTTACTGACTGAACTTGGGATTCCCCTACCTTCCAGAGGGCCCCTGCCTTCAGACATCCATGCACCACAATGCCAATATTTACAAGAATTATGCTTCTGGTAATTGTCATTACAAGTGAATATGCAATAGGAATCCATTTACCCCCCCTCCTTGGTCAACAA
This sequence comes from Tenrec ecaudatus, assembly GCF_050624435.1. Taxonomy (NCBI): domain Eukaryota; kingdom Metazoa; phylum Chordata; class Mammalia; order Afrosoricida; family Tenrecidae; genus Tenrec; species Tenrec ecaudatus. Next base: position 114,542,901 of record NC_134542.1, on the reverse strand, counting down.
AGTTGGAATGAATCACTTTATTTATCTTTATTTTCAAAGATGGAGGAATCAGTGGTTGGTAGGGGTGGGGGCTTAAACTTTAGAAGCACAAACTGAAATGTTATAATGCTCCAAAGTTCAATTGCAACAGGGTTAAGGGCGTTGTGACATACTCTTTTAAAGTATTGATTTTTCTTGTCTAACCTGATCAGAAAGCATGATCAATGTTTGCCTCAACACCGAATACAGTATTGAAAACCCAAATGTCATGTGAAAATCTGATGGACTGTAACCTGAGTGGACGGGAAGAATAGAGCAGCTGGTGTCACCCAGGGTTCCTAAGAAGACTTTAATTTTCGCTTTTTGTTTCTTTGGGCGCTTCAAATTTTTATTCCCTACAATTCACTCATCGAAGGAAGGCAATGGCGAAGCCATTTTTTCCTGTTGCTGCTGCTGCCTTAGTTTCCTAGGGCTCCTAGGTCAGCGTTATAATCTGGCTTAAGGAACAGACAGACATTTATTGTCTCTTCCGTTCAAGAGGATCCATTTCGCCAGCGTCAAGGGGGGATCCTTGTCTCCGCTCCAATGGTTCCCAAGCCAGAAGCTTGTGAGCATCAGTGGATTCGAACTCAGAGCAAGCCTGTCGAGCAGAGGAGAACTATCTTGTAGGGTTCCCAAAGTGATCATCTTTACAGAAGCAGGAGGCCACGGCTTTCTTCCACGGCGCAGTTGGTGGGTTGCACTAACCCACTTTTCTCTTACAGATGAGCACTCAGCCACTGCCTCTTCAGGGCTCTTCCTTTAGCCCTGGCGCTTCTCAATGTCTAGGCAATCTTTGCCCTTGTTTGTGCTTGCTTCTCTTCCTGTCTATGCTGCTCCTTAGAACTCTGAAGTGGCGAAGTGTAGGACGCACCCGACAGACACGGATGGGTGCTCATTAGCCTGTTAAAGAGCTCTAAGCAAATAGAGAGGGGTGAGGATTCCAAGCCTTCTATTTTGGGGACACGAAAGCCAATCATTCACAGTTACCAAGAAACCGTTTGCTATTCTAAAACAGAGGGGTGTTTTTCTCTTTGTGTTTAAGTAGGAATAAACAAAGTTGTTAATATTGTACCTTGCTTACTCTTGTAGTAATAATATATTTCAATCATTAGACATCTACTTAGAGGTGATGAATCAGCACTTGCTAGACTCAAAGGGCAGCCAAGTAATGCTAAATAGTTTTCCTTGCAGACTTCACATAAGTTCTTTGTGCCTAAGAATTTATTGATTTCATTAGATGTGCTAATTTAGCAGTTCTCCGGTTTGAAGACCAAATTACAGCACAATGCACAGCTTATGTAAATAGGCTTATTGCAAGAAGAAAAACTTTTGCTCTCAACTTATTAACAGCAAATGCACCCAATTTTTCTGCAAATGCTAGTTATAAATCTCCCTTATGTACCCACAAGGCTCTGTTATTATAGTGTCTTTTATTAATAAACTGAACAATTTTATACACTGTTAATGAGTTAAAGCTTATCTCTTGCTCCCTTTTATGGTTAAAATGTGCTGAAGCACTGGATAATTTATCTAAGCATGTGGTTGACCAAGGTACATGACAGTTTTAATAATTAGGTTCCATCTATCTCTATTTTCATTGATGGAAAAATGTTGTACTTGATTTTCTCATTTTCAAAGCTGTATCAGAGTTCAGAGAAAACAAATCAGAGACAGTAATATGATAATAGAGCTGAATTGTAGAGCATCCTCTCTGTAAGTGGATTTTTACTGCATTCTATGCACACTGTGTTTTTGAAACAATTACTAAGACGTGAGGAATAAATTAGGCTGCTCTTTTGGTATCTATCAGAATACTAATTTTATTTAAGGTGCATCTGCCTATTTGTAAGGGTACTCTCTTTTGGCATCACGTCTTTTTGTTCTCTAAGAAACAATCATACACCTTCCATATGTTGCGGGCTGTGCTAAGAATTTCTACTTTGTACCAACTGGTCCAGTTAGATTTATAGGGGTGTGGGGGCTCCAGTGGAGGTGTGCATGCATGTTTGTGCTGCCCTCTACTGGACTTAATTTCTATTTAAGAGAGCATTCTTTTAAAGGGAAACGAAAGAGAAAGAAAACCTGGGAAGATGATCATTCTTTATGTTACCTATTGACGCACAGCACCTTACACATATATAGTGCTCAATCAGTGTTGGTTCAATAAATGAGTTAAACAGTTTAGTGGAATTTCTATTTTTCTTGGTATTATGGAGTCCACAGCCATTTCTCCCCAAATATTGCCTAAGTGTAAGACTTTATAGTAGATTTATTCAAGTAATAAAGCCACAGAATTTATTACACCTACACTACAATCTGCTGGTGGGGATCAACTTCCTTTGCAAATCCCTCTATGAGTAGTTTGGTGTCATGTTGGTAAAAATTCACAGACAGGCACAACTTACCCACTTTGATATTTTAAAGATTTGACCTAAGTGGACAAGAACCTAAGAAGTAAATTTGGCTATGACTACGTGTTTGACAATTAACTGAAAGGTCAGCAGTTCAAACCCACTAACAACTCCAAAGAAAAAAGAAGACCTAACCATCAGCTCCCATAAAAATTACATCTTGGAAAACCCTATGAAGAAGTTCTATTCTATCACATAGGGTCACTGTGAATTGGAATCTATTTGATGGCACACACAAAAAATAATGATGATATAAGTTGTATAATATGGAAAAAAACTTTTCATCAAATGTCTTGTTCTTTGAAATCTTTACAATATCTATGTGGGTAAGTTTTCTCTTGTTTTTGAATTTTTATCTACACAATACCAAACTACAATTTCAAACTACTATTTGAAATAGCAATTTAAACTATTTGAAGCCCAACCATAAAATAACAAGTATGAGGGAAAACCTTTTAAGGATGTGCTTTAGAGGAAAAAATAGCAACGTGGCAGAGATGGATAATTGTCTGCTGAAAATCTATTTACATCTTCAATATGACGGATTTACCTGGAGAATGGCTGCCCAACCACAGACTGAGTCCCCAACCCTCACACATCCAAAGATAGCTCTCTGCCTAAATAATCCCACACAGGCTCCCACCAAGGGAAGATGTGTGATGTTACGGATGGCACTGTTGGCCCAAGACTTTGAAGATGTTGGCACACCCCTTCAACTCTCGTTGTGCCTTTCCACTGACTATGGCATACAACAACATGAGACAAGATGGAAGGAACCTAGGGTCCTACCTGCGGCCTTTCAGCATTGGATGGGAAAAAGGAGAAAAGAAATCTTTTCTATATTAAACCTCCAGAATGTGTTTGCTATGACAGCTATCATTACTTACCTAACACACACATATACATATAATACACACACACACCGTATGTGTGTATTGTGTCATGTATAACATATCTCTACCCTATATTGCCATACATCATGTGGTATATATTACACGCATATGTAACTATAATACGTATATATACATACACATGTATTATGCGTTCATTCAATTATGCACACGCACATATGAGGGCTTCAAAAGGTTCATAGAAAAGCATTTGCCCTGTTGGCCCGATTTTTATGAGCCTTGATGTACTTGTCTATTATTATGGTCATCTATATCATATATTTTAAGTGCCTTTCAGGCTAGGGAACTCAGCCTCTGGCACTGTATCGGAAAATTCGTGATCTATAGAGTTTTCATTAGCTAAATATTTGAAGTAGGTCACCAGATTTTGTTTTTGTCTGTCTTTGTCTGTAAGCTCCACTGAGACTGTAGGTGACCTTGCTGAATCTGAGATATCGGTGGCATAACATCAAAGCAACGTGCAAAACAACGTGATACTAGATGTTGAACTCTGCATTGCAGTAAGCCTGATTCTATGAGAAAACATGATATTGTATTTGGCAGAATGCAGTGGAGATGTTTCAGTGGAGAAGTCGTGATCTATGCTATATGCACAAAAAGGACCTACTAATGAGGTCAGTTATAAGGGAGTTCTAATGCGGGCACTTTAGATCTTGTTATCATGCTAGTTTTATGAATGCTCTTTGTACTTTCTTAATGGAAAAGAGTCTACATGAAAATGCACTTGTTGGGTTAGAAGGTGCCTTATGATATTATCTTTTCCTTCCTGTTCATGTTCACATTTTATTGCACATTTGCCCAAAGGCTCTTGAACAAGACTATGTTTATTATCCCAGTAAAGAAGCACATGCAATGACGATCATTTACTCCTGACCTATAAGAAACAGGCAGTTATTTTATTAGTGTGATGAAGTTTTATGGCTTCTCTTTAATTCCCCGTGATTTGCAGCTTCAAAATCACACACACACACATCGACATGAATCCATTCACTCAGATTCTTTGTCCTTTGTATAGGTAGCCTTTTGAAATTCTCCTACTGTTTGAGTTTTTATTTTCCGACCCATGTTTGGGTGGGGGTGGGGGTGTGTGCCTTATCATACACACCTTGAAATACACTGACCAGTTGTTGGATCAGAGGGATCTCTTTATCATCTGCAGATCTGAATTATCACAGGCTATAAGGAAATTTGACCTGTAGACAAAGATAGAAATGTGTTCATGACTGCTTTGTTGTACTTCTGCCTGGAAGCAAAGTTATAAACTAGATAACCTCCCGATGTTCTCTGTAATGCCATACTTCTATAATATTAATCTTGAATGAATCTAACATTTTTATTCCTATTTTGAAGATAGTGCTACTACCCTGTGTTTGAAAATATGTTTCTCTTTCTTCTTTTGAGGCATCAGACTATGCTACCTGGCAACAAAGTGGGATCCTTCTTTTGGGATAATTTCAGAGTTAATTTCATTTAGAAATCATTTTTATGAAACAAAATGGCAAGGTGGGATATTTTTGTGTTTTCCAAAATTTATTTTTATTTAATGCCATTCAGTAAATATTTTTGTATATCTATTTTGGTAGCTGTTGTGGAAGAAGGGGTCAACTCAATTACAATATGGGGAAATACAATCTGACTTATTTCACAGGGTCTTTTTTAATAAAGAGGAAATTATACCACGAATATGCATAGAACCTGGAACATAGTAAGACCAGTTGCAATCAGATCCATTTTGACTCATGGCAGTTCCACCTGTGTCCGAACAGAACCACGCCCCATAGGATGTCCAATGACTGATATTTCAGAAGGTCACCAGGCCTTTTTTTCAAGGCATATCTGAATGGATTTGAAGCTCCACCCTTCAAGAACTTGTGTTAACTATTTGTACCACCCAAGAATTTAAGACATAGTCCTGGACATTCATAGTAGTCACATTGCTGTTCCACTACCCATGTGTCCGTTTCTTGTACTATCATGACTACGATGCTATGATGCTGGAAACTTTGCAGTTCTATTTCAAATACCAGTATGTTTACCTATCTATGGTGGACAGATTTCCATGGAGCTTCCAGACTAAGACATAGTAGGAAAGGGCTAAGGATCTACTTCTGAACATTAGTCAAAATCAACCCTATACATCATACCACACTAGTGTCCAAATCACTTGCTTTGGACAAGTCATCAGGAGGGATCAGTCCTGAGAGGAGGACCCTGGGTTTGACCAAGTGCAGGCAAGGGAGACCCTCAGTGGAATGATTTGCACTGTAGCCGTAATGATGGTGGGCTTGAATATGGCAGTGATCATAGGATGACACAAGATTAGGTGATGTTTTATTCTCCTGCAGGTCACCATAAGTCTTAGTAGAAGCCACGTCCAAGTATATCTGTCTTTCTATCTATCTATCATCATCATCACCATCATCATCTACTGTTATTAGGAAGCACCTAAACAAATGGAAAGTACTTACAAATATAATGTCTTATTAATAATGTCCGCAACTCCGCGTCTTCAAATGGTGTTCTGACCAGAACGGTTTGGAAGAGAACATTGGAGTTCCCAGCATATCAGGGATTGAGTCCTAATTACAGCCTCATTTCACCACTCAATGTCAATTTTCTAATGTTAGACTTATTGATCTGAATAAAGTCATTAACTCATGGCAGGCCCACATTCAAAGATAATGAGCACTAAGAAAATGATTATTATATTCTATATGTCTCAGACTAGATTCTCCTTGAACTATTACCTCAATCAAAGTCTTTGATTTAGGAAGTAAGTCCAGGGAATAGAAATACGGGATTGGGAAAATAAAATATGTGACTGAGTTGTCCACTGCTACAGTTTATGTATTCATTCTTCGAAGCTCGATCTGAAGCATCTTCTAAAGTCTATCTCAAAATTGTCTAAAAGGAAAGTACTCATCGGCTTCCCCACAATGGTAAGAAAGGATGCTTTGTGAGGTTCAGGGTTGGTCTAAAACACCTTTTAATCCATCAAGTGATGTTTCATGTGCTCAGAACAGCCAAAACACAGAGAAGACCACATGGCCAGCCCCACTACAAGACACAACATCCCTCACTGACCCATAGCCCTACAGGGGACAACACTGGAGACAGTGTGGGAATTGCACCCGATCTGACCCTACCACATCTAGGCAAAACACTAAGGGCATAAAATAGATCAGCAAGAGAAGCAGAGCAAGGAAGTCCCGAGGGGATACCAAAAATAGATTTTGGGGCCAGGGTATGGCACCCCATTAGACTCAACTGAAAAACACTCCTGAAGGTCAATAAACAGACCCTGAACTATTTACAGGATTTTCCTTTTGAGGGGTCATTTTTGTTATTGTTGCTGTCATTGTTTTGTTTTCTTTTGTCACTGCATGTTAAGTTAGGAAGATGTACATGCCACCAAGTAATGCCCATAAAATATAATAAGCCCCCTCCCAACCTCCACCCCCAGCAAGAGTTCAGCCTCTGTGGTCTTGGTAGGCATGTTTCCTTTGTTTCTGCTGCCTAGCCTTCAAGCTCTGGTTTCACATCACAACAACTATTGGATTTGGGGAAATAAAAATGGACACCTTGAAATGTGATATATTTTAAAATAAAATTTTATTAAAAGCCTCCTGGTGCAGATCATGTTTTCTGTCTCTTCCCACTTACTATTAGTGTGAAAACCACTGTGCTAAAACTACACTCCAAGAACAGAACTTCTCAGATTAGGGCTGGTCAACAAATCTTTACCTAAAGGGAAAACATGAAAGCTAGATGTCTTGATTATCCTTCTATTCAGAAGAGTCTTCTTTACAAAATGTTTGAACCTAAAGATTGTTTAATCTTCACTGACTGGTGGAAAATGATTTTTTTTTCAGAGAGATTCTTTCTATTTTCCATCCCCCATAGCTTTTAGAATTTTTTTTGTCCTCCTCAGAAGAAGCCCTCTATTCCCCTGTAAGAATAGTCAGTGTAATATTCGCCGTAGCAGGGCTTCTGGGAAGCTGCTACAAAGGCATTATCTGTGTCTATGAAGCCGCACCTGTGCCTGCAGAAATTGTGGGCATCGGCCACACTTTCACAATGAGGACCAACTTAAGACAGTCGTTTGATTTTATTTTGAGACATAGAAATTCACTCCTCTATATTTGCTCATGCTTTAAAGGCAATTTCTTCCAAGCCATGAATACTATACCTGTGAATAGGCTGAATATGTAATCAAAATTAATAAGCTAGAATTCTTTTATAAGTTTTTATATTTTAAAATTATACTAAGCTATACTTTTTTACTTAGTAAAAAATTAAAGTAAATGACTTGTTATTTAGTGAAAATATAACAACTAAGAATTGTACAAAAAAAAAATTGAAAAAAATTCAATCTCTTTTTCAATTGTGCCAGAATTGGTAGATTTATTTTTGTCATAGTATCAGTTATGTAAAATGAATGAAATTGATCTTAGATTTACCAATTATAAAATGATTCTAGATTTCTAAGTCTTCAGTAATTTTGGTCGCATATAGTATTGATTATAATTATGTTTTTATTAAAATATTTTACATATATGTGTTAAATGTAGTTTTATGGGTTGAATTGTGTTCCTCCCAAAATAACTATCAACTTGGCGGTTATAATTCTCTGTATTATGTAATTATCCTCAATTTTGGGTCTAATGAAATTATTCCACATGTTGTAAATGCTATCCTCTGTGATGTTAATGAGCCAGAATGAAATCTATAGGATTAAGGTGGATATTGAATAATTCTCTTTTGAGATTTAAAAGGGAGCAGAAATCAAAGAGACTTCCTTCCACCAGGGAAGAAGTGGATCCTTTAACTCAGGATCTCTGTGCTAAGAACTTCCTAGTCAGGCTGTGGGGATACGAAATCACCTGGTATGCTTCTTTTATCCATAGTCTTTGTAACTTCCACCAAATGAGTGGGAGGGGATAGTCAAATATGGCATGGAGGTTTCTCACTTGGGATTGGTCAGTTTTGCTAGTCTTCTGTGAATTAAGTGGGTTATTTTAGAAGCACTAACAGCGAGTCACATAACCAGAAGCAAGTAGAGGCCATGATAGAGCATGTTTGTGGAAAGGCGGACCATGAAGCATTGCATTGCGCTTTTTGGCACATGGAGCAAGTAAAACTGATGCCTCGGGCATTGACTGCACTCAGTGAGGTTTGCAGGACGTGCCTGTGCAGGGTAGAGGTCAGGGGCCTGCATGGCTGAGAGGGTGAGGACCAGAGAGAGTCATGCCACCAGCATGGCTGAGAAGATGTCCTACAGACAAACGAATTGTGCCCTTGCCATTCTGTAGCCTGCTATTGTTGTTATATGCCTTCAAGTTGGGTCTGACGTATAGAGAGTGACCCGATATACAACAGAACAAAACACTGCCCAGTCTTGCACCATCCTCACAATTGTTTCTTTGTTTGAGAGCAACGTTGCAGCCATGACATCAATCCATCTTGACCAGTGCCTTCCTCTTTTTCCACTGTCCCCTACTTTACCAATATAATGTTCTTCTCACTGACTGGTCTTTCCTGACATATCCAAAGTACGTGAGACGAATTCTGGCCATCTTTACTTCTAAGCAGCATTATGGCTGTACCTCTTCCCAGACATCTGTTTGTTCTGTTGGTAATCTACAGTATTTTCAATTATCTTTACCAGAACCACAATTCAAATGCATCTGTTCTTTGGTTGTCATTACCCCCCGCTGCCCAACTTTCACATGAATATAAAGGGGTTGAAAATAACCCGGCTCGAGTCAGTTATACCGTAGTTGGAATTGGCTTGATGGCAGTGAGATTCATTTTTGCAGAAGCTGTTGGGCATAAGTTTGCTATGGGTTGGAACCAACTCAAAGGTACCATCAATAACAGCTTCTCTAATACATCCATAAATCTAGAGTATTGTCTATGAGTTCTGTATGGCAATTTCAATGGATAATTGAACCCAGCCCAGGGAAATAAAGTGCCATGGGTGGGACAGTTGGTGCCTGAATAGGGTAAAGAAGGTTGGAGGGCGGGGGCCCGTCTGATCTCTATGTCATAGGAATTAACCTTGAATGGTTGTGGAATTGGATCCCCCTGTTCCCTTGTGTAGCCAGAGTTGATCAGATGTGGCCCTACCCTATATGTTCACAGACCCAGGGGAAGACTGATGTTCAGACACATGTAAATCTTTAGGAAACATCTTGCATACATGTTGAAAGGGACCAAAGTGGAAACCAAGAATAAGCCTTATAGAGCTGTCACCCTGAATTCTAGCCTAGCACAGGGGGCCAGAGAAAAAGAGAAACATCAACTAGATGGATTGATACAGAAGCTGCAACAATGGGCTCAAATATAACAACAATTGGGAGGAGCAGGCAACTTTCCCTCTATAGTACATAGGGTCGCTATGAGCAGGAACTTATTGAATGAAACTCAACAATAGATTTGTGTTTGTTAAAATCATCTACTTGTATACGTATTACATCTATAATAGGTAACAAAGATAGCTCAGTTACTTTTAAAAACATTTATTCATGCTCAATGTAAAATAAAATTTCTTATACATTCATATTTAATTAATATGTCTATCAATATTATCTCAGTATATTCGTAATTAAACTAAAACTGACTGTGGTTCAAGTCTCTAAACTAAATGTCTATAGTTTAAAATATCTGCCATGATAAGATTAATAAATATATTGAAGGTTCTTTTCCAGAAACTTATAAAATCCATCCATCAAATCAGATTTTCTTTTGGTTAATGTGAAGGACTGATTTAACAAAAATATGGGTTTGGATTAACTCTGAATGCAGTCACTTCTATTGAGTTGATTCTGACTCATAGGTCCTATAGGACGGAGTAGAACAGCCCCTGTGAGTTTCTGACACTGTCAATCTCTCCAGAAGTAGAAATACTCATCTTCCTCCCAGGGAGAGGCACCAACTGCTGCCCCTGGGGTTACCAGCCCTCCATGTAACCCACTCTGCCACCAGGGCTCCTTGACTCTGAATTAGGAAGAGAAGACTTAAAAATCCTATGGCTGGGCTAATGAAAATCTGGTAGAACATGCTTACCTTCTGCAATTGGGACAGGTCTGTTTTCTCTATTCCCAGACCTCTTTGTCTTGCTTATAAGTATTAGAATTTCTGGTAAAACTCAGAAATTTAATCAAAAGAGGAAATTCTAAAACAGTCTTTTGTTGTTACTAGCTTGAGAATAAGAGACACAATTTTCTGATCCTCATAATAATGAGTCAGAATCCTTATTTTAAGATGCTAAAGTGGAGCATTTTGAACGAAAGTCTCATTTCCTGATTCAACTAATGGCCATTTTTAGAATCAATCAGTAGTGCCTGTGCCTGTGCAGAATTATCACTTCATCTTTTTAAACTGAAATAATTGGTCACTTTCAACAACAGATTGGAGAGATTTTAAAGATCCAAATTAAGAAGTAAGACCTTATTTGCATGTATTGCATAACCATTTTCCATTGTATTGATTAAATGGCCTAATTAACAGCCAGGTTTCCCATTCTGTCTACACAGGGTGACCTTCCAAGCAGAGTCCATACTTGGAGAATGGGAGGCCAGTGTCCCAGCACATTTACTGTGAGTGAGAACAGAGCTCTGTTTTGGTGGAAAGCCCTCCTTTTTCCTTTAATGTGGCTAATTATATCTAAGCTTGTGTTCTTTTATTACAGAGGCTTTGCTGCCTGTTATGCATCTATCTACCCCTGGGAAATGACATTTCTAAAAATAAGAATGGCATCTCTTGAGAGGTAAAGATTGGTCAAAAAGCCTTTTATCTCCTGTAATTTTGTAGGCCAGTCTGAGTAAACTGCTGGCCTGATTTCAAGGGCTGTGTTTCTGCCACTTAATCACGTGGAAATGGCAAATGAAATATTTAGGTGGTGCTTTTGAAGACTTCAGACATTTGAATTTTTTTTATCTCCTCTTTCAGACAAAACATCTGAACAAATGAATGCAGATGCTCCTTAAATTGGGCAAATTTAAAAGCCAAGCCACAGCCTTTCAGAGGGAATCAGTAGATTAAACGAAGTCATCTTATGTTTTCCTCTAGCACTCCTTGTAGAGGTTTCATCTCCCGTCAGGCCCCTGTGGACGTGTCAGGAATTGGTTATCAGTTCATTGTGATCAACTCTCTTGGAAGGATTCATTAATTTTATAATACAACATCTCTTTACAATGAATTGTCCCATAGACTGGGAGCTTCGGTATTTTCTTCATCATGAGCCTGCCTGGCACGCGGCAGGGTTCTTTGGGAGGAGTTTTGCAGGATGCGGCTATTCCCATTTAGAATAACCCACGCAATCTGTTCACGCAGTGTCATCAGCAAAGGAGCTGATAAACCATCTTCAAGGAAACCTGTAAAAGCTCGAATCCCCACTCTAAGCTAGAGCATCCTCCTCCCCACCATAACCTCCTATTTGTACCCAACAAAAGAGGAGAAGTAAACCTTGATGGCTATTAGCAGCCAGACGGGAATAAGAGAGAATGAGAAAAGATGCTGTGAACTCTGGGAAACTTGGGTTCCTATTCGAAATCTTAGAAAGGTTACACACTCTTTTTGAACTTTAGTTTCCACACCAGTGAACTAGAGATGATTCTTCATTCTCTGCTGCCATAATACTGCCGTGAGAGTATTTATGGAAAGAGACGTGTGCTTTCAGTTATTGATTGACATTTCAGCCAACAGTTTTATCAAAATAGTTTCTGATTAAATAATAAAACTCCAAACCAAACAGTTTAATAAGCAAATATTTTTTGAAGTCTGGAAATCAACCATTCCATAATGATGGCTAGAGAATTTGTTATTTCCAGTTTTTCACTTGACTATGAATTCATTAGCTCCATGGGTCACTTGTCTATGCCAGGACATTTGGAAGACTTCTCCTTGACCAACTAATATCGAAGCAATCCATATTTGTAACCATTCCAAAGAAAGGTCACCCAACAGAAAACTCAAATTATGGAACAGTATCATTGGTATAAATTTTTCCAAAGATCATCCAACAATGGTTTCAGGAGTACGTGATAGGCTGGCAGAGGATCAGGATGGATTCAAAGCGGAGATGGAAGAAGGGATATCACTGCTGATGTCAGATGGACCTTGGCTCAAAACAGAAAATACGTACTTGTTTTATTGACAATGACAAACTATTTGACTGTGTGGATCGTAACAAACTAGGGATAACCTTGAGGAGAATGGGAACCCTAGAACTCTCCATTGTGCTACCGCAGAACTTGCACATGGAGCAACAGGCTAAGACAAAGGCAGGGGCCCATCTCCCTTGAAGCACTTGAAAGTGCCTATAGATTAAAATCTTGGAGCTATTAGCAAGACATCATGTGGCATATGGTTGTTGGATATGCAATGAAGGCATGCACTGTGTTAGAATCTGCTGCATATTACGTAGGTTAATAAGTGTTGAGAGAACAAAACAGTTGCTCCCAGTAAGGGGGGAGAATTGAGTCGGAAGAAATAAGAGATTCCAATCAGACTCTTGTGTGGCATAAAGTAGTGCTTCTCACACTTGAATGTACAGATCACCTAGGAAGCTTAATTGATAGAATTACAGCTTTCATTGTGGATTACCGTTCACTGTAAAGAAGACCAAAATCCTCATAACTGGACCAATATGTAACATCAAAATAAATGGAGAAAAGGTTGAAGCTGTGAAGGATTTTGTCATATTTGGATCCACAATCAGTCCTCATGGAAGCAGCAGCCAAGAGATCAAAAGACTTATTGCATTAGGTAAATACGCTGCACAAGACCTCTTCAGAGTGTTGAAAAGCAAGGATGTTCCTTTGAGAACTAGGGCGTGCCTGATCCAAGTCACGGTATTTTTAATTGCCTCGCATGGATGTGAAAGTTGGATATAGAACAAAGAACACTGAAAAGGAACCCGCGCATTTGAATGGTGGAGAAGAGCAGCAAAAACAAGCTGTCTTGGGAGCAGGATGCCCAGAGCGCTCCTTGGAGACAAGGATGGGAGATTTTGCCTTTTACGCTTTGAACCCCTGGAGACCATCATGCTTGATAAAGCAGATGAGCAGCCCAGGAGGGGAAGTCCCTCAAGAAGGTGGATTGACACTGTGGTTGCAACAATGGGCTAAAGAATCGGACTGGTTATAAGGATGGTCTAGGACCGGGCAGTCTTTCATTCTGTTGGACCTGGAATTACTACGGGTTGGAACTGACTCAATGGCACCTTAGAAGAACAAGGATCTTACTTGTTCTGTATGTCTGATGTGGATCTCCCTGGGGATGCTGATGCTCCTGGCCTGAGGACCACATTTCCAGTGTAAGGGCATTGGCCATAGATGATTCTACATGCTTGGGAAGAGTAGAAGTTTGGTCATTCTCAATTGTTTCCTTATTGACTGAGGATCCTAAGGTTTGTATGATTTTGATAGGTGGAAGAGACAAAATGTAACTTGCTTTGGAGTCTTTTAGGAAACCTATCTGTTAAGTTAATAATACCAAAGGAAATAATGTGCCATTGAGGCATAACAATAAGATGATAAATTCTGTTGACTAAAAACTCAGGGCAAAAAACTCATAGCTGTTTGGATTACTCCCTCTTCTTTAAATTTTAATGCTTGAGAAAGAAGATACATGATGACAGTTTGCTTGTTTCCCTGCTCAGCCTAGCACACTGAAATCCAAATAAACCAGGTGCTGTTTCAAATATAGTTTAAAAATCAATTCACCTGCGTGGTTGATTTGATTCCCTTTCATCCTAGCCCCAAACAATGCCACTGTCTTAATAGAGGTGCTTTTTCACTCTTAATGCTAATTGTTTTGTGAATAAATTAGACAACTTTCTTAGAAAATCAAGAGTGCATAGAGGGAAACTGAAGGAAACAATGGACGTGCTTATAAAATCAGCTTCCTCCTAAAAAGTTTGTACAGATGTGGGTGTAAAGGCCATTACAGCAGTTGAAGTTAACCAGCCAATAGGACTGATACACCTTTGGGTGTATCTGGAGATGTTTGAGAGTTCAAGAACAATAACGCTGTAAGGCCATTAAAAGAGAGCAAAGACAATTATGGAATGTCATTGACTGTACAGCTAATTTGCAGGCTGCTTCTTGAGAAGTGTCCTCATCTTCCTCTCTGAAGGCTAGGAGACTACTGTTTAAGAACATCAGAAGCCTGTTTCATGTTTGAATGAATTAAAGTGAGAGGGGCTTGGGAGTGGAGCACACAGAGGAGACTAGAGCTCTGAGGCTGGTTTCTTCTTTATTGGGTAACATATATGCTGGAGCATTATTTTTTAATGTTATTCAATGTTGTTACCCAAATGAAAAAAAATAAGATTAGGTAATTTAAATAAATTAGGCATGAAGATTAGGGTGGTAAACCTGGCATTGCTATGAACTAGTTGTCTGGGTCTCAAGTTTCTTCGTGTGATTGCAGGAGAGTTGAATTTGAGCGTGTTCTCCAAACCTGCTGAGCATCAGAATAGGCTAAGGCGTTTGTTAGAAGTACAGAGTCCTTGGACCCATCGGACAGCTCCTGAATCAGAAGCCCTGGAGATGGATTCGAATTTTCATATTCTTTTCAAGACCATTGCGCTAGAAAATCTTTACGATCTAATTCAGCCCTCAAATCCTATGATTTTAATGCAACATTGAGAGCGATGATTTCGGAGCAGAGGATGATGGGAAGGAGAATTATTTGGATGAGCGCAGCAATTGTCTTCTTAAATTACTAGTTTAGCATGAGATGGTTTTCAAGGCGGTGGGGCTCAAACGTTTTGCTTCAATCTTACCATCACCTCACCTCTTGCCTTTGGGAATGGCTGCCCATCAATGCATGCTGATTTGGAAAAGAGAGAGGGAGAGGGAAACACTTCAATTGTACTCACAGATCCTTGTCTGCATTTATTCAAGCACAATTAAAAACAGTAGGGTTTCCCTGTTAACATTTGGTAAAGCTCACAAAAGACTGTTGTTTTGCTTATGGCTTTGTAAGCCCTGTGGGGGAGGAAGCATGTTTAGATGCAAGCATTGCCTTAAATCTCCAAATGCAAGGTTGCATAATGGTTTATGCATCAGATTGTCTTCAGGTATGAAGTACTTTGGGGTCAACTCCAAGGGCCACTTGGGAGTAGGTACTCTTTCAATGCCACTTCCTCCTTCACCCCTGTGCATGTATGTAATGCTGGAGCCTCTTCAAAGAACGGCATGCTGTTGTTCATATTGTGCTCTTGTCTTATTGGCTGTTAAAAAAGGTATCCTAGGAAACTTTCCTTTGAAACGCCTGCTGGGCTTGACGATTTCTTCCCCACTCCCTTCCATCTTTACCACACCCTACTTGTGCTCTGAGACTAGAGCAGTGAATAAGATGTGTCTTATTAAAGGAAATCTAACATGGTGTAATTAAGCCTAGCAAACTTTCATGTGCTGACCAGTCACCTGAAAACCTCGTTAAAATGTAGATTTAGTGGGTCTGGGGAGAACTTTTTTTTTAACAAGCTCTCCGGTTATGCAAGGCCGCTGATCTTGCAGACCATACTTCTCATAGCAAGAGTTAACTGATCTCAGAAGCAATATACTATAAAGCAGGGGGTGCTAACCTCTGCATGATTAGCAATCAGGGCCAGTGATGCTTTGTTGTATGGGTTATTCTGCACATTCGAGGAGGGTTAAGAAGATCCCAAGCCTCTACTCCTTGCTAACATACATAACACTTCCTTCTTTGTCCCGTTGACACAACCCAGATGATCTTCCGATATTGAAATATCCCCTGGCATATGTGTTAGTACAGGTAGACTAGAAAAATTAAATCCGGGGAGATTCATATGTGTATGCGAAAGAGGTTTATATGCAAGAGCAATCAAGAATTGAGAAAATGTCCCAGGCCAGTACAGATCAAGTCCACGAGTCCAATATTAGCCCATATGTCTGACACCAATCTATAAAGTCCTCCTCAGACTCACGAAACACATGCAATGATGCCGAGTATAGGACGATCACAGGCCAGTGAGCAGAGTCTTTGGATCCAGGGGTGTTGTAAGCATCTCAGCGCTGGCAGGGGTCTCTACGTGGCTTCTCTGGCTTCAGAGGTCTGGTTGCATCAGGGTAGATTCATGTGGCTTCTCCAGCTCTGGGCACCAGTGTAGATACATGTGTCTTGTCAGCTGCAATGTCTCCCAGGGAGAGAGCAGAGAGAAGTGTCTTCCGCCTCCAAGGAGGAACTAGAGCAGTTCCCAGAATCCTCAGGAGAAGGCCATGCCTACACAGAAACCTCATTGGCTATACAACGAATGACAGTCTAGACTCCACCCCTACATTCGTAATCTTCTCAGGTCCCAAATTGATACCAGATTATGTAACTACCACAGCACAAGAATCCCTCCTGGTTGAGAATTATTGATACAGAGGTTATTGTTAATGCCTCTGGATTCCAATTTTCAGATTTAATTCTTAATGCTCTTCTTATTGAATGAATTGTGTCTCGCCGTTTACTTATATTTCTGTGTCTTTGTTTTCTCTTCTGGAAGATGAGGATAATCATAGTATCTATTTTAAAACTTCCTAAATTTATTGGTTGGAATAAATACCTTTGAAGTGTTTAAAATTATACCAATGTGAGTATCTAGAAATCAATACCCTTTAACGAATTTTATTAACAATATTATGCTTAGTACTGGCTTTTTCATTAAAGGATGCTATTTACTGTCTGTAAACATACTTTGATTGGTCAAAAGAAAATTTAATTTGAACGATCTTGAATTAAGACACTGTAGATTATTTACTGATCAAAATTTCCACCGAAAAAGCATATAATTAAATATACAGTTTGGCATTTTCTGTTGATTTGATTTAATTAATCATCATCCAATACTCAGCAGCTAATTAACGCCACCCGATTCTCATATAGCAAAAATGGCAAAGCAAAAATAATAAGCGAAAAGGAGAAGGAATAGCAAAGCGATGACATAGCTCGTCGTTCACTTTACGTCGTCCTGACATGGTAACGACCCTGCAATCTCCCAAACCTTCTTCCAAGGGTTGGACGGTAGTTATTTCTATTGGATTTAATGTCTTGCCATGTATTTTATCAATTTTTCTCTTTCAGCAAAGATATGGAGGAGTATCAAAAGCAGACCCTTTGTTCTTCTTCTAAGTGATCTTCGAAGTTATAACATGGGCGACTTAGGTCTGTATCTTGTCAGGGCTGGTCATCGGAAGTGCAGCAGGAAACCAACTTCAGGCTTGGTTTCTCATGCACCAAGTATCTGGGCTATGGCTTGGTCTGCCAAAAAAGGAAAAGACCCTGTGAAGAAAATATGGCAGTGTGATCACAGCCAGGCCCCCATGTGAGCCGGGTGTTAGCATGATTGTAGTCCTAACCAAATTTGTGACTTTGAAGAAGGGACCCAACTTCTATGGGTCATCTCATGTCTGCTTTAGTATATATACTTCCAAACAGTAAAAGCGCAAGCGCATGCGCGCGCGCGCGCGCACACACACACACACACACACACACACACTAGTTGCCGTTTAATCAATTCTAACTGTTGTGTTTCAGAGTAGCACTGCTACTATTAGGGAATTCAAACTACCAGGCTTGTTCTCTTTCATAGAACCTCTGTGTAGGTTTGAACCACCAACCTGTCCGTTAGTAGTTGAGTCCTTAACCATTTGTGCCACCATAAGAATGGCACAAGGAGCATTCGACTTCCTCTGACTACACAAGATGGAAGAAGTGTGCTCAGGAAGTGAACAGGTTGTAAGTCTGAATCAGAAATGGTCAGAATACTGCAATTCTCCAGTCACAACAGCTTACACATTCCAGGAAGTTCTCGATAACCTTGATTAGTACTGACTCTCTAGTTGACCTTCTCTTTAGAATTACATTCATATAACATCCTTGTGGTTATAGTAATCATAGCAATGCTTTCCAAGATAACAGGATCATCAGCGTCTGATGTAGGTATTTAACAGTTTTTCCTCTTCTTTTTACTTTTGTCAATATCACAAAGAGTTGACTTTGGAGGACAGCTTTAGACATGATGTTTGAATGGGGGGTTGTTAAGTGTTGTCAAATCAATTCCAACTGACAGTGACCAGAGGTACAGTATACCAAAACACTGCCCAGTCCTGTGACAGCCTCACAACTGTTGCTGTGATTGAGTCTGTGTTTTACAACCATTTTTATCAATCCATCTTGTGTCAATTCTTTAACATGGACCCTCAACTTTATCTAATATGATGTCTATCTTTATGCACTATTCAATACTGATAACATGTCCAGAAATATGAAACAAAGTCTCACCATATTTGCTTCTAAAGAGCATTTGAATTATTTTTTGTTATCATATGCCACTTCCTGACCTTGCAGAGAACTTTAAGAATGAGATTTTCTTTAGTACCTTTAGGCTTCTATGCAGCAAATTTAATTCATAGAAAGAGAAATTATCCTATGTCAAAGGAAATATTCACCTGGGGTTTTTTACATGGTTATAAAACAACTGGTCATATCAGCAGTGAAGAGCCCACTGGTATTTGGCTCTGTGTAGATTAAAAGCAAATGATATAGAAATAAAATTTTAAATTGAAATTTTCACATGGTGTCAATGTGTTAGATCTTTAAGAAAAGTGAGACTCATAGCATTTTTACTTGTTTGCTGAATCCCACGCATTTGCATATCTGTATAGTTAACAGCTGCTGAATATTTACTTTGTGCTAGGAGCTATGTTAAACATGTCAGGTACGTTATCTTGATTGGGTCCTTATTCCAATAACAATATAACAAAGATGCAGTTACTGTTTCATCCTCCTTATTTTTCTGTTGTTCATGGAAGTCTAGAGAGAGTAGACATTTTACCCAAGGTAACTAGACTTGTAAGTAATGGAGTCAATGTTAAAAAACTGAGGGTTTTAGACATTAGAGCCAGGATCCCCTGATTCCCATGAGAGTAAGTTTATCAAGAGTTATGTAGTAATTTTATTTCAAGATTCCTCTATAATCACAGTCAAAAGGACACTAACTACACTCTGACTGTGTGAAATGGAAATTCCCTAGTACTGTTGGTTGAAGACACATCCAATTCATATAAAAAGCCAAGTAAACACATTATGCAAGCTATCATTGGCACCCTGCCCAATCTCATCGTCTGTTGACATTTGGAAGACATCGCCAAAATATCTTGACTTCCTGGGAGTACTTGTCTTACTTTAATAGACTACTACGTTTATCTGTTTGCATTTTCATAGCAATAAAGACAAATTTGCTATTCCACCAGCTACCTTCATTTACTTATTAAAATGACTATAAATTCAGAACTGTTGAAAAGGGTCGGATAGCTTGCACTGCTCTGGGAAGCCATGCAAAGGCAGCATAAACCCTTCCCTTACTTCCTGTCAATAATCTCTGACCAAACCCTGAAAAGCATACTTTTAGGGAGGAGAGACTAATGTGTGGTCTTACACAACTGCTCTAAAATTTCCTCAAAAGTCTCAATTAGGTGATGAAAATATCCAGGAAGGGAAAGAAGAGCTTAACTTAGAATTGCAGTGACTAAAAGAGAACTGATGGCAAAGAAGAGTTCTTTTTTATCTCTGGACTTATGGCTAAAGTCATGGAGACAACCAGGATGGAGAGCTTTTGTCAAAACGACGTGACTTTGACTGGCAAAAGGTGCAATATTTGGATGGAGTAATGTAATAACAAGGATTTGGATTGAGTAATATAACAAGTCCTAGTGGCAAAATGGAATATGCATTGGGTGCTAACAACATCGACCATGGAAGTTTGGACTCACCAGCCACTCCATGCGAGGAAGATGAGGTTGTCTGCTGCTTTAATAATTTCCAGTCTCGGAAATCCCAGGGAGCAGTTGTATTCCATCCTATAAGGGCACTTTGAGTTGGAATCACCTTAGTGGCCGTTGGTTTAGATTTGATTGGAAATTGAATAATGAAGAGGCTAACACAATTATTCTGAAATATTTGAAGAGCTTTCATGTTGACAATGGTGCCAACAAAAGTAGCAACCCCTTATTGATGCATTTAAGTGTTAACATCCTTCCGCGCTGTCTCATGGAATTCCCATAACTCTATGAAGTAGGTACCATTTTCATTTCCATTGTATAGATAAGGAAGTCCCAAAGTCTGAGAAACTTGATCCAAATTCATGCTGTTCATAAATAGAGGAGTCAGGATTTGCAATCAATCCCATCTGTTTTTTAAAATCTTTCTTTCCACCATAATACATAATTCTCCTGGTTAACGATGGCTTGAGTTCATTCTTATTCCACTCAGCTCTTGAGTGCAGATCCATAACTACTAGATAAAAGTTATAGGATTTTAGGCTCAGTAAAACCTAAAAATGTATTTAGGCTCAGTATTTAGACTCAGTAAACCTAAAAATGAAGTACATTTAAAATAATGTATTTTAACATGCTAAAGAAAAAAAAATACAATAAGTTTCTTCCCACCTGGATCAAAGAAAATGAAAGAAACCAAAGACTCAAAGAAGAAACTAGTCAACAAGACCAATAGCCCACATGACCCACAACTGTATCTAGTCTGAGATTAGAAGAACTAGATGGTGCCCAGCTACCACTAATGGACAGTTCTGATCAGGGACATAATAGAAGATCCCAGATAAAATAGGAGAGAGACATAAGCCAAAACCCCAACCCCTAAAAGAGACCAATTTACTTTACCAGAACTCCAGAACTACCACCCTAAGATGCACTTATAATTGGGAATGAAAGTCATTCTTGGAGATCTTCTTTAAGTCAAATAACAAATTGGTTTATAAATTAAATCTTATAATTCCTGAAGAATATGTTTAAACAATCAACTGTGCAATTCCAAATGGTCAACTTTTACCTAAAAGCAAATATGAAAGAGAGAGGAAGGGAAGAAAAGCTAGATCCATGGGAATAGAATAAACAGAAGAGAAATAATAAGATTGATGTCACATTATGAAAATTTTAACATGTCATGGAATAATTTGTATTAAACTTGCTAAGTGGGAACCTAATTTACCATGTAAACTTTCTCCTAAAACAAAGTGCTTTTTTGTGTGGGGAAAAATAAGAATTTGGAACTTGTGCATTAGATAATAGTGAGTCACAAAAAAAGTTTTAAAACAATAGTGGATTGGATTTCGGGATAATAGAAACAACTAATATGATAAGAAGATTGCTGCAATAGACTATGCACGAAACGATTAAGTGTCACCTTGAGACAGATGATGAGGGCTAGAGTTTAAGAGGCTGAATCAGAGACACATCAGAGGCAGGCAAAAGCTGTAATGATCAGCTAGGTACAGTCGGTGAGGTTAAAATTTTTAAAAAATCAGGAATGACTGAGGTCTTCAGCTATGACAATTAAATATCTGATAACAATATTACCCTAGAGAGGTCACAAAGAAGACATTAATCGGTGGCTGTGGAGATGAAGTGATGCATCTCACATGTAGGTAGAGAAGCACCTTTGACAGAGATGAGTCTAATGTTCAAGGGTAAAGTTAGGTCTGGTGATGGAGATTAGGCACCTCAAGGGGGAAATTCAGAATGGATGAAACCTCCGATGTTTGTTCTGGCCATTTAGCGGGTGGTTGTTGGTAGAGGAACCACAAAAAGAAAATGATATAACCAAGCCTCAAAACCACAAAGGAACATGCTGAATTTCTTAGATTGTCTACTCAGTAATGCAATCTGTGTGTAGCTGAACATTTCTAGTTCTCCCTGATGAAATGCTTCCAATAGACCAGTAGCTGTATCAACTGGTTTCAGGGCCTGATGTAGATTGCTATTCTTAAGACATCTCTTCTCCCACTCTCTATGTTCCAGCTCTCTCCCATGACCAACATCATCTCAGTGAGCTGGAAATTAACCCTTCCTTTCACATTTCTAAGGAGCCCTGGTGGTGTAGTAGGTTACATGTTGGACTGCTAACTACAAGGTCAACTGTTCAAACCCATCAGTGACTATGGAAGAATGTTGAGTCTTTCTGCTTGTTTAAAGATTGATAGGCTCAAAAACCCAAAGGTTCTCTCTGTCCTATAGGACCTCTGTGGGTCAGAACGGACTTGATGGCAGTGAGGTCAACTGAATGATTTCCTGTCCTCTGAAGAATTTCTTCATGTTAATGGACATACTTGAATTCTGAGACTGCACTGGGAAGGCATCAAGCTTGCTTACTTTTTTCCCTTCTTTTTATTATTTTTTGTAAATTTATGAAGCTTTGCTCTTATCTTTTTTAACACTTGTCTTCAACTGAAAGTGCAATGGTATCTTATGTCCTTTTTTGCTTCTATTTCTCGACAAGTTGTATGACCTTGAGCAGGATACCTCCACTGTCTGGGACTCTACTTCCCTTATCTTTTAAATACAGGTATTGGACTATATTTTCTCTAAGGCTCCTTCTAGTTCCAAAGTTTCGTGATTTCACAGTTCAAACCCTACACATAAATGCCATTTAAATGTCATTGGTTGGATCTCCAAAAGGCTAACAATTGTATAACCAGGGATAGATCAAATACCATTGCAATAAGGTCCCTCAATGATTGAAAAAAAAGGTTTTTTTTTTTAATAGGAATGAAGTTAGAAAAAATTTTTCATGAGGTTGAACCCCCGTTTTGATTTGAGCTCTAATTAAAGTCTATGAAATCTACACACGGATAAAGAAGATATGCCCTCCCCTTGCCCGACTCTAAAGGTTAGGATATAGTACATGTTCCTTGGGAAATGTACAAACTTTTAAGAAAGGAGAATAACTACCTTGCTCAGGAAGTTGTAGTTCTCAGTTAAAATTTAGAATTGCAGTGAAACTAACTAGGAAGTTTTCTCTGATGAATAAAGTCTTGGGACTCAAACCAGACGGGGGGAGAGTTGTCCGCATGCAGCTGGTGGAAATAGAGCCTTGGAGATGGACAAAATCACGTGCATACAGAGCACAAGTTGTTCAAGTAGGAGAAAAATGATGAGAGGCATTGCTGATGAGAGTTCAACCAAAAAATAAAACAAGACAAAACCTAGCTCCAGTGAGTTGATTCAGGTGCTTAGTGACCCTATAAATCTTTATAAGGGTAGACAGCCTTATTTTTCTCCCAAGGGGAAGCTAGTAAAATTTGAACTGTTGACCTCACCTAACCTACAGCATCATCAGAAATGGCAAAGTCAAAGGAAGACATCAACAATAAGCCAATCAACAAGGCATTGATGGGCAGGCTCTGGTGCAAGTTGAGAATCAAGGGGTAAACATGTTTTCAGGGCACGCAGCAGTGCTGGATGAAAATGGGTACACCATGAAGGTATCAGGAGACCACAACCTGTCTATCTGTGTGTCATATTATGACTCGTTGCTATAATGCTGGAAACTATTTCCTGGCCACCAAAATTTCAAATATTATCAAGGTCCTCCATGGTGGACATGTTTCAATGGAGCTTCCAGACTAAGACAGATTAGAAAGAAAGGCCTGGTAACTACTAAGAATGGCCCCTGAAACCCCTACGGATCACAGGAGAACCTCTTCTGTTGTAGTGCCGAAAGAACAACTCCCTATGTTGGCATGCACTTAACAGAGAGCGGCCACAGAAATGAGTCTGTGCCTACCAAGGCTCATGGAGATAATGCAGGCCCAGGACGTAGCTTGTGTCATTGCACACAGGCTGCCGTGAGTGAGAGTCAGATTGACGGCAAGTACAATACAGCCGTTCTGAGAAACCAGGCAGAGTTAGAGACGAGAAGTGCCTGGGGTGAGCTCCGGACTTTCTCAATCTAAGGAAAAGGGAACCACCAAGGCACAGGGTGGTCTTTTCCTTTATTGATAACATGAGAAATTACTCTGTTATCCTGACACTTTTCCCGCGGAGTTAGCAATATGCCAACAGAACAGTCCTACCTCCATCTCAACTCTGTCTCCCTCCATTGTGAGTGGGTCCTCTCCTCTCAAGACAGCGACACCCATCACAAAAATTGAGAAATTGGGGTGAAAAATGTCCTGTTGCACATTTCTATTAACTTCCAGACAGTGCCTAGATTACCGATGAGTTCTGATCCTAAATCTATCTTTAAGTCAAATTTGTGAATAAAATGGAACAGTTAGGCAGTTAAAAAAGCAAAACACAACTTGTGGTAGCCATACAATCTGGTGTCAATTCGGGACTTGAGAGGATCAATGAGATCATAGCCAATACGGCCACTGGGTGGGCATGGACTTCTGAGAATTCTGGGAAATCTGATTTTTCCTCCTTGGAGATGGGAGACATTCTCTCGGCCCACTTCCTGGGAAGCCACATGGACCTACCTTGATGCATCTTTGGGAACTGGAGAAGCCCCGTGGAAACACACCCATCCCCCAATGCTGAGATAATTACAACATCACTTGATCCAATTACTTTCTAACCACTGGCCTATGATCATCCTGCATTCAGTGTCATTGCATATGTTTCGTGAGTCTGAAGAGGACTTTATAGATTTGTATCAGAAATATGGGCTAATATCAAATTTATGGGCTCAGACTGGATTTGGTTGGGATGCTTTCTTAATGTACAATTAACCTTAATATAAAACTCTCTCTTATACACATATGAATTTCTTTGGATCTGTTTCTCTAGTCTCCCCGGACTGACATGCAAATACTTTGAGATACACTAACATATCTTTAGCATATTAATAAGAACAATATTTTGATGCACATTGCAAATACATTTCTTTAGCCCATGTTTATTGAGCATGTACCCTCCCTGTGGAGGATAGAGAAAAAATACATTCTAATAAAGCCTACATTTCAATGAACAAACCAATACAGAAATAAAGAACTATCAGATTAGAAGAATTAAGAGTAGGGGGATGTTGGAGAGTGATTGGTTGCTATTTTACTTAGGTGTCAAGAAGGGGCCACTACCATCCACTATGAAAGAACATGGCGTTTTGGCCTGAGGTGGTAATAGTGAAGATAGCAAAAGCTGGATCAGTGTAGAATTTATTTTGGGGGTAGATCTGAAAGAACAAATAACTTCTGTCTGGATGAACTGAGAGAGAGAGAGAGAAGGAAGCCAGCCTAATTCCTGGAGTTAGGGATTGATGGGAGGTGCTCGATGTGAGATGAAGAAGAAGACCAGGGGAAAAGTAGGCTGAGAGGGAAAATCAATGTTCTCTTTGAGGTACACTTATGATGTCACAAAGATATTGAACAAACAGTTGGACATGGAATTGCAGCACTGAAAAGAGCTCAGTGCTGGTCT